>NC_079319.1:39533216-40782591 GCF_029931775.1 Euleptes europaea
CCCAGAGATGCAAGCTAAAACACTTCTTTATGCAACAAAAATGTCATGTGGAGTGCTGGGAGGAAGCTGGCGCTCAGTCCTGAAAGTATTTGCTTGGAAGAAGGGGTAGAACATTTTTCTTGGCAAGGTAACTTTTGTTTGTTAACCTGATTTTACAAAAAAGAATGTACTTATTAGGAAATAAGAGCAATAAAAGGATCACAAGGACATGTGGTACAGACTTCTTAACGATATGTATAATTTCGAAATGCACGTGGCAAATTACTCTTTGAAGATCTACTATATCAAAATGTCTCCACAAATGGGAAAAAAATAACACATAACAAAGATAAGTAGGCTGAAAGTGCATTGTTCCAGTCTGCTGTGAGATTTTGCTTTTAAACGAGCAATCCCTTGCATGCATTCAGAAACAGTATAGCACACCATGAGGACTGTACCCTGTTACCGTTGTGATTATTTGAACTGATTCAGAATCCCACTGTTTTCAAATAATTGTGTGTAAGAAGCTTAAGAGTGGAAGTTTAGTTCAAGTGCTCAGGTATGTTTCAAGAACTACCATACCAAGCAACAGGCACCCTGCGCAGTTGTGAAATCAGAATTAGATCCCACCGTCTGATCTGCTAGCAGTAACACTTTCCTCCAGCACAAAGAGTCTTGCCCTGACTTATTGTCACAATGGAAAGCCCCAACCCTAGCAGGGGTGCAATCCCTGAACAACTGTTGGCTACAGATGCTTGTAAATGGGTAAGACGGCTCAAAGGATCCACTTCTAGAAAACAGGAGCACATAACTCTGCTGACTCAGCAACACATTGCTCCCCTATGCTACAACATTGTGCCACCAGAGTATGTGGAGCATTTGATATTGTTTTTTCTGTGCTGCTCAAAGAATGAGTTTACTCTCCAGATTTGTCCAAATCATCATGTTCTTAAAGATTATTTGCATATATTATTGTAAAACAAATACTAGTGACATGTGTTTCCTCAATAGATTTTGATCCAATGTAGTATTTTCATCTAAAACACTGGATGTTAGAAAGCCTTAATCATCCACTTTTAAAAAGTCCATAGTTCTAGCAAAGGTGGAAAAAATGTTATTCAGAATATTAACATGATATTAACTTGTGAAATATAAAATGATAATTTGTGGGGGGCGGGGTGTAAAATCGCTTCACACAAAAGTTCATAATATAAAAACTTTTCAGCAAGGGGAAATATGGAATGCATAGAATAATGTTAACATGATTATTTTATAGAAATGTTTAGAAAAAGCAAGGAAATTGCACAGATAAATTATTTCTAGGACAGATTAAACTATTCTTTGAACAAGTATATTCTTATTTTATGTTCAAAAAATGTAATATGGAGTGGACACATGGCAAAGACATTTAGCTTCAAACCATAAATTTCTCACTAAAAGAATATCACACAAACCCTGTAAAGTGTTAAATATATTATCACAATAGATTTTGTTCAAAAATTCATAGCTTAATATTATTGTAGTTCTGTTAAAAATATTTTTTTTAATCTCAGAGGGTACAGGTTGATGATGAAACTAAGTTAGTTTTGCTTGACCGTTCTGCATTGTTCCTACCCATACAATGCTCCCACATTGCAAGGAGCCTTTGCATACATTTAAAAGATTTCATCTGAAGATATAATGCTAACAGTGCATTCCTGAGCCTGGGGGCCGAATGGGCTTAGGAGACACCCAGACCCCAACACCAGCGTCTGTGCCGTTTGCGCCATGCAAACCGGCACGGACGCTGGCGTAGAGCCACTTGCACCAGCCCCCCAGGACTGCTGCAGCAAAGCAACCCTTGGACGCCAGCTCGGCCTCCCGCCGGCGTCCTTTCGGTGCGAGTCCTCGCCCCAACATCCTGGAAGGTGTTCCCGGGGCATTCTGGGGGGTGAAGCATCACTTTTCTCTATGGGGCTTCCCCCCCTCCTTTTTTATTTTTTATTTTTAAAATGCCCCTTTTTTCCCCTGCAGCGGTTGCGAAACCTCCTTGGAGGCGCCACGGTAGCACCATGGCCACGCCATCCCTGGCCGCTGCAGGGCTCATGAATGAACTGTAGGTTTTCCACACACTTTTTAAAAACACTTGGTGGGCACAAAGAAAGGCATCCACAGGCACCAAGGTGCGGACATCTGATGTAAGTAATATATATTATGGAAGTTGATCACAAGAAATTTGCTAGGAGGTGGTGGCATTATTAGGCTGCAACCTTAGAACAGAAAATGCAAATTTCAGGAAAATATTACATCACTGAATTCCATGCCTAAGCTTCTGTGTTTTGGGAACCTGTGTAAGAATATAATCAACTTTTTGCTGCTATATATGACTTACACCCTGGATGGCTCTGGGTAGCCCGATCTTGTCAAATCTCGGAAGCTAAGCAGGGTCAGCCCTGGTTAGTATTTGGATGGGAGACCACCAAGGAATACCAGGGTTGCTATGAAAAGGAAGGCAATGGCAAACCTCCTCCGTTAGACTCTTACCTTGAAAACCCAAGGAGATAGATCATGATGGGTAGCCGTGTAAGTCTGTCAATAGCAGTAGAAAAGAGCAAGAGTCCAGTAACACCTTAAAAACTAACCGAATTTAGTTTTCGTGAGCCCCAGATCACTTCTTCAGAAAGTTCATACTCTGCCAGAAATTTTGTTACTTACATTCAGAAATAAATTACCTATAAGTTCACAGCAACTTAAATTATTACCCTTTAGAGTTGCAAACTTTGGGTTGGGAAGTACCTTGAGATTGGGGTGTGGAGCCTGGAGAGGGTGGGGTTTGCGGAGGGGTGGGGCCTAAACAGGGTATAATAACATCCTCCAAAGCAGCAGTTTTCTCCAGGGGGACTGATCTCTGTCATCTGAAGGTCAGCTGTAATTCCAGGAAATCTCCAGGTTCCATCTGAGCAATTCTATTACCCATTGAAGTTCACAGTTTTAAGTCAGAAATTTATACACAAGGGTTGTTATGGTGCTTTTAATTACTAATACAGGAAAGCTAAGGGTAAAACAATGAAACTGCTAGCTTACATTTCGCATTGGTCATATTTTCTTTATTTTTCAGCTGTGGTTTATCGTTGCTTTTGTGAAGCATTCTTGCCTTGCAGTGTTGCTGAATTCTAGGCATCTGCATCAAAGGAGCATTGTTTTGAACCCCATTTTCCTTTCATCAAGATGTACATATAGATGTTGGGAAGCAACAATAATAAACGATGGAGGTGCAAAGCAATATCAGACTTCTATGCTCTGTAGTCAATCCAAGATGCACTTGTTTCAGTCACTATTATTATTTCTAAGGTTTATTTCATATTTATATCAGGAAAGGAGGATGATAAGAAGGCATAATATTACAAATCCAGACAAATTGTGAAACATATGGAAGGGGGGACTTAGTCAGGTCTTGACTAGCTCAAGCAACACTGCCCACTTCTGACCTGATTTTTGTCCTGCACAGCTTTGGAGTGGTGGAGTCTGGAGAACCAGGTTTGATTCCCCACTGCTCCACATGAGCGGCAGAGGCTGATCTAGTGAACTGGATTTGTTTCCCCACTCCTACACATGAAGCCAGCTGGGTGACCTTGGGCTAGTCACAGCTCTGCTAGAGCTCTCTCTCAGCCCCACCTACAGTGAGGGAAAAAAGTATTTGATCCTCCTAAATTTGCCCGTTTGCCCTCTGACGAAGAAATGACCAGTCCATAATTTTAATGGTAGGTTTATTGTAGCTGTGAGAGACAGAATAACAACAGGAAAACCCCCAGAAACCCAGAAGACAAAAGTCAGAGATTGATGTGCATTATAATGAGTGAAATAAGTATTTGATCCCCTATCAACCAGCCAGATTAGGGTTAGGGTTCTGCTGTCAACAGAAGTAATCAATCCATCAGATTCCAAACTAGCCACCATGACCAAGACCAAAGAGCTGTCCATGGATGTCAGGGACAATATTGTAGACCTGCACAAGGCTGGACTGGGCTACAAGACTATTGCCAAGCAGCTTGGTGAGAAGGTGACAACTCTAACCCTGTCAAAAAAAAAATTCGGTACAGTTCGGATTCTGCCGAATTTGGCCCTTTTGGGTTCGGTACGTGCCGAAGTCCGAACTCCCCCACTTCGGATCTGTTCAATTCGGCGGGAATTCAAAGTTCGGAAAAAAAATTTGGCCGAATAAAGCCATTAAAAACACAATCGCTCCTTTCCGCGGCTCTGGGGGGGGGCATTTTTGGGCTTAGAGGTCCCAAACTTTCAGCAGAGCTTCAAAGGACGTATATTGAAAGACTCCCCAAGTTTTGTAAAGATTGGGTCAGGGGGGGCTGAGATATGGGCCCTGAAAGGGGTCCCCCCACCCTTAATGTGCATCTCTCAGCAGAGCTTGCCGCCCAGGCACAAAGCTCCCAGCCCCGACAAACAGCTGATGAGAGCAAGGGCGGGGCAGGTGCTAAGAACTTTGCAAAGCAACACAACTGAAAAGCAACACCTTTGCAAACATGCAAAGGGCGGGGCAGGTGAAGAATTTTGCAAAACAATACAACTGCAAAGAAACACAAGCACGCAATGCAACACCTTTGCAACAGTGCAAAGCAACACCTGACACCTGAGAGTTTGCATACCATGGAAAGGAACAGAGGCAGCTAGCTATGCATAATGAGCAGGAGGGGGTGGAATTTCTCCTTTTGCATTGGACTTGGGACCAGGCAGATGCATTCTTTAAGTCACCATTTGAAAGCCAGTTTTGAGCAAGCATCAAAATAACCTAACTGATCTTATGAATGAGGAAAAACCTGAAGAATAAAAATGAAGCCCCCCCTCAAACCAGGGAGAGAGAGACTGGAGGGGGAACACACACCCCAGGCAGAACCGGCAAAAGCCCCCTTTGGCCCATATCTCGGGACCCCCTGACCCAATGTTTACAAAACTTGGGTGGTCTCTTAAGAAAACTTGTCTGAATATCCCCTGAAAGTTTGGGGTCTGTACCCCCAAAAATGCGCCCCCTGCAGCCACGGAAAGGAGCGAATGTGCACAAGCACCCCCTCACACACACATGAGGATTTCCCTCTCTCTATCTCTTTCCCCGGCCGGCCGCACATCAGCTGATTCCTCCAGTACTCAATCCTGACTGATTGGCCAGAAGAAGACCCAGCTTGGCCACCGATTGGCCGGGGGAGGAGAATGCTGCTTACTGAAGGTTATACTGCTTACTGACGGCCCTGAATTGGCCGAATTTATTCGCGAACTCCCGAACTCGCTGAATTCGCCCCCCCCGGTTGCCCGCCAGTTTTGAGTTCGGTTCCTCCCGAACTAAAAACCGCTGAATCAAGGGAAATTCGGCTGATTTTCAGTTCGGGCCGAACCGAATTGACAGCCCTATGTCAACCTCCCTCGGTCTGGGGCTCCATGCAAGATGTCATCTCGTGGAGTTGCAATGATTATGAGAACGGTGATGAAGCAGCCCAGAACTACATGGGGGGAACTTGTCAATGATCTCAGGGCAGCTGGGACCATAGTCACCATGAAAACAGTTGGTAACACACTACGTCGTGAAGGACTAAGATCTTGCAGAGCCCGCAAGGTCCCCTTGCTCAAGACAGCACATGTACAGGCCTGTCTGCAGTTTGCCAATGCACATCTGAATGACCCAGAGGAGAACTGGGTGAAAGTGTTGTGGTCAGATGAGACCAAAATCGAGCTCTTTGGCATCAACTCAACTCGCCGTGTTTGGAGGAGGAGGAATGCTGCCTACGACCCCAAGAACACCATCCCCACCGTCAAACATGGAGGGGGACATATTATGCTTTGGGGGTGTTTTTCTGCTAAGGGGACAGGACACCTTCACCACATCAAAGGGACGATGGACGGAACCATGTATCGTCAAATCTTGGGTGAGCACCTCCTTCCCTCAGCCAGGGCATTGAAAATGGGTCGAGGATGGATATTCCAGCATGACAGTGACCCAAAACACACAACCAAGGCAACAAAGGAGTGGCTCAAGAAGAAGCACATTAAGGTCCTGGAGTGGCCTAGCCAGTCTCCAGACCTTAATCCCATCGAAAATCTGTGGAGGGAGCTGAAGGTTCGAGTAGCTACACATCAGCCTCGAAATCTTACTGACTTGGAGAGGATCTGCAAAGAGGAGTGGAACAAAATACCTCCTGGGATGTGTGCAAACCTGGTGGCCACCTACAAGAAACGTCTGACCTCTGTAATTGCCAACAAGGTTTTTGTCACCAAGTACTAAGTCATCTTTTGCAAAGGGATCAAATACTTATTTCACTCATTATAATGCACATCAATCTCTGACTTTTGTCTTCTGGGTTTCTGGGGGGTTTCCTGTTGTTATTCTATCTCTCACAGCTACAATAAACCTACCATTAAAATTATGGACTGTTCATTTCTTCATCAAAGGGCAAACGGGAAAATTCAGCAGGGGATCAAATACTTTTTTCCCTCACTGTACCTCACAGGGTGTCTGTTGTGGGGAGGGGAAGTGAAGGTGACTGTAAGCCTGTTTGAGTATCCCTTAAGTGGTAGAGAAAGTCGGCATAGAAAAACCAACTCTTCTTCTTTTTCTGTTACATCCTGTTTGCTCCTTAATTGTCAAATCTAGGTTCTCTTCTTTCCAGACTTCAATATGTGAAATGCTCACTGTTTTCCAAGGCTAAAGGGCTTTCATGGTTCATATGGACCACAATAAGTGCCCACTTTGGGAGCAGACGCCCCCTGTATCAGGAAGCGAACTGAAAAGAACAGAGTGTGTCCCATACAGTATTAATCTGCCTTTCCATCTTGCTAAAATGGTTTTCTTATTGGGCAGGAGTAAAGCATATGTAATAAGATTTTCCCAGGGCCTCTGTAGCTCCAGTACTTATGGTTTAATGTGAGCTGTGACTCACAAAAGCTTACACCCTGCCAGAAATTTTGTTAGTCTTTAAGGTGCTACTGGACTCGTGCTCTTTCCTACGGATACTTATAACGGTTTGTAAAACCTAATCTAATAATCTGACTGGAGTCCAACATGCTCACAGTCCATTCTCTCTTTTTTAGTATCAATTGTAATCTGTGGTTGAGTGATGTCTGCTTAGTTGCGTTTAGGATTGCAAGTGAGTTTGGATCAGTCTCCATATTACGTGTAAGCTATGACTGATCAAGCATAAGCCACGGACCTGTGTGCAGAACCGCATATAAGTATTTTTGTGTCTCAGAGAATGCTTTTAGTGGTTTTTTGGAAAGAAGGAAATTCTGGGGGTTGAAGACTGCCATGGCACTGGGTCCAAATATGGTTTGAAGGCATTGTTACAACTGCAAATAATGCCAAGAGGTTGCTTGCTAGAAGAGGAAATTGATTTAGGTGAAATTCTGTCTGAAAGTTTTCAAATAATTTGTAAGTGTCTCTAGTATTCAACAACTGGGGCACTTTTGTTGATGTAATGCTGTCAGCCTGGAAGGAGAAAACACCATTCCCAAATAATTTCATAAATAACTATTTTTTCTATCATACATTCTGATACTTACAGAGTCCTATTACCTGCTAAATGCTTATTATAAAATTAACAATCCATTATGTGCAGTAAGTTTTTTTTATCAAACAGTTACAGACCAAGATCATGTTTAATTAAAATTAACTTGCTTATGAAAGCCAAATGTACTAATGATTCACAATGACCTTTTATTACCTGCAATCCCTTGTTTTGGCTGGATGATTGACAGCTTGCTGTTTGGCTACCGTGTTGTATTTCAGCTGACAAGACTTTTCATTTTAACTCAATTTGCCTGCCTATCACAAGCTGGTGGCAGGCCAGGCTTAAGCCGCCCAGCTTTGCCTCGGCAGCTTGCTCTATTTCTCATTAGTACGCATTTATTCAGTGGAAATTGGAAGACAAATGCTTGAAGGCATGTGAACTAAGTATAGCAAATTAGGTTTAAAGACTGAATATTTATAAGTATATTGAAACGGCTTCGACTTTTAAAAAAGGATCCGGGATGAATTGAAAGCTGAGGATATAAGAGAAAAGTGGGTGGATTCTAAAAATAACAATACTATGGGCTGTCTGTTTCTCACTCGCTCGCTCTTTCTCTCTGCACATGGCAAATATGTCAACTTTTCTGACAATCCCTTTTTTTGTGCGGGGAAGTTTCAGCATCTCATGTCTGTAAGAACGGGGGAAATGAGGGTCATGTTCATTTGCTGCTTGGTTATCCCTTGGTATGCTTTAAATTGCCTTGTTTGTTCGGCACTAGCACAGAAACAGATGTTGCTCTACCGTGCTGGATAATTTACTGTACCTCGTGGTGCAGAATGGAAGGCCTCCCAAGCTACCCAGCTGGTCTGACAGGAGCTCGCTGGCTTGTGCCTACTGAAGGATGACAACAGCAAGTGCAGACCGCCGTTTCATCATGCAGTTGTCATTCTTCTCGGCGCAGAAGTCCGGTGTTCATGCAGTGACTGCATGGGGTGGGGGGCAATCGTTTTGTTTATTTGTCTTATTGGTAAACTGCAGTAGACCCACACGGACTCCGCCTTCCTTTGTTGATCATAATGTGACTCGTTACTTTTGTCATCTAAGTATTATCGGCATGATTGCTCAGAGCTAGAGCCAAGCTCGCCTTCCCCCATCTAACTGGTACTGGAAGGTAAAACAGATTTGTCATTTACGATCTGACCACTAAGCCACACTTTGAGCTCCATTATTGTGATTAACTTCTGCATAAGATCCGCTTCCCCAATTGTCATTTGCGATACTGCGGCAGGCACGGGCTGCCATGCTTGCTGGGGGAAACATCAGCCGATCTAATGTGACTGCGTTGCTCGTGCTAGTCAGTGTAAAACCCTGCCATCTCAGCAGCCGTACGTACTTGCCTGATTATTTTGCTTGCTTGCTTTCTGCTGCTGTGGTGTATCCCTCACTCCCTCCCCATTTGGTTCATTTGGAGCATGGCGGCGTCACATATGTCAGCTACCATTTCAACACTGGACACTCGACGGTGTTTATCGGCTTCGTTTTGCCTAGGCTGGAGACAGCCTACGAGTGGAGTCTGGACCTTTCCTTTGTACCGTGTAAAGTTTTTGTTGCCAGAGCACTGCCAGTTGAAATCTATCGTGTCAGGTGCCTTGTGGCTATCCGCAGTAGAGGCCATATTCTGGAACCGGAGTTCTTTTCTGGCTTCGTCACCAACAAGCCGATTTGACTCTGCCTGATTATAGTAACGAAGGCAGTCCAAAAGAATATGCACAGCCTCACTGTACGTCACATTGAATCATGGCGCTGGCCACACAGAACTGACCGCAGCCTCATTTCTTTAGACAAATGCACGCTTAAGGAAAAAACTCCTGCGAGAAAGCATCCAAGCCCACTTTATTTACTATGCACGCTGTGGCAGATTTAATTGTTACTGAAAGAGCGTTTGTTATTATCTTTTCCCCCCTGATGTTTCTACTCTGGGGTTGCTACTATCTCTAATAAACTAACCTTTGGGTTCGAGGGGTTGTAGAACCTCACACCCCGCTTGGGGAGAGAGGGAGAGACCCATATGCTCTCCACAACCCCCCCCCCAAATAAAAATAACCACCTATTTATCTTTTGGGGGAAGAGAGTACTGATTTTTTTTCAAGGCTAATTTTCACACTGATGACTTGAAGGAGTCAAGCCGCCTATTACTGCGCTCAGCCACGCCAGTGGAAAAATAGTCAGTTTTGATTACAAAGTGAGAGATGTAGCTCCTGTCTGGGCTGCACGCTGGTATGCATGCTATCTGAATGATTTATGCAAATTATGCATATTATTCCCAAAGGAATTCCTCCTCAAACTGCCAGGATAAATTGCCGGAAATTAGCCATAAAATCTGTCGTGCTAGGAGCAAAAGGTGAAGGCCACTGGGAAGGCAAGGACATTTGCCTTCTAGAGCCTTCCAAGATATGGCGAGCTCCTGGAAAATGTTTGGGATTTGAGTCAAAATATTGCACAGAATGTGGGTTTCCCCCCCGCCCCATTAACTCATCAAAGCACCATGCATAATTGGAATTCGCTCAGCCAACAGCAGAAATTATTATGTGATGATGTTATCACGAAAGGTTCCTTAATTCCCAGTATTCTTACCTCTCTGTTGACTGGACAGTCCTTTGAGTGGATGGCTTTCTAGCAACCCAGTTTGAGTCTAGTTCAAGGCCTCAGAACAGCAGGCTGAACAGGGGCTTTTCATGCTGTGCCTGGTGTTTGCTTGCAACCCCTGCAGTTTATATAAATGCATAAAAGCATTCATCTCTTTTGATTGTGGTGTTTTAAACATGATTCCTGAATAATGGTTTTCCACCCAAAAGCTACAGCGCTGCCTGCAGCCTAACTCAATTCATTGGACCTATCAGTGAAGATTATATTTAAAAATTCAGAAATGCAGAATATCTCCTCCAGCCCTCTGGGGTGGTTTATTACCTCCTTGGCTTTTCTCCTCCTGCTTTTGTTGCTAGCTTGCTCTAGTAAACCTGTAACCTCTGGCAGCTGTAGCAGCTTATAAACTTCCAATCACCTTCCATATTTTTAATGCTGTAGGGTTCTTATTTTTCTCTCTCTCTTTTATTTAAATTCAGAGAGCGCTTTAAATGAGAGTTTACGAATGTGTTCAGCTTCCATGAACGTCCGCATCGTCAAGGAAGATTTTAACTTTAAGCTCGAAGGAAATCAGGAAGTCAGCTTGAGAAAAGAAGACTGGGTAGCGATTTATCCTCCTATTCTTCACATGGACCCGGAGGTCTACGAAGATCCTGAGGTAAACATTCAGCTGGTATTACACAGACCATTTGAGGGCCCATCTCAGCAGCTAGGCGTTTTGTAATCTATAGATCTTTTTCTTTTCTTTTTTAAACTGCTGTTCTTTCTCGTGGAACAAATCTTCCTACTTTTCAGATGACGTTTCTAGTTGCCTGCAGGTCAACAAGAGTCATGGCCTGAAGAGAGAAAATATGGTGATGAGACTGACTGGTAACCCTTTGAGAGCATTTGACAATTGTACCATTGACTACCATAAACTTGAGGCTAAATGTAGGCTTTGTTTGGAAGTGGATCATTGGATGCCCAAAGAAGGCTGAATAATAGAAGGTGGCTTAAAGAGCAAATAATGTGGGCCATTTAGCTAAGTGTCCCCGAAGCATCATTGATTCTCTAAAGCCCCTATAATAGCGGTGTCTTCTTGAGCCGTATGCTTTTTCACCTCTCTTTATAAGGATTGGCCCTTTCGTGGTCAATTAGTATGGCGTCGTGAACTCAAGATTGTAAAGCTGTTGCTCTGCCGTGAAGCTTTGAGGGTAATTGTGTCATCTCCTTGTATTTTTCCCCCCTTCTGAAGCTAAAGTTAATGAATATAAAAGACTGGAAATTAATCCACCCTAGCTCAGCGTTAATATGGCTCCAGAAGTTCATCACCTGCATGCAAATTGAATAGTGCTGTTCTTCCTTAGATTTTTTTTTTACTGACATGTCATTCCTGGTTTCAGAGTGCCATTCAGGAAATGTGATTTTACAAAAGTAAGGTGTGGAATGTTTGCTGTGACTTTAATTACATCTATTACATCGAGAATGGGCCTTGAAGACGTTTTTACTGAAAGGATACAAATTGAACCTCTTATTTCTTGATTAAATAAAAAAAGAATGACCTACAGTTGCAGTAAATCGTAGTTGCTAATCATAGCTTTGTGAAGGGAGCTTTGACTCTCGAAAGCTTATACCCCCTGAAATCTTGCTGGTCTCTAAAGGTGCTGCTGGACTCGAATCTAGTAAATCACAGGCAGTCTGAAATATGGAAGTTGTACTTTAGAGAAAAGAATGGAATAGACAAAACTAGTTTTTTAAAAACTTTGTTTCCCATGTTTTGCTGCTCTCAAGGTTGCTTTATATGTTTGTGCTTTTGGTGGTTACATGTTTGGGGTTTCATACGTTGAGGTCCCACTGTTGTATCCAAAATGGCTGCAATTTTCTTTTTAGCCATGTATATTCTGTAGTTACATGTAGCAAGGAGCTGTAATTATCTTTAGCCAGCTGTTGATGTTAGCGCCACAACATTAGAAGTTGATCTGTAGCTGTGCATATGAACACAACTGAGAAGAAGGGTTCAATCTGCTCTCCCCTTCCCACCTGGACCCATTTGGAACTGAGCCTCTACACAGCTGTAATTTCCCTTTAGAAGAACATTTCCTCCCTCACATCTAGTTTTGCCCTCAAACAGGGTAAGTCTTTGCCAACACCTGCTACCTAAGATCCTGTAACTAAAGATGCAGAGGATCAAACCTGGTCCTTCTGCATGAAAATAGATACAGTCTCAGTGCTTTATATTTTTGCGGAGAATTATCCCAGCTTCTTCACAATTCCACCACTCAAGATTCCCAACTCACAGTTTACACATAAACAATTGTAATCTGTTCTGTGGGTACAGGATTATACAGAATCCAAAACCAGGGTGGTATAGTAGAGGCAGGATGGTATAGTGGTTATAGTGTCAAGCATAAGATCATGGAGACCCAGGTTTAAATCTCCACCCTGCCATGGAAGCTCACTGGGTGACATTGAGCCAGTCACCCTTTCTCAAGCTAACCTATCTTACAGGGTTGTTGTTGTGGGGATAAAATGGAGGAGGGGAGAATGCTGTTGTAAATAGCATTGGGTCCATACTGAGCAGATTTGAAGGATGTGAATAAATATACAGCTTTAGGGGAGGGGCTGTGGCTCAGTGGAAGAGCCTCTGCTGTGATGCAGAAGGTTCCAAGTTGAATCCCTGGCATCTCCGTTGGAAGGACTAGGCTGTAGATGTGAAAGACCTCTGCCTAAGACCCTGGAGAGTCACTGCCAGTCTGAGTAGACAATACTGATCATGATGGACCGATTCAGTATAAGGCAGCTTCATGCATGGCCAATCGTGTTCCATCTGCATTGGCTTCCAGTTCTCCTCTGACCACAATTCAAGGTGCTAGTTTTGACCTTTAAAGCCCTATATGGCTTGGGGCCATCATACCTTAAGGACCACCTACTCCCATATGAACCTACCCAACCATTATGGTCACCTTCAGGGCCCCCTGTCATCTAAGGCAAGATGAGTGGCAACCTGAGAAAGGGTCTTATCGGTCATGAAACCAAAACTGTGGAATTCCTTCCCCAGGGAGATTTGACTGTCTCCCACCATCTTTGTCCTCTGCCAGTGCTTGAAGACTTTTTAAAATTTCATTTGGTGTTGAGAGAAAGAGAGTATTCAAATGAACTTTCAAGTGAAAAAGACATTGATGGCCTCTACCTTGAGGACCCTAATTGGGTGGAAAGGGGGATTTAAAAAGTTTTGCCTAGATAAATATACAGTTGCTGGAACTGCTTCCAATACTAGTTTAGGTCTGAAGTCCTAATGAGTGGCTTTTTGTTGAAAGGATGTATGATTATTTGGTGAGTCGCAGTTCACAGTATTATACTTTTTTAGACCTGGAAAAGGATCTCATAGTCACAAATCCAGCCCATCAGTTAATATCTGTCTGTTGGACTCTGCTCTCCATGCCCCTGTCTTCAGAAGTAAGGTGGGTGCCAACCAGAGACAGGGCTTTTCCAGCAGTGGCACCTTGCCTACAGAATGCCCTTCCCCTTGAGGCTCGCCTGGCGCCTGCACGACTCCCTTCTAGGCACCAGGCAAAAGGGTTCTGTTTACCCAGGCTTTTAATTAGAGGGTTCATCTTTTAAAACCATTTTTGTAGTATGTATTTAATCTAAAAACTGATATTCTTCTTTGGCTGCTCAATTACCTACGTTTTTAGGTACCTGGTGGGTCTTTTTAACGTTCAGTTTTTAACATCTTTTAATGTTTTATGTTATTATTATATTCTATTTTGTGAGCCACCTAGGGCGGGTTCACTGGGTAGGCGGCACAAGAATTTCAAAAGAAAAATTGCTCAAAGAACTGTTGAACGAATATCAGCTGATTGTAGTGTGTGTATACACAGCCCAAGTATACTTGAATATGTTAGGTCATCAGCTCTGGGTATGCTGAAACGATCAGTAGGTTCAAATCTGGGGATCTGAACATGTTCACCAGTTATCTTAACTACTATTTTCCCATCCTACAGAAGCATCTCAAGACTTCTAACTCAGACACTTTTCACATAAAAATTCTTAGTTTGACTTAAGTCAATCTGTGTTAACATCTGCAAAAGTTTTTTTGAAACATTTGTGTGAAATAGATCTAAAATTCATAGAAAATGTAATGCAGCCATAATAGCTCAGATCTCTTCCCATATATCTGCAGCTTCAGATTGTGCAGATATTTAGAAGCAGTGTTTCTAAACTTAAACTTGTTTCCAAAGTTGACTTCTGCCTGTATCTGCCTATATTACCTTTGCATATTTCAGCCAGAAGTATCACCATGCCTTCAAAAGGAATTTGTGCAAAAGCAAAACCACCACTTGTTAACTTTTACAGATTGTTAAATCCATTATGATAGCTCTCGGTGACCACTTTATTAATTTTCCACATTCTGTATCTTTCAGAAATTCAACGTTGACCGTTATGTAGAAAATGGCAAGAAGAAGACCACCTTCTATAAACGGGGAAAGAAGCTGAAATACTTTTTAATGCCTTTTGGCTCTGGAGCCAGCAAGTGTCCTGGCAGGTTCTTTGCAGTGAATGAAATTAAGTTGTTTATTATTTTATTGTTGGTTTATTTTGATGTGGAAATAATGGAAGAGAAACAAATAGGAATTGAGAAAAATAGAATGGGACTTGGTATTGCCTTACCAGACTCTGATATTTCCTTTTGTTACAAGCTAAGGCCTTAAGATACTAATTCATCTGTTAACATTACAAATTTCCTATCCTGATTTTTTCTGTATCTTTCTTCGAAATGCAATATGGCACTGATCTCTTTCTGGTGTCTTTACTATTAGGGATAATGTTTACCACTACAGTTGAAGTTATTGGGTGATATCACAGACACTGGTATATTTGCAGAGCAGGTCGTATATATGCAAAGCCTGCTTATATTATGCTGTATTGTGGGTCTTCAAGTAATTAAAGCTTCAGGATTCTAGCCCCCATCAGAAGGTATCTGATTTACTTATGGGGACATGACACTAAAGTTGAAATCCTAAATATACTTGCTAGGAAGTAAGTTTTATTGAATGCAGGAAGGCTTAATTAAGATTATGCTGAAGAAAAGAAAGGTGAACGAATCAGTAGGTAGAAGGGCAGACCAGCACACCATTTAAGCATTTTAATTGGGTATTAATAGAAGATATGACCTCAGAGAACCAAATGTATTTGTAATTATGCTTTTCACTAATGATTGTGATATTCTTGGTCTTGTCTCATTCTTACAGGGCTAACTGGTGATGGTTTTGGTCAGTCTCATTTTTGAGTCAATCATAATCTGGATTAATTGAGCTAATCTGGTAGAAATTCTTGAGTATGATGGATCATCCCCTGATGCAGGAGTTAAGATTAAATGACCATCCTGCCCTACTCTTCTAATTTTACTTCTAACTTTCTATCACATTGTGTCCTTTCATCATATTGTAAAGATAAAGCATAGTTTGGTTTAGTTAGTGGATAAAGGAGCTGTTGAAAGTTCATTTGATGTATCTTATATGAGCCCTGACCTGGATAGCCTGGGCTAGCTCGATCTCGTCAGATCTTGGAAGCTGAGCAGTGTTGGCCTTGGTTAATATTTGGGTGGGAGAGCACCGAGGAAGTTCAAGTTCGAAACACAGAGCCAAGTGATGGCAAACCAACTCTGAATGCCTCTTGCCTTGAAAACCATATTGGGTTGCCATAAATCAGTTGTGACCTGATGGCACTTTTCACCACCATCCTATATAAAATGCTGAAGTACTATGAACCACCTGCTTCATTGTCAGATATAGCATTCCAAGAGCCGTAAAAATTAAGGGCTACTCTTTAACCAAATATACACTATATGAAATATGCCAGGGGAAATCTCCTCAAATCCCTCATACATACTTGAATTAAATACACAATTTTATGTTGTTGAACTTTATACTATTTGAACTACAGATAATTAAATCTTATGAATTAGGGGTGGAAGACACTCGTGGAACTCCCTCAGCAATCAGAGACATCCGAAGAGCAGATGCCAGAAGTCAAAAGACCCATGAAGACAAAAAAAGCACACACTCAGGGAAACTGCTGAGCAGGCCATCTTATTTTTGCAGCATTTGAGACTCTTCCGTTAATGGGTGTATTGCTTTCAGAAGAGGAAGACCAGGGTGATTTTTGCCTGGTTCTCACTCCTCATTGTAGCCATCCCCCCATGTGGCTTTCATCCACAGAGATTCAGAAACTTCCCAACATCAGTTTTTCAGAGGTCTTACAGAACTCTTGATCGTTTTGATGTGCAACCTGTACTCTGGACAAGAGGCCACGGTTAGGACAGAATATGGAGAAACAGAATGAGCATTAGAACATAAGAAAAGCCCTGCTGGATCAGACCAAGGCCCATCAAGCCCAGCAGTCTGTTCACACAGTGGCCAACCAGGTGTCTCTAGGAAGCTCCGAAACAAGACGACTGCAGCAGCACCATCCTGCCTGTGTTCCACAGCACCTAAGATAATAGGCATGCTCCTCTGATCCTGGAGAGAATACGTATGCATCATGACTAGTATCCATATTAACTAGTAGCCATGAATGGTTTCCAATTGGCAAAAGTGTTAGACAAAAATGTATTTTATCTCCCTATTTCTTCAGACTGTATGCAGAATGTATCATTAGGAAAGCTGGATTGGATTTGGATGAAGATGGAGTGAAAATCGGGGGGAGGAACATTAACAATTTGAGTTGTACTGATGATACTACATTACTGGCAGAAAATAGCAAAGACTTGAGATGATTACTGCTGAAAGTTAAAGGAGAAAGTGCCAAAGCAGGACTACAGCTGAACATGAAGAAGACAAAAGTCATGACTACAGGAGAATTACTCAACTTTAAGGTTGACAATGAGGAAATTGAAATTGTTCAAGACTTTCTATTCCTTGGCTCCATCATCAACCAAAAGGTAGACTGCAGCCAAGAAATCAGGAGATAGACAGCACATTCCTGATGTCTGAGGACGAAAGTCCTCAGGAGGCCAGGAAGGGGCTGCGCCGGCATTGGGGGTCCCTGCACTGGCGTTCGGGCTACTTACGCCACCATAAGTGACCCCAATGCTGGCACGGAGGCCGGGCGCAATCTCCTGGCACTGCCATGGCAGCACCACCCTGGGATTCCAGCTTGGCCTTCTGCTGGCATAAAGGCCCACACTGGCATTCCGGGGGGCGTTCCAGCATTCCTGGGGCATGCCGGGGTGAAGCTGCCTGTAGGAAGCTCCCTGTCCCCTTTCGGCCCTGGACTGAGGATGGCGGTGCTGTGCCTGCTATTTTGTAGGCGCAGCCTTGCTATTCTCTATGGGGCGAAAAGCCCCATTTTTACCGCACACACAAAAAGCCGGCAAAAGGCTTTTAAAAATCTTTTGATAGCCGTGAAATGGCTTTCGAGGTGCCATGACAGTGCCTCAGCCATGCTGTCCCCAGCCGCCGAAAGGTGAAGGATACACTGTGAGACTGGGGAGGGCAGCCATGAAGGAGCTAAAAAAGATTCTTAAGTGTAAGGATGTGTCACTGGCCGCCAAGATCAAGGTAATTCATGCCATCGTATTCCCTATTACTATGTATGGGTGTGAAAGCTGGACGATGAAGAAAGCTGATAGGAAGAAAGTAGATTCTTTGAAATGTGGTATTGGAGAAGAGTGTTATGGATACCGTGGACTGCCAAAAAACAAATCAGTGGGTGACAGATCAAATCAAGCCTGAACTGACTCTAGAAGCTAAAATGACTAAACTGCGGCTATCGTATTTTAGTCACATGAGAAGACAAGAGTCACTGGAAAAGACAATCATACTAGGAAATGTTGAAGGCAGCAGGAAAAGAGGAAGACTCAACAAGAGATGGATTGACTCTATAAAGGAAGCCACGGCCCTCAATTTGCAAGACCTGAGCAAGGCTGTTATACATAGGATGTTTTGGAGGACATTGATTCATAGTGTCGCCATGAGTTGGAAGCTACTTGATGGCACTTAACACACACACACAACTCCTGGAGGAAGGGGAACTTTTCACAACTATGCTCTGGTTAGGTTGAAGAAGAAGAAGAGTTGGTTTTTATATGCTGACTTTCTCTACCTTTTAAGGAGAACCAAACCATCTTAGTCTCCTTCCCTTCCTCTCCCCACAACAGGCACCTTGTGAGGTAGGTGGGGCTGACAGAGTTCTGAGAGAACTGTGACTAGGCCAAGGCTTCATGTGTAGTAGTGGGGAAACCAAACCAGTTCACCAGATTAGAGTCTACCACTCATGTGAAGGAGTGAGGAATCAAACCCAGTTTTCCAGATTAGAGTCCACTCCTTTTATCACTTCACCGCACTGGCTCTCTTGACTACTAGCCCAAGACCACCCAGTGAGTTTCTGGATGAACGGGGATTAGAACTGGAATTATTCACATTTATCTCAGCCTTCTGTTCATCTCACCTTATTGGTTCTCAACTAGAAAATGACAAATAATGACAAAATTATGAGTGGTGGTCCATGTTGAACACAAACCAATACATTGGGAGAAGGGGCAAATTTGACAATCAAAATCAGACTTTTTTGATACTGAGTACTTCTTTTACAAATAATAGTAGATAAGTAGAATAAATGATGAACTATTATTTGGTGAAGTCCAACCCTATTTTGCCCTCCAACAACCCACACTAGATGATGCAAGATGTACATCTTCAGATCTTTCATATATATGTATCATCAGTGCCTCTAAAACTAAGACCACCGAGATCATTGAAGTTGGTTGTTTAGCTTTTAAAAAAAGGTGAGTGAGGGGACACATGACAGAGCTCTCTAAAATTATCCATGGTGTGGAGAGAGTGGACAAAGTACTCGCTTAGTACTAGAATTAATACTAGGTCATCCACTGAGGCTGGAAGGTGGGAAGTTCAAGACGGGCAAAAGGAAGTAATTTGTGGAATTGGTTCTTGTAGGTTATCCGGGCTGTGTAACCGTGGTCTTGGTTTTTTATTTCCTGACGTTTCGCCAGCAGCTGTGGCAGGCATCTTCAGAGGAGTAACACTGAAGGACAGTGTCAAGTGTGTAGGAAGAGTACACTCTTCCTACACACTTCCTACACACTTGACACTGAGAGACACTGTCCTTCAGTGTTACTCCTCTGAAGATGCCTGCCACAGCTGCTGGCGAAACGTCAGGAAAGAAAATACCAAGACCACGGTTACACAGCCCGGATAACCTACAAGAACCAATGAACTCTGACCGTGAAAGCCTTCGACAATAATTTGTGGAACTTGCTGCCACAGGATATGAAGATGGGCACCAATTTGGAATGCTTTAAAAGGAGAGTGGACAAATTCATGGAGGATGGGGCTACCAAAGGCTACTAGCCATGATGGATACCTACTACCTCCTGTGTCAGAAGCAGTATGCCTCTTTATATCAGTTGCTGGGGAACACCAGTAAGAGGATATTATTGCAGTCATCCTGCTTGTGGGCTTTCTAGAGGCAGTTGGCTACCATATGAACAGAATGTTGAACTTGATGGACCTTTGGTCTATCTAGCATGGTTCTTTTTATGTTTTCATGCTGTTGGAAGGAGAAAAACCTGAATAGCCCAGCTATCCCACCTAGACATAGGTAGAGAAATGCAAACAATTCTCATATCTCCAGTGGTAGGTTTTCTAGCCAATGCAATCAAAATAAGTTTTTGTTTTCCTGTATCTGTGATTTCCTGGAGCATTAATTACATTTCTCCTTGATGTATATATCAGGGCTTTCATAACTGTTGGGTGGGATTATTCTGAGGAACAACCCTTAGGCAAATAAAACTGTTGTCTTGTTGAACATCTTTAGAACATTCTGTAAGTTACACCGGGTGACTATGTTCTCACCATAACATTATAAATGCCTTCTGTGCTGGGCCGTATTTCTGTAGAATTGTCTTTGAATGATAAAGTGTCTTGACCACTTGATATGCTGTAGTGATTATTAAGCTATGGTCCATGGAGCAGCATGAGTCTGCAGTGTCTCTGGTGCAAAATCACAGAAATAGCAGTAGAAGAAAAGAAGCTGAATGACATTTTCCATGTCACCAGCAAAAAAGACTGAATTGATACTTGACTCCAAACAAATTGATTTTACTATGCAAGCCCTAGCAATGCCTGTCTTCTTCCACTTATCCGTTAGCATATAGGGGTTGGATTTTAATGCATGAGCATCTCAGCTCGCCGATGATGGCTGAAGCATAAAAAAACCGTGTTTGATTTGCAGTGCAACACAAAGTTTAAGACTAGCTGGTCTACTGGATAACTCGTTGGTTGCTACTGATATTCCTGTACTTGAACAAAAAATATTCATTGTGTTTTATGCAACATTTATGTTAATATTAGGAACATAGTAAGGCTCTGGGAAAATATGAGATACTGCATAACTCACAACTTCACAGTCCAACTTGTAGGTTACTGTCTGTTTTATGGAGCAAGAGGAAATGTTGATATCATTACCATGTTGACTATAGTCATTGTTGTATGAATGTAAGCTATAAAATGTCTCCTGCTACAGTGATGATGAATCCTCCTTTGGCAGCCTTTGTTGGCAACTGTGAAAAATGAAAGCAGGTATTTGTTTTAAACATGACCTGTATTTTGACTCACACTGTGCTTTCAGGAGTTTGAAATGTAAATATCATGATATGATATGCTGGGGTGTAATGGCACTCTGTCAAGTTAAAGGCAAAACATACATCAGATTAATCACTGGTTTAGTTGCTGCAATGCTGTGAGAACCAATAGGAGAATACTAGTATGTGCAAATGAAGTTTGTGGAAGGGATCTTCAAAAGCACAATTGGAACCCAGCTGCCATTCAAACCCTCTCTGCACACAGAGACAGACAGAAAATGTTAGGCAGAACCCGAACCCTGCAGAATAGACTTGTAGGGCCTTAAAATACATTTTGCAAGATTGGTAAACTTTTTTACCAATTCCTGAACTATCATTTAATTGAAATTGTCTCAACACTCTCTGTAACATGATTGCATCACCAGGATTTTTGTTGTCTTGAAATTTCAGTGGCAGGCAAAGAATGACATGGCCACTTCAAGTGATGATAGGTAGAATAACAGTATTTTGGTGATAGGAGATAACTTAAAGATACAGGGTCATGCTGCAGTTGAACATTTCCCTACAATGAAACCAAATTCTGGAACTGTATATAAATTAGCATATCCTTGACAGTTCACAGAAATCAAGAGGCTGATTTCTGTCATCTGGTAGAGCCATTTTCCCAGAGGGTCTGTTCACAATGTCTATGTCAAAAAGGTGTGTTCACTTTGTGCTCCTAACAAGTCTGACGTGTAAAATATAGCATATGAATACAGCTATGTTTTTCTTTATGAACAAAATGGAATATAAAGCATTTTTTTATTATTAACTGTTTTGATGTTCTAAAACTGACATCTATAAACACTGTGGTACGATTTACTTTTAATTATTTGTATATTATGACAAAGGTACATGTGAACATTGCTCAGGAAGAAAATTAAAGCTTAATTGTTTTATTGGTGTTTCAGAATCAATGACTTGTACATTTTATTATCAGATATCTTCCTTGTTCTGGGCTTCAAAATAATGATTTATTTTAAACAATACATTATGACCTATTCGGGAATTTTCTTGGCTGACAACTCACAAATGCTTCTGTGCACTTTTGAAAAGGAGTCCTTTTTAATCCTTTTCAGTCCTTAAACAATTCTGGTGGATAACAATAAAGTTCATACTTCTAATATTTGGTGGGAAAGTCGGACGTAACATGAAAGAAGATACTGTCAGTAATCCTTAGTTCTAGAGTTCTAAAGGCTTGTGCCTCATTTAGGGGAAGTAGTACCTCGAAAGATACCCCCTTGGATTTGATTTTCTCACTGGTATTCTTGCTCCAGGATGAAGAAAAATCTTGCAATATTGTTTAGTTTATTTATTTACTATCATGGAACAGAAGGCAGTATATATAAGATTATCAAGAGGTCTCCTAGCCATTCATTTCTCACATTTCCTCCAAAGAGCTTGGGTTGGTGCATATCCTTTTTTTTTTCTTCAGCTGAGGCAGGCTAAGTTAAATTAAGAGATTTGCCCATGGTGACCCAGTGAACGTCATGTTCCAGGTAGGGATTTAACTGCAGGTATTCCTGGACAAAGTCTAACCAATATGCAATACTGGCTCTCTTTGAACCATAATTATTGTTACTGATATTGAAAAACAAACGCTCCTTGCTAGAGCTACTAATTCTTGCTCACCCTTAGCTCTTGGTATCTATCTGACCCCAGGCTTGCTACCCAGCTACTTTTGCACTCTGACCTCCCCTTTCTTGAGAAGTCTCTTTATGCAAGCCCATTTAAATTTTCTCCCCACGGCCTGGACCACGGGCAGATAGCCAGAGTCCCCTATGAGAAAAGGCTGTGTTCTTGTGCCTCTGGACAAGTTGAAACCGTGGCCCATGTACTACTACATTGCAAGCATGGCTCACTTTTACGGGAACAGGTCATCGAACCCCTACTGACAGATTGCCCTGGTGGCACTGATAAGGAGCTAGTTCGATTTCTTTTAAGTGATATTTATCCCCAGGTTACTGCAGGGGTTGCTAGCTTCCTGGGATTTATATTAAACTTTTAACTTTTAATGTTGTAAGGAAGATCTTCGTCAAAAGCTTATAAATCTCCCTTTAACCTCATTATGTACCTTTTTTATGCCAATAAAGGTGTGATTTGATTTTTCTTCATCCAAGAGGCATGGCAAGCTGAAAGGACCACTGTAAAAACCTACAAGATCATATATATATAAACAGGTCATTTCTGGATTATACTTCTTCATCACTCCCTAGCATGACTATATAGTGGAACTCTGCAACACGCCCCCCAGGAAGAGCTTTGACCTCTTTATAAAAGAGTCCCTGATTGTTCTGCTTACTTTGACCCATAAACCATAATAATTGCCATTCATTCCAATGGAAAAAAGTAGCAATCTACAGTGGCAAAAGCTACTGGATAAGCCAGCCACTGCTAAGGGATACTCACCAATGAAAGGATTTGTGTCTCCATTATGCTGCTTGTGAGTTTCTGCAATATATATGTCATTTCTTTGTCTCCCTTACCCGTCAAAATGGTAGGCATTATACTTACGAAGGCTTAGGGATCACTTGGTTTGTGTACATACATGTCATCACCATGTTATTTTGCAGCTTTAAACAATCGGCCTGGAAACTATCTGACCAGTCTGCAAAGCAGTCCAATTTGGAATATTTAAGATTTCCCCAGTTTAATCCCACTGACTTTGATGGGCAAAAGACTTGTGGCAAAAGAGGGTAATGCCTATGAATAATTTGTGTTTGCTGGTTGATTGGAAAATGCTTTCCACAGCATTGCAGCATGTAATAATGGGACTAATATTTCAAAAACTTATCTAGTGTTAATCTACTCAAGCTGCCACCTGAACAATGACAGCTGGTGGTTTTGAACTATTTCTTGGTTTTTTGTTGTTTTTAATAAGAATACTCTTAATCTATGCAGCCAAGGCAGAAATCAGTATGTAGTATAAACTCATGTATGACCATATTGTGCCTATGTGTACATGTTGGTCATACTGAGTTCAATGGGATTTAGTCCAAGGTAAGTGCACATAGGATTGCAATATTAGTTAACTTTCATTCACAGTAACTAAATATTAATTTAGAAATTGTATAACTTGTTTGCAAAAGTATAATTTGTACACGTCATACCTAGAGAACTGCAGACATCCTAGTAGGTATGCTGTGTTTCATGGCGTGCAGACAAAATAGCTTATATGTTTCAAAAAGTTTTATAAATTCTAAATCTGTGATAAACCAAAGCACTGCCCATTTATTTTATGAATGGAAAGACAGAGTGAAAATCTAGTTCCGAGTTCATGATTAATATTAAAACATTTCAGACATCATGATGAAATCTCTAAGTGATCTAACAATAATGTAGTATTTTTTATAATACCAGATTTATCCGTACCAGTGTAGTTCATTTGAGCTGATATCCATGTGTAATATATGGATGTTCTTTGAAAATTTGGTACCAGTTTTGAAAGTAAATATTACCTCTTATAAATTGGGTGGAAATATATATTTGTTCTCTTGATGAACAATTAATAAAAAGTAATAGAAGTCTTAAAAGTTGTATCCTACAGATTAGTAAATATGTTTCAGCACTAGTGACAGCATAGTGTTCAGACCTTGCCATTACCAGTTCCACAAATAGTTATGTTAATCACAAATAGGCAGGAACTTATGTCTTGCCTTATGAACTATTCTAATATCTATTCTACAAACTATTTTACAGTTAATTTCTAAAACTGAATTATCTGTACCACTTGAAACAACATGTATTATTTAGTATAACTAAAATGTGGACAGAAAAGTGATCTAACCTTTTAAAGAATTCGAGGCATGACACTTGGTCTCCCTTTTATGGAGGAAACTTTCTAACCTGTAATGCAGAAGTCTTACTATCCGCTGTCAACTTCATCTACTTGGCTAATACTTGAGGAGTAAGTTAGACTATCTGAACACAGAGACTCTGTCTCAAGGTACAGTGTATTGCTCTGGGTTTTTATTTATCCACCGTATGGCTACACGCAAAACACTGCAATATATAGTATGTGCAATATACTATACTGTTTAGATAAGAAGCCACTCATTGTTAAAAACCCAACCCTTATAATTGTATAGTGTGGGAGAGGCTGCCTACTAGCATATTATTTCTGAATTTTTGGACATAAGCATTGAAAGTACTGAAAACAGATGAGATGTTTGCAGATTTAAAAACAACTTTTTAAAATGGGGAACGTACTTCCACAGAAATCAAGAGCTTTATGCTTTCTTACATTTGATGCAGAGGTTGCAAGTAAATTGACAGCGTGGACCTGTGATCAGTGAGACCAGCCCAAGCCCACTGAAAGCCTGCTGTTTCATACTCTGTGTAGGATTGTGCTTCTGAGGGTGATCTTTGTGTGATCTTTGTCAAATGCATCTTTTTGTAATTTTAACCATTACATAAGAGACGTTTGCCTTTATACGGTTTTTTCCTGTCACACGTTTCCAATTATTCTTACAACTTTGTTCTGATGGGTGTGTGTATTGTATATGTGAATTTTAAAATGCAGCAATGAAGTGCTTGGTCAACAGCATAAATTCACTTGCTGTTTTACTGCACCACTCTGAATCGTTTGAAGGGGACAAGGGCAACTAACTACCAGGCTACGGGAGGGGGGGACTGCTTCCCAGGCTGGGCATTTCTAAGGAGAACTAAGCAAGCAGGTATGATTGCCTCCTAATGCCGGTTTGATCTCTGGAAACTGGCCTGGCTCTGGGACCTGGCTGTCACTCCCCGACCTCCGCAAACAGCCCACCCAGTGGAACTCCTTAGACTGAGGTCACTTTCAAACAGCCCAAATAATGCACTTTCAATCTACTTTCACTGCACCTTAACGATAGTTTGCAAGTGGATTTTGCCAGTTCACACAGTGCATTGAAAGTGCATTATGGGGGCTGTGTGAAAGTGCCCTGAACCTGACCTACAAGGGTGTAGAGCCATACCTTGGCTCGTGGCTCTTGCGTTACAGCCAGCCCTGTCCCCAGAATGGTTTCCAAGGGGGTTTGCTCGTGAGCACAACTGGAACTGCACCACAGAGAAACCAGAACTGATCATGCCCAACGGAAAGATTCGGTGGGGCTGACGATCCCCCAAGAAGTCTGGAATGGGTTTGCTGTTGGCAGTGGTAGACTGGGTCAAAATATTGGTTGCCAGGGGACAAAGGGGGCCCACCCACAACTATAAGGCTATCATTTAAGTTTTATAAGAAATAAATAAATTTTTCAAAAAATACATAAGTGGAAAAAAGGTACAATTAAAATTTAAATTGCATACAGTAAGAGTATTGGAACTTCTATTATATTTTCAAGCTACTAAAAGGTCCCAACAGAAGTTGGTTTCAGGTAGCCGGCTCAAGGTTGACTCAGCCTTCCAACCTTCCGAGGTCGGTTAAATGAGTACCCAGCTTGCTGGGGGTAAACGGAAGATGACTGCGGAAGGCACTGGCAAACCACCCCACAAACAAAGTCTGCCTAGGAAACTGTGGGATGTGACCTCACCCCATGGGTCAGGAATGACCCGGTGCTTGCACGGGGGACCTTTACCTTTTACCTAAAAGGTCATTAACATTTTAAACTTATTGTCTAATGTTTAAGAGGGCCCACTTTCCATCGGGCAAGCGGACTCCCTGGCCAGTCTGCCACTGGCTGTTGGGAACGGCTCGGGGAGCCACATCTGTGCGGAGCGGCCTCTCAATGGCTCCTTTACTTTAGAAAGAAGTCTCCCTGAAACGTCCAAGTACACGGACTTTAGGACTGGGCTCTTGATTCAACAGGCGGAGTCAAACATTTAAAATGTGCGTTTAAGAACTGGAAGTCCAGGTAGGGAGACGCGGCGTTTCTTCCCTAAATACTCGGGTGCACTCCGCCCACGCTTTGCAAAAGTCCCGGAGAGGGATCGCGCTGAGATTGGGGGGTGGGGGGTGGGGGGGTTGGCTGCCTTGGCAAGAAGTCGCTCCTGCCTTCAGCAGAGAAACCAGTCCCGGAGCGAAAGGGTGGCTGGGCGAGCGTTCCAAAGGGGCGGGGAGGAGGCGATTTCCAGCAGCCTCATTGGAGGAGGCGCACCAGCCCGGAGGGAACCCCCAAATCCCGGGACAATTAGCAGCCTGGCCAATTTGGGGGGAGAGGGAGAGAGAGAGAAGCGGCAGCTAATGGGCGAAAACGCACGGTCGCTTTAGCCTGCTTTCTTCCCTGTTCCAGCCAGGATGCAGCCAGGATCGAACGCACGTCCGTGCGTTCGATCCTGGCTGCATCCTGGCTGGAACAGGGAAGAAAGCAGGCTAAAGCGACCGTGCGTTTTCGCCCAATCTCTCTAATCCCGAACCCGGGGGGCGGGGGACCGGGCGCTCCTCGCCGCAAACGTGGCAAAGACCCCTCCTGAGAAAAGTGGGTGGTCGGCGGCGGGGGGGGGGGTGCAGTTCGCGACGGCCAGCCCAGCCCGTTTCCCCGCCCATCCCAAACCCTGGCCCGGGGCGAAAGTTTCTCCGCTGCCTGACGCTTAACCCTTGCAGGCTGCCGACGATGGGCTCCGGATCGGAAAGGCCTGGGGGAAGGAAGCCCCCGGGCCAGCATCGCGGTCGCTTGACGTCAGCAAGCAACCCCCCCCCCGCGCCCCAACCGCCTGACTTTCCGACCACTGATGGGGAGGTGGCCCGATTGCAAACGCCTTCAAAGTTTCCACCTTGTCCGCCCGCTGCTGGGTTGTGGTTGTTGCTGTTGTTGTTGTTTTTTTAATTTTATTTTAATTAAAGCAAATATATTTATGTCCCGATGTTTACATCGCGCCGCTTAATTACATTTCCGAGGCCGTCCCGCGCCCGTCTCCCGCCCCTGTCCCCTCGCCCCGTCCTAAATCACATTTTCATTAAAGGCTTTTAATAAGAAAACTCACTTGACCGCCATTCATTACCCGCATCCCTTCCCGCGCGCCCGAGCGCCTTTAGCCAGCCGCTCATTTATCCCCTGACTCCTGCCAAGCAGATCCGCCGCCGCCGACTGCTGCCAGGGACGGGAACACTCATAATTATTTGTCAAAGTCTGCAAAGTGTATTATCCCCCCCCTTTTTTTTCTAGCGGTAATTAGTTACCATAGCATCTAATACGTAAATGTGCCCAGAGCACACCATTAACAGTTAAACGGAGGATTCAATTTAACACATGATTATATCTTTCATAAGTCATTATATTAGGAAAGTCAATGTCACTCATGCTGGGACAATCGCGGGATTGGAACCGGGGCGAAGCGGGGGGGGCGAAGCAGGGACGGGGGGCTGCCTGCCTTGGCAACCAAGGTGGAAAAAGAGGAAAGGGGGCGCGCTGGGGCCAGCCAAACGGTCCTCGTTCGAGGGGGGGGGCTTGAAACGGAACAAAAGCTCGTCGAGGGGCATTTTTACCGCTGATTAAGTGATCCGTCAAGCCGGGGAAGGGGGGGAAGGGGGGGAAGGGGGGGAAGGGGAAGGGGGGGAAGGGGGGGAGCGGCAGAGGCCGAGAGAGACCCAGAAGGGGAGCGCCGGAGGGAGGGAGCTGCGAGGCGGAGCGATTGGCGAGCCCTGGGCCGGGCCTCGACGGGCGCGGGCAGCTGCCAGCCACGCCGCCCATTGCCCCGCGCCAGGGGAGGGAAGCGAAGCGGGGCAAGGCGCCAGGTTTCACACGCGGAGCAAACGCGGGTCAAGACAGCGCGGCCGGGCCGGGAGGCGAGAGGGGAGCTGCCCTCGCCCAGCCTCTGGGAGGCAGGGCTCTCGGGGAAGACGGAGCGACGGCTCGGGAGGAGAAGGCTCCCCGGGGGTGCAGAGGCGGCTCACTGAGTCTCAGAAGGCCGGTGGCCTTTCTAACCTCCCTGATCTCCCCCGACAACCGAAATGCCCAAGTCCAGAGAGCCCCGGCGAGTGCTAAAGGGGCAACAAACCCGTTGCTCCGGCGCTTCGCCAAAACACAGAGGGGAACCACGCCGAGAGACCACCGGGGAGCGATGCGTCGGTCAAGACCCTCTGGGGGCAGCAGGGAAGGGACCAGAGTGACGGAAAGGAGCCCTGCGGAAGCCAGGCCTGGCCAGATCTCTCTGCCAAAGGCCGCAACCCACACCCGGGGGAAGTCAAGGCCCCACATCCTGGACCACCTCGAGTTTCCCATGGCCCGTCCAAGAGCTCCAGCATCAGGAGCGCGGGCAAACCCGGCTGCCACCGAGGAGCACAAAGGCGCCACCGCCGTCCTCTAAACAAGTCAATGTATCTAGTCAATGCAAAGTTTGTCACTGGAAACAAGGAGAGTTGGGGAGGTGCTGCCCAGTTTTGGGCATGCAGGCAAGGGCTGGCTCCGAACCAGATGTCCCAGGGCGGCCGCAAAGCCAGCACGCCCAGCTGACTGCAAGCCGATGTTCCAAGGGAGGCCGGACACTTCTGCAGGGGAGGTTTTGCCTCGGATTTGCCACTCTTTAGATGCACTAAGGGAAGATGACTGGCAAACCACCCCGTAAACAAGGTTTACTAGGTCTGCCTACTAGGTCCCCCCATCCATATTCTCCAAACTCAACAATAAGCCCCCATGCAGAGTTTTGAGAATTCGGATGGGAAAAATGTGCATCTAGAGAGTGGCAAATCCAAGGCAAAACCTCCCCATGCATAAATGGCCTTTGGACAAGTCCTTGAACTCAACTCCCCGGAGCCCTTTTGCCGGGCGAGTCTTGTTCCAGGCCCCGAGTACAGCGCCCTCCCTAGCCCTGAGTTTCCCAGCGTCCTCACCTAGGCGAGGGCCGGCTGGATTTCTGCGGGAGGGCCCAGGAAGCGGTGGCGACCCTCCTAGCCCTGGAGTCCTGGCGCTATTCATACACGCACGTCTGAAGGGGTGGTGGTGGTGATAGCCGGGCTCTGCCTGTGCTTAATTCCTAATCAGGATGATGGACAGCAGAGACGGAACAATACAAACTAATGGCTGTGTTGCTGATCACTTTACCCCTTGATTAAAGACACCCAATTACGGCGCAGAACAGTGTCGTAATTATGTCCCTTAATCACATCCAGGAGGTCTAATTGCCTTAACGATGTGTTTCATTAAATGAATTTAGGTATTATAGTCGACAGTTTTCATACACAGTTGTTTTCAAATTAACATAATATTAGACATCGTCATGGAAATTGTTTTAATAATCATAATTAGGCGCGCCCGGGCTTTGTCTGGTAAATGCTGAGAGACGGTTCTCTCCCGGCGCCTGGGGCAGAGATGCCCACCCTGCCTGGGCCGCTTTCGCCGCGCTTTACAGTTATGCCTCTTGAAAAGTTACAGGTTCTGATTAATCTCCCTGGATGCCAAGTGGAGCAGAAAGTCTTTATCCGCTCTCGCCCACCGCTCCCCCTCAGCACGTCGGGACATTTAGCGGGGAGGGCCCTTCCTCAGCCATAAACACCCACCAGGCTGCGTGTCTGGCCCTGGCCCGCAGCTACGAGCCGGGGGCACGCCGACGCGTGGCCCCAACCGAAGCCAAGCCAAGCCGCTCCGAAGCTGGCCACTGCCACAAAGAGAAGAAACTTGCCCGACCCAACGAGATGGCAGCGGCTTCCTGAAACTACCTGCACTGGCCAGGTAGAGCGAAACCGCCCAGTTTGTTTGTGGAGTCCTTCCACACACACACTGGCATAAATCCAGAGTTTGTCCGAATTAACTCCGGCGTATTCGGCGCCATGTAATCCCTTAAATAGATTGGGATTCCCCCCCCCTCCCATCCCAAATCTGATTTTCTTCCGTTAGAAGCAAGAATCTGGCGGCCACTTTTCTTCTCCTTGGCAGTATTTATAAATACTGGGTAGTCTTTCAAACCGTCCCACTCTTCCACACACTGGCATAAATAAAATAAAAACAACTGGACAGTAGCGATGCCCTTTCTCTTAAAACCGTGTCTACTTGAACCAACTAAACGGGGGGGGGGTTGGGCTTTTGCCCCCTTACAAAGCACGTCATGGTAAAGATTTGTTCAAAATATTTTAATAAAGATTCTTTCCGACATAGATACACGTACAAACCACCATACATAGCTGTCATCATTTGATTGACCTATTTAATATATATCACTCTTTACACATCCATGACCTGGCAAGAGATCCATCACGGCTCTCATTTCGCCATCCAGAGCTGACAGGCTGAATTTGGATTATCAGCAAGTAGTGGGAAATAGCAGGCCTGGGGAGGGGGGGGGAGAGTTTCGGATTTACACTTCATTGACAGCCTGAGCCACAATCCAGTTCTGCCAAAATGATCGGATCCCAGTCCCACGAACCGTCAAGGGCAGACAGACAGCCCCAGCCACGGCCCCATTAAGTTTAATCGCTAATATTTAAAGGGAGACCCCCAAAGCACACTTTCCCCTTGGAAACAAGTCTCATGACATTACGTGGGATTTACTTCCATGTAAATGTAATCCCAGCAGGAACCAGCCGCCCGATCCACAAACCTGTCTGCCTGAAATAGATTTCCAACTACTTGATCTTACAATGCTAAAACCCCTCTTACTCGGATGGACATCGAAACCGAAAACGAGGAGGCTTGCTCCCAAGTAAATGTAACAAGGATTCAGACGTGAAGTAGCCGAACCTATTTCGATTTGACTCGGTTGTGGGTCAGAAACTCCTCCGTTTAACCCCTGGCGCTTCGGCTTAAGCGGGTTGGGGACTGTTTAAGAAAGGGAAAGAGGTCCACACACAAACTCACTTTAAAATCTACCTTGGGGGGAAACCACGACTCCTTGACTCCTCAGCCTCATATCATTCATGGGGAGGGGGGGCGGGGGAATGTGTGAAACAACCGCAAAGACCTTCAGACAGAAGAATTTTCATAATCTATGGTTAAAACTCCCCATGTTAACGCGGTTGTGTGTGTGTGTGTGTGGGGGGGATATCTTGGTTTGCAAAATCTGGATCGGAGCTACCTGCCACCCTAATATTAGTCACATTACATAGCTCGAGACAGGGATCCCTTCACGCTGCACAGAGTTTCTAGACTCGGGCAGCCCAGTTCACTGAAGCCATTAAGAATACACCTCTCCTGTCATTTTTTTTTTTTTTTGGACTGAAGCGATTTATTAAAGCTCAATTTATAAATACAGGATGATGCAAAAATCCAGATGACCTTCATAAGCCCCAACAGCTCGGATACATCAAGATTTCTGGTTCATAATGTCCTTGGCAAATCAACGCTTTAAACACTTGGCACGAGTTATTGGGAATGTTCAGAAGCATTGAAAAAAAGAAAAAGAAATCACCTAAGACCCCCATGACCTTATCACAGGATGACTATTATTGGCGTGAAAGGGTCATTGAAATAAATAGCACGTCCTCTTGCACACAGGATTGCAAAGTGAAAAAGAAACAAGGTGCACATCTTTCAAAAGTAATAATAATAATAATAATAACAATAAACCTGCATGACTTCAGCCACACTAATAAGGAGTTCGCCTCCTCTTTGTAAACTCACTCTCTGCCAAAACTTTGCGCATTTTCACAGGCTCAGAAGTTTAGAGGAAATTTAAAAAATGCAAGTATTTTCAGAACATTTTTTTTTGCGCGTGTCTAAACTCACGAAGTCTATATTTCAAGTTTGCTCGTTTCCTGGCTCAGAAGCAAAAAACAAAACAAAAACCGAACCAAACAACAAAAAAGTAAAACAACGGTGTTTTTTTTTTTAAAAACTTTTTAAGTGCCCTTCTTGATTTGTCTGAGTTGACAATCCACCTGGCTTCCTCCACATCTGTTCCTTCTTCGAGTCCGGCCAACGCCCCCCCCCCTTTCTTGGTCTTCCGGCAAAAGTTCCCAATACTTGGAGGTTTCAAGAAAAGCGTGTGGAGCGCGGAGGATTTTCCTCCCCAGAGATTCTCTCTCACTCTCTCTTCCACACCCCCCCACTCAAACAAAAACATACACCCCCCCCCAATGCGACTCTTATTCTGCGTATGTCTTAAACTTCGCTGAGGTTTCAGTTGCGCGCAAATCCCCCCCCTCCCTCGGCCCCAGTAGCACCCCCCACCCCACCCCCTCCTCAAGGCGGCTGCAGCAGAAGTCCTGCCCGGGTAAGGAAAGCAGGCAGGCTCGGGCTGGAGTTTCTGGTCTCCGTCAATACAGGTGTGTGTCCGTCTAGACACAGGTGCTTCTCTGCGTGTGTGTGCGTGCGTGCGCGCGTCTCTCTCTCTGTCTCTAAGGCTTCTCCGTGCACTGTTTGCAGAGGCTGGACGAGACGCTGTTGAAGAGGGCACATTTCTCCGGGCACGAGGTGGCGGGCGGCAGGCCGGCGCTGAAGGGGTAGGCGGCGGCCGCCTGCTCGTAGGCCCCCAGGGCCGGGTGGAGGGCCGCGGCCGCCGCCGCCGCCGCCGCCGCGGCCGCCGAGCCGGGCAGGGAGGCGGCGGAGACGGCCTGGCCCTGGTTGAGATAGGCGACGAGGCGGCGCATCTCGTCGAGGGCCTGCGCCTGCATGAGGATGTAGTTCTTGGCCAGCAGCAGCGTGGCGATCTTGGAGAGCTTGCGCACCGACGGGCTGTGCGCGTAGGGGATGACGGCCCGCAGCTCGTCCAGCGCGTCGTTGAGGTCGTGCATGCGCCGCCGCTCGCGGGCGTTGATGTTGAGGCGCAGCGCCTTCTGCTCCTTGGACTTCTTGGGGCCCCCGACGCCGTGCGCGCCCCCCCCGCCGCCGCCGCCGCCCTCGGGGGCCTTGAGGAGGGCGCCCCCCGCGCCGCCGCCCGCGCCCCCCGGCCCCCGCAGCAGCAGCTCGCAGCGCCCGTCGCTGTCGTCGTCGGGGCTCTGCTCGCCGCCGCTGCTCTCCGCCGCCGAGCCGCGGCCCGGCCCGAAGGGGACGCCCAGCGCCTCGCCGGCCCCCAGCGCCCCGCCGCCTTCCCGCAGCAGCGCCGCCGCCTCCGACTCGGCCGCCTCGTAGCAGCCCAGCGGCGAGGGCGGCTGGCGCGGCGGCGGCGGCGGGTGGGCGGCCAGCTCCAGCCCGGGGGGCGAGCGGAAGGCGGACTCCATCCTCTTGGTCGCCGCGCCCAGGCTCTTGTGGAACAAGTCCTCCTCGGCCGCCAGGCTCAGCGCCCTCTCCATGCTCGCCCCGCCGCCGCCGCCGCCGCCGCCGCCGCCTCGCCCCTCCTCCTCCTCCTCCTCCTCCTCCTCCTCCTCTCCGCCGGGCCGGGGCTGCGCCTGGGGCCGAGCCGAGGGGCTCCCCCCTCTCCCCCCCGCGAGAGCGCCTCCTCGCCCTCCCGGCCCCCGGGACGCGCGCTCCTCCTCGCCGCCGCCCAAGGGCTCAGGCACGGGGAGCGCCCAGCCGGCCCGTCGCGCCGCCGATCTGGCTCCGATTCCCCGCCACGAGGCTGCCGGGCTCCATCCACAAGGCGACAGGCCGGCGGAGATGGGGGGGGGGGAGCCGCCGCCTCCGCCGCCGCCGCCGCGCTGGCTTCTCCTGCCGCCGCCGCCGCCGCCCTGCTCGCCGCCCCAGACGGGGGAGTCCTTCTAGCTCGCGCTCTCGCCGCCGAGGCGGTTATGAAGCCGCCTCCGGGCCCGGGGGGACGCCGCTCTCCGCCCACTCCGGGGCCACGGACGGGGCGAGGAGGGTCCCCGGCGGCGAGGCCGGGCGCGGCGGAGCGGCGAGGCCGGGCGGCGGCTGGCGCTTTATGCGAGGCGCCCGCCCCGCTGCCGTCTCGTGCCGGCCATCTGCAGGCGCGGCGCGGCGCAGATGGTGGCGAGGCGGCGCCTCGGCTCGGGGAGCCCGGCGGCCGCCTCCCGCCTGCCACGCTCGACGTGTGCGGCGCCTGGCGCGCCTCGCGGAGCGCGCCGCCCGGGGGGCGCTCGCCCACTCCCCCCGCGCCGCGCCGCGGACTTTCCCGCCCGGGGCTGCGGGCCGGCTTGGGCGCCGGGGTGACCCCCCTCTGCGCCCGCCCCCCAACTCTGCGCTGGGGGTGGGTGGGGAGGGGGGTAGGACCGGCTCTGTGTTGGCCGTCGAATTTCACCTGGGGGGTTAGCAAAGCTCAGCCGGTTCCTTGAGTTTCAATCTGAGGACCCCCCCTTTTTGGGGGGGGCAACGGGGGTTTCCTTCCACTAATTCGGCAGCCCACCCCCCTTCCACGGGTGCCCCTAAGATCCTCATGGACCCTCACATACTGAATAAGTAAGAAATCGACAGCTGGACTCGAATAGCCCTCTGCCCCAACTTCCCGGAGATTCTTAACACCCACGGCTTCTTGGGTGGAAACTTTAGCTGAACTTGGAATTGGCTTGCTTGACAGAACACACTTGAGGTTGCCTTATACTGAATCAGACCTTTGGGCCATCGAAGACAGCATTGTCTACTCAGACCGGCAGCTGCTCTCCAGAGTCTCAGGCAGAGAGGTCTTTCCCATCACCTACTCGCCTAGTCCCTTTAACTGGAGATGCCGGGGACTGAACCTGGGTCCTTCTGCACGCAAAGCAGAGGCTCCACCAGTGACGTTTCCACGTGACGTTTCCAAGAAAAGGGCTGTTGAAGACTGCCCTCGCAATTCCTTGGGCGTCAATGGGATTCGGTCCCCATCGATCAAACAAAGTATGGATTTATACTGTAGGGATCGTGCGATCGCTCCCTCCCTTTCCCGAAAGAGGCTGTCCCCGGAACTCCAGCCTTCTGCGCTGCTCGTGCAATTAATAAGCCCTGCCTTGTCTCAGGACTACTTTTCCAGCGAGCGCTTCGCCCCCCCCCCATGTCTGCCCAGCTGATCCTCTAGGATCAAGCAGCCGTTTCGGTTTTACTGCAAGCTCACACAAAGCCCCGGGCGTTATAATGACATGGTCTAATTTTTCTCTCTCATTCTGATGACATCACTAAATAACATTTCCCAACACTTCCATTAAATCACGCTTATGTGACAGAATAACTGAAGGCTATGAAATTTTGGGTTTCTCTGGTTTCATTAAAAACCTTTTAATTGTGTCTTTCACAGTTGGCCCCAGGTGTTGGACTCTTTTCATTACATCTTGCTCTAATGTGATGAAATTCTAATTCTCTCCTTACCATATGGTTAAATTTCCCCGCTGAGAATTAGTTGAAAAAGAAGAAATAATCTATTAATCTCTGTAATAGATTCACAAATGAGGTTTGCCACAGACCCTTGTTTTTGAATGGTAATAGCGGGAACAGTTGGGTGTCTTGTTCCCGCAAAGAAAAGGAGCAGGCGACGACAGACCCCCGCTCGGATTTTTCACCTGGAAAAGAATGAAAAGAAGCCAAGCGACAGATCCTCCCTCGCCCCCCAGCCCCCCAAGCAATTGCCTAGAGATTTCCAGCCAGCCAGCACCGGGGTCCGACACCACATCTCTTGCTCCTGCAAGGAGAAAGCATCTCTGCCTCCCCCTCCCCGTTTTTCTCACCCCTCCACCCCGTCTACTATTCGACTCCAGTCCCTGGATGAGCCTCCGACTCCCCACCCTTCCACCGCGCGTCCCTTCTTCCTTAACACGCGGCTCTGTTTGTGCCTGTCGTCGCTTATTGTTTTTCCAATTGGCATCTTCATTTTCTCTGGGACCATAAACAGAAAGCCTTTTAATCAGCAGCAGAAGCTTTACCCGTTTAGTACCGACTTGTAAAACTTCTCCGATCGCTTAAGGATGACGGAGACTATTATGATGATATGCATTTTCTCCGCGCCGGGCGTCGGTTCTTGGAAACCGATTTGGCTGCCGGGCACCGATCTGGTACGCTTCATTAATCCGCCCACCCCCCTTTTTTTTTTTTGTAGAAAACTTTTCGGATGGCGGTTCACCTTGCCCAGTAAGCAGTTTAGGACAGGAGAGCTCAGATATTGATACGATGTCAAAGGCGTTTTCATCATTCTCGCCACCGTCAGAGCCCAGGCGGCGGGCAGAAGGAGGGACTGGTTAGGCGAGTGATTGATGCCCTGTCGCTCTCTGGACAGGTGGGCCGCTCTGCAACGAACAGGTGCAAGAAATGTAAGGTCATCCCGGTAACAAAGAGGCTTGAGGCGTTGAGAGCCTTTCCATCCCTCCCAGTGGGTCTGTCCTTTCCCCTCCTAAAGGGGAGGGGGTCAGTGGCTTCCAGATTGAATGCACCATTCCCTCCTCACTCTGCGTTTCCATCTTTTCCCTTTCCTCTTTTTGCACTAGCCTCTGGCTAGCCTTGAAAAAAGAGAGAGAGAAAGAAAGAAAGAAACTCTCTTTGAGCATTCAGCCTCAACAAACCGGGAGTGACGTAGTTGTGAAATTCCTGCATTGTGCAGGGGGTTGGACTAGATGACCTTGGTGGTCCCTTCCAGCTCTATGATTCTAGTTCTCAACCCCTTTTGCTTCTGGATCTGTCGCCTCCTCCGCAGCAAACTCTTCTCGGATTCCCTAGAGAAAAGGGAGCTGTTCAATAGTCCCCACTAACTTTTGTTTGGAAGCAAGCAGAAGAATTTATAGAAGCTTTAAATACAGGGCTTATAAAAAACACCCGAGGAATGGCCTTTGTGGTTTACGCACTCGTAAACTTTTGCTGATTGCTTCTGGGAAGTTGTCGGGCATTTAACACGGCATTTATCTTACAGCGCCGTGAAAGCACATCTGCCCGGTGTCTCGTTACCTGCTTTAATTGCGGCAGCCCCGGGTCCCCCGGGGGCCGCCCGCCCTCTCCGTCGTGATGTCACCCGCCAGCAGCCCTCGGTCTGGGGGACGGAGGAGGGGAGGCCGCGCCAGGAGCCAACAAATCAAGCCTCTCGGTCACCCAACTGCCGGAGAAACGTCAACTGCCGGTGAACTTTCCCAGGCTGCGGGGCGGCGCTTCCCTTTGCAACCGAGAAGGACGCCCCGTCGCAAAAGCAGGGCGTCCCACTCAGTACGCGCAAAGTATCTCCCCAGACAGGCCAAAGGCGACCCTGCTGCGGTCGACAGATGCTTCTGGCCAGCAAGTCCTTTGCCCGTCAATGGGGAGGGGCCCTGGCTCGGTGGTAGAGCACCTGCTTGTCATGCAGAAGGTCCCAGGTCCAGTCCCCGGCATCTCCAGTTAAAGGGACTAGGCAAGTAGGCGATAGAATAGAATCATAGAATCGCAGAGTTGGAAGGGACCACCCAGGGTCATCTAGTCCAACCCCCTGCACAAGGCCGGACATTCACAACTACCTCCCCCACACACACCCAGTGACCCCTACTCCATGCCCTGAAGATGGCCAAGGTGCCCTCCCTCTCAGCACCTGCTTAAGGTCATAGAATCAGCATTGCTGACAGATGGCCATCTAGCCTCTTCTTAAAAACCTCCAGGGAAGATGTGAAAGACCTCTTCCCCAGACTCTAGAGAGCCGCTGCCGGTCCGAGTGGGCAATTCTGACTTGGATGGACCCAGGGCCTGGTTCAGTATAAGCCAGCTTCATGTGCTCAAAAGGCCCCAACAACACTGAAGCAAGTCCCGCCGTGCTCACTGGAGTTTGCTCCCAGCCAGGCAGTGGGCTTGCAACCGGAAGGGTGGCCAGTGAATAGTTCCCTGTAGGCTACAACTAAGGCTTCAGCGTTTCACCCAGGTCCTCCGCACATCTACGTGGAAATAACTTCTAACAGAAACCCAGTCAAAGCTCAGTTGCCAGGTGTGTTTCTTTCTTCACTGCCGATAACATCAAGTAATGATGACTTGAAGCTGCGAAAAAAGGCGCCACAGTTTCGTCCTTTGCCTCGTCTCAAACACGCAAACACCCTCTCAGACACAGTATTCACACGTTCAGCCGCGAATCGAGTGATGAGATACCAAAGCATGCTCGTCGTGTGAACACACTTCTGTAGAACAGCTCTCAAGGAAAGGGCTTGAAAACTGCCCCCTGTGTCCCACATATCAGTTCATGTAATTCTCATCTTTCTAAAACAACAACAACACCGATTTATCCCAAGGGAACTGCTTAGTTATTATTCTAATTATTTAAGTAATATTCCAGAGATATGACGCTCAAATTGATGTCAATGGGACATCCTTTCAGCGATGTACCGTCAGAATAGCAGCCTTTTAAAAAGTTTAAGTTATTTACAGTCTGCCTTTCTCACTGGGACTCGGATCAACAGGATGGACTTCCAATGAAGGATGCAATAGGGCCTGGATTGCAGAAATATGGGGCGAAAGCCTAAGGCACCAGCCTCTTTTTCAGTTTGTAGTAACAGATATTTCGGTGAGATTTATCTGAGATTAGAAGGTTGTGTGCGGTATGTGGATTACAGCTCAATAATTCGAGAGTAGCTCTAGCTATATATATATCTTTCTATATGTCTGTCTGGTAATACACTAGCTGGGCTTCGTTTTGCTATGAGAATCTTATGATGCAGTGGTAGGCACACGTTTACTGGTTGGAAGCATACTTTAAACAGATTACAGATAGCTTCACAGCATCCGGAATAGTAGGTGCTTCTAAAGCTTGGGAAAGATGCATCTTTTGTGACATGCGTAGAAATAACACGCTGATATTTGAGTGGTGGGTTCAGGCCGCCACCCTTTACTCTCACCTGGACATTTCAGAGGGTTGAATCCTGGTTATCTGATGATTTCCCAACAGAATCGACAAGGCTGCAAACCATTCCTAGGCGTACCTCAGAGCAGAAGTTACTACGTCTTACTTCCGAGTAGACATATTTCGGATTGGGTTGCCAGTGTCTTACTACCCTGGCCTAAACATCGTTAGAACTTGTCTAGCAGACTATTTCCTTATATCTTGTTTTCATATCATAAATTGGGGATTGGGGGTGTACGTGATATGCCAGGATGATGTTTTCGCACACACCCCTGGAATGGTTTCTTCTCCCCCTGCCCTTGCCCAAATTCACCAGACGCTTTCAGAGTCCTGTTAGGAAGGGCACTGTTAGTGCTGACAAACTTTGGCCCCTATATGGCCAAAGTTAATTATGATGAAGGCTGCAAACCTATGTGCACCTACCCGGGAGTAAGTCTCATTCCATCCTGTAGAAGTTTGCTTCTGAGTCCACGTGCTGAGGATCGCGCTGCGCATCCTCTGGATCCCAATGGATCGCACAGAGGTCGCAGTGAGACCGAGCTTGCCAGATCGCGAGACTTCGGTCCCAGTGAAAGATGCGCAGGGCAAGGCTGTTGGTTTGGCAGGTCGGGGGCTTTTGGGTGCCTCTGTGGAGCGAGAGCCCCCAGTGAAGCAGAATGATGCTCAGGCGGTCGAGATCTTTCTTGTCTCGATCAGACGACACGTCATGACCTCTGTTAGGTCACGGTGGGTGGTGGGTGGGTGGAAGAGAAGCGACAGACGAAACATTTCTCACTAGCACAGGGAAGGGGAGAGACTGGGAATCTTCGCAGACCATACAGAGGACCAGAAGATGGAAAGGATCCAGCAAGAAAAAAGACCCTAAATCGTCTGCATTCGGAAAGCGACCCTCCCTTTTCTTGTGAATTACTTTCGTGTGTTTCCACAGCATCATACCCAAGAGTATTTGTTTTAAAAAATGTAACGGGTGCTTCCAAAGCCCCAGCAGCTCCCGGGCCTTTACTCGGGCACTTCTCGAAAGGCGCTCGAGTCGTCAAGAGCAGCGGGGGCAGGTCTGGCGGCGGCGGGGAAAGCAGGCAAGGGAACCCTTCCCCCTGGCAGGCAGCTTCCCTTTCGATCGGGTGAACCAACAGGGTTAAACTAACACAACCCCAGGAGCTGATCCCATCATTAAAACAATCCTATTAGCTGTTCACTTAACAGTTCCCTAAGCGCCACCTCCGGGGCGGAGGACGGAGCCGGTGGAGGGAAAGTATGGGAAAGCCCTTTGCAGGAGCCGGGAAGCCGGCTCGGAAAACTGCGCCAAGTAAAGAACCCGCCCGGTCCTCCAGACACTTACACCCGAGCGCCTGGAGGCGGGTTGGTTTTGCGCTCCAAGCCTGATGGAACCGGCGCTACCCCAATTCCCTTAAACTCGGTCTAAGAAGTGGACCCATCCTCCTGTTTCTGGACCCGGCGTAGTCCCCACCGACCAGAGCGGCCAAGTGAAGAGACAAGGCCATTTATGCATGGGAGGTTTTGCCTTGGATTTGCTCCTCTCTAGATGCACATTTTCCCCATCCAAATTTTCAAAACTTAAAAAATAACCCCCCCATGCAGGGTTTTGAGAATCCAGATGGGGAAACTGTGCATCTAGCGAGGGGCAGATCCAAAGGCAAACCTCCCATGTATAAGTGGCCAAAGAACGGGTGGCGCGTTAAAACGGAGTCAGGAATCCCGCAGACAAACGGGCTTTTGCCGCAGCGTTGGCCCCTCGCTTGCGCCTCCAGAGGGGTCAAAGACCTGTTTTGGGGAGGGGGGAGGGAAGCGAGGGGCAAGATAATGTCTTGCTAAATATTTCCTGCTCGCTCAAAAACTTAAAGCAGCTCCTCGTGGGGACTTGATGGGGCGGATTCTTCTCCCGTGCGCCCTCGCACGCGCAGGGTCGACTAAGAATCGTCCGGGACACTTTAGGATCATTTGGAAGGGGCTGCTTGGATGAACGGGCGAGGATCTGGGCGCAGAGAGCCCTTCTTTTCCTCCTCTGGTTCTTCGCAGGACTTTGCACAACGACAGGCGTAAAGTTTACAGGGCGATATCATTGGCTGCAATTCATCACACTGGTTCCGTTCTCTGGGAAAGAAGGGGACGGTGTGATGCGCAACAAATAAATCCGGGCTGGCAGTGGCCGCGCGCAGCATTTCACCGCGCTTTAATAAAGTTTGGAAATGCCATGCCTGGGAGAGGAGACGCGTTTTCAACTCAGTCGCGCCGCTCTACCCGCTTGGTTGAAACGTGTCTGCTCTGACCGTAGTTTGCAGTGACACAGATGAACTCTCTTGTCTCTTTACTTTCTTTCTCAATTAAGAAAGAAACCGGGATAAGAAATGACTTGTCTCTTGATCAAACGCTTCGGCCTGCGATTTAAAACCCATAGCTCCACCTCCTGGCCAAATGGCAGAATAGTTTAATTTAGGAAGCAATGTTTCGAAACTTAAGTACAAAGAAGAGTGCCCCTGAACACAGCCTGGTTACACGCATCTCCCGTTGGTTCAGGTTCTAAAACAGAATGTCCTGATATTCAAGGCAGGTTCCAGGATTACTTGCCTCGGTTGTCTTAGTTCAGCTTCTGCTGGAATTGAGTTACAATGTTAACCCTAATAGTGAACTTGATATCACCAGGTCAAATCTTAGGGCTGATAAAGGAAACCACTGAAAGGAAAATGATATTATTTATTGATCTTAATTTATAGTTCACTTTGCTTGCTGAAACTCAAAGTGGATTGCACAATTGAAAAAAATAGAAAACATATGCAACAATGCAATACACATAATATACATACAGAAAATGTGATAAAAACCAGATGACCAGAAGTGGTACACTTAACAGACCAGAAGTGGTATGCTTAACAGATTCCCCAGGTGTGCAGAAACATTCATTTGTACATAAGAAGACATGCCATCCAATAGCCCTGGGCCACAGCTGAGTATCACAGATAAGACTTTTTCGGGAATAGCCTATTCGGTTTCGGGGAGACCCCCAGGTTTCAACTTTCGGTAAACCCAAAGCCTGAAATTACTGAAACGGCTAATTTCGGTTTTATTTTCACTTCGGGTTTATCGATATGCACAGCTCTAGATGGCACTTTACACATACACACATTTTGTAGGATACTAAAGTTACTTGCAGGTTTAATTTATGATTAGGAATAAGATGACAACATACAAATATATATGGACAGAGAAATTATGGTCAATGTTCAAATCTGTAGAAATCTGGTTACCTTTTATTAACTAATGGAATTGGGAAAATTCATTTCATCCTGTATGACTGCAGATACTTGCAAGTATTCAGGAACTCTTTTTATATTTGCTTGCTAGTCTTGTTTTTCTACTTCTTCTTGCTTGAATTTTAAGAGTGTCTTTGATGTATAATGTGTAATCCCTCTGTTTTTATGGAACTGAGTAAGGCTATGGAACGATGTTGTTGTTTTTGAAATGGGACACGTTTGTTGTTTAAAGTGAAAATTGTTTTTTTAATTAAGTTTTAAAAATTTCCTTCCAGTACTGCAGTCCAAAGCTCTGCTCACGACCTGAGTTCGATCCCAATGGAAGTCGGTTTCAGGTAGCCAGCTCAAGGTTGACTCAGCCTTCCATCCTTCTGAGATCGGTGAAATGAGTACCCAGCTTGCTGGGGGTAAAGGGAAGATGACTGGGGAAGGCACTGGCAAACCACCCCGTAAACAAAGTCTGCCTAGTAAACGTCAGGAAATGACGTCACCCCATGGGTCAGGAATGACCCGGTGCTTGCACAGGGGACCTTTACCTTTTTAAACCACTTTTGGTACCACATACTTTGTAGAGAATTTGATATATATAAAGTTCTAAAATAAATAATGGCAATACTTGTGTAATAGTCAGTGTCTGTAGCTCACTGTGTATTGACTGGACACGTGGAGAGAAAGAGTGGGCATGAGCATGCTGGCCATGCGCTCGCCACCACATGATCACCAGCTTATGAGCACAGTGCCTATGTGCAGAGGAAGTGACCAAAGATTAGCTCCCTCCCAGTGATCATGAATGCTGCTTTCCAAACGCTGCTGATCATGCCAAAAGAGTGTACGCGTAGGCAAAGCTTCTGCACATATACACTGTGCTCATGAGCTGGCAGACACTCAGAGGTGGGGGTGGGGTGGGGCCAATGTGCTCGAGTCCTCTCCCTCTCCACTCATTCAGTCAATGCACAGAGGCATCATGTGTTAGGGCTTGTGTCTTTATGGATGCTACAGCTCATAGACTTTCATTACTGTGATATTACTGCGGGTGAGATATGTCTTTATTAGAAAAATATTATGACAATATAAGTGGAGAACTGAGAGCTTGGTTGATGCCACTTAGCACCAAGGCAGTCCCCTTTCCAACTCACCCAGCCACACAATCCAAGGATGGTGGGTTGACTTGACAATAGCAGTGGACTCTGATCTGGAGAACCGGGTTTGATTCCCCACTCCTCCACATGAGTGGCAGAAGCTAATCTGGGGAACCAGGTTTGTTTCCCCACTCCTCCACATGAAGCAAGCTGGGTGACCTTGAGCTAGTCACACTCTCTCAGCCCCACCCACCTCACAGGGTGTCTGTTGTGGGGAGGGGAAGAGAAGGTGATTGTAAGTCGGTTTGATTCTTCCTTAAGTGGTAGAGAAAGTCAGCATATAAAAACCAACTCTTCTTCTTCAACCACAGGTGCTTCAAGGTGCTCACCAAATAGCCATACTTATGCTTTGGCACACCACACTATTCCGGCCACCCTAGTTAGGTCCTAACCAGTTACACAGGCCAGGCTTACAGTACAATCCTAAGTAGAGTTAAAGCCTTCTAGGTCCACTGAAGTCCCCTGAAGCTTAAGATGCCACTGCCAATTCATTAGGCCCAACCCTGGGAACTAATTAGAGCAGGTGAGGTCCACATCCACGCCAGTTTGTACAGATTTCAAAAATTCCTATTCTACCTAATGAAGTAACAAACTAATTCTGTATGAATCAGTAGAGTGGGTGGGCAATCCAGCCCACAGCCCAAGAACTTTAAGAACCAAATCTGCTTGACTTCCTTAGGCCACAAACCGAACCTGTAAGAGCTTCCTGCTCCATTTAAAATGGAGGTGGTCCCAATGATGTCACCCTCCTCAACAGAGAATGGACTTATTTGGATTCCACCAGAAGTAATCTGTCAGTTGGTAATATTTACAAGACAATATGAGAGTTTGAAACATTCCTGCATTAACACTGTGTCTTTTCATGGAAAAAATAAACAGCAGAGAGAATGCGAAAGAAAGAAACATTCTTAGGCTCCCAAGTTAGAGGACTTCCCGTGAACCCCATAAATACGTTTATGTTGTTAATAATTTACTGTGCGTTATATGTAAGTATGTGAACAAGAAATATAGCTATCTAAGAACCATAGCCTCAACTATTTAATAATAGACCTTTTTGCAGCCCAGTTGTTTGTTAAAATTAAAAGTAGCCTTTTCTCTCTCTCAAGTCACTTTCTAATGTCTTACTAAATAAGAAAAATAAAATAGTGGGTGTTCTCTCTTTGGATTACTTTGCTAAAGTCATACTTGAATCTTTTAGTGCATCATGTTTTTCAGACGCCTGATTGTCAGCTTTATATTTCAAGAAGTGTTACCCGCAATTCAGGTACAGTAAAGTGTTTCACTCCACCAAGTCTCTGGGTCCTATATAACATTTATAGTCATTATAAAAATAATTTATTGAAAAACTTAAACCTTTGCCAACTGAACTGACTTTTGATTTAAATGTATGTGCTCTGCTTATGGTAATCAGTTGCGGTGGATGCTTTTTTTTCAGAATTAGGTTTTGCTGTTTATATCACAAGATCTGAAGGTACAGGAATAACATCCTCTAAAAGAGATCTGGGAAGCAGAAATGGAGAAATCTACAGCCATCCTTCTTTGCACCAAGTAGAACTGCAGTCCAGATAAAACACCAAACCTTTCCCCTTTATACAGTATATCAGAAGTAATCTTTCAGTTGCCTCCATGTAAAATAGTCAAATACAAAAGCACCCAATACAAGGAGACCTGAGAAGACTTGTGAGGAAAGGAAACCCCATTCCCTCCTCTGTTACTTGCCTCTGCCGACTCTGGCTCACCTCCCATTCCCCTCCCACACCAACTCTGGCTCACTTCTGCCTCCCCTTAGTTCATTTCTGGCTGTGGTTCTCACCCACCCTGGCATTGGCTTGGCCCTCCCCCCCCCCAGCCTTTTCTTCCTGTTGGCTGCCTCTTTGCCACTTCTTAGTCACTGAATATCTGCGCACCCAAATGCGGTGTGTGTATATAGTGGTGGAATGTGCCATCAAATCATGGCAACCTTATAGCGACCCTGTAGGATTTTCAATCCAAGAGACCAACAGAGGCGGTTTGCCATTTTCTGTCTCTGTGTAGCAACCCTGGGCACTCTTGGTGGTCTCCCATCCAAGTACTAATCAGAGCTGATGCTACTTAATTTCTGAGAGCAGATGAGATTGGGCTAGCTTGGGCCATCCAGGTCAGGGCTGGGTTTGTACATATATTTTTTCAAACCTGAGCATTTCTTTGGGTTTTGGCCCTGTTGTGCAGACAGGGGCTAGTCCTTGACTATGACCTATAACATGGTGTACATTAAGACTGAAGTCTGTTATGTGACAGATGACTTAAATAACTTGTTTTTGTTTAAAAATATTAATTGGATATGGACACGGATATTGGTTTGCAGTTGGGTAGAACTGTGCGAATCCATTCCACTATGGCAGAGGCTTCCTTGAGTGAAAGCAAGGCTCCATACAGCAAAGGAAGATCCCTTGAACTGGAAGAAGGCTACTCCATTAGCAGAATGGATTCATAGGATGAAGTTCCTTGTTATTAACTTATTATTACTGAACCAATACCAGGAGTATGATCCATCCTCATGTCGGGTCAGCTGTGTATACCAGGAGAAATAAATGTACGTATCCTTCTTCAACCACTTGTACACACTGAGCACATTGACTGTTATTTTTAATGAGAGGCCCAGGTACACTTCCAGGCAAGTATCTTCTAGCTCCTTCCCAGAGTGCCAGCTCATTAGATATTTATATACAATATACTGATGACTTCCTGTGCTGCACTCATAAGAAGGGGAGTACGGCCATCACATTTAGTTAGCTGATCTAAAATATTTTTGATTTTCTCCTGCATGTTCATAGCCATTCCAAATCTAAAATTACATTCTTAAACATACAAACCCACTTAAATATAGTAATAAAACTAATAGCCAAGAACTTTGAATTAACACATTACTTACGAAAGCCAAATACACAACAAGCATTCATTGACTAAATTCTCTTTAAAATATAAACTTCTCAGGTTTATCCAGGTATTGGACTGATGTTTGGAATGCATCTAAAAACATCTCAGAAAGGAAGTGAATAACTGTACTCTTCAGGATAGTTCCACAAATGAGGATTAAGTGCACCTTCTGAGATTTTCTCATTTTTTGTGCTACGGGTGAATAGTAATGCAGAATACAATAGAGAAGAAACACCAAAAACATATTCTAGTAGGAATGTCCAACCAGAAAATTATTAATCAAGATCTGACCCAAACAATACTCATTCACAAACAGCCAAAGACTCCAAATCCAAAAAAAATCAGTTTTGATATTTGGAAGCAGTCAGAAACATTCTGATCCGTCAGTTTATTATGGAGCATCATAGTCCGATTTCATTGTTCCAGGTGACAAAAGGCTGGAAGAACTGGAGCAGCAAAGGGGGAAAGGGTCTCAGCATCAGCATGACAGGGCACAAGGAACAAAATTGGCCTGATTGGTGTTTTTTGTGCTCATTGCTTTCACCTTCTGCCAGTCATTGCACAGTATCACTAGGACTGGGTTCACATGACACACACCTCCACCACAGGGCTTTAGCCACGCTGTTGATGCCACAATCACCCAGGCAGGATTGAGGGGAATCACCAGACTTAGTACAGCACTCTGTAAAACCTCGTGATGGATCTTGATCATTACAAGCCTCGTGGGCAGAAGAGAGGTTCCAAGCAGCTAACCATGCACTAGGTCACCAGAACTGAGCCTCTTCCCAGCCTCTCCATCTCTTCCAATCTGGGGGTTCTGGAGGATGACTATGGGATCCCTAGTAAAGGGCAGGTTTCACTGACGGGTCCTCATGTCCAGCTCTTTTTCATGAGCTATTTGATTTTCTGGTCCTGTGGTTCTCTGTGGGTGGCCCTGAGGGTATGAGGCCCAGGGAATATGGGGTCTTGCAGGAGCTTGATCGCCACAGGGTCAGCTGCCATGGCCCCCTCATCTTCAGAGGAGGACTTGTCAAGCCCAACCCTGACACTGTCCAATGATGCATGGGTGGCTGTTCATTGATCAAAGGTGTTGCACATCTGCATTCTTAGAGATAAGGCTGCCAGAGGACCTACCAAGTTCACCCTCCACACCTGTAGAGCCCTTAAACTCAGAGTGGAGGGGGTTGAATCTTCACCCTGGTCCACTTCCTCCCATTGAGATCCTCCTTGCCCTCTCCTGCTCTTCTCTCAGAGCTAGCTCCATGGAGAAAGGAGGAGCTCCGACTGTGCCAAACAGACACAGTGCATAGCAAGTGTACTGGATCCCACAGTGACCCAACTGACATTCACCAATCACAGAGTGTCATGCTGAGGAGACCACCATATCAGCTATACAGTGAAGCAGCCAAGCAACACATGGCAGGAGTGGCACACACCCGTCATCATCCAGCCACAGGTCAGGATAAGGAAAGGAAGACGGTACACTCCACTGTTGGGAGAACTGTAGTGTGTTTAGCAGGACCATTGGCATTACCAGAGAGCCAGTGTGATGTAGTGGTTAAGAACGGTGGTTTGGAGCTGTGGACTTTGATCTGGAGAACCGGATTTGATTCCTCACTCCTCCACATGAGCGGCGGAGGCTAATCTGGTGAACTGGGTTGGTTTCCCCACTCCTACACACGAAGCCAGCTGGGTGACCATGGGCAAGTCATGCTCTCTCAGCCCCACCTACCTCACAGGGTGTCTGTTGTGGGGAGGGGAAGGGAAGGTGATTGTAAATAGGGTGTCTGTTGAGGGGAGGGGAAGGTGATTAATCCTCGTAAAGCCATCTTGTGTCTAACAGCCCATTCCTGAGAGGATGTGTAAAACCACTAGGGAGGCAGCCTGACCCCGCCACTGGCGTAAATCCATGTAATCACAAGATTACATGCACTTATGCTGGCGGGGAGGGTAGCTCCACCGGTGCCCAAGCACCGCAGAGCCGCGCCTCTCCCCTCTGCTGGAGCAGCCTCTCCGTGGCAACGGCAACAGTGTAGAGAGGCTGCACTGGCAACTGATGAATGCACTGCCTCAGAGGGTAGCGGAGTCCCTGTCTTTGGAGGTCTTTAAGCAGAGGCTGGATGGCCATCTGTCGGGAGTGCTTTGATTGTGGGATTCTGCATGGTGGGGGAGGGTTGGGGTCACTGGGGATGTGGGGGGGGAGGTACTTGTTAATTCCCTGCATTGTGCAGGGGGTTGGACTAGATGGCCCTGGTGGTCCCTTCCAGCGCTATGATTCTATGAAGCCATTGACGTAAACAGAGTTCAATGTTATATCTGGAACGACTATCTCCCTTGATCTACCTTATTTGTTGCCAGTTGTTTGCTGGAGAAAACACTTACCTGACCAATTTGGTGATTACTTTCTGCAGAAGACACTTTACCATGGCCTTTATTATGTACCTGTTGGATTTATGATTTAACTTTACCTCCAATGTGGGGTTGAGTTGGCACATTTGCGTTTATTCTGTGTAATTTGCAATTGGTATGTTTGACATTTAGACTGTCACTGTGAGCATTTTCGTCAATATAGATTATTAAGTTTCCATATCTTGGTGTTGTTTTGTTTGTTTTTTAGTTATGCCAGAACATCTCTGCATTGTGCTAACATGGATTTTAGTCACCAGCTTAGTATAAGGCTGAAAGTCTCTCTTTTTAAAAAATGGAGAAAATACATGGAATTTCACATTTGTTTGTTTTCAGATTTTGATCACAGTTTCATCACAGTTCCTAAAGGGGCCTGCATAGTTGAGATTTCCTTTCTGTAGGTAAGGAAGGGAGCAACTGTAAGCTAGTAGGCTTGGAAGTCCCATTTTATTCAATGGGGCTTACTTCCAGTAAAGTGTTCTTAGAATTGCATCCAGAGTTTGAGATTTGATTGGTGACAGTGTATGGGAAAGGCGTTTATAGTGTTCCAGTGATGTTTTCTTTACCTCATCTATGCTGTGCCTGGCATGTGATAACATAGAAGTCATCATTTTGAAAGGTTATCAATCTTGCATTTCATATAAATACTGAATTTGTGGTAGGTAATATTTAAATTTTGTTACTGGACCCTTTAAACATGAATATGTGTTCACCAAACAAAGGACTGAGAACTTTATAGTCATGCTTACCTTTATCATAACTCTGCAACAATATATCAGAGGCTACTGAACAGTTATCTTAAATATGCAAAACCACAAATGGAAAAAGAAATCACACCCGTGACTTAATTTTGGTATTCGTTGTCCCCCACCCCCACCATTGTATACTCTGTTAAGCTTTGGATTCCCGCCCCCCCCCCCAACTTCATTTCTGTATTTTTTTAGTTCCTTTTTTTGGAAATGAACAGTTGACAAACTACTTTATATTCAGCATGTGTACCATGCAAATAGTGTTCAAATTTAATTCTGCACCAGCTGTACATACATACACGTGGCATGCAAATGGTGCTGACTGCAAATGGTGCTTATTTTGATTTGGAGTTGATACCTAAAACTGTGAATTATTGCTTGTATATGTATTGTTTTGCTTTCAATTGGTAAATTCTATCTGTATTAGTGAAAATAAATACAAATGCCTGATGTGGAACTGCAAGTTGACTTGCTTTGGCTTAGCTTCAGATTTCAAGTTAGAAGATTCTAAACGCTTTCCTTTCTGGAAGCTGGGCTGGCCACATATTGACTAGGAGAAAATAGAACATTAAAATAAAGTTAACATCACAGCACAGACAGTGACTTTCTCTACTTGACATACTCCTCTTACACCAGATACATAGATGCAAATTTACTGGATATATTCCAAGAGGTGTGGTTGGTTGGTTCGTGTTCTCGTTCGTTCGTTCTCTCTCTCTCTCTATATATATATATACACACACACACACACACACACACACACACACACACACACACACACACACACACACAGCTTTCTCCAGAACTGCTTCAAAGAATAAAGTAGTATGTTCCAGACCACCATGGCGTTTAACCCCCTGATCCAACCAGGAAGCATACAAGCACAGAAATAGCGTTGTTTTAAATATTTTGGACTTTTAAAGCTCTAAACAGCCTGGGCCCAGTGATCCTTTTTTCTTATAGGGACCTCCCACTTTTAAAGAAATTCTTGGAGGTGCCGTCAGCGGAAGTCATTCTACATTGCAAGAAAGCAGTGGCCTTCTCATGGCAGGCAAACGTCATGTCATTCCAGAGAGCATTTCATAGAGACAGTATCTGTTGTACATTCCTGGTTGTTGGCTTTTTGTTGGCTGTGCTACTAATGAAGCTTTGTTGAGTATTGGTTTTGTTTTTCTGATGTAGCCATCCTAAATGTACCCAATGCAATGAACAAGCAACGGGACAAAATGACCTGGGACATATGCAGAAATCTAGACTAGATTCATCTTACTCTGATGCAACAAGACAGTTCTTTTCTTCTTATGCACTAAATAGCCTTTCCATCCCTTCTGACATTATAGCATCAATCCACAGGAAGTTAGTCATTACTATTGTTTTGGTGAAATCAATGAGAAGTAAATTAATAGTAATTAACTTAGGGCCCGTTGACTTTATCAGGAATAAGAAGTCATTAAACTTTTCAGGATCGATGCAGTATAATTAAATCCATACGCATGGTGCTAAGGAACTGCAATAATTGTGGAGGTATGCGTGCCTTACAAACCTTTATGGGATTTTTTTCAGGAACTGCCTCTCCTTCCCTCTCCACATCCAAATTTCTCATCAGACAACTGACAGAGAGCAAACAGGAACAGTTGACAGCCACACAGCAACGCAGCTCTTCTGCCTGTTCAGCAATATGTTTCTGCATGTAATCAACATTAACACGCTCAAAAGCACTTGGCAGGCTAGTCTCTGGGCAGGGATGAAGAGAAGTGGTAAAAGGCCCCTTGCAATGCGTTTACACCCGGAAGTGCCGCATCGCAAGCGGCCTTTTACCACTCAAACTCTTACTTTGAGTGGCATAAAGCTCCTCGTGAGGCGACACTTCCGGTTGCAAACCGGAAGTGCCGCGCAGGCACAACTGCACGCATGGGCGCATGCGTGCACGCACTGCTCTTCTGCCCCAAAAGCTCCCGCCGGAGGAGAAGGGGAACCTGGCAGCCCTAATCTAGTTAGTTTTCTTATATCAGATCTTTGAATTCCTGGCTGGGGGTACAGCTTTACAATGTTTCAGGTTTGTTAAGGAAATTGTACACAAGTAATACTATTAGGGAATATCTGCTTCTATTTTCAGCTTTTATTAAAATATAACTGTTGCATTCTTAACACTGACGAAATCAACAGAAAATTATTCTGTCTGCCGTTGTTACATAGGTCGTTTATGCATGGGGACTTTCACTCACGTTCACCCCCGGTCTGAATTGGTTGTTCCATGAAGTTATGCATGAGTTTTCCATCCATCAGAGATGACCTCGTGCCCAGCCCTTGTGCTCAGCCCTCGCACTGTCCAGGTCTTCCCATTCCTCTGTTAAGCTGTCTCTTCCCTCTCCTCTGAGCTCAGCCCACTTGAAATCCCCGTGCATAAAGCAAAGTGTGGGACACACAAGCTTGGTTTCTCTCACAGCCAATTACAAAGCAGCATGTCCAGAGGTGGGGATTCAAATACTTCCTGCTTCCTTGGAGCTCTTTCTGAGCAGAGGAAAAGCATTTTAAAACCAAGGCTTGAATTCCCCCCCTTTCAGATTGCTCCGTTTTTTTTTTTTTTCTTAAAATGCTTTTTTATGTGGCAATTGGGTTTTGGGGATTATCTCTCACAGTAAGCTCTACAAAATAAGCCAATTACAATGCAGCATTTAAAGGGGCGGGACTTGATTTGGGTTTGGAGACTGCTAGTGCATAGATTCCCAACAGGAAAGTGTGGGTCCAGCAAGCAACGGACCTCAGATAAAACTCCCGTGCATAAACAACCATAGATAAGTAAAGGAAAGCAATTACACAAGTCTTACTCCAATGATAAGCAGGTCACAGGCAAGGAGCACTTTCTGAGAAGAAGTTTGCAATCAATTCAACTTCTCCTATTTATAGGATTTTAACATCATCTCCTAACAACAGCTAACTGTCCCACTTGATAAGTGTGCACATTCTTGGCACACTCATTATCTTATAACTTCAAACACCATACCAAGTTATCTATATTTTCGATGTCTTATTAAAATATATATAAACTGCTAGTTTGTTCTTGCTACCTTTGATCGTAACGAAGTCCATATAAAAATAATTATTACAAGTTTCTCATACAAATAAATATATTGTGGCCCTCAACCAACACACTCCATTTTTGAACCATATCTTCAATTCTGTGAAGCTGGACATTCTTGCCATACTCAGGACTTCTTTTCACCTCGCCCTCAACACAAATCTAATACCTATTGATAGAAATTAGATGGCTTTTAATTTACACAAGGCCTTATAGTTTTGTTAGTACTTTGTTTTCTTGCTCTTCACCAAGGCTATTCTATTCTGGGTCTCTTTACTCTCTTTTTGGCATGCTTAACCCACAGGCCAGGCTAGCTCTGTTTCTGTGTACATAAACATCTTCTGTGATCTTTTTTGGGCAAGACCAGCAATGGTTCCTTTATAGTTCTGGCGAGTTCTGTGGCATTTGTGTTGTGGTCAGATCATTTCTTTCTGAAGGCGAAGGTTGTAATGCCCACCTCCATCCACAAAAGTATAGAGTGCAGGGAGGGTCTGGATGCTGATAGCAGAGGAGCACAGTAAGGCCAAAAGACAATGAGAAATCTCAACAGGCAGAAATATCTGCTGGCAAAGAGCCAACAGGGAGACAGATGGGCAGTTGGGAGCTCCCTTCTGCCCAAGGACATTGATAGAGCAGATTACCCTGTCTAGTAGGAGTCTGGGAAGAAAATCGTTCTTTGTACTCCCACCTCTGTATATATTATTAGTAGGCGGTTAGCTTACTATGTGGGGGTCTCAATGCATGCTTTGCATGGGGCTGCTGTGAGCCACCAGAAAAAAGTCTATTTAATTAATTAATCTATACTCCAAGTGGCTCCCCAAGTTACTTAAAACAACTGGAGTTGTAGGGGAGAGGCTGTGGCTCAATGGTAGTAGAGCATCTGCTTGGCATGCAGATGGTACCAGGTTCAATCCCTGGCATCTCCAGTTAAAGGGACTAGGCAGGTAGGTGATGTGAAAGACCTCTTCCTGAGACCTTGGAGAGCCGCTGCCAGTCAGAGTAGACAGTACTGACTTTGATGGACCAGCTGGTACATGCATTTGGTAGGTTCCCAATACACATGATTATAGAATCTGGAAACAGTCTTCAAATCACACAGACCCAACCCAAACACCATACAAAAACAAATTACATTACTTGCCCTGTTGTATAAGCCCACAGAGTGACCTTGGCCCCCGGAACATTGTCCCTGTACTCCTCCATGGCAGCTCTAGCTTTGCGTCTCTCATTTCTATCCTGCTGTTCCTCTAGGGAGCTTATAACAGTGTTGATCGTCTGTCCCCGCCTCCATTTTAGTAAAAGGCAGCTTCCTTATGTGTATTCCTTATTCGTATTTAAAGCCCTGCATGGCTTTGGACCTGAGTATCTGAAGAAGCATCTTCTCCCCTATGTTCTTGCCTGGGAGAGGCCCTCCTGACTGTCCCATCAATCAAAGAGGCTCATTTGGTGAGTATACAAGAGAGGGCCTTTTCAGCAGCAGCCCCACAATTATGGAACAACCTCTCTGGGGAGATGTGCCTGGCCCCCTCACTTTTAATTTCAGGGGGCAGCTGAAGATAGTCTGATGAAAACAGTCCTATATAAAAAGTGCTGGGAGTCAACTGTTCTGTCTCCCCCCACCCCCAAACACTCACCAAATCACTTTCTTTCTTCTTGTAATTTCTATTTGACTTCTGGATCTTTAGTTTAATCCACATTTGAACAGGCACTAAAACCTTGGTGGAGTTTCAAACCCTGAATTCAAATATCACAAACCTGTGAGATTCTCATGTGGTTTCATAGCTGTTCTACCCAACATCTTTCTTTTTAGATTACTTCGCAATTTTTGTCTAAGTAGGGCTGGCACTGCTCTCCACTCAGCGGCCTTCTTTCTAAGCTGATGACAAATTGTGATTGTTAAGCAATACAATCAGAAAGCTTTAGGTTAAAAGGCATTAGATGTGTGCTAAAGGGAGTGATTTTATAACTGATCTTATTACTTAAAGTTCTAACATTATTTTTACTAGTCTTTGTCTCCTATAAATTAAGATGAAAGTAGTTGGATAAGGGGAAACGGGAGTTCTGCAGAATGCTTCAGGGATCATGTCTTTAAGGGTTATTAAGCACAATTTGTTTTTGTCAGATTCCAATTTATCTGTATTTTAGCGAATCCAAGGAACAAGCTCTGACATCTTGTATATCTTTATTAATCATTCATTCTGGAGAGTTTGTACTTGTTTGACCTTAAGGACTACTTACTGTTTACTTCACAGAATGCTAAGGTGAACTCTTTTCCTACTGGGTATAAGTTGATCACTCTGAGAGGTCAGCTTAGTGGACACAAGGCAGACAGCAAAGCAGATTGTTGTAAAGTGGGGAATATTTTAGAGAGAGGGACTTTTGTGAAGAGATTCTGTTGTCTGTGTTTGCAGATCTATGTGCCTTTATGTCTTTTCAAGGGTTCTCAAAGTTTGACAATAGATTTAGTCATGATGTGCATGAAGAACTGTAGAAGAACTCCATATAAATGGTGCCATGTATAAATGGTCCACAGGTCTATAATATGCTGTAGTATGGACATGTTGGCTATTAGTGTTCCCAGCTGGCAGATGAGTTGTTGTGCTGCACATTTATGGGACTGAGCACATGGAAAGAATCTTTTATACCTGATACCAGCTCCTAAATAGGGAAGAACGTTTTGTAGCATTTTGTACGGTGAAGCCTCATATCTATACTTCAGCTCTGAGGTACCGGTTGCTATGAAAAGGATGCTATATTCTAGAACCCCTCTTTGAATAGACCCAGAAGCAGAAAGGATGCCTCCCTGCCCTTCCAGCAGGGTGTGTATGTATGTGCCTTGAAGATCATAAAGGTATGACCCTTTAATTCACTCTAATCTTGCTTGCCTGAATTGTCTCCTTTGGGAATGTAGATCAAACTGAGTTTGAACATTTGTGAACATATAACGCCGTCTGTATTAGAACATTGGTCCCTCTAGCTTACTCTGTCTGACAGTGACCCTCCAGGGAAATAGTGGTCTTTCTTGGCACCTGAGAACATTTAACTTGAAGTGCCATGGATTATACCTGGGAGCTTCTGCATGCCACATATGTACTCTGCTACTAGTCATAGCCCCTACTTGAGTTTATACTCAGCAATTGTAGAGCCAGTGTTGGGGACCTGTGCAACCCCAGGCTCCGCAACTCTGAGGGAAGCCAGAGACCCACCCTCAGTGTCCATGCACCAAAGTGGTAACATATGCGGCACCTTCAAGGCAAACCTGCCGCACCATTGCTTTATAGCCATTGGCCCTTTAACATCCCACTGCAGGCTGGCAGCAGCTTCCATAGGAACTGTTCAGAACCCATGGGAGTTCTAGAGGGGTGGACCCTCCAAAGGGGCTAGCCCCAGGATGAACCAGGACCTTCATAAGAAAATAGGTCAGGGAGGATACACTGGCTCTTGCTCCTGAGTAGGGTTAGGAGAGAGGTGAAGAACAAGGGTGAGGGCAACCTCTTTCCTTCTCAGTCTGTGTAGGAGGCTTGGTCAACATATGCAGCTGAATGTGATGATGGAACTGGCCACTGTTGAATGCTACCGTAACCCATCAAACAAAACCCATTGCAAAGAGAATATTTAGCACAGAGAGGGGTTCTTTGACTCGGAAGTCTTTCCCCTCACTCTCGATAGGCAGGGCCTGGCTAAAGTTCAACAGAGTTGTGGAGAAGCAAGACTACACATCCAGAAGTATTTTGGTAATTAAAAAGTTTACTGATATTGCTATATATTTAATAGTTATATCTTCTATGATTGTATGGGTGTGTTTGGGGTGGCAAACAATAGTCATGTGGCTCTTTTGGTTGTTGGTCATTCTGAATGGGGCTCTCTGCAACAAAGCCACTTTCATACATGCTGAATAATGCACTTTCAATCCAATTTCAATGCACTTTGCAGCTGGATTTTACTGTGTAAAATGGTAAAACCCACTTGCAAATGATCATAAAAGTGCATTGAAAGTGGATTGAAAGTGCACTGTTCAGCATGTGTGAAATAGTTACCGCATTAGACAGAATAAAAATAGCACATGCTGTGTGAGATCAGCCTAATGAACAATAGGATTTGAGACTCGGACTTCTGATCAATCCTTCAAGATCATTAAGGCACAAAGGTACATATTTGTAATGTGCATGTTATTGTGAAGTTGGAGATTGTGAACATTCACCAACGATTGTCCACATTCTCCAGAAAAAGAATGCAATCAAAATTATCCAGTTGCCTATCCCCAGAACAACAGATACATTCCAGAGACAATTGGGTAACATAAACTAAATAAAGCACAATGGTGGACATCATTTTTGGCCTGGATGCAGAGCTTTTCATTGCCGTGATATACCTGCAATCCAGTTATGGCAAAGATTGCCAGGCAAGTAATTACCAGAATGGAGTGCTAAGCAAGCAGTCCCTGTGTCAAAGAAACTGACCTTGTGAAGATAATGAGACAAGGAGAACTCAGAACAGATGAAAGCCAAGAGCACCTACTTTATCTAGTGACAGCCAGGGAACACCTTCATGCTCAATCAGTTCCTGCTAATGAGACAAGATGGGGCAAGATGTTAAAACAGCAGTAATGGGCAAACTTTTTTTTTCCAGCTTAATGATGTATAACTCAGTTAGATAAAATTGTCTTTTAAACCAGGCAGGATCATAAGTGGGAGCATAGGCACACAAAGGGACTATTTAATATATTTTGGATATATTTACAATATAATAGGGATAATGTAAGTGAGCCATATTGTAGGGAAATTATGAAGCTCTGTCATATTTAGCAAATGAACTCATGCTTAGGCTGCTTTTAATTCCCAATGTGGAGCACAACACCTTTTCTAGACTAATTATTTAAGCGCACATAATTCTGTGGTGCATTGTGGTTAATGTTAGAGCTGTGTAATCCAGCCCCTGGGCTGTCCTCATGGACAAATCTTTGAAACAGGGCTGCCAGCAGCCAGGAGAAAAAAAAAGTCCTGTCCCTTTAAAGGTAAAGGTAGACCCCTGTGCAAGCACTGGGTCATTACTGACCCATGGGGTGATATATCACAAAGTTTACTAGGCAGACTATGTTTCCAGGGTGGTTTGCCAGTGCCTTCCCCTGTCGTCTACACTTTACCCCCAGCAAGCTGGGTACTCATTTTACTGACCTTGGAAGGTTGGAAGGCTGAGTCAACCTTGAGCTGGCTACCAGAAACCGACTTCCGTTGGGATCGAACTCAGGTCTTGGAACAGAGCTTTAACTGCCGTACCCTTTCAGAGTGCAGGTGAGGAATTGCATGTTTGAATGCTCCTTTTGGTACAAAAGGATATCTACCATAGAAAACTGGCACCTGTGGGAGATGCATAGGCTTGAATCCTTCTCCCTGACATTCTACCCTTCCTCTGGCAGGAAGTTTCTGATGTGATAAACCCTGGTCAGACTGGATTTCAATCTCTTTTTGATCTGAAGACCAAGATTTTTTGGCAGAATATTATTCTATTCTGACAGCCCCGTCACAGGGAACCTGTCAGGCAAAAGGTCTGTGCTGAAGCAGCCAAGTTTAATTTGAGACAGCTGATATTGAACTGACAATTTGAAAAAGAAAACGAAAGGTAATTATGTTCAAATTCCCAAAGAAGGCAAGGGTGACCCCTAAGCCTCCAGTGGCACCAACTGCCACAGAAAAAGCATCAATTTCTCTTCTTTATACTTCTCTAATTTAAAAAAAATACTAGGTTTTGAGACAGGCAAATATAATTCCTCAGGCTTAACCCCAGGGAAATCTGAGCTCATCAGCTCTGAGAGAGTTTTTAAAAAGTTATATGAAGGTTCAGAATCAACTCGATGCTTATCTGCAGGAGCTGGGGGAAAAATAGTTGACAGAGACTGTGGTAATGCAGTTTGGTCAATCTGGACTAGGATCTGGGTTCAAATCCTTTTTTTTTTGCCATGAAGTTTACTGGGTGGCCATGGGCTGGTCACTCTCTCTCGTCTACTTCAAGGGATTGTTGTGAGGATACAGTGTGGAAGTGAGATCTATGTACACTGTCTAGAGCTCCTTGGGAGGAGGACAGGATAAAAAGGTACTGCAGAGATACCTCTTTCCTTGACTTCAGTTTTCTTATGCAGTCATTGGTCTGAGATACTCATAGAATCACAGAATCATAGAGTTGGAAGGGTCCACCAGGGTCATCTAGTCCAACCCCCTGCACAATGCAAGAAATTCACAACTACCTCCTCCCCACACACCCCAGTGACCCCTACTCCATGCCCAGAAGATGGCTAAGATGCCCTCCCTCTCATCATCTGCTTAAGGTCACAGAATCAGCATTGCTGACAGATGGTCATCTAACCTCTTCTTAAAAACCTCCAGGGAAGGAGAGCTTACCACCTCTCGAGGAAGCCTGTTCCACTGAGGAACTGCTCTAACTGTTAGAAAATTCTCATGAAAGTCATTATTGCTGCTTGCTGCTGTTCATCCCAACAATGCTTTTTCTCTCCCGCCCCTTTCTTGTAGCTTGCAGTGATCAAGGGGATTGTGAACCTGGATGAGCCCAGCCCATACATCGGTCTGGCTAAAGCATATCTGTGCACCCTTCTTCCAGTGTGAGTATTGTGCTGAAGACAGCAGAGGTTAGTCATGAGCAAGCAGGGTTGCCAACAGGCCTGGAGAAAAAAATGTCCTGTCCTCTCAGCACAGGCTTGATGTGTGGAAATGGGCGGCTGAAGCTTTTCATGGCAGGAAGGTAAATCACATCACCTGGTAAATAACATCCTATTATCCCGCACCCCCAATTAAAAGGACAGGACTGGTTTTCCCCCCCTCTTCAGGCACTTGGCAATGAGCAAGTGGTTGGGACAGATCCCTATTTACCAACGTGATGAACAGGGCTAAGTCCACCCCCCCTTTTCTCTTTTAGGAGTTTTTCTTTTCATTCTTCTGAGTCTTGGCACACTCAAATAAAGAACATGGTAGGGAACAATGGGAGAAGCGTTTCTGCTTGGATAAGATTCTTTTATATCAGAAAAGGCCAAGAATATATCATCTCAGTTGTTTGTGTTTTTGTGGCCAAGGTCATTGCACAACTGTTATATGGCTGTCAATTATGTGCATATGATAACTTTTAGGTCTTTTGAAATTATATGGACTAAATTTGTGAGAGCCATATTTGCCATTTCCCACTGTGTTCCCAAAGTGGTATTATGTTTTGAGATAGGCTTAATTTTCTTGAACTCATATCCGGATATGCAGGATTAATTACTGACTAAAGCTTGTTTGTTTTTCTGTGTGATTTGCACCTTGGTTACCAATAGATACCTTTCAGTCAAAATGAAAAAGAAATTATCAGAGGAATTATTGACTTTTGGGAATTATCCTAGTAGCTTAATAGGCCTTGGTTACTCCAAAGCTAAATCTTTAAACAACAGATTTGTATTACACTGTCACTTATCACAAAATATCATTCTTTCAGAGACGAGAAATTTGTGCTATCTAACTTATCCTGCTAATTTACCAGTTCCAAATCCTAGGAAAGCTTTTACCTTGGCATAATTTAATGTTCTACCACAAGGGTCCCCAACATGTTGCCCACTGACTCCTCTCCTGAAGCCAGCCAAGTATTTTTAGAAAGTTGGTGGGGCTTTTGCCCAGCAGGGCTTCTGATGGGCCATTTGACATCTGATTGGCTGTGCAGATTTTTAAAAACATTGCTATGAGAGTTATGCATGACCCCACTCCCTGGTCTTTTGTGGTTGGCTCTGCCTGCTGTGGAAGCCATTTTGTCATTACGCCCATCCCCTTGTGTCAGAATTTCAAAGGTGCCCTAAAGGTGCTCAGAATGTTGAGGACCCCTGTTCTACTCTCTGCACTTTTGGAAGGGAGATATTGTGGTATTCTGTACCAGGAACATACGTTTGGTCAAAGGACTGTAATAAACAATTTTTTGTACCAGGAACATATATGCCCTTGTGCAAGGGAAGAAGTTGAAACTGTTGGGGATGTACTGCACTGCCCTTTACTAGTGATCTTAGAAATACTTTTATTACTCCTACCCTCCAAAACATTTCTGGTAGATCAGAGGAATCATATATTTCCCATCTTCTGTTGGATCATGAGCCTCAGATTAAGGATAGTCCCCAGATTTTGTGCAGCTGCTACAGTCTATCATAGTTTTATATTAACTTAATTATATTTGCTATTTTTAATATCATCTGTGTAACACTTTTTATGTAAACCTTTCTGGTACTGTGTGTATTTTAGTGCTGGTCAAATAACTAATTCAATCCAATCCCCTTTTTTCTTATTAATATATTCCCTTTTCACCCTGTTGCTACAATAGAGAAGCTAGAAACTGCCAGTCAGTGCCCTTGGAAGCCTCAGGAGGAGAGAGAGCTGGCAGAAGAAGGCAATTCTATTTTAATTCTCTTTTTTTTTTATACAAATTTGTATAGAATTCTACAAATGTTTCTAATATCTCCTCTTTTTTTCTTATGATCTTACCATTCTTTTTAATTTGAGTTATTGGTATTTTTTTCTCTTTCTGTTTAAGTTGCCAAGCTAACATTTTACCCGGCTTATTTGCATGTTCAAAAAATCTTTGTTTATTATACATAAGTTTACTTTCAATTTCTTCAGCTATTAAAAATTCATATTGTTGTTGCCAATTTCTAATCTTAACCTGCTGTTCCTGCTTAGCTACTTTATCTTGCAATCTACTTAAATATCTTTCACCTTGTCTTATTTCCTCTAATATATGTTTTCTCTTTTTCTCCCTGTCCCTATACCACCTTGTGTTTTGTTGGATTAACAATCCTCTAATTACTGCCTTACCAGCATCCCAAACTATATCTTCCCGGGTACCCTTATCTGTATTTTCTTTAAAATAATTCTGTATATCCATCTTCAATTTGGTAACTATTTTAATATTTTTTAAGAGGAAATCATTAATTCTCCAGGGTTTATATCTTCTGCCTCCCATTTGAATTTTAACTGAAACCGCATTATGATCAGATAGAACCCTAGGTAAAATCTCTGAATCTTCTGATTTCTCTATTAAATCCTTCGATAGCCATAACATATCTATCCTGGAGTATGTAAGGTGTCTCTGAGAAAAAAAGTATATCCTTTCTTATTGCCATGTGCCAATCTCCAGACATCAAACATATTCCATTGATCAGTAAGAGCATCAAAAACCCCTGGTAATTTTCCTTCATTAGTTGCTTTCTTCTTTTTTCCAGATCTGTCTATCTTAGGTACTTTCACACCATTAAAATCCCCCATCCATATCATTTTTTCTGTGGCATATTCGGCTAGTAATATTGCTAATTTATCATTAAAAACTTTTTGATTCATATTAGGCGCATATATTCCCACAAGCGTTATCTTCTGAAAGCCACATGTTATTTCAACTAACAAAACTCTTCCCTCCATATCTTGGAAAATAACTTTTGGTTCTAATGAAATAGGTATATACATAGCTATTCCATTAATTTTTCTACCATTATTACATGCCATAAAAAGTATACCCAACCTAGAATGTTCCAATCTAAATATATCCTTTGGGAGTATATGAGTTTCCTGTAAGCAAATAATATTGGCATTACTTTTATGTAGCTGGTGAAATATTTTCCTCCTTTTGTTAGGAGAGTTCAAACCATTGATGTTCCAAGATAATACCTGTAACATATCAAAAATCAGTTAGATCCCATACTTTTCCATACACAACTTAAACAACCATATATCTTGTTGCCCCCCTTCCCTCCAATCTTTAGTCTTCAGCTTCATCAATTGGAGAGTCCTCTGGAGAATCTGCTGGCAGGTCTCCCCCTCCAGATGCCTCTGATGCCTTTTCTTCTTCCGTGGATTCTCTAATTGGAACTTGCTTAGTTGATTTAGCAGGTTTCACCAGTTCTGCATCGTATCTTCTTAAGAATTGCTCAGCCTTATCCACTTCTGTATACTTAAACCTTTTTGTTTTAAAAGTGAAGGAGATGCCTTGAGGATATTCCCATCTATATTGGATTCCATTGAGCCTTAAACATTGAACAATCTCCATGAAGTCTTTCCTTTTCCTCAGCAATCTTGTCGGTATTTCCTTCATCAATCTCAAAGGTTCATCTTCAACTTTTAGTGGTGTCTTGTAATGAGTGTTGAGTATCAAATCCCGATGACTCCTCGAAAATAATTGAAGCAGGCAATCCCTGGGTACTTTGTTTCTGGTTGCATAAGCAGAATTCATTCTATAGGCTGTCACAATCATTCCTGTAGTAACTTCTTCAGATTCTTGTAGAAAATCTGCCAAAAGAACTGCCAGATATCCACGTAGATCCCGATTTTCAACTTTTTCTTTCAGTCCACGTATACGAAGAGAAGATTCCTTTATCTTAAGCTCTATCATCGCTATCTGGTCTTGTTGCTTCTCGTCTCTGTCAGATGAGGATGCCATTGCCATCTCGAGGGTGTCCACCTTCTTCTTAGTTTCTTTAATTTCCTGTGTATTTTTCTTTAACTTGGTTTCAACCCTATCTTGCCTAATAGTCAGAGATGAGATTGTATCTTGCAAAGTAGCTATTGCAGCAGAATTTTGGGATGTAGTAACTGTATTCTGGGATAACTCCTGCTTTTTAGTAACATCTTGATGAGTCTTAGTTAAAAGTTCAAATACAGCAGACAATGTTACTTCAGGCTTTGCTTTTGGAGTCATCTTGGCTGTAACAGATGTTTGTGCACCTGGAGAGGTTGTCTGTTTAGTTGCAATTTGAGTCACAGAGGGCCTTCTCTGAGGAAGTGGTACCACTAGCTTTGTATCCTTAAGAATATCCTTGGTATGTTTCTCTTTTTCTCCCATTTGTAAGCTGTACAAGCTGAAGACAAAACAACTGACGATTGTAATCCAAAAAGGGAGAGTGGGTGGGGCAAAAGGTTTCTCTTATTTCATTATATGAAAATTATTTCAGATGAGAGAGTCAGTTTAGAGAAAACAATCACTATGACATCTCAAATAGTTTCATTCCATGTCACTTGATTATTCTCCAACTTCTTTCTCTTACTTCCAAGTTCCTGCTTTGGTAAAGTTTTTAAAATGCGTCACTCAACTGGCAAAAAGCCAAAAGTCCAAAAAACAGAGCGTAACAGAATTATAGATGGTACTGAGTTAAGTCCTTTAAGAGCAATTTTGCCTCACACCCCAAGTTTAAGTTTTTAAAAGTAAAAAAAAACCTTTTTTCCAAAATATAAAAAAATCGGATCCCACCTCGCTTTCTTCTGCTGTTCCTTTAAGATGGCGCCGGCAATTCAGCGGAGCCCCATCAGAGCGACCGCCGCCGTTTTCTTGGCGGCTATCGCTCGAATGACAGGGCCGCCACCGGCCCCCGTTTCTGCATCCCCTCTTGCTCCGAGGGGTGCCGCTTGCCGGATTTCACGGGGCTGATTGATCTCCCCGTGTCAGCGAGGCAGCAGGAGCGCGACTCCGCGCTTGTAGCGGGGGGGTCATCCGACCCAGAACTACTTTAATTCTCTTTGGATAGGATCTAGATCTTCTAACTGGTAGGTTAGAAGTATCCCTCTCTCAGAAACAAGTAGACTAGATATAGTGTGGTAGCCTGGAGAGGCGCACACTGATTTGTAAGCTCTCAACCTTAGTATTTCTGGATACGTAACCCAAAGAGGGCCCTGCAAAGGGGGCTATAATGTAAGAAGCATCCTTTACACATGTAAAATACAACTTGTGCTACCCAGAGTCAATTAATTAATTGGGATCTTCTGTCTAGTGTATACCAGGGTCATTCTTTGAAAAAGCACTCTGAAAGAATGAGAGAGAACATACTTTTTAAATAAGGGGGGGAATGTTGTCCCTAACAAGATACATAACAAGGACTGAAACTAGCAAAAATAGCAAGGACAAACAATGAAATTATTCCAGGCAATACACCAGTGAATCCTTTTCATAAACCTACTCACCTATGGAATATTGCCTAATTGAGGAAAAGCCAAAGGGGGTGATGATGGAGAGACAGCTAGCAGTAGGCAGACTGGGTGTCTTAGTGAAGGGATGCATATAAGCCTGCTCCAAGCCAGTGTGGTGTAGTGGTTAAGAGCAGTAGACTCTGATCTGGAGAACTGGGTTTGATTCCCCACTTCTCCACATGAGTGGTGGTGGCTAATCTGGTGATCTCGATTTGTTTCCCCACTCCTACGCATGAAACCAGCTGGGTGACCTTGGGCTAGTCACACTCTCTCAGCCTCACAAGGTGTCTGTTGTGGGGAGGGGAAGGGATTGTAAGCGGGTTTGATTCTTAAGTGGTAGAAAAAGTTGGCATATAAAAACCAACTGTTCCTCTTCTTCTTCTCCTCCTGGACAGGGAAGAAGGTTGAGAATCCAATCCAGCCGCAGGGAAGAAACTAAGGGCATCAGGCTTAGAAGTGAAGCCGACTACCAAGTTGGGGAGTGGGGGAATGAAGATTCAAAAGTCCAGAAGGTGTGGTGGTGACAGCAATGCTTTAAACCTAGAAATTAAGCCAACCATGGGGTTGGGAGAGTAGACTTGGGTCCAGAAACTGGCAACAAAGGTAGGAGTTCTGGAGGATGATTTTTATACACCTGCAGTTAAATCGACAGGAAAGGAGGTGGCTTCACTGGGATGGGATTTAGGGTAGAAACTTTGACTCTTATTGGAAGATTTGAAAACTGTCACCTAAAAGTGTCCCACATGGGAGGAGGAGAGCTAAGATAGTGTAGACTCATAAATAATGTACTGAGGTTTTCTGACGAGGTTAAGGCAGGGCTGGACATTCTGTCCAGGTGTGTGATTGAGCTAGGAAGAAGTACAGTGGAGTCACTAGGCCCTGGTTATTGTACTGGCAACCTAGGTCTTTTAGCCATAGCCAGAACAACTGAGGGGAAATTCCCTCAGTCAGGGGAAAAGGCCTTTTATTAGATCCCTCTGAGGGACTGACCAGGCAGATAAGCTATTTCTCTCAGATAATATCCTCGAAGAAGTTTTCTTGACATCACCAGGGTTTGTCAAACTGCCTGTTTTTAATCCAGGCTGCAGCAGAATTACAGGGGTGTACAGAAAAAGTGAGTGTTTGTCAGGGAAACGCTCTTGGACATCAGGTAGAAGGAATTTAAGGGGCAGATAAAGGTAAGATCCAGAAATCTTGAACTAGGTTGGAAAACCTGGGAGAAATTTGTCTGTTTCACCCTCAAGTAGTAAACCGACAGCTTCTGGCTGCCTCTTTCTTTATATCTGCAATGATATTGTTTATCCCAGTTCTCCCCACAGCAACCATTGGATTCACTTCATTCCTTTCTTTTCCCATACGGGGAAATAAATAAAACTCTTCTTTGGTATATATGAGCAGACAAAATTATAATGGGTTAAATACCAGGGCAGGAGAAAGGGCAAGATGTCTCTAGAGTAGGCATAGTAAGCATGGTTATTTATCTCACAGGTGGCTGACATCTAGTAAATTACAAAACTCTAACAGGCCAGTTCATAATCCAGTCTTTAGTCTCTGTGTCCTTTAAAGTGGCTGTGATGGGCAGAGTGACTATTCACAAACTAATACACTATCAGTTAGGGGAGAGTGGCATTTTATTAAGTGTAGGCTGTTCCTACCACACACATGGCTATAATTTTATGACAGAAAAATACCAAGACCTATATGAACCCTCATCAAATGAAGAATGTCACAACCAAACCTCATGAAAACAAAGGAACAGCTGAAAAAGAAACCTGATATTTATTGAACAGCAGAAGGTATGGAGCTGCTAAAGCAAATGAGCTGAACTGGGTTTCCAACTTTCTTGTTCTAACAAGAAACTTTCTTGTTCTGCATCCTAGCTGGTCAAACTATTTTTATTTTACTTTTTATTTTATTAAGCTTATATCCTTCCCTCCCCAGCAAAGCCTGGCTCAGGGCAGCTCATACAATCTTATAATTTCTACAATAAAACACAGTAAAATATTGCTAAAGCAATTATTAAAACATGCCCTATAAACCCAGGAATAAAGCTGGAATACCCCTTTACCAGTATAGGTATTTGGCTTATTCTGGGTTTACTGAAAAAAAATCGGGCCCAATAAACCAAAACCCAAAATTTACCGGGGTTTTTTTCTGCACGACCATAAACCTGAATCTTTACTAAGAACTATGGACTTAAAGTTGACAACTTTGTATTGGTCTGTTCTATTAACAGCCTGGTAAACAGGGATCAAACAGATAAAATGTGGGGAAAGCTTTTACCTGATTTTACAAATATCATATAAATATGGGTGATTTAAATTTCCAGACACATCCTTGAAGCTTCCTACTTAAACAAGATACTTTTCAAACTGTGGAGCAATCATATTTTGTACATAAAAACCATGTCAGTGTTGAGGTCTAGCTGAACCAGGGCTTTCAATGATCATACAGCTTCTGTCTGGAGCCTTAACAGCAGTTTGATGCACAGACATTAGCAGGTGCTATTGCTGTGACAAACTTCACCTGCTAATGCATGCTTAACAAGCTGCTGTTAAATGCAGAAGAGGTAATTAGAGCAGATTTTCCTCCCCTCACCAGCTGCCAGACCAAAGCAGGAAAGAGGTAAGGGCATTTAAAAGTTTTTAGAGCCTCATCATAGCAAGAAAAAGTTAGTCATTTTTTGTCCTAATTATATCAGGCAAAATTTGATTCATTATGGGAGGAAGCTGAAAATGCATGTTGTGACAAAGGATTGAGAAGCAAGAATGGCTCACCTGTAGGCTTTTTGGGTAGAGGTAAGCATGAGTCAGAGCGAGGCTAATGCTCAAACTTATTTAAGAGTGGCTTCATACCTGTACTAGGGGTAACCTACATGTTACTTGGGATGAGTTGGATCCAGGTTACCCAGACCCAACTAACTTTCCCTGCAGCCACACAGCAGCTACAGGGAAAGGCATCTTTGAAGACCCCAGAAGCCTGGTTGAACTCAGAACGATGGCATGGGAGAGGGGCTCCAGACTTCCCTTGCAACATTTCTACCTGAAGTTCTTTACATGAACTCCTAAGAGTGGTTATGATTTTTTTTGAAGTTATTTATCAGACTAGAACACCTACCTTATCAAGATAAATGAATGGCTGGGGTGAGTATTCTTTTCTTTGGCCATTTCAACTCCAGAATATGGGGGTGCAGGAACCATGGAAGATGCCCTGAGCTAGTTGAAGGAAGAGTGGGATAAAAATATTGGCTTTATTTTAGGCAGGTACCTCTGCTGTTTTCTTTTACAGGAGTGGTAGTTAATGGTGACGCAGCTCTCTGCTTTCATTATAAACTTCCATATCGGTTATATCAGATGAAATCCTATGATAGTTCAGCATCTTGCAGAGATGGCCATGTATTCTTCAGATGGTCACGTTGTAGCTGAATGAGTAGCCCACACTTCTTTTGTCAGTATTCTATTGCCCTATTGTGAATTATTTTAGTTGGTACTGATAAAAGGTATTGGATAACTTTTGTTTTGGGATTTTGCTTTGTCACTGTATAAATATTTGCAACTTTAGTCCATGTGTTTAAAAAACTGTTTCAGAAGCAGAACGGTCTTTTAAAACTGTTTAGAGAAATCTTAATAATCTAGGGGAAGAAGTTTGTGTTCATCAGACAGTTCAAAGCAGCTTTAATATATACCACAAAATTTGTTCTGACTTCATTAGAAGATATAGCTGTAGGGTTTTTTTTTTGTAGGTGGTTTTGTTTTCCTATTTTAAAAAATGACAGACTCTTCAGTGAGCATGAAAACCTGTTTTGAAAATGTAATGCACGAAACCTGCAGTATTCTTTTTCTTGCCACTAGATGTCAGACTCTGAATAGGCTTCTGAATAGGTCAGGGACACCTTTCCTTTATGTAGTAATAGCATTTGTTTGTAACTCTTGCAGGACATTTTGGTTACAGGAAATATTTAGTATGCCTGCAGGAATAACAAATGTATTGGGGTTAAATGTATAATACAGTAATTGAGGCTTTTACTACAGAAAAATACAGTTTGGTATCTTATGCAGCTGGTCTTTGATGTATATCTGCTCCACTTTCTCAGTACTGATTTGTCCACCTTGAATCCAGAGTTCCTCAAGAGAAAGGCAGGAATATAAATAATTTAAACAATATGGTCTCAGGTGCACAAGCCAAGTGCACTTCTGTATATCTGGAAAAAAAACCCTACTCAAAGCAGTAATGGGAAGAATGGCCTTGACTGCAGACCCATATTCTAAAGCGGGGTGGGGGGGGAAAAGAGAAATGGGCTTGTTTACACTGTTTACACTTGTTTATCTGGGAGGTAGAGGAAGACTGAGAAGATAAAAGCTAAGGATTTGCCTCTTCAACAGAGGAAGAGGAGGAGGAGGAAGAATTGGATTTTATACCTCGTTTTTCTCTACCTTAAGGAGTCTCAAAGAGGCTTACAACCGCCTTCCTTTTCTCTCCCCACAGCAGGCACCTTGTGAAGTAGGTGGGGCTGAGAGAGTTCTGAGAGAACTGAGGCTAGCCCACGGTCACCCAGCAGGCTTCATGTAGAGGAGTGGGGAACAGAAACCAGTTCTCCAGATTAGAATCTGCCACTCTTAACCACTACACCATGCAAGAATTCTCCTATATGAGAGAATGACCAATTAGGCTTGCCAACAGCCTGGAGAAAATATGTCCTGCCCCAGGGGTGGTCTCATTGTACTAGTGCCTTGCTGCATCAGTGAGCACTCCACCTATTCACCAGGCTGGTGACGATCAGGGTTGGGGAGAAAAGCATCAATTTCTCCCCCTCCATTATATGAAGAACTTACAGGCGGAGGTTAAATGATGTTTAGAGGGTTGGTTTTATTTGATCGACTGATGGTATGCCAATAAAGGTATTGAAATTTGAAATGAAGAACTTGGGCTGTGGAGAACAAGAGCCAGCTCCTCCTTTCCTCTATAGCTCTATAGCCAACTGCTTGAGATGGGGAGAAAATAATGGCCATCACCTGGGCTTCTGATTCCCCACCCCCCACCCCAAGAGTTCTGCATCTCAGCAAGTCTGAGATGCAGCAAAGTTTCCATGATAGGAGATCAGAAGAACCCGACTTCCTGCTGATCTCTGAAATCAACTGGGAGTTTGCCTCTGATGCCTGCAAGTAGCCTGTTTTTGTAAATAGATGTGAACCAAATTGTGAACAGCCAGACAGTTCATCAACTGCCTGAATGTCAGTAGTGAGCAGGATGTGAGCTGAATGGGCTATTGTTAATAATGCTATTGTTCACCTAATAGACTATAGTATAGTGTAAACATAACTTTTATATGCACTGGGAAACCAACAGATTCATGTGACTCGCTTTATTGTAATATTTGCTTTATCGCAGTGGTCTGGAACTGAACCTGCAATATCTCTGAGGTATGCTTGTAAACTCTGTCTCTAATTTAGCACCCTCAGTCCCACTACCTTTTCTGCTCTATGGAATGAATATTTTGGATCTGACCTGAATGAATATTTTTGGATCTGCCTGATTATAATTTTGCCCCTCATTTCTGGCCCTCCTGATCCAGTTCCTTGTCTCACAAGGCTGATTTTTGACTGCTCTAATCCCAGCTGAATCTGACATCAATGTAACAGAAGAATGATCTGCCAACCACTATAGGTGGGTGGGGAACAGCTGCACAATCCCCTCACCCCAAACAATGGGCTTCAATAATGATGGCTAAATGTTTTTGTTACTATTCACAGGCTGCATCTATACATGGTTGGCAATGATACTATTGTTGCACGATCAGTCGCCAACGATTGCTGTGGTACAGTGGTTCTCAACCTGGGGCCTTATGCCCCCCCGGGGATCCCAGGATATTCCAAGGGGGCCACAGGTGAAAATTGTGTAAATGGGGGGCCACAGAGGGAAGTGAGAAGTGAAGAAAACAGAAACATATGAAAACCTAACACATGACTTCCGTCATTGCACTTCTATGCATTGTTTGCAGCTGTGGATTTTTGTATCGCTGTAATCTTGGGCAACGGTGGTAGAGGCTTTGTTCTCCCTTATATGTGAACATGGTTGCTTATTAGCGTATTGTATTCCCTTTTTGTGGGGTATTTTTTTGTAAATTTCAGTTTCCCAATAAGAACTGCATGTGTGCATTTTGTGTGGCTGTTTATGCTTCTTTGTTCCTTGGCTATTTACAAACAAAACATTTAAATAGCCACCTTTCTACCGGTAGGACGAGGAGGGGGGGGGCACAGGAAGGAAACAAAGTCAGAAGGGAGCCCCTGTTGGAAAAAGGTTGAGAACGACTGCTGCAGCATAATATCCAATTATGTATGGATATAGCCTAAGTAAAAAGATGTTCATCAGAACAAATTTCAGGCTTTAGTCTATTTTTTTTGTTTATATTTCCGACTTATATCCCATCCCCCGCCCAAGTTGGGCTTATCAACATTTGAGTAAAACCAGCAGTCTTGTAAAGGCCTTTTGTGTCCCCACTTCAGAATCATTCCACACTCTCCTCAGACCTTCTTGAGCTCTAAGCCAGATTCCCAGTGTTTCCTAACTGACTGCTATTAATTTTCCAAATCACATCTGTTATGTTATGAAAAGTGGGCTTGTTCAGTTAGGGTTTAATTGGTTAACATCGGGCTGCACATACCTACGGACAAAACCAGCACGCAAACTTGCCGTTCAACTTAAAGAAGTACTACAATCACTTTAAAAAGCCCATGTCTGAAAATGCCATAAGAACAAGAGTTGTTGCTTGGATGCTGCGTGACAAATCAATTTTTGAAGTGTTTCTGGTCAGCTAGTAACCCCACAAACCCCTGCTTAGTTTTGCGGTTTTGGGGCCAATTGCCAGACAAGCAAGCAACAAGGCCACCCCCACCCCTCGGTTGGATATTTTTAGAGCTGTGTATTTTAAGCTTCTTCACTGGACTTTCCCCCCTGACCTGCCCCGAATGCAAATCTTGCCCAGACACCTTTTTCTTATCTTGAAGAACTTTCACCCCTCCCTAGCTGTGTTTGTGAGCATGAAGGAGTTCACCTAGAGTGATTTCTAGGGTTGCCAGTTCCCTCTTCTCCACCAGCTGGAGGTTTTTGGGGAGGAGCCTGAGGTGGGTGGGGTTTGGGGAGGGGAGGGACTTCAGTGCCATAGAATCCAATTGCCAAAGCAGCCATTTTCTCCAGGTGAACTGATCGCTATCTGCTGGAGATCAGTTGTAATGGCAGGAGATCTCCAGCTAGTACGTGGAGGTTGGCAACCCTAGTGATTTCATCCAAATATTTTTCTAGTTATGTCCCTTTTAAGTTGAGAATCACTATGTTCTCTGTAAGCTTAGTTAGCAAATGTATATTCTTGTTTTATTCGTTGCTACTTCAGGTCCAGACTAGTGGTTTCTAGCTTAGAGTAACTGTTTTCAGTTTATAATGAGAACTTTAGGAAAACGTTGCTCTGAAACTTTCTCCCCACCCCCATTTTGATGGGAGGTGAGACCATCTGCTTTGCTTGCTTCCATCCCTGTTTGTTTCAGATGCAGGCTGCCAGAAATGTGAAAAGACTCTGCACGGTGACAAGTGATAGAGCAATTTTCACACTGGACTTATGGAAAGCATGTGCTGCCCATCTGTGAAACTCTCCTCTTATGTAAATTTAGAAAAGATATTTTTGTCCTGAGATAGTTTTGAACTTATAAAAAGCCTATAAAAGCAGGTGAGTGCTACTTCTCTCAACCCACTGCAGCACCCTGTTGTCCAAGTTATTTTAATAGGCTCACAGCACAACCCTATATTTACTCCTCTGAGTTCAGTAGCACTTGCTTACTGATCACCAGTGCTTAAAATTGCACGTTTGTTTGCTAGCTGAGCCAAGTCAAGATCTGTGCTTGAACATTAGCAATACAAACATCTGAAATTACAGTTGATCAGTAGGTATCTCTAGTCAGAACTCTTTCCTTGGAGGTGAACATTCAGAGTTCTCTCCTATTATGAAACCACTACAGTAAATAGAATTGTGTTATATAAACTGGACTGAGTGACAACTTGGTCCTAACCAGATTAGTTTAGAATTAAGGAAGGGCTATTCATATTTTTTCATTTATATTTATGTCCTATCCTTCTTCCAGAGTGGTGTAGCGGAGTCAGCATGGTGTAGTGGTTTGGAGTGGTGGACTGTGATCTGGAGAACCAGGTTTGATTCCCCGCTTCTCCACATGAGCGTTGTTCGCCAGTCTGGTGAACTGGGTTGGTTTCCCCGCTTCTACCCATGAAGCCAGCTGGGTGATCTTGAACTAGTCAGAGCTCTGTCAGAGCTCTCTCAGCCCCATCTACCTCACAGGGTGTCTGTTGTGGGGAGGGGAAGGGAAGGTGATTGTAAGCTGGTTTGATTCTTCCTTAAGTGGTAGAGAAAGTCGGTATATAAAAACCAACTCGTCATCTTCAAGTGGCATACATGGATGGAGTATCCCAAATCTGTCTCTGTAATAAAGCCAGCTGATACTATTGTCTCAGGTGGCGGACTTTGGGGTATGGCAACTTCCTGTCCTACCTGCGACCCCTGCCTGGGAGCTGGAGGAGGTAATGCTTCTTCCTTACCTCCTCATTCCGCCAGGCCTTGTGAAAAGCAGTGTGAGATTCATTCTGTTCATGACAGTGTGGCCACCATTACCAGTTGTCTGTTGGCTGGGCAACCAAAATTGTGGCTGAACTCTCATGAGAGGAAGTTCAGTATTTTTAAAGAAAGTAACAGGAGTGAACAGGTAAGAAAGATTATCACTTTTGGCTCCTTGGTGGAGGCAGTGGCAGCAGCTATGAACCATAGGGTGGCGTTGTTGACTGCTACAACTGCTTCTGATACCAAAATGCCCTGAGCCACCACTATGTAAGCCCATTTTATTTTCTCACAACAGACTTGTAAAATAAGTTAGGCTGAATTAGAATGACTATAAGACGTGCCTGCAAATTTGATGGTCAGGCAAGGATTTTGACCCAGTCTAATAGTGACTCTTTAACAATATCACATTGTCTTTTATATGCATGATTATTACATAATGAGTACAACATCAAGAGATAATATGAACAAGACATCACATCATGGAACACATGCAATGTTGTTCAAAGTGAATTCACATTCACTTGCTAGTCATCAATAGACTGGTTGAATGATACTTTCAGTGCACAAATTGTTGGCCCTAAATGCACCAAAAGCAACTGTATATGCCTGCCACCATTGTCAAAACACAATGTTTTGTTAAATTCTGAATTAAATGTTGGATTAGGATTACAAATGCAAGCACTAAAGTGCTGAGTATTATAGCAAGGAATGAGCAAGTGTTTAAATAATATTATGTACCCTTAATTCCAGGAAGGAAGGCGGCATGGTATAGCCCAATCTTGTCAGATCTTGGAAGCTAAGCAGGGTCAGTACTTGGAAGGGAGACCTCCAGGGAAGACTCCACAGAGGAAGGCAATGACTAACCACCTCTGCTCAATCACTTGCCTTGAAAACCCCACTAGGAGTGGCTATAAATTGGCTGCGACTTGATGGCACTTTACACACACACACCCTTAATTCAGTTGCACTTTTTCTGAATAAAGCAATTTAGGACTAGAGTTGGTTCAGGAGCTAGGACCATCAGGTTGTCTGACAGTGCAGCCCTTGAATGAGGTGTACAATTCTTAAGAACTTCCTCCCAATTTTGTGGGAGGAAAACAGTTACAAGTGAGCACTAGGAACATGTTGCCTATTGGAACCAAAATAAACATCATTTAGATACAACAGTGACCCCAGACAAGTCATATTAAAGGTCCTGAACAAGCCAAGCCAGCTAAACTGGTCGGGTGGTGGTGGTGGAGGGAATCTGTCCTTGGCCATTATTGTACGTTCCTATAGTTTAGCCTCCCACATTCAGTTGTGGGTATTTTTGTGTCCCTTACAACATTTAAAGCAAAACAAATCTCTCTGCAAGTTACTTCTTGATACCTGTTATTTATTTTGTATATGTCACTAAGGATATTAAAGGATTGAGAGATTTTTCTATCATCATGATTCTTTTAACTGCCTTATTAACATGCAGCCAGAGAGCCTTTCGAATGAGTAAGTCTCCCATAAATGAAAAAAGGTTCCTGTTCTCTTTTAGATTTCTTGCAAAGAGGATTACAGTTGCCTGTAATTCCATGTAATCTTTAGAGTGTTATGATTTTATTATAGTTTCCTCTTCAGTTAGTGCAATGTGTGAAATTAATACTGTATCTCAAGATTATTTTCACAAACACCAACATTTATTGGGTGGCTTAAATCTTGTCCCTAGATTATCATGATTTTTTTGTTGCTCTGTTTGGCTATGTCCGTAATAAACACTTCCTATAACTTTTTATCACTAGAAACTTTAAAAATGCAGTCAATTCTCTAAACTGGAATGGTTGCCCATATCTTTTTAAAATATAACTTTTTTATTTGCAAATATACAAAATGATATAGTTTTTAAAAATTCCTTAGCATTTTTAACATCTCCACAGGTATTTAGCTAGCTGTTATTTATGAAATCTATGTATCTATAAAGATTATATATCCATCATAAATCAAATTGTCTAAGAGCTCCAGTGAGATGAAATCCAAAGCCATAATCTTTTGATGCTATAGGATGGTTTTATTGACCTTAGCCTGTTTTTATACTTGTCCCATATTTTAATAAATTTCCCACAGTAAGATGTTGTTTTCCTTGTTTAACTGTTGCTCTCCAATTTGTCTACTATAAAATTTGCAAATTAAAGGAATAATTTCCGTCACAAGTCTCGGGGTCTCTAGGTCACATATCCATTCTTACAGCACTAAGTCTTGCTCTTCCACCTTGCAGCTTGCCTGTGGCGGCAAATTTGCCTTACCCCTTCTAAAGAAGAAAGTGCAAGGCAGAATGAGGCAGGGCCTGAGGGACAGCTGCTGGCTTTCTGCAGGCTAGCCAATCAGCAAGAAGCATGTGGGTACCACTTTAAAGCCTCTTCCCAGTTACTATCTTTGCCTGCAGTTGTAGCAGTCCATCCTCCTTCTCTACACTTGACAATGCAGAATTACAGTAACCAGTTGCCATCCACAGGCTATGTTTGGGCTTGCACTCCAATTAGGCTGGGAAGTAGGGCCTTCCCTCCAATTTGTGCCATGAAAGTAGGGTTGCCAACCTCCAGGTACTAGCTGGAGAGCTCCTGCTATTACAACTGATAGAAATCAGTTCACCTGGAGGAAATGGCCGCTTTGGCAATTGAACTCTATGGCATTGAAGTCTCTCCCCTCCCCAAACCCTGCCCTCCTCAGGCTTCACCCCAAAAACCTCCCGTCGGGTGGTGAAGGCAGCCCTACATGGGAGTGATGCAAAGTATTCCAATCTGGCCAATCTGACTTGGCTGGTTAGGTCCTAACAATGTGTCACACCTGGTGTTCTTTGGAAAGCTGAAGGTACACTGGTGAGCATGCCAAGACATCAGTCAGGTGAAGGGAGGCTCACCCAAGCCAACCTCTCAAAGCTCCCAACCCAGAGCTGGCCACCCCAATGTCATTTGAAGAGTTAAGTATGGAATGTGCCGCTATGCTGTTTCCCTGAGTCTCCATCAAGGCCAAGAGAGACATCAGGAGACGTCTGTGATGTCTCCTTCAAGTGTACCTGCACTGGGGCATTGGGAAGGTGACTATTGGGTGGGGACTTCATTTGTTGATCTGCCATCAATAGAGTTGTGCCTTAGTTTAATCAATGACATTGTGTACCAGGGTGTGGGGGCATACCATATGCCTAATAACAGAGCTTAATGTTGGGTAATGCTAAACCACTGTTCTTTTTCTCATCTTGCAGTACAACTTGCTCAACTCTTGATTTATTGCAAATTGTATCATTGCTGCCAAGTTTTTAACTGTAGTTTTCTTATTTGTATTAACAAAATCTGAAAGAGAAAATTTCATTGCAGCAAGGTCAGCATTTGCAGAAAGACAAAAAAAGGATACATCTGGGAACTTGTGTCTTTTAAAGAACAATCATGCAATTATTTAAAGATTGTGTTCATTATTATGCCTGAACAAATCCATTAACTTTTCACTTAGTTGATAAAATGGTCTTGTTCTCTCTTCTTGTGTCTTTTGATAACTTTGTAAGTGTACATATCCCCCCGCCCATTTTATCTTTTATTAACTTTTTAAGTCATATTAGTTGGATCTAATTCTGGAACCTGGAAACTTTTACTTGGCATTTTAAATTCAAGGGTGTTTGTGGAGACCTATTTGGCAGCGCGCAAATCTCCTGAATAAATAACATATGGGGTGTGACCAAAATGAACATAATTGTGACATTTGGAATGCATCTTTTATGGAATCTTGCAAAAAAGAAATGTTCTGGGGCAGAACCTGGAATAAATATGAATTTCTTCTGGGTTTGACAGCACAGCTTTGTGTCTACTCAGAGGGTTCATTTCACAGCAATTTCAGATGAAAGAAAAGTACTGGTCACTAGGGCTGTCAATTCGGTTCGGCCCGAACTGAAAATCAGCCGAATTTCCCTTGATTCGGCGGTTTTTAGTTCGGGAGGAACCGAACTCAAAACTGGCGGGCAACCGGGGGGGCCGAATTCAGCGAGTTCGGGAGTTCGCGAATAAATTCGGCCAATTCGGGGCCGTCAGTAAGCAGCATAACCTTCAGTAAGCAGCATTCTCCTCCCCCGGCCAATCGGTGGCCAAGCTGGGTCTTCTTCTGGCCAATCAGTCAGGATTGAGTACTGGAGGAATCAGCTGATGTGCGGCCGGCTGGGGAAAGAGAGAGAGAGAGGGAAATCCTCATGTGTGTGTGAGGGGGTGCTTGTGCACATTCACTCCTTTCCGTGGCTGCAGGGGGTGCATTTTTTGGGGTACAGACCCCAAACTTTCAGGGGATATTCAGACAGGTTTTCTTAAGAGACCACCCAAGTTTTGTAAACATTGGGTCAGGGGGTCCCGAGATATGGGCTCCCCCCCTTTTTCTTTCCATGGCTGCAGAGGGTGCATTTTTGGGTGTGCCGACCCCAAACTTTCAGCGGAGCATCAGACAAGGCTTCTTAAGATATCCCCCAAGTTTTGTAAACATTGGGTCAGGGGGTTCCGAGATATGGGCTCCACCCCTTTTTCCTCTCCCCCCTTTTCCATTTTCGTGGCTGCAGGGGGCGCTTTTTTGGGGGTTCAGCCCCCAAACTTTTATCATAGCTTCAGAGAATCCCTCTTAAGAGACCACCCAAGTTTTGTAAAGATGGGTTCAGTGGGGGCTGAATTATCGGCTCCCCCCTTTTCTCTTTCCGTGGCTGCAGGGGGCGCATTTTTGGGTGTGCCGACCCCAGACTTTCAGCGGAGCTTCAGTCAAGGCTTTTTAAGAGACTACCCAAGTTTTGTAAACATTGGGTCAGGGCCCCCCGAGATATGGGCTTTCCCCTTTTCCCTATTGGGATGAATGGATCACCCTCGAGAGATGCATACATATGGATCTTATATTGGATACAAATGGAATCATATTGGATTACCCAGCCTCCCAGCCCCTCCTGCTGGAACAGAAGACAGCCACAGTAAGACCCCTTTGGGGGCTTTAATCTATAATTTTTCTTTTCTGTGTGTGTGTGGGGGGAAAAGCAGAGTCTGTGTGTGTGTGTGGGGAGGGAGCAGTTTCTGTGGGTGGGGGAGCCAAAGGGGGCTTTTGCCAGTTCTGCCTGGGGTGTGTGTTCCCCCTCCAGTCTCTCTCTCCCTGGTTTGAGAGGGGGCTTCATTTTTATTCTTCAGGTTTTTCCTCATTCATAAGATCAGTTAGGTTATTTTGATGCTTGCTCAAAACTGGTTTTCAAATGGTGACTTAAAGAATGCATCTGTCTGGTGCCAAGTCCAATGCAAAAGGAGAAATTCCACCCCCTCCTGCTCATTATGCATAGCTAGCTGCCTCTGTCCCTTTCCATGGTTTGCAAACTCCCAGGTGTCAGGTGTTGCTTTGCACTGTTGCAAAGGTGTTGCATTGCGTGCTTGTGTTACTTTGCAGTTGTATTGTTTTGCAAAATTCTTCACACCTGCCCTCCCTTTGCATGTTTGCAAAGGTGTTGCTTTTCAGTTGTGTTGCTTTGCAAAGTTCTTAGCACCTGCCCCGCCCTTGCTCTCATCAGCTGTTTGTCGGGGCTGGGAGCTTTGTGCGTGGGCGGCAAGCTCTGCTGAGAGATACACATTAAGGGTGGGGGGGACCCCTTTCAGGGCCCATATCTCAGCCCCCCCTGACCCAATCTTTACAAAACTCGGGGAGTCTTTCAATATACGTCCTTTGAAGCTCTGCTGAAAGTTTGGGACCTCTAAGCCCAAAAATGCCCCCCCCCAGAGCCACGGAAAGGCGCGGTTGTGTTTTTAATGGCTTTATTCGGCCGAATTTTTTTCCGAACTTTGAATTCCCGCCAAATTGAACAGATCCGAAGTGGGGGAGTTCGGACTTCGGCACGTACCGAACCCACAAGGGCCAAATTCGGCCGAATCCGAACTGTACCGAATTATTTTTTTTTGACAGCCCTACTGGTCACCCAGGGGTGTGAAAAAGTAGAGCCCATTGAACTCTCTTACACTAACAAGGAATGCTGTAGACTCTTCCCTGCTTACTTTTCCATCTAGACATTAGGAAGAATTTTCTCTAGATATTAGGAATAATTTTCTAACAGAGCCGTTCCTCAGTGGAACAGGCTCCCTTGGGAGGTGGTAAGCTCCCCTTTCCAGAAGGTTTTTAAGAAGAGGTTAGATGGCCATCTGTCAGCAATGCTGATTCTATGACCTTAAGCAGATGATGAGAGGGAGGGCATCTTGGCCATCCTCTGGGCATGGAGTAAGGGTCACTGGAGGTGTGTGTGGGGGGAGGTAGTTGTGAATTTCCTGCCTTGTGCAGGGGGTTGGACTAGATGACCCTGGTGGACCCTTCCAGCTCTGTGATTCTATTTGACAGTCTTGGTTACCCAAAGGTCTGCTTCAGCATCAATGCATCTAGATCAGTGGTTCCCAAAGTGGGGAGTACCAACCTCTGTGGGGTGGTGGGATTACCTAGGGGGGCACTAAGAGGCAAGAGGGTAGCAGGGGGTGCTAGAGGTGGGGCCCTTCAACTGTGTTGTTCACTGATTTAGAATAGATCAAGCTATGGCACCATGCTGGCAAATTGGTGGAAACGATTAGATTTTTTTTCCAGACTTTGAAGAGCCGGTACTACTGGATTAAGTTAATCAGTTTTGTTGAATAAATTTCAGCCAGAAAAGTTTTAATTTGATTTTTGAATAGATGTACAATTAATTGTTACTGTTTTGAAATTTTATTGTTATTACCTTCTTTAGTGAGTCAACCAAACCCCTATTTTGAATAATGCTTTTTATAGGGTAGGGTAGGGGGCGCTGGAGTTGAGTTGTGGAACCAAGAAGGGGGGGGAGTTTGGGAACCACTGCACTAAACTGTCTCACCTGTTTTCTGTCATGTTCTGGGACTGAACTCCGCCCCACCCATTCTCCAAGAGGCCCCAACATTGTGTCTATCAGCTGGACACAACATTGTGTCTAGTTGCTGGAACAACAGCTTCAGTGATTTTGATACCCTGGATTCATACTCTCTGGAGCATTTTGTGATTGTGATGAACTAGTGCACCCCCTGTTTCTTTTCCACCCAACTTGATGGAGATTTCAGGGACTATACTCTCACCCAAGGGAACATTCCTAACAAGTTTCAGGCAGATGGGATAAGCTGCCATTTTTTAGGCAGTTGGTATTATGGCTTTCTGAGCAGGCAGAAGGAAATATTGGCATTCCAAGAAAGGCTGGTGGAGGTAACACTCCAAAGCAGACACATAAGTTTAAATATGGCAACCCAAGAAGCTAGGAAACATTAGGAATTGGTCTCTCATGCCCCAGCAATAAATTCTATGAACTCTTCCTGCTTATCTTGGTTATGATTCCAGTAGGACTATCTGTTACTTAATTTGCTATTACAGTTGATTCTGTTCATATGGGATCCCCATAAGCCCTGCCCAGGACAGTGAGGCAATACAATGATTCACAGAGATGCAACTTCAGAAACCAATTATCATGCTCCTCTCCTGAGCAACCTCTTTGAAAATGTCCTTAGTAGGGTTGCATTGAACGCCACGGGAGTCCTTACCTGGAGTGGAAGGAATCCAATATCTTACCCCTTTTGGGGAAGAATTTTGCACTTTAATTTTGAATATGGTATTCAGCTGAAACCTGATATTATGAATGGTGATGTATAACTGCACGCAGTATATATTTTTGAAGAACTGAGGAAGAATTGGGCTTTGTGCTCCGAAACGATCGTTTTCTCCTTCAATAGCCTGCTGTGCTGCAAAGAAAGAAAAACACCTTAAAAGAACATTTTAAAGTGAACTTTGCTTCAATACTTACTTGTTAAAGGAATTGTGAACTTACCTGTTGAAATATCCTGTAAATAAGAAAAAATACACTTGTTTGTTGGCAATATATGGTGTTGGTGGTTACATTACCACATACTGTAAAGGTTTAGCCAGAATATATTTGGCATCATTTATGGCTGGATTCCTGTACTGAATTTCTCATCTTTTGGTAATTGTACAGAGGTGTCTGATTTTTCCTTCACCTCTGGGTAGTAGCAAGAGATCTTCTGCTATTTCAACTGATCTCAGGTTCCACCCAAAAAAACCTCTCACCGGTGGTGAAGAGGGACCTGGCAACCCTAATTCAGCCACCAAGCCCAGCATTCATCTAAGAATTTATGAGTTTTAGAAAAAAAATATTTTAGAGGCTACACAGCTGGTATGTTTACTATTAATGAAGCACTTCCCTAACTGACCTTTCCCCAGTCAATTAATTGAAATAATTATGTCTCACCTTTTCACATGGCTCACAGTAGCTTCTAAGTCACAGTTAAAACCTTATAGTTTAAAACCAGCAGAATAAAACCCCAGGTGTGGGTGTGTGAAGTGCCATCACAGTCTACTTACGGTGACCCCAGCAAGGGGTTTTAAAGGCAAGTGGTGGTTTGCCATTGCCTTCCTCTGCAAAGTCTTCCTTGGTGGTCTCCTGTTCAAGTACCCACCCTGCTTAGCTTCTGATATCTGATGAGATTAGGCTATACTATACCATTCCACATCCGAAAACACCAAATACTCCCCACCAATTCCTGCAGTCTATACCCCATTAAAACCCCTCATTAATGGCCTTGAGATTTATAATAAGGAGATTTATAATTAGGGTGCTCCTCTCACCTCCTCAGGGAGCCTGTTCCACAGAGTGGAGGCTACCATGGAGAAGTTATGGGTCTCTGGTTAATCCCAGGTTGGCCACCTCAGGTGTGGGAACAGCCAGTAGGCAGCAGCCTGAAAACCACAGTCAGATCAGAGACATATGGAAGGAGACGGTCCTTCAAATATGTGGGTCCTGGATTATGAAGGGCCTTAAAGGTCATAACTGGCATCTTGAATTGGACTTGGAAACAACTGGCTGCCAATGTAGCTATTTTAAGATGGGTGAAATATGTTCCCATCAGTTAGCTCCCGACAATGATCGGCTGCCATATTCTGAAGCAGCTGAAGTTTCTGGGTTGCCTTCAAGGACAGCCCAAAGTGCATTACAGTAACCCAAGGTTACAAAATCATGGATCTGGCCAGGTTGGCTGAGTAATGAGCAAGTTGGTGAACCAGGTGTAGATGCTGGAAGGCATTCTTGGCCACTACGCTGATTAGTTTTTCAAACAGCAAGGTTGCTTAAAATCTGTGGATTTCTTTTGATGTAAACAAAGTTGGATAGTAAGAGAATGTCAAGTATGCTTTGTCCACAGTGATAAATGCTGGGGGGGGGGAGGTCTAAATGAAGCATGTGAGACCTGAGAAGCAAACAGCTCTTCTGTGTTTGATTGTCATTAGCATCCGGATGCCTCAGACAGCTGTTTGCTTTTGCTATGGAGACAAAGCACCATTTTTAGACCTTTGATTTTATTCTGAGTGAACATTTAGAATCACTTAGATTACTGGCTTTTTAAAGTTTTATTCACTAGGTGGCAGCATTCACCCAGATCAGCAAAAGGGAGCCTCTAGACAAGCAGGTTCAACGTGGTATGCATTGAGTAACATCAGCTCAGTCTTGTGAGATCTCAGCCGCAAGGCCCAAGCAGCTTCTTCAAAATGCGTACATGTGACACAGGGAGCAGCTGATTATTTTGTATGTGACCACTATCCTCTGTTTTGGCCCACCTCCATTTCATTGCTTTTGATAGCCTCCCCCCCACACACACACATTTTTGACACAAACACAATTGATACAAAGATAACATTGGGAAAATGCATTAATCTTAACAGGAAACAGAAAACAATGCAAAAATACTTCATGGTTGTTCTTGTTTTCTTACAAGAGAGAGTTGAATTAAAGTGGGGAGCCAGTGTGGTATTGTGGTTAGAGTTTTAGAGTAGGATCTGGGAGACCCCAGTTTTAAATCCCCACTCTGCCATGGAAACTTGCTGGGTGAGCAAGAGACATTCAAAGACTCAGCCTAAAGTACCTCACAGAGTTTTTGTGTGGATAAAGTGGAGACGAGGAGAATGAGATGTGCAATTTTGGGTCCCCAATGGGAATGAAGGTGGGGTATAAAAAAAAGTAAACAAAAAATATTTCATGTGGACACAGCAAGTTGCTGAAATACAGGCTCATCCCAAAAGTGACAATGCCAGAGCTTTGAAGGCTCTGTGGCTCTTGCTAGTAGAGCATCTGTAGAATTGTATTTTCAGTGGGAATTGTGTCACCCTCAGTTATATTCTCTTCTACAGATACAAACATTTCATTAGTAAATACTGACTCATATAATTCCATTTCTATTCTATTCCTCAAAGTTGAACGTCTGACTTTACTTTAAGATTGCTTAATAATCATCACATATTAAAGAATTTTCATAGGTTTGAACTGACGTGGAAGCAAGTGGATTAGGAGTTCCTCCAGGACATAACCACCAGCAGTCTTGCTTTATAAGAAACAGTGTCTTTTATTTACAGTGCATAGATAAAACATACCATCACGTACACTTCTCCAATACTACTTCCAGGCTATAATTGGTGTTATAGAAGCACTGTTCATAGCCTTATATACACTCACTGCAGCTGATCTGAATTAGGCCACCTGTGGACCTGTGCAAAGCATTGCATCAGCAAACTGCCCAGATCCAGATTCCTGCAGTTCCCTTTGGTACCAGCAAGGCTATTGCTTCTGCTGACATCATCTTTGACCTCTCAGATCTCTCAGATCTGACAGCTATCACACAGCTGTTTCTGTTAGATTATTACAATCAACTTGATACTCTGACATGAACTTCATCTTTTACTCAATATTCCCAACTCAATCTTTCAACTGATTTAAAACTACACCATCATATCTATTCTTAAACATGTCTTATCATACATATCTATAAAAAAAGTTGCCATCTCTTCTTGTATTCTCAATTGGCTTTCGTTGAAGCAAGTTGGTTAATCTTGACGTTGTTGCAAACTCATGCATTTTTGTAACCCACTCAGCTATCTCAGGAGTCTTTTTGGCCTTCCAGTAGGTTTCATACAAAATTCTTGCTGCCATTGTTGCATATTGAAAAAGTTCCTTGTTCACAGATTGTATCTGGGTTGGAATTATTCCAAGTAGCATATGTTAGCATTCAGTTCAAAATTGATGTGCAACGTGTCTTGAATTTCTTTGTGTATCAGGTTCCAATATTTCTGAGCCTTTTTACAAGTCCACCATTGATGGTAAAAAGTTCCTTCAACCTTTGAACACTTCCAACAGTTTGCTTGGTTTGATTTATACATCTTTTGCAAGTCTTTTGGTGAAAAATACCATCTGTAATCCATCTTATACCAGTTTTCTCTAACCGCCTGTGATCTAGAAAATTTGACCTCAGTCTTCCACATCTATTTCCAAGTCTGCATAGGAATTATCTCTCCAAAATTTTGCATCTTTTTTATCATACACATCTTGACCTGTTCTGGGGCCGTTTCTTGGGATAATAATAGTTGATGCACTTTTGATAGTACGTGGTCTTGAGATTTAGTAATCATCTGTTCAAAATCACTTGGTTTCCTGTCCTTTCTTTTTTGTTGATAATCACTTCTTAATCCATGTACAACTTGATGGTATGCATACCAAGAAATTTTAAAATTTTCTTCATGTAGTTCTTGCAAAGTCTTAACTTGCCCATCTTTCTTAATCAAGTCTTTGTAGATTATATAGTCATTATTAGTCCTGGTTGCATAGTCCATATATGCTTCAGTTGGTGACATTATATCTGCAGGAGTGGGACTAAGTGTCCCTTTTAGAAGACTGCAAACACTTAATAAATGGTTTGTTATGTTTTCCGTATATTCTGCTTTGGAAAATGACTTAAAGGTTTTGGACCATAACCAATAATGAAAACTAGGGCTGTTGAAAAAAAAATCGGTAAAATTCAGATCCGGCAAAATTTAGCCTGTTTTATTTGGGAAATGCTAAAGTCCGAACTCCCCCGATTCGGATCTGTGGAATTCGGCATGAAATTCGGAGTTCGTGAATAAATTCGGCCATTAAAAACACATTCGTGACTTTCCGCGGCTCCGGGGGGGCATGTTTGGAGGTAGAGGTCCCAAACTTTCAGTGTAGCTTGAGGGGACCCTTCTTGCAAGAACCCCCATGTTTTGTGAAGATTGGGTCAGGGGGTCCCGAGTTATGGGGTCTGGAAGGGATCACCCCATTGGAATAAAGCCATTTAAAGCACATTCACGGCTTTCCACGGCTCTGGGGGGGGCATTTTTAAAGATAGAGGTCCCAAACCTTCAGCGTAGCTTGGAGGGGCCCTCCTTGCAAGAAACTTCAAGTTTTGTTAAGATTGGGTCAGGGGGTCCTGAGTTATGGGGTCTGGAAGGGGTCCCCCCATTGGAATAAAGCCATTTAAAGCACATTTGTGGCTTTCCGCGGCTCCGGGGGAGAACATTTTTGGAGGTAGAGGTCCCAAACCTTCAGCATACTTGCAAGAACCCCCAAGTTTTGTGAAGATTGGGTCAGGGGCTCCCGAGTTATGGGGTCTGGAAGGGATCCCCCCATCCCCCCATTGGAATGAATGGGAGCAGGCGATCCTTAATGTGCATCTAGAGAGTGGCAAATCCAAGGCAAAACCTCCCATTGTTTCTGGGGCAGCCAGAGAGAGACTCACTGACCCACACTGACCTCCAGGCGAAGGTGGCAACCAGTGAAAACAGCAACAATCACACTCGCAAAGAGAAGATCAAGCCCCCCCAGGACATGTAACCCCCCCAAATCACACTCCACAGAGGTAATCAAGCCCCCCCAGCAGAACAGCCCCCCCGAACCAGAAGATGCAAATTCCTAACGAAGGATAAGAACAGGCCAGACAGAGAGAGACTCACTGACATGGGATGTACTAAAATGAATGACAGGCTAGCCCATTAGAAACAACAGGAGCGGCTGCAAAGCCCATTGGAAACAATAGGAGCCAGCCAGAGAGAGACTCACTGACCCAGAGTTAACTCCAGATGAAGTTGGCAACCGGTGAAAACAGCAGAAAGCACAGTCCCACAAAGAGGCAATCAAGCCCACCCCCCAGCAGAACAGGTAAACCCACCCCCCTTTGGCTTCCCCCCTCACACACACAGAATCTCCCCCCCCCACATACACACACAGGAAAAAGTATTGAGAAAAGCCCCCAAATGGGTCAAACTGTGGATGTCTTCTCTTCCACCAGGAGCAGGGACTGGGAGTCAGGACTCAGGAGTAATCCAATATGATTCTAGCAGCAGGTCAGCTCAGCTCAGGATCTCTCATGATCAGCACAGGAGCAGCAGCAATGGAAGGAATACAGACTCACACACACAGACTCTCTGGCCATTTATGCACAGGAGGTTTTGCCTTGGATTTGCCACGCTCTAGATGCACATTAAGGATTGCCTGCTCCCATTCATTTCAATGGACAAATGGAGGGGACCACATAACTTGGGACCCCCTGACCTAATATTCACAAAACGTGGGGGTTCCTGCAAGTAGGGTCCCTCCAAACTACGCTGAAGGTTTGGGACCTCTACCTCTAAAAATGCCCCCCCCCCCGGAGCCGCAGAAAGCAGCGAATGTGCTTTAAATGGCTTTATTCCAATGGGGGGACCCCTTCCAGACCCCATAACTTGGGACCCCCTGTCCCAATTTTCACAAAAACTTGGGGGTTCTTGCAAGAAGGGTCACCTCAAGTTACACTGAAAGTTTGGGACCTCTACCTCCAAACATGCCCCCCCGGAGCCGCGGAAAGCCCCGAATGTGCACATGCACCCCCCCATGGGGATCTCTCTCTCACACAAACAGACACTCTCTCTTTCTCTCCCCGGGCCTCTCAGCGGCCAGGTTCATGCACTCATCCGCGACTGATTGGCCAGAAGAAGACCCAGCTTGGCCACCGATTGGCTGCGGGAGAATGTTGCTTGCACGAATTTATTTGTACTTGTATGAATTTATTCGGCGTCTGCCCGAACTCACTGAGTTCGGCTTGTCATTTTCCTGCCTTTTTTTACTTCGGTTCTATCCGAAGTAGAAACCGCCAAATCGGGGAAAATTCGGTGGTTTTTCATGTCGGTTGGAACTGAATTGACAACTCTAATGAAATCCTTGGCCCAGTCCGGCTTTTTCTAGTCTAACTTTCCAATCTTCTGGGTGTAAAATCCACTCTGTTAGAGCCACCAAAGTTGCTGCTTGATGATATAATTTCAAATTTGGTAGTGTCAAGCCACCTCTATTTTTCTCATCCTGGAGCACAGTAAATCTAATTCTTGGTTTCTTTCCTTTCTATACAAATCTGTTAATAAGTTGTTGGCATTTACTCATTGTAATTGCGTTGATATGAACTGGTAGTGTCTGAAATAGGAAGTTTAGTCTTGGCAAGATATTCATCTTAATGGTAGCAATTCCGCCCAGTCATGAAATTTGGAGTCTGTTCCACCTTTCAATATCTTCTTCAATCTTAACCCATAGAGCTTTATAATTCAAGTCAAATAATGTCTCAGTTCCAATAGGAATTTTAATTCTTAAACATTTAATACTCTTTTTGGGCAGTGTACATTGTAAGATACCTTGGATTTCCAGGCTTTCTTCTTTGGTTACATTGTATAGGATCTGGTTGGTTTTTTGCTTGTTGAGCTTATATCCCGAATAATAGTTAAAGAGATCAATCTGTTGCTTTATCTCCGGTATTGATATCTTTGGTTTCTCACCGTCAGAGGTCGCCTCGCTCTCACCTTTGTTTCCGCACATTTTGCCTGGGTTTTCGGGGACCTGTTTTATCCTGAATTTGAAAACACAGGTAAAAAGCGCTGAAATGCAGGGGAGACTGTGGCGACCTCTGATGGTCAGAAACGACATGCATAATCAAAACAAAGACCTGAAGTCATTGGAGGGGAGACCGCGAGGGAAACGACCATGCATAAAAGGCCAAGAACTCAAGCAATGAATATTCTGAGATTGACTGTATCTGAGCATAGAGGTTCCCTTTAGTCATAATGACTACTTTCAGCCCATTCCTGAGGTTTCAGGTTGAAACCTCTTAGGAGGCGGTCTGACCCCGCTGCCAGCGTAAGTGTGTGTAATCACGGCATATAGTGGCTGCGCCGGCGCAGGGGGGCGTTCCAGGGCCAGGCTGGGAGGAGGAGCCGCCGGTTAGGTGGCTCTGTATCCCGGTTTGGCCTGGTACGCCGGCGCAGCCTTGCTGTTCCCTATGGGGCAAAAAGCCCCAGTTAAACAAAAAAAAAAAAGCTTTTTTTGTTTAATGGTGTACAGGAATCGGCTTAGGAAGAGGCGCCACTGCACCTCTTCCCCTCCATCCCCGTATGCCACCAGCTCAGGAATGGTGTAAGTCTATCAAAGGCTAGCTTCTATTAGAACTAATGGGCATTACTACAGGTGGTGGTAGTGAACTGTGTAACTTAAATATGAAGGGAAGGACTTTCTGAATCTGTTGCACATCAACTTCATTGGGTACCTTCAAGTTCTAGTATTCTGGGAAGAGTGAGATAAAGCCTCTGCATCACTTTTCACTTTCTCTACACCATGCGTAATTGTATATAAAGCCCCAAACTCTTCTGGCTTTCTTTGTGAGGGAGTAGAAAAGAGCAAGAGTCCAGTAGCACTTTAAAGACTAACAAAAATATTTTCTGGCAGGGTATGAGCTTTCATGAGCCACAGCTCACTTCTTCAGATTTGTGAGGGAGGTACCTCAAGCCCTCTTGATCACTGTGACTGCCTGGTTTTTTTTCCAGCATTATGTTGTCGCTTTTTTTAAGGGGGTGTATGATTTTTTTCAACATCAAGTTTCCTTTGCAATTTTAAAAAGATTTTCCTGAAACCTTTAGTTTGTTCCAGATGTGTCTGTTGCCTGGCTAATTTAGCAGGCTTGTCTAATTGAAATGTAATAGCCTTCTTGCTAACTCACCATACCGATAATGGTTATGAATGAGGAGATCTGTATTTCTTAAGTGTGTTTCTGAATCATCTGAAACATCGACTCCAGCTACAGAAAACAGCATATGTATTTATGAAACTGCTTTTAATCATCTGAAAACACATCAGCATTCTTATTTATTTGTGATATAAATCAGGAAGGAGTTTATTGCTTCCGGGGGTGCTCTATGAAAGCTAGGAAAATATTTCAAATTGAGCCAGAGAGAAATTCTTCAGAAGCTGGTGCCTAGGTTCTTCTGTTGCTTCCCCCATCCGCCCTTGGTGAGTGTATATGTAATATAGGTGTCTTTTTTTAAAAAAAGAAAAGAATAGAAAATGCCCTTTAATCTTTGATTTAAGGTAGGGTAACAATGTTCTGAGCCCTGACCTGGATGGCCCAGGCTAGCCTGATCTCGTCAGATCTCAGAAGCTAAGCAGGGTCAGCCCTGGTTAGTATTTGGATGGGAGACCGCCAAGGAATACCAGGGTTGCTGTACTGGCAAACCACCTCTGTTACCGTATATACTCGGGTATAAGCCGACCCGAGTATAAGCCGACCCCCCAAATTAGAGGCCAGAAAAGGGAATTTCTTATTGACCCGCGTATAAGCCGAGGGGCAATAAGAAATTTCCTTTACCCGCAATGCTGCGCTCTAAAAGGGCGGCCGCCATTTTAGAGCGCAGGGCCCCTGCCCCAGGTCGCCCTCCCGCCGCCTCCCAGGCCCTCCCGACCCACCCCGACCCCAGTGCCATCCAAGGGGGGAGGGGGAAAAGCCCCTGAACCCACTACTTACCTGGAGAGGCGGCGAAGCGGCGGCGCGTCCTTCCTGGGTCGGCAGGAGGCCCCTCCAGCCGGCAGCGAAAGGCGCCCAGCCGCGTGGGCGGTAGCGGGGCGACGGGCAGGGGCCTCCCAGGGCCCCTCCCGGCGGGGAAAATTCGGCGGGGGCCGGGGAGGGCCGGGGCAGCCTTCCTGCGACTGCAGAGAGGCTGCCCAGGGCCCCTCCCGGCGGGGGAAAATGGCGGCGGGGGCCGGGGGGGACCAGGGCAGTCTCTCTGCAACTGCAGAGAGGCTGCCCAGGGCCCCTCCCGGCGGGAGAAAATGGCGGCGGGGGCCTGGGGGGGCCAGGGCAGCTTCTCTGCGGCTGCAGAGAGGCTGCCCAAGACCCCTCCCGGCAGGAGAAAATGGCGGCGGGGGCCGGGGGGGGGGGCAGGGCAGCTTCCCTGCGACTGCAGAGAGGCTGCCCAAGACCCTTCCTGGCGGGAGTAAATGGCGGTGGCTCGGCAGCGGCGGTAAGTTCCCCCCTCCCTCCTCCCTCCTTCCCCCTTCTACCGTATTGACCCGTGTATAAGCCGAGGCCGGCTTTTTCAGCCCTTTTTTTGGGCTGAAAAACTCGGCTTATACACGAGTATATACGGTAGTCTCTTGCCATGAAAACCCCCAAAGGGGGGTTGCCATAAGTCGGCTGCTACTTGACGGCACTTTACACACACACAACAATGTTCTGAATGCCACTTAACTTATATCAGGTATCTGAAGAAGTGAGATGTGACCCACAAAAGCTCATATCCTGCCAGCAATTTTGTTAGTCTTGAAGGTGCTACTGGGCTCTTGCTCTTTCCTACTGCTACAGACAGATCAACACGGCTACCCATCGGGATCCACTGAACTTACAATTCACCACTGCACAATCACTTTATTTAAAATTGGGTGAAAAGGCATTATTAGATAGAAATAGAATTGATATAATATAAACCTTCCTTCGTTTACCTCTGCTGTCCTAATGTTCAGAATCCTTTACTGTGCTATCAAAACTAGTTTGAGGTGCCCAGGAGACTTTAAAAAAATGTAATTGCATAGGGATGACTCAGCTCAAAACAGAATGGCTTAAATTGTAAGGTTTATTTAGGGTAAACTAAAACATGCAGGCTTATGTGAAAAATCATAAAATAGCCTTTCAGTAATACCTTGGTTTAGTTGAAGACATTAGCCTTATGCCAGGCAGGAGAAACCAGACTCCCTTTTGAAATATTTTTTGCTTGTGACATATATGGCAGCAGAACCTAGCAAGATCTGGGCCTCAGGTTTCATCAAGACTTTTTATTTTCCTCCTTGCTCTGCTCACCATTGAGAAGAGTAGAAGTTGGTGAATATGTGGAGCCAGGGTTGTGGAGAATCAGCAAAGCTTTGTAGAAAATATTTTTCCTGGCCCCCTTCTCACCATCCAGATTTATTTCAAACATCACATGAAAATAACTCACAGCATCCAGCTCCACAAGACTCCATGGGGACCGATACTCCACTAGGTTGTTGTCCACACAGGCTTGGTGGCTGTGTGTGAAGTAGGACTTCTTTTCAGTGGACCCCAGACTGTGGAAATCTTTGCACCAGGAAGCTCACCTTGCCCCATCTGGTCTTACTCTGGAGGATAATTTGATGGCCTTAACCTTCGTTGCATTCTCTGTGTTTGTGTGTGTTGACATATTGGTGCTGACATAACTACTTTTTAATGGCTTTTATTGATTGTTGGTTTTGTATCTCCTCCATTTTATCCTCACTTCTCCTCCATTTTATCCGCACTTTATCCTCTCCTCACTTCTCCTCCATTTTATCCTCACAACAACCCTGTGAGGCAGGTTAGGTGGAGAGTGTGTGACTGGCCCAAGGTCACCCAACAAATCCAAATTCCATGGCACAGTGGGAATTTGAACCTGAAATCTCCTAGATCTTAGTCTGATACAGAAACCACTACATCACACTGATCTTTTCGTGATTGATTTTAGCTGTTGCCATTCTAACATTTTAACTCTTCATTGATTTAATATTTCTCTTTTGATTTGGTCATGGAAGGCCCCATTGGGATGTTGTTTTAATAAACGAAAAGCCAGGTAAGTCCCCCCCCCCAAATAAATAGACCTGGCTTGTGTTGTGTAGTGGTTAAGAGTAGTGAACTCCGATCTGGAGAACCGGTTTGATTCCCCTCTCCTCCACATGAGCAGTGGAGGCTAGTCTGGTGAACTGGATTTGTTCCCCCACTCCTACACACGTAGCCAGCTGGGTGACCTTGGGCAAGTTACAGCTCTCTTCGAGCTCTCTCAGCCCCACCTACCTCACAGGGTGTCTGTTGTGGTGAGGGGAAGGGAAGGTGATTGTAAGCCAGTTTCTTTCTCCCTTAAGAGGTAGAGAAAGTCTGCATGTAAAAACCAACTCTTCTTCTTCTTCTGCCATTCAGGATGAACCTGCTGCTCTGCCACTTTGCCCCACCTTCAGCTTTCATTGGATCAGCAGCATAACTTGGAGCACAGCCCAAGTACTTGTTCTCATTGCCGAAGCAATGAGAAACGGGACAAAAGATGTACAAAGAATAGCATTCTCCAAAATGTGTGTGTAAGCAAAATTTAATAGCCAGTGTTTTAAAAGTGAGTGGTAATTGCCTATAACCTCAGCAGCTGTTCCAGAATGCTGGGACAAAAAATCCTGCAGCAAAGCTGGACTCTGTGCTGTTGCTATAGATCAACATTGTTGACAAGAGTAAACCAACTTTTTGATTGGAATTAGTGGCATGTGTTTTAGGAGGACTGGAGTTTTCTGCAAAGCATTCAAAACATTCAAATGGTTTTTAAATTAAAATTAGAGTACTAATAAAATCGAATCTTCCCTTCTCTTGGCCACCACTGACACCAGTATTTCCTTAGCTAGAATAGAATCAGTGAAATTGACCACATTTTCAAAAGTTATTTAGACACATGTTTAAGGCCATCTTGGGTTCACCAAGCTGAGTAGAGATACATCTAGGTACCTTTCTGAATTGTGATTATTATCAAAAAACAGCTATTTGGAAAGGGGGGTTATTATCCAAAGACAGCAATTTAGAAAGGAAAAAACCTGCACCAAGGTAGTGATTGAATGAAAATCTTGAGGGTTTTCCCATATAAAATCAAGGTGCCATATATTAGTGGCTAAGGATCAGCTAGTCCCTGGTTCAAATCTTGCTGTTACTGACATGAATTTGCTGGATGGTCTTGGGAACTCAGTGCCCCCCCTGCAATATACAATTAGGGGTGGTAGTCTTCCCTATAGGGTTGATTGTAAAAAGTATTGTGGGACTGTACATGAATTACTTCAAATATTTTCTCATGCTTGGCATTATTATTTCTTTGGCATTTGGACTGGCTTGTGTCACTTTAATCAAAAACCACTCAACAAATATCCAGGATAATTGTATTGCCCCAAAAGCAGTTTCTAAAGTGGACTGATAAAATGCCTTTAAAAAACTAGATACATAGAGCATTTGTCTATGCAGAGTTTGAAATGACTTCCTAGTATTCCTCATCTTCCAGACAATGTTTTGCTACTTTCTGATGAGTAGGAAGAACTGTAAGCCAACAAGTAAGAGTTGTTCAACAGTGGAATCAGCTACCTAGGGAGGGGGTGAGCTCCCCCTCACTGGCAGTCTTTAAGCAGAGGCCTGACAAACACTAGTCAGGGATGCTCTAGGCTGATCCTGCACTGAGCAGGGGGTTGGACTAGATGGCTTGGATGGCCCCTTCCAACTCTATGATTCTATGCCTTGCCTGTGTTAGAGGTTGCAAACACTCTTGAGTTGGGGTTGGTTTTTAAAAAAAACCTTCAGTAAATAAGCTGGAAAATGCTATAAAGAGTGTATGTCATTTCAACCACAAAATAGTTACATTGAATTACTTGGCTTCAAGATGATTTATTTATTGTCTTCATTCAGTCTTTAACAGGTTTGTGGTTGGTGTTCGAGTTGGTTATAAATAAAGTACTATGATTTGCTGTTACGTTCAGTTTCCTGTGGACTGTTGCTCATGATTTTAATACTAACTTTTCAGCTCCACGTGGAGGCCTTCAGTTCAGGAAGCAATGAGCTGTTGGTAAGGTGGGCTACAGAACAGCTGACTGGCACTGGTTAGCGGCTGAGCTCTTGGGGTCAGAAAGTATAAATATAGTGTTCAGGCTGCTGCTTGGGGTGGGTTATTTGGAGCATACCCAAAGAGGTAGTTTTTTTAAAATTCTTTGTGTCTCTGTGTATGGCAGGAAACACTGTACACATAGAAATTAGCACAAAATTGCATACAGGAACTCCCTTTTGACAAAATTTTCCATCAGAGGGGGGAAAAGGTGAATCCTTCGTATCCTCAGGGAATTACTGTGCCAGCCTGAGAGATGTCAAGGCTCAAATGTAAAGTTACATATTCAGACCTTTCCCTGGTCCTTAAAATGGTGGCTGGTTGTAATTATTTAATGATGAATATCCAGCCGATAGAGATCAGATCACCTGGAGAAAATGGCTGCTTTGGCAATTGGACTCTATGGCATTGATGAAAGAAAAGCCATTCATCCATATTCAGAGGCCTTATCTTCATAGGGCTGAGCTCGATTCTGGGCTTGTCTCAGAAGAAGGCACAAGTCAAGTTTTCTGGGGAAGTTGTAGGCTTCCCCACCTTATGGGCCACAGGATCTACAATGCTGCCAGTTGGGAGACAAAAATGCAAGTATAAATGAGTATTAGAGCAACCCTGCCCTAATTGCCCCTGCTTCCATTTTAGTGGCCAGAGATGTTCCTTGCCACCACAGATGGAGGCAATTCACCTTCAAAGAAAGGTGTTTTTGTTTCATGTCATCTTGTCTCTGAGCCCTCTGTGAGGTAATAGTCTGAAATATCTGTGAGCAACGTGCTCCTTTCAACTACGGTGGAATTCTATGTGCTGTGAATTTTGGTTCGTAGTAGCAAACTCATTTGTCTCTGAATTCGCTTTGTATTCCCCGTGTCATGTCAAACTGACATGAGGGATAAATGAATGGACTCTGGAAGTTCAAGCTGAACTCCACGAGAAAACAAAACCAAATTATGTGATTCAGTTCTGCCACGCTTATGTTTCATCGCCGCTATCTGGCATGGATTTTTCCTTCTGACATTTAAATGCATATATTGGCAGAAATGTTGTAAAGTAGAAATGCTGTAAAGTAGAACATTTATTCAAAAAAACAGATTTTGTGTGGGGTGTGAGGAAGGAGTGGAGCAAGAAATATATTGCATATAGTCTTTCTAACTGCCACTAAATTTTAGGACACTCTAACCCACAGCCTGGTAAACAGGAAATAATATATGCAGTACGATCTTACTCAAAAATAAGCCCTAATACATGCAGCAGAAGTTACCTTCTAGTTAAGGGATCTTATGATTGCCCTTGCAGCCTTAAAAGATTCATCCTTTGATTAACCGACTTGTCTACTAGGATGGCCAAGGGATTAGAGATAAGATCTCTTTGTTATTCAGACTTGTTGGAGGAAATGCAACTTTATCAAAGCTTAGGCTGTGGATAGGCATTTTTCTCTGTGAAACTTTAAGACAATGTAGAAGAATCATTGCTGCTTGTAGTGTGTGTTCATGGTCCTGTATTATCAAATAAGTTTTGCAGGTGTTTGAAATACTGCAAAAACATGTTGACCTGCTTCCACTAAAGATGATAAGACAAAAGATATATTCATGTGCAGAGTAATAATTTTTTATTGTAAGAGCTATCATCTATACACCATTCTCAATTCATGTTAGAGAATGGTTAGAGAAAGGAAGAAAGAAATTTTTGACTTACAGCCCATTCCTGAGCCAAAAGGACGAAAATCCTTAGGAGGCCAGGAAGGGGCTGTATTGGCGGCTGGGTCCCCTGCGCCTGTGCCTGGACAGCTTCGTGCCGGCATCTGGACAGTGCACTTCCATGCGCCATCCTCCCAGGGGCATTCCCAGGGCTTTCCAAACCAGGCCAGCAGAGGAGCTGCCTTCAGGTAGCCTCCTAAGCCCTTTCAGCCTTGGGAATGCCCCTTTTGCTCTTACCTGGAGATACACCACCTTTTGAGGTGGCGTATCCCCATGCAACCCAGTGGAGCGGTTGCATGGGATTTTCAGGTAAGTGCAAGATTTTGGCTTCAGTGGTGGGGGGAACCTCATTTGGAGGCGGCGCAGCTGTGCTGCCTCCAGCCACCGGTGCATCCCTTCCTCTCATGAATGGGCTGCCCCTCTTGCTTCACCTTTCTATTAGCTTGCTTCAGTTAAAGATATAATATACAATCCGTAGATATTTTGCAAGTTAATTTATCCTAATATAAGTAAAACGTATTCCCAGAACATGTTTTGAAGTTACATAATGCAGCTACATGGCTAAACCTGACTGTGCTGTGCCTGGATTCCTGCGAAACCTAGCTATGAGTCCGTAAGTTCCACAGAACAAAGGTGAGACCTGAATATATACTGTAGTTCTTTGAAGTGTTCTCCTTTCTATCCAAACTCTGGTTTTCAGGACCTCCCCTCAGCCCGTCTTGTACCTCCACAGGAACAGAAATATGGTGTTCCCTCCTCAGGAATCTTCACAGGGTCTCTGTAAGACAAAACCTTATTCCAAATGCTTCTCACCGCCCAGGCATCTCTGGCTTTATCTGTTCTCCATCCCACCCTACATATGTTCCAAATGCTAAATTACTTTCAGAGCATGTACTAGTAAAGCATAATTTCCTCAAAGATAATTCATTTAATTTCTAAGTATTAACTGTTTCATGGTTTCTAATGAAATTGACTAGGCAGCCACCTTTTAAATTTTTGCTTTTAAACACACCACACTTAGACCTGTTCAAAATGTAGCGGATACACATCCAATCCATGTACAATGTACACTTGATTTTTCTTTATACATGCATTGAGTAATTCTCATGTTACATTCAATGCATGTACATCTAAACATGTGATTTAACCCCCACATTTATGCAGTTACTGGCCCTTGGTTTCATTTGTAAAGGGAACGTGCTTTCTTATAAATAGTTTAACAGGCATTCAGTGAAACCTGTGAACAGGGCTATTGTTGAAGTGCAGAAATGGTTCTACTTCTCCAGAAACAGAGGACCAAAAACAAGTTTTTCGTAGGAATAGTCCAGTTGACATCAGGCAGAAATAGCAGTATTTCTTAGCCGGGCTGTCCCAAAGGTTGATGCTGTAGGCAAATTATGACTTTGGAGCCTCCCCCTCAGTAGTATTACCACTCTGCCTGACCCAGCTGAGTCATACCCAGCCCTGGGAAGGCAGCCAACTGCCTGGGCAAGTCTCCCTTGGCCCTGGGAAAGGTGGTGCCTCACACAGAGCAATCGGTCTGTCCATCAAACATCAGAACCTTTTGGGGTTGCTCCAGCCCTGGCATCCTAGGTGATCACCTAGGTGCACCTAATAGATAGGCTGGCTTTGTTCTTAGGTGCAATGTCCAGGACATCCAACCTAAAGTAAGATCTTCTGCTATCCTCACTATTACACAACTTTTTAATTTTTTTATTTTGCAGAGATACAAGCATTCTTGATTACCAGTGCTGAATGGGGCTGGGGAAGTGCCTTGGGCAGTTTGTGCTGAACCTTGACAGTGGGTTTTAGTTCAGGAAAGCTTTGTGGGGGGAATAGAGCATGAAAGTTAGGGTTAATTTGTGGTATATATGCCTCTACCCTCTTTGTTGTATTCTCTTGACAATGGAAGTCTATGTTTGTAACTTTTGGCAATTTGGGGAGTTTGTTTAAATATTCAAAATATGTTAAAAAAATTAACAAGAAGTGTACTATTTCTACTTGGTGTCTGTCAGGGGGAGAGAAATGGGCAGTGTGGCCTAGCTATGGTCAAGCGCTACTTGGCACATACCAGAACAGAGACCATCAGTGGTCATTCCACTTGGTTGATATGTAAAATAGAAAGTACCTGAATCTGTAAATTTGCTTTCTATGTTCTTCCCTTCCACCCTTTCTTCCTTTTGTTCGGGCGGTTAGCTTGTAAGCATTTTAGCAATCTAACAGAATAAAAGGATTGGGTTCTTTGTATAGCACTTAATAGTTCAGTAAGAGCTTGATATTACTACTGCCAATATCAGGTGGAATATGCTGTTCTTAAAGCATCCAAGTCTGACCACCTTCAGGGATGGGTTTCTGAGCTTAGGGAACCCTTGGCCTTGATCCATTAGAGTTTTTTTTTCTGTTTAAAACATTTAATCACAGCCTCTTATAGAAGATTCTGGTTTGATTAAATGGTGAAGCTGATGTCAAAGAAAGAGTTAAGGACTTGGGATTCTTGAAGAGCCGACCCGCATCCAAGCTGCACAGACCTTCTGGCTCCATTCTCTTTGCACCAAATGTTCCATCTAGTTTTTAGAGAAAGGTTGCAGATAGCTTGTTTGTCAAGGTGAATCCACTGTGGCTTTTCCTCTAACAGCATGAATTGCAGCAGCTGAAATGATGGTGCTTAGACATTAATCTTTTAAATTGCTGTCAATATATCTTTTTAAAACCAGACATCATACAATATTAATGGGTCTTGCACTTTATTTTAAGGAAACTGACCTAGATGGGAAGTGTTCCATATTGCCTAACTCTATGAAGAAGAAAATATTAAAATCAGAAGGTCTTTGTTTCTACTAATGAATGCCAGCTTTTGTTTATTTTTAAAGTATCTCATGTGAGATAAAAGTGCCCATTCCCTTCAGATCTTTAAAATGACAAGAAGTAGCCAGCTCTTCAACCAACTGCTGGTGCTTAAATCTTTTAAGTGCTCAGAGCACTAGGAAGTTGTGGGTCCCCATCTAATTTTTCCTCTGGTACTCTACCACCTGTTCCTCCATCACCTGTTCTGCTCACCAGTCATGAGCCAGGGGACCAATTTTTCATTGAGTCATTTGTCTGTCCACAAGCTGTCTGTCCACAAGCTGTTTGAGCCCTTTCATCAGGTTACTTTTCCTGTGTCCAAATTGGGCAGTACTATACAATTGGGAGTATTTCATACATCCACATTCTCATACAGCCAAGTGGGAGTCCTAATTCATCTTTCCCCACACACTTCTTGTTTCTCCACAAAGCTCAGCAGCCAACTCTATAAATAAACAGTAAGCAAACCAGTCAACCAATGAGTATGTAAACATAGGATTTTTTTTAACAAGGTATGCACTTTGGTGTTAAAGTCCATATTAAGGTTATTTCACATGTACATTTTCAGGCAGCCTTAAGGGAGCTGTATTCTCCCCTACCCCATCACATAATTACCTGATCCATTCATCTGTAACCCTATCGTGTGCCCATGAAAAGGCACCTGCAAAGCAGAAGAAAATGAAGCTCCTCCTCCACACCTACTGTACAACCATAAAGCTGATTGGCAGCTGTTTGAGTCAGAGGTGAGGGAAATCTGCGGCTCAGCTAATGAGCAATCCCAGCTGTAGACTATGCACTGGTGGGACAAGTTTGTCACAAAGTTTCCACATGTCTAATGAGATCTTAAAAATGACACTTTGATAGACAGCAGTATGTACATTAATGTAAACGAAATTTGAGTGCCAAAAGCCAGCACATGATATGATTAAACAATTTTTAATGGGCTGACGATCCAGTGGTTTTCCTTTTCTACAAAGGTACTTTTGGACCCAAGTGTGACTTGTAAAAATGCCTCCAATTCTTCAAATAAGAAGGGGTTTCTTCCCATATATTTATAGCCCACCCACATTCCCAGCAAGCCTGGCTCAGAGCTGGTTTTAAAAAATTAGCAAAGAGATTCCCTGTAGACCTTGTGTATTTCCCATCTTTCAGTACCAGGGCTGTTTACACAATATCAGAAAGCAGTACAATAGTTCATAGGGTTGGTATACTTTCTTAAAAACATTGCTTCTGAAAGATATGGGTGAAACCTTTAGGTATCCTATTTGTGTCTAAAGATCTGTGAAAGTGTAGTACCTGAATATCTTGTAGGCTTCAGTTCCCCTGTGTGTATGTGAAAAAGCCCCTCTGAAGTTCTTGTGCTGCCTCACAGCCAGAAAGCCTTGTTTTGCTTGGGGAACGAACAATCAACAACAAATCAACAATGAATGCAGATTATTGAGAAGTCAAGGCCAGCCAATCATTGGGAAATCAAGGTCATCACACCTAGCTGTCAAGATGTAGGGGTAAAGGATGTGCTCGGCATTTTCCAAGAGTGAATGTTTTGGGCCTGAGGGGGAAAAGTCTAAGCAGGGGCTGACTGGGAAGTTAAAATGGCCCAAGAGCAATCCAGCCCTTATGGCACTACAAGCCAACACTGCAGAAGCCACTTAGCTCAAACCTGGCCAACAACAGGTATTTGCTCACCTGTTGCCTCCTTCTGCACAGCCACCCAACTAGCTGAGTTAAGTAGCCTCCGATGTGCTGGCAAAGTCTCTGGGGCTTGGCTCTACTTATTGCTGGTTACCCACCACTATCCTTGTAAGTTAAATGACTGGTCTTCCCTTGAGTTTGAGGTTCATCAGCTGTCCATTCTGGTGCTAGCTGCAAAGAAGAAGAGGAGGAAGAAGGAAGAAGAAGAGTTGGTTTTTATATGCCGACTTTCTCTACCACTTAAGGAAGAATCAAACCAGCTTACAATCACCTTCCCTTCCCCTCCCCACAACAGACACCTGTGAGATAGGTGGGGCTGAGAGAGCTTTAAGAGAGCTGTGACTAGCCCAAGACACACAGCAGGCTTCATGTGTAGGAGTGGGGAAACCAACCCAGTTCACCAGATTAGTGTACACTGCTCATGTGGTGGAGTGGGGAATCAAACCCAATTCTCCAGATCAGAGTCCACCACTCCAAACCACCACTCTTAACCACTACACCATGTTGGCTTTCTGTCTTAGGGACTGAGGCTTATTTTAAAGACCAATTTTGCCTGCCTGGATGTCTAGCTATTCCCCTACCATTTAACTAGTGAAGTTGGGAATAAATAGGTATTATAGAAACATCATAAACCTTTGGTATGTTCTTATTGCAAAGAAAATTATCTAATAATGACTGCCCCTGAAACATACTAATGGAATAAAATGCATGACAAAATAGATAAGACACAATGCCTTCACCTACTGAGGGCTGATACATCCTTCATGAGGAAAATCAGTTTGTGGCTTGTCTACTAGTGAATTGTGATGATGTTAAAATGGCCAGTCCCCAGCTGTTCATAAGCAAAGAACACATTATCCACCTCTTCCCCACACCCTGCTTACATTGATGTCCAGTGCCACCGTCTTTGTTGCACCTCAAGGATCCCCAATGAAACAGGGCTTTTTGATTCTCTGTCGGCTGGATATGCATATGCTCCTCTTTCATGTGTTATTGGGAAAAAGAGGGACAAAGTGAAGGGAGGGGTTAGGGAAGGCATCGCAAGGACCATGGGGACAGGAGGGGGGATATGAGTTCTTTATGGGAGAGAAACCTTCAGAAATTTGAAGTGATACATCAGGATGCCAAATGCATTCAGTGAGGTCCAAACTTGAGAAAGCTGTACTAAGGCAAAGGTCTCAACCCGAACACAGATCTGTAAAACAAGATCCTATTTCCTTTTTCAGGCAAAGCCACTTTGAGAGGGGTTGGTTTGGATAGGAGAAAGGCAGTGATGGAGGGAATACTTCTTTGCATCACTCCCTCCCCGAGGCACTTTGTCTTCTGTAGGATTCCAATCAAATATACATATTTGCTTCTGAAATTTTTAACGGAGGGGTGAGAAATTGTAAAACTGTGGCCCAAGAGAACAGCCTGGTGGGTGGAGGTGGTGGCAGCTCTAGCTTCACTTTGCCTACCTTGGCAAGGTAGTGCTGCCTTCTGAGAGAGGAAGGCAAGCAACCTTTTCTCAACTTGTTTGCCTCCAGATAGGTTGCAATTTACACCAGAGCCACCTGATGTTTAATTTGTGTTAACTTTTCTCATTTTCCATTGCTGTCTATGCTGCTAAACCATAGCCTGTGATCCAAATAAATGCACGATTACTTCAAAGACTCCAAGAGGGCTATTGATGTTTGCCTCCTCCCTAAACAGTAGCCTTCCTAATACTGTACACCAAACTGCTCTGGAAACTGATAGTATTTTTGAAATAAGTTTGTGGTATGGTACAGAAGACACATGCCCCATTCAAATATTGAATACGGTACCAATTTGTAACCTGACCATATACCACAATTTTCACTGGAAAAAACAACCTGACAACACAGGGAACATAAGTCTACTACTATTTTAGGTCTTTACTGAATAACAAATGGATTTGTTATTTATTTTTAGATGTTAAATATACAGCACTAAGATTTCTGAAAAGAGAATATTCTCAAATAATATTGCCCAAATCATTTAGGGATGTGCCAGGGATCCATCTGGCGATGGTTAGAGTATTGTCTAAACAGCCAGAAAGATGAAATGTGCTATTACTAAGGTGCCCATTACTAGAAAAATCTGGAAATGGGATAATTTGTTAGCAATGTAAGAATTACTTCATAGTAGAAGGCAGAGAATGACAATCCAAGGTACACTTTCTGTACAAAGCCAGGGGTGTTAAAATTCATCATTCATACAAACATACACTTTATCATCCTTAAGATGGTGAAGGGGCTTTTCAATTGCCAGTCAGGATCGTAGTATATGTCTGGCTGTGTGTTGTACCAATAAATGACTGACTGACTGGTTGGAAAGCCTGAGGAGCCAACATATTGCACAAAGAAGAGATGGGGATGCTGCATTAACATGCATTAATGACTTTTTTTTTCAGAAAAGGAGATATTTCTGGGACCAGCCTACAATGCAAGATGAGGGCTGTATTGGTTAGTGCTGCTGTGAATTTCAGAGCATAGTAGAAGAGCCTCTGCTTTGCATGGAGAAAGTCCCAGGTTCAATCACAATTCATGTGAGCAACCAATGTAAAACACCATAACGATGTCAGGATTTTTTATTTTAAGGTAAGTACCACAACAGTGCTATGGAATATAATTAATTATAATGTTTTATAATGTCTTATAAAAGGTTTTGTGCTTTTATTTTTCTACAAGACATATGTTTTTGAAAATTGGTTAGCAATGGTGGGGGGGGCCACAAGTAGTTAGTCTTGCCTTGGGCGCAAAAATGACTGGCACCCGCCCTGCTCATAGCCAATGCATCTTTTTTTTTAAAAAAGAAAGAATAAAACGCGAACTGCAACGTGTAAACAAATGGAAAAGTACAGCCGATTAACCTCAGCGCTTCTTCCACTCTGCTTCGCTTTTCTGGATTGCCCGACCCACGTGCTCCCCGACTCTCGCTTTGAATAGTCGTCTTGCTAAATCAGCTGCTCAATGAACGTTGTATCGTTGCGCCAAGGGGCTGCCCCCCCACCCCCCCACCCCACGTTCCAGAATGCGGCAGTGCTTTATGACGTCACAATCGCACTCTGTGCAGGCGAGGCATCGACTGCAAAAGGAGAAACGCGGGGATTTGCATCTCAGTTGTGGGCACTGCGGAGCTATAATAGCGCACAACGCTGAGTTCCTTTCCTTGCTGCTCTTGCTGATTTGCGGTTGGTGGTAGATGTCCTGGTTGCCGGCTAGCGAAAGGTTTTCAGCGATGTCCTTGCCTCTTCTGGGCAGCAGAGTGCGCCATCCCCTACTTAACTAGCCTACACGCCGGAGACCCGAATTAGTTAATCTTTTCCAGAGCAACATTGCAAAATACAAAGCAAGACTCCCTCCTCTGGCCCCCTCCCCCGGCTGCAGCAGCATTGCTCCGTTCTAGCAGCTCAAGGGCAAAACTACCTTCCCAGCAATTCCGGCAGGCTTTCCTTCTGATTAAGAAAGGCATAATCGGAGCGCTTCTGACTGCAGAGGGGGGCCTCCAAGGAAAATCTCCCTACTCGCCTCCCAGTGGAGAGCCTTGATTGAGATAGGATAGAAGATTATACCGCACTGGGGAGAAATAGCTGAGAACAGGATTTGACTCCGCGTTCAAAGCTAGAAGAAAGGTGCCGAATGTCAAACTTGACAATGGCAAAACAAAGGGATTCTAATTATTTCGGGGCGGGGGGGGGGACTACTGAATGTATTTTCCTCCATTTCTGGTCCAGATCCACAGCAGAACGCATTTCAAAGTCTTGTCTCTCAGATTAATACGGAAACTCTAGGTTCCTCTTCACTAGCAACGATCAGGAAGTGACAGTTGATTAACATTATCCACGCCTTTCGTCGCTCCTCTAATTAAAACAATTCCGTCCAGTCGGAGCAAAACAGAGCAAATTGATTCCAACTGACATCACATAGCTACTCGCGCGTTGTGCATGGCACCCTGCGCCTAAATTCTTCACATTAATGTCATAGCGCATTATCACACTTCAAAGGCTTTCATATAATTCGAGAGAGATGCCGAATGCCTGAAGTCTTTCTTGTCCCTATCTTGCTTCTTATTGGGGCGCTTTAGTTTATGTGATGCTGCCTGCCGTCCGCTATGGACGTTGTATCCCTATGGATGACATTTCTTTCTCGCCCACTCAACAGTATGTATTTCTTCCCCGTGTCCATTTGGTTAATTGTAACCTTGGACTTTTACTTCTCAGTAGTCTAACGCATTTTTCTTTAAATACACTTTGATGTTCATAACCAGGACCTTGTGGTTTAAGATCAGGAAAGGGGGGTGCATTCCGATTACTCCTTTAACAAAGCTGAAATGCTTTCCCAGTATTTCCACGCTTCTGATAAAATGAGCGTGAAGGATGGGAAGCTGTAGTTTACAGTTCAACGATTAGGGTGTTGTGATCCAGAAAGGGGTTGTTTACAAAATCAGAAGGAGTGGCCGAGGGGGCAGTGGGAAATTACTAGAGTGGGGTGTAAAAATATGGCCGATGAACTCCACCCTCCTAGTGAGTTAAGTGAATTGCTTTTCATATGTTGCTGTAAACACGACTTTTCAACGCCAGGCACGTTTAAAATGGCCTGCTTCCCTTGTCTCATTCACGACCTCTTTAATCCAGAGTTGTTTAGAGAAGTCAGCGGGCCTGCTCCGGTGAAAATGGAAAACGGGTTACAGCCCCCCTGAATTAGGCCATCCTCCACACTCTTGATCCCGACCAACTGATGTTCGCATGGGAAATTGTTTAATAGAGAAGCACCTAGAAGGCAATAAAATTGTCTGGTCTTGCCTCCGAGCAAAGCATACGGAGGATCGGTGACTCGAATCTTGTGCTAGTTGGCTGGAGCGAAGGAGCAAGAAGGAAGCCTGGGCTGGTGGTGTGAGATAGGCCCCATTTCCTTTTAATGCAATCTCTTTTTTCCTCCACCAAACTAGCCCCCAGCTGTGCTTGCAGAATCAGGAATTTGCAGTGTTCCGGTTCAGATACCAGGCGGGTAGGCGCTAATCCGCTTTGCTGTATTTTTAATCCAGATTAAACAGCAGTGTCCTAGAGGCACCTGGCCTTCCATTACCTGACAGTTATGTGGTTGGGGTGGCAATGTCTCGGTGCCCACCCCCACCTCTGGCAATAGGTCGGAAACTGAAGCATTGCGCCTGAAGCTACACTATTGGTCCCAGTCAAAAAAAAAAAAAAAAAAGAGGGGGGGAGGGATACAGGGTGAATACAAGATTGCCATCTAGTAATTTATCGAGGTAAAACGGTCATCTGCATTGTTTAGCCAAGAGGTTAAGCAAATTTTGCTACACCTTATGCGAAACATACGAAAGTGGTAAGGGCATTTGTTACTTGTCAGGAGGGGTGGTACTGTGTGTTACTATACGCCTGTGATAAATGGTCGTCTCTGTTTTTCATTTATCGCGGGGAGCATTTGAAAGCAAACAGCCGCATTGTGGGTTATATATCCCTAGATGGGCCTATAATTAGGCATGCTGCTCACTTGACGAAGGGGGTCCTCGCTAAATAATAAGTTAACAACAAAATTAGCGGTAGATTGACAGGTTAAAAAAATATTTCTGGGCCTCACATACGCAATACTGTTGTTCAAATAACCTGCAAGTATTTTATAAATAACGAGAACATTCAAAATGGTCGAGGAGGAAATGACGCTACAGACGCTTGAAATCCACCTCCCAAAATTCCGTATCCTATGTGCCGTTTGCTTCAGCAGGGTTTCAGCCTCGACCTTGGATTCGCTTTAGAGAAAAACTAAATCCTGAAACGGATCGGTGCTGTCCAGCGTATGATCAATGGACAGCCTGCTTTGTTGCTGCATTTTCCTCATCAAATGTATTTTCAAGAGGAAATTGATTTCAGGACCGCGGACAGCGCACAGGCTCGCTCCATTTCTGTATCCAGACCAGCCATGGGCCCTTTCCCTTTGTTTACCCACTACCTTCGCGCTCAGGCTAAACAAAGAAAGCCACAAAAGGGTCCGCTCGGGGACTCCTTCCTCCCTGTCTTCTCTAAATACCCTACCGATATTTTGCTCCATTTCCAAGTAACACAAACCACGATCTTTCACTCTCGGTCGCGCACCCCCCCCCCGGTCGCTACGCATTCTCCTGCTCGATTTCCGCTCAACAATCCGGTGGAGGGCGATGCGGAGAAGCCGACGCGTCTTCGGACAATACCTTCGTATAGGCTAGTTGGCTGGCGCAGATCAGAGGAGGTGAACATACAGTCGACAAACATAGCGATGCCGTAATATCATCAAATGTATTTATTTCCCTTTCCATCGTTGATACATGGTTTAGTTAAAAAACAAAACAAAACAAAAAACTCGAAAAAGGGAACCTACCTTTCCCTGGAAAGATATTCCGCCGGGCACGACATGGTTAGGCAACGCGTACTAGCGGGTTTAGGGCGCTTTATACCGCACAGGTTCGCTTAGCGAGGCGACGGCGCCTTCCCATTGAATCTACATTGCCTTAGACAGGTGCAGCAGGATTTGCATTCGGGTTTCCTTGTGTGAGTGTGTGTGTGGAGGGGGGGGTGTTAAATCTTTCTGTTGAGTATGGTTTTTTTTTTTTTAATGATCTCTTCTCGGACGGTGTCTTCAAGCCTCCGCTCTTGGCATTCACCGCGTGCCTTAATTGTATGACATTAAATCAAGGTCCGCTGTGAACACGGAGAGGCAGAGCCTCAGTTCTCGGTCTCGCTCTCCTTCTGCAAACAAAAAGTAGCAAGCGACCTTTTTTTAAAAAAAGGGAAGAGACCCTCCCTCCCTCCCTCCCTTTCTACCTCCATTCATCCTCCAGGTCTGGCTTTGAATTTGAGGACGCTTCCTCCTAGCCATCTGCCAGTTCCACCGGGGGCAGAAGTCTGTTTCAAGCACGTCTGTCTTTACGGCCACCTCCTTAAGCTGCTCTAATGCGGGCAGCTCTTTTTCTCGTTACTTAAGACCACAGGATGACAGAGCCGGGCCCTGATCGCTCCTGGAGGCGGCCGGATTTTGCCCGCCCCGGTCCTAAGAGCCGCCCTTCGTCATTCCTGCGCAGCAAGAAGCGAGCTTTTAAGCCTTCCCCAACTCTTGTTGCTTAAGGAAGTGCTGGATAATATATTTCTTTCTCGGATGGAGAGAGCTGCGCAAATGAGAGGGGCAGAATGCATGTCGACTTGCTTTGTAAAGCGGAAAACATTAACTCAATGGCACCTGTCAGTTCCCGGGAGAGTGTGGACAGCCCATCTGGTCTGGCTACTGTGACTGTGCCGTGAGGAGGAGGAGGAGAAGGAGGAGGAAGAGGAGGAGGAGGAAGGGCGAGACAATGCAACAACAGACACACCGCTACGGTTTAACTTGGCCGCGTTTAAACGGACGTCCACTCCGGTGCGGTTCTGGTGGCGCAGAGGACGGCGTTGCTGGGATGCTCTGGGATCGAGCACGATCGGGGGGCCAAAGAAAGCAGGCCGAAACCTGGGCGGGTTGACCTCTGCCTGCAGCTCCGAAGATTCGGCCCAATGCGGATTTGTCAGCTGCCGTGATGCTCCATGCTGATCTCAACGGAAATGGGTGGGTCGAAGGATGTGACTTCCCAAAGACTCCAGTGGCGGAGACACCCAGCCCCCCCGGCTTCTGCGAGAACGCGGAGGAGCAGCTCTGGTCCGGGAGGCCTCGCCGATCGTCCTAGGGAAGAGAAGCACAGCCAGGGGGTTAAAGGAGAAACCAGCGCAGGCGCTCAGTGCCCCCGAGAAGCGCCTCCAAGGGGCGAAAACGACAAAGGCGGGAGGGCAGAGTCGGGGCGGGAGGTCTGGTGGGGGTTTAAAGAGGCAGGCAGGACGAGCGGATGGGGGACCGGAGCCAGGCTAGTCTCTTGGGCCGCCCCATCGGAAGAAAAGGGCGGCGTGGACTCTCCTTCTCTTAAGGCTGCAGCAGCGAAGGACGCAATCCAGGTCGGACCAGAGGCAGTCCTGGCACTGATGTCAGCAGGAGGCGGACCGCAGCCCACCCAAACGGCGCCGGCGACGTCCCGCGAACTACAAAGGAGGATGCCGGAGATCGCCCCCAGGACCAAAAGAATGTCACTTCCCGGATTCGAGACCATGCAAAAACCGACGCAATCCGCACAGGCACTCCAACAAAGTCACCCTTTACAAAGAATCGCGGGCGAGGGTGAACTTCCTAAACATGACCCCCGAGCGCCCCTCCCTCCCCCAGCAAAAACACCACCCGGCGAAGCAAATCCATCGATCGTGATATGGAAACAAGGGTTCGTGGGGGGAGAGAGAGACCTGAGATCCAAACCTTCAGCAAGCAAGCCCCGTCTCTCTGGGTGCCCAGGAGCCGGCGAGCGGTCTCTGGGGGTGGGGGTGAGGAGGTCCGGAGCGGTCTGGTGTGCGTGTGCGCGCCCGTCGCCGGCTGCTCCAGAATTAGGGATTAACGGTGCTCCAGCCAAACAAATAAGGCATCTGCCTCCAGTGCAAGAGGATTACCACGGGGTGCTGACGTCACCGGAAAGGCAGATGTTGGTTTCCAAAGTCCCGATCGTCTCCCCGTGCCCTTGAAAGCAAGCCCGGCGGCAAGTCCAAGCCCCGGCCGGCGGCGGAGCCCAGCGCGCCTCCGCCCCGTCCCCTCCGCGGAGACGTCGAGTCACGGAAAGCCCTCCTTGACCTCCGTCCCCGTCTTCTCCTCCGCTGCCAGCCCGGCCAGCGTCAGACCGGCTCTGGGCTCTGGCTCTGGCGCTGCCAGCTCCGTTGGCGCCGAAGCCCTGCCCAGAAGAGAGGCTGGCCCTCCCCTGCGGCCTCCCGCCGGCCCGGGGAAGGCTCCCGTGTCCTAGCACGCAGATCTCTCTCCTTGGCCACGGAGCGTCCTAGTTTACCGGCAAGAGAAGGCTGGCTCCAGCATCTTCGGCCCCCGCCCCTCCCATGCCAAGGGAACAGATTTGCTTTAAATACTCCAGACGCAGGCGAGAGGAGGGGGGGGGGCAGGCTTGATCTCAGCTAAGCTTGCATTATGTAAAACCCAGCCCCCCTCCTCATCGGGGCGGGGTGGGGGAGAGGGTGTCGCGCAGGCATTAATGGAGGGCGCTATAGATCCTCCAGACCTCTGGAGAAGGATGGCTGGACCTGCCTCTCTGTTGAGGGTCCTGGTCACACCCCTACTAGTGGACCCGGCTAGACACGGGCGAACGGGGCACGCAGACGACCTTGGGCGTTCTTGGGCACCTAGCTGCCTGCTCCTCACGTGGCCGAGTAACGAAGAATAACGCAGAAAGCTCAGACATGACCATTCCCATGCACGGTCCTACACATTCGCTTCTGATACATGGCAAAGTTCCCGCATAATACCGACGAGAGAGCCACCCCACACGAGTTGGGTTGACTCTGATCTCAGGCCACTTAATTGTGTGATCTGGAATAACCCACCGAGAAAGGAGGATGCGCATTAAACGATCAGATCAGAATAGAAATCCGCCATCAGCTCACCCCATTGATTGGAATGGGAACGTTCCAGGCTTGCAGAGCTAGTAAGCGAGCATAGTCAACACCAGGGCAGAATCAAAATCCGCAGTGGAAAGCCCTCGACTGTCTACCCCAGGGGACCTCAAGAGCCTGTGCGTCGATTTTTAGGCCTCATCCCCCTTCCTCGTGAATAAAACTAAAAGCAAAACAGTCAAGGAAAAGATCATCACTTTTGAGTTCTTTGATCCGAAAAACAACAATGTCCTTGCAGGTGTGGTCCCGACTCATTCCAGATGGTCGCTGCTCTGCCATTTATTGCAACCAGGTCCGAATGGGAAGCCTTTCTCTACGCCTGCAACCGAAGGCCTCTGGACCCTCGGCTGCGGTGACGAATAGCTATAGCCAGTCGTCTTTAAAGGGGCGCTTTTGCTGGGGCCTCTTCGTGCAGGTGTAGAAGGCCGGGGGGGGGGGGCTTGAAAGGTCTTTTCAAAAAAGGAACCCCCAAATTAAAAGCATCATTAAAACGTCGCCTGCCAAACGCTGGCTTGTTGCCTCGCTTTGCGATGACTCATCCGCTCAGCCTCTTCGAATCAATCCGGGGTCCAAACGCAACCTTCGCATCCCTGGTCATTAGACCAGATCTCCAATACAGAGAAGGGAGCGAGCGGCCCCTGCCTTGCAGGATCAGTTCTAGATGCATGGGAGGTTTTGCCTTGGATTAACCCGTCTAGATGCACATTTTCCCCATCCAAATTCTCAAAACTCAACAATAAGCCCCCCCCCCCATGCAGAGTTTTGAGAATTCAGATGGGGGGAAAGGTGCATCTAGAGAGAGGCAAATCCAAGGCAAAACCTCCCATGCATAAATGGCCTTTGTCTGCCCGGGTGGCGTCCCATTTGGGCAAACGGACTGATCAAATCCATTCAATTTATCCGAGTTTCACTTAGCTCAGGAAAGAACTTTTTCTTTTGTCTTGCCATTGGAGAATACGCACACACACACACACACGGGCTGGAGGGAGGCTGACACTTTTGTTTTGAGCAGGTGACAAAGCGGCGCGCAATATTGTCAAGTCGCCAAGGCTCCTTTTCATCTGCGGTAAGAGAAATGCAGATGTTTTGCGTGCTTCGATACATTATACAACTGCCTGAGATCGGGGAGGAGGGACCGAGCAAATGGGTAGGCAGCCAAACGTGAATAAATGTGCGTGTTGGGATTGTAGCCTCCAAAACGAGAATATCGAAATACATTATTCTAGGGAGAGAATCCTCGTTTTAATATCCTTTCGCTGTCCATGGTTTTGATTCTACGTGGGCGAGGACTAGAGGGCTGCCTTCCAAAGAATCGCAGCGCGTTTCTCAGCTTCGATTCTTTGCTTTTAACGGGCTGTCAAGTGACGAAATCAACCCCAAACTTCTCCTGGGCAGGTCTCATTTCCTTAAGAACGACCTTTAAAGTAACATGGGATGTTTTATTCAATGAAATGTTGCCCTCTTGACCAACGGATGCTTTTTTGTTTACTTGTTGTTGTCGTTTTTAACGTCCAGGCATGTTTCACAAATCACGTCTGATTGTAGGAAAGGGGGTTAAACTACAAAATGGAGTTCTGGCTCCTAACTGAAGACCGCTTCAGTGGGGCTCGTTTGCAGCCTTCATAGACAACTACAGTTTCGCTGTGGATACAGATAAGGACATGATACAACCAAGCATGGGGGGGGGGGGCGTTTTAAAAACGTGCTTAACACAACACCGACAACCGAAAGTCTTTTCAGATACCATTTCGAGAGTTCCGAAAACAATCCTGACAATCGGCGTACTGCTTTTGTCCCTATGGCACTTATTTCTGACTTGGGCCATTTATGCACGGGAGGTTTTGCCTTGGATCTGCCGCTCTCTAGATGCAAATTTTCCCCACCTGACTTCTCAAAACTCTCCATGGGGGGCTTATTGTTGAGTTTTGAGAGTCTGGATGGGGAAAATGTGCATCTAGAGAGTAGCAAATCCAAGGCAAAACCTCCCACGCATAAATGGGCTTGGTTTGGGGGGAATACTGGCGCATCCCAAACAACCCTGGGAGCGAGCCGAGCGCCGCCCAGTCCTTCTTTCCGCCCAGCTGAACGCCTCTGCCTAAGCGACGGAATACGCGGCGCCCTTTGTCCTTTGAACTCTGCCATTCTAAGCCCGGCTCTGTTGGCAGATTAAAAGGGCAGCCCTTGGGGAGGGGCGGGGGTCTGGCTTTCAAACGGCCCCTCCGAAGACGCAACCGAGTCAGCGCCCAGCGCCCTCCAGCCGCAGCCTTTCATCCGATTCGAGGAGGGTGCTCTGAAGGGGGGTGGGGCGGGGGTCAGACATCCATTCGGATGCAGAGCGAGGGGACGCTCCGCTTGGGAATCGGGGGTAGACTTTCAAGAGGGGCTCCCGCTCAAAAGACCCTTGGGACCCTGGGGGCCTGAGTCGGAGGACAGGCAAACGCCTTGCGCCTTCAAACCCCCCCCCTTTCTCCAAGGCATGCCGGTCGACTGGTACATGCAGGTCTCTACTGCGGTGGGCTGCAGAAGCCGGAAAGCAGGGCCGCTGGCGACCACCGGCGCGAGCCCTACCCATGGGCGTTTTGCCCAGTCCCAGGGGCTGGGGAGGGGGAGACCTTTCCCGCTCTGGGAGGCTCCCGGCGAGGGGTTTCGAAGCCCGCCGCTCCTTCGCTCCCTCTCCGCCGGAAGCACCCGGCCTCCCTCGGCACAATGGCCCTCGCCATTTTCCCGGGCGTCCCAGCACAAAGCCGCGGCGCGCAGCTTCAGCCCCACACAAAGGGAAGGCCCGTCGGAATGCCCCCCCCCCCGACCCAGGCGGAGGAAAGGCCGCCAGGGCTGGTGGCCTCCCGAGGCGCTCCGATCCCGAGCAGGAGGCTGGGGGAGGGGGGTGGAGGAGCGCAATGGAGGCGGCCCTTGAGCGGACCCCGTTGCAGGACCACGCTGCGGGCAGCCGGGGCCAGCCTGCCAGCCGGCCCTCCGGTACCGCCGAGACCTTGGGCGGGGAGGGGCGGTGGCAGCAGAAGGAGTCGCCCTCCCGGATGTCGAACCGCCCGCCCCCACGTTGGCGGTCCCCAGCCCGGGCCAGTAGCACCCCTGCCCGGCCACAGCCCCCCCCCAAAACCATCCTCTCTCTCGGTGCCCCCCCCCAGACACGCCCCGAGCTCTCCGGATCCGCTCCGTCGGCGGCCGAGCCAAGCCTCCCCCCACGGCGCCCCCGTCAAGCGACGGTACTCACCGGGTCACGTCGGTGGGGCCAGACCCGGGCTGTGGCTCGCGTGGGGCAGAGGCGCGGCGTCCCTGCGCCTGGCCGCTTGACGTTCCGCCGGAAAGCCCAGGCTGCCGGGTGGCTCCGCCGCCGCCCCTCTCCCCCAGCCCCTCGCCTCCGCCCCCTCCCCTCCCCCCTCCCCTCCCCTCCGTTCGCCCGCTGGCTGGCTGGCTGGCTGGCTGGCTCACACACGCAGGCAGGCCGGCCGGCCGGCCGGCCGGCCGAGGCCCGGCGTCCCTCCTGCCTCCTTTCTCCAGGCGAGGGCAGGTCGCCTCCTGCATCCTAATGAGCCCGCGGTCCCTTCCCCGCCAGCTCTGGAGCCGCCCCGCCGCTTCGGGCACAAAAGAGCATCTCTCCCCTGCGCCGCCGCCGCCGCCGCCCGGCCTTCCTTCGGGGCGCTTTTCTCCCTTCGCTAGAAACGCCGGGTGTTGCCCCCTGCAAAATGCCGCGTCAACTTGGCGAGGGCGAAACGGGGACAGCTCCGCCGGCGCAGCCGCGCCCCGCGCAGCACAGCTGAGCGCTCCGGGCCCCCCTCTCCCTCCCGCATCCCGCAAAGGTCACGTAATGCACAAGTCCCAAAGACTTTCCAATAAAGTCCGGAGAGCACCACAATCTCTCCGAACGGATTACAGGCTTTTCCAAAGCAAGATTGCATACTGTGTGTGTGTGTGTGTGTCTGCGCGCGTATGTGTGTGGGTGAGAGAGCGCAGACGCAGGAGTTCATTGAAATATTCGATCTTCTACGTATCACACACACACGCACACACACACACACACCCGCTGCATCTCTAGCAAACTTCGAATTTTGCGCAGCCCTTTGCCGGCGCGCACCCTGAAGCACCCTTCCGGCTTCAGTCAAATATCCAGGGCTGCAAAGGGCGTTTGTGACGGATTGGGAAACCGCGTCTGGGCTCTTGTAGGCTTTAGAGCCTCGGTTCTTTCCCAGGCTGCATCCAGCCGCCCCGCCCGACTCTGCCCTCCGCTCAGGCTGGGGCCGCGGATCCTTCGGGCTGGCTGGTGGGTGGCGTTGGTGATCCGCCACAAACGCAGCGGGACCGCCTCGCTCGTACGGAGGGGCCGTGGCTCGGTGGTAGAGCATCTGCTTGGCGTGCAGAAGGTCCCAGGTTCAATCCCCGGCATCTCCAGTTAAAGGGACCAGGCAAGTAGGTGATATGAAAGACCTCCACCTGAGACCCTGGAGAGCCGCTGCCGGTCTGAGTAGACAATGCTGACTTTGACGGATCATATATATATTCAAATTAAATACATTTACTAGATAATGCTTTAGTTTAACATGGCCACAGAATAGGAACGGGCTGTAACTGTGGCTCAGCGGTAGAGCATCTGCTTGGCATGCAGAAGGTCCCAGGTTCAATCTCCTGGCATCTCCAGTTCAAGGGACTAGGCAGGTAGGTGATGTGAAAGACCTCTGCCTGAGACCCTGGAGAGCCTCTGGCAGTCTGAGTAGACAATACTGGCTTTGATGGACCGAGGGTCTGATTCAGTAGAAGGCAGGGAAGTTTTGCGCTCAGGCGAGGCAAAGAGGTGCTGAAAGGATGGGGGGCGCGGCCCTTGGTCGCAGTGCGGGCCGGGGACCGATAGCCAGCAGCTCCGGCTCTTCCCGGCCTAGCCCGCTCCCTTCAGCAAGGCATGAAGAGGGGCCCAGGCTCTCCAAGGGAGACGCTCCCTCGGCCGGGAAGCAGAGGCAGGTGCTTGGCGGGAGGAGGTCTCCAGGCCCCGCTTACGTAAAGTTTCCCTGTGGAGCTCCCTTTGCACCCTGGTCATTTCCTGAGTCCAGCTGCACTGGCGCAAATGGGTTGTAATCGGACTCCAGAGGCGATTAAAGAGCCAGAGATAGCTGGATTGGGGATTACCGAACGAAATGAAGGCATCTAATCCCCCCACCCCAACTCCCTCCCTTCCCCTCCCCTCCTGCATTTTTCAGTTTCGGCCATAATTTGTCTCCCTCTCGGAGACCTCACGTTACCTTTCGAGATGTTCAAAGAAATGACGGGGAAGCCTTTGGAGAAGGGGCCCCCGTTAAAGCTGTTGATGGAAAAAGCCCAGTTCATGTAAAGCTGATCTAGGAGCGCAGGTTGAGGGAGAGAGAGAATTACTTGGGGGCTGTGGGAGAGGCAAATTGTCCTCTAGAGCAGGGTTGTCAGCTCTGGGTTGAGAAATTCCTGGAGATTTGAGGGTGAAGCCTGGGGAAGGCAGGGTTTGTGGAGCGCAGGGACTTCAGTGGGGCATAATGTCACGGAGGCCGTCCTCCAAAGCTGCCATTTTTTCCAAGGAACTGTCTCGGTAGTCAGGAGAGGAGCTGTTAACCCGGGGGATCCCCGGGCCCCACCTGGAGGTTAGCAACCCTACTTCAGAGGGCTAAGGTTCGCTGGGGGGTGGGAGCAAATGAGACCAACTGTCCTCCTGCAGCACCAGGCTCTCGGCCCTAGTTGTTTTGCTGGTTATGTACCGAATAAAGACTTGACCCTAGTTGCTTGCGAGGAGCCCAGCAGCTCCAAGAACAACCGAGAAGGTGGTGGGGCCGAACCTCACATGGCCCCCCAGTCGCGCCCTCCGTCAGGTAGGGTTGTTATAAACAGTTGATGACTCTGTGTTTAAGGCGATAGGACAAAGGGGAAGGGCTTCTCTACCCTCCAGTCTCCAACCACCAAAGCGTGTGGCTCAAAATGGCACATCCGTTGCTTGCTATCTTCCCTCCCTGCCTCCCTCCAAAAAAGTAATCAAGGCGGTTTACAATATAAAAACGATTTTCCAACTGCAGTTCGAAACCTGGCAGAAATGTCGGGACATACTATTAGATGGAGGCCAGCTAGGAGCGGGGAGGGGAGTGGGAGAAAGACTCGGTATAGTTGAAAAGTTGTGCCCGGGCATCCGTTGCTGATTTCTTTTGGGGGCCAGCGTTTTGATTTACAGGTCCCAGAGCTGCAGTTGTCCTCTTTTAACTCGATATGCGCCCAGTAAGCTAGGCTATGCAAGCTTAGGATCCTTCTTTTTCCTCTTCTTCTTGCCTTTTCTCCTCCTCCTCCGCCTCCTCCTCTTCTCGTCAAGTGGCAGCTGATTTATGGCGGCCCCCTTAGATTTTTCAAGGCCCTATGACCGTTCGGCCATTGGCTGCCTCCCTGGCACCCTGGTATTCCGTGGAGGTCTCCCATCCAAATACTAGCCAGGGTCAGGGCTGAGAGTGTGTTACTGACCCAAGGTCACCCGGCAAGCTTCCATGGCGCCAGTGGGGATTCGAACCTGGTTTCTCAGGTCCTGGTCCGATACTTTAACCACTACATAACGCTGGCTCTTCTTATTGCCCTTGTGTAAAAACTGGAGGGGCTCCGGGGTGGGGAAGAAAAATGTGGCTCAAGGGCGCTTCATGGAGCATATGGCTCGTTCACACTCGAGGAGCGTTTTTTTTTCCTCCCTAAAAGAAGAAGAATTGGTTTTTATATGCCGACACTTAAGGGAGTCAAACCGGCTTACAATCACCTTCCCTTCCCTTCCCCACAACAGACACTTTGTGAGATGGGTGGGGCTGAGAAAGTGTGACTGGCCCAAGTTCACCCAGCTGGCTTCGTGTGTAGGAGTGGGGAAACAAATCCAGTTCACCAGATTAGCCTCTGCTGCTCGTGTGGAGGAGTGGGGAATCAAACCCGGTTCTCCAGATCAGAGTCCACCGCTCCAAACCACCGCTCTTAACCACCACACCACGCTGGTTCCCCTTAGGGCCGCGGCAAGAGTGCCGGCCCGTGCATTCAGTCCGCCTGCACGCCTTTAGCCTGGAAGACTCCTTTCCCGGCGCTGAAAGCTCTTTCTGCCCTTCCTAAACTCTCGCCTGGTCGCCAGCACCTACCCAGGCTCCAGGAGGTACCTGAAAATGTCACCCACGCCGCTCGCTGGGCTCTGCTGCTCAAGCTCAGCCGAGGGTGCTTCCCTCTGGACAGGGCCTCGATGCGCCTCCAACGGGGAGCCCGGGAAGCCCCAGGTGTTCTTTGTTGTGTCGTCACAAGGGGCATTAGCATATCAAAGGAGCAGGAAGACAACCGCGCGGGGCCTCCTCCCCCCCACTCTCCCTCCCCCCTCCAGCGCGCCTCCCAGGGCAGCTCCGGAGAGAGGCCAGCCCGGCCGCGGATAAGAACATAAGAAAAGCCCTGCTGGATCAGACCAAGGCCCATCAAGTCCAGCAGTCTGTTCCCACAGTGGCCCACCAGGTGCCTCTAGGAAGCCCCCAAACAAGAGGACTGCAGCAGCACCATCCTGCCTGTGTTCCACAGCACCCAAAACAATAGGCATGCTCCTCTGATCCTGGAGAGAATAGGCATGCATCACGACTAGTATCCATTTTAACTAGTAGCCATGAATACCTTTCTCCTCCATGAATATGGATCTCCAGCAACCCTCTTGAACCCGCTTCCGAGCCATTTTGCCAGGGATTTGCCCCTCTCTCAATGCACGTTTCCCCCAGCCAAGTTCTCCAAAGTCAACAACAAGCCCCCCTGCAGAGTTTTGAGAATTCAGATAGGGGAAAATATGCATTGAGAGAGCGGCAAATCCCAGGCAACCCCCCCCCCCCGGACGTTTTCGCCCGGCTGAAAAGCAATACTTGGCCCGTTCCTTTGTCTCCCGGAACGGACGGGCGCGTCGCTTCTCCTCTGACCCGCCGGAGGCTTGCCTGCCGGCCCCATCCCCGCTCTGGCGGTTTAGGAAAGGTTCGCCTAGGAATTCGCCTTCGTAAAACTGGACGCTGCCCGCAGGTCTGTTTTATAGGGCGGTTTTTGCAGCCAAACGCTGGGCGCGCCCAAAAGGGTCGCGCGAACAATCGCCTTGAAGGAATCGCTCCAGCATCTTTCGTTCCCTTTGGGCATCATTCTCACGATCGTGCGAGGACAGGACATTCAGTGATATTCCAGTTCGGTGGACCGGGCGTGACAGGCCGGGGTAGTGATCCTAGAAATCAGAAATAGAATTAGTCTTTGGGCAACGCCAAAGTCAAAGTGAAGTTTGAAGGCGCACTCAGTGCAATGGAAGTGCTGGGCGTGAGGCGCTCGTCCTTAAAACCAACGGGATTTAATGGGGTTGGCTGGATTTGCCTGAGGTCCACCCCTGCCCACCGAGGGTTTTTTAAAAGGGCTCTTCTACGCCTGAGCTCAGTCTCCCCTCCCTCTCCTGACCTGGAACGGGCCTCTTCCAAAGTCCTCCATGAATTAAGTTTGTTCCACCTCTTCCAGCCTCTGGTTATTTTTAAACCAACCCTGAATCTGAGGACTCACCATAGATTGAAGGAGGGGCCACGTTTGGTGTGGGCGAACAGCTCTCCCCCCAGTTATTTTGTGGGAAAGCCCCGGGTGGGGAGGGTCAACCAATGCAACTCCTCATTGAGAAGGAAGGGCAGCTCCATTCCATGCACATCTGCTTGCTCCCGGGTTGGGTTGCCCACAGTCTGGAGAAAATATGTTTTGTTGTCCCTTGTATAAAGGCTTCATAGGATGCTGCTTACCCTGTGATGGAATTGACTTCCGTGCCTAGGAAAGTATCACCTGCCCATTTCTAAACATTAAACCTTTATTAAGGAGACAGAACATCCCCCATCAATGTTGTTGACTGCTCTTCTCCCAAATAAAGCATGCACAGAATTGACTGCCACAGGCTAGGAGCCTTGGCTCAATTTGCATAGTTCCTTAGCAAGGAAACCAGTGGTTCAACATAAGTTGCTTTTTGTGCATGTTTAGGGACCTCAGCCTCCCCTCGCAAGGGAAGAGAGGCATTAGGTATCACACATGTGCCCCGCTCCACCCCCAGGAATGAAATCAGTGGGCTCCACGACATGCACACATGTTATTCTCTGTCAGTTCAATGGGCCTTACTCCAAGGTAGGTGGACACAGGCTCACAGTTCCGAAAATCAGAATTTAAGCACACTGGTTTTAGCCCTAGGGGGTAAACCTTTCAGCCTTGGACTGCAATCCCATGCAGCTCTCTTGGGAGGGAGTCAGTGCCACCCAAAACAGGGGAATGGACATCCCAGTAAATGGAGATAGGTTGAGGATGGTGGTGGTGGTGGGTGCTTTTGGGGGATTAGAATTTTGCAGGGATTTTGTGTGTTTCTCAATGTGAGCAGCAGGAAAGGAAATTTGCAGGTTTTGCCCATGCAGAGCAGAAAGGAAAGAAGACAATTTCTCCCTCCCCTTCATGGTGCCCATAAAAAAAAAGCAGCCGCCAGGGATTAGTTGCTCCTGTTGGAAGGAGAAGGGCGCTGTGCCTGAGAACCAAAGGCTCCTTCCCTGCTTGTCAAGGCTGCATCCAGGTCGCAGGGAGGCCTCTTGCGAGTGTGGTGGGGGCAGCAGCAGAAACCCAGTTGTGACCTGGAAAGCCCCAACTGTCTTCTTGTGCTTCAGCTTCATTTAGAAAGCCAGAGAGAAAGAGAGAAATCCTCCGATCGGAATCCATTTCTAGAAAGTTCACAGCCCTTGTTGGGGGGTGGGTGGATGTGAAGGCTGGTGCTATAAAAAGTCCTCTTTCTAACTGGGCTGCGAAAGTGGGGGGGGGAATGAGAGAGTTACATTCTGTGCAAAATCCCCATTGTTGTTTGCCAAACAATGGGCGACTGGGAGGCTGAGGGAATGAATAGGCGACCGGCGGGGATGCATGCGGGTCAGTGCTTGGGGTCTCTGTCCTAAAGCCCTCCTTCTCAGCTTGCCACAATAAAGTAGCACAAGGTTGAAGGCTTTGCTGGGTCACCGGCCATCTTCTATTATTCAACACTTCGCAACCACAAAAAAACCCCACCTCCCCCACTTATTAATCAGCACTGACCAGAGGCCCCCTTTGGAAACAAGAGAAGCAGAGAGAGAAAGAGAGAGAGAGAGAAATCCCCCCAAACAGGCCCTCCTAAAGCAAGATCACCCAATGGCACTCCGGACCAAAGTTTTCTTCCTTCCCCCCCTCCTTCCCCCCTCCCTTTATCATAACAAAGGTTCTTCCAACTCAGGCCACAGGCAGCAGCCTGGACTTTCCTCCCCCTGTTTCTGGCCTGCTCATTCTTTCCCTCTCTTCCTGCCTCTGAAGATGATGGAGACTTTGTTGCAAGTAAGGATGGCTTTAGGTCAAATGGCCCAGGCCCGGCTGAAAGCTGTGACTGGGGCCGGGAGGGGAAGCTGGACTCTCAGGATCCCCTTGGGCCTGGGGGATGAAGTGGGAAGAGGCTTGCTTGGGGGGGGGGGTGCACCTGCAAGGGGGGCATTAGAGCTGATGGATGAGGTGTCAGGCCTGGAGTTGCCTGAGGACTTCTTTCCAAGGGGCACGAGAGGGAGTAAACTGCTCTGGGTCTCTCTTTGGGGGCAGCGTCTGTTTCACGATAGGGTATGGAAGGGATTTGTGACTTTTTGTGTGTGTGCATTAAAAGGGTGAAGAAGTGTTTTTGGTATATACAAGAAATAGAAATTTGGACATTTGGATGGATGCTTCATAGTACAAATAAGTAGCTGCTCATATGTTTGAGCTTTTTGCTTTCAGATCAAGTGTTAGGATTGATTGATTCTCATAAAAGGCTGGGTTTGGAACCTATAGGGGTACATTATGCCTTGATGTTGTCTTTCATGTCAGGGTATATTAACCAGTGTGTGTCCTGGGTTTATAATATCTATGAAAGAAACAACATTAGCTCTGTTCCACCCTTCCTTCACCCAGTTACTTAGAAGTAAACCCCTTTGCTTTCCAGAGAATTTTACTTCCAAGTGAGCAACTGAGGCTGCAGTCTAATAACATACTTACTTGGGGGAAAGCTCCATACAACAGAAGGATTTACTTGGGCTCCTCAGCTGCAGTCCTACGCACAATTACCTGGGACTGAGCCCCACTGAATTCAGTGGGACTCACATTCAAGTAAATGTACACAAGATTGCACCACACATTTTGGTTCGTATAATCCACACAAATTATTGTTGTTGTTGTTAAAAAAGAAACAATTTTCTTTCTTCCTGCCAGAACTAGATTATCTACCGTGTCTAGCAGTATTTAAAGAACAGAGGCACAAATATACCTAAGTGAAAGGAGTGATATGTACCATTGTGTCATGAATAAGTAGAAAGAAAGCAGGAACTGAGTAGAAAGAATCTCCTGTGTGTCTGCTGTGGGGGCCCTTCCCCCACACCAGGGGAATCTTAGGGCATCTTAAAGAACAGCAAAGGGATTTATTGTGGCATAAGCTTTTGTGGACTGCATATTACTTCTTCAGATGCATTCACAGCTTAATACTTTGCAGGTTTTACTTACAAGTAAGCTCCACCAGGTCTTGTTCTCAGGTAAATGTGCATTGTGAGTGTGCTTCCTATCAAGAAAGTAGGCTCTAATTTACCAATGTGCTACAATAAAACTGTCAGTCTTTAGGAGGTCTTGCTGCAGCACAGACATCCTTCTGGAGGGGTATGTGTGTGCGGGGTGGGGGGGATGTTCTCATGAAAAAATAAATAAACTCGACACAAAGGAGGAGAACGCTTTAATATCTTTTAACCAATGATTGTGCATCTTGTTGATATTGCTAAATAAACACAGAAAACATTGCGGGGAAAGTGCCTGATGGACTCTTGGAGTGTAGTTCATTGTGATGTGCCAGGTCAAACTTTCTGGATTGCAGGGAAGTCTGTGCTAAAAGCTTTGCGGAAGGAGATGTGGCTGATCTTCCATGATGCCACAGAAGATTTTCCATAGCTGGCCTAGGATATTAAGGGTGCGCACCATACATGAGACATCTTTTTACTCCCAGTGCTTACGGCATAGTGTTCCCTGTCTGTATTTTTTAAATCTTCTCAGGATAGTGCTTCTCAGATTTTGCAAAACCTGACATTTCAGCAAAGGGGTAATCAAGTGTGATCTAAATTATTTAGAGCATGGGATTAAAGGCCTTAGAGCTGAGTGCTGACAAGCTTTCAAATGTAGCCTGGGAAACATTTCTGTATTCTTTCCTCTTGGTATACACTTTGAAAATAATTTGGAACTGTACTGTGAATTGTTTTCAGAATTAATGCACAGAGAAGATGAATAATTCTTTTGCAAGTCATTCACCAAAGGAATTAATAAGACGATTCCAAATACAACCCAGACCTATTACGCACAGCATTGTGGCACCTGTAATGTTATTCTTTTAGAAGATTTGTTGCTTTCACAGGTACTTGTTAAAAATAGCCCTCTTCTTTTGAAACACCACTTTGGCTTGGTGCATTAATTCAGTGAGCATTAATTCAGTGCATCTTCATATTTTCAGTGGTAATCTTCTGTACTTGGAGGCTTTGATCCCGCATCCCTGGTCTTCCCAAACTCCCACTGACTTCCTTCTCATGTGTACCACAAGATGACTGTGATGGTTAATCACAACATTTAACCTCCTCATTTAATGTTGATAAATGCCAACTTCTATCTCAGCATATGGCTTTGGTTTAGCGAGCCGAATGTGTGTTTGTTTAACTGGGATATTCTTTTTTAAAAAATTCTCATGGAGGAACTTGATTTCGAATGGCTGGTTATTTGGTGGAAATGCATTGATTAAAACATTCTTGTTTGTCTAAAAAGACAAGCCTAAACAATGAAGCAGCAGATTTTTTTAAAAAATGCTTTTTTAAATAAATACTTTAAAAAATGGCATCCTAGGAGGCATTTTGTCCTAGAACAGGTATTCCACTTCTTCCACGTAGAAGAGAAAACTAAGAAACTCTTTTAAGATGCCAGCTGCAACACGGAGTGGACACCATCTAAACACCAATACTTTTCTTCTTTGGAACAATGTTTGTGTGCAACTTTAGGTACATTTAATCATTTAATGAATTAATCGTATAGTAAGATTTTTTTTAAAATCAGGCGGCAGACTTAATTTTCAAGGGACAAACATCCAGAAATCAAAAAGTTCAAGTATTCAAATTAAGATTGGTTCCTGATGATCTCTAAGTTTGCTGTGCTCTTTTCTTCATTTCCATTGAGCCTTTTTAAACACAGAAACAATGCATTTTACCACAGCAAATGCAATTTCATTTCCCCTCATCCTCCCAGTTGTCACTGGTGCCTTGGTAAGACAAAGTCTGGCTATGTATGAAAGCTTGATGGAAACTGGTAAATGTGGAGGACATACTGGTTTCAGACAGAACCAGTTCCTGAAGGGTGGTGAGAAACAGAGGGAGACAATAAAGCAGTAGTCACAGAGCACCATGCTGGAATTCAGTATGACTGCAGATGATCCTTTCACTCTCTCTTCTCATCTGCTTGGAGATTAGAGCCATCGTTCTGTAGTATCAGACTAGGATTTGGGAAAACCCAGATTCTCATTCCAGTTCTGCCATGATACTTACTGGTGACCACGGGCCAATCGGTTTCTCTCAACCTAACAAACTCAAGATAAAATGGAGGAGAATAATGCATACCACCCTGGGCTCCTTGGAGAAAGGGCAACATAAAAATAGACCAAATAAATGAATTGTTACAGAGGAAACAGCATGTGAGAAGTTTGATTAATGTCAATTTAAGATATGGAACATGTTTATTCCACTCTAACTCTAGGGGGAGATGTAATGTATACTGCTTGGAGCTTATTGAATGCTTCTCCTTCCCTGCCTTAAATCATGTTTCTTTCTCCCTGTAAGTTAGCCATATAGGTTGAAGATCTCTCTATTACTGGAAGGCCCAAAGTTTGTTAAGGTGTCTTGCAATTCTGTTATTGCAGTAGACTTTAATGAATGCAACTCTGCATATGTGGGTCTGGTTTGTTTCCCCAACTCCACTCACATAACTAAATGGTGCTCTTGCTGCAGTGAACAGTAGAATAGGGTAGGTAGAGGGACACTGGATAGCAGGGCAGGAGGAATCACTGCTGCATAGTTTATTGAGAGTCAAAGTGGATTGACAGCCAGTGTGGTATAATGGTTAAGAGTGTAGGGTTGCCAGCCTCCAGGTACTAGCTGGCGATCTCTTGCTATTACAACTGATCTCCAGCCAATAGAGCTCAGTTCACCTGGAGAAAATGACCGCTTTGGCAATTGGACTCTATGGCATTGAAGTCCCTCCCCTCCCCAATTCCGCCCTCCTCTGGCTCCGCCCCAAAAACTTCCCATTAGTAGTGAAGGGGGACCTGGCAACACTATTAGAGTGTCAGACTACCATCTGGAAGACCTAGGCTCAAATCCCTACTCTGTCAAGGAAACTTGCTGGGTGACCTTGGGCCAGTGTCAGCCTTCCTCACATGGTTGTTGTGAAGATAAAACGAAGGAGAGGAGAATGATGTAAGCTGTTTTGGGTCCCAACAGGGGTGAAATTGGAGTTTCACAAATGCAGTAAGTAGATAAATAAGCACCACTGCTTCCAGCTCCTGAAAATAACAGGCAGTCTGCTTTGGAATTTGGCAACCCAATTTAGAATCATTACCTGAAACGTGTCTTTTCCAAAATTCAAATTTTCAAAACCTATCCTCAAATCCCAGAAATATAAAGGAGTATAGGACTGATTCAGTGCTAAAGGAAATGATATCTGCCTATATTCTGGCACACTTAACTATGATTTGAAATGTTTCCAGAATGGATTATTTTATTCTAAGTAAGTTTTTGAGCAATGGCCTGGTGATCCCTCCTGGATCAAATTATGACCCCCCTGATCATTATTTTTTGTGCAAATACATGAAAGCAGGGCTGGCTGAAGTCTTTGGGGGGGGCTGGGCAGAGAGTTCCTAGCCCCCCTTCCCCATCCTCTGCCTACCACCAGGTGCTCTGCTCATGCCTTCCTTTCCTACCACGTGTCTCCCACCTGCTTGTGTGTTCTGCCCTTTTCTTCTCCAGAGCCCTTCCACCTCCCTTGCTCATAGCAGCCTGCAGGCTTTTCCCCAGTGGCACTAGACAGTGTGTGTAGTAGCAAACGTGGGTAGTGGGTTTGGCCAGAAACCCTGGGCCTCCATAGCTGGCCTTCCTCAGAGTATGCTGCCTTTCCGCTATCATTACATGGAGTCATGGAAGCCACCTGTGCTTGGTGTACCTAAAACTGGCAGCCTGGGCATCTGTAAGGGCTCAGATTCTAATGGACTGGAGTAATCATGTAAAGGGAAAGCCTCAGAGGAAGATTTCACATTTAAGGCTAAAGTGGCAGGGAAAACTTGGGGGAGAGCCAAAAATAGAATATTTTCAGATTTTCTTCTTATCTTGCTTTTGTTTCAAATGAGTTTGGAAGTGCATAATAAGCATGGTTGATTATCCTTCTGTTTGGATGGCAGACTGTGAGAAGAACCTTGGAACACTTGAAAAAGGCATTCACTTTTTCAAGTATTTGAGATCAGATGACTAATACTCGGCCCATGCACATTTCCACATTGCCTTCCCAGTCCCCATTCTTCTGCCATCTTTGTTATATGTTAACAAAAATATCAATGAACTCAGACAAATCGTTGTTCAACTGTTCAGGGGTGAGGGCATCATGACTTGCCTCTGTTCTAGTTTTATCCATTTCACCCAAGCTAGTTCCATGTTGATTCATGGGAACATTCATGTTTGGATGACAAGTAGAGAAGAAACCCATGTGAGTATTCACATTTTTCTATGCTTGGCCCCTTCCCCCCATCCATTCTCCCATGCACCTGAGAGAAAAAGACACATTTATGCACCAAAGAGGCATTTTCTTTGGCTGCCTTGATCCTGCTTATGGTGTAGTCACATTTGGAGGGGCAAAGCTATATGAATTATCTCTCCAGTGTTGTACAGTTTCCCATTTTGCCTCCTTGGCTGCCTCCCAAAACAGAGCATGTCCCTTTGCATCAAGTGGACCACAAATACTTTACACATTCTCACACAATCTCCTGGGAATTGGAGTTTGAACAAGTCGATTCTGAGCATACACCAGTATGATGAATGACACCAGCTACCCAGGTATAAAAGCAGCAAACATGATCCAAGCTTCACAGACTTTTCACTGATGTAGGACCTGCCCATGGGGATCCTGAGGCTTACAAAATCCAAGCAGGACACAGCAAACTGAGGATGCACCAACAGTGGTTACACCAACAGCTCCAATGCTCAATGCTGCCAGTGTGCAGATGCAAAACTGCTCAAAATTATGTATGTTTTGGATTGTGAACTGATCACCAATGCAAGGATATGAGTCACTTGGCGTGACAGAAAGTAGGCCCAGTAATCAAGTTAAGTTCAATTTCTAAATGCCTGTTTTGTGACCATCAGATCATCCCTGGTGCCTAGATTTCTCAGTACATCCATGCCAAGAGGTAGAAACAGAAATAGAAAGCCAGCAATTTCTTAACAGCTGCTGCATTGACTTGCTGTTTTTCTAATTTAGCGTGACATTGAAAAACACATGTGAAAATATCCAGAGTAACCGCTGTAAGCAAAATAAAATTCAATGGTGAGCTACCATTTGATTTTTGTTTTTCATGCCTACATTTGTGTGGGTGTTGCAAAACTAGCCCATTTAAAGGCACGCCAAGGCCCATTTATCTGAAAGTTACTAGACCTTTGGATAAACAGTGTGTTCTATACGCATTTCGCTTCAGAGCAGGGAACGGCTACAAGCCATTCAGAGGCACCCTGCTGAGGCTTTAGAGAGAGGCCCCCGGGGCCAGCTCAGACAAAAAGCCCAGCAAGCAGCAGGGGACCAAGGTCAGGGAAAGAACGCCTCCAGCAACAGTCGAATGTTAAAACTGCAAAAATTATAAGTTTAGGGAGAGCCCCTGCAATAGTGCACCAGTGCTTAATTTTTTCCCCTTGAGCTTCCATGTTAATTCATACTAACCCTAGTTCTAGATGTGTGCTGTGTGCTGATGTGACCCCCACACTATATTTGGAAACTTAAGAAACATTAGTCTTGGGGCGAAAACGCACGGTCGCTTTAGCCTCCTTTATTCCCTGTTTCAGTCAGGATTCAGCCAGGATCGAATGCATGTGTTTCGCCGAACGTGCGTTCGATCCTGGCTAAATCCTGGCTGAAACAGGGAATAAAGGAGGCTAAAGCGACCATGCGTTTTCGCCCTTGATTTCAGCTGCCTTTGGCTTGGAAAATGTGAAACTGATTTGTTCCTTTTCGAAAAGGGAGCTTGTCCTGTAGTGGTCTTAAAAGTATACCTAGACTAGGAAGTACGCCTTCATTTGAACCCCTTTATTCTCTGAAAGAAGCACCTTCCCTATATTCATTTATTTTTGTCTGAATTAGTGTTGTATTCGCTGATCAACTTCGTACTGCTTTGTTACTTGGGCTGGGGTGCCTGTTTGTGTACGCATGCAAAAATGGTCATTTGCATCCACTGGGGAACAGGCAGTTCTGCTCGCCCAACGCAACAGGGCACCTCTTCAGGGCTGGTGAAAACCCCCATGCCACCCCTGGACAAAGATTCCCTCTGGATCCCCTTCACATGACACAACCCCCAGTCCAAACTTCGTAGAAAAGCAAGTCATATGTCTTACTCTTGTGATGAGAGCTGTTCCATTGGCAGAAGAGCCTCTGAGTAAGGGAACAGCTCCTTGCAAAAGGGAAAAGTGCCACCCTCCATTTCCATTGTTTTATATAGGAGATTGAAGCTGAGAGAACATAACCTGCCCCCCACCAGTACTGACAGGGTTGATGCATATATGAATTTCGTTATCCAAGCACTGCGGCATCAAATCATGAATTCCACATGTGGAATGACCATCACAGAACTGCCTGCTTCATCTGAAGTGTAATATTTTTCCAGTGCTCGTTTGCTAAGGTCACTTATACGTGGGCCTGTTTCTGCCAGATTAGATGCAATAGGAAAGCAGATTCCCCTCCCCACCCCCGCTTCCACACAGTATCATGATGGTTCCATGTACCTCTCAGTTTTTCCTTGTCCTTCCTGCAGTCTTTTCTGAACCTTCCTTGAGATGATGTTTTGGAAAAGATTTCAGCAAATCTGGGGCAGGGGGCACATGAGGATGGGAACAGAGGAATCTTCCAGATCCTGCCCACATTGGGGTCATTTCCCTGTCCCATCCCACAACCACTTTCCCCTTCCAACAGAAGGCTTTAAAAACCATCATCAATGGAATATCGCCATAATAATATAACAATCTGTTTGTTAAGTACTCTGTATTTCTAGCTTTAGAGTTAAAATGAAGTCTCCTTTCAGTGAGGAGATACAAGGGGAAAGGCATGGTTCTGCAAAGAATGGGTTAGAGATTTACTTTTTCAGAAATGAAAGCCGGGAATTCAGGAAACCTGATAGACAGGCTGAATATAGTTACAGTAATATAACATTATAACAGTTGCTGATATAAATAGCTCAAAAAAGCCCCTGGGATGGTGTGGGATGTGGGGGGGGGGGAAGAATGATTGCTGCAGGGAAAGAGAGAAAATATGAAGAAACATGCAGTATAAAACCCCATTTTTTGGTCAGTGGGGTGTAGTGGTTAAGAGTGATAGACTCTAATCTGGAGAGCTGGGTTTGTTTCCCCACTCCTACACATGAAGCCAGCTCGGTGACCTTGGGCTTGTCACAGTTCTCCTAGAGCTCTCTTGGCCTCACCTACCTCACAAGGTGTCTGTTGTGGGGAGAGGAAGGGAATAAGATTGTAAGGCAGTTTGATTCTCCTTAAAAAAAGGAAGAGAAAATCGGCATATAAAACCAACTTTTCTCCTTCCTCTTCCTCTTATCCTTCTATTGCTGCTACACTATATTGACAGCCACAGAAGCAATGGGGAAACCACATAAGTTCGGCTGTATGTGGAAAGTGCCTGTTTACAGTTAGGCGGGTGTAAGCTTTGAACATGTGAAAAAGAGGAGCAAGATCATACATAGATTATATGTACTGTAGCTATTCACCTAAATTATCAGAGCCCAGGGGTCGACACTTTTTTCATTTTCAGTTTATTTGAAGCAGAAATCTGTTTCTCCTTCCCTTTATTATCAGTAGCACACTTTCTTTTCTTTATTTTATTTGTGCTTTGATTTCAATGGGAAGCACATCTTCAGCTATAATTTTGCACTCCCATCCAATTTGGATGGAATTTTCAGAGGTTGTATCTTTTATTGAAAAGGATTATTCCCACCAAATCTAAGACAGAACAAAGGAAGTGTCCACATTTCATATGCAAAGTTTCTTGCTTGCAGAGCAGGTGCAGATGTGTGTGCATGTGTAAAGTGCCTTCAAGTCGCAGCTGACTTATGGTGATTCTTTTTGGGGTTTTCAAGGTAAGAGACCAACAGACGCGGTTTGCCATTGCCTACCTCTGCATAGCAACCCTGGTATTCCTTGATGGTCTTTCATCCAAATACTAACCAGAGATTACCCTGCTTAGCTTCCAAAATTGGCACAGATAGGCATTTGGAAATCCAAAAAACCAAGTATTGGACTCCAATAATATATAACAGGAGCCCACCTAGTCACATATTCTGAAGTTATGTTGAACTTATGTTTAAAAACAAAATGGAGTATGTGAGTGAGAAGAATAAGACATTGACTCCCCCCTTGCACGAGATCATCCTAAAGCATTTTTCTCTCAGCCAGGGTCTGGGGAAAAGATGTTGAAAGAATCTGGGCACAGTGAGGGAAAATATGGGAGAGGGCCTAATCTAAGTCCCCTCCTGATCTTGGAAGCTGACCAATATGTTAAGCAGTCTATAAGAAAGTCAGAAGAGGGATTCAGGAATGGAGAGGTGGGGACTGACAGGGTGGCCAGTAGGGGAACAGAACAAGACCAAGAACAGAGAATACACATGGAGCTGAATGGCCCCGTGTTGTCTTGCCTTAGAAGTATATTGATCTTGGAGTATTATTAGTTGTCAGAAGTCTCAGAAAAATGAGCTCTTGGGGGTTTCTTGGGCGTTAGAAAGTAGAATATGACTAGTACAAGTTGTGTTCATAATTCTAGACAATTCATAAAATAAGAATTATAGCTGCAAGTTATTTTTCTTTCATGAGTTGTTTCAGACCTGTAAAGTTAAGTTCAAAGCATATCTTCCATAGCGAGCTAATTAATTACAACTGTAAATGATACAAGCTATATAATAAACGATTATGTTAACTTTATTGTACCATGCCAAAACCAGTGCTGGGCTTACAATGAGAACCACCCGTTTCGCGAGTTTTGTGCTTTGTTTATTTATTTATGGCATTACATCTTGCCAGTTTCAACAACGTTCTCAAGCTTGTTTCCAAAATTTGTTTCCAATTAAAAATACAATTAAGATAATAAAACAAACAATAATAAAAGGGGGTCATTGTCAGAAGTAAAACTGAAAACCCAAAAGAATAGCAGAAGGGGCAGTAATGATAGCCACTGCCGCACCAATGAGACCAAAAACAACCCCCAACTAAGGTATCACTGAGAAATATATATATTTTCTCCTTGCAAGTTAAACTCTGAAGCGTAGGTGCCAGGCCAACAGAAGCAGGGAAGGAATGCCACAGATGACTTGCAACTGTCTTTGTGGCTTCATTCAAAATCTGAACCAAAAATTGATTCCTATGTTTTTAGTTCAAACATTTATTGAACTCACTGAGTTTTCCTGCTGAGAACGGCTGTCTTCCAGACAAGCAACTCACAGCCACGTAGAGCCACCACCTGCCTGCCTATCCCATTTTATTTATTAATTTTGAAACATATATCCCACTTTTCTCTCTAATCATGACTCAGAACAGCTTATGCACCTCTCCGCCTAACCTACCTCCCAAGTTGTTGTGAGGATAAAACGGAGGAGGGGCGTATGATGTGAAAGTCTGCTTTAGGTTCTGATCGGTGAGAAAACTGGGATATAAATTTTAACAAATAAGCATAAATAAATACACATGTTTATGTCTAATTTGATAAATTATGACACTGAAGCCTCCCTGTTTACAACTTATCTCCGGACTACAGAGATCAGTTTCCCTGAGAAAATGGCTGATTTGGAGGGTGTGTTCTATGCTATCAATTTAATGCTGAGCTCCATCTCCAGGCTCTACCCCCAAATCTTGAGGAATTTTCCATCCTGGAGTTGGCAGCCGTAGACCCCACAGTGATAATCATAGAATCATAGTTGGAAGGGACCATCCAAGCCATCTAGTCCAACCCCCTGCTTAATGCAAGATCAGCCTAGAGCATCCCTGACAAGTATTTGTCCAGGCTCTGCTTAGAATGCCAGTGAGGGGGAGCTCACTACCTCCCTAGGTAGCTGATTCCTCTGTCAAATAACTCTTGCTGTAAAAAACCTTTTCCTGATATCCAGCCGGTACCTCTCCGCCTGCAATTTAAACCCATTATTGTGAGTCCTATCCTCTGCTGCCAACAGGAACAGCTCCTTGCCCTGCTCTAAGTGACAGCCCTTCAAATATTTAAAGAGATCAATCATGTCCCCCCCCCTCAACCTTCTCTTCTCCAGACGGAGCATTCCCAGCTCCCTCAGCCTTTCCTCATAGGGCTTGGTCTCCAGGCCCATGATCATCCTCGTTGCTCTCCTCTGCACCTGCTCCATTCCGTCCACATCCTTTTTGAAGTGGGGCCTCCAGAACTGCACACAGTTCTCCAGGTGTGGCCTGACCAATGCTGTGTACAATGGAAATATGACATCTTGCAACTTGGATGTTTTGCCTCTGTTGATGCTGCCCAAGATCGCATTAGCTTTTTGTTGTTGTTGCTGCATCACACTGGCTGCTCATATTTAACTTAAGGGCCACACGTACCCCAAGATCTTGTTCACACACACTGCTACCCAGACTTGTATCCCCTATCTAGTATGCATGTCCCTCATTTTTGTTACCCAGATGTAGAACGTGGCACTTATCCTTGTTGAACTGCATCTTGTTCACATCCGCCCACTTTTCCAGTGTGTTCAGATCTCCTTGAATTCTATCTCTTGTCTTCTGGTGTGTTCGCTGCTCCTCCCAATTTGATGTCATCTGCAAATTTAATGAGTAGTCCCTCCACACTCTCATCCAGATCATTTATAAAAATATTGAAAAGTACCGGGCCCAGAACAGAACCCTGTGGCACCCCAGTGGACACCTCTCTCTGTTCAGATGAAATACCATTGACAACTACTCTTTGAGTGCAGTTCTCCAACCAGTTCCCTATCAAATATACTATTTAATATTTCTACAGATAGCGATTCAATCATTGTGTTCCATAAATTATCCAGTTCATTAAAAGAAAGTAAGATTTTTTTAAAAATCTCCAGTGGTGGCTAAAAATTATAATGAAATGTGTGCATGTGGGAAACTGTGTGGTACACATGTTCCATCCATACTGTGCAGTGAACCACTCTGGCTGGCTTTGGATAACTAACTAGCTCTCAGCTTCATCTATCTTGTAAAGTTGTTGCGAGGCGAAATGCTCCTGAGTTCCTTGGAGGTATGTTTTTTTAAAATGCAGCACACTGATATTTAACAATATCTAATACAATATCTGACCTTAAACCGCTCTGGACAAAGCCCCTTAAAACATTACGTCTGTCTAGTAAATGTAGCGGCATTGCTTGAACTGTACTTTAATAAATAACAAACCTCTTGAAAACCTTACCTGGAAGCACTTTTTAAGATTGAAACAACCACCACCATGCAACAAAATGGGTGAAGGCATCCATAGGATGATAGTTGAATCTTAGTGGAACTGGATTAACAGGCTTTAAGTTTCCTCTTTGAAAGGAAACGTGTCTTTGTACAGGGTGAGCAGCAGGTGAAGCTGTACTATTATTTGCTGCCTTTCCCTGATACGTCTTGTTTAACATTTGCTTGGCATGTTTATTCAAATGAGACAGGGCATTTGTACATACCTTATGAATGAGGTGGGACAGTTCCTGGGCAGGAGCAAACCAATGATATAAGCCACAGACATTCTTCTGTCAAACAGATAGCTAGGCTAGCGAGCACGGACACTGAACACCCCGAGGGGCAATCAATCTTCAGATAAATTGTTTTGGTTCCTATCGTTGGATCTCTTACAATCTTACAACATTTAAATGCTGTGAGAACCACAAATCCTGAGCAGAATGTAACCCAGCATTACGCAGCCTAAGGACTGCTGCTCTGATAGAAGGAGCCACAGGGCAGCAGTTTCTAATTCAAATTACTCCCTGTGGTGGTTGATCCTCCCAGCAAATGGAGGGAGTGGCTCAGTACAGAAGTCCAGCAGGTTTCTCCAAGCCAGTGCAATAGGTTTACCAGGTCCTTCCTCTCATCTGGTGGGAGGTTTTTAAGGTGGAGGTGAGCAAGACAGCGCGTACGCGGCTGCTCCACCACAATCACATCACTTCCGGTTTACACCCCAAAGTGCCGCATTGCAAGGGGCCTCTACCATTCAAACTGGGAGTTTGATTGGTAAACTGCCCCTTGCGATGCGGCGCCAGCGTGGTGTAGTGGTTAAGAGCGGTGGTTTGGAGGTATGTTAGGCTGTGAGGTATGTTAGGCGGAAAGTATGTGACTGGTCCAAAATCACCCAGTGAGCTTCCGCAGCAAGATGGAGGTTTGAACCTGGGACTTCTAGACCCTACACTGAAGCTCTAACCACTATATCACATTGACTTCCATAAGGTGGTTGCTGTTGAACAGTAGCAAGCAGTCAAGCCTGGTTGAGTCATGCAAGTTGGGTGGTATCAAGACACCAAAGATAGGGTTTCCAGCCTCTAGGTGATGGTTGGAGATCTCCCACTATTACAACTGATCTCCAGGCAACAGAAATCAGTTCACCCGGATAAAGTGGAAAATGGACTCTATGGCATTATACCCCATTGAAGTCCCTCCCCAAACAATGCTCCAGGCTCCACCCCCCCAAAAAAAAATCTAGGTATTTCCCAACTCAGAGCTGGCAGCCCTACCCAGAGGTTGATTCCAGGCCTAGGGTTGGTGGGACCTGCAGATCTCCCAGAATTACAACTGAACTCCAAATGACAGAGATCTTTTCCCTGGAGAATATCACTGCTCTGGAGAGTGGACTCTATGCCAATTATATTTGGCTGAGGCCTCTCCCCTCCCCAAACCTTGCTCTCTTCAAACTCTACCACAAAATCTCCAGGAATTTTCCAACCTGGAGCTGGCAAGCCTAGCCAGACCTGGCCCCAAGGTGCCTTCCCTCAAAGGCTTAAATAGGCCTGGAAAGGTCTCTGCAACCCCCCTGCTTTTACTGACAGAACCAAGCCTTGGAACATTGTGGTTGCCTAACAATAGTTACTGAAATAATCCATTCTTAAAGCTACAGGTGTTCCTTTAATCATTTTCAGGTTTTTTCAAGCCCCCAAGGTTTTTTTTTTTTTTTAGATTTCACATTTTTCTGCAGAAAAATCTCTTTAGCATCGGTGTGATTCTGATCCACGGATTTAAATATTGGAAGATAGGCCATATGTTGCTGTTAGACATATAGATGATGATACTAGAGTAACATGTCCTCCATGGTTTCCAGTTTGATTTGGAAAATCCATCCATCTCTGCCGGCTGGGAGGTACTGGTTCTGCAGTAAATAAAGAAAAAGAGGCACACTATGGTGGGCAGGTCCAGCCATGATGGATGGTGGACACTCTGAATGTGACAATGCAAGATCACTGCCATGGACCATCGACAGTATGCCTATGAATCAAAAGTGGCCTCTAGATGACCTCTTGTCCATCTTGTTGATCTCTAAGGTGCTACTGAGAGCCAGCGTGGTGTAGTGGTTAAGAGTAGGGGACTCTAATCTGAAGAACCAGGTTTGATTCCCCACTCCTCCATATGAGCGGTGGACTCTACTCTGGAGAACCGGGTTTGATTCCCCACTCCTCCACATAAGCGGTGGACTCTACTCTGGAGAACTGGGTTTGATTCCCCACTCCTCCACATGAAGCCTGCTGGGTGACCTTGGGCCAGTCACAGTTCTCTTTGAACTCTGTCAGCCTCACTTACCTCACAAGGTGTCTGTTTTGGGGAGAGGAAGGGAAGGTGATTGTAAGCCAGTTTGATTCTCCTTAAAAATGGTAGAGAAAATCGCCATATAAAAACCAACTCTTCTTCATATCTAGTTCTGCTTGCTCTTGTGCATTGACTCCAAATGGATGTTGGTGGAGTAAATTCCCTGATGGTTGAGCATCTTAACGTTGAACCAGAAGTACAGGATGAACTACTGGGTGGGAGAGGAGATACTTGTTTTCATTAGCTGGTGGGTTTTGTGGCACCCATACTGATCTCATGGTTCTTCCTGTCTGTTGTGTGAGTATGTGGAGTTCATCATGGATATCAAAACAGAAGCTTGCAAGGATCAGTTGCATTCAAGTACATATTCAGTCCTTGAAGAAAAAACAACGAATGTCTCAGAACCTGTTTAACCTGGTTCCCACTTACATAAAATGTGATGATAGCCACATCTGATTTTAATGTGCAGTTTAAGAGCTTAGAACATAATTCAAATATCTCCTCTGTATTTGGCTTGCATTCTTTACAGTAAAGTAATTGCATATCCTAAAATTGCTCTTATTGTGCAGCCTACCTGGAGATAACTTCCATGAAGGCTAAAAGCCATACACACTGTCGTTTATGAAAATGTAACATTTTCCAAGTGAAATAATGTGTTGTGTATGAATGGTTCTAATTTACTGAGAGATCTTTTGGACACTTTCTATGAGAATCTGAAAAAAAAATCATGCTAAATCAATTCAAAGCTTCAGTTTTAGATGGCATTTTGAACCTTCCAGGGCAACATTTTTTTCAAGATCATGTTTGACCGATGGTAGGTCTATATTTGCATTATTCCATAGAGATGAAGCATATAGGTATGTAGCGACTTTTTTATTCTTAGTATGGAAGTCACTCAGCCTATTGAGAGAAACTTCCTAAAATACATATACTTACATTAAAACAGAGTTTTGGGGCAAAATTCTTTCATATGTAAAATCAGGGCTTTGTTTTGAAATGACAAAGTAAGCATATAAAAGAGAAATTACCCAGTAACCTTACAGCAAGAGGTATTTGCGCATAAACACACATGTCTCCAGAGAGGATGAAAGGAAAAGATGTCTTAAAAATTATGGTGATTTAATTTTATTTTGCCCAAGAATGACATTCTCTTGAGTATTTGTGAAAATGAAGATGAATATGCAGGGATCCATTTGGTTGATTTTGCGCCAGATGGCCAGTTTGAGAAGCTGAACTGATTGATTCATTTTTGCCATCTTGCCTGCTGGCATTCACCAGAGTTCACATCATTCAAGCACTAACATTTTTGGTGGTTCTTCACTTTTTAAGGATGACCTCTGCATTCCAAATCCTCAAGGAAATAACTAGTTTCCTAAACAAACTGTCTCCCCTTGTCATGAAAGAGATTTAATAAGAGAGCTAGAGAGCAATCCTAAGCAGGTCTACTCAGCGGAGCTGACTCTCAGGAAAGTGTTCTTGGAATTGTATTATTACTACTGGAATACAACAAAGGACAAAATACAAGAGGTACAGAGAGCAACTATGGGAGTTCTACTCAGAAGGAAGTACCTTTTTATTCAGTGGGGCTCAGTCCAAGGGAAGTCAGGATTGCAGACACATTGCACATTGCTACTAAACCTTTTGTTGAGTAAGTTTAGCTCAGTGTCAATTAAGCACACACATATATTTGAACCTACCTAACAAATTGTTAAACAATTTAAATCTTCCAGGTGATAAGTGGGCTATCCAGCAGGCTTTGCTGTCGCAACACATTCTTCCAATGTGTGGAAGGCCACTGAAATATGTGAAAGATGTACAGTGGCTGTTCCTGGTAGGTTGTGGCCATAAATGATTGTTCCAGGAAGGGCTTTAAAGAACTTAGCAAAAATTAAATAAAATGGAGGCTGAAAAAAGTATTCATGGTTCTATAAGGAATAGTCGTAGAACATTGAAAATAATGTCAACAGTGTTTTTCAGTTACCGGTATGTTTTTAATTTGTAAGTAGTACGTATGTGATCCGTGGATGTGAACAATGCACAGAAAAATAATAGCTGTGCACTATTTTGCCAAAACTCAAAGCCTTCTAAACACCTCCAGCTTAAATTGTACTTGGGGAGCTTGATGGGTTCATCTGCTGAAGAGGAAGCTTGGGTGTCTTTGTTAATTTGCCATAGGAGCAGCTGTGGATGGCAGCCTAAGGCCCAAGTCCAGATTCCTCTTGAAGCAAAGGGCAGTGTGCATAGTGGGGCATGCCTACCTATTTATCATTACATATTTGATGGCATAAATAGTACTCTACATAATAAAGTACACTTCCCTTTGAAATTACAGGATTGTTACAGGAAGTGGTGCCCCAGGGAGCAAGCCTGCATGAATTAAGACAGGTATGAAGAGAGTGTATCTAACCGCAGTATGGTAAAAAGATGGGGTGGGTTGGAGGAGGCAGATGCTTTGTGATCCAAACTCTACCCCTAGAAGCTGGTTGTATGCCTGCCCCCTGGGAGCAAGAGTATTCTTTGTAATACAAGGCAGGCTACAATGTCCCTGGAGGGGCTACCCAAAGAACTAGAGGATAGTCTTGCTGTTCTTGACTCTGCCTCTTCACAACAGATAGTCTGCTTGCTTTGTGGAGCACAGGCTAATAGGCTTCTACCCTTCCAAATTGACTCTCCCACCCACACACACATGAGATGAGAGAAGGAACACACACATCTCTGATGGAAGCAGTCCTGGGGGACCTGCTTATGTGTAAGTTCACCTGTTTGTGAAGCTCCTAGAAGCTACTGACAAAGTTGCCCCTTATCAACCTCTCCTGCCCTTGTGGTTCAACCTAGCCCTGTGGTTTACCATGGAGCTAGGTGACCTGAAAAGAGTCAGGAGATGTCTTGAGCAACACTGGTGAAAAACTCATAATGAATCTGAGAGAGCATGCTATAGAGCTAATTGGAATACCTATGAAGCAGTGGAGACAACAAAAAGTGTTACTTCTCTGCTCTCATTGCATCAACCACTTCTCAACCACCCCAGTTGTTTAAGGTAACTTGGCATCTACTGACTCCTGAATCTGAGCCTTCATTGTCCCTAGATCAGGAAATTCACTGTGATTTTTTTTTTGGCTGATAAAATTTTAAAAATACATTCTGAGTTGGATGCTGGTTGTAATGTGGCTAGACAGATAAAACGTATAATCAGTGACCTGGCCCATTCATGAACCATTTTGACCCAGTTTCCACAGTGGAAATTGTCAGGCTCCTTGGATCTGTGAAGGCTACCACTTGTGCTCTGGATCCATGCCCTTCCTGGTTGCTGAAATCATATAAAGACCACATTAATGGATAATTGTTGGCTATTACAAAACAATAATTAACTCAGGGCATCTTCCCTTGGCTACTCAAAGAGGTAGTTTTACCTATCTAAATACTAACCCCCCCACACATTCCTACAGAAAAGTGATGTAGCCAGTTATTGTTTGTGTGTTAAGTACCATCAAGTCGCTTCTGACTCATGGCGACCCTATGAATCAATATCCTCCAAAACATCCTATGTTTAACAGCCTTGCTCAGGTCTTGCAAATTGAAAGCCATGGCTTCCTTTATAGAATCAATCCATCTCTTGTTGGGTCTTCCTCTTTTCGTGCTGCCTTCAAGTTTTCCTAGCATGATTGTCTTCTCCAGTGACTCTTGTCTTCTCATAATGTGACCAAAGTACGATACCCTCAGTTTAGTCATTTTAGCTTCTAGGATCAGTTCAGACTTGATTTGATCTATAATCCACTGATTTTTTTTTTTTTTTTGGCCAGTTATTGCCCTGTATCTAATCTGCTATTCTTGGTCAAGATGATTGAGAGTACGGTGATGGACTAGCTTCAGACCTTCTTAGATAACACATCTGCTTTTCAGTCTACTTTCAGGCAATGGAATGGGGGTGGCACTGATGGCTTTAGTTGTTGATCTCTGTCTGAAAGTAGAAACACGTTGCTCCTGGTTGATTTATCTCTTGCAGTGGATACAGTAGACCATGTCATCTTGTTGAAACTTTTGGAGGCTGAAGCATATTGGGGGATGTAATTTGGATTGGTTTTACTGCTCCTTATGGACAGGACTGAAAGGGCTGCAGTTGAAAACCAGTTATCATTGGAGTGGGATTTATCCTGTGGGTTCCACAGGACTCAGTCTTATACATTATCCTATTCAGTCTCCATGTAAACCCTTTGGGAGGAATCATTTGTAGTTTTGTAACTTGATTCCATCAATATGCTGATGACACCAAGCTCTATAACTCTCTCTATCCAAATCTCCTGGAGATGCAGTAGAAGGCATGAGCCATTGTCTGTCTGCAGTTGTTAAATGGCTGAGGGTAAACAAACTGAAATTGAACCCTGAAAAGAGTAATGCTGGCTGGGAAACCTGAAGTCTTGAAGGTAATACTGTAGTTCCTACTTTCAGCTGAACCTTTCTGATGCCATTAAAAGCTGAGGGGTTATACTGGAACCAGCATTACTGCTAGAGCAGTAAATTAATGCAGCTGCAAAAACTGTTTTCTCCCAACTTAGTTTAGCCTGAATGATGGTCCTTTGCCTTCACCTGGCTAATCTGGCCACCTGGATCCATGCCATGGAAACATTAAGATTAGACTACTGTAATGCACTCTACATCCCCCCTCAAAGTCAACAGAGATGCTAGTTGGTGCAGAAGGCTGCAGTTCAGTCAGAGCATATTGGCCCCATTCTGCAGTCACTCTATGGGCTGCCCATCAGTTACCAAGTTCGATTTAAGATACTGGCCATCACATGCAAAGCCCTTCATGGCCTTGAGGCCCTCATATAAGCAGGGCCATCTGTCCCCTTATGCTCCACCACAACAAGTTTGGTCGTTGGAGCAAGGCCTTCTGTAGGTGTTACCCTCTAAATGTGCAAGACCAACAATTGCCTGTACATGTGCATTCTCTGAATGCCATCTTGTCCCAAGGCTACATTGTCAGTGACAAGATTTGTTTCAGTCCTTATATCTCTCAAACATTAGATATATGCTGCTCAAGATCAATGGATCAAGGAACTTCTAAGGGATAAAAGGAAAGGAATGCCATCTTGTGGGCTGGCATTCTGCAACAGAGTGGTCCAGGAGAGAATTTTTATGAAAATGACAGCGCTATATTATAACAGATAGTTTCCAGAAAATGTTTCAATATAGGGAATAGGTCTGTAGACTTGACTACTATGTATGCTATTAGTTGCTGTATGTATTAGCTTTCTTTCACTGCATTGTGTATTTTTACTTTTGTAACACCATATTCTGCTTGTTTAACATGCCATGTTTAATATGTATGCTTTGTTTTAGATTTTTGCTTTGTTCCAGATTTCTGAAATCCTAGTCCTATTACATTGCTTATTAGAGGTCTCATCCTGTAGATTGCATTGTCACACTGTGTAATCTGCCTTGAGTTTCAGTGAGAAAAGCAGACGATAAACAATGTCACTTAGCACTGTCACTTTCATAAATACTTATGCATATATTTAAGGGCAAGTGAAGTTCCTGATCTCCTGTACCTTATATCTCTGCATGAAGTCAACACATATCCTCAGGGTCCTCAATGGACTGGAGGACGTTCTGAAGGTGCTGGAAGAACTCTGCTAAGATGTATTAATTTAGTGCAAGGCTCATTTGCATGTGCACACTTTAGTCCTTCCCCTTGCTGTTTCTCATTAGAAGTCAGACCCCAGCATCACTGCCCACTATACAGTTGCGTTAGGATCTGGGCAGCAACAAAAGAGGAAGAAGACCTAAATTTCCATGCTTTTGGGAACCACTCTGCAATGGAGAACCTCAGCACTATATAAAATTACAATCTTTTCTTCTACCGGCCCCGACGTCCGGGCGTAATGGGCATAATTCTTAGGAATTCCATCCCATTTTGGGGAGGGGGTGTTACAGATCGGGAAGTGTTTGCCATTGAAATAACTGTAAATGTATTTGAATACAGTAACAACCTTGAATGCGTGACATGAAGAATTGAAAAATTTTAAAACAAATGAGCCAAATCTGCTTATAATTTCTGTGTCCATCTCTATGTATTACCACTACCTGTTTCATAATGTTTATGGGGATATCCTCTTCTGTTCTTTATTGCAGAATGTTATATCTTCACAGACTATGTAAGGATTCCCATAGAAAAGATGCTGTGGTTTTTAAAATATTTATATGATAATTTTTTGCTTGGGATTTGGGATGTGTGTGAGAGAGACAGAGCTGCAAGGGACTGGGGAATAATAATATCATCAAGTTTTAAAGTTCATAATCAATCAGTCAATCTTTATTTGCTACCATCATAGATCTGCCAAGACTGACAGCGAGAAAGTCATCAGCACATCTACATGCAATAAAATTTCAGAGCCATATAATGGGATGATCAAGTTCATAATCTTATAAGATACTGGACTGGCAATTAAGGACCACTTAGCAGGTATATAGGCCTTCAAAGTGCTGAAATCAGACATGCTCGATCACCCTTGTGTTTGGCTCAATATTTGTTTGCAAATTATCTAGTAGGGTCCTTGAAAAAATGTTTGAATATTTTTTGAATGTTTGAAAAAGTTCTGTGTATCTGCTTTCTTGCGCTGCTTTCCCCATCACTGTTTCTCATTGTTCTGTGTAAAATGTGAGAGGCCTTTCAATCCTGCAGGGGGCGGGGCGGAGACACCTGGCTTGGAGATACTTTGCATATGCATGTTGGCCACCTCAATTTTTATTGGGCTCAGTGTGCAAATGCCTTGTCCTGACTGGTTCCCTTCTCCATTTGTTCAGCCAATGCATGCAACTAAAAAAAATATCCACTAACAAATGGTAGAGCTTTGATAGGGCCAGGTTACATATTCCATGCACGTGTAGCTCCAAAGTGGGACAAATAACTCCTCCTGGGGCTGTTTTGGTTTAGGGAAATGGCATGGTGGAAATGGCATGGCGGAAGGCAAGAGCTCCTTCCCCCAATACCACAGTCCCAAGCCAAGCTGAATTGGGCCCCTGTGGACTTTTAAAATGCCATTCCCTATAGTTGCTGTGTGGCTACAGGGAAAACAAGCCGGGTCAGGATTGGAGTTACTTTAAATGTGAATGTTGGGTACCCAATTTTCATTGGGTTCAGTGAGTCTGGGCCTGACTTGTTAGAAAATATTGGGTTGGATCCAGACAGCCTGTTCACTCAATATTGCCCAGCCCTTTCTATACACCCTAACTCATATGGCTTTTGTACATGCAGATCCCATAACCCCCAACACTGCTTTTTAAGGGGGAAGGTGTTCAAAAAGTACTTCTGCTTCCTTTTTCATCAAAGAAAAGCTAGTTGGATCCAACCCACAACATGTGGTTTGGCCCTCAGTTGTCTCCATCCTGCTGGGTCGTGTGGTGAGAGAAGTTTCATGGTCTCTCTAGTGTTTAAGCCTTGACCCTTGTGTTCCCTTGCCTGAATCCTAAACCCAAGCATGTTCATGTTTGCTTACGTTAATTGGATTTACACATTCTTATGCTGCTGCTTAAGAACTGTAGTTTGATCTTGTCAATTCTCATCATGCATCAGCATGAGGAATGCTGCCAGCTGCTGCTACCTACTACACTGATGCAAAAGCAATAAAAAAATTATATATATAAAAAAGCAGCCCATACATGCTCATCTAATTGATTTTGAATCTTGCATGTCCTGCCCACAAGACTGTGGGGGCATATATAGTCTAGGCAGGCCTGCAAATCGTGGAGAGTGCAAGCAATCTACCCCTTAGTCCAAAGGGTACAGGGAAAACCAAGGCACAGCAAAAGATGGGTATTGAAGAGCTTTACTCTATACTTCTGAAGAGGCAGACGGTAGGTTGGTGGCAATGAAGTGAATGGCAAAAACATTGTTATCTGCATATCATTGTGTGGATAAGATTTTAGGCAGGTGGATGTTCTGATTTTGTCTCAGGAACCTGGTTATGTTGAGAGAGAGAGAGAAAGAGAGAGAGGGAGGGAGGGAGGGAGGGAGAGAAGGAGAGAGAGGGGGGGAGTGAGTGAGTGTGCGTTATTTTCGGAAACATTTCTTCATGAACAGATTCTCTGGCTGAGTTTCAACTTCAGACTTGTTTAAAAAAGACATGATGTGAACATTATGCTACATTTCTGATTTTCTGATATTGGCTATTGGCATATTTATTCAAGGAAGAAAATATTTTAACAATCTGATTGAAAAATATATAGTACAGATGTATCATCTTGACACCATGACCTGGATAGCCCCAATCTACCTTGATCTCATCAGATCTCAGAAGCTAAGTAGGGCCAGCCCTGGTTAGTATTTGGATGGGCAGCCTCCAAGAAACACCAGGGTTGTGATGCGGAGGCAGGCAATGGCAAACCACCTCAGAACATCTCTTGCCTTGAAAACCCTACAGAGTCGCCTAAGTCAGCTGTAACTTGACAGCACAAAACAACAGCAAACCATCTGATAGGGAAAGTACTCCTCTATATCTATAGACACAGGGTTTGTTAATATAAACATCAACTTTTCGCAAGAATTCTTCATGTAACTTTCCTATGGTTCAAACTACGTTAGTAGGTTAAACAAAGCAGTCAGACTATAGGACTGAAACAGATTTTTTTTAAAGTGAACCTACAGTACCTTATTGACCAAGGACCTTACACTAGCCTGATCTGATCCTATAATTATTCTGAATAGAATAGGGTTTATAGTCCTCCTCAATAACACCCCATGCTTTTTGTTCTATAAAGGGCTTTTTTGTTCTTGTGGCCCCTTCTACAAAAAAGAAGTGTGTGTGTGTGTTGCTTTTCTAGCACTCTAGGGGAGAACACTTTGGTGTCTTGTGTGTTTACATATGAACAAGATACAAAGTGAGAGACAAACTTTTAAAAAATAATTTCAAAACCAAACCTCACTTTAAGAAAAAGAAGTTGCATTTTAAAAAGCCTATGAGAATTAGAATGTTTCAGAATAGAATTGCCTTCCCGTGTTCCTTCTTAGATGTTTGATAGATAAATTAAACCGACTTTGCTTTTCCAGATGATTTCTAGAATTTCTGCATGGAATTTCAACCTCGTCAGAAGAATATATAGATGATATAACCAGATATGTGAATGATGCACTCTACTGCCATCAATAACTAGGGGGTTCTCTGATTTCCATAATACCACTGCAGCCTACCGATAAGGCCCTGAATGAAGCTAGGAGGGAGCATTAATAATTATAATTTGCTATGATTGAGAACAGTTACACAATCATGTGATTCTTTAAATGAGCTAAAGAAGAAGAGTAGTACCCCAAGTTATAAAAACGGAGAAATTATTTATTCTAGGGTGGTATTTGATCCTGGGCTGTCCTTGGTATCCATTTCACAATTAATTCTTATCTGCATCAGGGAAAATCTTTATGAAGGGGATCCCTGTTAAGAATGTGCACCCTAAAAATTAATGTCTTTGAATAATTTTCATTTTACAATGATTAATTACAAATATATTTATAATTTTATATGCAGTTTTGTTTCATTGTGTGTGACAATTAAATAACTTAAGTACACAATTTACTCTGCATTAAAAACAACAACAATCTTGTCATAATTTTTATAAGCCCAACTTTTCTTCAAAGGCAAGGAAGGTGCTACTATCACTCAGCTTCCATTCCTTCTAGTGGCCATATTGGGCCATCTGCAGTGATGGCTGAGTTTAAAATGGAAGATGATAAAGCATCTATGTTGCTCATACAAACTCTGCTGAATGGGATGATTTTGCACAGCTTGGAGGACTACAGTATTAGCAGTGCAACTGTAATCAGAGTTACACCCTTCTGAATGCGCTGAAGCCAATGGGTTTAGAAGGGTTAATTCTGTTTATGATTGCACTGCAAAATACAGTCTCAGATTCTACCCATCCATCTGCAGTTATGTGTTTTCAAAAAATCAGATTTCAGATGAGTTACCCATCCATACCAATCTGACTTTCTGAAAATGCACTGTCTTAAAAAGGATTGTATAAATATTTTTATACACATGGTTGCTAACTACAGATATATACTATTAATTCTGTAGCACCATTGTTACATTTGTAGTGCAATCTTAAAATAGGGTTTCCAACCTCTAGGTACTAGTTGGAGATAGGGCGATAGTGATCAGTTCACCCAGAGAAGATGGCCACTTTGGTGATTGGACTTTATGGCATTGAAGTCCCTCCCCTCCCCCAACCTCGCTCTCCTCAGGCTATGCCCCAAAAATCTCCAGGTATTTCCCAATCCCAACCCAGAGCTGGCAACCCTATCTTAAAACCATATTTACTGCATGCAAAATTATGCTCTCTAAATTATTTTTCTTTATTTCTCCCCTCCTACCTTAGTCACAAGTTGGGGGGATGTCACTGGGCAGTTGAATACAATAATGATGAATATGGAGCACCTTGAATATAGAGTAGAGAGAACCATGAGTTCTGTAATGTTTCTGCTACACCCCGACATTTGCATTTGAATCTACGCTCAGTTAAGTTTCCTCCCAACTTTTGTATATTATTCTTTATATCTTTTCCAAGCAGTTTGCATTTAGAAACATGATTTAAAAATGTGATTTAAAAGAATTATATCTGAAAATTTTCACAGCATCTTCTTTCTGGGGGACTCAGTGCTGGAAGGGGAAAGAAGAGAAGATGCAGCTGGTTGGGTCTGTGGGTTGTGCTTCCTTTCCTCCTGGGCCTTTCAGCCTTTTATTTCTCATCATTACTATTTCAGTATACATGGCTTTCCTCCCCCTTTAACACGGGTTCCTATAAAAGGCCATAAAAGCTGCCTACCATCTGATTAAGGCTTCTGCTGTACACATTTCGATGGGACTGGGTCAGTGTCCCACCCATGTCTCCCCTTCCGACTTAATTTGACTGGACTGTATAGTTAGGGACATTTACATGAAGAAGAGAGAGAGCATTGTGGTCATTAAGCCTACAAAGGATTTCATTTGTGTAATCTGAAAGGGCAACAATGACAAGAGTGTGAAACTGTTTTTACACAGAAAGGCTACGGAAAGGTTGGCATATCTTTAGCCTTATAATTGGCTACAGCAAGGCGCCTGTCCCTTCCCCCAGCCTAGCTGCTGCAAAGATTGCCTAATGAAGGCTCCATTAAGCATTTGGCTGGCTTTGGTTGCTGACCCTTTCAAGTAGCAAGGATGCCCGCAGATGGAGGGGCTGTGGCTCAGTGGTAGAGCATCTGCTTGGCATGCAGAAGGTCCCAGGTTCAATCCCCAGCATAGAATAATAGAATCATAGAGTTGGAAGGGACTACCAGGGTCATCAGCCCCCTGCACAATGCGGGAAATTCACAACTCCCTCCCCCCTCCACACCCCTAGTGACCAGAAGATGGCCAAGATGCCCTCCCTCTCATCATCTGCCTAAGGTCACAGAATCAGCAATGCTGACAGATGGCCATCTAACCTCTTCATAAAAACCTCCATGGAAGGAGAGATTACCACCTCCTGAGGAAGCCTGCTCCACTGAGGAACCGCTCTGACTGTTAGAAAGTTCTTCCTAACGTCTAGACGGAAACTCTTTTGATTTTATTTCAACCCGTCGGTTCTGGTCCGGCCTTCTTAGGCAACAGAAAACAACTCAGCACCATCTCTATACTACAGCCCCTCAAATACTTGAACATGGTTACCATATCCCCTCCCAGACTTCTCCTCTTCAGCATCTCCAATTAAAAGGACTAGGCAAGTAGGTGTTGTAAAAGACTTCAGCCTGAGATGCTGGACAGCCATTGCCAGTCTGAGTAGACAATACTGACTTTGATGGACCAAGGGTCTGATTCAGTATAAGGCAGCTTCATGTGTTCAAGAAACTACCACAGATCACTACATGAAAATGGTGTGGCAATGGTTACCAACCACCAGGTGGTGTCTGGAGATCTCCCAGAATTAGTTAGGGTTGCCAGGTCTCCCCTGGCCACCAGTGGGGGATGGGGGAGTAGGGTTGCCAGATCCAGGTTGGGAAACTCTTGGAGATTTGAGGATGGAGCCTGGGGAGGACAGAGACCTCTGTGGGGCACAATGTCACCCAAGTATCCATTTTCTCCAGGGGAACTGATCTCTGTAGTCTGGAGATGAGCTGTAATTCCAGAGGACTCCCAGGTCCCACCTGCAGGCTGACATCTCTAATTACAGTTGATCTCCAGACTACAAAGATTAGTTTCCCTGGAGAAAATGGCTGCTTTTGGAGGGAGGACTCCATGGCATTATACCCCAGTGAGGCCCCTCCTCTCCCCAAACCCCATCCTCCTCAAGCACCACCTTCAAATCTCCAGGAATTTCCCAACCCAGAGTTTGCAACCCTATGTGGCATCCTTGCTCCTTTTAATCATCTGACCATTATCTATGTAAATAGAGTGGTTATTTTACATGTAGACAAGCTGGGGCCCCTGACTTCGATATCCCAGGCTAACCCAATCTTGTCAGATCTCAGAAGCTAAGCAGGATAGGCCATAGTATTTGGAGGGGAGACCACCAAGAATGTCCAGGGTTGAGACATAGAGCCAGGCAATGGCAAACCACCTCTGAACATCTCTTGCCTTGCAAACCCTACAGGGTTGCCATAAGTCGGCTATGACTTGACGGGAAAAAAAAGAAAAAAGAGCTGGATGCCAAAACTGGAAACAGAAGAGGGTCCCTACAAATGGGGTGGTGGTGGTTACCCAACTAACTTATGAAGTCAGCCAATTACAGAGCAGCATTGAAAGAGGTGGGACTTGATTTGAACTTGGGAGACTGCTTTTCGGTATTCATGCCTCCATTAGCACATCGTTTCGTCCCTGATCATTCCAGCCAATGCATACAGTTTTCCCCAACCCGGGTTACTTTGATCCTGGCTGAAATGGAGAATAAAGGAGGTTAAAGCGACCATGCATAAATGACCTTGAATTGCATCACTTTGGGCTACATGTGAGGTTTCCTGCTTGAATGTTCCTGCTAAAATCCCCCCTCATGCACATGGAAAAATAGCACATCAGACTGAACAATACACTGAGCCCTTCTCCCCCACACACTAATTTTTGAAGTGCAGGGAACATTATTAATAGGGTAACACATTCCCTCCACTGCAACCTGACATGATACAGTCTCGGAAAAGCTCATATGTGATTTTGCTGAGTGGCCTCCCTGTGATGATGACTTGCTCAGAACCACACAAGTCCACAGAAAATTTGAATGTAAATTCAGTCTCCCAGATTCAGTGACCATGATGACTGTTGTTTCCTTATTAATGCTGCTGCAGTTGTCTTGTTTGTGGGCTTCCTAGAGGCACCTGGTTGGCCACTGTATGAACAGACTGCTGGACTTGATGGACCTTGGTCTAATCCAGCAGGGCTTTTCCCATGTTCTTATTTTCTTGTCACACTCATTGTTTATTCTGAAATCATGCACTATGCACAGTAAAACAGTTTGATGTGGCTTTCTCCATTAACCTTGATAGGGCTACCACTTCAACGGTTTTCAGACTGCCCTGCTGATTTTTTCATCCAAACCCCTGCTTTCTTTCCCTAGTTCAGCTCTATGCGATGGATGCTAAAAATAAACAGCAGACGTAAATGCATTCACAGTTTCAAAATAAAGAGATTTGATGCCAGGAGAAATGGCAGCAAAGGTAGCACCTCAGAATAAAAATTTGAGTTCAGATTTAGGTCACTATTTATCACTCACGCTCTAAAGCTGAGACATGATAGTGCAACTTTGCTGAAGCTAAGTGGGTCTGGCTCTGCCTGGATGGGAGATTTCCTGGGAATCCAAAGTAAGTTACCTTGATTCCTTTGGAAGAAAAGCAAGGACAGTCTGATAGACACAATCCACACATTTTGCTCTGCTGATGTCATTCCCTCTGCCACCTGGGCTTCAGCCATGAGCGTTGTGGCCGAATGCGATCTTGGGCTGTATAAACAGAAGTATAGTGTCCAGATCACGCGAAGTAATGGCATCACTTTGCTCTGGTTAGACTTCACCTAGAGTATTGTGTTCAGTTTTGGGCACCACAGTTTAAGAAAGATGTAGATAAGCTGGAATGTGTCCAGAGGAGGGCAACAAAGATGGTGAGGGGTCTGGATACCAAGTCCTAAGAACAAAGGCTGAAGGAGAGGAGAAGACTGAGAGGGGATATGATAACCATGTTCAAGTACTTGAAGGGCTGTCATATAGAGGATGGTGCCGAGTTGTTTTCTGTTGCCTCAGAAGGTCGGACCAGAACCAACGGGTTAAAATTAAATCAAAAGAGTTTCCATCTAGACATTAGGAAGACTTTTCTAACAGAGCAGTTCCTCAGTGGAACAGGCTTCCTCAGGAGGTGGTAAGCTCTCCTTCCCTGGAGGTTTTTAAACAGAGGCTAGATGGCCATCTGTCAGCAATGCTGATTCTATGACCTTACGCAGATCATGAGAGGGAGGGCATCTTGGCCATCTTCTGGGCATGGAGTAGGGGTCACTGGGGATGTGGGGGGGAGGTAGTTGTAAATTCCCTGCATTGTGCAGGGGGTTGGACTAGATGACCCTGGTAGTCCCTTCCAACTCTATGATTGCATTTATCCCTGCACCCAAATATCTTGCTTCCAGGTTAGTGGTCTGCAGACTTGTGGGGGCTGGTTGGAAGTTATTGGCATTGCTTGGAGTAAATGTAGTAGTCTTGGTGGGTAGTGAAAGGTTGAACATCCGGGTAAGGTCAGCACAAGGTCTTTACTGGTTATGGGGCAGGGGTGGTTTGCAGGTTTTGTGTGTGCTCAAAGATGATAATGTCATTACAGCGGATTTTCTTGACCACACTCTTAGATATGTGCTTTAAGCTTAAATTACCAACTTTCAATAGCTAGACTTTTTGTTCGATAGCTAATCGTTAGCTAATCGTATTTTAATTTTTTTTGCCATTTTGTTGTTACATAGAAATTCTTAAAATTTGAGCGGAATGAATGTGGTGGTATGTTGACTTTTATTTGTTTAAGGGCTGGCATTGTCAGAAGCAAAAGAATAAATAATTCGGGGGGGGGGTTCAATGATTTGAAACTCACAATTTTCAGACACAATCCTGAATTTGACCTCTGAGAAGATCTTTTCCCTCAGAATTTCTGATCTTCCAATATACACTAATGTGATGTTACATTTGTACATGCAACTAAATAAATGGTACAAGTAGATAAAAGAAAAAAAATCAAATGTAAAACCTAATAGTTATTTATGCTTGAAGCTCTATTATTTTTTAGGCGGTGGTCTTAAAATGTTCAGGATTAGGTATCACTCATGAATAATCCTAGTGAAGACAGTGAGCTATTTTTAGCTGTGAACAAGACCTAAGCAGAGGGAGAAGGAAAGAAGGAACTTGGACAGGGTTTTCTCTTCCCAATAAGGGCAAAATGGTTGCTGGGAAAAGCTTTCCCCATATAGCTGTGTGTGTTGTATGCGGCCATGCACAAATCCCTCCACATGCTCTGGCTGTACAGGCTGTGCATCTTCTTGAACATGGAGAAAAGGCAATTGATATGTGGAAATGGGGGGGGGTGTTGGTGGGTGAATCATGCCTTGCTGGTTTCAGAGTCCTTGTATAAAATGGCTGCAAAAAGAGAACAGAAAACAGTGTGAGAAAATAAACCTTAGGCTTATTATTTACCAAGGAAGTAACACGATATAAGGGAGGGAGAAGAGACAAGACCAGATGTCAAAGTGTTTAATCACTTTAAAGATTTTGTTATGTGTTAATAATTGTAAATGTAGCTTTGATTGTAGGGTTAGTCCAAAGCTCCTCAGAAAAAAAAAATCTGCATGTTTGGAGTAAAAGAAGCATTTCAATTTCTTCTGCATTAGCGGATAAAAGTGAATTAAGACTTCTATTCCTTTTATAATGCTGAAATATTCCTTCTAATTAAAAAAACACATCAGTCCTGTAGAAATTATATTTAAAACACTTTCTGTTGTGGCATCTGATTTGTTTGTGTGCTGCTATTGTTATTGTTTGGAAATTACTTTTCAGACAGAATGTTAATATCTGTGTCAAGAAATGATTTTTTTCTTATCCCTGTACAAAACTACAAGACACATCATGATATTCTTAAATCTAGAAACGGAGTCATAAATTTTGTGATTTATATCTGTGATTGTTTTGTCTGTGCAAATCCGTCACATATTAAAATTGTTCCAAAGCATGAGACTGCTTCTTGTAGGAAAAGAAAGCAATAAAATTTATATTATTCTGAATTCAGCATATTGGCTGAATTAAACTATTGTGTTTAACTTAATATTAAGGTTAAGGAACTCCCTGTATTGAAAATTCCTCTCCTCCCCACAGACACCAAGGCACTGGCTAAAATATCTCAGCAGATTACAACATTTTATTGAGTGACCAATGCTATGCTAGCAAAATTTGGCATTCTCCACTTAGTAATTCTTCCCACACTTCTATTGCTATGAATACAAGTTGCTAATGGAAAATAAGCAGTAAAATAATTGAAAATATATTTCTGTTAATGTTGATTGTTTAATGTATGTCTTTTAATTGGGGCATAGAATTTGCTGTCAATCCATGGTTAATATCCTGATTTTTTTATAAAACCAAAAAAAAAAAGGGGGGGGGCAATTGTTCACTGTAGCTGTAATGAAACTTGCCCATGTAAAAGTGTTTGACCGTTCATACAATAAGATTTCCAGGTCATGTTCAAGTCTTTAGAAGATGTTTAGTTGTACTTTTCCAATCTCTACTTTGTATTTGAAAACAAAACTTCCATTGAATACAGAGAGGATTTCATGCTGACTGTAGGCTGCTGATCTGCTGTATATAGATTTTCCTGAGTTGCTTCTTTATTGAGATTTAAAATGCTCATCTGCTTACATTGTGCCTTGTGGCAATCGATCTGATTCTTGTACCTACATTTACAAAGTCCGCGTATAAGAGTGACAATCAAATTTTCCCTACGATTTGGCTATTAGTATGTTGTACAACAATACCCAGTTTAAACTTCATGGGTCATTTGCAAGATTCTTTTCTAGAGCATGTGGAACTTGCCGAGATATTTCCATCTTCAAAGCACTTTTTTTTTTGGAGGATGAAGTCCTATGAACACTTACATGGGAGCAATATATCTGCTGCACTTGTCTTACTCTAATGCACAGGATTGGTCACACATATAGTCAGTATCTAATTTTAAAAATGAAGGAAACACTTTTTTTCAGAGTGTTCCTGAAAGCAGTACCTTTCATTTTTTTTAAGTTTGGGTTTGATTTTTCTACAGTCATAAATAATCATTTACCCGTTATCATCTACCAGATTATTATATTGTTGGATTTTCATTTGAAATTTCAAAGAAAAGCAGACGTCTGACTTAATGCTGATGGATATATCAGCATTCAAGAACCTTAGAGATTACCAGTCCTTGAATTTGGAAGAGCATGTGGCTGATGATCGACTAATTCTTCCCATTGAGTCCAGGATACTGTATTAGAAACATTCTTACTTGGTTATATGTTTGCCATCAGCTAAACGAGACTTTACAATACTTATTGCATCATATTATTGTGAACTAAACATTACTACTTTGTAGCAAACACCCTGTTGGATGATGAGTTAAGGCAACCAGTTGGTTCCACTTTGGCTAGGAAAGGCTTTAATCCAGAATTTATATTCTATATGTAATATTATTAATAGTTTGGGTGTTATGTACCATGTTGGACAGTGCCAAATTGCCTGGGCACACATGGGTAGTGTAACAACCTACTATTAGATAGCAAAAGTACTAGGAGCATAATAATCTAAGACCATTCCTGAGTGTGTGTGTGGGGGGGGGGGGCGGTCCGTGGCAGCCGAAGGCAGCACAGTTTACTACCAGTGCAGCAAGCCAAAAAAAATAAATAAAAATGATTTTATTTTTAAAAACCTGGGGAACTCCCCATATAGTTCCACAGGGCTGCACCATGATTTTGCAGGAGTATCTCAGCACCTGCAAAATGGCAGTTTTTGAGCCTGAAAGAGTTAGGAAGCTGCCTAAAGGCCCGGGAACGCCCTCTGGCTGCTGGCACTGGGAGATAGGCTGGGAAAACACTACCGGCATCCTGGGAGGCCAGCGTAAGTCACCTTATGCTGGCATCTGTGCCAGTTTGCATGGTGCAAGTAGCATGGACGCTGGCAAGGGAGTCATGCTGGCTCCTGTGAGGATCCACCCCCCCTTCAGGAATGGGCTGTAAGAGAGAATGTGGTGGACTGGCAGTGTGGTTAATATGATTTTTATTCTGTGCTGCTACTCCACCCACACAGAGACTGTTTTCTGGGCATGCTCTTTTATGCAGATGGAAGAAGCCACCATTTGCATTGGAGTAAGTGCAATGAATGTTCAGATAGCACTGAAAAGCCAGTGGAAGTTTTGCCAATAAATTCAGTAAGACCACAAGATCTACCTAAGTGCATTTGTGATGCTGATAAGGATGAAGGGCAATACATTTACTTAAGCATATCTTTTAAAAGCCTCCTGGCAAGTTTATTATACTGTCTGGTGGGATTCTTACTCTACGCCTTTGGAAAACAGAAAACTCTGTACTCTAGAATGTTTTAGGAGGGTTAATCTTGTTTCCATTTCCTCCCTATTCTTGGGACTTAGTCCTGTTTCCATTTCCTCTTTACTGCCTTATGGGCACTGTGCCAGTTCCTCTGTTCTGATAGAAATGGCACTTTCTTCATGTGCAAGGAGCCTTCCTCTGATGCTCAAAGCTCAGAAGAGTCTCTTGCATTGTGGGAAGGTTTCTTGTGCCACTGGAATGTGCTGCCATTAGCAGAACAGATTCCTGGCACCCAACCCCTCCATTGACTAGAAGTGTTCGATCTATCTTAATACTAATACATTTATCCCACTGGAGATCTTCTAAATGGAACAACAAACATACACGTGGTGATCAAAATCAGTTCAAGAAGCTGAAATAGGGGATTTATCCTAATCTGGAATCAGCCTCTTGTAACACTGTTGGTTGAGGTGGGGCATAGCTCCTTCCCCAGACCACCTATCTGACTTTCTCATACTGTATAATGAAGTATTATAAACATTTCACCCATGAGTTCTTGCCAGCTAAAGATTTTTTAAATTGATCTTTAAGTGACAGTAAAATATATTCAAAGCTCTTAATTTGAAAATAATACCATATTACAAGGAGAAGGAAGAATAAAATCTTTTAATCTTACATAAATATAGGCAAGTAAAATGTCTAAATGGCTTTTAAAATAATAAATGATTATCTTCTCTTTTGGTTATCTGATAACCAATTGAAACAGCCATATTAAAATACTACTTTTGTTTTTGAAGGATCATAAGATTAATAAATACACCAACAATAAGTTAAGTCAATTATATATATATGTTACTCCAAATGTACATGCACTGATTTCTGTTGGTTTAATAATGGAACATCTTCTACATTTGTATTTCCCATAGAAGGTAAAAGGCAGAATAATTAAAATGCATTGTAGATAGAACAGTGGGAAATACTAACATTTCAAAAATTTCACAAATTTTATTTTGTTATTCTTCCCTGGAAACCTTTAAAAATTCTGCTCAGTATAGTTTTAGAACAATTTTCACTTCAAAAAAATACATATTTTAGATACATTAATCAAGAACCAATCAAACATAAAAACAGATGTAATGCTAGTCAAACATTAAACATCAAAATGCAATAAAATAAATAAATTATTTTTATTTTTAAAAATCTATAAAAGGATCGGGTGGTATTTCCCCAATATAAAACTATTTTCACCTTTTCAAATATTGAAATTTAATGTTATGCCTATGGAGAGATTTTAGATCTCATTAGCACCATTCTGCCCTTCTTAGCTTCTGCTGAAAGGATTTGCATGTATCACAGTGCTATCACAATGAAGTCTATTCTAGGCCAGGCCAGTTCAGGAATCAAACTCATACTGTCCATTTTCCATACATCAATTCTTTTAAAAAGTATTTCAATTTTACTAGGATGTGGTATCAGGCTCTTCTTTCTAATCAATGCAAAAATCCAATTCTTTCAAAACTTTGCTCATGGGAAGATTTGAATCCCATAGAAATCAGTGGTATTTCTCAGGAGAATGAAAGCGGAACAATTTTCTAAGCAAGAATCAAAGGGAGGGGGAGTCCTCTCTTAAAATGAAGGAAAGGTTAAAGCATCTTAAGTCTCCCTTAATGGTCACCAGGAAATAGATGTAGCAGCCAGGCTTGTTTTATCAGGCAAACCTTTTGTGGTTTCCTAGGGCTGGGGGGTTATCTGAACGCAGCTTAATGCTGCTGTGGGGTACAAGGGAGGCCTGACTTCAGCATCCGAGAGCTGAACACAACATAGCAACCAAACGGCATATTTTAAATGGCCCGGGTACTCTGGACTATACATGATATGCTGGGGAGGTTTTTTTGCTTTTTTTGTTGTCACTAATCCATTACAAGGAGCCAGAATAGGAAAAACAAACCAAACCAAACCAAACCGAAGCCAGTTACAGATTTAACTTCTGGAAGAGGGACTCGAGACATAGTCGTGTGTTGCTTGTTTGCCCAGGATGGAGGCATGAAATGTTGGCTTTGCTATGATCATCATTGCTGATGTGAAGATTGCCTGTCAAGACACTGGGAAAGCAAAGGGGCAAAAAATGCTATTCCTTGATGTCATTTTCCGTGGCCTGGTTAGAAAATAGGTCACTTGATGTGATGCGGATTTGTTTATTATAGCAGCACCTGCCGGCATTACTATAGTTAAAGGTCTGTCTCTGCTCTCACGATTAACCCCCATTTTCAGAGGTTTATGGACTATAACGTGTCCACAGGAATAAGATCCTCTCTAAATGGTGGCACATGAGGCGTTTCCCAAGGAACCCATTTTCTGAAAGCAACAATCTTTCAGCAGAAATCAGTTCAGCCATTTTGACAAGGAAATGAGAATGTAAACACCGTTCCCAGTTCTGTTTGAATATAGATAATAAAGTTTTCATTGTGTTAAAAGACTGTCATGCTGTCCTTGTATCTGTTAATTAAAAAGGCATCCAAACAGGCTGGTTTTTTTTTTAAATGTAAGTTTTAATAAGAACCTGTATAGACAAAATTTATGAAAATTGGTTATTGTGTGTGTGCATTCTAATTATGCTAATCTGCACTAATACACTGCATTTATATTAGAAACTGATAGGAGTCAGTAAGCTCTGCCTATGAGTCAGTGAGCTCTGTAGATTTAAAAATAATGGACTGTTTCATAAGGTATGTAAATATGGATGCATGCAATGCATCACGCCAGCGGAATGAATTTATGTTTTCTAAATCTGCCTCTGTTTGGGTTTGTTTTAGTATAGTGAATCCTTTTTTTAAAATCCAGCAGTTATGGTCTGTGACTTCCTACATTAAAACTAGCAGCACAAAGCATGCCTGTGTTCTTTTACTGGGTTACCTATGTGTCAGTCCTACTGAAGTCAGTGAGACTTAACATGGATACCAATGTAATTTAAACATGATCTTTGATTTGCAAATTGCTGTACATTTTTTTATTCTGTGCATCTGCTCAACAGACCTGAGGAATAATGTTGACCTTTTTACAGAAGAAAATAAGGTTTAGAAATAGTAACACTGAAGGCCACATAATAAACTTATAGCAGAGGAGGGAGATGATCTGACCTGGATTGTCTGGAAATGTGCAGGACTGTGGCTTATTTATTTATTTTATTTTACAAAACTTGTATCCTGCCTTTCTGCCCTCACAAGGGCCACCAAGGCAGTTTAAATGATGGAGTCTTTACAATTAGGAAAAATTATTAATATGCTTGATCATTGCTCTATGAAACCATGTCTTCCCTGTCAAAGTAGCAGGACATAAACCACACAAATATGTTTAGCAACACTCACAGGCTTTTATATATTTGTGTGTGGATTGTAGATTCTTCCTACAGTGTAAAAAAAAAAAAGTTCTAGCCAAAGTAATTACAGAGATATAATTGAAAATGTGGCCACAGACATTGATAAGAGAGGGAAAGCAGGCAAGAATATAAGAATTCCTTGCCTGAACAATTTTAATTTCTGTCCATACAAGAGTTTTGGAAGGTAATAAATCAGATTTTCCTCCCATATATGTTGGATGGGAATAATGCTTTCCTAAGAATAATACAACAGGAAAATGGCAACCTGCTCTAACTGTTTAGAAAAAAGTATGTAAATTATGTTAATGATATGCAAGCACAAAATGCAAATTACTTGTGGCCCTTTGGCTAGTGCAACCAGTCCTATAGCACAGAACAAGCTGCATACTGTGTATACCAGCAAATGTTTAAAGGGTTGACTCAAAATTGTGACTAGAAGGGAATGTGGAATCAGTGCTATGCAGTTACCTCATTGTCAAGTCAGTTCCATTTGTGTCTTTTTATTACAGGCATCTTTGGAGCACACAGCAATCAAACAGATACCATAACGTATTGGCAAGCCTGGCACATGATGGGAGTGAGCTAGAGATGGAATTTTAAAAACATTTGGACGGAGGCGCCCTGCACTTCTAGAGTCCCAGTGTCAGCATTAGGAGATATTGTCGTGAAATTCAATCCAGCAAGGATTAGAACTGAAGTGGCGGCCTCGGAGACGGCTTGTGCACAGTAAGCTGCTTTTCTATTTTGGCCCCATCTTCTGCTCCCTGCTAGTCTGGTTATTTTCACCCTGCCGGTGGCACAAGTGGGCAACCCCTCTGCCCACAAAAGCCAACCTCATGTTGTTCCCCAACGGGGTTGATCTGCAGTTGAACGGAATGAAGCACAGTCAATAGAGGCAAATTAAAACCATATAATTTTGCAATCTTGGTTTAGCTCTAATTGCAGCAATAAAACAGTGGAAAGAATAATTGTGGAGCATATGTTTGTGAGTGACATTATCTAGGTGAGTTCCCCTTTACGGCAGAACACGGTCCTATTTGTCTCTCTGGTTCCCATGTATTGGAATGACAAACCTGCAAGCCCGGAGTTAATTCTGATTGCAGCAGCTGCTTACACATGGAGTCTCCATAGCAACAGTGGAGGTTGCCACGCAACCATATTCTTTTAGGGACAGTGAAAATGCCCAAAGGCTTACTAAAAATATGTCGGGGGGGGGAGGAAGAATCTCAATTTTTTTTCTTACTACTTTTAATGGTTATAAAGAACTGGGCTGCCAGTTTGAAAGCGGAGGTCAAACAAATAAAACCCCCAACTCCGACCTTTTTGAAATTGCCTGCTCTTTCTGGAGATCTCATGCCTTATTCACAAAGATGACTTCTGATCGATTGCAAAATTGGTAGCTTACGCTAGGTGGTCCTTGCAGACCGAACGATGCAGCGCTGTACTATTGGTATTCTCGCAGGGTTAAAGGTCATGGGAGAATCATCAATGCAGTATTGATTAGTGGAGCTGAAAAATGCCCATGCTTACACCTTCCAGTCGCTTCGGGCTGCATCCCAGAGTAGCGCAGCCTCTGAGTAAGCCTGTCATTCTATCAGCATATGTGACATCACTTCAGTCATCTCAGCTGTTTTTTTTTTTTGCCGTTTTCTATAAATAGCCTGATAAAACCCATCTTCTGATCACAGGCACATAAGACAGGCTTTAAAAAAACAAAAACAAAACCCCAAACCTCCACTAACATAGTGCTACAAATCCGCACTTGGGGAATGCATGGAAGACAATGTAAGGTATAGTTATATTTATCACCCATCTACTTACCACCCATCTACAGAGGGAAAATGCATTAAAAGACAAGGGGCAAAAGGGAGTAGCAAATAGTGAGGCTTGCCATATTTGGTTTACTGCATTGCTGGTGACAACCTTTATTCGGTTTATTCGGTGATTTCAGCTTCAGTCTGTGAACAGGGTTGTTGGAATCATCATTGTTCGAAGCGAGGACACAGCTATGCGCGAGGGGTTGTTTGCAAATGATGCCCAATGTTGGTTAAAATCAAAGAACAGCATTTGCAAGTATTCTTTTCATTGTTCCACTGGTTTTTGCTGAACTAACCAAGGGAACCAGAAGGAAATAAATTCCATAGGATTCATAAAGTAACAAAATATGTTTTGGAAGATTTTGGAAAACTAGGCTTGGTTGGAAGAATTTTATAAATGCCAACTAATAAGAGTGCGTTCTGCATATTATTGATAGGCAGAAGATAGGTATCTGCAGGAAGTAAAACCTCTCATTAGTGGAAATATGGAATTGATACAATGTAAAAAATGCGCAGCCTGCAAGGCTTTGTGACACATACACATAGCTTACTGCTTACTATTCTCATGATACGCAGAGAAGGCAGATGAGAAAAGGACATGATAGATGAGAGCAGCCAGCCATCTTTCCTGCTTTCATTCTTAGAGTGCAACACTGCCTTTTGGGTTTATTTTGGGTCACGCTGAGCAGGTAATGAATTTCCAAAGTCATTAGTTACAATTCTAGTTGTGCCTTTTCAGCATCTTTTAAAAAAATCTCTCTTTTGTTATGTAAAAGCATATGTTCAAACATAAGAGCCAGAAGATGAATGAAAGATGATGGTTACCTTTTTAATAGCAGCAGGGCTAGGGTCTTGCTAACCGGGTGAACATTTATGAAAATAATGGATTTGGTCTTACTTCTTGCTGCATCATTCACGCTAAAGGGGACCCTTACTTCTTTTGGATGTGGCGCTGCCGATCTTATTATAGTGCTGCATGTGATAGTCTATAAAAATGGTGCCTACACAATGCCATCCTAAGCTGTTCTACTCAAAATCCATCTACTCAATGAGGTTTACTCCTGGTAAAATGATCATAGGATTTCACACTAAAAATATCTTTCTGAGGGGCAAGAAACAGTCGAGGTTGACTTTACTGCATGACACAGACCTCTCTGTTTAGCCTTTGAGTGATGTGGATAATAAATTGGACTAGATGATCAGGGAATGTTACAGCCTACCAAAGAAGAGTGTACTGCAGGATCTACTTAAAATATATCGGCATGCTCTGGTCTATGACTTGCAATTACAGTTGGTCCAGTCAAGCTGCTACTGGATGTAACATTCTATTTGTTGCACTGGATCTGCTCCCATGAAATTGATAGGGACTTTCATTACTGAAGCTGGGTTGCAATTGGATAAAACATGAACTATGTTTATACCTGTAAGTTCTGAATAAATATTCTTATATTACAATGAGGGTGATGGTTTATATTCATCTGGGCATTCATGTCAAATATTCTTTCATACATCTGCATTGAGTAACCTCCCACATCCCACATACCATATGTTGCAGTTTGCAGCAGTGATTGGGCTTTGTATGGTGAAGGTCACCATTGTTTTTTACCTGACGAGGCCATGCATTGGTCTTTTATGCCTTCCTAAGTTAAACTACTGTGATGTATTTTATGCGGGTTGTTTTTGGTGACTGTTTAGAAATTCTACCTTGTATACATCACAGTTACTCTTGTTTTGCTACCAGTAGATTACTAAAAGTGACTTTTCCCTACTGTGGCTCTTGGTGTCCTTTGCCACTCCATTCCACTGGATGTATTACAGGTACAATCCCTATTTTCTTTTTGGATGGGAGTGAAAATTCACTCCTTCTTACTGTGCCTTCAGCAACTTGATCAAGCTCATTATGTTTGCTACTGTTTGGTTGTTGTGCTTGTTTTAACGCTCTTTGTTGATTTTTTTGTGGTTGGTACTATTTGGTTAGCGTTTATACACAGTATGACTTGTCTTAGTACTAGGTTGTTTCATCGTTTTATTTGGAACTATTAATTGGAGCTATTATAGTTGGAAGACAACTATAAGACATTGTCTGTTTAGACAATGCTTTTTATACAAAGTAAATCTCAATCCATCTAGGGCAGTATTCTCCACTCTTCTGACAGCAACTCAGAGATCTATCCCATCATCACTCAGTTTACAATAACCCTGCCAGTTAAAGTCTGGTCCAATAAAAAGGCTGATCCTATGACATCCTTCTCTCTAATAGGAGAATATACAGTACAACACTGGGTATAATATAATATTGAATATGTATATAAATATTCAGTATGTTTCATAGCCTGAAGGTTCAATAGGCTTTCCTCAACTCCTCAACCATGGTACAGGTTGAGATCATGGATCATCTATCTCCAAAGAATGACAACCTTAGATGTCATGACAGTATGAAGGACCAGGAATGACCAGGCATTTTTTTCAGGAGGTATCAAGCATCACATCTAGAGCCTGCACCACTAGCCAGGCCCAAATGGAACCACTGTAGTCTTTTCTGCAGCTTAAGCTCAGCAAGCAATAACATGGAAGGAAACAATGAGTGTACCTTGAGGGAAGGAGGGACAATCTACCTTCAGCTGCCCTTGAATGGCCTGATTAGCAAAGAACTATTCAGAAAACCTGATGTTATCCTTCTCCCTAACAGGCGAGCATACAGTACAACACTGAGTATAATATAATATTGAATATGCATATTCAATACATTTCACATATACAAAGGTTTTATATAGGTTAAGGGTATCCCCCCTCCCCTCCATGAATGGAACTGTGTAAAATGATTCTACATCTGTATGGTTTTTTTTTTTTGGGGGGGGGCAATATTCCTTATAGCATACAGTAGAAAATACAGTAAAATACTTTATAGCCAAAAATAATTTTTGTGAGTTCTACCATCACTGCAAACAACTGCAAATCTCACGAGTAATGTCAGAGAGAGCTGGATCAGGCATAGATTGCTCTTCACCAAAGACTGGATGCACTGTTGCCAGTGAGTTTCTGAATAAGCAGACCCACCTGCTAGCTAGCTGATAACACTCTGGGGTCATTTCATTGAAGAAACTGTCAGCCGGTAGGTATTTATATAATGCCACTGATGAATTCATGACTTGCGTGGCTGAAACTAATAAAGGTGTAAAAGGAGAAAGAGAATGTAGATAAATGCACATTCCTTTGTATCATAACAAAACTTTGACATGTAAATCAGCTGAACGAGGGAGAATAGGCAAGGAATGCATCTCCCTGTACAGTAAAACAAGGATGATTGTTCAGCAGCATACTTGGCTCTCGGCCAAAGCAGTCGTGTGCCATGCTTGTTTGCCTACCAGTGCTGCTTAGATTGGCAAATGCCCATGCAGCTTGAAGGCGGAGGGCTGGATGCCTGCCAGGAAGTGTGTGGGCCTGATGCCACTGCTGGACTCCATAGCCTGGTAGGGAGGAAGAATACAAAGGCATTCAATAATCCGTATGTCCCTCTGCTTCAAGAGAGTGGTGCCAAGCAGCATTTAATGAGAGATTGCTTTGTTACAAAGTCCTCAACATCAAGTGGGCTGGTGAGCTCATTAACCTGACTGCAGCAAATAAAAAAGGCACACTCAGAAGACTCCCATGATAGCATACTCAATTGTGTAAGAGCCCTTTTGCTTCCTTTATGGTGATCCATTAGCAAGCAGCAGTGTAAACACCGCAAAGCAAGCCAGTTTTCTGATTGTTCAACTAAAGTCTCCTTGCCCTTTGGGGTTTAGGGCCTTTCCAGACGACAGGTTTAGTGTGCAATAAGTGTGCAGCTGTTACTTAGGAGTTGCAAGGGATGCTAGAGTCTCTTTCTCCGCAGCTAATAAGTTTGCTGCAAGGCAATCTGTATATTCCCAGCTAGGGTTGTGCATATCGATATACCTGAACTGAAAATAAACCTGAAAATAAGCCCATTTCGGCAATATTCGGGTTTCGGGTCGACTGAATACCAAAACCCATTCAGCTTGAATATTCAACCTGAATAGGCAATTCCAGAAAAAGCCGAATAGATATTCAGCTTTTTTGGGTTTCAGCTATTCACCTTCTGCAAAGTCTCCATTTTGTGGCCCTTGTTGTGTTTAAAGGAGAGCTATCTCCTTTCTTCGTATTCCTGCCCCCTGGTTGCTTTCCAGGGCAGCAGGAGGGAGGGAGCAGGCATGTTGGAGTGGCCAATAGGAAGGCTCACTGGAGCTTCCCATGTGGTCAATGGCAGATTCCAGCTGGCTGCAAAGCTGGCTGCAAAGCCAGCTGGTGCAATCTACCTGGATTGCAACAGAGGACAATCTAGAGAGGTGGAGGAAGGAGGACCACGAATTCTCGGTGGCCGATAGGAACCCAGGTAAGGAGGAACAGTCTTCTTTCACCAATCATAGATGGTGTTTTGGCTGGAATTATTTTCAAACTTTCTGTGCTCGGCCAAAGACTATAAAAGTAGGTCTGGTTCTCAGTTTGGTGGCATAGCTTGGCTTTAGCTCCTGCTGCCTGATTCTTCCTCTGTGATCCTGGAGCCTCATCCTGATCTGCTGGATTACAACCTGCTGCTTGGGTTGGATTCCTTCCTTCCGGCTTCCTGGAGGAGAAGATATCGAGAGTTTGAGATCTCATTGTTTTCCTTTTAAACAAGTTGTTGTATTTCGGGCTTCTTTTCTAAATTTTGCTAGAAGCCAGCAGGCCTTTGCCTGTGGGTTGGTGGTGGTGAGGAGGGGTTGCTAGTTTGAGGGGGTGATTTGATTATTTTGGGTGGGAGGCCCTGCTTCCATTTCTCCACTGCTTGCTGTTTCAAAGTTGCATTGTTTGAATTTTGGGATTTTCTCTGCTTCAGATCTTGCTGGCTTTTTCCTGAAAGGAAGGGGTTATTTGATTGTTTGAGTGCGCACAGCTTTGTTGTTGTCATCATCGTTCTCATTGTTGAATTTAGAGAGAGGGTTTTTTGGGCAGTTTGGTGTCTTCTTGTGTGAACTTTGCAATGTTTTCCTATAGGGAATGGGGCAACCCCTTTGGACCCCTGACCCAATCTTTAGCAAACCTCAGGGTTCATGAAAGGAGATTTCCTTCAAGCTACCCTGAAAATTTGGGAACTCTACCTCCAAAAACGCCCCCACAGGAGATTAAAAAATAGAATATAATGGGTCCGAATTTTTTGGGTACACCCAGAAATAAGCCGAGACAGAGTACCAATATTTACCAGTATGGCTATTTGCCTTATTTTGAGTTTACCGAAAAAACGGGCCCAATGAACCCAAACCCAAAATTTACCGATTTTTTTTACACAACCCTATTCCCAGCACTCACACTGAGAAAAATATATGACTTAAAAAAAAGTGATTCTTCACCCAGTTCCTCAGCCTAGAATATCAACTGCAGTACTGGGTATGGGCCTATATCCTACCCATCCACTCTGTGAAGTCTGATGACTTCCTCCAACCTAAACAGCCTTCTTCCAATGTGTGGTTCTTCCACCAGATGAAGAACCACTTACAGTAGAGGAAGGATGTTAGACTGGAGGAGGACTTTGTTCAGCAGAATGGTAGTATACAGGGCACTATGTAGTTGCATAGGAGTCATGAACACCTGTTGATTAGTTCCTGTAACAAGGGGGGAGAAGTAAGAAGTGACACAGATCTCTTCTTCCAATAACAAACACTAAGACATTTTCTCCTGTCTGCATCAGTGTGATATTACCATTTCAGAAAATTTTAAGCTTATTTATTATTTTATAATTTTAATTTATTTTTGGAGGGTCTGTTCCCTCACTTCAGTGAGGAGCACACATCTTCCTTTTAAGGAAAGTATTAGAAAGGATACTTCCTCTGCTGCAGCGAGGATGCACCCAATACATTTCATGATGGTGGTATGGTATGACACCATCTATCATACCACTTCTGCTGAATAGGGGTTAACCTTTGTGGGGAAAATGTTTATTATCTATGTATTTGGTAAATTTTTATTCTACCCTTCCTACAAATAGTTCAGGGTGACAGACATTCCTCCACAAATAAATAAATAAATAAATGAAAGAAAGAAAGAACGAAAGAAAGAAAGAAAGACCTTTGCACCATCAAGAAATTTACCCTAGATGCAAGTGTTGTGGTATCTATTTACTACTCTTACATTATTTCCAATATAAAAATCTATGAAGCAACGACAAGATTTCTGAGCTCATTTTTATAGCATGTCTGCTATTCTGCAGAAAGGTTCTGGATGTGGGGGGTGGGGGAAATAATATACAGTGAAATGCAAATAAGTGCAAATGCGGCTATCCCAAAGGAATTGGAAATACAATTAGATTTCTTTATGTGTGGGGGCTCTTATTGTGGTAGTGGCTCATTTCTCCCATGCATTGTTTACTCTGTATATCTGAGTTTTGTAGTGATGTAACAGACAGTCTCTGCCACAGTTACATAACATGATTTTCTGTATTTTTCAGTGAATACATGGCTTGCCCTCAGGAAACTGTATTAGAGAACTGTGCTTCCAGAACAAGTGCCTGTTATATCTCCATTTGAAACATATTAGTCTGTTGATCTGATAACCAACAAGGAAAATTGAAACAAATCTCCACTTACTTTTACAATTTAAAACATTTACTGTGGGCACGATTTTATTGACTTCAGTACAGCTAAACTGGGGAAGAATTTGACTTATTAGATTAAGTCCAAGGGTCAAATTAATACAAACAACATCATATTTTTGGCTGTCTGTAAAAGAGAACATATGTAGTTTTGTGTGCACATACTGAAAGACATTTCTTTGAAACAGTAAAATCCTGATTTCTGCTACAATGCAAACATGTGTTCCAGTCAACATGTGAACAGGCTATGTAGCAATCCATGCTGAATCCTGAAAAGACTCTGTCGAAACAGGGTTATACCTGGATCCCTGTCTAGTTAGGATTACTGACACCACATCTCCACTATGTGGTTATTGTACCTTGTCTGCAAGTCCAGCGTTTTCTTTCTACTCTGGGGAGATCAACCTTCATGGACTTTGGTCTCAAGGAGCTTTATAGGCTATGGACATTGCTGGACTTTTCTTGTAGTGTGTTGATATATGCAATTTATTTAATATATCATATAGCATCCTAAATATTTTGCGTTTAGCACATTTTTTCTACTGCTGTTATTTGTTGCATCTCACTAGACAGCAGGCTAACTTTTTTGACAGCAGGCTAGCTTTTTTTGGCCTGGAGGTTGGCAACCCTATCTCCACACTATAGAAATCAGTTCCCCTGGAGAAAATGGCTGCTTTGGATTCTCTCGCATTACATTCCTGCTGAGCTCCTTGCCCTTCACAAACCCCACCCATTTCAGGCACTGCCTCCACACCTCCAGGAATTTCCCAAGCTGAAGTGGACAGCCCTATGCCCCATACATGGAATGTCTCAGGGCAAGCAGTTTTCCTGGTTGTACAAAATAAGATCCCTCACCAAGGCAGTGAGTTGGAAATATGCCAGGGGAAATGTTGCACATAGAAACACCAATCAGGAGTAGCGTCAGGCATCATGGACATGGGTTAAATGTTCTGGTTTGCTGGCATGCTTGCCAAGCGTTTACAGTATTTTCTGAGTTGTTGTCTCTTTTCATTGCCCTACCTACCCCTGGTACCCCCAGAGAAACAGACAAAAGCATGGGGGAAACAGAAACTGAAAGTAGACAGCAGGCTTACCAAATATATATTTCATTGGGGCTTATTTGATTCCTCGCAGAAAGTGGAGAGCAATTTTATTTGGGTTGATTAGCCTTCAGCAGTTAACAAACAAGGTGTATGCATCCCATGTTGATAGTTATTATCTGAAGGCACATGCCTACTAGGTAGCAAACCCATCTATCCTTGTGTTAGGAGCAGACATAAATGTCCCTTCAGGCCTCCTGCCCGACTCCAAAGTCAGCTGCTGATTATTGCTGTGACTTCTAATGTTCGCTAGGTTATTAATTGTTTTTTTCAGTAATGGGTCTCTTCTTCCATTTCTTCTGTTTCCACTTTCATTTCCAGAAAAATAAGCGGTTATATCAAGTTTTTAAATAAATTTTCTGCACTGTCTCTGCAATTAGATGTGTCTAAGTTGCTAAAAGACTTAACTCTTCTGTTCTACCATGCTGTTGCTGGGGAGACCATTATTTGCCCAATTTTAGATCTCCATTCCATTGAATAGTGCCTATGTAGCTCTAAACTGGTGCAAATAATGTCCTCCTGAGGCTGATTCAGATTGGAAAAATAGTGCAGGAAAAGAGGCTGGAGCCCCTTGTTCCATGCCATGTGGTCGTGCAAGGTAATGCACAGCACAATGAAATTCCACCACACATTGTTTAACTAGGTATTTCAGTAAAGTTAGAGAAGAAAGACACAGTAGCATCAGCTTCATGCCTGACAGAACTATAGTCTTCAGGTTGCCACCTACTGGTCTTCCCCTCTATTAAGATAGCCCAACCGGCATCTACTAGAGCCTGTGTTTTCTGTATGGTAACTCCCATGCTTGTTGTGGAATGGTATGGTGTAGCCCAATCTTGTCAGATCTCAGAAGGGTCGGTACTTGGAAGGGAGACCACCAAGAAAGGTTCTGCAGAGGAAGGCAATGGCAAACCACCCTGCATCTTACTTGTCGGCCCAGGGCCAAAAGGGGGAGGAGAGGCCCAGCAAGCAACTGAGGGGGAAGCCAGCGTGCCTCCCTGTATTCAGACCAGGTGGACCAGAGAGAAAAAACTCTACTCCCAACGTCCGCCTGGCCAACCCCCACCCTAACCCAAGTCCTCCTGGATTGGCTCATTTGAGCCAAGAGAAGAGGGCTGATTGGCCAGCTGTTCCCTCCAGCCAAGCCGCAGCCCCGACAAAGGGACGAAGTGGCGTAAAACACCGCTCATCCTCAGAAGCCAGCCAGCTGCTTCCTGCAACCTTCCTCCCCCACCCATGCTGACAAACGGGGCTCCAGGTAAGCCCCTGCAACCCATTCTTGCCATGAAAACCCCTTCCTGGAGACGTCATAGGTCAGTTGTGTTTTGATGGCACATACATACCTAACTCCCATGCTATGAAACAGATAGATTGTGAGGTGAAGGGATACCAGCTCGAGACGTTTTTACAAGGTGCTGCAAAGCCATTTTATTTGGATTGTAGGCTATGGGCATTTTATGTGGGAGAAGGGTTATTTGGGATTTCATTGCAGTTTGTATATTTTAAATATGTATTTCTAAGCCATCATGAGCTACACAGGAAATGCAGGGTATAAATATTTTAATTCAATAAAATAAAAATTCTCAGTGGGTACCAGGTATCTGTTACAAAAAGAATTCTAGGTTGCAGTTTAGAATGGCCCTTTTCTATTATTATCACAAGGAACTGTTCATCTGTATGAATGTGACGACCATTGGTCAAGCTCACTCTTCTGGTTTGCCATCCTACTGTACCAAGAATAAAGGCGAAATGAAGAAAAAACAATTATCATCTGGCACAATATTTACTGCTGAAATGGAAGGTGCAAGGTGGGGGGAGATTTGAGTTCAAGCTTGGCAGAACAGTCCTATTTTTAACCATTTGAACACTCTATTTCTTAAGAACATAAAAATAAACGGTGGTTTTACTAGTGTTCTCCTAGCACTTGGTAGTTTTTTCCTGGGTGCCAAAAGTGTGCATTGCATTCTGTGGATTTGCACTGTGTCCATGCAGTCTAGGGAATGGTCTACTATTTATTTTATTTAAAATATTTCTCTATCTCCTTTCTTCCAGGCATCCCAGGACCAAGATGGGTCCTGGGATCTTGCGCTGATCTCCTGAATGTGAAAAGGTTCTGAAGTGAATCTTTGTATAGGGGACTTGGGGGGTCTGAGCAGTAGTGGATGGAACATACTCTGTTAGTTTAGTTGATGTCCGGAGCCAATGTTATTTGTTTCTTCTGATTTTTAGAAAGAGATAAATCTGTCCAAAGGGATTGAGCCTATAACATTGAATATCTGGCCTCTCTCTCTGACCCGAAAGACACTTGAACACAAGGTGACCAGCACCACTTGTAACACAAATACCCCACCATCTGGATCAGGTAATCATACCCACTGAACTGACTGGAAATAGTTATTCCATGTGAGACTCAACTTTCTCAGTCTACAAGGGTATAACCACACCAGCACTTTTTATTCTCCCACAAAATGTGATCTGGAGTAAAAGAGCATGAGCAATGCTAAGAATTCAGTTTACTTCTCCTACAGTTACAGGCTAACCAGCAAAAACCCATTTCTAGGAATTCTCTTGTCATTAAGGACCAAATTACTCTGTATTTTTCATTCATGGTGATTTCTCTTTGGAAGTAATCTTCACATGACAAGCAATTATCCAGCTAAGTTTAAGAATGTAAAGAAATATAATAACCAGTAGCAATGAGAAGAGTTTTTCCAGTGTTTTTTTTTAAGGATTCAATATCTGTCTACTTCTGGGGATTTACTCCCAACAATTTTCTGACAAATTTCAAAGTACTCCATGTGCTTTATTGGTTATCTGTATTACTAGAAATACGCCATCTTTTTTTCCCTTCCATTATTATGGTGAAGTGGTAAGGCTTCCTGAAATTCCTGCATGTTTGGATGGTTGTCTGAATTAGTAATCTATGGTTATTATTCTAAGATGTAAGGTTTCATTGCTGAAGTCTACTTTGTTTTTTCTTCCTGGTGGCACAGGTGTTATTTATATAATTTGGAAGATTGATAGGGCTATCTTCACATTTTCCTTTCTTTTTAACATTTATATATTAGCATATTGGATTCCTCCCCCTCTTTAACCAGAACCATACCAACTATCACTGAAGTTATATTTATGTGTGTGTCAGGGGTGCCCTGTGGTGCAGAGTGGTAAGCTGCTTTACTGCAGTCCAAGCTCTGCTCACGACCTGAGTTCAATCCCAACGGAAGTTGGTTTCAGGTAGCTGGCTCAAGGTTAACTCAGCCTTCCATCCTTCCGAGGTCAGTCAAATGAGTACCCAGCTTTCTGGGGGTAAAGGGAAGATGACTGGGGAAGGCCCTGGCAAACCACCCCATAAACAAAGTCTGCCTAGTAAACATTGGGCTGTGACGTCACCCAAGGGGCAGGAATGACCCGGTGCTTGCTCAGGGGACCTTTACCTTTTTTACAGGGGTGGAATGTGTGCATATACACTAAATTTTGTTTTTGCTAAGTAAAATGAACCAGTGGAGGTATTTTTACCTTCATTTCCCATTTGTAGAGATGACACATGTGCACTTGTGTTTAAGAGAGTGAGCATTAAAAACACTGAAAAATTCACTTGCGTAGAGAATGCATGTAGATAGTGTGCATGGATAATGTATATTATTCACACTATTGGTTTATTGTACCCTCCAGTATAACCAATGTCTATCTGTAAATAAAGAACCAGTAAACAATGTATGGAGAGACAGGTAGTCTTCACTCACAGAATGAGTCTGTAACAAAATGCTGAGCAGCAGCAACCATGGAATACTCCAAAACCAGTCCGGTTGTTTGGGTTGCAGAAGCAAGCAAACTTCCTGCCATTTTTCTAGACTGGAAATAAACTTCAAAACTTTTGCAATAAAAGCCTTCCAATCTCTATAAAGCTTATAACAATAAGCATTCTGATGAAGGCCTCTTCTAAAATTTAGTGTCTTAGCAATAAGGGCAATTCATATAATAACAATGAGTGACCATAGGCAAAACAATTGCTCCTGATCCAGGAGCGGGTGCATAAATTCTCTTGGCACGTTTTTCAACACCGTTACTTTCAATTCTGCCACAGTCCAAAGATGGAGACCCGTCCATCTATTATACGTATACCAATATTACAACTTCATGCATTTTTAAGGTATGAAGGAGAAACAAAAATGCAATACAGACAAATCAAATTCCTTCTCTCCTCCCTAGTAAATAAGTAATGCAGTAACCAGAATGATGAACAAAACACTTCGTAGCAATTCCTATGCAGAGAGTAGGATTTCAGCAGTGATCCTCAGATTGTAATTCTGTGAACACTTATTGGGAGAAAATCCTATAGAACTACATAAGAACATAAGGACATAAGAAAGGCCATGCTGGATCAGACCAAGGTCCATCAAGTCCAGCAGTCTGTTCACACAGTGGCCAACCAGGTGCCTCTAGGAAGCCACTAACAAGACGAGTGCAGCAGCACCATCCTGCCTGTGTTCCACCGCACCCAAAATAATAGGCATGCTCCTCTGATACTAGAGAGATTAGGTATGCAGCATGACTAGTATCCATTCTAACTAACAACCATGAATACCCCTCTCCTCCATGAATATGTCCACTCCCCTCTTAAAGCCCTCCAAGCTGGCAGCCATCACCACATCCTGGGGCAGGGAGTTCCACAATTTAACTATGCGTTGTGTGAAAAAATACTTCCTTGTATCTGTTTTGAATCTCTCACCCTCCAGCTTTAGCAGATGACCCTGTGTTCTAGTATTATGGGAGAGGGAGAAAAACTCCTCCCTGTCCACTCTCTCCAAACCATGCATAATTTTATAGACCTCTATCATGTCTCCCTTCATCCTTCTTTCCAATCTAAACAGCCCTAAGCGTCTTAACCGCTCCCCATAGGACAGTTGCTCTAGACCCCTAATCATTTTGGTTGCTCTTTTCTGTACCTTCTCAAGCTCTGTAATATCCTTTTTTAGGTATGGTGACCAGAACTGTACACAGTATTCCAAGTGGGGTCTCACCATAGATTTGTACAAGGGCAGTATGATATCAGCAGTTTTATTCTCTATTCCTTGTCTAATTATGGCCAGCATGGAATCTGCCTTTTTTACAGCAGCCGCACACTGGGTTGACATCTTCATTGAGCTATCCACTACCACCCCAAGATCCCTTTCTTGGTCTGTTGCTGCCAGCACAGATCCCTTCAGTGTATATGTGAAGTTGGGATTTTTTGTCCCAATATGCATCACTTTATACTTACATTGAATCTCATTTACCATTTTAATGCCCATTCTTCCAGTATGCAGAGATCCTTCTGGAGCTCTTCACAGTCCGATTTTGTTTTAACCACCCTAAATAATTTGGTGTCATCTGCAAACTTGGCTACTTCACTGTTTAACCCCAACTCCAGGTCATTGATGAACAGGTTGAAAAGCACTGGTCCCAACACAGATCCCTGAGGCACCCCACTGCTCACATCCCGCCATTGTGAGAACTGACCATTGATTCCTACTCTCTGCTTCTTATTTTTCAGCCAGCTCTCAATCCATAAGATTTTTTTTCAGCCAGCTCTCAATCCATAACTACATCACTTAACTTTTCTGTAAACATACTTAGGATCCCATAAGCTATACTGGGTAGAATCCAAAGAATTGTGAGTGGCACTGTGCTCATTACATGGTTCTTTCCTGTCTCTAGCTTCTGGATGCAGGTCCGGGCACTTCCTGCAAAATAGCCCCTGGGAGTCAGAAATGCTCAGGAACAAAGTATGCCACAGGTGTCTACAGTGGGAAGGAGCAATCAGCAAAAATGGCCCCCCATGACATGATAGAAAATGCCCTCCAATCATGGACAGAGAGTCTTTGGATCCAACCCAATATAAACCCACCAGGTATTTCCATATGGACCTTATGTGATTTTGTGCTGCAATGATTTTCAGCATTCTCTGTATTATAGGTTCACTTTCATTACAAAAAAATGATTATTGTAAATTAAACATTTACTTGTTGTTTTTAATTATTATTATTATTATCGTTATCGCTATCGTTATCATTATTAGTTAACGTTTCAGTAGGATCACACTGTAAGCCTGCTAAGTATTCTGCTATGCATTTCATTAAAACTGGTGGAACTGGGGGGTTGGCTGGTTGGAACTGGAGGGTTGGCTGGTTCTTCTTTGTGTTCATATATCATAAATATTCCTATACAAATTTGTCTGGTGTGCTGTTTTTATGTCTGATTTTTTTACTGCTGGCTTTGGAGTCATTCAATGATAGTTTTGCTTATTTGCCAGGTGGTAGTTGATTAAAAATTAAGAGCTACAAAACCAGAGGATATAACTAGGGCTGTCGTTTCAATTCGTTCCGAACCGAAAAACCGCCGTATTTCCCCCGATTCGGCCCTTTCCGGTTTGGGATGAACCGAATTCAAAAAAGGCGGGAAACGGGGGGAGCTGAATTCGCTGACTTCAGGGGTTCGGTGAATAAATTCAGCAAATTCAGGGTTCGGCTCTCCCCCTGCGCACCTTCACGGGGCTTCCCTGAAGTCCCACGGGGGGCTCTTTAAACAGATCTGCGCCTCCCAGTTGGGAGGCGCAGATCTGTTCCACACCCCCGCGCGCCTTCAGGGGGCTTTCCTGAAGTCCCACGGGGGGCTCTTTAAACAGATCTGCACCTCCCAGTTGGGAGGCGCAGATCTGTTCCACCCCCCCACATGCCTTCAGGGGGCTTCCCTGAAGGCACGTGGGGGGCTCTTTAAACAGATCTGTGTCTCCCAGCTGGGAGGCGCAGATCTGTTCCACCCCCCCCGCGCGCCTTCAGGGGGCTTCTCTGAAGGCACGCAGGGGGCTCTTTAAACAGATCTGCGCCTCCCAGCTGGGAGGCACATCTGTTTAAAGGCCCCCCTGCGCGCCTTCAGGGAAGCCCCGTGAAGGCCCGGGGGGCCGAATTTTTCCCCGAACTCTGGATCTCGCCCGAATTTCAGGGATCTGAAGCGGGGCAGTTCGGACTTCGGCACAGCCCAAATTTAAAAGGGCCGAATTTTGCCAAAGCCGAACTGTACTGAATTTTTTTTTCAACAGCCCTAGATATAACCAGTCTTTTTTCAGGGGGTTAAGGTGTTCATATTCTAGTCAAGGCCTCTTAAAGTTTGTGATTTTTAAAATTTCAAATTATAAGTTTCTTAGGATCATTTTGATTCAGCATTTTTGGATCCACCACAGGTGTGTCGATGCATTTCAAGGCATGACTTTATTTTGGAGGAGGGTATGAGTTTGACTCAATAAAGGAAGCCACAGCCTTCAATTTGCAAGATCTGAGCAAGGCTGTCAAAGATAGGACATTTTGGAGGACTTTCATTCATAGGGTCACCATGAGTCGGAAGCGACTTGACGGCACTTAACACACACACACACACATGAATTTGTTATTTTTAACAAAGCACCATTTATTTATGGTGTACAAGGATTTTTTCACATTAGTAACATTCCATTATTTCTATAGCCATCATTGTGCCTAGTGCAAAATCCATATGATAAAAGACAAATCCCTTCTGGAAGGACTTTACAAACTAAATTTACATAGTGTGAGAAGAAGAGATGGGGGAGTAAGAAGGAAAGAGGTGGGACTAGCAAAAAGGAGAGAGGGAACATTATACATGTTGCAGTTAATATATTTTCAAAAGGGAAAGGATGCCTAGAAAGATACAAAATAAAGTTCTCTGTTGGTGATTTATTCATGCAATAGGTGGGAGAACAGGCAATTGTTAAAGGCAGGTGAGGTACTAGTGCAGGTTTTAAAAAGTTGTAGGACTAATTTTCTTGGTGGATACAACTCTGTGTCTAAATCATGTTTAACATAAAATGGACTCTCTAATCTATCACAGTTGTGCTCAGAGCAATAGAAATCTCCATTGTAGTCCATTAATTCTCCTGCAACGACTGCAGGAAAAGCAACAACCTTTAGGATGCATTAGTGGTATTGATTGATCTGTCTGTATGCATTACTTGGGTACGGTGTCCTTTTTTTCCCAGGAAATACAACTTTTTATCTGTGCCATTTCATTGTATGTGCCTCTCCAGTTAAGATTAATAAATGGTTTCAATAGCTTACTGTTCAGTAGCTTACTATTTTTGTGGTTGTTTTTTTTTTTAAATCCCCCTTGTGGATGACATTTCTCTTTCTTGGTGTTAGCCAAAAGGTAAACATTTAGGAAAGTTTCAGGGAAATTATGCTTTTTTTTAAAGTTATATGTGGCTATAAAAAGTATATATTTCCGACTGTGCAAATAACTGCCAAGTACTAGCTTAAAAACCTTAATTATGTCTGAACTCTGAAAAATGCTTAAAGGGTATGCTGAATTTTGGCATTTTCTGAATGTGTTTATGAAAACCTCTGCCGGTTTCTTAGCGGATGCAAATCAGCCTAGAACTGCAAAATATCATTAGAAGTGTACAGTTATTTTCACCACATCTGGTCCATTTATACTGTAAATAACTGAGTACTTGCTTATATTTCCAGTTGTCCTGGGCAACAACTCCTTACATACAATGGTTTAAATGTTCCAGGGATAAATTGGAGCCCTAAGTAAGTCGGAGGTAAGCAACAGAACCTCTTTCAAAACAGGCTGTTGGCTCACCATTTTTTAATGCATGCAAAAATGATTGTGTAAACTTGGGATGGTGATTTCTGTCATTTTGGGAGTTGCTCTACTCTCCAGAATGTTGCCCAGATGCTGAAAATTACCAGCTCCATGTGGAAGTAGGTGTTATATAGCAGTAGGTGGTTCATAGCTTTGAATTACATCTGGTCATGTACACTAAAGATGTATGTATGGAATTTTTCTTTTGAAAAATTTTCTTTTGACTTTCCCACTACCCTCTCCTGCTAAAGTCATTCATGTTGCCCAATATTATGCCCCTATGGTCAATGGATCCTCAGGAACAGGGGCCAAAAAAGTGGGCTGCTATGAGAGGGAGGATGTCATCCTCCCCCTCTTCCCCATAGAAGAGTTTCTGCAAGCAGGGTTGTGCATTATCGATATACCCGAACTGAAAATAAACCCGAAATTAGCCATTTTGGCAATATTGGCAATACTGGATTTTGGGTAGACCGAATATCAAAACCTGGGAATCTGCCTGAAGCCGAATAGGCGATTCCCAAAAAAGCTGAATAATTATTCAGCTTTTTCGGGTTCAGCTAGTTGCCTTTGTTCAGATACACTGTTCTGTGCTTTCTCCTATTTTTTCTATTTTTTGACTGGTTTTGTTAGGGCCCCATACCCTTTTGAGGTAGGGTCATGTAATAGGAGCCAACTTTGACTGACAACTATTCAGTGGGTTGATCTGCAATTCTGCAACAAGTATAACGGTTATTTAAAAGACAGGGCTCACCCAGTCCCATCTTGAGGGATATACCCTCCAACTAAAAAGAACCACCTTCAACAGCTGTTCACACCACCAGGCTTCAACAGCTGTTCACACCACCAGGCTTCTGAAGGAGACTTCCTCACCCACGCGGATGAGCAATCTCCTTCAGAATAACCCCCATGGTCGAGACTTTGGCTGGCTCCGATATCACAACCCCCTTTCCCCCCATGAAAACCTGATTTCAAAAGAGGGTTGCCCTAAGTAGTTGCTTCATTTCCCCACATGTGACCATCTCTTGAAATCAGGTATTTGATTACTGTAATAAATGACTGCTTGCAGGATGTCATTTGCCACCAAAAGTAATGTTTTTGGTGCCTTATTTTTCTTTCATTGAAGCATTTCCCCTCAGTTTTGAAGCTAATTTGCATGGACATCATGCTATGTGCCCCAAATATGAAGGGAGCTCCCAGACTTTGAGGTGCCAGCCTGCCAATTAGCTCTTTCCACCAGTCCTCAGCAACGGTGAACTTCTGAACATGAAAACCAATGGACAGCTCGGCTTGCAAATGCCTGGAGGATGGGGGCGACCCCTTTGCTTACCCATAAAATTGGACCCCCATCCCGAAGTTCACCAAACTTTACTGACAGTGTAAGAAGAGTGCCTTGCAGCCACGCTGCAAATTTGGTGACTCTACCTCCAAAAATGCCCCCCACAGGAGCTTTGAAAAAAATCCTCATAGACTATCATGCACCCGATTTCTTTTGTAAACCTGGAAATAAATCCGAAATACCCCTTTACCAGTATGGGTATTGGTCTTATTCCGGGTTTACAAAAAAATTTAGGCCCAATAAACCCAAAATTTACCAAAAAACTTTTGCACGACCCTATCTGCAAGCGAAAAGCCAACTTAACATCAAAGTCCATGAAATCTATACTGTATAGACAAGGGTACTTGATTCTTACTGAGAACTTTGCAATAGTAGCTTCTGAAACAAAATCAGGTTTCCCCGTGTGTGTAAGGTGCCATCAAGTTACAGCTGACTTAGGCAACCTTGTAGGGTTTTCAAGGCACAAGACTAACAGAGGCAGTTTGCCATTGCAACATTAAAAAGATAGCAATATATACACAGGTCATGAAGGGAGAACTTCACCTTTCCCATTCTTCCATTAATTTAAAGTTACCAGAACACTAGGCTTCAAATTACTCTTCATTAAAAAAAAAAATCATCAATTTTAATTTGTTAATGTATTCATTCCTTTTTTGTGTTTATTATAATTTTCTATGAGTCTCAATGGAAATGCATTCCAATTTGTAACACCCACAGTTACAATGTAACATTTTAACATTCAATTTGAATGACATTTTAAAGATTATACTACTCACTGAAAGAATTGTGCCAGCCAAATTTCATACAGATAGGAGGAAGTGTTTCAGATTTATAGGCAATAAAGGCAAAACACATTTCTAGCTATAGCATCCAATTTGGATCAAACTCTGAGGGACTGAATTTGTTACACAAGGGATCCTGGCTGCCAAATTTCAGGCAGATAGGAAACACGAACCCAATTTTATAAGCAATTTAAGCCGAAACACATGTTAGAAACAAAATGTTTTGATGATTGATTTAACGTTTCCTATATGTCAGCTTCGTATTTCTTGATCTCTCCTGACTTTCTCTCTCTTCTTCCATGACCACACAGAGAAGAAATAAAAGATGTTTTGCTTCAGTGATAGACAGAATGGTTCCTGCTTATTTTGATGACTGATTTATTGCTTCCTGTTAATTTTGATGACGATGCTTCCTGTTTATTCAAGAATCTTCTTGGGTACAAATGTCTCCTCACATTTTTTGGTAACTGGGTAAATAGCATTTTATTTAGTATTTAACCAAATTTGAAATTTGCCAGGAAAGAAACCTTCAGTGAGAGAGACAACTCTTGAGAATGTAATCCTAACTGTATGTGAAACAATATAGACAGAAATGTAATTTGATTTTAATTGTCTGTAAAGTAAAGACCCTTGCTTCCTTAGAGGGAGGGAGGGAGGGAGAAACAGAGAAAGAAAGAAACTTTCTTCTAATGCAAAATGGGTTACGATCAGTCATTTTGATTGCCATTCATTTTTGTATGAAAAAAAAAACCAAATTGGACTTCTCCAGTTATTTTTTTTGTGCATTTCATTTTTTTAGAATGAACGTACATCCCTACTCAAATCATGAATATATTTTCTACTTATGTTAGTCAAACTGTAATACCTTATAATGTTTCTTCAAATTGCATTAAAAATTCTGAATATTTCACAATTTACATTTGCAACAGCAGCCAGAATTTTGTGGTCTCCCATGTCTTCTGTATAAGGAAGCCTGGAGGGCTTCCACATGGAGCGTTTTCTCTGTTTCATCAGCTCTGGCCATGCACCTTTATTATGTTTCCACACAATGTCATCCTCTGTTTCTGCATAAATCATGAACAGCTTGTTTTTTTTCCCACTGAAGACTTTATTTGTTTAACCAGAAAAAGACCTTTCTATATGAATGACAGGAGGAAATGCCCCCTTCTTCCCCTTTCTGTACATTTCCACAGTGGACCACCTGTTGCTGACACCCGCAAAATTGAGGCCGAATATGCCAAAGGTATGCAAGCCTCAACAGGTTGTTGGTCAGGTCCCCCGTAAAAACGTAAAGCTTAATTAGAAAAAAATAATATTTCTTACACAATAGCAAGTCAAACTCATATTCCACTGTGTCCCTCAGTAAAGGACTGTTACCAATATGAGGCTCCAGTGGTCACTCGCTAGTGGTCGCTCTCCCCTAGGGCTATCAATTCGGTTCGGCCCGAACTGAAAATCAGCCGAATTTCCCTTGATTCGGCGGTTTTTAGTTCGGGAGGAACCGAACTCAAAACTGGCGGGCAACCGGGGGGGCCGAATTCAGCGAGTTCGGGAGTTCGTGAATAAATTCGGCCAATTCGGGGCCATCAGTAAGCAGCATAACCTTCAGTAAGCAGCATTCTCCTCCCCCGGCCAATCGGTGGCCAAGCTGGGTCTTCTTCTGGCCAATCAGTCAGGATTGAGTACTGGAGGAATCAGCTGATGTGCGGCCGGCCGGGGAAAGAGAGAGAGAGAGGGAAATCCTCACGTGTGTGTGAGGGGGTGCTTGTGCACATTCGCTCCTTTCCGTGGCTGCAGGGGGCGCATTTTTTGGGGTACCGACCCCAAACTTTCAGGGGATATTCAGACAGGTTTTCTTAAGAGACCACCCAAGTTTTGTAAACATTGGGTCAGGGGGTTCCGAGATATGGGCTCCCCCCCTTTTTCTTTCCATGGCTGCAGAGGGCGCATTTTTGGGTGTGCCGACCCCAAACTTTCAGCGGAGCATCAGACAAGGCTTCTTAAGATACCCCCCAAGTTTTGTAAACATTGGGTCAGGCCCCCCCGAGATATGGGCTCCACCCCTTTTTTCCTCTCCCCTTTTCCATTTTCGTGGCTGCAGGGGGCACTTTTTTGGGGGTGCAGCCCCCAAACTTTTATCATAGCTTCAGAGAATCCCTCTTAAGAGACCACCCAAGTTTTGTAAAGATGGGTTCAGTGGGGGCTGAAATATCGGCTCCCCCCTTTTCTCTTTCCGTGGCTGCAGGGGGCGCATTTTTGGGTGTGCCGACCCCAGACTTTCAGCGGAGCTTCAGTCAAGGCTTTTTAAGAGACCACCCAAGTTTTGTAAACATTGGGTCAGGGCCCCCCGAGATATGGGCTTTCCCCTTTTCCCTATTGGGATGAATGGATCACCCTCGAGAGATGCATACATATGGATCTTATATTGGATACAAATGGAATCATATTGGATTACCCAGCCTCCCAGCCCCTCCTGCTGGAACAGAAGACAGCCACAGTAAGACCCCTTTGGGGGCTTTAATCTATATTTTTTCTTTTCTGTGTGTGTGTGTGGGGGGAAAGCAGAGTCTGTGTGTGTGTGTGGGGAGGGAGCAGTTTCTGTGGGTGGGGGGGGAAGCCAAAGGGGGCTTTTGCCGGTTCTGCCTGGGGTGTGTGTTCCCCCTCCAGTCTCTCTCTCCCTGGTTTGAGGGGGGGCTTCATTTTTATTCTTCAGGTTTTTCCTCATTCATAAGATCAGTTAGGTTATTTTGATGCTTGCTCAAAACTGGTTTTCAAATGGTGACTTAAAGAATGCATCTGCTTGGTCCCAAGTCCAATGCAAAAGGAGAAATTCCACCCCCTCCTATTCATTATGCATAGCTAGCTGCCTCTGTCCCTTTCCATGGTATGCAAACTCCCAGGTGTCAGGTGTTGCTTTGCACTGTTGCAAAGGTGTTGCATTGCGTGCTTGTGTTGCTTTGCAGTTGTATTGTTTTGCAAAATTCTTCACACCTGCCCCGCCCTTTGCATGTTTGCAAAGGTGTTGCTTTTCAGTTGTGTTGCTTTGCAAAGTTCTTACCACCTGCCCCGCCCTTGCTCTCATCAGCTGTTTGTCGGGGCCGGGAGCTTTGTGGTGGGAGGCAAGCTCTGCTGAGAGATACACATTAAGGGTGGGGGGGACCCCTTTCAGGGCCCATATCTCAGCCCCCCCTGACCCAATCTTTACAAAACTTGGGGAGTCTTTCAATATACGTCCTTTGAAGCTCTGCTGAAAGTTTGGGACCTCTAAGCCCAAAAATGCCCCCCCAGAGCCGCGGAAAGGCGCGGTTGTGTTTTTAATGGCTTTATTCGGCCGAATTTTTTTCCGAACTTTGAATTCCCGCCGAATTGAATGGATCCGAAGTGGGGGAGTTCGGACTTCGGCACGTACCGAACCCACAAGGGCCAAATTCGGCCGAATCCGAACTGTACCGAATTTTTTTTTTTGACAGCCCTACTCTCCCCACAAGACCAGATTTTTCTACTCCTCCACCCCAGCCAGTACTTCATAAGCTTACTGATGGAGAATATCCAGATTGTCCTGGCAGCTTCCTTTTGATGCTGGCGAAGGACTGCCTCAGACTGTTTTGTAATTTTCCCTCTGGCCCTTTTGAGGCATTCTTCACATCTCTTCAAACAAATGTAGCCACAGATCTCTTCACAGTCTATCTGTGATCTTTCTTCTGCCTTCTCTTTCATAGTGACCCTTCTTGCCTTTAGCCTGTCTCTTATTCAGCTCTTGGAAGGTCTTGGCTGGTGGCTTTCTTCCCTTCTTCCAGATGCTCTTTTGCTTTCCAGCCACCCTCCAACTGCTTTTCTGCTGCCTCTCCTTTCTCTGCTGACATTTATATACCGTCTCAGGAAGGTTCCAAGCAATCAACTACTGACACTTGGTCAAACCCTGTTCTGATTGGTTACAGAATTTCAGACTTTAGGAGCCCTTTCAAAGCATCTATATATCTAATAGTGAAGTTGGCAAAACTTTTGATACTCAAATCCAGTGACTGGAACAGTGAACAGGCAGATTTTTCTCCAAACCTGAAAAGGGCCCCAGGTTTGCAGAAAAATCTGAAATCTTAAACACACACACACACACACACACACACACACACACACACACACACACACACTGGGGAGTTTTGAAAAGCCCAATGATAAAAGGAGTGCCTGTAGCTTTAAGCAACAGATTCTCTTAGTGACTGTTGCTAGGCAACCACAGATTCCAGGCTTGGTTTTGCCAGTAAGAGGCAGGGGCAGGGCCCTTTCTAGACCTATTTTGCCTGTGAGGATGGCCCTTGCTGGGGCTAGACCTGGCTAGGGTTGCCAACTCCAGGTTGGGACATTCCTGGAGATTTGTGATGAAGTTTGAGGAGGGCAGGGTTTGGGAAGATAACAGATCTGCCCTGAATATAATGCCATAGAGTCCACTTTCCAAAGCAGCCATTTTCCCCAAGGGGTCAGTTTTCCGTCATTTGGAGTTCAGCTGTAGTACTGGGAGATCTCCAGGTCCCACCTGGAAGTTGGCAATCCTAGGCCAGGCAGCAACCTTTGGGTGATTTATTTGCATGACTCAACTAAGCCTGGCTGCTTGCTACTGTTCAACAGCAGCCACTCTATGAGAGCCAGTGTGGTTTAGCAGTTAGCAGAACAGGGTCTGCGAGACAGAAATTCAAATCCCCATTTTGCTATGGAAGCCTACTGGGTGATTATGAACCAGCAACTGCTCCAGGAACATGAGGACCAAGGGAAAAGCCTTCATGTGGAATCAACCAAGGCCAATATGATAGGTGGTATCTTTGTGGCTAGCAAAATCAAGTGCAGTTGATCTTCCAGAATACATTTCAGAAAGCTGGAACAGCAAAAGACCTGCTTGTTCACCTGTAATAATTAACACATTTCAGTTAATAAGGTAATGGCTTAATGGTCTAAATGAAATCATGATTGAACTATTCTTATATGGATTATAATATTAGACTTCATTCAATTTTAAATACTGCCAACAGATGTTTCGCAGTTTGCAGTGTCACTGGAGATCCACAGGCTGATGATAATTTGCCAAGTGCCAATTGTGTGTGATGGGTCATAGTCTACTTCCACAATAGGGATGTGCAATATCCAGAGTCTACTTCCACAATAGGGATTCTAAAATAAATGAAATACAGAAGAAAAAAATTGTTTGATTCATTTTAGCTTTACATTTTTGTGTTTTTTCCCTTTACTATAATTGTTACACCTGTTTGGTTTCTTTCTTCATCTTAATTTGTTTAGTTGGAGAAACATTTCAACCTGTAACTTTCCTCCTCAACCAACTGGGATCAAGGTCTCTCATGGATCGTATTGAGGTATCTATACTGCCAAATTTCAAATAGTCTTGAGGAAGGGCCCACATTTTAAAGGCAATTAAAATATCACTTGCAGATTAGGCATGGAGGCATGATAATATTGGGAAGCAAGTGACTTTCCCCGTCCTTTATCAAATCCTCAAGTGAACAGTGAGTCTAGTTTTAAATACGGAGTGCCCCAGTCTGTGCTCAGTTGTTTTCAGGAGTCTTTCACTAGCCTGGCTGACTTCTTCTGTAATAGCCAACCTGGAAGAAAAATCCTGAAATCAAACAACTCAGCCCAGTGAGGTAAGATGCAGGAAGCGGCAGGGTTTGCATCCCTCATTTTACGCACATTGGTTTTATTTGAAGATACATCCATCCTACCCACCTATCCACTTTGCTTACATCTGAACGACTGATTTTGCCCATAAATGAGGTTTGCCCAAAATGGGCAATAGTTGTTAGCCGCCCTGAGCCCGACCCTGGCTAGGGATTGGGGTGGGATAAAAGTTTAAATAAATAAATGGCTCTCAACTAAAAGAGATTGCTTGCTCCTCCCTCCCATATTGGTGCTTTGGCTACAATAAAAATCCGTTTCATTGATTGTTTTAAATAAAATTAAGGATGTTCTCACATATTGAGAGTGTTCTCAGATCTTTCCTCAGCACAAATTTTCAAGTGCTTCCTCCTTCCTGCTACCTCGGAGTTCTTTCTGAGCAAAAGAAAGGCTTTTTTAAAACAAGGCTTGTATTTCTCTCCTCCCCTTCTTTCAGGTAGCTCCGTTTTTTGTTTTTGTTCTTAAAATGCTTTTCTATGCGGCAGTTGGGTCTGGGGAGAAAGAAATCTTCTCTCACGTGAAACAATGCGAAGTAAGCCAATTACAGAGCAGCATTTAAAGGGGTGGGACTTGATTTAAGCTTGGGAGACTGCTTTTCTATATACATGGTTCGATTAGCACACAATTTTGTCCCTGATCATTCAAGCCAATGCATACAGTTTTCCCCAACCCTGATTACTTTAAAGTGCGATGAAGCCAGGTCCAAGCAGGGAGATCCAACCCATGCATAAAAGACCCTTCTTTCAAGGGCCACTAGCCCAGTCCCCCACACACCCACTGGGGAGCTGATGGGGAAGACGGAAGAAGTACATGGCAGTCCTGGAAGCAGTGAGGCATGTGTCCCCTAGGCTGGCCAGTGGAGAGACTCAATAGCCTACAGGAGTGGGCATGTGGCTGCCAGCACAGAAGGCATCATCTGAGAGTACATGTTCATATGGGCGTGAACAGGCAACCATCCAGCTGGGGAAGGGAGTAGGGCAACATTGTTTCAGAGGAACGGTGGAAAATAGATTGGAGCTGGAAAGAAGAAGGCACTGCGGGAAGGGAGTGGGATAGGGTGGGAGAAATATAAGGTGTAATGATATAATGGACACATATTTATCATTAGCATGCAAAGGGTCTAACAAATTACAAACATGGCAAGAGGTGAGCTGTAATGAACAGTCTGGGCAAAGATTTCGGTAAAAACTTCATGGCGGCATGTGCAAACAACCAGCACAGTTTGCCATTATTTATATCTCTAGTATATTTGAGTGCAGCGTGCATCATACTGTATCTGTAGGCTAAAGCCCATTACATGCTTGAATCTGCATCTGCACAGTGTGTGGGGCGCCCTGCCCCCCCTGCGCTCGAGATATCTCCCGCCGGTACAGGAGGAGGTCGGGATGGAGGAGCTTCCTCAGCCTCAGACCTTTCTGAGGGCGAGTCTGGTTTGAATCCCCCCGCAGAGGAAGCCAGGATCACCGTGCCGCCTGCCCAGGCGATCCACAAGCCCCTCCTGTGCTCCTCCTCGGCCTCCGCGTCCTCCACCCTTTTATCCTCCTCCCTCCCGGTGCCGCCCTCCACCCGTCCCCGTGACATTCCCCGCCTCCTCCCAGCTGCAGCCCTTCAGGCTTCCCTGCCTTTCCCTGGTCCCCGCCTCCCGCCACGGGGCTGAGCTTCCCCGCCCCCTTCCGCTCCGGGCGCGGCCGCCCATCAGCAGTCCTGCGGGCCGCCGCCCCCTCCGCTCTTCTTCGGGGCCGCCTCCTGGCCGCCGCCCCTCTCCCTCTCCGCTGTTGCTGCCGCCGCCCTCTGGCCCGTCCTTCCGCCGGCGGGGTTCGCGGCCCCCTGCGAAGGAGACCGGGGGGCCTGGTGAGTTCTCGGGGGAGCCGGGTCGTTTCCCCGGCGCCCCGCTTCCCCCCCCCGCCGCCAGCCCGATCCCCCGACGGCCCGAACCAGACGCCTCCTCCTGCGGCTTGCCCCCTCTTGGGGCAGGAGGAGGAGCCCCGCCAAGTCCGGCGACTCCCGGGGTTCCGGGGGTCGCAGGACACAGTGGTTTAAATATGAACACTCTGCAGATGTGAGCTGTACCTGCAAAAATTGAGGTCATGGATCATATACAGGGAGCCTTTATGCATTCAGGAGTATCTTCCATATGTACTTACTATATGTGAAGTTGTGATCTCAAACGCATTTTGTTTGGGTGCACCAAGGAAACAGGGTAGCTGGTATGATCTTGGTTCTCTATTGCATTTATTCTGTGTTTGTGTGAATCATATGCTTAAGGTTATGGTGAAAATTCATTGTAAAAATCATCTGCCAGGTTAATCTCTGTTCCATTTCTATAGGTTTCTCTCTTCTCCAAAATATTATCCTGCTCAAGCATTTAACATTACAAAATAAATAGGAAAACTTATTATGACACAAGAATTTCTATGCTGATTTCCTGACCACCCATGCTTTCTAAGGCCTTAGTAGGCAGTGCACTTATATTTTAAAAATCTGTTTGGAGCTTTGCTTTCTGATTTAAGATTGCAATCATGAACAAATGGATAAGTACAAAAGAACTGCAACTGCTCATTTAAGACATAGTGTTATATGATGTACTGTTATGGGAAGAATATAAGATGGGCATATCTTAGGTGAGCTGGACATTTGGTCGTGCATCAGCAGAACTTGCTTTCCTCCCACATTTACTATATGTTAGTTTCTATGCAGCCAAAGCTGAGTCAAGGCCAAAGTAAAGGTGATTCAACAAACAGTAAGAGCATATAAGCATCATTGTTCAGACCAGTGAGCAATCCTGATCTAGAAGGCCTTAGAGGGGTCGCCTGACCGGGCCTTTTAGTGCAAAGAGGTTGCTTTGGAGAGGCGAGAATTTTTCACTGCAGTGCTTTCTATGGGCCAGACCTGAATGGGGGCTCACAGTTTAAGACCCTTATCTGACATCTCTCATGTCGCTCACTCAAAATTTACTAGGGAATCTGGTTCTGACACTATGCCACTATAAATTTGTGCAAGATAAATCGAGGAACACCAGAGTAAATTTGGGGTTGAATGGCAAGCAGTGCTCATTGTAAACAATGCAGTTCAGTTCTCATGACATTTGGCCTTTGGTCCAGTCCTTTGCACGATATACCTGAGAATATCATGGCCACCTTTTCATAATGTTGTATGTATATGTTTATATGAAGGAGAGGGCTTTTAAGTTACCTGTGTCTTTAGGTATCTTAACAGCATAGATTTATACATCAAGAACAACCACAAGAAATAATGTCATTTTATATGCTATTAGTATAATTTTGCATATGTCATTTGACTCTGAATAGCAGATAGTGCTTCAGAGAAGCAGTAGTAATGAGTGACGGACACCATCTTTCAGGCTAGGAACCCATAGCAATGCATTTCTGAGCAGAGAGGTCTCTACACTTTGCAACATTTTGGTGGCTATATGCACGAGATAATCATTGAAGTTTCTTAACCCATAATATCTACGCAAACTAAACAAGATATCATTTCTCAAAATTTTAGCCGGAGGTAATTGCAATGATGAAATATTGTATTTTACACACATAGCCAGTATGATATGCCTGTTCCACTAAATCATAGAAATTAGAGACAAAATGTAATTTTAGCTTCTTTTTGACCTCTGTCTATCCCAGTGCTTATGTGTTAATTTCATTCTGTCATTCAGTGTTTGTCACATTTCGTTTAGGGGAAGGAACTTGTACCTTGAGAGTATCCTACAATGGAATGGTTCTCACCAAATGGAAATTTCCCCCCACAATTGCATGCTTTTAGCACCCTAACCACTCCATTCCCTGAAGTGTTCTATATGCATATAATTTGTTAGGATATACTACTGAAATACTATTATTGTGGATATGATTTTAATTTTTTTAATGAATATACTAAATGTGCGCAAAAATTATATAAAAATTTCAGTGTAAAAGCTCCATGAGCTTGTTGGGGCAGGTTGGGATATCAGTTGAAAATTGAAATAAATAACATAAATAACATACATTTGATAACTACAATAAATGGCTTGTAAACAAAAGTTTTCAAACACAGGACAAATTATTTTCATACCATGTACCAGATCAATTAACGTTTTTCCAAAGTCAAGGAGAATTTCATAATATATTCCCAATAATGTATGGGTATGGAAGATCAGATATTGGCATGAAAACTGGCGTTCTTTTTAAAAATTAAACTGATTTCAGGGATATGACTTAGATCTCTCAAGCTCTTTACGTAGACCACTGTTTGTATTTAATACTTCTTGTGAAAATAAAGCACACCCATGTGTCTTGAAAAAAAAATCATAATTGCAGTGTACATAAAGCCTGTCAAAGCTCTAATTTTCAATATTCTAATGAATATCAAAAGAGTCCAGCACTTCTGACTTTGACAAATTGCAGATGAGATTTTATTCATTAAGAGGACTGCTAATGTTTATTTAAATGCAATTTACTGTTGCATTATTGATTAGCTCCCGCAAAATTATCTTACAAGAAGCACGTGTAGCAAGAAGATTTCAGGTTGAGAAAGGATTTATCTAGGGAAGGCCTGTAGGCTTGATTTAGGCCCCAGGACATGAGAGTTTTAATTTATCTGGAAAGAAAGGCCTGGTGGAAGGTTTGCTTTGTTTGCATTTAGACAGCAGATGAAAGGGGTTTTGATGTTGAGCTGGGAGAAAATGGCTGCCATTCTTGTTATTCATACAGAGAACTGAGCAGAAGGGGGGAAAATCTATTACAGGGGGCAAGATAAAAAAAAATTCCTTCCTCAAATCATTTTCTGAATCAGGCTGTGTGCTACTAGCCTATTATCTTCCAAAGGCAAACTAATAAAGAGTATAAAGAGCATGTTGCTCTTTATCTAAAATCTCAAAATTAGAAAAAATCTTGTTGCATTTATTATTGAGTCTTTATATAGGTGAAATATATTTGGGAACAACTATAGTGAAGCTATTTTCTCCATAGCGTGTGAATTAATATAACTGTTTGCCTTAGTGTGGGAAAGGAGACCAACATGCATAAGAAACCTGGTGTGCATGTATAGCTTTATGCCACATTATTTTATGTACATTCAGTGATGCACATTGATTAATCAACCCGATACTGGTATAGGTAGGGTTGCCAACTGCCAGGTAGTAGCAGGAGATCTCCTGCTAATTCAACAGATCTCCAGCCGATAGAGATCATATCACCTGGAGAAAAATGGCTGCTTTGGCAATTGAACTCTATGGCATTGAAGTCCCTCCCCTCCCCAAACCCCGCCCTCTTTAGGCTCCGCCCCCGAAATTTCCCACTGGTGGGGAAGAGGGCCTGGCAGCCCTAGGTATAGGGTTGCCAACTCCAGCGTGGGAAATTCCAGAAATTTAGGGGTGGAGCCTGGGGAGCGTGGAGTTGGGGGTGGGAGGGAGTTCAGCAGGGGTGTAATGCAATGGAGTCCACCATCCAAAGCTGCCATTTCCTCCAGAGGAACTAATCACTGTAGTATGGAGATCAGTTACAATTAGGGTTGCCAGGTGCCCAGTGGTGTCGGGCAAACCCTCGGTAATTGCCCCTCTGCCCGCTGACCACCTGAGGGTCGGCAGGCAAACGTGCATGCGGGCGCCGATGTGGCTGTGCGACACTTCCAGTTTGCAACCAGAAGTGCCACCTCGCGAGGTGCCTTATGCCACTCAAACGCTTAGTGGTAAAAGGCCCCTTGCAATGCGTTTACACCTGGAAGTGCCACATCGCAAGTGGCATAAGGCTTCTCACAAGGCGGCACTTCCGGTTGCAAACCGGAAGTTCTGTGTGGGGGAACTCTCTCCTGCCCCAAAAGCTCCTGCTGGAGGAGAAGGAGGACCTGGCAGCCCTAGCTGTAATTCCAGGAAATCTACAGGCCCCACCTAGAGGTTGGTAACCCTATAGTGGTGCCAACAATCTGCAGTGGTTTTTTTTAATGGGATGTGCATTTCACATCCCCACCCTGGCACAATTAATCATGTATTCATACCCTGTTAAACTGTGACTAGAAGTGCATCAGGGACACTCAGCAGATATTAATGATGGATACCAAACATGTTATTAGAAGCTGTTTTCCAGCTTCTCCATCATTCTTGTATGAAACTAGTGGAGATAGATAAGAAAATGACACAGTGGAGTTTGAGAATTTATGACCCGTAAGTAATCAGATAGGCTAGAACAGAGTCAGTGTGATGGCGCGATTAGAGAGTGTCAGACTGGGATCTGGGACACCCAGGTTTGAATCCTCACTCTGCCATAGAAGCTTGCTGGGTAACCTTGGTCCAGTCACACTAGGATTGCCAAATTTTGGGAAATTTCTGCAGATTTGGGGGCAGAGCTTGGGGAGGGCAGAGTATGGGGAGGGCAGGGCACTCAGCAGGAACGTGATGCCATAGAATCTACCCTGTAGTCTGGAGGTCAGTTGTAATTCCAGGAAAACTCCATGCCCAACAGGAGTGTAAGGATTAACCTCAAAAGGGCATCCATCAGTTATGTAATTATGTATTCAGACTATTTAGGACTGAGTTCCCAGAAAGTAGGATTACGTTGTAACAGCGTATAGTATGTATATGAGTATTTGCCCGTTGAACTAACCATATGTATTTTTCTGGCAAGGCCGTAATAAAGTGTTTGTTAGTAACCTGGAAGTTGGCAACCCTAAATGGACAGATTTCATGGTGACTTGCTTCCTGCTTCTCAAAACATTGCTGAGCTATGTGTACATGTTGGGGGGAGGGTCCTGTGGACATAAATCCTTCCACCCTAGGGTTGCCAACCTCCAGATGGAGCTTGTTCTCCCAGAATTTTACAACATGTCACCAAACGACAGAGATCGTTTTCTCTGAAGGAAATGGTATCAGAAGGTAGACTATATTGAATCAGGGGATGTCCTGATACTCTGCATTCCCCAGTCACCATCTTCCTCCAAATCTCCAATAATTTCCTAAATCAGAGTAGGCAAATGTGTTCCAGCCATGAAAACACTCCTCTGGATCCAACCACTGTACCCAGAATACAGCAGTGAGAGTTTTGATACACGTATTATTTATTTATCTGCTGTGTGTATATCCCAATGGTCACTCGAAGCAGCTTACATTATTCTCTTCTCCTCAATTTTACCTTCACAACTACCCTGTGAGGCAGGTTATGCTGATAGTATTTATTTTAGGACTTGGAGTTCTCCTGGAATTACAACTGATTTCCAGATCACAGCAATCAATTCTCCTGGAGAAAACAGTGGTTTTGGAAGCCTCTATGGCAGGGGTGGGGAACCTTTTTCCTGCCAAGGGCTATTTGCTCATTTATAACATCATTCAGGGGCCATAACCAGGTGTAGATCCTGGCGCGGGGGGAGAGGCTAGGGTTGCCAGGTCTCCAGCCACCACCTGGAGGTTGGTAACCACAGGGGAGGCCACGCAGAGAAGGCCTGGAGGGCACCCCTCCCAGGCGGGAGGGCAGCCAGCAGTGGGCCCCGAGCAAACAAGGTGCCAGGGGGGCGCAGCCTGCAGCCGATCCTCAGGGAAGGAAGGGAGGAAGAAAGGAAAACAGAAATGGAGGGGGAGAAAAGGACAGAAGGAGACAGACAAAGAAAGACGAGGGAGAGAGGGGGAGAAAGGAGAAAGAGTGACAGAAAAAGACGAAGAGAGAAAAGCCTCCCCCCCCCCACATACACACGCACCCGCCGGCCCCAAGCAACCGGGCCCCATGCTCCCCACCTCCCCCAACACACACACACATGGCAGCACATGCAGCCCCATGCGACCGGGCCCCAGCCTCCATGCCCTCCCACCCCGTGTCCACAAAAGGCCCTCCAAGCCCAATCGGCTCCTGCACACATGTTCCGCTGCCGGGAGCCACCGGCCTCTCCCCCCCGCCGCTTGACAGGCAGCGAGAGGGGCTTACAGTGTACAGCAGCGTTCCTGCATGCCGCAACTGTAGGGGGCAGCCTTGGGAGAAGCGTCCCTCCCCTTCCCTCCTCTCACCGACCAACAGTCGACGAGAGGAGGTCCAAAGGGCACCACAGCCCCAGGAATACCCTTGGGGAGGGCCGCGCTGTGCTGCGCCTCCGTGGCTGGGCCCTGGAACTCCCGAGGGCCATTGAAAATGTCCTGGCCGGACGTTCCCCATCCCTGCTCTATGGTATTAAATCCCTGCTGAGATCCCTTCCCTCTCCATACTCTGCCCTCCCTATGCTCCAAGAATTTACTGGCCCAGAGTTGGTAAGCTAGGCATATATGCACTGCAAATAGAATCCTCCCACTGTTTAGTGATTTTGGATCTCCGTTAGTGGGATTCTGAAACAAAAGTTGGCAACACTGCATATCAGGAACATGAGCTGAGCCGGCATTCCTTGTTGGAAATGGCTGGTGATAGCCCCAGTGGGGCTATTACAGCCCATTCATGAGGTTGGGGGCCAAATGGGCTTAGGAGGTGGTGTGACCCCTATGCCGATGTCCGTGCCACTTGTGCCGTGCAAACTGGCACGGACGCCAGCATGGTGCCACTTACACCAGCCCCCTTAGACCACAGCAGCATCCTTCCAGCACAAGTCCCTTAGCTGGCATCCTGGAAGGCATCCTGGGTGTTCTGGGGGTGGAGCTGCCTTTAGGCAGCTTCCTAACCCCCTTTGACTTGGGAACACCCCCTACAGCAACAGCGTTGTCGTGCCACCATTTTGTTGGTGCAGCATCGCTGTTTGCTTTGGGGCTTTCTCTCCCTTTTTCTAAATTTTATTTTTTAAAGCCCCCCCTTTCCCCCCTGCAGCAGCTGGGAAACCTCTTTGGAGGCACTGCGGCAGAGCTACAGCCACACCATCCCCGGCTGCTGCAGCTTTGAGGAAGGGGCTGTTAATCTGTTGGTTAACCCGGAGCTGCGGTGGAGAAGAGGGAGCAGGAAAACAGTGGGTTTTAATGGCATGTGCCTTAAGATCCTTAAGAGGTCTTCCCTTCCCTGAACATATTCACCTGGAAGAAACTGAAAGTACTGAAATTAAGTCTGGAACTGTGGCTGTATTTTTTTATTTAGATTTATTTATTCAACTTAAAATGGTCACATCAAAACATCATAAAATACATAGAAAAAACTACGTGAATAATAAGAACCCCCATAAACTCCAATCTAGGATGCAAAACCAACTCTCAAAAAGGGCAAAACTGGCAACAAAAGGACCAATGTCCCCCATTAATACTGTCGAAACCATCGTAAAACGTTGCGAGATAGTTCAGTTTCTTTGACAAAAGAAAAACCTGAAAACAGAAAACACACGGATACCAAGGTGATTTCAAATGGAAATCACCTCCATCACTAAACACTCTACAGCCCCCATAATCCATAGTCAAAATAAAGTTCCCCAGTTCTGCCGATCTTTCTCATAAGTGGCCATCATAAGTTTAAAAATCCAAGACAGTCGAATGAAACCCCCCAGATGGATCAACCCTCTCACACTATCCACTCAGAGTCAAAAGTGCCACTAGAAAGGCACACCACTTCTCTTAGCTCCTGACCCGACAGGCAAACGTCAAACAGTGCATACCCTTTTGACCCATACCCCAAATCTACAGACTTCACCCACTGTTACCCTCCCAATTCCCCCTGTGATGCAGCCCGCTGCGCCCCAACTGTGGCTATATTTTTATTGACTGTATGACAGTCTTTGGAGGAAAAATATCTGACCATTTCAAACACTGAAACCTAGTACTGTTTATGAGTCCCCCCTCAATGTGTCAGGTCTTGAAGATCTGCCCCTTTAAAAAGGGCCAGATTCTCTGCAAAGAGAATGACTATTTAAAATAAAACCATAGATGAGGCTGGGTTGTAGCCTGAAATCTGAACTAGACATACTCCCAATCTTCTGTTCGCCTGGTAGCACGCAAAATTTCAATGCTATCTTTACTAACTCAATAACGCAGTATTTTAATATAATAATAGCAAGATTAAATGCCATATATCAGATTTTCTTCAAAAATATGTCACTTTAAAAATTCAAGCGTCTTCCAGAATAATGGAACATGTAGTGCCCATACAGGCAATGTGTTTGAGATTACATGTTTTTGAATTAAAGGTAAAACAGTTATTGGAGTTTGTGCTTTTTCATTAGCAGTTTTCCTTAGCTGAAGATAGATGCATTATTTCCATTTTTATGAAAAGGCATTCTATAAATCATTCGCATGCCCCTTTCTTTGGCTTGAAATGGCCTCCCATGAAAATGCTGCCTTTAATGTCAAATCAAGGAGTAGCAAAGCTTAGCTGGAGCCTCTGTTCCAAATTCTGGTGTAAGTCCAGCGAGTTCAATGGAATTATACAGAGGATAAATCAGGCCCTTCATGTCTAGCAGGTATACTATAAATTTAATTTCATGGCAAACTGAAGTCTATTACAGAAAATCACAGAGAACAGCCATCTCAGCAAGGCCATCTTTCTTTTTTATGGAGTCTTTTTGTGTGTGTTTCTAGCTTTCGCAAGCTTTGTCTGCACCTGCCAATAAAAAGATGCTTTTTTGTTTGAGTACAATGCCAACAAATTAACCAGCAAACACATTTCCAGTAGATGGTCACAGCAGTAACTCAGGGAACAATCTGATGGGTCTGTTTTACCTTTAGGGTAGTGAGCAGCTTTTACACTTGTTGGCAAATTCTGCTAAGCCAACCAGCTCTGCTGTGAATTTCCAGCACTCTCACTTAAAGATGCTGGGGGGGACACACTAAAAAGTGTGGAGCATAACTCAAAAATTGCTTCCTTGTCCTGATTTTAAGGTATTAAGTTTGGATGTTCTGAATACCCTACAGAGAAACATGGCGATTCCTGCCAAGTAACTTAATAGCCAGTATTTTGCCAGTATGACCTCCGAGTGCCCCAAGGATTGACATAGTGTCCCTTACTGTCTTTGCAGAACTAATTGCTTATTGAAATGAAATTAGAGCTGCAAATCAGCACCCTGTCATTATTAGAATCTGTCGGAACTCGATCTCGCTGCACCACTGTGAAATTCAGTCTCTTTTTAAAACTGCTGAATTCCTGTTGAATCTACCATGCACACAAATCCTAATACAGGTTTTATATCATTTTGCCCTTAAAATAGCTTCATATTCTGCAAAGAGCTAGTGTGAAAATAGCTGTTCAAGAGACACATTTATCCTTTTGTTTATATAAGGCTGACCATGTTGCAAATGCAGTCTATGGGACTCAGTGGCATTTTACAATGCATTGCATTACCATGAACGTGAAAACTCCCTGCCAGAAAGTTCTTTTGGATGTGCCAGTTTTATAAATATTCACATAGAAGTAACAGAGGAGGTTAATATAGGACTTCAACGGCTCATGCTGAATGACTGTGCTGTTTTGGTAATGTATGCTGATTTTCTTTGTTATGTTCATTGTTTGAAAATCAGTGATGTACCTGAAGAATTGCATAGAGGTGGGGACCAGTTCTTGTGGTACATTGTCATTCACATATTCAGTCTACAGTAAGCTGTAATATCAGCTAAATGGGGAATCTGTCAAGGGTGGATGGTTTATATGGAAGAGCAGTTATTAAACTGGGACAATCTATACTGTAGTCCCCACAATAGTGGGGAATCTGCAGCCATACACATTTCATGTGCAGCACATCTGACCTTGCATAATTAAAAAAAAGTTATGGGATTATGCACCCTGACTAATTCCAGATGTGTAAAACTTTGTACTGTTACAAATGTTGTTACAAATACATGGGCAGTGGTATACTTAGCACTGATCTACAGGTCCTCATTTGGTCATGTATTTCACCCTACAAGTCTATCCAATGGGCCACAATAGTGCTGAGGTTTGCTGTGTTTAGAGACAGAGAAAGAGAGAAAAGTTTCATTCATTGTGCCAGTGGAAAGGTTTTTTTTTTACCAATTACCTTCTCACTGCAGACCTCCCTGACTTGGTCTCTCTTCCATCTTCCTGAAGCTACCTTGTTTCCCAGGCATAGTGTTTTGAGGAGCTCAGTGGGCTACAGAAGGAAGGGCAGGTAGAAAGTTTCCATTCTGCTGGCAGAACTGCCTTGGGATCCAACCCAGTCCTTTACAACCATAGGGTTGTGCATATTGATAAACCCAAACCAAAAATAAACCCGAAATTAGCCATTTCAGTAATTTTTGGGATTTGGGTTTAACGGATATCAAAACCTGGGGATAAAGCCCAAGCTGAATAGGCAATTCCTGAAAAAGCCTAATAGGCTTTTTGGGTTCAACTATTTGCCTTTGGTCAGAGGCATGGCTCTGTGCTTTCTCCCCTATTTCTTTTTATCTTTTGACTGGTTTTGTTAGGGTCATGTAATCAGAGCCAGTGACAGCAGTGAGCTGACCTGATCTGCACTTTAAAAGACAGGGCTCACCCAGTCTGGAGAACGTTAGTTTCCATCAGCTGCTCATGGCCCTTCTGAAGAAGACTCCCTCACCCGCATGGATGAGCAATCTCCTTAACATGAGCTGCCTTGGTTATGACTTCGGCTGGCTCCAATATCGTTTCCCTGCACCGTGACCATCTCTTGGAATCAGATTTTTCATGACCACAATAAAGGACTGCTCACAGGATGTCATTTGCCACCAAAAAAAATGTTTTCCATGCCTTATTTCTCTTGCATTTAAGCCTTTTTCCTCTATTTGTAAGCACATTTGCATGAACATCCTGCAAAGTGACCCAGAAACGAAGGCAGACCCCAGACTTTGAGGTGCCAGCCTGGAATTGGCTCTTTCTGACATTCCTCAGCAGTGCTTAATTTTTGAACCTGAAAATTGATGGACAACTTGGCTCACAAATGCCTGGAGGATAGGGGTGACCCCTTTGCGGGCCCATATAATTGGACCCCCTGTCCCAAAGTTCACCAAACTGTAGACTTTGGGACAGTAGCAAGCCCCACAAAATGAAAAAATTCCTTGTAGCTGGTGCTTTCAAAAACTATTTGACAGCTTGGATGACCTTTTTTGCATCTTCAGAATTCGATTATTTTTATTTTTAATAGTTCTATACACATAGTTCGTTTTTTTAATAGTTCTATACACATAACATACAATATACAACTGATCAGATTAACCTATAAACTACTATACTTACTACAGAATTCAAATAATTGCCAAATTGAAAATTGGGAAGAAACAGCTACAGCCCAGGTTGGAACAGCTTATGCATAAACTGTGAACTTCTGTCTAGGCTGACCTTCTATTGAATCTCTTTATTTTTTATTCCTAAAAAAAAAAAAGCACAAACTCCAGGAGAGTGGATTTGCTATGCCATTTTTGCAAGGGATAGTAAAGAGTATTTTGAGTTTCTATCTTGTTTCATTTGTAGACATGACCCAGGCTAGCCTGATCTCATCAGATCTCAAATACTAAGTGGGGTCGGACCTGGGTAGTACTTGGATGGGGACCACCAAGGAAGATAAAGGTTGCTACACAGAAGAGCCAATGGCAAACCACCTTCTGTTCACCTCTTGCCTTGAAAACTCTGTGAGGTCACCACAAGTCAGTTGTGACTTGACATCACTTTCCACCTCCACATGAAAGCTGTTAATATGATAGAAAATTCAAAAGAGAAATGGTATGTATTCCACTGCTAATATAGGCTTTATATTTACCCCCGTCAGTTAAGATCTTCACTAGAGGTCCCAATGGCAGCCCCACAAGGTGTGCCACTTGAAGCCACCATCACAGGCTGCTGCCACCACTCTACCCACTCACTGTCCCCCCTCCTTACCTCTCCCGGGAACCAGAGCAACTATGATCGTTTTCTCTTCTTTCACAGGGCATCTTTAAATATACTGCAGTAAGCTGCTCATGAAAGATGCACAACTTTGGGAAGCATGGTTGGGAACACGTGGCTTGCTATTGGGTGTTTGCAGGCACTTTGGGAATTATGAAGGGATCAGTGTTAACTCTTCCAGCTCCCGGGGTGTGGGTGAGAGGTATTGGCGATGGTAGAGGTAGTGGCAGAGGCGTCTCTCCCCCCCCCCCCACACACACATTTGCCGCCTTCTTGCTTCATTATAGAGTCAGCTCAGAGAGGTCCTTTTCTGTGTCTGAGAGATTAGGTGGGTGGCTAGTATAGTGGGTCTTTGCAGGGATGACACCATTTTCAATGTGATTCCCATTTCTAGCCATGTTCACAGTTTTGAGATCCAAGTGATTATCCTCTAGCCACACTTTTAAAAACTATCATTTTAAGATTTTAAGTTGACTGATTACTGTGTTTTACATCTGGATTTGTTGTACACACACACAGACACATTGCCTAGAGTGTTTTTACAAGAAGTCCAGGGTAAAATATCTCAATAAATTAAAAATCAGAAGCCAAGTTAACACAAAGCTAACTGAAGGCTCACATGAGAAAAAGTCCTTCGTCTGCTCTAGCAAAAGAAACAAAAGGAGCAATCTTTAGTGGGTCTATTCAGAAGTAAATTACATTTGATTCAATAGGGCTTACTCTCAGAGAAGTGTTCTTGGGATTGCAACCTCAGCTCCTTCAGAACCTCAAAGATTAAGGCCACAATTCTATGCACCCTTATACTATAATAAGTCATATTGAAATTGACATGACTTAACTCTTAGCAAACATATATGAGATTGGGCCGCAAAACATTGATTCTGCCACAAGCTTTGGTAGGCAGCTTCCTGCCAGAAAGCTTTGCACTTCTGATGTTCAGAACTGCCTTGCTTATTTCAACTGCACTGCTAACTAGGTCATCTTATCTTTTTGTGTTTCCTTTTGGCTTTGTCTGATGGCCATTGTAATTTTTGCTAGATCCCCAGAGGCTTCGGGGGTCCCCACACAATGGAAGAGTTCACCATCTCTAGTATCAGTTCACTGAGCCTGTATTAATTATGTTTGAAACGGTATTTCATGGAAGAACTCGAAAGCCCAAAACAAAGCAGAATAATCAGCAGCAACCATGAAAGGTGTTAAAATATTTACCATTTCAATGTAATATCTTAATCCCACAGAAGAGGAATATTTAAAAGAATGTAAATGGGAACTGTTTAGTCTGGAGTTGTTTTGAAGGCAGGGAAACAGCAAGTCAAAGAATCTGTCAAATTTGGAAATAAAAGGAAGAAATTAACCAAGGAATTTCACACTGGGTTTGAAAGGGGGAAAAACGCACAACAACATCTCAACCTTGTCGACAAAGGGTGGGGGGGAAGCATGAAAGGATTAATTTTTAAAGAAAAATACAGATAAGTACAGTCACTGAGTAAGACATCGTTCTTCGAAAATGTTCACAGTCCAAAGCCCCTGAAACCGAATGTGTTAATCCTGCACTTACACCCCATATCCAGCTCTGGGGACACAACACAACAGGGTATCCATTAGGAGCATTTGCAGCGTGCAGTGACTCTTGCATCACGTTGTAACAGGGGAAACTATTGCTGTGTTTTCACAAGCTAATCCCTTTTAAGTGTTCGCTCCAATTGCAATGTATTTCCATTTCTGAAACCAGATGGGGGGAGAATAATAAATTACTGGTTAAGATCTCTACTAGAATTAGCCTGTTTTATTTATATATGTATAATACTTAACACCTCACTCTCTCAATAAAAATATCCATATGGGACTGGGGCAAACTTTTAATTTATTTATTTTAAAATATTCATTTGCCATTTTTAAATGTTTAAATCCCGTACCTAAAGGCAGATTACAAATTCAATATGGGGGGGGGGGGGGACTACAACATACAACAAAACACCACATCTCCCCCGCCCCCCACAAACGCCTGCAGCCTGCATGCTAGTAAAAGCCCTAGCAAACAGTAGCCTTGCAATGCTTCCTAAATACCTCTACAGAGCACCTTCCTCACCTCCTCAGGGAGCCCGTTCCATAAGGAAGAACCTATGCTGGAAAAGGCACAGGCCAAGTGTGGGTACTAGGGTTGCCAGCCTCCAGGGGGTGGCTGGAGATCTCCCACTATTACAACTGATCTCCAGCCGATAGAGATCTGGTCACCTGGAGAAAATGGCCGCTTTGGCAATTGAAGTCCCTCCCCTCCCCAAACCCCACCCTCCTCAGGCTCCATCCCAAAAACCTCCCACCAATGGAAAAGAGGGACCTGGAAACCCTAGTGGGTACCCCAAGTATGGGGGGAGGGAAAAGTATTTCAGTCCTGTTGAGCAGGGATTTATTGATATCAAGCTGTGGACCCGTGAAACTCACAGGTAGGGTTGCCAACCTCCAGGTGGTGGCTGGAGAGCTCCCACTATTACAATGAATCTTCAGGCAACAGAGGTCAGTTCACCTAGAGAAATTGGCCACTTTGGAAAGTAGTTTCTATGGCATTATACCATGCTGAGCTCCCTCCCCCTCCTCAAACCTCATCCTTCTCAGGCTCCACCCCCAAAATCTCCAGGTATTTCCCAATCCAGATCTGGCAACCCTACTCAAAGGGGAGGGAAATCCTATCCCTCCACACTGGCCCCTATCTTCTCTGACTTTTCAGGAGCCCCTCCCCCAAGTTTTCCTCTTTCCTTTTTTCTCTCCACTCATTTTCCATACTTCCTCTTGCTGCAAGCTTTTCTCCACCTACCCTGCCACCACCTCTCTTTTCCCTCCCAGGGTTTTATCCCTTCATGTTTTATCCCCCTCTCTCTCTCTCTCTCTGCAGCCTTTTCTCCATACCCCCCCATTCCTCTCCTTATCTTTCTATTCCAGGTATGGTTGCCAGCTCCAGGTTGGGAAATACCTGGAGATTTTGGGGGTGGAGCCTGAGAAGGGTGGGGTTTGGAGGGGGGAGAGATTTCAATGCCATAGAGTCCAATGCTGTAGAGAGCCAGCATAGTGTAGTGGTTAAGAGTCATGGTTTGGAATGGTGGGATCTAATCTGGAGAACTGGGTTTGATCCCCCACTCCTCCACATGAGCTTCAAATACTAATCTGAACCAGGTTAGTTTCCCCACTCCTACACATAAAGCCAGCTGGATGACCTTGGCCTGTCACAGCTCTCTTAGAGCTAGGGTTGCCAGGTCCCTCTTCACCACCGGCGGGAGGTTTTTGGGGTGGAGCCTGAGGAGGGCAGGGTTTGGGGAGGGGAGGTACTCCTATGCCATAGAGTCCAATTGCCAAAGCGGCCATTTTCTCCAGGTGGACTGATATCTATTGGCTGGAGATCAGTTGTAATAGCAGGAGATCGCCACCCACCACCTGGAGGTTGGCCACCCCATTCCAAATTGACTTTAAAAGGGCACTCCCACATTGGGTATATTTCAATTGTTCAATATAGCTGCAATTAGTGCATGAATGACTGTGGTGCATGAATGATTAGTGTTCCAAGGGACCTGAACCTGGAGGCCTAAGGCATACTTATCAAATCCTAATTTGTCAGGTATGTTTCTTATTTTAACCTGATTTTGTATTGTCCTCTTCCTAAGCACAGTCCTTCTATGGGTTGGATCTCATTAGTTATTTCCACCAATGGGAGGTATTCACCAATGCCTCTCTCCCACCAAAGGTTTCAAATTAGCTCCTTGTGAGGGGTCCCCTCTCTTGAATGAAAGTCCTTCTGTTAGCAGAAATAATTGGCAGGATCCAATCCACAGTTTTTACTTCTCATTGTGTTTATGTTAGGTTGTTATATTTTATGCATCATTTCGGGAGGGTAGCTGTGTTGGTCTGCAGTAGAAAAGTGAGATTTAACTCTAGTAGCACCTTAGAGATTTTTTACTTGTATATGACTAAGGGAACTTTTGCCTCTTGAAAGCCCCCCCCCCAATCTTATTGGTCTCTGAGGTGCTACTGGACTCAAATCTAGCTCATATTTTATGCATGTTTCTTTTAGAAATTAGATCATGATGGGTAGCCATGTTAGTCTGTCTGTAGCAGTAGAAAAGAGCAAGAGTCCAGTAGCACCTTAAAGATCTTCAGAAGTGAGCTGTGACTCATGAAAGCTCATACCCTGCCAGAAACGTTAGTTTTTAAGGTGCTACTGGACTCTTGCTCTTTTAGAAGTTGTTTTGCAGCAGACAAAGTGATACATATCTCCTGTCACCAATGAGGAACCTGAAGTCTGACTGATGGCAGAGGCCAAGGGGTAGAGAACAATGAGAAGGATGTATGTTTACCCATGCTTATGTGGGGCCTCTAGCAGCCTGAGCATGTACAAATATAATCTGTGCGGGTGCAAACATTGATTTGCACCTGCACAGCAAAGCCTCTAAGCAAGCAAAGAGCTTTTACAGTGCAATTAGTATCTCCACAGTCACCTTTGCCTCTGCATAGGTCCTTGGCTTGAGTGGTGCACTTGGGTGAAGTAGATCAAGTGTATCTGCAGTAGCCACAAAACTAGGCTTAAAATCAGTGGCCCATTTTCCCACTGGAGGGTGGTGACCCTAATTACTGATGTTTTGGATTGGATGGCTGCATTGGATGGCTACTGAAAACTACCAAGGTGCCCATCAAACCTAGAGAGCCCTTAAGTAAGGTATGGAAGAGGGTTTGCGCCTATTGCCTCTGATTTATAAGCAAAACAGTGGATTTATCTTTGGGAGTTCCAATAGGTTGGCGGTAGAGTTGGACTAATGCAGGAGAACCATCATTTCAACTGTTGATGACCACTTTGCTATTAAGTAGTTGTACTTCACATTATTTCTGCTATAAATGTCTATTGTTTAGATCATACAATAGAATGTTTTGCTATAGTGTATAATCTGTGTGGGGAACAGATCAGGCGGTTTGTCCTTTTTAATTACTGATTGACTGTTCTTATATCAGCATGATTGGTTTAAAATCCACTGTGAATAATAAGGGAGTTTTGAGATCAATAAAGGTGTAGCATAGCGATAAGGGAAATGATGGCTTTACTATTAAATACCATAATCTTCAAATGAGGCAATCTTGGATATCTGATAAAGATTAGGGGACTTAAGAGTCCCTGGAAACTTCAGTGAATGCTAATTCATTAATGCCTGGAAAGGAAGACATGGTTTAGATGGTGGTGTATTCAGGGCCAGTAGGGATTGTTTGCTAAAGCTAACCATTTCTAGAGCTGTTGCCTGATTGCTGAGTAACAGAGTCATCAACGGGTCATATGACCAGTAGCTAAAAGCAGGGATGCTCAACAACCCACCTGTTTAGCTTGCATCCTACTTACAGACTGTGATCAGGAAGTCTGTTATTCACTGAGCTGTTTGGATGTGTCCAAATGAATATGAACAAGCCTGTTTGCATGATTAGAAGCTGTATCTCACAGCTGCCACGCCATCACTGTCTGCTGCTTCTACCTCCAATTGTTGAAAGCACAAAGCTAAATGAAGAAATGAGCTTTAAAAGTAGAGAATAACTACTTAAGTGTTTTTATGTTACTTTGGTATCTTCCCATAAACCCAGCTAAAGTCGTGATTATTTCTTGTGATCAATTCAGATTGCGCGTGATTGTGCTGTTGCAAAAAAAGGAAATGTATCCTCTATAAAGGATGCATTTGCCTGCAAAAGCAAACAGTGAGTGACCGCCTGTTTGACAAGTAGGTGATGCAAGGTAATACATTCATCCTTTCTGGTAATTTAATTTAATTCATGGACACACTGCCCCAAAATACAACACAAATTTGTTACTTATTACCAAGGCATGAACTGGCCCTGTAGCACTGGCAGTACCATAGGTTATGGCTACAAAAGTGCTCAGTGCAGCACATTAGATGAATTTCAAAAATCACATCAAGGAGATCAGGAGGCTGCCTTGCACATAAGTAGGAAGTTCACCTAGCGATCATGTTTGTCCCTAACTACAAGATCCAATCTAGATCACTCATGCTTTAAGAAAGATAAAGCAGTAGACTTTGGATTTCCTAGACCTCAGTTCAAATGGAAGTTGAAAGAACTTCTGGTGCAAGGCTTATTTTTTCAAGTCACTTTGGCAGCATCAGTTCATGTGAGAGGAGACAACAAACCAGCCCCTTTCCACTGGAAATTGTGGTAAACAAACATGTGGAGAGAGGAGCAGAAAGACTGAGTAGAGTGCAACCGCATGCATGTAGAACTCTTGTGATTTCTGGAACCCTGTGTTTTCAGGTTTCCTGATCATGTGGCGAGCAGGGATTTTAAGGATTAATGTGTTTGATAGTCAAACTTAGCATGTTCAACTACAGCAATCAGATGAGAGCCAATCACTGGAGTTGATTGGATCAGCACTGAATGACTCAAATGCCTGCCAAATAGGTTTGCCCTGGGTTTTTGCAAAACTGATTTATATTATGATGGGTAGCCGTAATAGTCTGTAGTGGTAGAAAAGAGCAGTAGCATCTTCAAGACTAACAAAATTTCTGGCAGGGTATGAGCTTTCATGACTCGTGTGGGTCCCGACTCATCTGTGGCCTTTTGTGCTGGCAGGGGGACCGACGCCAGCATCGAGAGGGAGGCGAGTGGGCAACCGGAGGCTCTGGAAGCAGGCGGTAGGGAAGCCAGGCGTGGCTCCACAGCTCCATGTGTTCTGGAGCCCTCCCGCTAGCCGGCGGGGTTGCCGGCGGGGTTGCCAGTGAAATAGCAACTGCAGCTGGGTATCCCCGACGCGTTCTCACCTCCTTCCTCTGCTTGAAAACCAAGGGCCAACCAGGGTCCTGCAGGGGAGAAGCCTTCTTCTGGCTGGGATTTGAATGGGCCAATCAGGCCCCAATGCTACACCAGTGCCTAGAGCTGAAACCAATAAAGTTGTGGCCAGTTTTCATCCAACTAAGACTCTGTGTATTATCGAACTATGGGGGGATCTCTGTGTTATGGTTATTGGGCAGGTGTGGGTCAGCATCCTTAGCGGCAGGTAGGTGCCAGGCGCCAGGCCCCGCTACTCAGCCCTGTGTCTGAAAACAGCTCACTTCTTCAGATACTATCTGAAGAAGAATCTGAAGAAGTGAGCAGTGACTCACGAAAGCTCATACCCTGCGGGAGATTTTGTTAGTCTTGAAGGTGCTACTGGACTCTTGCTCTTTTCTACCAATTTATATTATTTGTGATTTCATATTTCTACTGTCTTCTGAGTGCAGCCGTAGTGCGAAAAAGACAGTGAATTCAGTCAAGCCATGTAAGAAAGCAAATTAAACTGTTAGGAAGGAATATGGTGGAACAATCTATCAAACAGCCATGAATGGGTCAATGAACAGATGAGCAGACCAATGAAGAATCAGCTGACTAATGGTGACTGAAGAAAAGTTGGTTTTTATAGTCTGCTTTTCTCTTCCTTTAAGGCAGGGGTAGGGAACGTCAGGCCCGGGGGCCATATAAGGCCCACGAAATCATTTGGTCTGGCCCTTCGTGGGTCCTGGCAGATCTCTAGCTCAGAAGGATCTAAGACTGGTGATCCGCCCCCTCCCACAGACAGGAATAGCCTCTATCCAAGACAGAGGTGAGTTTGTTTTGCCAAGAAAAGGAACCTTTTCCACCCCTTGCAGAAGAGTCGTTAGCTATGGAGCTGCTAGGACCACCCAACAATATATAGCAGGCTAATTTTTAAGTTGATAATCTTGTATGGCCCGCGAATGATATTGTAAATATCCAAATGGCCCTTGGCAGAAAAAAGGTTCCCCACCCCTGCTTTAAGGAGTCTCAAAATGGCTTACAATCGCCTTCCCTTCCTCTCCCCACTAGAGGCACTTTGTATGGTAGGTGGGGCTGAGAGAGTTCTGAGAGAACTGTGACTGGGCCAAGACCATGTTGGTGGACAGAACAGGTACTCAAGCATCTCTAGTAGAGACAGCCACATGCTTATACAGTTGTATGCACATTTCCTATGTTCTGAGATTCAACATAATGTACAGTTTTGGGACATGGGGACATTATCTACAGTCTAGTTCTCCTTTCACATCTACATGTTCAGCCACTCCAGTTGTTATCTGAAGAAGGCTCTGAACTCCAGCTTTCCAGAGGAGCAACAATGGCATGAGAAGAACTGTATTCTCTCTTGTAATCTCAGACTTTTCACGTTATTAGAGCAATCAGGAAAGGACATCCACTGCAGTTGCTCCTGCATTGCTGAAGGCCTCATGTGGAAGCAGGGGCAAGAGGCAGTTCTGCTTATGGGGGTTATTTTTACAGCTGTTTTTCCCTATTTACAAATCTTCATGAAGGCAGTGAACTGCTAATGACAGAAACAGATAGTGGAATGGAGAGGGTATTGGAGAGCACCTCAGAAGGTGAAGGCTTGACTCATACTAAGGGTAATATGAACAACTTTAACAAGAGGTGATGGAACCAAGATAAAAAGCAGGACTTCTGAAAGGATTCATGAAATCCTCAATAAACATGAATTTTCCTTTTTTCACAAATTGACAACGCACAGTTCTAACATGCTTAAAGTGCTTTTCCACCCCAAATCTTGTCACACTACCTCTTATGGCATCTACCTGAGATTTAGAATATCACAATTTAATTATTGCAGTTCTACTAAATTTGCAATGCTCACATCTTCCAACCTGTAAACTTTCTTCAGCTTTCTTATATTAATCTGTGAGGGAGAGAGAAACACCTGATACCAGATGCTACAGAAGTCCAAAGAACCACTTATTAAATGCCTAGAAAACATGATAGGAAAACTTCTGGCCAAATTACTTTCTGACATTGAAACATATGGCAATCATTGGGATTTGCAGGGAGGAGGACTTAGAATTGCCGACTTAGATATAAAATTCAAAGTCTAGTCTGTTTCCTGAGATTGTCCTCTGTTGAGATTGTCATTAGCTGGCTTTCCTTCCCTAACAAGCAATGGCCCTAGGCACACACACCTTGAACTGCATATCACCTAACTGTTAATCATGCTGACTGCAGTATGGTAACTTAGCTTATTAAGTGAGTTCAGCACTGGAAGAGAATCTCTAGACTATAAGCTATTGCAGAACACCACTTATCTTAACCATGTAATCACTGTGTGTATTTACTTTGGGATATTTCTCATTATAATTAAAAAGGAAAGAAGGACTTAGATATTGTGGGACAGTATAGGGAATTTGGATGGGCTCTGCTCCTGAAATGATATTTATAGGGCACAGAACAGCCATTTTTGCTAGATTTTCTGCTCTATTAAATCGATATGACCTTCCTTCCTGATAGGTTTTTTTTTTTTTTGGCTGACACAGAAATGGAATTTTGTAGCAACTTAAAGGCTAATATTTACTGTGGCATATGCTTTCATTGGTAGGCTTGCCAGGTCCCTCTTTGCCACTGGTGGGAGGTTTTTGGGGCGGAGCCTGAGGAGGGTAGGGTTTGGGGAGGAAAGGGACTTCAATGTCATAGGGTTGCCAGGTGCCCGCTGGTGGCGGGCAAACCCCCGGCAATTTCCCCCTCTGCCCGCCGACCACCTGAAGGTTGGCGGGCAGACGTGCACGTGCATACCACCGGAAGTTCCGCCTCGCAAGGGGCCTTTCACCTCTTAGTTTGAGTGGTAAAGGGCCGCTTTACCACTCAAACTAAGAGGTAAAGGCCCTTTGTGATGCAGCACTTCCGGCTGTAAACCGGAAGTGACGCGCATGCGTCGGTGCATCGGCGCACGTGCACACACACTTAACAAGAAGAGCCTCCCACTGGAGGAGGTAAGGTACCTGGCAACCCTACATAGAATCCAATTGCCAAAGCGGCCACTTTCTCCAGATGAACTGATCTCTATCGCCTGGAGATCAGTTGTAATAGCAGGAGATCTCCAGCTAGTACCTGGAGGTTGGCAACCCTATTTCATTGGCCTGACCGATTTGGTCAAACATCTGAAAGGGCCTACCAATATAACAAGGTACAATTGTCTGATGAAGTGGTTGTGTCACACAAAAACATATGTCACAATATATTTGTTAGCCTTTTAGGTGCTACAGGACCCTTTGCTTTTTGTGCTAGGTTAGCATGATTACACTCCACCAGATACAATCCACCAGTATATATGGAAAACGCACAGATCACTGAGACCCTAATAATGACTTTGGTTTCTTTTGGAGGCTTAATATTTTACACTTTACAAACAAAGATTTTAATATCAGGAATAGAAGCTCACATCCTGAATACAGTGGAACTAGCCATGTTTTAAAAAATCTGCCAAAACCACGTATGCCTGAAATCTTAATGCCACTGCAGTTTACAAGACTGTATTCCTCATATCCCCCCTCATAAACGAATCCCCAAGGTGACTAAACTAGTCGTGTTTAGGATCACCCTCCCCCATAAGCATACACATCATGGTCCATTATATTGCAGAATCAGCGTCTGGGTTTATTAATTTTGTACATAGTTGTTCATTTGTAATCATTGTTACATTATAGTGCAGAACATTTACTGGCTCATAAGACAAGATGATGTTACTGTCAGGACAGAAAGTTGTTACATGGCTCAGCAACAGGTAGAGAAAATGTATGGCATGGGGTGTGTGTGCAGAATAACTATGCAACTTTCTTCACACATTCCTACTACTACCATGAAGCCATCATAATTTGTGTAACATGGCAGTCCTAAACAGAGTTACACCCTTCTAAGCCCATTGACTTCAATAAACTCAGAAGGGTGTGGCTCTGCTTAGGATTGCACTGTAAATGGCTGTTAAGTACCAACAGGTAGGTAGAAAAAGAGTTGGTTTTTATATGCCGACTTTCTCTACCACTTAAGGAAGAATCAAACCGGTTTACAATCACCTTCCCTTCCCCTCCCCACAACAGACACTCTGTGAGGCAGGTGGGGCTGAGATAGCTCTAAGAGCTGTGACTAGCCCAACTTCACCCAACTGGCTTCATGTGTAGGTGTGGGGAAACAAATCTAGTTCACCAGATTAGTGGCCGCTGCTCATGTGGAGGAGTGGAGAATAAAACCCGGTTCTCCAGATCAGAGTCCACTGTTCCAAACCACTGTTCTTAACCACTACACCACGTTGGCTCCCCAGTTAAAAGTAGAAATGATGCACAGAATGGCAAAGCTGGTGAATGTTAAACTGTGTGCACTTGGAAATCAAGGCTTTATTTTAAAGTTCTGGCTGGCTGCCAAAGTCAGGCAGGGGGACTGGAACAGGGCCTTGTTTGGTTAGCGAAGCATTTAAGTGCCTGCTTACTTTTGTGCGTATCAAAGCAATCAAATATAAACTCACCTAAGGGCCCACTGAAGGTTGGAATAGGCTGCTAGTTTCGAAAGCCATCTCTTCTACCAACCTAATAAGAATCAGTGTTTCCATAAAACTACTCAGGCACCATTCATATATACTAGGTACTGATTCTACTCAGCCCATTTAGATGTGAATCTAGGGTTAACAGGCCCACCCCCCCCAGCCCCAGTGGGGGACAAGGGGGTAGGGTTTCCAGATCCAGGCAGGATCCTTACTATTGCCCTAGATGAGTGCAGGCTGTAGTAATCCACAATAATCCACAATGGCCACAATAATCCAGTGAGGAGGTGGAAGCTTTTGGTTTATATTCAGAAGTACTGGGCTTTTCATTCCCCACCCTGAGAACTCCTTATTCACCAGATGAGAATAAATAGGGCTTCTGTCTTTCGAATTGTGTTTCAGAATACCTGGGGAGTGAAGCAGGAATGATTGCTAGCTGCTCTGTTTTGGACAGGCCATGAAAGGAGGTAGAGTGGAGATAGAGGCAACGGCAATTGTAGAGCAAGGGTGAGACAATGGATGTGAAAACTGCTGTCCCAATTTACCTTGCTGCATTATACCAACACAGACTGTTGGTCAACATAGCTTACTATTGTCTACCAAGACTGGCTGTAGCTCATCAAGATCTCAGGTAGAAAAAGGTCTTTCTAATGCCTGGTATCCTGAGAACTGACATACAACTTTCTTGATATAAAATGAAGATGTTAAAATCAACAAAACATCATAACTAAGCTTCTTCAGCAGCCAACAAAGGCTCTTCTAAATAAATGGAAATCTGGATACTGCAGACTAAGGTGTCCATCTCCTTCCGAAATAGCTTTCTAGTAGACTTGTGCATTTCTTTTGTAGAAGAAGAACTGGTTTTTCTACCCCGCTTTTCTCTACCGTAAGGAGTCTCAAAGCGATTTACAATCACAATCACTTCCTCTCCCCGCAACAGGCACCTTGTGATGCAGGTGGGGCTGAGAGAATTCTGAGAAATTGTGACTAGCCCATAGTCACCCAGCAGGCTTCATGTGGAGGAGCGGGGAATCAAACCCGGTTCTCCAGATTAGAGTCCACCACCCTTAACCATGACACCACACTTACAATACTTACAAAAATATTTATTTCATCAATCATGTGAAAATGAAACAAATTCCCCATCTAAACAGCCTAGACCAGGGAAACAGCCTACAACTGGGAACAGCCAATAAGAGGGGAAATCTACAGAGAAAACTCTTGCTTTTCTTTCTTTTTGTTCTAGTTTGTTTTATTATTGTAGTCTCTGCCTCTAATGGTTTCACTTTCACAAGGCAGCCAGCATTTTCCTAAAAAGGGCAAAGGAGTTTTCCTTGGGGGAAGGGAGGAAAGAGGCTCTGCTCTTCTTTGATTGACAGCAAGCTGTAGCTGCTAGGATTACATACCTGAGGTCTTCTAGTCCTGAAAGATATGGGGTGGGATTTTGTCTTCCTCTTACTGCATGCTCTACTGTGCCAAAAATTTCCCTTTCAGTCAGCACTCCCTTGCTTGCCTGCTGCTCTCCAAACCTTATTTCCCCCAGGCTAATCTACCTGAAGGTCCTCCTCCTGCTTCCTGCCTTGCCCTCCTTCAGCCACCAAATGCCCTTGGCTTGCCAGTCTGCCTCTTCCTCATACTGATTTTTAAGCTAAGCTGCTGCAGTGCTGACTGTGTTACTGTTTGGAATATTTCCTATCAATTCTCCCATAAACTTTAATGTTAACCTGGGTGCCTTTTATCATCTATAAAGAGGGTGTAATCTAGCTGTTTTAAATTTGGCAATGTGAGTGCCCTCAGGGAACGCTACAGTCCTGCTGAGTTTTGTCCAATTTGGATGGGAAACCATGAAGGTACAGACCTGAGAAAGGGTGTGTGTGTGTGTGTGTGTGTGTGTGTGTGTGTGTATGTGTGTGTACTTCTGAGGTGAGTGTGTTTAATTTTAAATCTGTTTTTTGCTGCCACAAGTGTCAGCTACCATAAGTTTGCACTTCCTACTATTGAATTACAAGTGATGGCAGTAATTTGGAAAATACATATGTGATTATGATCCCATTCCTTTTGTTACATCCCCCATTGTGCAAGTACTCTTGAGCGAGTAATGATAGAAAACTAGTTTCTGCAAAAATACATTTAATTTTGTGATGAGTTTTTTTTAATATGTCTACTGAGACAACAAAAAGCAAACAAAGGAAAATAACTAAGGAGGGAAATAAAGAAGGAATAAAGGATCTTATATTGGAAAAGTTTAGAAACAAAAACTTTAGAAAGGGAAACTAGATTATAGCAGCTCGCCATGTAAAAGTAATTAAAATATGTATGATGGTGCAGAGAGTAACAGCGCATTCCTGACTGGAATGCCTGTGCCGGGCTTAGGAGGCAACGCAGTGGCACCCGGCACCGAAAATCCATTCAACCCTCATTTCGGCCAGAAAAAAGGGGGCGTTCCTGAGCCATAACGGCTCAAGAGGCGACCTGACGGCGGCCCCACCCCCCCAGCCAGCGCCGTGATGCCCCAGAAACGCCTCCTGGGATGCCGATGCCACCTTTGCCGGTGTCCAGACGCTGGCAGCAGACTCCGTCGGCTTTCAGGCCTGGCGCTGCTGCGGCAGCATCTGGCGACCAGTGTCCGTCCTTGCACGCCGGTGCTGGGGCCACAAACACTGGTGTGCACCGCCCGTACACCAGTGCTGTGGGTCCTTGCGCCAACGTAGGCCTTCGCCAGCCTCCAAAGGCCTTTGGTCTCAGCCGCCAGTGCATGTCAGGAATGCACTGTAAGAGACAGTTCACAAGACCATAGTCTGCATGGCATGGGGGTAGGGTTGCTAGGTTCCTCTTCGCCACCGGTGGGAGGTTTTTGGGGTGGAGCCTGAGGAGGCTGGGGTTTGGGAGGCGAGGGACTTCAGTGCCATAGAGTCTAATTGCCAAAGCAGCCATTTTCTCCAGGTGAACTGATCTCTGTTGGCTGGAGATCAGTTGTAATAGCAGGCAATCTCCAGCTAGTACCTGGAGGTTCAAAAAGTAGAAACAGTAGAATAGTACTATAACAATAGCCTTGCCCAGTACCTGGAGGTTGGCAACCCTACATGGGGGTGCAGCTAGAAGGGTGCTTGTGGCAAACTGTTTTATGTTCTGTGTGAATAAAAGCAGATCATTGAGTGCCATTCCACCCTTGTTTCAAGTGGCTTGAGCATGCCGTATAGGGTTGCCAGGCCCCTCTTTGCCACCAGCGGGAGATTTTTGGGGCAGAGCCTGAGGAGGGCGGGATTTGGGGAGGGGAGGGACTTCAATGCCATTAAAGTTCAATTACCAAAGCGGCCATTTTTCTCCAGGTGATCTGATCTCTCTCAGCTGGAGATCAGTTGAATTAACAGGAGATCTCCTGTTTCTACCTGGCAGTTGGCAATCCTAATGCTGTAGATGAGAAAAGACACAAACAGCACCAAACCACCATGGTGGATAGGTAGCAGACTCAAAAAAGCTCTAAGAAGTTTCCTTTAAAATGTGAACATCTTGCTCATGGTAACAAAAGAAGGTTGGAGTATCAGCAAGATCAGGCCTTATTCAGCATGTTGTTTGGGCTGAAGTAGCTGAGCCAGGCGAAATGATAGGCCAGAAGAGGATGCTGACATCAGTTCTAAAATGGCAGTCCAGGCAGGTGTGGGGAGAGGGATATCAAAGAGCTGTGATTTATCACAGTGAGCAGGAGGGCAATGAACCAATAATGTTGCTTGGGCTCAAGTAGGCGGAACATATACAGTCATATACAGCTGCCTTATATCGTCGGTCATACCACCAATCCATCTAGCCCGGCCCTGGCAATGGCTGGTTCCAGAAGCGGGGCTTTCCCAGCCCAGCTTCTTGAGATCCATTTAACTTGGTGATACTAAGAGTGACCCAGGAATGGGGAAACAAATCCAGTTCACCAGATTAGCCTCCGCCGCTCCTGTGGAGGAGTGGGGAATCAAACCCGGTTATCCAGATCAGACTCCACCGCTCCAAACTACCATTCTAAACCACTACACCACACTGGCTCTCTCACATTAACGTGTGATTTTTGCAAGAATCATGTAAATAGATCAGTTTTATTATGCCTAAATTGCATACGGCTGACAGAGCGTGGCTTCTGTAAAAGATACCTAGTCAGTTTGTGGCAGAGGCAAGATTAAAAGCAGGAACCAACCAGTTTTTGAGTAGGATCCAACCAGCTTTTCTGTTGGTGAAGGGGTTCAACAGGGTCATGGGATGTGCATGAATAATAGCCACAAGGAACAAGATCTTTTAAAAAAACTTTATCATTATTACAATACACAGGAACAGTTAGTAAATTTGACATCTATATATAGAACTTATTACGTACATTTCGAACAAGGTCTTGTGGAGGTGCAAGGCTGATGCCTGGTACCTCCAGGGCCATTCCCCACTCATGCGTAGTTAACTGTTAACAGCACCTCTGGGGACAGTGTATTCAGTGGTTCAAAAGGAACTAATTTTATTGTGACAGCACCCCAAATGAAGTCATGGAACATCAGCATACATGGGTTCAACTACTTTAATAATAGCTGATCTACCGCAGATAAAACTGCTCTACCTTTTAGTGTGTGTTGCTGCTAACAAGTAGCTTGTCAAGACTACTCCACCCTGGCTCCAAATGGCCAGCTGGCAGGTTTGTCAGAGCCTGTGCTGAGGGTTTAAGCTGCATCACCCTGCCCCAAAATGCTACTGCAGCAAACAAGGGCTTGGTTGACACTGCTCAGCGCCAAGGGCTGTCCCCTCCACAGCTCTCCCATGTCTCCAGTGAATGATGGGCTGTTTGAGGAATGGCCTTCATCCTTTGATGCCTCAGGGTGCTTGCCAATTAGACCGACCTGTTACAACTTGCATTATTCCTGCCATATATGGGGGTTAGCCTAGTTTGTCCTCTTTCACCTGAGAACAAATGTATCACGTGAGCAGCCAAGAATATATTACAACCTTCCATGGAGAGGTGGACACCATCTTCCCTATACAGGTGTGGCAAAATCTGGAGCAGTGCATTTATTGATTCTAAATAACTCAGTGACTAGAGTATCATAATACCTAGAGTATCATACTAGGATTGTGAAGAACCAGGATTGAACTCCACTCTGCCATAGAAGCTTGCTGGGTGACCTAGGTCCAGTCACTCTCAGCCTAACCCACCTTACAAGGTTGTTGTGAGGATAAAATTGGAGATGAGAATGATGTAAGATGCTATGGATCCCTACTGGGGACAAAAGTGGGGTATAAAATGAAGTAAATAAAGAAATAAGAGGGCAAAAAAACTTTCTGGGTGGTGCTGATGGAGAAATGTCCATGCAGATAGAATAAAGGTGAGTGTGTGCTTAAAAACAGATATTTAAAACATTTATTGTATTTCAGTGGAACTCAATACCAAGTGTTGCATTCAGGATCAGGAAACAGGAATACTGTGGATAGTGGGTGAGTGCCTCTCCCATTCTCAGGCCTTCATTGGTCCTTAAATATAGTGGTATTGTATATTTTCTAGACCGTTGGTTATTTCGACAGTATATTGTCAGTCAGTATGTTAGACCTCCCATTTTGAAATATCATTTTTCATCTCAAGAGTATACCCATTTTGTTAGTTTTTCCCCTTAAAAAGACAACTTGACTGAAACAGTAATAAGCTGTCATCTTCTGAAATTAAATCTAAAATATGGCTGCCTTTAATACTTTGTAAACAATTAGTAGAGAAGAAATTTGTTTCAGCTGAAATTTCAAACCAATACATGCATAGTATTCTATATACTTGTATTGGCTGCTAAGGAATACAGGTGGTTCTCTGTTCATTATTTTTTAAATTTCATATCTACTTTCTGTACCTGAAAAACAGTTTTCAGACTCTGCTTTTCTATTTTTTTTTTTTAAATAGAGCAATGAAAAAGAAGGCAGACTTGATAGGGCTACATTAGCTCATTAAATACTAAAATACCATTTCTATTTTACATAATTTAACATGGCAAACTATAAAAAGGTGAAAACTACAACCCCTAGGCATACGTTTAAAACATCCTCATTTAGATGCTAATTTTGATTCCTGGTGTATGGCATGCTTTTTTTTTTAAACCATTAACAAAGAGGCAGATTACTTAAAAGGCATTATTAGGCAAATATGTATGAGTTTTCTGATACCAAGTGGCCTTTTATGGCTGAATAGAGCTTCTAAGTAGAATAACATGGAGATATTTGTTTTAAAAGAGAAGGAAAAATACCAGATTTTAAAAGAAGAAAAACAGTAATTAAATACACTGTATATCATAGCAGGGTTTTTTAATCTCTTGAAAAAACATGTAATACTTTCCTAAACATCTTATGGGCCATGGGCGATCTGCATTATCAGTTAAGTTCTATGATGCCTCTAACATTTACGTAATAAGTGAAATGAACTTTATTACTGCTTTGTTTAAAGCGAAATAACAAGCCTACTCCCATGTGTTAATAACATAGTACTGACAGAAGAGTGAAATAGAGACGGTAACGGGCAAGTGCCTTGTCTCCAGCTGAGCTTGTGGTCAGCAGAAAGGATTATATTAAAATGAAAACTGCTCAGACAGAAAAGATAGAAATAAAGGTATTCTCCATGATCAATTCAGCGAGAACTCTAGATAAGGAACACCTCTGCCCAAATGGCGCACATTTGTGTAGAAAGCCTTTTCCTATTCGCAACTCATATAACAAGCCTGCACACTGGTTTTTAAAGGTAGTGGGGTTTAAACACGATGCTGTTATTTTTCTGTGGGAAAGTGGTAGGAAGGGAAGAGGCTGAAAATCACATTGCTACCCTGTTAGTGCGGTCCTAAGCAGAATTATGCACTTCTAGTCCATCATAGGCAGTGGGATGAGAAAAGTGTAACTCTGGTTAGATTGTGCTGTAGGTCTGTGGTGCTAAAAAAAAAAACACAATCCTGTAAACAGAGAGTAGCGTCATTTGGACTTTTGCGCAGCACTTCATTACCCCTAAAACGACAATCTTATCTTTGTTCTGCTGTGTACAAATGGATGCAGGGTTACAGCGCTGTTTATTTGTTTGTTTTTAAACCAGCATGTCTCTTTTGCAGAAACTGTTGGGTTTGTATGATCTTCAGGAAAAAGAATTTTTTAATTAGTGATCACATAACGTTAACTAGGAGCGACTCCACAAACGGTTGGGTGGGTGCCAGCCAGCAATAAAGGCAAATTAAATGAGATGAATGAAAATTAACATTTCATCAAAGCTGTTTGATAAAATTGACAACTGTTTTGTGTATGAGATCACTGTAAAATGGTAAATAATTCTGTATCCGTTTTCCGTTCGTCTTTTAGGGGCGAACCCTAGACAGGAGGTCATTAATTTTTCCCCATTTGCACTGCTCTCCCTTAGAGCCTCTAGAATTAATAGGACTGCATATTAATCTGTGGCTTATACTTCTCTTTATAGAAGAAGGTGGCGGGAAGAGAAGAGCCTCTATTTATACCATTAACTTTCATTGACAAATAAAGGCTGTTCTGCCTGCTGGGCGCTGTCACTTAAGACGCCTGGTTACAGCTGGGCCACTGATACGTTTGATATTTTATGTGGTTACAAAGGGATGGAGAGGGGAAGGTGGAATATGCAGCACACACAATGTAGAATTTAACTGCATGCAGAGAATATGGGCCTTGCCTGGAACCAATCTTCAGATGTCAGTTATCCATATTGCACAATAAGCAGCTGTTACCAGAGAGCCTCACACAGCTGTAAGCAGGTTTAAGATTAAAACAGTGGGGTGCCAACCATGTTTTTACAGACTGTCATGCAGTCATATCTTTGAGACCCTTTGATAGCTACCAAAGCAGTCTTTGTACATTTCAATGATTAATTTGTGGGTGGATGGGTGGGTGGGTAGCATCAGTAGGGCTAAATGTTTTAATTATTAAAGCGTGCGTACTTCACGAGAAGTGGAACTTTTTGCAGCATACAAGAAGATCCTTACATAATACTGTGACTAAGTTTAAAACAGAGGTCTTTTACGCTTGGCTGTTTCCCTCGCGGTCACCCCTCTGACGACTTCGGGTCTTTGTGTTGATTATGCATGCCGTCTCCAACCGTCAGAGGTCGCCTTGCTTTCCCCCTACGTTTCCCCACATTTTGCTCACGTTTTCAAATTCGAGATAAAACAGGTTTCTGAAAACATGGGCAAAATGCAGAAAAATGCAGGGGGGGACCATGGCGACCTCTGACGGTCAGAAACAGCATGCATAATCAACACAAAGACCCGAAGTCATCAGAGGGGTGACTGCGAGGGAAACAGCCAAGCATAAAAGACCAGATTTTACTATAAGGAATAAACAGGCGTTTGTTTGCTTCTACTGCCATCTACCCTGGCCATTGATCCGTTTGCAATCCTTGTCACTTCCCTCCAGTGCTTTTTTTGTTTGTTTGTTTGGGAGAAAAAAAGAGGTGCCTGTATTCATATAAAAGCTTGCACTGATTTCCACCAACTCCTCCCTCAGGACTTGGGAGAACTCCCCCACCCAAGGAGCCGGTACTCAGTACTGGTGAGTGCCACCACACACAAAAAATGTCCTGTCTCCCTCTGCATATCTTGCCCTTCTAATAGACCAGTGGTTCCCAAACGTTTTGGGCCACTGCCCCTTGATTCCACAAACTCAACCCCAGCGCCCCCTACCCTATCCAACAACACAGTTGAAGGGGCCCACCTCTACTGCTCCCTTCTTACCCCCTTGCCTCTTAGTGCCCCCCTAGGTAATCCCACCGCCCCCCAGGGGGTGGTACTGCCCACTTTGGGAACCACTGTAATAAACCATAAATCCTCTGTACTGGGACCAGTAGCAGTACTATCTTTTTAGCTCACTACTAGTGTATTTGGTGGTGTTGGTATTAGGGATATATATCTGACAAGCTTGTGTGTGTGTGTAAAGTGCCGTCAAGTCGCAGCCGACTTATGGCGACCCATTTTGGGGTTTTCATGGCAAGAGACTAACAGAGGTGGTTTGCCAGTGCCTTCCTCTGCACAGCAACCCTGGTATCCCTTGGTGGTCTCCCATCTAAATACTAACCAGGGCTGACCCTGCTTAGCTTCTGAGATCTGATGAGATCAGGCTAGCCTGGGCCATCCAGGTCAGGGCCTGACAAATTTACATTTTATTTATTTATTTATTTATTTTTTACATTTGTAGCCCGCCTTCCCCAGCAAGCCAGCTCAGGTTGGGTAACCTCATCTAAAGCCATACCACAACATCAATCCATTGAAATAAAAGTTAATAAATGGCTATTGTGAAATAAAGCAAATTGCAGTTTAGGGCTTAACCCCCCCCCCCCAGAAAAAAAAGGACAACAGATGCAGAAAATATCACACAGGAAGAATTTTGCTGAGTAAGACCCATTGCGACAGGGAAGGCATCATGGCTGGAACTTGGAAGCTAAGTAGGGTTGGTAATTGAGTGGGAGACCACCAAGGAAGCCTCTGCAGTGGAAGGCAATGGCAAACCACCTCTGCATCTCACTTGCCTCTGCAAACCCTTTAGTGGGGTTTCCATAAGTTGGTTGCCACTTGACAACACATATGCAAGACCGATTGACTACATCAGAAACTGACTGGTTTGCTTGTGCTTTATTTAAACGATTGGTTGCCAAGTGGGGCCTAGCAGCACCAGGTCTATGAATGAGGAAGCCTAGGATGCCTGGTGCACTGTGTGCACAAAATGCTGTCAGTTTCACAGAGGGTAACCTGATGAACTAAAGTTGCTCACAAGCAACCAAACTGCTTGATGAAAAATTGACTCCCTGGTCATGACTAGTAAGGAGAGTGTAAGGTGACCCAATGGGTGTTTAAGCATCCCTTGCCAACATTGGGACTCTAATGTAATGCAGAGTGATAGTAGGCCAGATGTCATGTTACACAGGAGATCCATGACTAGATCTCCCATTGATTTTGCTTTTACTTTCTATGCAGGGCTCTGAGTTTGCTCACAGTAGCAGAACTGAGGACGGAGTTTTTAATTCTTCCTTCACACAATTTACTTAATCTAAATGTTTTGGCCCACACTACTGATAGTTCCATACAGAAATAAACCACAAGTATCTGCTAATACCAGCTTTGGGAGGGGAATTTAGATGGTTAAACGCTTACTCTCCCAGCCCTGTTGCTGCAATCAAATTTAGAGCTCCCTACTAAAGTAGTAATGTTAAAAGAAAAAAAACATTACATCAAACATCTAAAGAAATGGCTGTGATTCACAATATTGAGTGTCACATTCATTGATCTTTAAGGTGTCACACATTACTTTGTTATTTCAAAAACACTAGGATACCAGGATATAACTGACCTCTAAAGTATTGTGTAGCTTTGCCCTGAAGAATGAACACAGACATTCTACCATGAAATGCAGTGGTTCCAAAAGATTTTTTTAATTTTTGCTTTCTGAGGCATGTTTTTAGCAGCAAATGTTTGTCAAAATCACTTCTACCATGCTTCCATTCCACCATGCATGGTTTTGTTTGCTGGCAGTCTCCGAGAAGCAGGTTCTAAGATTGGGCTTCTGTAAGCTGTAAAATGAAAACTGGGTGTAGACAGAGACAAATTAGTATGAGAAAGTCATGATTAATGTGATTGCATTAAAAGAATCTTTATATGTGCAATTTATCACAAGAATATTGTTTCTGGGTGCTATAATTTAATTCTAATAAATTATTGTGAGAAGGTGGGTATGAAATTGTTAGATGGTGACTATGGTTTTTGGTGATATGAATAGGTAATGTATCACTTGGGTTTCATCTTGAAACAGAAGACTATAGTAAGTTAATAGGTAAGTTCATTTGAGTACTGCCTTTTGTAATGTGATTCTAGCTCATTTCATTGACCATAACAGACTTAGCATTTCCATAACCGTCTTCAACATGTTGACCTGGCCTTCTACATTAATTGTTCAGGTATGGCTTCAGAAGCCACTTGTTCACACATTCTTTTTGATGAAACATAAGGATGCTTTTCAAGATTTTGACCCTCCTTGTCAGACAATTAGTATTCTCATTACTGAAGCACAAGAATAGTAATGTTTAATCCGTTTAGATGAAGGTAGCCATGTTTATATGCCAGGATAGTATGGCTGATGGAGTGTTGGACTGGAACCTGAAAAGATATAGGTTCAAATTCAAATATATGATCAGTGAAATCGGGCCTGGTGTCACTCATTAACTCTGAATCCCTTCTCAGACATTCTGAGTGCATGCCACAAAGAGTTTCCACCAGAGAAGCAAAATCAACTGTGCCACAGGGTTCCAACTCTCATCCACAATTTTCAAGACAGACAGATAGACTCCATCAATCTGCAAATGATACCCAGCTCTATGTTTATTATCCAAGCCTCCAGAAGTGTCCATCTTGGCTCTGAACTGGTTCTTTGATGCTGTGTAAGGCAGAGCAAGCTGAAGCTGACTCCAAACAAGGCATATGCTGGACAGGAAGTAGGGTTGCAAGGCCCCTCTTTGTCACCAGCGGGAGATTTTTGGGGCAGAGCCTGAGGAGGGCAGGGATTTGGAAAGAGGAGGAATTTTAATGCCATAAAGTCCAATTGCCAAAGCAGCCATTTTCTCCAGGTGAACTGATCTCCATCGGCTGGAGATCAGTTGTAATAGCAGGAGATCTCTAGCTAGTACCTGGAGATTGGCAACCCTAGCAGGAAGGCTGATATTTTAAAGAGATTTGATCCATTTGTCTTGTACAGAGTGCATTAAGCTTTTGCAGAGGAGGGTAATAGCTTCAGGGTGTTCAAGGATCAGCCTTGCTGTTTGAAAAGCAGGCTGGCATAGGGCCAAGACAACCATGACTTGCAAGCTGCCTTGAGCCATGAGGAAAGGGGGATATAAATATTTTAATAAATAATTAAATGTGTATAATGAGACGAAAGTGGTTATGGAATCATGGCAGAATCATGGCAGCAAAGCACAAGTTTGGTGGAACACACACATAGAGCATATTGTGTAAAACTATATGTACATAGAGTGCCCTCTGCATGACCAGGAACCATGAAAAAAACAAGGTTCCTGATCACAAGGAGGTAGCTGTAGAAGAATACATCTGTCTATGCATACTAAGTCAGGAGTGGAGTTTTCATTTCCTGCATGTGCATTTACTTAAAATATCCAAAAAGGGCTTCAGTCTTTGCTGCAAAAGATGTTGTAGGATTAGAAGCCAAGCACAGAGGTGGGGGAGGGGGAAGGATGAGAAAAACAGTTGCCCAAGATGCTGCCAAATCTGTTTTTGCGGGGAGAGGGGACCATAGGAAGAAACCCTCCTGAATAAATACCTGTTCTTGAAGCGCAGAAAGGGATTCGGGCCTGTCCACTCTCCTACAGAGATTCCTTTAATTTATAATGTGTTGGGGCAAAAAGCATGGAATCAAGTGTTTCTGAGTCCTCTACCATAAATTCAAGTTCAATATGTAGTAGAAACCAACACAGAATTCCCATGTTTAAGTACACACCGCATTCGGGTAAACATGCTTGCATAGGTTTGAAAATAAAGACTTTAATTTACAAATAGCACAACCATATGGTTACAACACACATAGTATGTTCTTTTTAGTCTTATTTATATTTGGTTCACTCTGTGGAATGTGTACGGTTTCTTTGCAGAAATACAACCGCCCTGAAACGGATTATTTATTTATATATGAGCACTGTATTAACAACTTCAAAACAAAAAGCAGTTATTTCCACTTATTCTTAGAGAGCCGCTGGTCTCCTCAGAATCCCACTTAAGTCTGTGCCATGGGGCTTACTTCCAGGAAAGGTTTGCACTGATTGGATTGCACTGATAATATGCTAAAGTCCCAAGGCTTGGATCCTAAACCTTGCTTCAGTTTGCTGTGCTGTTTGCTGTTACAGGGGCAATCTTCCACTGCTGAGTACATTACTTCTCTTGGAAGGCAGGTATCTCCGTACTCCCTTTCATCAACGACTATGCCCATGCAAAACAGAGAAAGTGGAAACAATAGAACATGTTCTGCTGCAATGTCCCTTCTACAACGACATAAGATTGCAGTACATTCTCCCCATATTGTCATCCTTTCCTGGGAGATCGGAAGAAACTAAAGTTTCCCCTTCTCTTAGCAGACTCCTCTCGGGAGATAACCATTCAAGTAGCCAAATTTTGCCTCCGGTCTAGTGGGATTCATAAACAGCTAATTGAAAACCTTTCCCCATAGAAGATCTTTCCTCCTCTTCGTCAAATCATCCCTCCCAGAATCATCAACTTTTATTATTTTATTTTATTATTTTAACCTAATTTTGATTTTTATTCAGAGCTGATATTGTATCGAAATAAAACCTGATTGATTGAGTGCATTACTCTGGAGCTAGGTGCTTTTGCTCATGCCAAACCATTGCCCCATGCCAGAAGAACAGTCTCTGTAGCACAGGACCATCCGCACAATGGACCCAGGAGCAGCACAAGCAGCAGCAAGGGTTAGAATCCACGCAAAAGCCAGCACCCACAATATTTAAATCTGATGAAACCTAGCAATGAATTCTTGCTGACCTACTAGTTCAGTTTTTCATATCGGGAAGGGAAATCTCAGCTCATGATGAAAACAGCGTTTTCATAGATTTCCTATAGTGCAAAAACAAAATATTTTTTTTTAAAAAAACCAAAATTAATATAGTCTTCTATGTTTGGAGCAAGTGAGATTGCCTGTCTGACCAGCGTTGTTCTGGAGAGTGGATAATATTTGTGCTTATCCAGGAAGATTCATATGTAAGTTGACTCTGACATGAGTGCTAAATTTATATTAATAGCCTGCTTGTTTTGTGAGATTTCAGGTGTGCCCTTGAAGGGATTTGTCTTCATTGCCCTCTTTCCATATCACACTGAGAATGACTTTAAGTGGAAATGCTCACAAGATCTAAACATCTCATTTCCCCCCCCTCTCCCCTCCAAATTTCATTCCGCCTCCATCTTATTTCTGTTCCAGTGAGATCCTGTGTCTGATGAACAGGCATAGGATCCTTTCTAAATCTCCTGGCCCATCAGAACCAATTTACCCATTGTCATAGTGAATCTGTGGTGAAACCTTTGCACTGGCAGAAGCTGTCAATGGCTGAGTCTTTATGCTGATGGGATACCATCTGCACAAGGCAAGGGGGGTGTGTGCAGATAGGGTGTGTGGTAGTGGGAGAAGCAATGCTGAGGAGTAATCATATGCTTTCTCAGGGCATGTTCCTACATCCCAGAATAGTGTTATTGCAGCTAATGAGGGAGAAAAGTTTGAAATGCTGAAATTAAAAAAAACCCTGCCTCTCCGGTCTTAATCTTTGCCCCCATAACCATATTGGTGGAAGGCAGGATTTCATTCATGGCACACAACCAGGCAAATATAATGTTCATTAGGGTTCAAAATCACCCCAGTGGTTAAGGAATGCTACTGACAGGAACCCACAAGTTCCAAGACTTGACTTATATGAACTGAGTGGTTTATTAAGGCACTAGGAATAATATACTACCAAGCAGGATAAACAAGTACGTAATAAATGAATCAAAGATGAAAAGTAAGGAAATACAAAAAACAAATAAAGATGTATATAGCTACAGAAACTAATATGAGATAAATGAACCAAAATTAAATGAATAAGAAATATATGGACCTATACCCAGTCCCTGTTATCAGTTCTCAATTGGGACATGGTGAAGCGACAAAACATTATAAAAAACTGAGGTAAGCTGAGTATGGTTGTGTGCGTGTGTTATTGGAACAGTATGCATGGGACAATGGAGTGAAAGGGGTATAGGACGAGAGTGGGTATCTACAGCTTTGTTGTATGAGTTTGTGTTTTTCTACTTGCAGTCCTTACCCACTGAGATTAATTCTCAACTTTAATTAATATATAAGACCAAGCAGGAAACATAGATCTCATATCAAATCATGTGGGAGACAGGAGAGGCGGGTTAGAAGCCTGCTTTTAACACCTTTAGTCTTCTTTTGTTATTTTTCTTAAGCAATGCAGTGTGTCGATCTCTGCCAGCACAGAGAAGGAGTCTGGTAGGTTTGCCTGTTCCACGTTGGGAAATACCTGGAGATTTTGGGTGTTGAGCCTGAGGAGGGTGGGGTTTGGGGAGCGGAGGGACTTCAATGGGGTATAATGACATATCTTCCAAAGCAGCCATTTCCTCCAGGTGAACTGATCTCTGTTGCCTAGAGATCAATTGTAATAGTGGGAGATCTCCAGCCACCACCTGGAGGTTTGCAACCCTAGAGTCTGGGGCTGTAGCACCCTCTGGAGTTTCCCATTTCCCAGGCCACATGCAAGAAAAGCCTCCATTTTAGAGTGAGGAGAGGAGTTCACCCTGCTCCATCTCGCCAGGGTCTCCCTTGGTATCATGGGAGTGGTCTGGTCCTTCCTCCTCCCAGCATGAAAATTCCAGGAGCAGGAAAAAAAGGCCAGGACTGAAATGAGCTGTGGAGTTGGGGAACCAGCTGAAGAACGGAAGTCCAGGAGCATAAGACAGGGGTTCACTAATTCGGCAAGGATAAATGAAGGTGCAGGAAATAAACCAACTGCAAACTTGGGGAAGGGTGCTTGGGTGCAGAACCAACTACAAAGTTAAAGGGGGGAATCCGGTGACTTTTTGTAGCCTTTGCCCACCCTCTTCTTCCTGAAAAGGGTTGGTGGCAATGGCAGGAGACTGGGTTCCCAGAATGCTCAGGGTTGAGGATAAGCAGGAAATAAAGGCTTGTCCTTCCCCTGGAACAGCACACAATCTTTAGAGCTGCCCACACATACTTGTATTTGGCGAGATGGGATTAGGTAGTCACTTCAGGGCCAGGAAGGAATTTTGTGGGCTGTTTCAGATTGCCTGGGAAAAGGCTCTTCTTCTCCTGCTTCACTTTGCCATTTGTCTGGGCTGGATATTTCATTAGGCCTGTCTTAGACTTGTTAGGACCTGGTGGGGTTAGCTGGAATAGTGCAGGGTTTGCTTAAGTTAGGAATGTTTTGGCAAGCACCCTGTGGCATTTCTGGGTGGCATAATTTCTCCAAACTGGCATCTCATGGCTTACCAGTCAGAGAAGTTAGAGAGGGGGATCCTTTCAGGGCTGGGACTTCACCAGCTTGATCCCTACCAAGGGAAGCAGATGGCAGATTTATAGTTCCCCTCGCCATAGTATTTTATGCAAGCAGTTTTAGCTGCCTTGTTCTTGAGACCAAGATGGGATTGTCCTTAATGTGGGCATGCCTCTTGCAGTCTGTTAGGTAGGATGCTAGCCGAAAAGTGGGTCTTTAGTAGATCTCAGACCAGAGGTTAATGAATAAAATCCCTGTTATATCTTCTACAATGTCTTTATTTTAGGGATGAGAAGCAATAATGAAACTCTGTTGCTTTTCCAGTGTGCAAAAAATAGCCTTTGATGTCATAATGGCAGACAAGGTATCCCTAGAACAGGGGTCGCCAAACTCATTAGTCAAGAGAGCCAAATATCAACAGTACAACGATTGAGATTTCTTTTGAGAGCCAAATTTTTTAAACTCAAACTATATAGGTAGGTACACTGTTTATTAACTTAATAAACTTTAATTAAAATTTAGCAGAAGTGGAAACCAGTAGAGCACCTACTGCACAGTGGGGTGGTGAATGGCTGTGGGGAGAGTGTAACCCCCCCGGTTCCTTTTGAAAGAGGCACAAAGTAGCAGGAAGAGGGGAAACCTATAGTAATAGGCCAGGGGAGGGCTAACAATTGCCAGACAAAAAGGCCCACTGTTTTCTCCCCACCACCACCATCACCCCCGCCCCTTTTGCTACTCAGCCGGGCCCGGACATGGAAAAAGCCGCACTGAAGGGCTCAAAGAGCCGCATGCGGCTTGGGAGCCGCACTTTTGTGACCCATGCCCTAGAAAGACCCATGATATGCAGTGGTGAAGTCTGAATCTTGACACGCAACCCATTCTAGTTTCAACGTACTTCTTTATAATCAGAGCTTTCATTTAAAATTAGATTTTAAAAGGAGACTTGACATGGCCAATTCAGATTTTAAAATATTGTGCTTTAAAAGAATTTCCTTGTTTCTTTGTTGGTTTCACATTCGCATTGAGATTCTCTTTTTAAATTGTCAGGAAACTCAATGCACAATATCAGCAGCAGTTAAAAGGTTCTGTACAGTCATTTTTTGGAAGAGGAATAAAAAAACTCAAAACTATACGCCATTCCCAAATGTAAAGTAGGTACACTGCAGGGAAACTGTCATGTGTAATGCTTGTACACACATTGATTTGACTGAGTATGCCTGTGATACTCTATGGATTTGGGTTTTTCCTCCCAAAAGGGTTTTGCTTACCTGTGTGTGTCACAAAACTTGCATTAATATTAATTAGTATCATATAACTTTGAGGGGAAATGCAGCCCCTAAGAAGAAAGAAGTGAAGGATGACAACTCCTGCATATCACAGGTTGCTGCAAGGGCAACAGCACTGCTGTTGAATTATACCTAGTTGAAGTTTTCACAAAAGTTTTGTGTAGCCAGACCAGGAGGTTGCAGTTTGCTCTTGGAAAATACCAGTGTAGTACTAAGCAGAGTTATCCATTTCTAAAGATGTAGATTTCAATGGATTTTTCTTGAAGCCCATTGAGAGGGGCCGTGGCTTAGTGGTAGAGCCTCTGCTTGGCATGCAGAAGGTCTCAGGTTCAATCCCTGGCATCTCGAGTTAAAGGGACTAGGCAAGTAGGTGATGTGAAAGACCTCTGCCTGAGACCCTGGAGAGACGCTGCAGGTCTGAGTAGACAATGCTGACTTCGATGGACCAAGTGTCTGATTCAGTATAAGGCAGCTTTATGTGTTCATGTGTGATGTGACTTCAACAGGTTATCTCTGTTTAGGATTGCACTCACAAAGTAAGCCCTAAAACTGGTCATTTTAACCTTGATTCAAGTTATGGTTATGTATCTTTGAAAGCCAAAAAGGGCTCCCTGTTATTCTCTGTCACATAGTTTATGATTATGCCCCTTAGTAGAAACATCTGAAATATACCAATGTTTGTGTAGTACAACAAATACTATTGCATATTTTCTGTTCATGCTTATGTGTATTCCAACATCATGCCTTACAGCGCATTCCTGAAATGCACTGGCGGCACTTACCAAAGTCCTTAGGAAGCCGATAAAGGGCTCCCCTGGTGCTAGGCCCACAGCTCCGGTGCCCGGAAGGCGCACACCAGCGTTAGTGGCCCCAGTGCCGGAGTGCAGGCCTGGCCGCCAGTCCCCGGCCGCCGCAGCAGCGCTGGGCCCAGACACCGCCGTAACCTCCCACCGGCCTCTGGCCGCCGGCACAGGCCGTGGTGGCAAGCCGGGAGGTGTTCGGGCACCCCAGGAAGCGTTCCCGGGGCATAATGGAGCCTATGAGGGTTACACGGGTTTTTTGTGCCGGGTAGAAGTTTCAGCAGTGCCGAAACCCCCTTAGGAGGCAACGCCGCTGGGTTGCCTTCTAAGCCCGGTGCAGGCATTCCTGGAGGGGGAGGACAAAGCTCCATAGGAGCCGGCATGACCCTTGCAGAAAAGCCCTCCCCACCCTCCCCCCTTTCTTCTCATACCAGTTTTTCCTTCATAAAACAATCCTGGCAGATTAAAAAGTCATTTAAAATAGAAGAAACCTTAACTTACTGTTCTCAGATCCCCATTATAGATGGGATTCTAAATAAAGGAGCAAATGGAGTGTGTAAGTTAGGGATCCGGAATATTTCTGTGGCTTTAATTACAGCGAAAGTCCATGGAGGACTTGTATAGTTCAATACTATGCAGTTCCAGTTTAAGCTCATAGAAATCAATGGCTTTCAGCTGAAGTAACTGCATAGAATCTGCCAACCTTCCAATCCAAACCTTAGTATCTAGAATCTGCACATCTGGATGTAGGGCAAGATAGAAAAGGTATACAGACAAACATTTAGGTAAGCTGTTCATCTAGTAGCTAATGTTTGTAACATTACAAACATATCTCTAGACTTATGGATCTTTCATTCCATCTGAAATTTACTTTCCACTTGGTGTGGTGGCCAAAGGTAGCTGCGGCTGGTACTGGACTCCTCAGGAGTGGGAGATGATTGAGAGAAGATGCCCATCCATGCTTGAAATGCTCAATCACTTTTCTCAATAGTGATAGCTTCTGAATGGGATGGATCTACCCAGATGTTCATGCTGGACATTAATAAAAGTGAACGGTTCATCTTTTGTTGTGATTGCTATACGGCTGTTTGGCCAAAATTCATAGGTCCAAACTGTTTTGCTTTTGATAATCCCCTTACTCCCCAACAGAAGATGTTTCAGTTCCATACGCTGTCTTTGGTATACCTGTAACTCAGATCATTGCAGATGCATATATACATCAAGTGCTGAAGAGGCTGGGATTTCTGCTCAGCTAAGTATCTCGGTGGAATTAAACATATGAGAGAGAAGCCAGAGAGTGCCATGTGGATGATTGACTTATTCTTGAGATGATGTACGCAGCTGAGAGCAAAGCATCGTCCGAAGGGATTTATTCACCATCCCTTATATATGTAATTCCCTCTCTCATCATGAGTATTTGTGCATACTGAGGGAGGAATTGACCCTTAGGTCATTTCCAACCTTTGTTTATTAGCAGAAAAAAATGATAGATTAGGGTAAATTTTTTGCTTTCTATGTGAAGGGGTTTCATTTGTTTCTGACAATGGCTAGCCATCTGCTAATAATTGAATGTTTAGAATCAAGGACATGTGTTTTATTAGTCCTTCATTTTCCAAGCACCAAAGAACAGAAAATGTTTTCTATTATTTGACTTTCTGGGGGTGGGGGGAAATTCATGTAAGCACTGAACTAGCTTTAAGTACGATTGTTTTATACGAATCAATGACATACAACTTCATTGTATCAGCGTCTGCAACAATTTTTGACGTCTTGAGAAGAGCAAGTTGCTTTTGACTTAAACTCTGTGTTATACTGACACCATTGTTAGAGTGACTATACCTGTCTCTTGATCATTTTATTGTATAATAAATGCACAATGCTTAGTTGATGGAAAGGATCCAACAATCTTTCAGTCTAGCATTTTCTAGAATCTAAGCCACAATTCAAACTAATGTTTACTGATCTTTTGAATTATAATAAATGTAGAGTTTAACTTTGTCACTGTGAAAATGCAGTTTCCCCCCTCCAACTTGTGTATTGTGTATTGTGATTGTATGTATGACTATAATGAGTACATATTGGCTAGTTCCTCTAACATCACTAGTGAGAAGTGAACTACTCCTGTACATTCTTGTGTTCATTTGACAAAATATTTTCGTACTATGTCTGCCTGTTCTAAAGGCTAAGGATTCCCACTATATTCTACAGTGATATGGATGATCATCTAGTCTTACAGTATTTTTGAGGGGGGCTTAGTGAATATCAGCAAGGATTGTCTTGGGTTGAGATCCTCCACTATTTCTAAGATTTATTACTTTCTACTACCTAGGTTTTTAGTGTTGAGTGCCATCTTCTGAAAGCCAGAGTGTGAATCTATCCTCTTTGGAAGAAAAAGCAAGCTGTCATTTCTCCAGTATCTGTACTCTTCCCTACCTTCCTTTGTATGAGTAAAGAATATTTCACTATTCGATCTGGGCTGCTGTTAACCTAGCACTGAGACTAAAATTTAATGCAGGCAGTACATCTGGAAACACCTTACAACTATTTTGTTTTTGTATCTTAAACACCAAATATATTATTTTTAAAAGGCATAGAAATGCCTGGAAAAGCAGTAATCTTGAAATCCCTGACTTCTGAGTAATTCCACTGAGGTAAACGGATCTTTGAACATAGTAGCCAAGTGATATACATTGAAATATTGCAGTCAAGCAAAACTGACTTTGTTGCACTCCCATGAAAATATACAAAAGCTATCGATATAGTACCATTGATTTATAGAGTATTATTTCACAATGGATTTTGAATCTAATTTCTTGATTGCAGCACCAGATAAGGCAGCATTGAACTGGTTGCTTGCTACATTTCTCCTTTTCGAAAATCTCTTTTAAGGATTATCTGCCCAAGTCCAAATAGAACGGGTGCTGAAGTGCAAGGTCTTTGTTATGCATGAGGCCCACTGACCATTTCCCAGCAGCCCCCAGAGCCATGAAACTCAACTGATGACAGATGGTGAGATTGGCCATGCAAATTTTTCACCTTAACATGTCAGGCTATATGGAAATACCCTATGATCACTGGGAACATTCCCAATGTCTTGATAACGGATGCAAAATAGAATACTTAAAAAAAAAAATTGGACCACTTCAAAAAGTAGTTTAGCCATTCTTTTACATTTGTAAATCTGCAGAATATACTTCTTGGTGCTTCTGATGCACAAAGAATAATGCAGGAAAGAATGAAGGGTTTCTTTAGCTAATCAGGATCTTTAATTTATTTGCTGACTCCGAAAGTCACAAAAAAAACAAGAAAAAAGGAGTGCTAATAGATTTCACTGCATGTATTCAGACCACAGTATTCACATCAACCCTGTCAAACTATCACTTTCATTCCACTGGGGAAAAGTAGTCCTTTATTTTCAGTCAGCTTTGGAAAGTTCTGTGTGGCCCTGTGGCCTAGCACCACTTGACTTCAGGTAGTTTTGTATGTGTGCTGCTCTTTGCTTAGCAAAAGCATGCTTGGGCAGTAACATGTTGTAATGTCTTTTCTGCATAAGCCTCTTTAGGATGCAAGGAGGCACCATGCAGAGAAGCAAAACAGGAGCTACTACAGTATATTAAGCATAATGATGGTTATGGGGTAACAATAAATAACGGTTTGGTGGTACATGAAAAAACCCTAAAAAAAATTTCCCCTTTCTCCCCTTTGTCCAGTCAAAGTCAGCTGCTGACAATGATCAGTTCACCCGGAAAAAAATGGGCATTTTGGAAAGTGGATTCTATGGCATTGTACCCCAATGAAGTCCTTCACCTCCTCAAACCCCACCCTCCTCAGGCTCCACCCCAAAATCTCAAGGTATTTCCCAACCCGGAGCTGGCAACCCTAGTTATAGTTTGCTCTTAGTCTGAGGACTGTTTTATCAATATTATTTTAGACTGATCCATTTTATGTACTGGATGTTTTTATTGGTTGTTATTGGCATAGTTTTTAGTGACTTGGACTGTTTTATTGATTTTTTGTATTTGTTTTTATTATTTTTACTTTGTTTGGTTCAGTTTTGGTTTTGTGAACTTGTCAAGTAGGATTTCCTGGTCCCTCTTCACCACTGGCAGGAGGTTTTTGGGGCAGAGCCTAAGGAGGGTGGGGTTTGGTGAGGGGAGGAACTTCAATGCCATGGAGTCCAATAGCCAAAGCGGCCATTTTCTCCAAGTGAACTGATCTCTTTCAGCTAGAGATTAGTTGTAATAGCAGGAGATCTCCAGTTATTACCTAGAGGTTGGCAACCCTCGTGTCAAGCAGGTCTGGAGAGACAGCATGCACATTTTATAAATACATAAAGTTACAAAATCCATGTGAGACTGGATCTGTAGCAAGGAGGAGAACTGGATAAAATTCAGTGGAAAAGTTGTCTAGATCCAAATCCATCGTTTAGATCTGGTTTAGAATCCTGATTTAGAGGGGGAATGCAGATCACAGTTTAATGGCCTCAATGGAATAGTTTGTGCTAAAGCAGAAGTGGAGATGAATAAATAATAGAATTAATAGAATGAATACATGTAATAATAATCTGCATTGGAAGCATGGTGCCACAGGGCTATTTGCCTCATTTGGGTAACCATACAAGCTATCAATAAAATGCTGGGAAGATCTATTCACTATGTTTCCAGCATCTCATCTAGTTTAGTTAATGTCCATTGTTTCATTGGGTTCTGTGTGGCTAACACAAACCTTTCATTGAGTCATCAAACTATAATCCCAGACAAATGCTATTTGCTCATTGGCAATATTTTTTGTTTTACAATTAACATCCTTTAAGATTGTTTATGTTTACTACTAGTGTACTACTTCATTTTGGGTAAGAACAATGTGATGGTTTGATGAGAAGGAAATGGAAGGCTGAGAATTTAGTTTCTTTTTTTCCCTATCATGGATTTTAATGAGAAAAAATTGCTGTCATTTCTTCACTGTCAGCACCAGGTACCATAATTTGCTCATGTAATACACCGTGGCCTAAAGGTATTTTGCCACCCAGCAGAATGATCTCATAACAAAAGAATCAATAGCTCATTATTTGTGGGCCTAGAATACTTTGCATGTCACTTTAGAGATTTGGTTACGTTGACGAGATTACTTGCAAATTAAAACAATCTTTGGTGCAATCCATTAAATTGTCTGTTAATCTTCTTAAAACATACTTTGTTTTAAGCTCCATGTAAAAGGGCAATTTTTTATAAAAGGTAATAAGATATTTGACTCATTTTACAAAGAGCAGGGGCAACATCATGATCTTGTGAGCAGTTGTTAATATGGTTTCCTTTAATATATGTCACTATATGTCACTAGCATGTTGGGTGTATATATGGACAAACATAACGAATTCTGTCTTTCCATGAACATCCTGTCATGGTACTGTCATTGATTGTGTATGGACAGAAAGGAGAGGAGATTCTATTCTGATGTACCTGGAGAAAAAGTTCCATAGTAGGGCATACCAATGATGGTTGACAAGGCACTGTCCCTACCCACTATCTACCTCAATTACAAATGTAGGGACATCCAGAGCAAGGCCTCTGATAATCTAAGCATCCAGCTAAGTTTTATGATGATAGGAGGGCTTCAGTATCCCAGACCCAGGCCACATATGGCTTTCAAATCAAAACTAGCATGTTCAGCTGTGTCTCGAGACCAACTGCGAACAAACGGTTACACTTCCATAAGTGGCAACTGAGCTTGACCCTGATTACGTTGCCACTTATGGACACTGGTTGTTTCACAGTATACATAACATGAAAAACAGGCCTTGCAGGCTCCCATTAAGCTCTGCGAAAAAGAATGCAACATTTTCCAATTTGGGTTGTAGCTTTTATTCCCTGCAATTTAGAGGATTCCTTACATTTTATGAGAAAAGGGGTGATGTTATATTTTTTTTACAGATGATGAAATCCTGTGGATCTTTGAGTTGAATCTGGGCACTTGAAGGTATCAAAATCCTACTTATGGCTTCCTCCCTTCCCAACTCCCATTTCTGCTCGACGCCTCTCATATGTGCAATATTTGTGGCCCTGATTATCAGTGCCATTTCTGCTGAGATGAGTGACAGGGACAGTGGGATGCCATTTCCGCCTGCCACTCCAAATGAATGACTCTTCTGCTTATTTTATGCCATTCTTTTCTCCAGGGAGCCCAGAAGATGAAGTTCTGCAACCTGCAGACTTCTTTTTAACCTTCCTGCATTATTACATTTGGTTAAGGCACACAAAATCCATTGACAATTGAGGGAGGCTGTTGGTAGTGCAACTACTTAGTAGTATTCTTTAAGAATAATGAAAACAGTAATGCCGAGAGATGTAGAACAATTTTGCTGCAGTATTAATGCATGCAGTTGTCAACATTATCCATTAAAAGGCAATTATATGCTGAGGCAGCAGTATTTCCATTCCCCCCCATGTCATTTTCCCATGTGTGCCTATATAAAAATTCATACTGAACACAGAAGGACCTGTTTAGGAATAAGACAACAGTTTATATATTAAGCACAAAAAGAAGTTGTTTGTGGCTAGGATATTGTGCTGTGAATAAAGTATGCTCTACAGCAGTGGTCTTCAACCCTTGGATCAGGACCTTCAAGTGGGTTGTGGAACTGCCTGAGTAGAGCTACCTTTTTTGGGGGGGGGCAGAATTTTTTTTTTTGGGGGGGAAACCCCTATAGCTAGTTGGTATATGTAGAGAGCAAGGGCACATGCTTCATGCCTCACTTTGCCCACATGCTGAGAGGAGCAAGAGGGGAGTCTGCCCAACTTTCTTCCATGACTCTGTCTCTTGGCTTGCTCCTACTAAACAACACCTCTTGGTGCTCAGCTTGTGCTTCTGCCCCTAGCTCTTAGTTTGTTCTCCATGATCCTACCCTCGGCACCAGTGAAGTCATAACTTTGCCCGTTTTCTTCATGTCATGTGACTGTCACATGATTTGCTATTATTTTATCTATTTATTTATTATTGATGTACTTCATTTGCACGCCCTCACTGAAACTGAAGACAGATTACACAATTTAAAAACTGCAATAAGAACAGTAAAAAGCATAGAACCAACAGCAAATAAAACTGGATTACAAAATTAGAGACCAACACACTAAAATTGGTATAATACATGTAATATAACAGTATAATACATATGATAAACAAGGCACCACAACTGCTTAAAATTTAGAGAAGTTAACCACAACCTTAGTTCGTTTACAAAAATGCCCTCTGCAGAATAATAAAAGCTTGGGAGCCTTCCTGACCTCATGAGGCAAGCTATTCCATAAAGTCAGGGCCACAACAGGTAATGATGTGTACAGGTAATTGTTGATCTTGTGCATTTTCAGATTGGCAGCTGTAGAAGGCCCTGCTCAGATGAGAGAAGCTGCTTTGGTGGAACACTGAGTGTGAGATGGTCTCCTGCATATATGAAAGTCTAAGGCCATGAAGGGCTTTGCATTTGATAGCCGATCACTTGAATTGAACTTGGTAACTTGGGTTGCTAGCTTTAGGTTGGGAAATACCTGGAGATTTTGGGGGTGGAGGCTGGGGAGGGTGGAGTTTGGAGAGGGGAGGGACCTCAATGCCATAGAGTCCAATTGCCAAAGCGGCCATTTTCTCCAGGGGAACTGATCTCTGTCGCCTGGAGATCAGTTGTAATAGCAGAAGATCTCCAGCCATCACCTGGATACTGGCAACCCTATTGGTAAGTGATTGATAGCCAATGAAATGACTGCAGAATGGGGCTAATTCACATGCTCTGCCTACTTCCTGAGCATAACTGAGCTGTGGCATTCTGCACCACATGGAGTCTCCACATTGACTCTAAGGGGAGACCTATATATAGGGTCGCCAACCTCCAGGTACTACCTGGAGATCCCCTGCTATTACAACTTATCTTTAGCCAATAAAGATCAGTTCACCTGGAGAAAATGGCCGTTTGGCAATTGGACTCTATGGTGTTGAAGTCCCTCCCCTCCCCAAATCCCACCCTCCTCAGGCTTTACCCCAAAGCCTCCTGCCGGTAGCAAAGAGGGACATGGCAACCCTACCTATATAGAGTGTATTACAATTGTCTGGTCTCTGTTACTGTGGCACATCTCTGTCTTACATAATTTGCTAGGCAAATTTAGGTTCACTGTAATTCCCCATGGATGCAAGTATGCCTCCAAACACATCTAACCCAATATTTGGGAAGTACTGGGTTGGCAGTTTGTCATTCTGAGAAGATTGTTCCATAGCTGGTTTGTAATAATTTTCCAAGACACTCCCTGTTTTTCCCTGGGCCTGACTGCAGGTTTTCACAAACCCTCTAGGCTTCTCTCTAGTGGCCTGTAGTCTATCTAGTGCTTTCTAGAGCAGTGTATCTTCTGTTTTCTGCACGTTAGATGTCAGTTTCCAGCTCACTGTTAATGTCAGGGACTCTTAAGTTGAAGAACACACTCTCAAGATCTACACTTGGATACAAGTCACCTATGACCTCAACCTGTCCTGACAAGCAGCCACGTTTTACCTTTGGGGGAGTTTTGGAAAGCCAGTGTGCTCAGCATAAGAAGAGGGTTTTGGAACTTTTAAAAAAATTATAGCAAATTTCAGATGAGGGATTAATAGACTGGGGGAAAATACTTGCCTCTAGATAGTCTTACTATGTGAAGAAAGAATGGGGCATGCAAAACAATGCAATATGGAGCCCCAGGAGATGAATCAGCACAAGGCCATTGCATCTTTGAATACCTTCTGAATCTACTCCAGGAAATATTGGCCATTTGTACAGGGCTGTTTCCCTCGCAGTCACCCCACTGACTGCTTCGGGGCTTCCTTTTTATTATGCATGCCTTTCCCAACTGTCAGAGGTCACTGTGGAAAGAATTTTGCTTTCCCGTCCCCCGGTCCTTTGATGTTTGGATCTCTCTGCCTGCCTCTTACCAAAGCAAAGCCAGAGAGTGTGATAGGAAACACTGACCATATACTCTTAGACCATACACACATATAACAGTAAAGCATAGAGGTTTATTTGAACTTACAAAGGTTATAAGGCAAATGAGAAGAATAATACTTGACTAAATATATAGGACAAAATTTAACAAACCCACATGCAATTTGACAGACAAACAAACATTTAATCGCTCTGAGGTCGTTCCAAGGAAGAGACAGAAATGGTTTCTCCCTGAGAAGGATGACGGCTGGACAACTGGACCAGCCTTTTATAGCCCCCCCCCATGAGAGAGGGTGTCAAACGGCCACCTCCTTTCAAATTCTTTCAGGAGATGAGTTTTCACAAATCATGGCTAGTCTTGTTTGGAAATATCCTGTTCTCAAACAAATTACTCAGTGTCAGAGTCTCTGACATTGTTTGTTCGTCGGCCTGTGTAGATAAACAAATCCCCCTTCTATGCAGATAATTTGTTGCCGGTCAGCTAGCTTCATGTTGCTTTTAAACTACAGGTTATAATATATTAAGGCATAAAAAGTGGTTCTTCTTAAACCAAACTATATATTTTAAAAATTCTCACCACAGTCACCTCGCTCTCCCCACGCATTTTGCCCGTGTTTTCTGGATGCTGTTTTAACCAGAATCTAAAAAATGTGGGCAAAACATGCAGAAATGCGCAGGGAGCACAGGGTGACTTTTAATGGTTGGAAAAGGCATGCATAATCAAAAGGAAGGCCCGAAGCAGTTGGTGGGGGTGACTGCAGGGAAACAACCCTGCAGTAATGGCCATATTCAGTAAAAACATGTATCATTACTAAGGTGTCCTGGGTGACCGCCAGCCACGATGCCAGGACTCCCGGTGTGGGCCCATACTTACCCTGGGCCATCAGAAGTAGCCGGCAGCATTAGGGCCAGTCTACATGGCGGTCCAACAACGGGGCTCCCTTTCGCCCACAGGGAAGCCCGCAGCTAGAGGACCAAGCCTTGACACCATGGAGACGTCCCCTGCATCTGGCGAGAGAAGGCAAGCCTGAGCTGGCCCAGTTCAGAGCTCCCTAGCTATCACCCCGCCATTGCCAAACATCTGATTGTTGGGATGGCATGGAGAGGATGGGGACATGACACCCAGCCCCTGTGCAACTTGACAGGGCTGAAAAAGGTCCCCACAGAAAGGGGCCTTTTATGGACTCTTGGGGTCGCAGCAAGGAAAGGAAGCTGAGCAGGGCTTCCCATCCCATCCCAGTCCAGAAGGGAGTGGAGTCCAGGTTGGGGAACTATGGGTTGCTGATGCTGCTGAAACAGCCCACTCTGGCATCCACCAGGGGAGAGGAGAGCTCAGACTCTCCTTCGGAGGGGTCTGAGGCCTAGGAGGCTCCCTCGGCAGGGGTTAGAGGGAGGACTGAGAGGGTCATCAAGGCAGGGGCTGTGATAGCGCATCATATAATGGCATAAGAATTGGTTGATTAGATGAGCTACCAAAGAAATCCTTGTTGTTTCCATTACCATTAGATATAGCTGACACATGCTATGGCTTTTTGTGCCACAGAAATGTTGGACACTGACATATACTTGCACTGTCCAAAATTCTTGTAAACCAAAAAGATCTATAGAATGTCATTAAAAACACAGCAGCACTACTTGGTTTCAAAAGTGCACCAGACCTGTGGCTCTTACTAGACTAAAGTTCAAGTTCAAGCAAGGAGTCCAACTGGAGACTAGTGTTATGCCAAATGTTGTAACCTAGGTCTAGAAATACTGAATTTCAGTCAAGTGGTATTTGTGCCAGAATTAATAATTCCAGTTGAGGCCCAGTTGCCCCTAAAATGGAACTAGGAATAACCAGGATCAGTTAATATGTCCAGTGGTTTTCATCAACTGTTGGCATTTTTGGCAGGCTTTGCTAGACACGTGCAGGCCTCTGGCCTTTGACTTCATCAAAGATGATTCCTTAAGTGTGTTGATGCATGGTGAGTTTTAGGGTCTTCTTGTATATACAGTGATTCTGCAAGGAAGATAGTAGTAGAGGAACATTATTGTACAGAACCTTAAGACTGATACTGTTTTCTCTGGATATGAAAGACAATAGTCTATTTCACATATTTTTAACTGAAACGTGGTAGCAGAATTGGTCAGTTCCCCCAATTTGGGGGATCAGCCTAAGATATTTTAGTTGTAACCACTTTTAGTTCTCTCTTCTTCAAATATAATTTTAAAAAATATCTCAACAGGAAAAATATATCTACAAAAATAAAGGCCAGGCAATTCCAGTGTAAACTTGCCCTTTTCTTCTTTGCCCTCTGGATGTTTATGATAAATTGAGTGCATCTTGTCTGTGACTTGCTTACATAATGAGGTCAGTCTTTATTATCACATCACTGATTTCTTCCTCCGGGAAGAAAAAAAAATGGTGAGCTTTAGTGATAGATCTTTTGTAATTACAGAAAAAAAATACTGTAAAGTCATATTTCCTCCTAGGAATTTTGATCCTTTTTATCATTATCATTTGATCATTCTTACTATTACATGAAAAAAATGTTTACGTATCTAAATTTGTATTACCCTGAAGCTTGATTAATACAGAGTATGAAACTAGGCTGCCTATATGTCACTGCAGTCTGCCTTGTGTGTGTGAACTGCCGTCAAGTCGCAGCCGACTTATGGTAACCCCTTTTTTGGGTTTTCATGGCAAGAGACTAACAGAGGTGGTTTGCCCTGGTCTCCCATCCAAATACTAACCAGGGCTGACCCTGCTTAGCTTCTGAGATCTGACGAGATCAGGCTAGCCTGGTCCATCCAGGTCAGGGGCAGTCTGCCTTACCTGTGGAGAAATACCAGAGAAATATTTTCTCTGAGGAGACAAGGAACTCCTTTTTAATCTTGGTTTCTGATTCCACGATCAGAACTTGTAGGGCGTGAAACTTTGATAGGCCTTCTCGGGCAGTTAATTTGTCAGTAAAATCCTTTGGCTCAACTTTCAAAATGAATTAAGTAGTACATACAGAACCAGCCCCGCCACAAAGCAGGGTAAAATGAGCTACTTAAAGTGATATAGTGGAGAGACCCAGCACTACCATGGAGCTGACTGGATAACCTTGGACAAGTCTTAGCTTAACCTACTTCACAAAGTTCTTGTGTGGATAAAACAGGGAAGAAAGCACTATGTAAGATGTTCTGATGTCATGAATAGATGGTAGCTTGTGGCAAGAGTTTAAGCTAGGCTGCAGTCCTTAGAGCACTTTTTTGGGATTAAAGCTCATTGAATAATATGGGACTTACTTCCAAGAAGACCTGTTTAGAATTGCTCATTTAGGGCCTCAATTTTATTTATTTTATTTTATTGTTAATAGTTTATGTATGTACACGCTAGGGCTGTTGATTCGGTTCGGCCCGAACTGAAAAACAACTGAATTTCCCCTGATTCGGTGGTTTTTAGTTCGGGACGAACCGAACTCAAAAATGGTGGGCAACCAGGGGGGCCCGAATTCAGCGAGTTCGGGGAGTTCATGAATAAATCCGGCAAATTCGGCCATCAGTAAGCAGCATAACCGTCAGTAAGCAGCATTCTCCTCCCCCGGCCAATCGGTGGCCAAGCTGGGTCTTCTTCTGGCCAATCAGTCAGGATTGAGTACTGGAGGAATCAGCTGATGTGCAGCCCGGCCGGGGAGAGAGAGAGAGAGAGGGAAATCCTTGTGTGTGGGGGGTGTGTGTGCTTGTGCACATTCACTCCTTTCTGTGGCTGCAGGGGGCGTATTTTTTGGGGTACAGACACAAAACTTTCAGCAGAGATTCAGACAAGCCTTCTTAAGAGACCACCCAAGTTTTGTAAACATTGGATGAGGGGGTCCCGAGATATGGGCTCCCCCCTTTTTTCTTTCCATGGCTGCAGGGGGCGCATTTTTGGGGTTACAGACCCCAAACGTTCAGCGGAGCTTCATATGAGCCTTCTTAAGATACCCCCCAAGTTTTGTAAACATTGGGTCAGGGGTTCTCGAGATATGGGCTCCACCCCTTTTCCCTCCCCCCTTTTCCATTTCCGTGACTGCAGGGGGTGCTTTTTTGGGGATACAGCCCCCAAACTTTCAGCATAACTTCAGACAATCCTTCTTAAGATACCACCCAAGTTTTGTAAAGATGGGTTCAGTGGGGGCAGAAATATCGGCTCCCCCCTTTTCTCTTTCCGTGGCTGCAGGGGGCGCTTTTTTGGGGGTGCAGATCCCAAACTTTGAGCGGAGCTTCAGACAAGGCTTCTTAAGAGACCACCCAAGTTTTGTAAACATTGGGTCAGGGCCCCCCGAGATATGGGCTTTCCCCTTTTCCCTATTGGGATGAATGGATCACCCTCGAGAGATGCATACATATGGATCTCATATTGGATACAAATGGAATCATATTGGATTACCCAGCCTCCCAGTCCCTCCTGATGGAACAGAAGACAGCCACAGTAAGACCCCTTTGGGGGCTTTAATCTATAATTTTTCTCCTGTGTGTGTGTGTGGGGGGGGGAAGCAGAGTCTGTGTGTGTGAGGGGAGGGAGCAGTTTCTGTGGGTGGGGGGGAAGCCAAAGGGGGCTTTTTGCCGGTTCTGCCTGGGGGTGTGTTCCCCCTCGAGTCTCTCTCTCCCTGGTTTGAGGGGGGGTTTCAGTTGTGTGTCTTCAGGTTTTCCCTCATTCATAAGAGCGGTTAGGTCTATTTGGATGCTTGCTCAAAACTTGTTTTCAAATGGTGACTTAAAGAATGCATTTGGAGTCTGATGCAAAAGGGAAATTCCACCCCTGCTCATTATGCATAGCTAGCTGCCTCTGTCTCTTTCCATGGTTTGCAAACCCCCAGGTGTCAGGTGTTGCTTTGCACAGTTGCAAAGGTGTTGCTTACAAGGTTGTGTTGCTTTTGCAGTCGTGTTGCTTGCAGTTGTGTTGCAATGCTTTGCAAACTTATCAGCTGTTTGTCGGGGCTGGGAGCTTTGTGCGTGGGTGGCAAGCTCTGCTCAGAGATGCACATTAAGGGTGGGGGGGACCCCTTTCGGGGCCCATATCTCAGCCCCCCCCGACCCAATCTTTACAAAACTTGGGGGGTCTTTCAAGAAGCGTCCTTTGAAGCTCCGCTCAAAGTTTGGGACCTTTACCCCCAAAAATCCCCCCCAGAGCCGCGGAAAGGCGCGGTTGTGTTTTTAATGGCTTTATTCGGCCGAATTTTTTTCCCGAACTTTGAATTCCCGCCGAATTGCATGGACCCGAAGCGGGGGAGTTCGGACTTCGGCATATCCCAAATCTAAACGGGCCGAATTCAGCCGAATCCGAACTATACCGAATTTTTAAAAATTCAACAGCCCTAGTACACGCACATAAACATATATTCCCATGAGATGCAGGAAGGAATCTCCAGCTGTTACACAGCCTCAGCCTGCAGAGTTTGAACAATTGTTGTAATCCACTAACTGGATCATTTCTTTTTTCTCACTCTCATCTCCCTCACAAGTTACTTCACCATAGACAAGATGGGCAGAGGCTAGGGTTGCCAACCTCCAGGTACTAACGGGAGATCTCAGGCTATTACAACTGATCTCCAGACAATAGAGATCAGTTAACCTGGAGAAAATAGCCGCTTTGGCCATTGGACTCCATGGCATTGAAGTCCCTCCCCTCTCCAAATCCCTCCCTCATCAGGCTCTGCCCCAAAAACCTTCTGCCAGTGGCAAAGAGGGACCTGGCAACCCTAGCAGAGGCAAGTAGACAGGGAGTCTATGTCAGCTCTTCTGCAGAAAGAGCCATAGACCGTCCTTCTTTTTACTTATCTTCCAAAGCCTCTGCTAATTCTTTATGCAGTAGCAAATCTGAGGTCTGATCCTGCAAACCACTTTTGGATAATGATGCCAAGTAAACAGCTTGGAGAATGTTTGATGGAACCAGACATGATTCTAGTCTGGGAGGCTTTCCCACATTATTTTATGGCCTCAAATCTAGCCCAATCCTTTGGGTTGAGCACAATCACACATTTACCCAGACGTCTGAATTTGTGCATAATATAGTTTGGAACCAGAAAATTCAGTTTTACTGGGCCTTGTAGGAGAAGGTTATATCCATGGACAATTACATAGGTTCTCCAACATGGATGAAACCAAAAGAGGAATTAACCACATATTAGCATTTAAGATTCTGTTATTTTATCTGTATTTCAGAATTGTAAAATTAGTTTCTGAATGTAGGGGGAGTGGAACTTCTATTTCACATCAATTTTTACTGTCTGCATTAGGGTTGCCATCTCTGGGTTGGGAAATACCTAGAGATTTTGGGGCGGGGTCTGAGGAGGGCAAGGTTTGGAGAGGGGAGGGACTTCAATGCCATAGAGTCCAATTGCCATTTTTTCCAGGTGAACTGATTTCTATCGGTTGGAGATCAGTTGTAATAGCAGGAAATCTCCAGCTATTACCTGGAGGTTGGCAACCCTAGTCTCCATGTCAGTGGCATACTGTATAGGCCAGTGGTTTTTAAAAGTCCTGGAATAATTTAATCCAGTATTAGCATGACAACCTGCAGGAAAAGACCTGAAGCGGAATCAGGAAAGTTGGACTGGCAGGGGCATTTCCAGTGATCATTCTGAACCAGAATCCTTTTATCTTTCACCCATCTTTCGATGAAAGTATATTGTTTATGCTTTGAAAATGACTATAGGCATTAAATAAACAGAATGGTGTCCTATGCAGTTATGATCAAGTCTATGCCTTTGGCTTCTGGAAAGCTAACAGTTACCTAAGCTGCACTATCTTATTTTACCCTGTTACTAATTTAAGAGTCTATTCTATTGTAGCCCAATGCCAACAGAGATAATGAAGGACAGAAAAGAAGCCATGTATTAATCCATTAGTTCAATCTCCCTCTTGATACGTTTATTTCTTTATGTTTAGACCCCACTCAGTATTTTGTATTTTATTAAAAGATGACCCACTTTGAAATCAAAAGTCAAAATGGGTTTCTTATTACAAGCTATAAGTTATGGTGGTGCAGTATTTTTTTTCACTGTCTAGGGGTTTTTTTTAGAAAAGGAAATTACTCAGTCCTTGCTTAGTGATGCAGTTAGATGCCTCAGGTCCCAGTTGTTTCACTTCATTTAACATGGGGAAGTATAAAACTGACATATAAAAATCCTCTGAAAAGATTGCTCATAATTGTTAAAAACAAAATAAGAGGGAGAAAAAGGCCTGGACTGAAGACAAAATCTTCAAGTCGTTGATCTAACCTCTACAACTGATTTGATAAAAAAAAGCATTTCCAATCCAAGGGTAAGATTTTGGGCTTTTGGAAATGGATTGCACATGTGCTCAAAGTGGCTCATGTGGCACAACACAGGAGTGGGCCTGGAGTTAGCCTCACCATGTCTACATATACCTTAAGGCCAAACAGCGTATTCTTGAGCTTTCGGCGCCGGGGAACGGCGGGGAGGAGACGCTGCTGCGGTGCCTCCTAACCTGTTTACCCGGCGCCAAAAACTTTTTTTAAAAAAAAAAAAGCCTTTTTGCGGCTTTTTAAATTTTAAATGGGGCTTTTTGCCCCAGAAAAGCAGGTGCAGCCTCGCTTTTCTTGCCGCCGACGTACCCGGGGCGAACGGGGACAGGAGGCTGCCTAACGGCAGCTCCTCTCCCAGGAACACCCTGGGAATGCCTCCTGGGATGCCGGGACACCCCCTTGGAATGCCGATGCTGGGGCCATTAACACTGACGCAAGTAGCCTGGGGGCAGGCGCAGCGGGCCCAAACGCCGGCGCAGCGCCTTTCGGGCCTCCTAAGGGCTTTCGCCCTCGAGGCTCAGGAATGTGCTGTATGTTTGTCTATGTGAGCTGCTGCTGTTTCTAGGACCTGCACATCTCAACAAAGGGGTGAACAAATCTGTGAGTGGGCTCTAAACACATATGGAATGAGTTTTATATTACCATCCTAAGCAGAGTTATGCCCCTCTAAGCCTATTGACTCCAATGGGTTTAGCAAGTTGTAACTTTGCTTTGAATGGCACTGTCAAATTCATAGGCCCTGGTTTTTATTAATGTTTTGGTGCATAGTGAGAATCAGCAAGAGAGCTTATTTTCCCCTCTGGAGATGAAACACCAGCCATTCAATAGAACTATTATAATTAAAATTATGGATTTGCATCAATTGTGTGTAAATGGTGTAAGAAGAAGAAAAATACCAAGAACACCAGCATCAAAAATGGGTGAAATGAAAAGGCCCACAATGGTGATTTACAAAAATGAAATGAGACAAAGAGGGTATATTTGTACATCTCCCTAGATATCATGCTTGTATATAATTAATCCACCTCAACCAGCCTTGTAACTCTTCCGATATAATTTTTAAAATACAGATTATTCAGCACTGAGTTCAGACTTTTCTCTTTGTTGTTTCTAATAAAATCAAGTAGTGTCTGGATGTTTCCATTCTGAATGTTTCCACGTTTACTTAAAGAGTGGCACCCATTCCCATGGCAGAATTATTTCCTTCTCTGTTTCAAGTAGTTAGCCGGGGCGTAGACAGAAACATCACATCAGCCTTTGGTGTGAACTAGGGTTGCCAACTTCCAGGTGGTGGCTGGAGATCTCCTGGGATTGCAATTGATCTCCAGGCAAGAGAGATCAATTCACCTGGAGAAAATGGCCACTTTGGAAGGTGGACTCTATGGCATTAAACCCCATTGAAGTCCCTCCTCTCCCAAACCCCACCCTCCTCAGGCTCCACCTCTGAAATCTTAAGGTATTTCCCAACCCAGAGCAGGCAACCCTTCTGTGAACCCCTGCATGTTGCCTATGGTCTTGAGTATAATTTTGTATGTTCCAAGTAACTTTGGGTCCCCATTGAGAATAAATTTGGGGTAAAATCCTTAAATGAATGAACAACTAGTTCTTTATTTATTTAATATTTATAGCTCACCCTCAATTCCCAGCCAGGCTGGGCTCAGGGTGGGTTTTTTTAATGTTAAATTTGGATATGTTAATCAAGAATGGCTGCAGACCCCTTTGGTTTTTTTATTTATTTTGATTTGGTTTGATTTGATTTGATTTGTACCCTGCTCTTTCCCAACAAGGCCGGGCTCAAGCATATGCTGGTATATTTCCCCCTATAACTATTTCTGCCATTAAAAAAGATGTCAGTGAAAAAAAAATTGTTGGGAAAAAAAATTGGTAAAATTCGGATTCGGCAAAATTTGAAGTCTGAACTCCCCTGATTCGGATCCGTGGAATTCGGCACCCAGTTCCGAGTTTGGGGGGAAATTCGGCCGAATAAAGCCATTAGAAACACATTTGTGCCTTTCCGTGGCTCCAAGGGGGCATTTTTGGGGGTAGAGGTCCGAAACTTTCAGGGTAGCTTGAGGATTGAATCAGAGGATCCCGAGATATGGGGCCCGGAAGGGGTCGCCCCCCCAAATCACCCACAGGAATAAAGTCATTAAAAACACATTTGTGCCTTTCTGTGGCTCCGGGGGGGGGCATTAGTGGGGGTAGAGTTCCCAAACTTTCAGGGTAGCTTGAGGGGACCCTTCTTGCAAAACCCCCCAAGTTTTGTGAAGATTGGATCTGAGGGTCCTGAGATATGGGGCCGGAAGGGGTCCCCCACACATCTGCCCAGCCAGGGGTCTGGCTGCCTCGGCAGTTGGGCCATACCATTACCCCGGCCTGGGGGAATAAAGCCATTAAAAAGGATGTACCAAAAGGAATGACAAGTTAGCCCATTGTAAACAATGGGAGAGGCTGCCCAGCCCATTGAAGATAATGGGAGAGGGGAATTTCGGTTGACTTGCATTGGCCTCACTGAAATACTAAAACGAATGACAGGCTAGCCCATTCGAAACAACAGGAGCGGCTGCACAGCCCACTAGAAGCAATAGGAACCAGCCAGAGAGAGACTCACTGACCCACAGTTAACTCCACACAAAGTTGGCAACCGGTGAAAACAGGAGAAAGCACAGTCCCACACAGAGGCAATCAAACCCACCACACTTTGGCTCCCCCCCCCACACACACACAGTAGAAGCCAGTCTGTGGCTTCTAAGAGCCGATGTAACTACGCCAAAAGTGCATCCAACAACGTTTAAAGTGTAAGTAAACAGCGTAACTAGCATGGGATGCATTAAAAGGAATGACAAGTCAGCCCATTGGAAACAATGGGAGAGGCTGCCCAGCCCATTGAAGATAATGGGAGAGGGGAATGTCGGTTGACTTGCATTGACTCCATTGGAAATACATTACAGGGGAGGGGATGCACTAAAACGAATGACAGGCTAGCCCATTAGAAACAACAGGAGTGGTTGCACAGCCCATTGGAAACAATAGCAGCCAGCCAGAAAGAGACTCACTGACCCACAGTTAACTCCAGATGAAGTTGGCAACCGATGAAAACAGGAGAAAGCACAGTCCCACACAGAGGCAATCAAACCCACCCCACTTTGGCTTTCCTCCTATCACACACACACAGAATCTGCTTCCCCCCACACACACACAGACAGGAAAAAAGTTATAGATAAAAGCCCCAAAATGGGTCAAACTGTGGATGTCTTCTGTTCCAGCAGAAGCAGGGCAGCAGCAGCTGCTCAGGATCTCTCACGACTCTCTGGCCATTTATGCACGGGAGGTTTTGCCTTGGATTTGCCTCTCTGTAGAGATGCACATTCAGGATCGCCTGATCCCATTCATCCCAATGGGCAGTTGGGGGGGCATATCTCGGGACCCTCTGATCCAATCTTCACAAAACTTGGGGGTTCTTGCAAGAAGGGTCCCCTCAAGCTACCCTGAAAGCTTGGGACGTCTACCTCCAAAAATGGCACCCTGGAGCCGCGGAAAGCCATGAATGTGCACATGCACCCCCCCCCCAAGGGGATCTCTCTCACATACAAACAGACGCTCTCTCTTTCTCTCCCCGGGCCTCGCAGCAGTTGGGCTCACGCACTCAACCATGACTGATTGGCCAGAAGAAGACCCAGCTTGGCCACTGATTGGCCGCGGGAGAATGCTGCTAGTTGCTTACTAACTGACAGTTATGCTGCTGATTCGGAGCCCCCAAATTTGCCGAATTTATTCGGTGATTGCCCCGAACTCATGGAATTCAGCTCTTTGTTTTCCTGCCTTTTTAAAATTCGGTTCCATCTGAACTGAAAACCCCCGAATCGGGGAAAATTCGGCTGTTTTTTCAGTTCGGATGAACCGAATCAACAGCCCTAGTCAGTGACATTGCTAAATTGTCAGCACTTTGTTGGTAGTGATTGATTTTGTTGTGGCTTCTCTTGTGTGAAGCTTTGCATTCCAACTTTGTTGGAAGACTGTACTTTTAAAAATTCAGTTATGTGCAACTGTACAACTCATAGTTGAAACTTTTAATTATAACGCCTGTGCTCTTCTGCACTTAAAATGTTTAATTTCCTCAAGTATGCTACCATTACAAGAGAAGATAATGTTTCATGCACTTGTGATTAGTGTTCACAGATAAAGTATTTGGAGCAATTACAAATATGTATAACAAATGTGCTAGCAGTAATGATTTGTGTCAGCTTTTAAGGTCATTTTCAATGCCCTGCCAATTGTGTTAAGTACCTCAAACCTGAGTGACAAAAATTTAACGAACAAGGAAAAAGACAGTAGAAATAGTATGGCAGAGGAAAGTTTATTATGTGAGCTAATTAAAGAGACTGTCAAGACATGGTGGACACAAATGTGCATTGTTTTACATTTTTACATCTGCTTGTTAAACACTTTATGGTGCCTCTTTAGAATGACTTGATGCATTCTTAATTGCAAAGAGAACCAAAGCAGAGCCACATTTTATTTTATTTTTGTTTTCACCTCTCGCATTGCATGTGTGGGCATAAGATAATTTCTGAAGCCATAATTCAGAGCTCAGCAGCAGACAAATCCATGATTGCTGAATTGATTCAGCAGTCATCGATCTGCCCATGGTTAGATCCATGCACTACTTAGAGATGTATTTATTTCTGCCATGTATCTGATGTGTATGCTGCCTCTGCAAAAACGTATGCAAATATGGGCTACTAAAATAAATACTGTATTATGATCGTCTGCAAAAAAAAATTCCCATACCCGACAGTGTAATATTAAGTAGAGTTACACCCTTATAAGCCCAATGGCTTCAATGGATTTAGAAGGGCATAAACCTACTCAGGACTGCATTGTACTGTAAACATAAGGTACCACAATACATCTAATATTAGGGATCCATCATATAGTAGAAAAGTGGTCTTTACACATATACATTGTAGTTAATAATCACAACTGGTTATTATAATCATCATCATCATGAATCTATGTTAATTGTTTCATGTCATTATTGTTATTAGAATTTGGGGTAATAGCTAGGGGTAACTACCTCAATCCAGCAAGGAAGATTTATGATATCTATGCACAGATGCCTTGGCTGGATTATGTTCTATGAATAAATGGGCTTTGACAAAATGCCTGGCTGCATGCAACAATAGCAATTGTGTGACAGCTCCTGTTGATGGATCAGGAGCCAGACACATGTGCAAAACTGTTGTGAATCAAAGGCAGAGGTACATCCAGATGCAATGTATCTAATGCATTTTCTGACTACATTGCGCAGACTGAATACAAGTGTGCCTCATGCAGGTCGGAATGTAAATCTCCAGAGAGTATCTGGTCTTACTATGAATGGGTCTGATCACTTTGCTACATCTAATTGTCCCAGATTAGAGGCAGCAATTTAGCCAAAGCAACTGTCTGTCTGTCTGTCTGTCTATCTATCTATCTGATTTGTACTGTGTCCTCCCCGGCACAGCTGGGGAATTTTCAGTCAATTAATAGTCATCATAGGTGAAGACTACAGATGGAAAAATTATCAGAGGTTTTAAGATTGCATGAAATTGATATGATATGGACTATGGATTATGTTGCCTTCTCGTTGCTGTGTTTGTGGACAAATCTATACAAATCATAGCACACTGCACCCTATAATTCCTGCACTGAAAGCAAGACTTCAATAGATTTTCCCTGAACTTTGCTTTAGGCCACATATGAGCTGAAATGTTACTGGATTTCCAAACAGTTTATAAAAAAAAAAATAGTTTGCAAACGATTGTAACTTGTGCACATGCTGCTTATCACTAGGTAGAATGTTTTATTCCTAAAATGTATCATAACATACGATGTATTGCAATATTTTGGTAACGTGTGTAGGTGGGACTGATGAACAATCAAGTGTCTATGCTATGTTCTCTGAATTTTGACAGCAGATGCCTGCTGCAGAGCAACTGAGGTCACACTAGATAGCACACACAGTACTCTTGATAAATCGGCTGCTAAATTTAAAGGATTAGGGAGAAGAAAAGCAGCTTCTGGAAAAAAAAAAACCTATATCAATCCATCCACAGTCAATACTGCACAAATTGCTCGAAGCATATGTCAAGCATGTCACAAATGCTGCCTATTTTTAAATAGCTACACTGGCTGCCAGTCTGTTTCCAAGTTAAGTTCAAGGTGCTGGTAGGAATGCCAGCCTCCAGATAGGACCTGGGGACCCCCTGGAATTACAGTTCATCTCCAGTCAACTGAGATCAGTGTCCATGGAGAAAATAGATCTTTGGAGGGTGGACTCAATGGCTTCAATGCCATAGAGTCCAATTGCCAAAACAGCCATTTTCTCCAAGTGAACTGATCTCTGTCAGCTGGAGATGTTGTAATAGTGGAAGATCTCTAGCTATTACCTGGAGGATGGTAACCCTAGTCATTACAGAATGGAACCAAAGCAAGTTCTCCAAGTAGTGGAAAATAGCATTCCTGGGTTCTCTCTTTATACTGATTAATGATGCCCTCAGGACTCTGGGGAAATTTCCCTCCATTGTGGGCAGATCCCCCCTTCATTCTATAGTATTGCTTCATTTGCTTTAATGAAATCCATGCATGGTATAGCAGGGACAGGAGGGTTGCAGAGGGTGAGTCACAAAGATGATGGGGGGGCAGAGAATGGGCCTGCTCTTTCTGCTTACCATATCTGGTAATCCTATGCAGAAATCAGTGGGTTCAGGACAGAATAACTTTGTCTAGGATTGCCCAGCTGAAAGGTATTGGTCGTCATTGCCAAAACATTTTTTTATCTATGAGATCCAACAGAATGAGCATTTTGACATGCTGTGATGATCCACCTCCCTTTTTTTATTTTTACTAAGCTGGTCCTCTGTTCTACTTATTGTTAATCTATAGCTCCTGGCAGTGAGCATTGTCCCTTGGGGGGCTGGCCGAGCTGTCATTGATTGTGCCCCCTGCTATTGAACAGTGTTAGCAGCAGGGAGCACCCAGCAGAAGCTAAAGCTGTTTCAAGCTGTATTAACCGTTGATCAGATTTCCATGTGAAAATCTGCTGGGTCATCTGGGGACAGTTCTGTAAGGAGAAACCATTCCTTTCTTTCCCTTCCTTCTCAAAGTCATTTCCAAATATGCAGTCCCACCTTAGCCTCAATGGAATGCTTTCATCCCTCGTTTTGACATCAGCCCAGTAAAATTTGTGTCTTCCATTTCAGCCTGCCAGGCCTCTAAACTTCAAAAGGCTACTCAAGTACCAGTGGCCAGAGGGAGATGTGGTTGGCAAGCTTAAGAAGCAGAAACGACAAGGTGAGTGGATCAGCCAAGGCAGCTTTGCAAAATAAGTGCAAAGTGGCTTAAAATACCCTTTATCTCAAAGTTAAACCATTAAATATATAACTGATGGGCAACAAAGGAATCAGAAAAAAAGCAGCTAGTCCTCCCAGGGTATTTGTGATTCAACAACGAACAAGCATTGAACATCTAACTCAAATTCAAATTTGGCCGGGCATTAGAAGAACCTGTAGTTTACATCTTAGTTTGCCTTCCATGGTAAACATTTCAGAGAGACAGCCATGTTGATGCAAAAATACATAGGAGTCTTCTGGCACCTTAAAGAGCAATATAATTTGAACACTAAGGTGCCCCAAGACTGTTTATCTTGGTAGGTGTGTTTTAATGGGTTTTTAAAAACATATAACTATTACTTTGTATTCTGCCCTTCCTCCAAGGAGTATAGAGAGGCACACATGATCCTCCCTCCCTCCTTTTTATCCTCCCAAAGCACTGTGAGATAAATTAGGCTTTGAGGTCATGATTGATCCACTTGAACATTATGGCTGAGTGGGGATTTGAGCCTGGCTTTCACCAGTCTGAATCAGACACTCTAATCTGATATGTTGAAATTTGTCATCCAAACTAAAATGTGCCAAAGCCAGAGTCCAACATAGAACCAGTAAGCTTAAACCATTCCTTTAAATGGGATGGCCGCTGATTTCAGTGGCCATAAATGAGTTCATTCTACGTTGAGTGTTGTGGATCTAGCTCATTAAAATGTAGGATTGAAAATTTTTTAAAAACCATTTTTAAAAATGTTTGCAGCCATTTCAGGAGTTCTACATTGAGTTGTACACTAATAGTATTCATAGAAGAGTATGATTGTATCTTTACTCTCATTTCCTATACCTGATATTTAGCAGGAGAAATGACCAGGCAGCATAGAGTTGGAGATTGCATTCCCCTCCCCCAACCTGCTCCTAAATATGACAGGTTACTCTCTTACAAATATGGGTTGTGATCCGCAAACCATTAATTCTGCACTTCAGAAATTAGTCTGCCAAAAAATGCCACGTTAAACCCAGTCATGGCTTTAGGTACATTTCAAGGTCTGCTATTTGGAACCAGTGATAACCAAGTAAAAACAGGTAGCAGAGCTTCTTTTATCTTTACTTTGAAAACTCATTATTTTGGGGGACAGGCTGTTTCTGACAGGGAGTTGAAATGTTGCGCAAATGTGACAATAGCAGCCCAAGGTTTTTCCGAACCAGAAATCCCAGAATATGCAGAACATGACAAAAATTAAGTCCAACTACAAAATATCTGTATTTCAACAGAGGGAGGCAGGAAAATAAAGGTTGAAAATATTGTAGCAGCCCTAGAGTAAACACATTCTCACAGATAATTTTAGGGAAATTAAAACCGATGATACCTTGCTTCCCCTTGCCCTCTTTATCCTTTGCCTATAAATAGGGGGATGCTAGAAGGCATCAAGTGATGACCTCAGACCCCAAACCCAGTAGCAGAAACCTCCTAGGGCTCAACTAGGTCTGGCAGGAAGAAGAAGAAGAATTGGTTTTTATATGCCGACTTTCTCTACCACTTAAGGAAGAATCAAACCATCTTACAATCCCCTCCCCCTCCCCACAACAGACACCCTGTGAGGTAGGTGGGGCTGAGAGAGAATGACTTGCCCAAGGTCATCCAGCTGGCTTCGTGTGTAGGAGTGGGGAAACAAATCCAGTTCTCCAGATCAGAGTCCACCACTCCAAACCACCGCTCTTCACCACTACACCATACTGGCCCACCCCAGAGATGCTTCTTCCATTTTAGGAATGAAATTCCCTCTGTTTATAAATTTTGTAGGGGCCCAGTCCTGATCAGGACTATGGGGGGGGGGGAGGAAGGGCTTTTGTTGCCTCCCCTGTGCTGTTTTCAAAAGCCCAGCCTTCCAGTGTTGGGGCTGTTGAAAATGGTGCACAGGAGTCTTTTGCACTCCTCTCTAAGGCCATCTTCTCTGCCGAACACCAAGAGATTTCTTTCCACAGATAAGAATAAAAAAACTCTCCACAGAAATGGAAGCCACAAGATGAAGGCCAAAGTGTTGGCAATTTTAAAGCACACTGTCAATTTTCAGGCATATTCCCTGTCATCTGGGAAACTTTGAATATTAGAATGGGGGCTCTGCTCCAGTTTGGTATCATTCTAAGCACATTCACACCCTTCTAATCTCATTGAGTTCGAGTCCAGGCTAAACTATATGATATGTTGGGCCCTGTGGGGAATGTCGTTTTTAAAGCCTGGGGGAACTCAAATCAGTTTAGGATTCTGGTGTGGGGAGAAAGGGACTTCTGCCTTCCACACACCCTTTTGGCTCAGGTGGAGAGTTATTTGCATAACCCTGAGAGCTGCACATGCTCAGAATATTCCACATGCAGCTCAAAAGTTAGAGTAAAATGGTGCAGGGAAAGGAAGTTGGATCCACTCTTCCCCTGCCCCCCCCCCCCAGTCTCGGGCTGAATCATTCTCCTGCAGGCTTTAAAAATGACATTCCCCTAGCTTCTGTGTGGCTCTGGAGCAAGTGAGTCAGATCCAGGTTTCCACACCCAACTCATTAAAAAATGTATTGTGTAGTTTGGCCCTTTGTCATTCTGTTTAGGCTGTCACTGTGAGGTCATTAGCGGCCCAAGTTATTCTCATTAAGATGATCCCATGTGATGACAGTGGAGACCTGGCTAGTTCTCGTGCTTTTCTCTTGATGTGGTATACACCAGGCCTCATCACATGGGAACACTTTCCTAATAAATACTCATTAAGCCCAGACTCTCCCCAGAAGCTAAAATGACTAAACTGAGTCTATCATACTTTGGTCACATTATGAGAAGGCAAAAGTCCCTAGAAAAGACAGTGAGAGGAAAAGAGGAAGATCCAACATGAGATGGATTGACTCAATAAAAGAAGCCATGGCCCTCATTCTGCAGGACCTGAACAAGGCTGTTAACAATAGGACAATTTGGAGAATATTAATTCATAGGGTTGCCATAAGTTGGAAGGGACTTGATGGCAAATGAAACAAATGAGGTAAAAATCATTCCAAGAGGACTTTACAACTTCAAAAGTGAATTTGGTAAGTTTAGGTTTGCCAGGTGCCCGATGGTGGCAGGCGAACCCCCGGCCATTTGCCCCTCTGCCCGCCGACCAGCTGAGGGTCGGCAGGAAAACGTACACACGCGTGCATGCCGCAGCACGGAACTTGCACATGGCCAAGGAAGTACAGGAGGACGTCGCAGGTGCAGCAGAGCCCTGCCCCAGCCCCCGCACGTGTTGGGTGCCATTATGCGCTGCCGCGGGGAAGGAGAGGTGCCACAGTGGCTTCCCCGCCGCCTCCCTCCCCCCCTCTCTAGTGTTATTGATATTGATTGTACTGCATGTACAATAAGCTGGCACAGCATATCCTCTCTATATGGATAGAGGCAAGTCTGGTGTTTCTCTCCCTATGTCAGCATATGTGTGAGCCCCTTTGCCTAATGACACAGCCTAAGAGATTAGCCAGCAAACAGAAATCACCGTGTTTGTGTCAAACCAAATCAAAACTACACACACACAACCCAGTAATGGTGTAAACTGCACTATATAAAGACATTGGGTCAGTCCTCAGCGCCTTACAGAGATCGTGATATTTGACATGCATTCTTTTGCATATGCCATAGGTCAGAGAAAACAAGGGTTAGTCAGGAAGCATACAATCCTATAATACACATTGAATGACTATGTAACAGATTCTTTCTGTTCAATCTCAAGAGCTGCAGTGCAGATCAGCCCACAGGGGATCTCTGTTCAATTGAAGAGTGGAAAGGAAAACCTGAGTTGGATTTCCCCTCCTAACTGTGTGGGGGGACCCACACAGTTCATATCAATGCACACTGCACAGAATTCCTCCCCATTTAATGGCAAGAGTAGGAAAAAAACCCCTCTCCTTTCCATTTGGTAGGAGGAAACTCCATTCTGGGTTTTCTTTTCCTCTCCTACTCTGTTAGCCTTTCTTACTGGTACTGGTTGTTTCTTTAACATTTCAGTTCTTTGCTCTTCCAGTAGAGGCTTCCCTTGGATCTCTTGTAAAGGGGCTCTCCTTTCCTTGATGCAGCCTCTAACAAACAAAACAACACTAGCTAAACCATCCCTCCTGTGGTGCTTAGAGAGAGCCCTGCCCCTTTAACAGGAGATTAGGTATAGGGTTGCCAGGTCCCTCTTCGCCACTGGTAGGAGGTTTTGGGGCGGAAACTGAGGAGGGAGGGGTGGGAGGGGTGGGAGGGGAGGGAGGGGTGGGAGGGGAGGGACTTCAATGCCTAGAGTCCAATTGCCAAAGTGGCCATTTGCTCCAGGTGAACTGATCTCTATTGACTGGAGATCAGTTGTAATAGCAGAAGATCACCAGCTACTACCTGGAGGTTGGCAACCCTATAGTCTCCTTATGCGAGCACCAGGTCATTACTGACCCATGGGATGATGTCACATCACAATGTTTACTAGGAAGACTATGTTTATGGGGTGGTTTGCCATTACCTTCTCCAGTCTTCTACACTTTACCCCCAGTAAGCTGGATAATCATTCTACCAACCTCGGAAAGTTGGAAGGCTGAGTCAACCTTGAGCCAGCTACCTTAAATTGATTTCCATCAGGATCGAACTCAGGTTGTGAGCAGAGCTTGAACTGCAAAACTGCAGTTTACCAATCTGCACCATGGGGCTCCTATTTCATTATTTAATTGGATTTTATTTCACCCAATCTTTTGGGTACCCAACGCTATTTATTTCTATGTCATGAAAAGGTTCTGCTGCCTATTTCCACACATTAAGCCTCTATTAGGCGAACAGGGCATTTTTCTCTGGGCCTACTGGCAGCCCTAATCCCTCCCCACAGAGGAACTTTCCCCACCACTTCTAACGCTTCCTATATATGACTAAGCAGGTGTGGCTCAAAAACATAGTAGTGGTCAACAAAAAGCTCAAAGAAAATCAAAACATACTACAAATGCAACATAGAATAACTCTTCAGCACTTTTGAATGTGGTAATGTATTTTCAGCTCTACTGTTCTGTAAATGTCCCTGTTACACAAATATACATAGAGAATGTGTCTCTGTGTTTATACATACATACAGAGCTTTTTCTAACACACATGTATGGATAGAAAACACAAAGTTATCTGCACATAAATATGCACTCATGTTTAGGGCTGTCAAAAAAAATTCAGTTCGAGTTTGGGTTCGGGTGGCTTTGATTCAGCTTGGGAATGCCGATTCCCAAATCGCTCCGATTCAGATTCAGGGCGATTCGGCTGAAATTCGGCATTCCCGAATCGATTTGGGCATTTAAATGGCATTTAAAGCCATTTAAAGCAATTTGCAGCTTTCCGCGGCTCTGGGGGGGGCATTTTTTGAGGTAGAGGTCCCAAACATTCAGGGTAGCTTCACGGAACCCTCCTTGCAAGAATCCTCGGGTTTGGTGCGGTTTGGGTCAGGGGGTCCGGAGTTATGGGGCCCGGAAGGGGGCAACCCCTTTCTCCATTAAAACCAATGCAAACTTTTTGCATTGGTTTTAATGTAGAAGGGGGGTTGCCCCGTTTTCATGGAGAAGGGGGGTTGCCCCATTCCAGACCCCATAACTCCGGAACCCTGACCCAATCCTCATCAAACTCAAGGGTTCTTGCAAGTAGGGTCCCCTCAAGCCACCCTGAGAGTTTGGGACCTCTACCTCAAAAATGCTCCCCCAGAGTCGTGGGGAAAAACCTCCTATTGGTTTTCTATGGGAGGCAAGACTTCCTCTACTTTTCACACCTAGCGTGTGAAAGTAGGTCAGTCTAATTAACCTCCCTTCTTTGTTCCCAAGATTGGATTGCATTGAGGGTTTTTTTTTTTTGCATTTGGGAATTTTTTTGAACAGCTCCTGGGGGGCATTTTTGTGGGTAGAGGTCCCGAACATTCAGGGTAGCTTGGAGGGACCCTCCTTGCAAGAACCCCCAAGTTTTGTGTGGATTGGGTCAGGGGGTCTCAAGTTATGGGGTCTGAAGGGGGCTCCTTCAATTTTAAATTAAAGGGAAATACCTAACAATTATTCGCTTCCCCCCCCCTGCAAATTAAAAAATGCACTTTTTCTGTTTGCTAATGATAATTGATCACAGGCATATTAAAATGCATATTAAATTAGAAGCACTACTGAGCTTTTGAAATTAATTTGCATAATCCTGACAATAATTGTTAAAGGGCAACAATACTGCTGTGGACTTAAAATCCAGTGTTATGAACTGCATTACAGTAAAGAGGGTCTAATTCATAATGGAAAATAAATTGCTGTTCTTTTGTCAAATTTCTAGTGACTAAGGATCCACCTTGCAAAAATAATTTTTCTAACCACCATTCTTTGGAGAAAGAGCATAGATGTTGAAACCAGGGCATTCCCCCACCCCCAGTCCAGGTTAAGGAAAGGTAAAGGTCCCCTGTGCAAAGACTGGGTCCTTCCTGACCCATGGGGTGATGTCACATCCCAACATTTCTAAGGCAGACTTTGTTTGTGGGGTGGTTCGCCAGTGCCTTCCCCAGTCATCTTCCCTTTACCCCCAGCAAGCTGGGTACTCGTTTCACCAACCTCGGAAGGATGGAAGGCTGAGTCGACCTTGAGCCGGCTACTTGAAACCGACTTCCGTCGAGATCGAACTCAGGTCATGAGCAGAGCTTTTGGCTGCAGTACTGCAGCTTAACACTCTGCACCACGGGGCTCCTTCAGTCCAAGTTAGCCTTGTTCTTATGACATTCAGAACTCCTGGGCCAACCTCTTGATTCATGAAAAACAGGACCAACTAGTCAAGTAGCCACTTCAAGCTTTTCCTGTGACTAAATGTACCCAAATAAATTGATGCCTCTAAATGAAGCCCTTACTGTCTGTGCCTGCAGAGATCAAATTGGTGTGACCAGAGACAGGCTCTTTTTAAGTGGTGGCACCTGCCCTGTGGGGTGGTTGCCCCCTTGATTCTTGCCTGGTTATTTACTATCCTTTCTTTTAAGCATGTAAAAGTATTTAATATTTCAAACCTACATTCAAAAGGATTCAAAAGGATTCCCAGGAGAAGTATGTTAACCATTGCATTCTTACCTTGTTAGAAGCACTTTACTGCAGTCTTAAGCAGAGCTGCATCATCCAAAGTCCTTTGAAGTCAATGGCTTGGATCCAGCAATGCACAAGCGAGAACATAAACAGATTTTAAAATGGGTGAAATGTCCTTTTCTTTGAAAGCGCCCATTTCGAATTATTGTGAAACCAACTGGGCTTTATAGTCAATGTCCAGATGAACTCTCCTGAACCAGAATTATAAAATTATGACAAGAATTGAAGTAAAAAGCATTTATTCTTTCATAGCAGGATATCTTTCTAGGTCAGGATAGCTTTATTTGTTTCATGAGGATGACAGTAATATCACAAAAGTTATAAATATCATAACCAATGTTATCAGAGGTGTGTGGATGTTGAGTGAGCATCTTATAGGGTAGAGTGGGTAACCAAACCTTAGAACAGAATAATAGAATCATAGAGTTGAAAGGGACCACCAGGTTCATCTAGTCCAACCCCCTGAACAATGCAGGAAATTCACAACTACCTCTCCCTCACACCCCCAGTAACCTCCCTACTCCACGCCCAGAAGATGGCAAAAAAACAACCCCTCCAGGATCCCTGGCCAATCTGGCCTGGGGGGAGGGGGAATTGCTTCCTGACCCCAAAATGGCAATCCGCACTACCCTGAGCAAGCAAGAAAGGGCCAGGAGAGCCAAACACTGATGGATCTTTTCCTGCCCTCCCTCTCATGATCTGCTTAAAGTCGTGGAATCAGCACTGCTGACAGATGGCCATCTAGCCTCTGCTTAAAAACCTCCAGGGAAAGAGAGCCTACCACCTCCCGAGGAAGCCGCTCTAACTGTTAGAAAGTTCTTCCTAATGTTTAGCTGGAAACTCTTTTGATTTAATTTCAACCTGTTGGTTCTGGTCCAACCTTCTGGGGCAACAGAAAACAACTCAGCACCATGTTTCAGACCTACTCTTTACAGGACTATACATTAACTCTACCATAAGATAGCAGCAGCAAAGATTTTTAGCATTTGTTTCCTCTCAAAATCCTTTGGATTTAGGGCCAGTGGATAGGTTTCATGGGCTCTGGAGAGTTAACCTTAAAAAGCAGCTGCAGAAGAAGTCTGATTTAGATTGGGGCCATCGTGTCGGGACAGGTATTGTTACATTGAGGAGGCCCAATGTTTCCCAACAGAAATTGAGTAGTCCAGCTACTATTATTTCCTGCAGGGAAAATAGGCCTTTAGATCTATATATCAAATATCTTGTGCAGGGAAGACAACATGGTATCACCCAGTCTTGTCAGATCTCAGAAACTAAGCAGGGTCAGTCCTGGGAAGGGAGACCACCAAGGAAGACTCTGCAGAGAAAGGCAATAGCAAGCCACTTCTGCTTCTCACTTGCCATGCAAGCACCTTACTGGGGTCACCATAAATGGTCAGCAACATGAAGCACTTTACACAAGCATCAAACATCTCAGAAGTACTAATAATAGAATCATAGAATCACAGAGTTGGGACCACCAGGGTCATCTAATTTAATCCCCTGCACAATGCATGAAAAATTATACATTGTTTTAGCAATGAATAGGTTACATGGTTTTCATTATGTTGTTATATGTATTAATTTGTGAATGTACTCTTATAGTAGAAGTAGCCCTTGGATTCGGATTTTGGTGAGCCACTAGATAAAGCTGTATCTGAGAGTACCTCACTTAGAACAGTGTCACCAAAAGGGCATTTTCTTGTGACCTTAAAGATCACGTAAAGATCACTGCAGAGGAAAGCAACCTATAGATCAATTTCAAACCTTGACCTGCCTGGACCAATAACAGATGCTTGGTCACTAAATCACAGATATTATGTGTTCCTCTCTGATTCCATCAGAGTAGCACTTGGATAATTCTGCATCCAAATGGTTTCACCCGGGGAGGGGAGCCTAGAAATATAATAAATAAAGTAAATAAGTAACATGATTATTAATATGTAATATGATAATCATTTTAATGCATTGTAACAACATATCAGATATAGTGAATTAACTTTCACTTGATGGCACATGTATGGATTCACATCAGAACTGATCTAATAATAAATTGCAGTACAGATATCACTGGTTACAGTGGGATCAGGATCTGATCTTCAATGGACTTTGGAAAACTGGTAACCTGAACTGACCATTGATAAAATAGTCCACAAATACTTTTTTTTTTGTAACACTCAAAGTGGGTATATTTATGTGGAAGAGGAACCTTTATGCCAAAACTGCAATTTTCCCTGGCTCAGTTCTTCATACAATCCCAAAGTATTTATTTTATTTTGACCTTTACTATCATTTTTTCTCAATTTGCTGTTTAGAAGCAACCTTTAACATATTTCAGATAAAGCTGTTTAATATAGTCCATTGTAATTCTCCAGTTTCATCATAATCTATTTTTCTAAGGAGGTCACCTTTAGCACAGGAGGAGATTAATGTATTTTATTAACAATCCATCCTTTTTATGAGGTTGTCTAATTTGAAACAGAGACTAGACAAATTCGGGTGGCCTTTTTTAATCCTTAAGAAATACCTTTTCAAAATTCAATGTGGCATAAAAATGCAAAGTTAGTTGGCTTTTAAAATTGCAAAATAACACGCTCTCCAAACTGTCTTTTGTTCTGAATAATATTTTGACATTTCCAATAGCAATTTTCTGTAAACTACATCTAATCTGTCCTGAAATTCTGGTCTATAGCTGCAGTCAACACAATATCGGCTGTTTCATAAAATAGCATCTGTACAGTGTGTTGTAAAATTAAAATGTAGTTTAGAAAAGTCATTTTAGGAAAAGAAGTAATTCAAAATTCCAGTGCGGGAGCTTTCTGTTAATCTTTCCCCTTTGCTTTGTTTACACACTTTTATGAAATCCCAATGTGATTATATTTGTTTGGATGAAGTGCTATAAAGTACTCGGATACTGAAGCACAGGAGGGGGTTTTGCTTCTCATATACAAATGCATCACAAACAATGTTTATTCAATTGCAGGTTTAATCTTTTAGCCAGCAATAAGAATATAAAATGCTGATCCATAGGACTTTTGTTTAAGCCAAACTCTAAAAATGTATGTTTCGAAAATCTGGTAGAAGGTTTATTTCTGGTCAGCTTTGGAAGTAGGGTGATGAGTTTCTATCTCAAAGTCCAATTAATACTTTTAATCTTTTTTAATGGTGAAACTGTTTCACTTTGGCTGCAAGGCAGGCGAGAGATAAAGGCACAGACGACTAGAGGTTAATCCCTGCATTTTACTTCTTAATTTCTGCCATAGGGATTCACTTTCTTCTTGGTTGCTGTTGTCTGTTTACTTTTAGACTCTGTTTAAATGCTGAGAGGGAAAGAAAATCCCGGGAAGTTCACTTGGGCTTATAAATGCTGAGAGAGAAAGAAAATCCCGGGAAGTTCACTTGGGCCTAACATTCAAAATTAGGCCAGCATGAAATTTGGGAAGATGAAATAAATATTATCTGAAGAAATGGATAGCATCCTTTCTCTATCTGTTTAAAGAGGGTGCTTTTTGAGAAGCAAACAAGTCTTTATTTTGTGAGAGCTACTTTCTGGCACAGCGTTCTTTGATTGGGATTGTTCTTATGAGATAATAACCAAATACACAATCACTGCAAAACAAACAAACAGACCCACACCCCACAATTTGTTTAAAGATTAGGAAATACAGTAATCGGCTCATTGAGGTTCTAACAATATAGAACACTCCTTTGACTCATCCTACTCACATACAAAACATCTTTCTGGGTATTGTGAAAAGTGGAAGATAAAACCAATGGAAGAAAGCCTCTTGCACAGACTGTATATGATGAGTTGTTTTAAAGGAACAATTCTATTTTCTGAAATTACCCAAAAAAAATTGTGAAGCTTATCACTGAAAGTTCAATGAGACAATTCTTTTAACTATATTCTCCCTTTTTATTAGAACTGTCATGTAAAATGGTAAGGTTATAAGCACTTGGTAAGCAAGGCTAGAAGATCTGATGTGACAGGAAACAAAAAATCATAAAATCATAAATTTAAAAGTAGTTTTTAAAGAATCGTTTGGGAAATGAACTTGAATATTTGCAGGATTTTCTATGCATCTATAACACACTTGCTTATATTGTTTTGGATCTGAAATAATACATAGAATAGGCATATCCTGACACTAGCATTGAAAAACAAAACAAACGGTGCTAGGAAATTAATGTATTGAGGTACATATTGGACAATGCCATCAACATTATAGCATAGAGTAACAATATTATTGAAAATAAGCCATATTATAAGGCAGTATAACTGAGAACCAACTCAGTGTTTTGAAAAGTAGTAAGTAATGAATTTAGGATTGGCAAATGGATAGCATAAAAGTGTTCCCTATATTAACAGTATCTGTGTGAAGAATCCACTTCACTTGCAGGAGAAAACTGAAGATTTGTATGACTTCAAATAAGTTTTTTAACTGTTCCGTTTCCTAGTATTGTAGGTATGGTTTCAAAAATGGCTAACTTTAATAATATTAAAACATTTTAAAATGCTAGAAGTCAGTAGAGATGAAGTTTATTTTAAAATTTATATTCTATCTTTCAACTTTGATTTATTCAAGTGGTGGCAGAAAGTTCCATCAAGTCACAGCTAACTAATGGTGACTAGGGCTGTGCATATCATTAAACCCGAACTGAAAATAAATCCGAAATGAGCCATTTTGGCAATATTCTAGTTTATTTTCGACCAAATAACAAAACCTGGGAATCTGCCTAAAGCCGAATAGGCGATTCCCAAAAAGCCGAATAGATATTTGGCTTTTTCAGGTTTCGGCTATTCACCTTTGCTCAGATGCACAGCTCTGTGCCTTCTCCCATTTTTCTATCATAGATTGGTTTTGTTAGGACCCCATACTTGGGGCCCTTTTGAGGTAGGGGTTGTGTTATCAGAACCAACTTGGTCTGACCAACCTTCCAGGTACATCACCCAACAGAAGACTAGTCTGCAAAGCAGAAGAGTCATTTAAAAGATGGGGCTCCCCCAGTCCCATCCAGTGGGATAGACCCTCCAACTAAAAGCACCAGCTTTAGCAGCTGCTGACCAGGCTTCTGAAGAAGACTCCTTCACCCACATGGATGAGCAATCTCCTTCAGAACAGCTGCCTTGGTAGAAACTTCAGCTGGCTCCAATAACACCCCCTCCCCATGAAAAGCTGCTTTCAAACTGAAGGTTGCCCTGAGTAGTGGCTTCGTTTCCCTGCACCATGACCATCTCTTGAAATCAGATTTTTTATGACTATATTAAAGGACTGTTCGCAGGAAGTCAACAAAGAAATGTTTTCCATGCCTTATTTTTCTTTCATTTAAGCCAATTTCCTCAGTTTGGAAGCTAATTTGCATGGACATCATGCAAAGTGACTCAGATATGAATGGAGCCCCCAGACTCTTAGATGCCAGCCTGCCAATTGACTCTTTCCACCAGTCCTTGGCAACACTGACCTTCTGAACCTGAAAAACAATTAACAGCTGGCTCTCACAAATGCATGGATGTTGGGGGCGACCCCTTTTCAGGCCCCTGTCTCAAACTTCACCAAACTTTGGTGTTGGTCTAAGAAGTGTCCCTTGCAGCTATGCTGCAAACCTGGTGACTCTACCTTAAAAAATGCCCCCTCCAGAGCCTCAAAAATAAATTCCACAGGCTTATTTTGGGTTTACTGAAAAAATTTGGGCCTAATAAATCCAAACCCAAAATTTAGTAATTTTTTTGCACAGCCCTATCACTATTGCTATTATCTTCAAAATAAGCTGCAGAAGTGCTATCTTTTTCTTCCTGTGGAACGAATTGCAGTATCAGGCAGGTGATTCAAATCATTGGAGGGCATGAGAAGAAAGGGTTACATAGCCCTTTCCCCCAGTGACACTTGTCCGATTTTCAGAGCAGCTATGCAGGACAGGGTTGGCAACCTCGAGGTGGGGCCTGTAGTTTCTCCACAATTGATCACCAGACTTCAGAAGTCAGTTCCCACTGAGGAAATTGAAGTTTTGGAGGGCATCTTATCCTCATTGAGATACTGCTCCACAGGGCCAGCACAAGGGTTTTCAGTGAGCTAGGTCAGCCTAGCTGTGTGTTCCTTCATGAGCATGGGGTGGCCATTACCATGGCATGGGCATGCACAGAGCTGCTGCACCCTGAGCTGGGCACCTATGGAACTGTGAGGGGAGGAAGGAGCTGCAGCCCCACAAACGGGCTGGATGGGCAGGCTGGCTGCAGAAGTGCTGGTGACTGCCTTCTCTTCCTTCCTCCCTTCCTCCTTTATGGGGATGGGGGCAGGGCAGGGGAAGGCAGGCTAGGAAAACAAGCTCCAGGTGACAGTGCTGGGGTGGGGGGCACCACTGCTGCGGTTGCTCTTTGTCACTCCTGCTCCTCTGGCATCCCAGACAATCACCTATGGCTGCCTATTGGGAGGGATAAGCATGCCTCCCCTTCCCAGATCTCCAGAAATTTCCCAAGCCACAGTTGGCAAACATCTTTCAGTGAAAACCCATAAGAGATCCTAATGGCAGGTCTTTCACATGATCTCTTGCATGATCTTCAGTTTAGTTGGTTTTGCTATTCTGATTGGGAGGGCACGTAGATTTGGTCTCTCTGAATTCTCATGATATGTTTTTGTTGTTGCTGCTTGATATTCATTTTATGCTACTGTTTTAGTCTGCTTGTTTTAGTAGTTTTTTCCCCATTGCTTATTTTGAGCCCAGATTTGTAAGCTGCTTTTTAGATGAGAGCACAGGATCAAAATATTTCAGCTAAATAAATATACACCGGCCAAGAATTGTGAAGAAAATTCTACCTGCAGCTCATCCTCTTAGACATTACTCAGGAATCACTGCCTCCCTGGCCAAGTCAGCAGTAATCAATTGGGTCTTCCCCTTGATCTTAAGAACCCCATATCTCTTATAACACACAAAGCCACAATTAGATTTCTTTTGTCAAATACTGGTGAGATGACTGTCAGAAGCCCGCAAAATTACTGCAGATGTATCACTCTCCACCCCTTCACCATGCAGTTCATTTACAAGGGACTGTGGAATAAATTAGTGAATTAAAAACAAACATGTTGATGTGATTAATGAGGCATGAAGAGCAGAAAGGACCACAAATATGAGAGGCAAATTGATTGTATTGATTGATAGGCATAAGCTATAAATATTTCAAGAAAATGAAAGGAGATTGAGTAGAAAGTAGCCAGCCACTGTTTTAGTAAGTTGTCTATAAGTATTTTGAAGGCTGTAAATTTACTTTTATATTACAACACTTAAATTATAATGGATTATTGGCTAAGACAATTATCACACAGTAATGCAGTATCAGAAATACCAGTCAATAAAGGCATATAAAAATGTTAAAGAGAATAACATTTTCCCCCGAGAAGGTGCTTGTATAAAGATAACCAGTGCCGCTTTTAAAAACAAAACTTGTAATAGACTTCAAAATAAAAAGTACATTTCAATCAACTTGTCCTTTATAATATTATTTTTCCTCATTTTGCCTAGTGTCAGATTTTTAAATTATATGGCTTGTAAGGGCGTCTGGTTTCTTCACCACCTCTTCACTAGCACAGGTGGGTAGCAGAGAGGGGCAGAGTGTGCACTTAAAATGGAGTCCATGCTAGCCAGGCTAAGCAACCCCTGCGACACTACAAGTTGGATAAATTGTGGACCTCCCTGCCCCAGGATGTGGTGATGGCTGCCAACTTGGAAGGCTTTAAGAGGGGAGTGGACACGTTCATGGAGGATAGGGCTATCCATGGCTACTAGTCAAAATGAATACATACCTAGTCATGATACATACCTATTCTCTCTAGTATCAGAGGAGCATGGCTATTATATTAGGTGCTGTGGAACACGGGCAGGATGCTGCTGCAGTCGTATTGTTTGTGGGGATCCTAGAGGCACCTAGTTTGCCACTGTGTAAACAGACTGCTGGACTTGATGGGCCTTGGTCTGACCCAGTATGGCTTTTCTTATGTTCTTCCCTTCCTTTCCTTTCCTTTCCTTTCCTTTATCCCTTAGAAGCTCCTTGATCCACTGATCCTCCCTGCTGCCTGTATCTTCTCCCTCCTCCTGCCTGAGTCTCTGGCAGCAAGGGGGGATACAGCAATGACTCTGTATCAGTGGGGCTTTGGGGCAGCTGGCTGGAGGGTGGTGGAGGCTCTCCGCATGACCGTCCAGTGCGGGACATGGGGCATGTCGTGAGTCAGCCTGAACTCTCCTCGGAAGAAGAGGAGGAAGGAGTGGCAGAGCAGGGTGATGCACCGGTGGAAGTCTTACCAGGCGACTGAACCATAGGTCTGAACCAGCAAAGACGACAGATGCAGAAGAAGGTGGTACATATTGGGAAGGAGCAGAGGAACAGAGAAGGTTATCACCTCCAGACCCGCCCAGCCCAGTTAGCCGTCAAAGATCAAAGGTTCGGCTCAGTTTGCAGGAGAGGCGCGAGATTGCAGGCAATTGGTCGTAGGTGTTTGCAGGAGCCAACACCAGCGAGTGATGCAGAACAGCTGGCCCGGGAAGGGAGTGAGGAGGAACAGCCATAAATCTTAGGCTGGCCAGTCAGTCAGTGTGGGAACAACTTTGCTAATTACTGCAAGCTCTGCTGCTCGTGCTGAGATCTCTGCGCTCAGTATTATCTTGCTTAGGTGCCAGCTACCAGGTCCGGCCCTTCTGGTATCCCTGCAGAACCTGGGAGGACCGAGCCTAGACCTTGATGCAAAGGAACTCGTACTGGTAAGTGAACCTGTTCCTTGTTTAGAGTGCTGCCTTGGTTACACACTCAGTCCACCCACACTACCGGGAAGAGTAAACCGCGACAGGCTCTGCTCCCCCCAGTACTCTCCATTGGTGGGAGTGGAGTCAGAGGCCAAGCACCTTTGCCTGGTCCCTGCCTGTACGCAACACATCAGTTGCCCCAGGTGCCCTATGGCTTAGACCACCCCTGTTTTGTGATCATTTGTTATTCATTTGTAATCTGTTTTTATTATTTTGTTGTATTGTTTTTCTTTGTGAGCCATCTTCAGCAGGCCTCTGGAGAGGTGGCATATACATTTTCTGGATAGACAGATAGATTATCTAGCTCTCTTGCATGGTTGCCTTCCCTTTGGGCCATAAATTCACACTCATTCCAGCCAGGGGATTAAGACGGCTGACCTAAACTGAGAGTACCAAAAAAAGCATGTCATGTTTTGTGTAAAAGAGAGGTTGTTCTATATATTTGTCATTCCTCCGGAATACCGGTGACTGAATCAAAGTTTGTAAATTTGTGAGGTTCTCAAATGATAAAAATTATGCCAGGAATCCAATGGTTAATTTTATGTGATGAGTTTAATTTCTGTGTCCTACCATCAAGTTTCACTTTGCCAGATCTATATATTGACTTTGTAAAGTGATCAGAGAACATGTAATTCCTTTCCGTGGTCAACTCAGGCCTGAATTATATTTGCTCTAGAACTTGTTCATTAATTCATTTCAGAAGCTAAGGAACATACTTCTACTTAAGATTTTAAACACATGAAACTGCCTAATATAATGGTGGTTAATTAAAAATTCTCCCTAAAATTACTAATGTTAAGTAGGACTCAAAAGTCCCCTTTGTTCACCATTACATTTAAATATTAAAACTGAATAAATTTCCAGTGGGTATCATGGAGGATTTTGACACATAAAAACAATGAGTCCCATTTGCTGTTCTTTCATATAGAAAGAGATTTACATTCCACAGTTTTCTAAAATAAAAAGAACTAAATATATTAACCATTCAAGCCAGTTCTCTGGTACTATTTTCTCTATAACCCAGCCAATGCAAGTGCATGGTGCCCATGAAAGGGAGTGTTGAAAGAAATGGGAATTCTTGCAATGCTTTTTCATCTTGCCTGCATTTTTGATAATGTGTTCACAGTGAGACCACTGGGGTTCTGCCACACGTGCTTCACTGGGCTGATGCACATGTAGTAGCTCCAGTGGACACAATAGGACCTGTTCTCCATGCCTCCTCCATCAATCACATCACATCATCACATGTGCAGGCTACATAAGTGCTAGAACTTTTGCTTCAAATTAGAACATTGCATAGTGACTTTGATTGTTGCTAGCAGAACCTCCTAGTTTTCTTTACTATGTGGTAAGTCAAATGACAGAGAAGGCATTTTGTCATGTTGCGAGTAACCAGAGGCCTGTAGATGGCTCTTGAGGGAAGACTCAGCATCAGGTTAGAACATCCTTATGTTACAAGGATCATGGAATTATGGTCAAGGAAATGCCCCCAACGGAAGCCAGCTGGAGAGGGAATAATAAGACACAGTGCTTTGCAGTAACCAGAATTTTGAAAGGTAATTCACTCTTATTGACTACAGTTTTAATTTAACTATTCATGATTTTAAAATAGCAACTGTCTTGAACATATAGGCCGAAAACACACGGGCACTTACTCTGGTCTCCGCCCAGTCTCCTCCCATTTTATTTCCAGTTCCAACCAGGACCAAATTCTTGCAAACTAACGACACCTCAGATGCTGCTGGCTGAGCGTTGTCTCGACCCAAAATGAACCCGGCTTTGTGAATGAAGACCCCAACCGTTAACCCTGGCTCACCTCAGATTAACAGGAGCCTATTCTTCTGGCGTCATGACGTCCCGCACGCCTCCAAACCCTTCCCTGCACAACCTCACCCCCTTTCGTTTCCAAATTTTTTGAAAAGTGGGAGCGCAGGGCTGTCATTGGTCAGTGAGTCGCCCAATCACCACCAGGAGCGTGCTTTGCTGAACGGCCAGGAAGTGCGTGTCTCCGGCGTTTTCTGTTTTGACGGACAGATCAGCACGCTGACTCGCCACGGATCAAGAGAGGTTCTGCGCACAGATTGTCCCCCCGCCCGGTTTGAACTGATCCTGGCTGGAACGGGGAGGACACTGGGAAGAAACAGGAGTAAGTGCCCGTGCGTTTTCGGCCATAGTTGCAGTTTCCAAAACCCAGAATGGTTGTGCCAGATACATGCAGAACATGCATTGCTTTTCTCAGCTGTTAAAAACCGTTTTAATTCTCTTATTTTATTTGCAGTGAAAATTAAAATATTTATTACTTCCCATTAAACTTAGATTGTTCCTCTTCTTATATCTCCAGATTACAATTTGAGTCAAAATATAAATCTTAGCATAAATCCTTTCCTTTTGTTTAGGGTGCCTGTTTTGCATCTCTGGAACAAATGTGGCAATAAATATATTCTAATTTTAAAAAATGTAATAAATGTATAATCTGCTTTACAAGAAGACATTAGATTTTGTTATATTAAAATAAAGCAGCAGGACAACTGAGAGGACTCAACTTAGGGTACTTTCATTTAGCAAAATGAATAAAACCCTGGTGGTTGGTTGTGGTTGTTTTTTAAAAAAAAAAGTTAATTCAAAAGTAGTTATATACTAGCATTTAAAATGTATTGTGTGTGGCTGATATAGAAAAGATATCAGAAGCTTTAGTACATAAACTGAAAACTACTTAAGATAGCAGACACACTCTCTAGTTAGGAGGAAGCTGCCTTCTAATATATTAGTAGAAAGAGGAAATGGATTAAAGGGCCAAATGTCTACCGGTAATACTACAGTAAATTACACTCTATCTTTCCCTGGACACAAGATGTGTAGAAATGTGGACCATTGTTAACAGAAGGAAAGAGAAACTTGTATTAATAATTGTCCCATTATTAATACAAGTTTCTCTTTGACTTTGGCTAATTATAACACAACCTGACAACTTCCCAGTTTATTTATTCATTTATTTCTTCTGTAAAGCATTCCAAGGCACAATGCATGTAGTTCCCAGGATATCTCTTGTTCAGGTCTTCAGGAAGGTTCATTACACACCTTCTATCTTGGGCTAATTTTATATTTCTCATCCATGTTGTTTGGACACATTGCTCCCATTATGTGTCAATGACATTGGTTGGCAGTTGTGCTTCTGGGGCTAATACGAAGTGTTACTAGCCTTCAAGACCTTAAACGGCTTGGGTCTGAGGTACCTCCTGGACCACCTCCATCCATATGTACAAGCTCTGAGTACATATTTCAACCCAATTTTTCTACATTATGTACCCATCTGTATTTATCTCTTTCTCTAGAGACATAATGAAGAGAAGCACAATACACTGTAGCAGGGAAATCATCAAGATGTTCAGAATAGCCTGCCAGTTATGGTATGTGAAGTAGGAGTCACTAGTGGGCCACTTAAGTGGTAACTTAAGATCCTAGGGTTGCCAGCCTCCAGGTGCTAGCTGGAGGTCTCCTGCTATTACATCTCCAGCCGATAGAGATCAGTTCACCTGGAGAAAATGGCCGCTTTGGCAATTAGACTCTATGGCATTGAAGTCCCTCCCTCCCCAAGCCCCGTCCTCCTCAGGTTCCACCCCAAAAACCTCCTGCCGGTGGCAAAGAGGGACCTGGAAACCCTATAAGATCCTCTTGTATACCTCTAAAAGTGTTATGATCAAAAATTGCAGCATGCTTATGGCAAACAGGACATTTTAGGGTTCTTCAAAAATAACCTCTTTGAGGTTCTGCATGACCACAACTTTCCAAATGAAGGCTGAATAATTGTGCAGCCAATCCTAATCAATCATAATCTCAGTCTGTGATTCATATAGTTACTTTCTGTATGGTGTGCTGCTTTTTTATTGGACAATGTTGCAGCTTGCTCATGACAAATGAATTGTTTATGAGGGCAATTACATTTCTCATGAGCAAACCTGGCCAATAAAAAAAAAAAAACAGTGCACCATACAGACCGTGACTTGTACTCACATACAGTTTTAAATTTCTAAATTGTGGCTTTAATGCAGGACTTGGGATCTTCATGCTTGTATGCCATACCCAGTTTTGTTGCTTTTTTTTTTTTTTTTTGGCACTTGCTCCCTGAATCTTGTTAATTTGTTCGCACAGTGATTTTGTTCAGGCTGCAGCTCCGTCTCTGTGAGGAATTAGGAATGTTAGAGCACCTAGAGATAGTAATGTCTGGTTAAAGAGATTTCCTAGAGAAGGGAGAGGGAATAATGAAGCTTCTGGTTCAGTTTGTTACTTACTAAAGGGACATTTGTGTCTCTGTGTCTGAGGAAAAGACTACAACTCAGGGCCAAACATGCACTGAATAATGCACTTTCAATCCACTTTAGCAATTGTTTGCAAGTGAACTTTGCCATTTCACACGGCAAAATCCATTTGCAAAGTGCACTGAAAGTGGGTTGAAAGTGCATTATTCAGTGTGTGTGAAAGTAGTTGACACATAAATCAGATTGGGGTCCCTGATGCTACTTTCAGCCATATGTGACATTGGAGAACTAAAAATCCCAAGCACTCTTGGGCCTGGTTGGACACAGGAGGGAGGGCAGGATTCCTGCAGTCAGTGCAGATGGAGCCCCACAGCAGAGTAAACATCTTCCCCTCCAGCAGCATGAGAAGGAAGGCTGAAGCTCCTCTTCCCTCCACAGCACACTCCCAAGCTAAATTGGGTTGTAGAGCACTTGGGAATGTTAGTTCTCCAATATCATGTGTGACTGTAAGTCAGGTTGGGGGATTCCAGACCCAACTTCAGTTACACACATTGTATAGTTTGGCCCTCAGAGACCACTTACTCTAGAATGGTGGATGTCACTCTGTGACTCACAGATATTCACATTTGCAATCACCATCACGACTACTGTGGGCCCTGAGCATCACCTAGTGTTGCCACGTTCCCCCTGGCCACCAGAGGGGGATGGGGAAGTAGGGGTGCCAGATCCAGGTCGGAAAACTCCTGGTGATTCGGGAATGGAGCCTGGGGAGGACAGGGACCTGAGTGAGGTACAATGCTATAGAGCAGTGATGGCGAACCTTTTAGAGACCGAGTGCCCAAACTGCAACCCAAAACCCACTTATTTATCGCAAAGTGCCAACACGCCCAGCTGGGCAGTGGGCAGTCCAGGGAAGGGGGGCAGTCCAGGGGGGCAGGGCGGGCAGTCCAACGGGGGCAGTCCAGCTGGGCGGTGGGCAGTCCAGGGAAGGGGGGACTTTGAGCTGGGTGGCGGGCAGTGCAGCGAAGGGGGTGGCTTTGAACCGCGCCACGCTGCCTGGCAGTGAAGTGCGGTTCAAAGTCCCCCCTTCCCTGGACTGCCCACTGCCCAGCTGGACTGCCCGCCCTGCTGTCAAGTCACAGCTGACATGACAACCCAGCAGGGTTTTCAAGGCAGGAGTCGGTGGTTTTCCCCTTCCTCTGCATAGCAACCCTACTCTTCCTTCGTGGTCTTCCATGCAAGTACTAACCAGGGCGGACCCTGCATAGACTTCTGACAGCTAACGAAAGTAGGCTAGCCTGGTCCAGCCGGGTCAGGGCCCTTCACACTTGGGCAGGCCAAGGGCCGTCAAGTTGCTGCCGACTCATGGCGACCCTGTGAATCCACATCCTCCAAAACGCCCCTATCCTCGACAGCCTAGTGCAGCTCTTGCAGCCGAGAAGGGGCTGCACGGCTGCCTTGATTGAGTCACGTAAATCTCCAAGAATTCCGTGGGACTCCCTGCCGGGAAAGAGCGCCCAGGGTCAGCCAGTTGTTTCAATGAAGTGCATCAGTGAGATCCCCACTCCGGGCGGCTCTGACACCTCCCCGCTGGCTTTACCCACGAGGGAACCCTTTGCCACTTGGGCCATCAGCAGCTGACTCGCCCGGGAGACGCGACGCCCCCCAACGGCCCTTCCGCGCGCGCCCTGCCCGCCCGCCGGCCTTCGACGGCTCCTCTTCTTTCCCCGGCGGTGTCCTCCGCGTGCACCACACAGAGAGCCAGGCGGGACGGGGGGAGGAGCCACCGCCTCCCGTGCTCCGCCCACACGTTCCAGGGCGGCTCTTTCCGCAGCTGCGGCTGGGCGAAGTTGGGTCCGCCCCTGGCTCCGGGTCAGCTGAGCGCTCGAGTGCGGAAGCCCGGCGAGGCCAGGAGCGGCAAGCACGGGGGTGTGTGTGAGAAGTTGCATGGAAGAGAGAGAGGGGGGGTGGCCAGGCCGATCCTTTTCCTCCCGGTTTGCTGGCTGGGCTCCAGCAACTGCCACCCCCCCAGCGCACAGCTGCTGCTGCTGTGGCCCTGCGGAAGGGCCGTCTGGCCAGGGGTGTGTGGGGGCAGGCGCCGTCCCGCCCAGCTCAGGCTGGGGGGTGGTGGGCGGCGGTGGCTTGGGATCCCCCCCGAGGGCCAGACGGCCGCGCCAGCTTTGCAGGCGGTGGTCCCGCTTTCCTCAGAGGGGCCCTAGGGCGCGAGCGCTGGGTGCCTGGCACCGATGATGGAGCACAAATGCGGGACAGGCCTCCCCGTCCCCCCCGGGCGCCTGGCCCTGCTGCCCCCACCTCCCCCCCAGTTAGAAAGCCCCCACCACCCAGCTGGGTGGCAGGCAGTCCAGGGAAGGGGTGGGCTTTGAACCGTGCCACGCTGCCCACAAAGAGAGCTCAGCGTGCCAAGTCCGGCACGTGTACCGTAGGTTCGCCAACATGGCTATAGTGTTTACCCTCCAAAGCATCCATTTTCTTCGGGGCAACTGATCCGTGTGGTCTAGAGATGAGCTGTAATTCCAGGGGATCTTCAGGTCCCACCTGGAGGGTGGCGTCCCTAATGTCACCCCACCAAACACACACATACACATACAATAATCACCTTTGCTGGAATCCACCTTCCAGCCACAAGCCCCACCAGGCAATGGCCTTGCCCACTTTCCTGAAGTGGGTGCCACATTGGGAACTGGTGCTCAGAAGAGCCACAGGTGAGGTGCCAAAGAGTCACATGGTATCAGGCCTTTGCTGGATAAGGCCTGGTTGTTACAAGGAGGGCTCCTGACATGACTAGGCCAGTCTCTGGCTTGGCCTTCATTCCCATGCCTGTAAATAATGTGCACAGTTTCCTCCGTCCTGTTTCTGCAGCTGGGCGGCTATTTGGTCTGCGCTTCCTGGGAATCCCTTATCTCGGATTTGCCTCACTTCATTTTACTTTCACTGGCTGGAGTGCTTTTAAACATGTACCTTCCTTTGTATCGTCATTAACAGCCTTCTTCTGTTTGATGACAGTCAGTTCTTTAATTTACCTTTTTGCTCCTAATAAAGTATTGCTACTTCAGGATTACCTGCCTGGATGAGTTTGCTTATGGGATGCTAGGGGTAAACACCTGATCCTGACACATGGCTCCTGAGGATGAGCACCATTGCTCTTGAATAGTCTCAAATAAGTCACTTACAAGTAAATAGGGCTTGCAGACCAAAAGAGGGAAATGATGGTGCATGTGCGTATTCCTGTTAGAGAGGAGGAGGGGAGGGTGTGGTGGTGTCCGTGTGGAAGCGCCATGTGGTTGTCAATAGAATGTGCCAACTGATGTTAAAATTGATAATGTGTAGGTACATTTTTGTAATGAATAAGGCAATGGAAATGTTAGAAAAGAGCAACAGTCCAGTAGCACCTTAAAGACTAACAAAAATATTTTCTGGCTTTCGTGAGCCACAGCTCACTTCTTCAGATAGGGAAAGCTCATACCCTGCCAGAAAATATTTTTGTTAGTCTTTAAGGTGCTACTGGACTCTTGCTCTTTTCTACTACTGCAGACAGACTAACACGGCTACCCTTTGTGAATTATCTGAATGGAAATGTTGTTCCTTATTGCTTTCGCTTCTTAATTATTATTTTTAAAGATCCAGAGCTGGGCACTCGAGGACTGAAAAAAGTGGTCCCTCTGCAATAGGCTGCCTGAAGCAAACTGCTTCGGGTTGCTCCATTGTCCAGCCAGCACTGGCAATACAGCCTTCAGTGTATTTAGTGATGACAAATCAACAACATTCCAATAACGCTCTTCTTAAAATCATGAACTTTTTTGATAATGAAGATTTGCTTGGAATAAGAGCCATTCAGAGGAGCACGGCGGCTTTAAAGTGGCAAAATAGCCACTGTAACGTATTAACAATCCCTACAGTCAGATTAAAAAAATGGTGGTTTGTAACAATAGCTGCACTTTAGAAAAGCCCAGACCCAAGCAAATTATTTTATGAGATGCCGGCCCCGAAAAGCATTTCCCCCTCCTCCATGTGCCCACAAATTGTTTTGTAAAAATCTTCCCATTTATTAGATTCATTTGGAGATTCAGCAAGAGAACTGCTGCCATGAAAATTGCCTTATGTGTGTGGGATTTCTCAGTGTAGTCTCTTCCAGCTACTTTGGAGTGTAGTTCAGGAACTGTTGAACAGAATACTCATAAAAAAAACTTTGGTGCATACATATTTGAATAGTGCATGCACAAAGCCCTGGATCACGACTACAGTCCTGACTTTCAGGTCAGGGATTTTAAAGGCCAGGCAACAGAAGACTTCTGTTTTGACATGAACTCATGAAGCTGCCTTATACTGAATCAGACCCTTGGTCCATCAAAGTCAGTATTGTCTACTCAGACCAGCAGTGGCTCTCCAGGGTCTCAGGCAGAGGTCTTTCACATCACCTACTTGCCTAGTCCCTTTAACTGGAGATGCTGGGGATTGAACCTGGGTCCTTCTGCATGCCAAGCAAATGCTCTATTGCTGAGCCACAACCACAGCCCATTCCTATTCTGTGGCCATGTTTAACTAAAGCATTATCTAGTAAATTTATTTAATTTGAATATATATATAAAAATACAAAGAGATTAAAATAGTTTTAAGTCCTAACCCTGAAACTGATCAGTGTCTTCTGTATAGAGGCACTAGGAAATTAAACTGATATCGAAAGTCCAGTCCAGACTCCAGTCCTGCTGAAAAAGAAGAATTGATTTTTTATATGCTGATCTTCTCTACCTTTTTACGGAGAATCAAACCGGCTTACAATCTCCTTCCCTTCCTCTCCCCACAACAGACACCTTGTGAGGTAGAAGGGGCTGAGAGAATTTTGAAAGAACTGCGACTAGTCTAAGGTTACCCAGCATGCTTCATGTGGAGGAGTGGGGAAACGAATTCATTTCACCAGATTAGAGTCCACCGCTCTTAACCACTGCACCATGCTGGGGTGGGGATGGAAGGCAGACCATTCTGCTGCACCCAATAATTGTCTCAAACCCAGAAAGCCTGAAACACAAACCCTCTTGACCATTCACTTTTTCCTGTGCCAGTGGGACTGCTGGTCAGAGGAAGAAACTATAGTCCAGCCATGACATCAATCCCATGGACCAAAATTCTCCAGAATAAAGAAGGTGGGTAACCTCAGAGGACCAACCTGCTGCCATCATCTTATATAAAGTTCTTGCCCCCCCCCATCTCTATTAGTAGTTTCTTGTATATATGGGGGGATGATTTCCATGTGGAACTAAGTTTCTGCATCTGTGTCATCCCATACTGGATCAACACCTATGCGTCAAAACACATGTGACATTAGAGATCTGTGGCCAGGTCCTCCAACTTGTAAATGATCTGCTAAAAGTAGCTGCAGAAAGGAGAGTGTATCTGGATTGGGGTTGGGTGCTGTGGAAGGAACAGTGGTGGTTAGTGTCACATGTAGTTTGGCGCTAGGGTTGCCAGGTCCTTTTTTGCCACTGGTGGGAGGTTTTGGGGGCGGAACCTGAGGAGGGCAGGGTTTGGAGAGGGGAAGGATTTCAATGCCATAGAGTCCAATTGCCAAAGTGGCCATTTCCTCCAGGTGAACTGGTCTCTATTGGCTGGAGATCAGTTGTAATAGCAGGAGATCTCCAGCCACCACCTGGAGGTTAACCAAAACAATAGTCACCCTGTGCTGTACTGAGAGCAACTCAACCAAAAAACAGCACACGGCTGTTTTTTGGTTGAGTACCTGGAGGTTGGCAACCCTATTTGGCCCTATAGTATTCCTAGTAGGAGCACCTACGGTAAACACGTTACAGTTGAAAGTAAAGCTCAGATAAGTTGTGTAAGTTTCTGTTTCTTTTCAATATATTTACTTCAGGGTAGTTGTTTTTTAATCTTTCCATGTTTCTTTGCCAGGTCGCAACAGGCGGGAGGTTTTTGGGGCAGAGCCTGAAAAGGGCAGGGTTTAGGGAGGGGAGGGACTTCAATGCCATAGAGGTCAATTGCTAAAGTGGCCATTTTCTCCAAGTGAACTGATCTCTGGTGGCTGGAGATCAGTTGTAATAGCAAGAAATATCCAGCTAATACCTGGAGGTTGGCAACCCTAGTTCTACACCAGTTCCTAACAACAGTTACTATAATGGGATGTGATACAATTACAGAGCAATCCCAAGCAGGTCTTTTCAAAATCTTGGGGTTGGATCCAGACTAAATATTCGAGTAGGGTAGGGTAATTTCCACCAATTTTTTTTCCTGCTGCAGGCTGCCTCCCCAGTTTTCCTCTCATGCTGTTCCTAAGGGTCTCCTGTCCCCAAGATGCAGCTTTTTGGAGAAATCAGTGGGCTGCAGTGGGAGAAGGGAGGCAGGAATTTGTGTTCCACTGTCAGAAGTGCCTTGCATGAATAGAGAAGTTACTCTGGATCCAACCCTTACCAAAGTGTGTTCAGTGGGGTTTACTCCCAGGAAGGTGCTCTTAGGATGGCGGTTAGTGTTAGAGGAGAAGCCAAATGTGTGCCACTATGAATTATATAAAACAATTGTACAAAAATACTTTTCAGGCACAAAACTGAAAATGCTTTAAATAACAAATAAGTATTAGATACTGATATGAACTATATACTCTTGGGGACAAGGTCATTGTAAAGCTGCCCATCGAATGCAAGTATTTTTGTGCAAGATACTGTGTTCAGAAAACTGCAGTGGAACTTGTTAAGCTTGTGGTGTTGCACAATTTCATTAGTTCCTCCTGAACTAGTGTTTGCTATGCATTTAAAATATTTGATTCACCTGAAGTCACATCATAGAAAAACAGTCTTACCTATGATAATAAACACTGACTTGGATTTCTCAGATATACATAGCTGGATGAAGCTAATAATGATCAAAACACAAGGCTAATAAGTGTCCATGCCCATGCCTTCATTGGCAATACAGACACCTTATCCTTCTGTTTTGTAAAAAATAACAATCCATACTTACTTATAATATGTATTTGGGGGTGGGGATTGCTATTCATTTATATATTTGTTGTGCATAGTATTTCCTATTTCTGTTTGGTATATCTTGATAAACAAGTTAGCAAAAGACAGAATAATAGGCTTATATAGATAGGTTGTTTACAAAATGGAGGCTACAACTAGAGTTCTGGACTCTGGCTATATATAACTCTAAAAATCATTTTGTATCATAGAGCATTTGGAAGGAAATACATCTTTCCTTCCTGCCACCATCATCATGTTTTGCTTTTAAATTCTCTTTTGAAAAAGGTAATGATAGCATTAATCTGTGCTTCTAATGAAGCAGTGCTATCAATAACAGGGATCCCCAAACTTATGCTGAAATGATTTACACTATGGAAGCCTTACTAATCAGCCCCTGCAAACTCAAAATCCTTTGAAGTTATTATGTTTATCTGAAGTCCCACGGGTTTCAGCTGAACCAATAAGATAAACCGAAGCTGCCAGGATTGGGACCTTTCACTGTGGAATTTAAATATCACTTCATCACACTGTCTTCAGTTGACATTGCTTTAAACGTTTCAGTGCATTGTGTTTTCACAAGAAACTAAAATGTGCATGCTGTCCCATCAATGAATTGAATAAAGCATTAATGGGTACAATCATAAGCATGTCTTAACTGAAACCAGAAAGAATAAGGCAAACAATCTGGCCTTTTCAGACAGGGACCGTGAGCATTCCTGTTTGTTTGGCTGTCGCTAAGACCAGTTAATTAGAAAATCTTTTCATTTACTGTAAACTGCTACAAACCCATCAAATAATGCAACTTTGTTTTATGTTTTCTGGGAGCTACACAATCTCTCCAAGATATAGTCTAACTAGATAAAATCTGCTGAAATCTTCTTATGTAAACTGCATAATAGTGCTTCCAATGGCTCCTTTCTGTCGTCCACCATAACCATCACACCCCATTTCTGCTGCAGTCAGGTGAACTGTCAAAGAGCTATTATGGTTGGCTGCCTAGAATTCTGAGGAAAGACAAATCTGGACAATTTTCTCCTTGGACAATAAATGGTTCTTTTGTTGCTTTTAGATTTTCCTAAACAATTTTGCTACAGAAATAATGAGGGTGTTTATTACATTTTTAAAAAACATTCTCACCCCAAAACACAGAGGGCTTTTGTTTGAGGCTGAAACCTTTCCATGAATATATAGCTCTTTGATGGATACACATTAGCATTACCATATCGGGGTAAGCTGTTATTTTTTTCCCTTCTATAAGTCATCTTGTGTGGTTTAGAAACATATGAGGGCCATGTAGCATTTTGGTTCATGTGTAACTGCTGTTAATAGAACCAGGTGTGTGTGGAATGGAGCTACCAAATGTATATATACAACTGCAGATCACTCAATTTGTGATTCAGTGCTGAGACCCAACAAATGTTACATGTGCTTAGTCTTCTATGGCTGTTTAAAATACTGCATGCTTGGAAATGAACACATCATTGTAATGTGTAACAGTGCATCTTCCGATAAGCCTTACCTCATAAATAAAGAGATATATAAATGAGGTGTTTTGGCAAATATGTTCTGTCGAGACAAGTGTTTTATGCATTCTGGGGCACAACTGTATATTAAATGGTTATTATGTATTTTTATAGTTAACAAGCATATGGTTCAGAAGCCTCTGATTGCTGCCTTTTTATATGTTTAATAAGTATTTGTAGGATAGCCTTTCAGGTTTTTTCTCAGTTTCTTTATTTTTGTATGCCTGCATAATCATTTACTTGCGGAAATTTTGCTGATAAGCAGCAGAAGATAGATTTCATACACTCAAAGTGGCAGTTCAGTGATTGCCTACTCTGGTGTAATCCCATTTATTTCACTGGCCTTTGCTAGCATGAATGGTCACGGAAGCATTCCCAACAGATTCATTCGGATGTCACAAAAATGGCATAAAAGGAAACAATTCTTTAAAAGATATCCCATGCTGTTGGAAACATAGCCAACGCAACTAATGCAAATGGAACTTTAAAATCCTCTATATTTGAATGTGTTTTTTGACTGTTGTTTACAAAACAGGAAACAAAAGCATCTTCACTTAAATTCTTCACAAAAAATGTTTTAAAATGTAAGTGGCATTTAAAAATTTGTCTAGACGAGTTATATATTGTAAAAGTATTTAATTTTTAAAATGGGTTAATTATTTTAAATTAGAGAGGTGGCTTAATTTTTTCCAGCATGCTAGTAATAATATTTTAAATAGTAGTGTCCTTCAAAAAATGCTACTAAATACCTGCATAAGGCATGCACTGTATATTGGATGAATTTTGTACACATAAAAGAATGCTGTGCAATGCAAAAACACCCACCCACAACATGTACAGTAATGAACATTTCTGAATTGTGCAGACATTGCCCCTGTACTGCACATGCACTGCCAAATAGCTGTTTAGCATTGTCAGTTCTGATTGGGGCATCGTGGAGGGAAATCAGTTCCTGACACAAGTTTTTTCTCATTGTCAATAGGTAATCTATTCTGTCAAAGGTGATGGTAACAACCTCATGTTTAGTGAGGTGTCACTCATGAGCAGCAGCATATGCATGGCCCACAGCTATGCACAAAAACCTTTCATGTGGGAGCAAACCATGAGCGTCCTATCATGTACAATGCACAGCATCGTAAGGATCAGACAACAAAATCTCTGCCTGGAAAAGGTTTTTAGTTTGCACTGGTGCAATCAGTGCAAATCAATAATGTGAGAGTGGGGGCGACCTCATCCATAAACCTGGCAATGCATGCATCATCCTGTGTACATCCCAATGCATATGCACAAGCTTGGGAACTAATCTTGTGCCTCTCTCATAGTTCTCTTGTTTGGTGGCCAGGATCAGTGCTCCAAAAAGCTGGTGGTTGGGAAAGAAATGAATCCACTGCAATAATCTTCATCACAGATGAAGCACAGTTCAGATGTTTCTTCCCTCAGTTGGAAAGAGGTTGTTAGCTAATATGTACAATATTCATCACCACAGAGGAGTGTCTCTTTGGATCTGAGAACTTGCAAAGCCTTTCTTCCACGGTCGAGCTCTGCGGCACGTTGCATCTATATAACTGCTTGATGTTTCTCAGATAGCATAATTTGGGAAATGTCTGCAAGCTGATTGGCTTCTCTGCTGTGTTCATGGGAGAATATAATTCATTTCTGCATATCTGCAAGCCTGGACAAATCAAGGTGACAATCCGTAGTGAGCGCTGTCAGCCCCTTTGTCCTGCTGCTGCTCTGAATTGAAATACAATGGAGGCAAAGTGGTATATATAACCGTCCAGCTGCTTTGCTTTGACAGGAAAGTCCCCATATTTCAATGTGTCAGATCTTGTTTGTGTACCGGGTGGAGGCCATTCCGTACAATGACAATGCAAATTGTAAAATTTCGTCTGCAAAGTCATAACAGGCAGTTGGATTCTGGCGGGACAGAGAGTTCAAGATTACCTTGTAATAAAGATCCTGTGTAAAAGGCTTACCATTTGGTGCAATGCTTGTATATTTCTTTGCCCATGTTTTAACAGTGGCATAAAGCACGGACAGGCTCTTGGCTCTTAAATCTACCAGAGACTGCCTTTTTCAGGACTCTGTTTTGATGTTACTTTTAAGGCAATTTTATATTTCATTTAAGCATGCAATTAATCATTTTTACAGTGTTGGGACGACTGGCGTCAGTAGTGTGATTTAATTAAATTTGAAATTATTATACAATACATATAGGCATCCAACTAGCCCGGCCAAATTAAATGCTGTAGTCTATTTCTTACCCACCGTGTTTCCAATTTAAGTATTCATCCAAAAGGTTACCCTTCACTGAAGGAAACCATTTTTTTTTATGTTTAACTGTTCTAAAGCTAAAATAGCAGTATGCATAGTAGACCTGCATAGTCTCTGTTATAGCTTGGTACATTTGTATACATAATGATATTTTTATATTACCTTTTTATATTTACACTGATTTTACAACTAAGCTAATGACAAAAAATTGTAGGTAGCTATGTTGATACTACTTAGACAGCCTCTGCTGTGTCAGCACTGAGCTGGTTGACGGTGGAAAACATGAGCCACCATTTTGTTTCAGTCTAGTAATCAGTCTAGTAATTAGTCTAGAAAATGGAGGTCTTTGGTGGGGGTGGGGAGGTTGAACGGCAGTTATTTCGGTGGCTTACCTGTTTAAGAGCAGCAAGCAAAATGATGCACCGTACATCTTGTTAAAAGAGGTTCTGAAGGAAGTTCTCATATCTTAAATTAATCCAGTTGCTATGAAAAACACAGATGAGACCGTTATAGTATTTTGTCTACTTTATTGTGTACAATATGTATTTGCCCTCAAATTATTTTTTTAAAAATATTTGCAATAAACTGAAAATCTGCTGTATGTAGAAACTTGAACATCTTTTTTAAAAAAATTTGTTTTGTGTTTCATCTTCCACGTATAATTCATATGATGTCAAGCAAGAAGCCTGGCCAGAGATACACGTACATGTGTCTATCTGTCTGTCTGTCTGTCTGTATATGTAATACTCAAAAGGATGCAGCATAGATGTGTGTGTGTGTGTGTGTGCGCGCGCGCTCGCTCGCACAGATAGATATTACAGCTTCGTGAATACTGGGAAATGTGTTATCCGTGAACTGCAATTCAGGTCTTGTGTGTGAAAAGCACAAACTCTTCCCCCCCCCCCCCAGTTTTTGACGTGCTGCGGTGTCTGCACTTTTTGAAATTGCATATTTATCAGGCCATGAATTATTTATGAGCTTCGAAGTGGGGGGGGGAGAACTGGGGAGGCTACAAAGAGTGCAAAACATATGCTTAGAAAGAGGAATATTTTCTATGCCTAGAGTACAAAGTCTTTTCAAGGATGATACTACGTAATTGCCATTGCTACCCCTCTTGTACTTTTTCACTGAGTTGACGAGTCTTGTGATTTCTTTCTTTCTTTCTGGGCAAGCAGCAGTGACTAAAGATGACACAGATATTTGGTGCCGATAGGGAATGTGGCTGCAGTGACCAAAGAAGAGGGCCATTAATAAATATTAATCCTTCAACTATCAGGGTACATTATTGTCAGGAAGGCTCTGACAAACTGTGGATTAAGGATATGCTTCATGAGTTAGAAATTATCCTCTCTGTCACATGTCTGGGGTGGACCAAGCTGGTGCTTTGAACCAGTTGAACCACCCAATGTGTGTCCAGTCTGAAGCCAGTGTTGAGGGAGAAAATAAGTATCCTCCATCGTTCGTAATCACTGGTGACCTTAGGATATGCAAGTGCAATGATACAACATGCCTCATTGTTACACATTTCTCTCCATTTCCTTAAACAATTAGTTAGAGAAGTGGAAAAAATATTTTCTGCAGAAGCATTTTCAGAACTGTGGGGAGAATTATCTGACAAAGCATAGCATTTCAGTGCATTAGCACTCCTTTTTTATGAATAAGGATTTTCTAAATAATGGACTAAAGAAAGTTGCTGCATAAAACAAATAACTTGATATGATATGACAAGTTATTAGGGTGGGTTAATATGCAATCAAAATTATTAGAGACCACAAGATTGCATCAAGATTTCAAACTCTGAATGGTATTCAATTGCTATTGTTATGATGAATAGCTACATTCGCCATATTGGTATTTTAGCATTATTTATACAGTGTCTACAGTATACCTGGTGCTTTAGAAAAAGGTAACCTGACCTAATACCTTTCCAAAAAGCTTGAAATGGTTTTGACATATGTCAAAAGTAACGTCTGATAGGTTTTCCCTGCAGTTAGAAGGAAAATGCAGTTGAGGTTGGGCAAAGGCCAAAGTCCTTCTTCAGAATCACAGATTCAAGCAAGCATCCCACACTGTCCAGCGTGGTTTGTCTGATTGTTCTGGCTGGCATCCTGATAACTGGGCTAGAGTGAATAAAAATGTTTTGCCTAATCATTCCCTAATGACAGTGACTTATGTCCTTAGTGCAGTCGATTTGTTTCCTGGGTTTTAAAAGTAGATTATTTCCATGGTGCAGGCTTAGTGTAAGCTGCTGAGAAACCACGAGCATTGCACTTCAGCCTGAGTTTGGGACATTCGCCAAGGATAATCTGATTAAAAGGGCTTTTTTTTTTTAACACACAACATTCTGCTGCTTTGAAAATTCTGGGCAGTCAGATAGAATGGGGTCAAAAAAATGCCTCCCCCTCCCATGCATCCTGTTTTGCCTGAGCAGCATTAAAAGTGCAATAAGCGTCATCACAGGAATGATTCTTTTTGACAGACTTGCAACTGAATAAACAAAGCATCTGTTACTGATCCACAAGCAAATCCACGATCTATTTAATGCTGGTTTTGCTTATTTGTTCTGCCTTTAATCATGTTTGATTACTGCATAGGTGTGAGCTTCTGAGGCCTCCCTTTATTTGGAAAAAAATTCAAAATGTGTCCTTAAAAAGAAAAAGAAAGCAAGGCACACACACATACAACAGGGTCCCCCCCCCCCCATCGTCTGTTGCTTGACATTTACAAATGTTCTGCTATAAACTTGTTTGTTTGGGATGTGCACTGGGTAGCATTTACCTGAGAAATTTAGCAGCTGTACATTGTTCAAAGGTAATTATCCAATCTCAAATCTTGGGTGACTTAGAAAAAGAGAGCGTAATATTAATTAAGTATGTCATGTTTGCACACACTGTCACGCACGGTTGTTGGATCTCTTGCCTTATTGAAGTACGTCTCTGTTCTTTTGTCATTGAAATGACAAAGGGAAATCCTGTGCTGCTTTCCTTAACATTCCTGGAATTCTGAGGATGGGCTTTCACCTAGATCTCCATTCTGACGAATTGGGGGGAGTTTGAGTTACAGGCTCATTTCGATGTAATCTTCTGCTTCCCTGTCGCCCTGCTCATTCAGCCTTCAGAGAAGTGGCTCTCTGTTGTGCTAGGCCCTGCGTGGGGGAGCAGAAAATCTCATTTGTTGTCTACTAAACCGCCATATTGCTTTTGCTTTCTCAACCTGTATTGCAAGGAGGGTAATACAGATTCTTTTGGTTCTGTTCTTCAGACAATGGCACGGTAAAGACAAAAACGCATCCCAGAGATACTGCTGCATTTTGCAGCCCCGCTATTTTGATTCGAAATCCCAGTTTGTTTCTCCCTTGTGTGTGAACTGAACCAGGAAGTCTGTAGTTTTTTTCTAGTTTCTCTTAACTCATGTCATTTTTCCCATTAAAAAATGCATTCAAGTTATGTTGACATTATTTTTTACATCAATGGCATCATAAATGGTATACAAAAAGACAAAAGAAACAAATCCGAACAGCAGCAACAAATATTGATGAAATGATAAGGCTCACAATATCAACACACATATATCATTAATATCTAATGAATTAAATTGTAAGCCCCCCCAATACTTTCTAAGAATAACAAATGAAACAGCAGAATATGGCAGATTGCAGTGCAGCACAAACTGTAATGTTCTAAAATCTGCAGATTTGCACCCAGATTTTGGCATTTATCTTTTATTCTTGGGCAGAGGTCCCAGTGCATTATGCCCTTCAAGTTACTGGTAGAAAAATACATTTTTGTGCTTTCAGGGAATATCATTACAGCCTTTCTGAAATGACACTCCTATAATTGAATCATCTCTCTCTCCCCCACCATGCCCCTTTCCCATATTCCCAGCATTTATCTCTAAAGCTGTTCCAATCGAATCAGTCTAACAGTGCATTCCTGAAGGGGGGGTGAATGGTCATAGGAGACAGCATAACCCCTACACCAGCATCCATGCCACTTGCGCCATGCAAACTGGCTTTGGCACTGGTGTAGGGGCAGTTATGCCAGCCCCCTTGGACCGCAGTAGCAGTGTGGCCTTCGGATTCTTGTGTGGCCTCCTGCTGGCGTCCTCCCAGTGCAAGTCCCCATACTAGCGTTCTGGGAAGCCTTCTGGGATGTTCCAGGGGGCGGAGCTGCCATTAGGAGCTTCCTAACCCTTTTCAGCCCAGGAACGCCCACTAAAGCAACAGGATTGCCGTGCCACCTTTTTGTTGGCACAACATCACTGTTTTCTATGGGGCCTTCCCCCCTTTTTCTCAATTTTGTAAAAAAAAATCCACCCCCCCTTTTTACCCCCGCAGCAGCTGCAAAATGTCTTTGGAGGCGCCGCAGAGGTGCCATGGCCATGCCATTCCCAGCCACTGCAGCTTTGAGGAATGGGCTGTAAATGGGTTTATGGCCCATATAAATAAATGTATCAACGTTTATTTAGAAATGCATCCTGCCATTCCTGAAGTCTCAAAGTGGGTTAATATAACACACTGAAATAAGCATATGCACAGAGGCATACTACAAACTACATCACAAACTACTTAATGTTTTACAACATTAAACTTCATTTTACCATAACAATTAAATAGCCATGTTTGACTACATAGGACTGGACTGCCTGTGTTTTGTTGTTTTGTTGAGATACATAGTCTTTCATCTCTGGGGTTTGTAACAATAGCCTGAAATTTATATAAAATAATAGTTTATAAACTAGGCAGTCTCAATAGTGTCTCCTCTGTTTAAAACTATGCACATACAATGAGGGGACATAAAAGGTTTGGATTAAATAAAGGACCACAACGTGGTTAATCAGTTCAAGGATCGACAACAAATAAAATCCCTAATTAATCACATAAGTTGCATCCTTGGTGTGAGTATTACAGCCATATGGGGTGAGACAGTACAGGATCAGACTGGGAAGTGAAAGTGGCCCTGGAGCAAGCCATGCTGAGTGACCCCTGTGGTCTTACAAGCTAGTGCTGCAGGGCCTCCCAGCTGAATGGGGCCAACAACATTAGGTCACCCATGGCTTCCTCCCACAAACTGAAGAAGGTAGGCTGACACCAATCCATGTTGCCACTGAAGGATCCAAGCCAAGTGGCCCTGAGGCACTGGCAGAGCTGCTGGCACTTGACTCTGTTTGCTCCTGGCCACCAGTGGCCCTATCGGACAGTGGCCCATTGGGAAACTTCCCTATAATTTAAATGGCCAGTCTACCCTTGAGATAGTGGTAGGTCATTATTCACCCCTTTCTTTTCCATATTTGGGCAACTTTATCCAAAACAGTCACAGGTATAAATCTTGACTCCACACAGTTCACATATCACAAATGCATCAAAGGAGGTCTTGCCAGATCACGCCCCTCCACACACACACAACAAATGAAGTGAATCAGACACTCCAAGAGACTTCTCTTTTCCTAAGACAGATGAAGCGCAGTTCAAGGAAGCACCTTGCCCTTCAAAGAGAGATCTTAATCTCTTCGACCATGCACCAGGGTTCCTACTTGTATAATATAATGTGCAAGACTGCCAATAACCTATAATGAGTATGAGCAAATTGCAAGAAAGCAGCAGTGGATACAGTTTGTTCTGTTCATATAAGTCCCAAAAGTGCTACCGTAAAGGCCAATCTTACTGAAAGGCAACATGACCACAGCCCACAACTATTTATGCACCAAGGAAGCCGATCACCTGTATGACACTGATCGTACAGTTCAGTCTTGGACTTTTAGCAGTATTCAGACTGATTGGAGTTGCTTGGATAAGTTTCAGTTATTGCAGATTGAGGACATGGACAGGTTCCTTGGAATGCAGCAGCTTGTCAAAAACTTTGCTTGATCCTTCTCCATATGGGCTGGTTTGTAACTTCTTCTAGCTCGCGACACAATTCAGTCTGGTTTTCAATCAGATTTTGAAAATGTTTTTGTTACTCTCATAGCAACCTTCACAGGGAGAGATAAAATAAGAGTGTGGTTGTGTTGACTCTCCTGGACCTTTCTGCAGCTTTCAGCCAAGGTAGGCTTCTAGTTAGTTAGTTGAGACATCTCTCACTAGTGTTTCCAGTCCTAACTGAATAACCAGATTGTATTCAGGAACACCCGATCAATTCTATGGCATAGTGCTAAAGACTCCTGTAGTATTGTCTCCTATTTGTTACAAAACTGCCATAAACTAGGTGAGGCCTAATGGTTCAAACTAAGGCATCGTCACTGGGCAATGGCATTCAAATCTTCCTCTTGAAAACAGGATCAGATGAGATAGTAGATATTTTGAATGAATGTTGGGAGGCAATAATGGGCTGGATGAAAAACAAAACAAAAAAACCTTGAACTTTAACCCAGACAAAACTGAGATGCTACTGATTGAAAATACAGTAAGGACCAAGCTTGAAGCCTGGGATTGTTATTTAGGCGTGGGCAAACACCTCCATTCTAGATCAAAAAATGATCCCTTTTTCATGTGCTTATGAAAGAAGCAGAAAAGGAAATTTTACCCCTTTCCTCTCCTCAATGCAGGCCACTGATCCATTTGGCTGTCTCTCCATGCTGTCCTGCAACACTAGGTATCAGCTTTCCCAGAATCAGGAGGTAATGCCAGGTCAGAAGGGAAAGTAGATAAAATCTGTAATCCTTGCATGAGTCTATTTCTGGGTCTAGCCCATGATTTATAAAGAATGCTGCATCCCTAGTACTATTAGATGTGTGCCTACATATGAAAACGCAGATTGGTTCTGTAGCCCAGAGCATCTTTTATTATTTTATTTATTTTAAAAATTTATATCTTGCCTTACGTCCTTTGACACAAAGCAGCACAGTCTAGCAATCAAGTTGAAAAGGCATCCATTGATGTAATTTAACCAGGTTGAAATACACCATTTACCAACGTAAAAGCATTCAGACTTAACAAACAGAAGGGTACACTAGTATGTGATGGCCTTTCCTGGATAAGTCAGATTTGGGCACATTTATCCTAGCTCTGATAACATTCAGGTTAGACTCCTGAAGTGTAAACACTTTGGAGGTTCTTGAGAAACTGAAATAGGTGCTGAATGCATCAGCAAGATTAGTGACTGGCATAAATTACAGTTTAGCTAATTGTAATGTTAATTTGGTTTCTGGGCACAATTCAAAGTGCTGATTCTGTCCTTTTAAAAGGGCTGGGACCCAGGTGATTGAAGGACCTCCTGTGCCCATTCAAAATTTTCTATCTGTTCAGAACATCCGGTACAAGGTTCATGGCAAACAGAGATGAGGCTTTCTCAGTTGTGCGGATTCAGTTTTGAAATTCCCTCAGCACAGGGGCCTGCCTGTCCATTAAGTTTTGGACATGCAAATCTGATTGAGGTGGTTTGTTAATGTGGTTGTGTTGGTGGAATGGTTTCTGGATTTTCTTTTAATTTTAATGCAATTTCCATTGAAAATTCTTTGGTCCGTTTTAAATTATGTGAAATGGTTTCACAATGTGCTGCCTTTACTTTATTTAATGATGTAGCTTTTATGTGCTTCTGTTTTTACATTTAAAAACATTTGTTTTAGTATTGTTTTAATGTTTTGATATTATGTTGAGAAACTACCTTGAGCATTTATATGGAGAGACTGGGCATACTCTCATGGAAATAGGCCTGCACTTGTATTGTTGTTATCTTAAAGCCAGGGAAAGTTTTTGAGTTCATAGAGACTTATTTTTATTTTAAACCAAGATTTTAAGTTGTGTTTTTCTATCATTGTTAATAGGCTTAAAATAATGGTACTAAAATATATAATGATGAGTTTTATTGAAGAAACATCTCAATCTCTTTTAAAAAGATTGGTAACTTTAATAAATTCTGTTTGGCAGCTAAAGGAATGTATATCTTTAGTTTTCCTGAACACAAAGAAGGTATTCGACTATGTTGAATGGTATTATTTACTGCAGGTTTGGACTGTTTTAATTTAGAGAGCAATTTAATATAATTGTTAAATATGATGTATGATCATTTTTGGGCAAGAGTTATAGTCATTGGCTATAGACAAGGATGCACCCCATCTCTGCTATTGGTCAATTTGATTATCAAGCCTTTTGGCCATTTTTGTTAAGAATAATCTAGAAATTAAAGGTTTTCATTTTGGTGATGATATCCTTTTTGCAACCCAATCATATTCTTATGGGGTTGCCAACCTCCAGGTACTAGCTGGATATCTGCTATTACAACTGATCTCAGCCAATATAGATCATTTCACCTGGAGAAAATGGCCGCTTTGGCAATTGAACTCTATGGCATTGAAATCTCTCACCTCCTCAAACCCCACCCTACTCTGGCTCTTTCCCAAAAACCTCTCACCAGTGGCGAAAAGGGACCTGGCAACCCTATATTCTTAGCTCATATAACAGACATTGCAAGACTTTGGTAAAGTGTCTGAATATAAAGTAAATGTAAACTAATCAGCATGAGTGGGCTTTCATATACTGATGGTTAAAAAATTATGCTCTTTCAGTCTTAAATGAAAACAGACCTATTGTGTATCTTGAAATTTGGTTATTAAAAGTTCTGAGTTTAAAAAGATTAAAAGTTCTGAGCATAAAAGATTAAGATCTGAAACATCTGAAGCATTGGCCTTCTAGACATGATTAGTCACAATTAAAATAGACATTCTTCCTAAGATTCTTTTATTTAGGAATCTCCTTTTGCTCATACAGAATGAATTGGATCACTGCCAAAAACTGATTATTATTTTTTAAGGAAAGTAAGCATCTTATGATGGCAGCTAATACAGGGTATAAAATAATTTGAAGATGAAGGGCCAGAGAGCAAGCTAGCATGGTGTAGTGGTTAAGAGCAGTAGTTTGGAGCGGTGGAGTCTGAGCTGGAAAACTGGATTAACTCATTAATATTAGAAGTATTAGAAAGATATTCAATCAGATACATTTTTTGAAAAGTGGTGTAGGGGTTGCATTCAGTAAATCCAAACCAGAAAAAAATGTGCCTTTTAACTGTAGCTGAAAATCCCAATCCTGAAAAAGCTTTAAAAATATTGCTTTCTTCGGGAACATGTCAGGATCCCCAGCTACAGCACAGGGAAGAAATTCCCTGTTAAAAGTAGAAAAAACCCTGCATCAGTTTGCGCCGGGTTTCATGGGGATTCAACCCCCTCTTTCACCTCCATTAAAGGCTATGGGGAATCTTTCCAGGGCTCTGGAGGGGCTGCTTTTTTTAAAGTAGAAACAATTGTGCATTCCGGATACAGAAGAATGGAAGGATAAACTAATGGAATATGTCATTATAGCAAAAATGAGCAACATGACAAATATGAACAACGATATAACTTTTGAGCAGCATCACGAGACATGGAGACCATTTTAGAAGTATGTTGAGGCAAATAGAAAGTTAAAAATGAGACAACAGTCAGTGGTATTATAATCTAACTTTAATTCTATTTTTAGATAATTATTTGGTTTGCCAACATATTAACTAGATATAGACAGTGATTATTTTCCAAATATGTTATTTATCCAACTTGCCAAAATAATGAAAAGTAATGTAATATCATTTTCCCGATTTGCATTAGAACTTTTATCTCCAGTTTTTTTTACCACATGTTAGATGTCCATATTTTTCCCTTTCCTCATTTTCCTTTTGTACCCTTTCTATATTTTAAATAATAAAATATATATTTTTAAAAAGAACAAACCCTGGAAAACTTCTCCATAGAGTATAATGAAGCCATTTTTTCCCAAAAAAATCTGGAGAAAACCCCAAACTGGTATAGGGATTCAAGATTTTTCAAAAACCCTGAAAATGTTTGGGTCTAATGTACCCAAATCTGAAAAATACAATTTTTTTTTTGTGCACACCCCTAAAGTGGTCACTCTTTATAATAGCTTGGAATAAGAAAGTCAGAGATGAAGATTGGCCTTTAATAGTCTATGTTGTAAAGTATATCTCATATTTGATATAGTGGTAATTTTCTATAAGTGCTAATAAAAAGGGACTTGTGTGCTTCTGGGGTGCCAAGATCCTACATATTTCCTATTTTTAGAAATTTGAATAGCTAAACTTCATTTCCCTAAGCCCTTTTCACATTTTTAGTAGGGGCTCATATATGTGTACAAAGAAGAGTACTGAGACAAAGATTAAGCTAAATTTGTTTGCTCAGTAGTTGGACTAGGGATGCCAGGCCCCCAGCCGCTGCCTCCCCACTGCTGATTAGCTGGCCAGAGGGGGGACTTAACTGCAGCAAAGGAGGTGTAGGCTGGTGATACAGCGATGTCTTTTCTGGCATGCACCGGAAGTGATGTCATTGTATTACCAGCAACACAGTACTCTGGTACTTGAACAAAAATTCCACAGTAAAAAGGGGAGACAACCATAGAGTTTTTGCCCAAATACCAGAACATCCCACGTTATCAGTGATGTGATGATGTCACTTTCGGTGCATACCAGAAGTGACATTGCTGCATCACCAGCAATGCTGCTGCATCACCAGCCTAAGCCTCTCCTTGCTGCCAGAAATTGACCCCCCCTTCACACCCATAGTTATTTTCATGACTGTAACTTCTGGAAAAGGTGCCACCATGAATATGAAAATGGCCATCCCTAATGAGGAATGGTATGGAGGAATTACATAAATACTGTGTGAACCAACCCCTTTGACAAGAGTTACGGGCATTTGTGGTTTACTGGCATCTATACTTGGTTCATATAATAAGTGAAAGCTACAGAAAATGTGGTAGTCAGCCTTGTACAAGTTACCTACACGTTGTAATTCAAATGTCCTATGGTTCAGTGTACAATCTATATAGCATTAAACATTATGTGCCAAGGTAATATCTCAAGACTTCTTGGAAATATAAGAATCAGGGTCATTTGATCTCATTAGCCAAGTATCCTGAGACAGGAAAACTAATTCTTCTAGATTGCTATTTTCTACATATTTATATTGGATTTCCATAATATTCAATAAAAATGTTTAGTGTGGTGTAGCACAAAGGCCTAAGTGGCTTTGAACAGGTCAGTTTCAGTCTAATGTACTTTACATGTATGCTGAGAGAGAGGAAAAACATGATAACCTCATGTATGCCCAGTAAACTTGGAAAAATAATTAGGTTTTTTGAACTCTTTCTACTTGAGTTGCAAATACAATATATACAATATATCATATATATTCCTGATCCTCACATGGAGGGGGGGGGAGTTAGCATGAACAACATCTACAAAATATGTGAACTAGTTGGTTAGAAATCACTTTTAAGACCACTGGAGTGTTCTTGCCTAATTTTTAATTTTAGCCTTAAAATTTCAATGCATGACCTTTATATATTTTTTTCTCTGTACTTCTGCATTCGTTAAAGACACAGTGTTGTACCTCTTAAAATGAAATGTTCATGTCAGGAAGGTGACCTGCTGTTTAGGGAGGGAGAAAGAAGAAATCATTAAAAGAGATTTCTCAATAATCAAGGACATCTGTGATCCTGTATTGCTTGCAAAAGCACAAAGGCCTACAGGGCTGCTCTCCCTCCTAAAGTAAAATGCCTGTGATCCCTCACCCCAAAGGAAGAAAAGGAGAGAAGGAGAAAATTATGTGACAGCAGATCAGCTGCTCTCTGCTTCGTCTTCTTTTTTTGAAAAGCCGAGGTTGTTGCTATTTAACATATAACCCTGTGACCTTACTGCTGTGGCTGCTTTGAAACACCAAGCTATTTAATTATGCAAATTACAAACAGAGAAAAACATCAGAAGAATCTGCCTGAAAATTACCTTGTTTGACTGGAAATTAGTTGGTTTATTTGAACTTACAGGATGTTGCTTTTCAGCCCTGGATCCTAGTTTGATGCTTTGGTCCATTTGTACCATCTTACATCTCTGTGGGGCACCTGAAAGTGTCAAGAATTAATGGGGGAAGTAATAACTCATCTATCATCCTTATACCTAATTATTTTAAAAGACATAGTCTGCGTTAGGCACTAATGAATGGAGTCCTCCAATCTTAGAGCAAATACAAATGAACAAACAATAGATATTCATTTCGTGTAGTGAGGAAGTCAATAATGTTAATATGGTGATTTAACTGACAGTAATCTCTAAGTTCATGCAAGTTTTTGTCCGCTTTTCTAAACTAATATTGTTCATTTGCATCTGACAAAGTGGCTCCCAAAAGCTTAAGCCATTTGATAATCTTCTCTTTGTTTTCACTGGATGAATTGCAGAATTGACAAGAGAGACATCTGTAGCTCCTGGGTTAAGCCTCAAGTGTGTGTGTGTGTTAAGTGTCATCAAGTCATTTCTGATTTATGGCAATCTTAATGTCCTCCGAAACATCCTATCGTGAACAGCCTTGCTTAAGTCTTACAAACTGAGGGCCATGCTTCCTTGATTGAGTCAATCCATGTCATGTTGGGTCTTCCTCTTTTCCTGCTACCTTCAACTTTTCCTAGCATTATTGTCTTTTCCAGGGACTCTTGTATTCTCATAATGTGACCAAAGTATGATAACCTCAGTTTAGTCATTTTAGTTTCTAGGAAGGGTTCAGGCTTGATTTGATCTAGAACAGAATTATTTGTCCTTTTGCTGGTCCACAGAATCCATAAAACTCCAACATCACATTTCAAATGAATCCGCTTTTAAAACCAACCATCGCTTTTCATGATCCGCACAGTCAAAAGCTTTGGTGTAATCTATGAAACATAAACTGATTTTCTTCTGAAATTCTCTAGTATGCTCCAGTAACCAACATAAATTTGCAATATGATCTCTAGTGCTGCTTCCTTTTCTGAATCCAGTTTAAACATCTGGCAATTCTCATTCCATGTATAGTAACAGTATTTGCTGTAAGATTTTGAGCATCACTTTACTCATGTGAGAAATTAATGTGATGGTCTCATAGTTGCTGTAGTCTTTGACATCTCCTGGGGCTACCAAGGTCAGGGCATCGATTATTATAAACACATCTTATTTAGGTGTGTGATCCATTTCTTCCTGGACACTTGTGTAAAAGCTCTCAATGTCTTCCTCATCAGCATCTGTAGTTGGGGCACAAACTTGACTGATGGTTATATTGACAGTCTTTCCACTAAATCTGATTGATATTATTCAGTGAGACTTTGCATTATAGCTCCTGACTGCTTGTTCTACATCTCGCCTCACTATTAGAGCAACTCTGCTTTTTTTCTGTGTAATTTCTAAAGTAAAACACTTTGTAATTTTATGACAGAATATGGGCTGAACCAGAGTCCACTTTAGTTCACTCCCTCCCAGGATTGCAATGCTTAAATGTTCCATTCCTCATTTTACAATTTCAAGTTTTCCTTGATTTGTACTTCTTTCCTTTTCCTTTCCTTTTATCCCTTAGAAGCTCCTTGATCAATTGATCTTGAGCAATGTTGGAGTGTTGGAGGGATATAAGGACTGAAACAAATCTTGCCACTGACAATGTAGCCTTGGGGTCCCTATTGCTTAGTAAAAAAGGCATTATGTCAGTCACAGAGGCATTGGATTTGTATATTAAAAGGGGGGAGATATAGCGCGATCGAAGTTCCTCGTAAAAGCGGCATTCCAAAAGGGCATGGGCTAATGAGTCAATAGAGCCAGAGGAGCAAGGGCAGATCCTGTCTGAGTATGGTATATTCAGAATTCTGCCCTGCATTACCATAGAAGGGTTAGCATTCAATCTAGCCAAGCAAAAAGCTCTACAGAGACGAGGAGTTGTCAGATAATATGTATAGGCAGGCAGACCACGTGGAGGGGGTATTCTGAAGAACTGGGATGAACAGACGTGACGAGCACGAAAAGTAGTGCTGTGATAATCAAGCTCTTTAATGCGCTTTTTAATTTTGGTAAAAGCTTCAGTTTTCCCAAGATCTAATAACATATCCTGTGAGAAGCCCAACGACGCCAGTTTCTCATCTAAGATTTTTTGCCATGAGGATTTAAAAGGGTCATGCTTCAGAGAAGCTAGGAACCCCTCAGTGCTAAAGCACAGTTTAAGGGATTTGTACTTCTCACATTCCATGTTCCTATTACATGCATCGAACAGTTTTGGACTTACCTTTTGCATCCATTCATGTCAACAACTGAATGTCCTTCTGGCTTTAGTCCAGTTGTGCCTATAAAAATGGTGCTATTTGTAGTTGTCCTCAGCTCCTCCCCAGTAGCTGATTTAGTACTGTCCAATCTGGGGATTCTGTCTTCAAGCACTATATCTCTTTTTCATTTTGGATTACCTCATCAAATCAAGCCTCAAAAGGTTAAGTACATAGTTGTGAACATTCATGTCAGAGAGTAAATAGCCTTTTCTACACTGCTGGTTCCAGGATCTTCCTACAATGAATTACGCTTCTTCTTTAGAAAGGAAGCCAGAGATTCTGCTTTCAGTGATACATAGCTCAATGAAAACAGTTAAGGAGGGCTTCGTTTAAAACAGAGAATCCAGTGCACTGAAGTGAAATTGCTTCAAATGTGCCAAATTTTAAATTTCAGCAATAATACACTAAGATCAAATATCAAATTCAGTTACATATTTCTTGGTTGGTTCCTGCTAGGTGTTCCATGGGTTACAGAAAATCCAGATCTCCTACATCCTGATGACACAGAGGCCATTAACTAGGGCTGTCAATTCGGTTCGGTCCGAACTGAAAATCAACCGAATTTCCCCTGATTCGGTGATTTTCTGTTTGGACGGATCTGAACTCAAAACTGGCGGGCAACCGGGGGGGCCGAATTCAGCGAGTTCGGGAGTTCACGAATAAATTCGGCAAATTTGGCCCCCTTCAGGGGAGCCCGCTGAAAGGTGCGGGCTGCCCTTTAAACTCATCTGAGCCTCCCAGCTGGGAGGCGCAGATGATTTTAAATGACAGCCCGCGCCTCTCCAGTGGAGCCCGCTGAAGGGGGGCGAATTTGCCGAATTTATTCACGCTGGGAGGATCAGCTGGGAGGCTCAGATCAGTTTAAAGGGCCCCCGCGCGCCTTCAGGGAATCCCTCTGAAGGCGCGCTGGGGCCGAATTTTCCCCCGAACTCCGGATCCCCCCGAATTACCGGGGATCCGAAGCGGGGGAGTTCGGACTTCGGCACGTACCAAACCCACAAGGGTCAAATTCGGCCGAATCCGAACTGTACCGAATTTTTTTTTTGACATCCCTACCATTAACGCATGTCCGATTTGGTCTGCTTCACCCCCCCAATGTAGTGGTTTTCTAGTGGTCACACGCACGCTGGCCCCGCTCTGCGGATCAAATCTACTACGAGCGCGGTTTACTTGCGTGTTTTCCAAGACCCGTCTTATCGCGAAATAGAGATCACAATCGAGATAAATCCGGTTGTTTCGTCATACGTGAGCTTCCGAGTCGATATTCCATCAGTCCTTGCCGCCCAAAACTCATATAGCCACTCCCACCGCCCCTCCCATCAGCATTCCGTGGCGTGGTAGTCAGTCCTGCACACACTTGCTTCCCGCCATTTCCCGCTCTCTGATCTCTTTCCGCTCCATCCTCTATGAAACTCTTCCTCAGTGCCTGACTGACCGACGACAGCTCTCCTTACTTCGTTTACATTTCTTCCATGGCACAAGCTACTCGCCACACATGGCCACATAAAAGGAGAAAAACCAATGTCAGGAAGTGAGGTACATTGGTATACCGGCATATCATTCTGGGGGGGTGGGGAGAAGGAAGACGCCAAGCATGCACAATCGTGTGACTGTGATGTAATGACATCAGTAGCGACGAACACTCCCTGAATATCCCACGTTATCCCATGCCCCAAACACATGGAACATCGGGTGGTGCACATAGTGTGGCATGGGAAACGGACATGCATTTACTTTTATGATCCCAGATTACAATAGTGTGAGATGAGAGAGAGATTAACCGGTGACATCTTGCCCATTTGTTAATGGCCAGAGTTTTCTGCCTAAATTTGAATGAAGACTTATGCTTCATTTATGGGATAAATTTTTAAATTTATTTATTGAATGTATGCCTCTGCCCTTATTTCCAGTGAACTGAAGGCAGAGTTCATAGGGTTTTAGGTGAACTATCCATACATTGACCAGAGCCTGAATCTATTAGTGTCAGCATGGGTTCTACATCATGTGTGCCCGTTATGTGGATAACATGGTAGAGTGGATGGAGTGCTAGATTTAGGATGGGGAAATCAAGATTCAAATTTTCTGGCCAGCAGTAAAGTTTGCTGCATGACCTTAAGCAACTCATTATCTAATATGATCTATAAACACTGCCCAAAGGGTTAAAATGTAATGTAAAAAAAAAGTAGTTTACAGTACCATCCTGAGAGTAATGTTTATTGAATAGACCTGAATAGGATTCTGAGTAGGCCACCTTACAATGGCACTATTAGTGGATTTGAGTGTCAAAGGTTAGGTTTCTGATTTTATGTACAAATCAGTGCAATTCTATCACATGCCTGCTATATACTTCTGTTTATTCTGAGGTACATACTGCTTCATATAGCAAGCCAAACCAGGCCCTGATGTTCTCTGAATTGGATTACATGTTTGGGGACAGCTTTTCATGCACATTCTCTTTGCTGGTGCGAATTTGCCAGGCTTATAACTCATTAAAAAGATTGTTGATATCTTATGTTACATATGAGGAGTGTGAAGCTGAAAAAGAGTAGTTTGGTTCAGGAAACCTCATGAATTGCTTTAGTAGAATATACAGGATTTGGCCATTTTTTACTCACAGTTACCATATGATTTAACACAAAGGCCAAGAAGCTGATTCTGTACAGTAATGGGCATATGGCTGGATCCAGCAGAGATAAAGTGTGGAAGAGCCTGCTAGCTTGCTAGCAGCAGCTGAATGCCATCTGGGTTGAGTACGTTTCTCCTCTGCTTATGGGTTACTTAGCCTGGATGTGGCCACAGACCTGAGCTTTTAGATCTGAGTTGAAAGGCCTGAGTTGCTAACAGTGCAATCCTTAGAATGCTTTCCTAGGACTAAGACCTGCTGAAAAGACCTGAGTCAGATTCTGAATTACCTGCTTAGGATGCCACAGTCAGTCTCTGTGGCTCATAGCCTGAGCCCTGTATTAGGCAGATCAGAAGATCAGGATCAGCCCAAGATATGTTTCTGTTTTCTCTGTTTCTTTTGTTCATTTAAATTATAGTCTTTCTGGTGTTTACTGCATTTTGGAATTTTCTGTAACCACTTTGGGTCCCTTTGGGAAACAAAGTGGCACAAAAATGCATAAATAATAATAATAATAAGAGTTGGATTTTATATGCCAACTTTCTCTACCACTTAAGGAAGAATCAAATCGGCTTACAATCTCCTTCCCTTACCCTCCCCACAACAGACACCCTGTGAGGTAGGTGGGGCTGAGAGAGTGTGACTAGCCCAAGGTAGCCCAGCAGGCATCATGTGTAGGAGTGGGGAAACACATTCAGTTCACCGGATTAGTGTCCACCACTCATGTGGAGAAGTGGGGAATCAAACACAGTTCTCCAGATCAGAGTCCACTGCTCCAAACCACTGCTCTTAACCATGCTGGCACTCCTATGGAGGATTTCCAGGAGGGACTGTAATAGCTGTTTTTAATCCAAATGATGACCAAAACTGCAGGGAGTTATGACTGTGTGGCCCCTTAAAACCACACCAAGTTTCAAGTAAACTGAACCAAGGGTTCCAATTCTATGGACCCTCAAACAAGGTGCCACCAGCCATCAAATTGGATGGAAAAAGGAAACACAAGCAGAGTGGCAGCTCTCTGCATCTTGTCTTCAAAAGTGATTGGCTGGGAGTGCTCTGTTCTCCTGCTTTGCAAGAATTTGGTTGACAGGGGGAAATGCCCAGGAAATCCGTGAAATTAAAGAAAAAGACAAGCACATGCTGCATTGCTGGTAAGCACCTGAACTCGGGTGGGGGGAAGGGGTTTTGATAAACCAACAATCCCAGACTTGTATTGCCATTGCAGGAAATCACTGTACTGACCTTTGGCTTGGGAATTTCATTACACACCTTGAGTGTCCAGTAATTAGTTGCACAAGATGTTGCGCTGCGCAAGCAGAAATACAAGTGGAGATACAATAGTTTGACTTAGCACAAGTGGTTATCACTGCCTCTCTCTCTCTTTTTTCATTTCTGTTGGTGCAACAGCTCTCATATAAGGGAAATGTAGCGCTCGATCCAATCTATTAGTTCTTCAGGGCTTAAAGGTATATACACCTATACATCACAGAAGAAGGTGGGAAAGGAAAACAAGCAGATTTTATACACATGTGGTGGAAATGTGAGAGAGCTATATCATTTTGGTCTGAAATAGTGAAATGTCTAACGGTTGGAATGGAGGTTGATATTCCATGTAAACCCGAGATATTCTTGTTAAATCTGGTACCTAATCTAGCTAAAGATCAACTTTGTATGGTGTTACATATGATAACTGTGGCTAGAACAACCTTTGCCAGTCACTGGAAACAAAAATCAACTCCAAAGATAGAGGAATGGCTGGTTAAAGTTAAAGTAATATATGTTTCAATTAAGCTAACAGCATATCAGAAAAACAGAGATACAATAAGATTGGATGCGGTATGGTCACATACAATAAGTAAAATAGAGAATTTCTTAAATAAGGGCGGGAAAGAGGAATGCGTTGCACTCAGTCAGGACGTAATGATGAATATGAAGACAAAGAAATAAGCTGTAGCATGGGAGACTTCATCTTATTTTATTATGTGTATATATATATATATATATATATATATATATATATATATATATATATATATATATTGTATATATATATATATATATTGTATTTTAAATTACGAAGACTGTCAGTAATTCTGCTATTTTTTAGTTGTTATTGTCATTGGGTTTTTTTCTAATAAAATTTAAAAAAAAGAAGAAGGTGGGAAAGGAAGATTTAGGAGCAAACGCCAATACAAGACGGTATAAACCCAGGCTCAGATTTGGAAGGATGTGTGCTTATCTCATGGACACAGGAGGTATTTTCAATGTTCTTCATTTTCTTAATTCCAATTTTATTCCTGTCTTAGTCACTAAATGTGTTTTCAAGTATTGGCAAGATGTACATAAATTGCCATAACTTATATGATAAAAACATCATAGCACCGTCACTGCCAAGCTAACTTTAATGTATTAAACAGCCCAAGAAAGTTCAAATGCTATTTCCAGGTATCTTCCAAGTATCTGTAAATATGTACTCTAAAATTATTTTTAAAAACACATTTTTGTAAATAAAGCATCAGTAAAAAATTTATTCAGCATACTAAAATGCAATTAAGGCCTCATTGAAAATACACCAATCTAAGGATAGTGTCTGTGCTGTTAAAAACATCATAGGCCATATGGCTGGTTAAAAAAAAACTTGGCCATATGGCTCAGGACACACTGACTCTTTGTGTAAAAATACACTCCTGAATTTATTCTTTCTGTTGATTGCTGTGTCCTTAATTCTTCTCAAGAACATAGTCCTTGTTCTGAAACTGTCACCAAAACTTGTGGTACTACTTGTGTTAATTTAAAAAAATCATGAATAGTTCTGTCAGAGCTCAGAACACAGTCATGCATTTAGAAAAAATCTGTTTGGTAAGGAAGAAGCGGAGATGAATATGAGGCATCCATTTTCACCCTAAAGGGAAATCTGTTAACTGCAAGATCTTGCAATATTTCAGCACCATCCCTACAAAACAAATTTACATTTGACATACAATTACATATCTGGAGTGGTAAACCAAAAAGTTTAAGAAAATGAAATGGGTGCTTCACAAAGTACATCAGCATAACAAGAAAACTGAGGCCTCTTCATTGAATTTGTTCAATACTGAGAACTTCTCTGACTGGTTGAGTGCATCTGTATTAGGAAGTAATTCTCTGTCCACAAGTGTGTGTGTAAAGTGCAGTCAAGTCGCAGCCGATTTATGGTGACCCCTTATGGGGTTTTCAAGGCAAGAGACTAACAGAGGCAGTTTGCCAGTGCCTTCATCTGCACAGCAACCCTAGTATTCCTTGGCCCATCCAAATACTCACCAGGGCTGACCTTCTTAGCTTCCGAGATCTGACAAGATCGGGCTATACCATGCTGCCTTTCCTCCTCTCTGTCCACATATATCTGGATTATTTTAGGCCAAATAATCTCTCAGTAGTTTTCATTCTTAAAATAATATTTTTGACAAGAATTGCACATTTCATGTGCTTTTTCATGTTTTAGTTCTCATCACAAGGAACACTAGGACTGATTTATGGGGATATTGTTATTAAGGGAAGAAGAATAAGAATAAGAAGAGTTGGCTTTTATATGCTGACTTTCTCTACCAGTTAAGGAAGAATCAAACCGGTTTACAATCACCTTCCCTCCCCACAACAGTCACCCTGTGAGGTAGGTGGAGCTGAATGTGACTAGCCCAAGGTCACCTAGCTGGCTTCATGTGCAGGAGTAGGGATACAAATCCAGTTCACCAGATTAGTGTCCACCGCTCATGTGGAGGAGTGGGGAATCAAACCTGGTTCTCCAGATAAGAGCCCACTGGCCCAAACCACCACTCTTAACCACTACACCATGCTCGCACTTCTACACATGCTGAATAATGCACTTTCAATCCATTTTCAATGCACTTAAGTGATAGTTTGAGATTTGGTTTTGCCATTTCACACAGTAAAATCCAGTTACAAAGAGCACTGGTTTTTTTTCCAAATTGCATTTAAAAAAAATTGCATCGTGGATACAGAGGGTTAATTCATGCCAAATGTCATCAGGACCAAGAAAACAATCACCGATAGCAGATCCCATATATTTATGTGGAGTTTGAAGGATCCCCATTAAAGAAAGTGTAAGAAGTAGAACTACACTGAGATTATTCCGTGGTGCCATAGCATTCATATGGACTGTTGTACATGCAGATTATACTGCTCAAGTGACAGTACAGTACAGATTTAGTAGGTCGAGAACAAGTGATAAATGGTTAAAGCAGTTAAGATTCTAGCTGCACTATTAGTGAATGAAGACCCTGATGCTATAGCACTGTTGAAGCCAAGCACACATAAGCTTGATCAGTGTGTGGGTGGAGACATCAGTGGGACCCCATGTAAATCAGTCTGAACGTTGTAGAGGGAGTGCAAGATCAGACAGGTTAGTAAGGCAAATGACTCTTTCTGTGCATGTTTGGCATAAAACGGGAACTTTTAATGATTCTTAGATTACCAGCAAAAAAAAAAGGGGGGGGTTGCTTGTTCTTTCTATGACATGTTTTAAAACTGTCCATTCACACAGCACCTATGTAGTGGGCTCCTGGCCTCCTTTCTAACAAATGGAAAGCTGCTAAAAACACTTCCGTCGTTGTCTTAGTTGCGTTTGCTGGGCAAAGATCATCATGCTCTGATTTAGTGTTTTCAAATAAGGGTGCCCTCTGGTGCAGCATTCTATTGAGAGACAACACAGCCCAGGCAGGAGAGTTCAGCGTGGCTACTAATAAAACACAAGTGCTGCTTTGTCAGGACATGAGCAATTACTTGAACAAGTGCCAACCAACAAACCAAACATTAGAGCACAGCTCTTCAGACCCTCAAGACAAAGGGCCAATTGACTTTCCTCATTAGTTTGTGTGCCAAACATGCAAACAGTTTCTTTTCTTTCTTTGATGCGCAAACCATGCCAGCTTGTTAACATCTTGGGTGGCACCCTGGTTTGCAAGCTTGTGAAGTTTCATATGTGGTGATTGTTTGGTCTTAATTGAAATAATAGACACATCCTATACATTTCTTCCCCGCATAGCAATTGGCTTACATTTTATAAATTGTAACTTTTTTCCTATTGACTTGCATTGAATGACATGCAAGAATTTTCTTTCTCCCCTCTGACGTAATCTTTAAAGTTTCAGCTTGTGAATAGTGCATGACATGAAGCTTTAGCTAAAATTAGTAGCATTTGCTGAATCATGTATGGAATTCAAGCATAAATCCTTACCCTTTAAAGCTAAACTGGTTTTGTTTAAAGTTTCTACATTCTTTAACTTAACCTGGTGTGTTTGAATCATAACCTTACATATATAGGGTGATGGAAGTTAGACTATAGAAAACATTTTCAGACACACTGAAAGGTTTGTGAGTGCCACTGACTTGTACTTTATTTTAGTTTTCCTCTCTCTCCGTGTGTGTGTGTGTTTGTTATTTTTGGTATTCATCTAGTTCAGAGATGGGAACATCCGGCCCAGGGCCGTATGTGCCCCCCGAGGACATTTTCAGTGGCCCTCGGGAGCTCCAGGGACCATCAGCGGAGGCGCCGCACAGCGCAGCACTCCCCGAGGGTGTTCCTGGGGCTGTGGCGCCCTTTGGACCTCTTCTCATTGACTGTTGGTCGGCAAGAGAAGGGGGGAAGGGGAGAGACGCTTTCCCCAAGCCTGCCCCCTACAGTCGCGGCATGCAGGAATGCTGCGGCACACTGTAAGCCCCTCTCGCCTCCTGTCAAGTGGCAAGGGGAGGGGAAGAGGCCGGTGGCTCCCGGCGGCGGAACATGCGTGTGGGAGTTGATTGGGCTTGGAGGGCCTTTTGTGGACTCGGAGTGGGGGGTGGGAGGGCGTGGAGGCTGGGTCCTGGTCTTGCGGGGCTGCGTGGGCCCTCGTGTGTGCGTGCGTGTGTGTTGGGGGAAGCGGGGAGCCTGGGGCCCGGTTGCGTGGGGCTGGCATGTGCGGGTGTGTGTGTGTGGGGGGGGAATCTTTTCTCTCTTTTTCTGTCACTCTTTCTCCTTTCTCCCCCTCTCTCCCTCGTCTCTTTCTTTGTCTGTCTCCTTCCATCCTTTTCTCCCCCTCCATTTCTCTGTTTTCCTTCCTTCCTCGCTTCCTTCCCTGAGGATCGGCTTCAGGCAGCGCCCCCCTGGCACCTCGTTTGCTCGGGGCCCACCGCTGGCTGCCTCCCACCTGTGAGGGGGGAGGGGGGAGGGGTGCTCTCCAGGCCTTCTCTGTGTGGCCTTCCCTGTGGTTGCCAACCTCCAGTTGGTGGCTGGAGACCTGGCAACCCTAGCCTCTCCCCACCCCCGCGCCCCGGGAGATCTACACCTGGTTATGGCCCCTGAATGATGTTATAAATGAGCAAATGGCCCTTGGCAGGAAAAAGGTTCCCCACCCCTGATCTAGTTGCTGAAGTGAAATTATAATAACATAAGTCAACAACTGTGCCAATAGTGTTCCATAAGTAGATTGTTGTACGGTGTTTTTGCTAAATCCACGTGGTTACAAAATAAGATGTATTCCCTCCTCAAATATTCAGACCCGATTCCACAGAAACTCCCATGAAATTCCTTTGCCTATTTCACTTCAAAAGACTGAGTACTTCTGTACACACACATCTTTGCAGGTATGAATGAATGTATTGAAATGTGGTCTTGGACAAATCACTCTCAGATTCAGTTTCCCACCTGGAAAAAAAGAAAAAGAAATAAACAGTAATCTAACTCATTGTCAGGAAAACTAATTAAAGACATTAAAGCTCTTTGGATATTGAAAGTGATATATTCATATGAATAAAAACAAGTACAATTTTTTAAATTTATTTATACTGAATTTCTATACTTTCAAATGGCTTTCTAATTTTCTAAAAAAAATTATACACCACACATAGAAAAATATAAAACAAAAATTGTATTCATAGATCAGTTAAATTAAGTGAAAGCCAAAAGCTAAGAGTTTATACTTTTGCAATTAAACAACATATACGCTTTTAAAAAAACAAACACATATTCTTCTCTTAGATCCATTTTCAACACATTTCTAGGCAAACAAATTGTATGTATAAAATCATTGCCAGTTTTGGCATTGGAAATAAAACATGTTTTTAAAAGCCTACTAACATTGGATTAGAATATCAGCACACAGGTAAAATAAGTTTTGGAGTTACAAAATGTTAGTTTTGTCACTTGATCCCAGTTGAATTATTCATGTGAGTTTTTGGGCAAATTAGCTAACCATCTGATACAAATGCTCTCCCTGTTGTTGATCAGATTGTGGTCTTATATTGCCAGTCAGAGCAAACAAGCATTGTGACCTGGACTTATTTTGTTGTTACAGGAGAGAATTCATACTGTTAAGGATGAGAGTCTCTTTCGAGAGAGTCATCATGGGAAAAGCCTTTTGTACACTGTACCAGGCAAGAGGAAGGAAGTATAATAATGCCTGCTGGTTAGATCTCAGTTGGTATGAAGGTTGATCCAAGGTGAGGAGGGTATATATGAAGTTGTATTGTTTCATTTTATATGTGTCCTGTCTAATGGTAGGCTTGAGGGCAACAGCCGAAGAGAGTAGGCTTTCATTACGGAAAAACAAATTTCCTTATTGTAGTTATGAGAATGTTTTCTTTCTTTCATGCAGATCCCCTTCAGATATAATCCTACTTAGAAACAGTGTTTTATGCACATAGGCCTGCTATGCGTGGCTATGCTTTGCAGTTTTCCTAGTCAGCACTGCAAAGAAAGGGGGCATCAAGTCCTCTGTCCACCACTCATTAAATTACATGGAATCAGACCCAGTGTGGTGCAATTTATGGTGGGATCTTGCCCACTGAGTTACTGACCTGTATGCTATGGCTCTAATGCAAAGGAAAAGCTAAATTAATCTTGGAGCAAGTATACTCATGTACCATTGATTGGAAAAGAAACAGGTGACAGATTCATAGGGAAGCAACGAGTGAACCAAATGAAAGAGAAGGGAAGCAAACCAAAAAGAAATAGGTGCAGGAAAGCAACTGTAAATTAAGTGTGAGGAAGAAATGGACAAAAGACCTGCTTGCCTTCACCGCCACCCTAAATTATAGTGACACTCTCAACATTGTAAATTACCACTGGATCTTTATCTAGCTTATTGAGGAACTTTTTACTTCTGGCTCCTAGAACCAACAATTGTGCTGGAATACAGACACAGGCAGCTGTTATTTTCCATTATATATATATAAAACAAATGTTTACTGTCTACCGAATATTTTGAAAAGAAGATGACCCTGAAAGTAAGACAATCCCCCCAAAGGTCATGCAGAAAAATGTTTTTTTTTTCTTTTTTTTATTATTGTACTTACCTGTAACCAGTATGTGCATTTAAGAGGAGCCCCTGTTTTTCTTGACGGGAAAAAACTAGTCTTCCTCTCAAAAAATAGATTGAATAGGTTCATATTGCTTCCACGTCTTTTGTATGTTGTATTGTGAGTCAAAACTAACAGAAATACTTTGATTAACCATTGACAGTACAAATGTATATTGCATTTCATGGCACTTGTTTCAGAATTAGGATAATAGAACTGTAACGTAAAGAGGAATCCACAGATCATCTAAACTGAAGCATATGCTCATGGCTATTTTCTGGGATCAGCTGATGGAACTCTGTCGTGGGAACCTGCATTATCATCTGTGTTTAGCAGAACCTGCCTTCTTGGCTGCCACACCAAAGCTTTGGAAATGTCAGCCATATGAATCTCACCAATTCCTTCTTTGTAGGCCTTCTGGAGAAACTGAAAGCTTTTTTTCCCAGAAAACCTTTGAGCAGAGATTTTTTCTCTCTAGTTTTTCTATATTAGTTTTATGCTTGGCTAGTTTTAATTGTTGCACTTTATTATTGCTCTTGTTATGGGATTATTTTATGATTATATTGTACCTTAATGTTTTTATTTGTGTGCTGCCTTGGCTGTACTATGTATAAATTAACTAATAAATATATTCAACAAATCTCCCACTCCTTCCAGGAACTCAGGGGCACATATGCCTTTCTCTCTCCTCATTTTTATCTTCAAAACCACCCTGTGAGGAAGCTTAGATTGGTCTACCCAGTGAGTTTCATGTATGAGCAAGGATTTTAACCTTGGCCTTCTCATTCCTAGTCCAACAGACAATGAATTACACTACAGTGACCCTATGTAGAAGTAGAATATCAAAAGACTGCCCCAAAAAGAATGAATGAGAGATCTGTTAGTGTCAGCTTTGCACAAGAGGTACATGTGGGATCATGGATCTAGTAGCAATGGGTGTACCTCCCATGAAAGCAACCCCCCATACAAATGGTATGCACATGCAGATGTAACACAGAAACCCAAATGAAAACATTAAAAGGTTTTGTATTGGCCAATGGAAAGGGGAAGGAAAATACAAACTTGGAAGGGTTGGAGAAGGAAGAAAAATGCACAATTAGGTAGAGAAAGTGAAAGGCAGTGGAGGAGTGTATGGAATTTCTCATCTCCTATAAGTTCTGGCAAGTTGCATGCTTGTAAAATAGACATACCATATATACCCGTGTATAAGCCGACCCGCGTTTAAGCCGAGGTGCCTAATTTCTCCCCAAAAATGGGGAAAAATTTGGCACCCACGTATAAGACAAGGGTCGGCTTATAACCCCTCCCCCCCGCAGGCTTACCTTTTCCAGGTGCGCAGGCAGGCGGCGGCGCCCCCCCCCCCCGCGGCCCAGGAGGCCCCTCCAGGGCGCTCCTGGCCGGGGGGAGCCGGGCGCGTCTGGTGGCGGCGGAGGTGCGGCCTTCCCGCGGCCATAGGAGGCCCTTCCAGGGCGCTCCTGGCCAGGGGGAGCCGGGCGTGCCAGGCGGCGATGGCGGCGGCGGTGGTAAGTTCCCCCCTCCCTCCTCCCTCCCTCCTCTACCGTATTGACCCACGTATAAGCCGAGGCCGGCTTTTTCAGCCCTTTTTTTGGGCTGAAAAACTCGGCTTATACGCGAGTATATACGGTATATATATTTTTAAATATGCTTTCATATGGACTATGCAAATAAAGTGTGCCACTGTGTCAAGGAACAAAGGTAACATCCAGTACCATTATTTAGTCTGGTTCAAGAAAATTATGAATATTACCAATATTAATACTATTAATGCTGCAGTGGTAGTATTAATTGTACATATTTATCACAGCAGCATTTGAGAGACTGGGGTAAAGTGTCAGGCACAAAGAGTACTTCTAGGTACTAGCTCCTAAAATCACATTTGCAACTGATGCTTATTGTCTCTTCTAAAAAACCTTGTGAAGATGGTTAATGTGGCGTCTAATGTAGGATGCAGCCATTTTTAAATTCAAATAATAGTCCCAGTAAATGAGGCTATTTAATTTGAATTATCTGTTCAGTTGGAAGCATGCTTTTCTGTTCCAGCAAAGCATTTTCTGTCACTGATTAATCATTTTGTTGCTTGCAAGACCATAGCAATGGGGATTTCCTTTCTCCGCACTAGAAAGGTGTCTTTCACTAGAGTAGTGATATTTCTGAGAGCAAAAACTGCTTACATTAGAAGGTGCATAATCAGCAGCAACGTGTCATCACTGTACAGATGTTGGAAATTTTAAAAAATTAGATTTTTCCAGTTTTTAAATTCACAGGCAGTGAGCATTGCATTTTGTGCTATCAATAAAAAATGATTATCCTGCATACTGTATTTTTAATGACTTAAATTCTTTCCCCGCATTAGACATGTTGTTCAGCACCTTTATTCAAACATGAGCATAATGGAGTTTCCTGCTGTTCAACTCTTAGAGATGCCATGTTGTTGAAAACCATGAAGTCTGTTACTAAATATGGAACATACATTATTAAAATCTATAATTTAGTTACACTAAAGTTAAAGCAATATTTTTCTAAAACTCTTTTTTCAGCCATTTTGCAGATGTTAGACATTCTAAATAAATAGTGTTTCTTAATTTTAAAAATATGTTCAACTGAATTCTGTTAATTAGGGAATCACCTTCTACTGTGAAAACAAAGGTGTATATTTGGCCTTTGAAAATTTCTATTCATCAGTGGAATCAAGCTCTAGGTAGTTGAATTGTATGAAAGACAGAGAGAAAGTTTTCTTGTATTGGTTAGGTTATAGTTTTGCATTTGAATTGGAATTTTTTTTTTGTTGCTTTGCTATGCTGTCTTGGGAACATTTCATGGAGTGGTGGCAGAAGGAAGGAAGGAAGGAAGGAAGGAAGGAAGGAAGGAAGGAAGGAAGGAAGGAAGGAAGGAAGGAAGGAAGGAAGGAAGGAAGGAAGGAAGGAAGGAAGGAAGGAAGGAAGGAAGGAATTCTGTTTATATCCTTCTGAGGAAGTTTCCAGGAATGCTTCATGTGGATTTCTGATCAATCTTACTATTTACTAATTTTCCAATACAGTCCTGGGGTGGGGGGGAGAGCACTCAGCAAGCTGACCACAGCCCCTGGAGGTGCAACCCTGAGATCCACCCATCACTGAGGCTGGTGCCAACAGAGCCCAGGAGCAGCCCACCCAGGCGACCATCAAGGTATACATATGCCCATGCAGAACATTATTTTGCCTCTCCCCCCCACCCAAGGGACCTGCTTGTCACCTGGACAGCCACCCTCCAGGCACATTGGGCCAGCCCTGGAAAGAGAATCATTCCCCAGGTGGCAGAGACCACCTACCATTTGGAAAATGACTAGTCCATCAGGTGACCTGCACAGCTCTACAACCCCCAGCTTTGCGCACAACATCCCAGGATTGTCGTGAGCCACAACTGCAGAACACACCCACCCTGGCACCCTGTGGGTGAGCAGGGTTAGTTTGTTGCTGCACATCTCCATGGCCACACAACTGTTGGCCCTTTTCTTTCCACAGGAAGGACCCGACCTCCCCCCCCCCACCCCGGTGATCTGTCTACTGGATGGCATCAGGAACCATCCATGGCAGTGGGAAAGATTGAGGGATTTAATGAGAAAATAACCTAGGAATTTTGAAAAATAGTCACAACTTTGAACCTACTTTTGGCTTACGACTTTGCTTTATGGATCAGAACCATCCTAAAAGTGGGTAGAAAAAGGTAGCTGTTTGATTGTTGTTCCACACATACTGTACAGTTAAATTGGCAACTTTCACAATTTCCTTTTCCATTCCATGTCATTATTCATGGTCTCCTTTCCCATGAGCAGCATTTTGCGGAGATCAGTGTGCTGCAGTAGGAGAGAAGAGGCAGGAAATTCCATTCCTCTGTTGGAAAATTTAGTCTGTGTACAACCCTATATATTTCTAGTAGAATTACAAGGCCATCTAAAGCAGAGGTAGGCCCTTCTAAACCAACTGACTTCAATAGATGTAGAAGGATTTCACTGTAACTGTGCACTTATTACTCATTTGTTGCATGGCATCCAGACCCCTTTCCTCAATTGTAATGGCCTTCAGCCACAAACAATAAACTTTTTCATATCGTACATTTTCTCAATTTAGCATGCTAACACATGGACACAAGGATATTGCATATTCCCACCATTCAAATAACGTTTAGCTAGTAGAAGACTGTGATTCTTCTACCCAAAAAACATATCAATTGTTGTGATGTGTAATTTCACAGGCAGCTATTGACTAAGTGCTGGGCCCATCCCATCTCCAGAGCATTGGCCATTCACCTGCAGAACCCCATCCCGGGTTCTTACTCTTGGTCATGCTCGACATAATCCAAAGAGGCACAACTATGGGCCTGACTTTTGTACATGTGATTATAATAATAAATTATGGCTGTTATTATTATTAGATGGTTATTATTATTTTGAAAGAAGCTTTACCAGATGTTTTTACCATAGGCCGTCTTTTTTTAAAAAAAATTAAGCTGAAACAAGTAGATCTTTCTAATGTCATGTCAGATTACTGTTCTTAGACATTCAGGTGTCTAATATAAAAATAGTAATGAGCAGAACCCCAGTCCAGAAATGTCCTTGCGCTTGGCAGCATCATAAGGAATTTTCCCCTCAGCCCTTGCCAAAGATTCCCTTGTCAATGAGGTCAGCTCTGACAGTAATGATTATCTGTTGCCAGTGAGGGAGGAAGGGGGCATGTGGACTGTCTCCTCAAGGAGGTTATTGCTTCTTTCAGATTTGACAGTCCCAACCATCTGTTTAGCAGGCACATCCACTCAGTATACATGCAGGATGTCCCCTCTACCCTGCAGCCATGTGCTTTGATGAAAGAAGACAGCTAACTGCAGTCCAGAGAATTCTGAGGATACCTAAAAATAATCAAATTCCAGTGAAATAGCCATCTTAGTTCACTGTGGCATGTTAAACATCATTGTCCAAAGTTAAAGCAGTGTCTTGTATTAAAAAAGTTAGAGGCCTAAGGTTCAGCAGTGCATGTGAACACATGAAGCTGCCTTATACTGAATCAGACCCTTGGTACCATTGAAGCCATTATTGTCTAATCAGACCGGAAACGGCTTTCCAGGGTCTCAGACTAGGGTCCTTCCAATCACCTATTTGCCTGGTTCCTTTTAACTGGAGATGCTGATGGTTGAACCTGGGACCTTCTGCATATCAAGTAGATGCTCTGCCACTGAGCCACAGCCCCTCAGTGATAGAGAGAGAGAACTCTGCTTGCTCAGAGGTACCTTGGTCATTTAAACTGTCATAGTTATATATTCCATATTAATAGCTGTATCTTGTGTTATCACATGTGTGTGTGTAGTGGGCTGGCATCCAGGGCATACAGTAGTCATGTAGCTCTTTTGGTTGTTTGTAACTGCCAGTATGGCTCTCTGGAACCCTCAAAGTGAGAACTGCTGCAGTAGAAGAAGAGTTGGTTTTTTATATGCCGACTTGCTCTGCCACATAAGGGAGAATCAAACCAGCTTACAATCACCTTCCCTTCCCCTCCCCACATCAGACATCCTGTGGGGTAGGTGGGGCTGAGAGAGAGTGACTCACCCGAGGTCACCCAGCTGGCTTCGTGTGTAGGAGTGGGGAAACATAGCTGGATAGGGCACTACCAATAACTTGCAATCATTCATAACTGGATTGTCTTGTTTGTGCCAGGTGAATCCAGTTGCAAACGACTGCTGTAGCACAACAATATCCACAATATCCATTGTGTGTGGATCAAGCCCTGTTGTTGAAGCTGCCAGAGTCTCCTGTGTGCTGGTTATAGAGCTGGAGTTAATGGTGAACTGAAGTAAGATATGCAAGTTTCCACCTATCTACCATATATCAGAGGATATTAAACCATTGGTGTCTGGAGTGTACTCATATTGTGCAACCTACTAGCAGTCTCCACTCCTCTGCTCCCACTTCCTTTTCAAACTTCTGGTGGTTTAAAATTCTATATTAAAGAAATACAATATGGCTTTTCTTCAAAGCAAACCCTTTAATTTGAAGCACAACACATAAGCACACAGCATTCTACTGGCAGTCTTATGCTGGTTACACAAATGATAGAAATTGCTGCAAGATTCCGTTTTGGCCCTCTTTAGGAATGTAATGGATTTTAATAGAATTTTAAGCTAGAAATGAAATGCTGATCAATTCATATTAACCGAGATAGTGATATTTTGTTTTCTATGGTACACTAATCTAATCTATAAAACAGAAGACACATGACAAGTATTAAAAAAAACACAGAAATGCACTAGTGAAAGAATACAATATTTAAAGGACATACAAAGAGCTGAATGACTAAAATAGCCAGTTCTCATTAAAAGGACTGTATATTCTGTGTAATTTTCATAGCCTAACACATTGTAGATACATAAACATAAGCAGGAGAAAATGCTATGGCTCTTAATGATCATTCTGTGCCATGCATTTTTCTGTCATAGCTTCATTTTCTATACCAATCAATGCTATTTAGTGTAGCAAATAATAAATAGACAGAAGTTAAGTAATATAGCTAGGAAATATCTCAAAATAGTAGCCAAGTTCTGTTTACGTGTGTGTGAGAGAGAGAAAGAAGTGAAACTCTTTATTAACTGAATTTTTTATCACTCTTATATAAAGCCATTTACAACAATGATGAAAACAAAATCATATTAAACCCCTTAAAAACAGTTGTTTAGCATCAACAGTTGTTTAGCATCAGTAAAGAAAAAATTAAGCTCCATAAAGTCATGGAACAAGGCAACAGGTTAAGAGCTATCAAAAAGACCAAAAGATTATAAAAGTTAAAATCATATTTTAAAAGAATCCTAAGGGCTTACGTTCTCTTGGCGCAGAGTGATAAGCTGCAGTACTGCAGTCGTCGAAGCTCTGCTCATGACCTGAGTTCGATCCCGACAGAAGTCAGTTTCAGGTAGCCGGCTCAAGGTTGACTTCCATCCTTCTGAGGTGGGTAAAATGAGCACTCAGCTTGCTGGGGGTAAAGGGAAGATGACTGGGGAAGGCACTGGCAAACCACCCTGTAAATATAGTCTGCCTAATAAACATTGTGATGTGACATCATCCCATGGGTTAGTAATGACCCAGCGCTTGCACAGAGACTACCTTTGCCTTTTCTTTTACATTAAAACCTTGTGGGGAAAAGGAGTCTTTACTTGTCTCTCAGAAGCCTCCAGGAAAGGGAGTTTTACAACACTGGAGTGACTGCTACGTGGGGTTGCCATCTGCCCACTTATGGCTAGAGACCTTGAGGTAACTGTGGCCATTGCCTATTGATGCTTACCTGGCCAGCAGGCAGAAACTGTCCAGCCAAATTGGGGGGGGGGGGTTTGTTATCCCTGTGCAATGACACAACTTCCAGCATGACCCGAAAGTCCTTCCTTTTATTTCAAGCTCATTCAACCAAAGATCTTGAGCGCAACATACATAAGACAAAAACAAAATTTACAACATCATAGAGAGTTAAAATATTTAAAAGATACATAAGATAAAAACAAAATTTGCAACATCATAGAGTGATAAAATATTATAAACAATATGGCTTTAAAATCTTGGAATTCATAAATTATTTTAAAATTACAAATATAAAAATAAATAAATATCTTTATAGGGAGCAATATAGACAGTACATTGATAATATTTCTGTTTAGCACATAATTTAACTTTATCGTGACTTTAAAGACAGTACTATTGCCAGATATTTAGCGACACCTCTAGTTATTTATGGGTCCGTGTCTCCCATCAGTAATGAAACCACCCAGGGGTACGACCCCAAAGTGACAGAAAGTGTTTTTTTGCTGAGTGCTAGAACATTGCCCCCAGTGCAATGCCATTGCTTCCGGGTTTCTCCAGTCATCATGGAACAGGGATTATGACTTCATCCCTCCTCAGTAAGTTCCCACCTCCCCCCATCTCTTGCAGGTTGCCCTGTCATGTCTGGCAACTCTACCTAGGGTTGCCAGGGGTCCTGAGATTCACAGGTCAGGGCCTGATGATAGGTGACTGAATAGTAGTATTAAGGTTGAACGTACCCACAGCACAAATATACTGTACCTGAATGTGGGTAGATACAATGTGGCTAAAGAAATAGCCTATTCAAGTAACCTGGACATTAACTGCACAGTAAACATGGTCAGCCATGGTTAGTATTTGGATGGGAGACCACCAAGGAATACCAGGGTTGCTGTGCAGAGGAAGGCACTGGCAAACCACCTCTGTTAGTCTCTTGCCACGAAAACCCCAAAAGGGGTCGCCATAAGTCGGCTTTATGACTCAGTAAAGGAAGCCACAGCATTCAATTTGCAAGATCTGAGCAAGGCTGTCAAAGATAAGACATTTTGGAGGACTTTCATTCATAGGGTCACCATGAGTCGAAAGCAACTTGACGGCACTTAACACACACACACACAAACATGAAAAGGCTAAAAATCTGAGGTGGCCCTGCAAATTTAGTCAGATAAAAGGTCTTGTTCCTAGTGAAAGGGTCTTGTTCCTTATTCTTGCCATTTGGCATCTATGTCCCTGTGTATCAGAGAAAAGAAGGTAACACCATCTGAAGATAAAAAATGGTTAAACATAGCCATATACCTGACAAAATGCGTAGGACAAAGTGGTTAGATGTAATAGAAAGATAACTGTTATTAAATGTTGTACATCTGTCCATTTTTGTTCCATCTGCCATAAGGCTGTTTTCTTTAATTGACCTTAGGTGATTATTGTGAGAAAATGGAGACTCTGAGGCTCAGTTTTTCTTTTACCATATACATGCTTGAGAAAATGTTTGCCTTTTCCTCCTTTCTTCAGGTAAAAGGAGACACTTCTTCACAGCAGTCCATTAAAGATAGCCTTTTAGACTAATAACCCCTATTGTTCATCACCAACTCAGGCCAAAAGCAGAGAGAATCCAGCAGTCCAGGGGCAGAAAGGTAATTTGGCTTACCACCCCAAACGCATTTCATGAAAGCAAATATATTTGTTTGAATGGCATCCTTCCAAATAATGTGATTGGTGGTGGGATATTATATGTTCCTTAAACAAACAAAAAATCATCTTTTTTCTTAAATGAGAAAATAATGCAGTTGTGATTGTTCTGGAACTGAGTTCATATAATAGTACCCATGTATCCCTCAGTTCTTTAAAAACAATAATGGAGGAGGGAACTATTGGAGGAAAACTTAGGGTGTCAGTATGAAGTAGAAATATACTCAAAACTGGTTTTGCAGATATACCCCCCAAAAAATTCTCAAAATTTTCCCTCTACCATTTTATATTAAAAATTGCCAGTTAAAGTGGCGTCTTATCCTAAAATGAGGGTGAAAATGTGTTCTCTGTGGGTGTCTCTTGGTCTCTCTCTCTCTCACACACACACACACACACACACACACGCACGCGCACACACATACACAGAGGAAAGGGAACAAGCAGGGATTAGTTATGATCCAAGTCATCCAGTTAAGCAGAATCATTTCTTCATTGGAACACAGAGAGAAGGAAATGTGGTATAGTTAGATTCAAAGAGAATGTGCTAAGATCTGAGAAGTCCATGCTTCAAGTCTCATCTCTGCCTTGAACTTATGAGGTAACCTTGGGGTAAACCTCCTTGCTTTCTGCCTACCCCATCTGTAATACGGTCATGATAATGTAGGTCTACCGCAAACTGAACATCAGAGACTTTATGATCCCTCCTGTTTAAGAATTTTGCAAGACATTTAATATGTGTGTGGAGGTTGTTTCCTTAAAGAGTTAGGAGTTTACTCAGCAAAAGCAGTGCTGTAATAACTCATTGCCTCTGTGCTCCTGAAGCTCTCAAAGGCCATTTACACATGGGAGGTCTTGCCTTGGATTTGCCACTCTCTAGATGCACATTTTCCCCATCCAAATTCTCAAAACTCAAAAATAAGCCCCCATGCAGAGTTCTGAGAATTCGGATGGGGAAAATGTGCATCTAGACAGCAGCAAATCCAAGGCTAAACCTCCCGTGCATAAATAGCCAGTGGTTGCCATGCTAATAGTCCATTAAGCATGTGTATGTGTATTCAGGAATAGACATTTACAGTCGTGCAGGCAACTGTTCTTTTACCTATAGAATGACTTGCAGCTTCCAGTGTTTGTCAACAGGTCTCTTGGATGCATGCCAGTTTTGCATTTCTGAACCCATACAGCTTCCTTATAGTGAAACATATATTATGTCCATCTCCGCACTCTTCAATTCTCTCCAACCTTTCCCTGTCCAACATACGTGTGAAATGATTCATCCTGCTTCCATGTTTAGCTGGCTGCCTGCCAATCCCTGCCTAGGCATTCTTGTTATGGATTCATTCCTTTTGTGCAAATGAAATTAGTTTGATTGTTCACAGTTATTGAACACACTGGCCACGTGCCATAGACATTCTTTCCCCTAAGGTCCCGAGTCTCCTAGGTGTTGGAGCTGCACTCCCTACAAAAGTCAGCTAAATGCCTTGTAGTTTGTCCCTCAACTCAGATAAGCTGAAGTGTGTGGACTAAAGACAGTTTAGGGCTTTTCTGGCAAGTTGGACAAGCAGCCCAATCCTTAAATTCAGATGAAATATTAGCATTGAAAAGATAGCTTAGCTCCATTGAAGAAAAGGGCACCAAACTACACCAGATGATGTACTGATCTGTGATTTTATCTCCAATTAGGAGTATGCTCCAAGAAAAAAAAATGGTTATAGTTTCAGATCTGGAATTCAAGGAGGACACCTTTACTATTATTCTTAATTTTCTGGTAATTTGTGTTCCTAATTTGTTGATAGGTTCAGGATTCAAATGTATGTGTTTATCTTTCAGGTTTGAGAATTTGGGGACATTATTTTCAGTGGGGGAACAAATTTAAGGATCTAGCGAAGCTGTTTTTAAATATAATTGGCACCAAATTTGCACAGAACGCAATCCTCCCTCTTAACTAAAGATCCCCTAAGTTTCAACCAGAATGGTCAAAGGGGTCAATTTTACAGACTCCCTCAAATTAGATGTCTCTTGGCACACTGTCTCAAGTCTTTCCTATGGGGGGAGAAAATCAGAGAATCCTGGCCACCAATATTTAAAAAAAAAATTCCTAGATGCATCCTGTTTCTTTATGCACTTTTATAGTCTTACTGACTGACAATATTATTTTTAACCTTTCTGCTGAAAACTCTGCATTTGCCATCCTTTCTTCTTTTGGTCCATTGTCTCCTTTCACAACATAAGGAAGGCATTGCAGAAAACCTCTCCCCACCCCTCACTGCAATTTTTGAAAATAGTCAGATTATAAAAAATATAGAGCAATGTATGTGTGGTTACATGAGATGAACCAATTGTCCAAATGATATGAGACACGTGTCTTCATGGAGTTTCTAGTGGGTGGGTCTCTGAAAATGTCATCTGGCTCAGAGCAGCAACAGCATGTCTTAAAAATTCTTGGGCGGGGGCTTGTCTCCAATGGTAATTGGCTGGGTGTGCTACTGATCCCTTGCAAGGATCCAGTTGGAAGGGAACATAAGAACATAAGAAAGGCCCTGCTGGATCAGACCAAGGCCCATCAAGTCCAGCAGTCTGTTCACACAGTGGCCAACCAGGTGCCTCTAGGAAACCCACAAACAAGACGACTGCAGCAGCACCATCCTGCCTGTGTTCCACCGCATCGAAAGGGAGAAATGTCATTGCCTGGGAAATCGGGAGAATCAAAGAAAAACAAGACGAGTGTTACTGTCTGATGACAGTAAGCACCTGAACACTAAAAAACAACACAGATTTTTTTTCAGAGGAGTGTTTTTTGTAGTGCTCAAGAACCCCAGATTTGTGTTTACCATTGCAATTTTACAATTTTTGGCTTGGGACTTTTGGGGTGCACACCCCTACTCCCAATGCTTTAAATTTCATTTTTATTTACACAGCCATAGAGAACCTTTCATTTAGATTAGACCAATGGTGCGGAGAGAAGATGAGGTTAATCCTTCATACCATTTCCTTATTCTAAATAATTCCCTAAATTTGCTTTTTAACCCTACCGCAGAAAAATACAGGTACCTGCATTTCCCCCCACTCTGGGGTGTATTAGTGTGTGTGGGAGGAAGCATGATTCTGGATTTAAATCAAGAAGATAGTGTGGAAAGAAGTGGTCTCCTCTCTTCCTGTAACACTGCTCTGTTCAAAATTGGAGTTCACTCCCTATAATTGTTACAAAGTTGTTGTTTTTTTAAGTTGGGTTGTGCAGTTACTATATTCCTGCATCACATGCACTTGGCTCTCAGTATTTTAGTTTGTAGACCAGGCACTCAACAGTTTAAATCTAAATATTTAAGCAATTGTGTGCATTTTCTAAATATGTATAGACACTAAATATGTGTAGATTGATGCTCATAACCCTGATTCACCAAATGGCATGAGCATAGGATTTCCTTTGGCATCTTTGGAAAGGCAAAGCTCTGTGTTTTCATGGAAGTACAAGCAATCATTCTGCTTGTGCAAGAGCTCTTCCATGAATGGAGATATTCCATGGGATCCAACCCATCTTTTTAAAACTGCATTCAGCAAGTGGCATACTTGTTGGATGGGGCTGGAAGGCTGAATACAGCACTTCTAGTTCTAATACTGGATTAGCATAGTGAAAACTGAGTATGCTGAGCTTCTGTGTAGAGAGATCTACACAAATAGCAGGTATGCAGCTATGTTGCATGTGTGGATCTGTGGATCAGGGCCATGATATGTCTGTAAAAAAACAACCAGTATTTTATTTATCTGCTATTCTTTGTTGCCATAAATTGCAAAACACATAATAAATATTGATAGTTCAATGAGTTCTAAAAGATATATTTTGGAATAAAAATATTACAATAGCTGTTTTTAAATGGCATAACCATCTATTATGTTTAACTACATTACTGTGTTCTTAAAAGGTAATGGGAATTGGTTTGAATTTATGGTAGGGAATTCTTCAATGACTGGACTAGGTCATCTTTTACTAATAAGTTCTTTTAGTAGGCAAAAGTTTGAAAATTACATATATGCTATATTCAAAAAACCATTTGCATCATGACTTTTAAGTAGTTTTACAGTGCAGTCGTAAGTAGAAGTAACTTCTTCTAAGTACATTGAATGGTCTTGGAATGGCATAACTACGTTTAGGATTACACTGTTAATATGCATGGGAGGTGAGCTCAAATTCAACTCCTTTTGAAATATAGTTCTGAAACTCAGCATTGATTTGATTATGCCTAATGGGTACATTAAGGTTAAGTTGAAACAATAAATAACAATTGACACTATATTAAGGAGCATGAGCGTACACTTTCTCAGTTCCATCAAGAATACATTGTTAAAGTTTTCCTTAAATTAAACACTCTCCAAGACCAGTCTTTTCAATATCCCATTTCTGCTTTTTACATAGGAAAGCTCATACGGTCTCTTTCTTCTTGTAAAATGAACTTAAATAAAGTGTCCATCGACACTAGAAAGCAAATGGAAGAAATTACTGATAAAGACAAAACCATGCATGTCAACCACCGTGTTAAAACCAAATGTATTTAATTAAAAGAGTGAAGTCAATTAAAATCAAAATAGTGCAGCCTGTGCAAATGCTGCAAGAATCATTAGGCCTTGCTGAATAATGGAGGAGTATAGAATTTTTTAAAAAGAAACAGCAGGGGTGATACATTACACAAAGCAACAATCTACACCAATATGACAATTGAATTACTTCAGCCCCATTAGGCAGGTGCAGAAGAATAATTATCATGAATTTCTCCAGTGGAAAAGAAAAAGAGCAAACTTTTTTGTTCAAAACAAACTGCCAGGGTCTCCTCCCCCGCCCCCCAAATGATGAGAAGATAAAATAGAGTGAATAGCAACAGTGGGATCAGTGATTTTTATCTTTTTGAGAGCTGGTGAATAGTGAGATAAAATATTCAGGCAATGGATTCTAAGACTCTGACATTGTTAAAATAAGCCATCATCATGTAAATGTCACTTTAAATATATTATGGTAGAGCAATTGATCAGGGTTGAAAACTAAGTCTAAAGGATATAGTCATACAATATGCTCACTAAAAGGACATTGCAGCATCTGTACTGGGGTGGGGGATCTAGGAGGAAGTATTTGTTTTCCCATTTCAGATTCAAACAAATGGTGACCTCTTCTTTTAGAACCCAGGGAGTGAATATTTCCTGAAACGCTAGAAAGAGTAAAGGAATATTGATTTGCGAAAAGTGAGTATATTCAGAAGCTGCCACTGATGGTCAAAAATAGATTTCTTCTTCTAAAGTTCTGCTATTAAGAAGTTATCTCTATTGCAGAAGGCTACAAAAAAATGATCAGAAGAGGAAGTGAACAGTTGTCCTGAACAGGAGCCAGGATGTACTGCTGTAGTCCCATAATGCAAGTAAGCAAGGCAAGTGTTTAAAATATTAAGTGGTGGGCATTGGAAGGTAAGGTATTTCAATATACATTTTAAAGCTACTAGAACAAAAGCAATACATTTTGCAGCAGTGGAACTTGGTAGAAATCCTGTAGTTTGTTATTCACATATTCTGTTCTTTGTTTAGATTCCTGTGGCAAGTTGATGAAGGAAGTTGACGAAACGCGCTTCAGGGTCGACCACTTGTTCTTGCCTTATTCATCACCAACGACGCTCCCTTCTACAGCAGTTTGACTTTCCACATAGTTGGAGCGTGTCCGTGGATATCTTGCCTTCTAGGACTTGCGCCGATTGTTTTGTTCACGTTCATATCAATCAGGCTGCATTCTCATTTGAGCCCTGCGAGGCTTAGCATATATAGTATAGTATTGAATAAGTCTACTTTGGAGTAAGTTTACTTTGGTTTATATTCGATTGTTTTGAGCCCTGGGAGGCTTGCTGTACTCACCGAGGGATCCAGATGTAATTTGGCATGCTGTTAATGCTACTCCTTTTAGGGCAGTTTGACTTCTTATACTTCATATATATTATAGTATTGAATAAGTTTACTTTGAAGTAAGTTTACTTTGGTTTATAGTCCTCAGTTCTGAGCCCTGTGAAGCTTGTTATATTAACTGAGGGATCCAGATGTAATTTGGCATGCTGTTAATGCTACACTAACGCCGGCATAAGTAGCCGGCGCAGAGCCTTCCTGGCCTCCTAAGGGCTTTCACCCTTAGAGCTCAGGAATACGCTGTTTATGTGTTGTGAAAAACAAGTGCTTTGTTTAGAAAAGGGCCAAGGAGACTTTAATACATACCAACAATTGATGACTTTTTTTTAAAAGGAAATTATTTGATAGGCGATCAGGGGACATGAAAGTCCTCTCTGTGATTATTTGGGCAGTGATAGCTGTTTTACACATGCAAATCATACTCTAATATGGAGATGCTAAAAGCAAGCAAACCTGTCATAAACAATGTAGTCTGAGATTTATTTTTTATTAATGAGTCAAGTTTAATCAAATATATTTCACTTAAAATAAATAAATATTCAAAATGAAAATGAGATGCTGATGCATGAAACAACCTATTTTTTTTAGGCATGCAAAGTTTTAATATGCAAGCATCCAAGTAACTGTGCAAGGGAAAGCCAATAATCCTGACCATTGCCAGACAGAGACCAAAATTCTGCCTTTCAATCTGCTTGACTGTTCTAAAATTAGTTTGGCTTATACTTCTTTAAAATTATAAGTGCACAATTTGCATCTGGTTGGAAGGATTGAGCTGATGAAATTCAATGCAGGTAACAATCACATCATTTGGGATGAGAGGCAACATAGTTTAAGATGGACCTGCCAAAGAAGCATTACAGTAATTAACTCTGATTGACAGAATGATGCACACTCTTGCATCTAAAACATCCAAATAAAGGAAGAAAAGAGAGCTTGAGATGCTTCATTGCTTTGGAACTGTGAATTTGTAGTCAGCTTCCTCAGCCCATAAAGATAATGGGATGTTCAGAAACAAGGTAAAAAGAAGGCAACTCTCAAGTTAACGCTTAAGGAGACAGCAGGCCCAAAACAGCAACAACAGGAGTTATTGTGCGCTGCTAAGCAGGACTGCACCTTTTTAAATCCATTGATTTCAATGGTCTTAGAAGGGTGCAACTCTGTTTATGATTGTTCTATTAGTGTGAAGAAAACTCAATATAATAATCAAGGGGTTTTCAAGGTAAGAGATGATTAGAAGTGGTTTGCCATTGCCTCCCTCTGCATAGCAACCTGGCCTTCCTTGTTGGTCTCCTAACCGTAGCCGCTCTGCTTAGCTTCTAAATTCTGACAAGCTTGGGCTAGTCTGTGCTAAGATGACCCAAGACATTTTCCTCCTCAAACAATCTGCTCTCATACCCCATCTCTTACAGGTTCCTATACTGTACTATACAAGGGCATTAATTTGCCAGTCCCTATTCTAAATAGTCAGGCTACAATCTTTGACTAACCAGAGTTTTGGTTACATTTCTCATGAGGCTTATTGGTTCAGAAGCCCTGATCTGAATTTCTTTCCTTATTTGAAGTTATTCTTACTCAGCAGTTAAACAGAATACTAGTATAATTTTTTAGCAATTACATAGGAATGCCACCATAAACTATAAGCTATAAAGATTTTTAAAGTTACTGTCTTTTCAGAATGCTGTCAGGCAGGTGAGAATAAGTAAAGAGAGGTGGCAGGGTTTAGGCCTACATGGAACTTTTGACATCTGCATTGGAAAGGTGCCCAACTTTTTAATTCTAAATATTTGGAGACTGCTTTGGAATGCAGAAAAACCCTTCTGTGTATTTTCAGGGGTTCTTTTTCTGTTTGCTATATTACTTTGGCAAAAATAAGATAGGGTGGTATTGAATGGGAATAGCTTAAAAAAAGGCTCCAAGACTAGGGTTGCCAACCTCCAGGTAGGATGGTTAAAGGGGAAAACAGCACCAGTTCCAATTAACAATAATCAAACTGAATTTTATAATGATTACTCAAAAATAATTCAGTATTGGTGTACTATTCTGTACATTTGTCACTGATATAATCAAAACAGTCACAACCAAGGAGTCACAGGTTACCCCACCAATGAAAAATAAAAGTATTATAAACATCAAAATGAAATAGAGTCCAAAATGTACAATTCGAGTTCAAATCAAAGTCCAATACTGAGTCCTCTTGAGAGAAAATGAACTGGTTCCGGGAAGATCCAGAAACCATCTGGTATGAAACTTGCAATAATAACAGAGTTCATCAAGGTCCAAAGTCCAACAAATCCAAAAATCCAAGACAACACCTCCGGATTTGAGTGTGTTTCGCCTGGAAAGAGCTTCTTCAGTTGATTAATCAATTTTCATAAGGGTACAACGACCTCAACTTCTTCAGTTGATTAATCATTTTCATAAGGGTCGCTGCTTCATCCTGGTACAAAAAAATCCGTGCAACCTGCATAGGGTTGCATAGGGGTGCAACCTGCATAGGGTGGTGTATCTTGGCTGGAAAAAGAGGGGGCATTCCCGGGCCGTTACAGCTTCGGAGGCCACCTAACGCCGACCCTGCCCCCAGCCCAGTGCTGTGATGCCCCAGGAATGCCCCCCAGTACGCCTCGGCGTCCCAGGTGGCCGGACCTCCACACTGGCATTGGAGCCACAAACACTGGCGTGTGTTGCCTGGACACTGATGTGGTGGGCCCTTATGCCGGTGCAGGCCTTGGCTTGCTTCCTAAGGGGCTTTTGTCCTGGAGGCCAGCGCTTAGGAATGCGCCCTAAGGAACAAAAATAAAAGTGTTTTTTGTGTTGATATGTTTCCAGAAAATAGTTATGAATATCAGAATTTTTGCTTCTTTAACAGTGAATCAGTGGTAGACAAGTAGGGGCCAAATCCACAACAAACATGTGCTGCACAATCCCTACTGAAAAGATGGGTACTGAAACAAAAGCAGCTGAAAATTGCTGCAATACTGGAAGACCACTCTTCTCTCTAACTGTGTCTAGAAACCATGGGTTTTATTGTATCTTGATGTTTTCTTCAAGAAATTTAGGAAATATGAAGTTCAACAATTTCTAATGGAGCAAGGTTGCCATTTTAGCAGGTGGGGGGGGGACAGGCTGTGAGCCATTCTGAGCCTGGCTTGGGCTGGCCAGGAAAGAATAGCCTAAAACTCAGTCAATCAATCAATCAAATAAATAAATAAAAATAAAACCTGACCTGGACTGTTCTTGTACTTTTAATATTTGATATGCAACAAAACAGATCTAGCTTTTCATGGGAAGAAGCTAAATATTATTACCTTCTAAGTAGTATAAAAGAGCCAGCCCAACAATTGACAGCCCTTTCAAGTGGCATGAATGCAATTGAAGTGTACTCATTTTCATGGGACTGGACATAGTACTCGTGATTTCACTCTTCCTTCCTACTTGTGTGCATACAGAGAAGCCGTAGCAAATTCTGATCCTATAAAGAAAACTACCAGTCAGACACCCAGTATGAGCCAATGGACGGAGCAAAGATGCTGAAGGGGATCATAGCCAGCAGCTCCACCATGCCTTACAACTGTAAGTTGCAAGTTGGTGGGGTAGAGCCACCTTAACGAAGGCCTCAAGCTGTTGAATAAGGGGAAGTGAATTATCACTACCTCTAAACTCTGGAAAGGATTGTTTTTGTTCAGATTCGTGATGGGAGAACCCTATCACTTGATTCACATCACTAGGCTTGATTCAGAATTGAGCTCTGCAAACTGCTACACTTTACCCAAATAATCAGAAAATGACATGGTTTATTTTCAGTCTGGTTTCAAAATTTGGTCTCTGTTGTCATCACAATGACAACACATCAAAACTGCAAGGAGGTCCAAAAGCTTCCTTCAACTTTCTGAGAGCCTCTTGAACCCTGCTATGATAGTCCTCATCCCCTACAATTTACTGGTGGTGATGGTAGCAACACTAATAATTTGAAGTTCTCACTAGCAGGTTTTTGTGGAGCCTCTCTTCTTTCCAGGTGCTTTAATTGTATTTAAGTCCTGCTGCAACAGAGCTCTGGGACGTCATTTCAAGAACATCTGACATCCATACTAAAGAATCTAGAAAATTACATTTCCACATTCTGGGAACCTGGAACATTGTCGTTAAACCATTCACAGTCCCAGAGTGAGAGGAATAGAGGGATACTTTCACATCACTTCTGCTACCAGGTTAGTGTCCTGGCTGGCAGAGACAAGCCTGATCTTGTCAGATCTCAGCCCTGGAATATTTGGATGGGAGACCACCAAGGAATTCTAGGGTTGCTATGCAGAGGAAGGCAATAGTAAACCATCTCTGTTAGACTCTTGCCTTGAAAACCTTAGGGGGTTGCCATAAGTTGGCTGAGCCTTGACAGCAGTTTGCACACACCAGGTAAATGGAAAGGAGAAAGGTAATTGTGGTGGCAGAAACTAATGGCACCAGGTGAGTTTTTTATGAGATGAACTTGAACTTCAAAAGAAAAAGTATAAAGCCACTTTACTTTTACAGTGCCAGAGCAAGATAATGACCCTTGGATGGTGAAACAACTCCTCATGCATTTCTTGATACATTACTTAGGCAGGCAGATTATGCTGAAACAGATGCAATCCATCAGATGCTTCCTGTGTTCCCTTCCCCTAGTAGATTTTAACCAACTCCAGGAAACTTTATTCCTATGTGCATGTCACTTGAGCTGGGAAGCTGCAGTGAGGAGTAGGGAAGAGGGCAAAATTCTCCTCACATCTCTTGTTCATCAGTTGTGCTGACAGAAGAGGCAGGGAAAGCGATTTTGTCCCCTTCCTCCACCCACTGCAACCTCCCAAGCCCCATGGCAATTAGTCACACACATGAAGCTGCCTTATACTGAACCAGACCCTTGGTCCATCAAAGTCAGTATTGGCTACTCAGACTGGCAGCGGCTCTCCAGAGTCTCAGGCAGAGGTCTTTCACATCGCCTACTTGCCTAGTCCCTTTAACTGGAGATCCCAGGGATTAAACCTGGGACTTTCTGCGTGCTAAGCAAAGGCTCTACCGCTGAGCCATGGCCCCTCCCCACGTGAGTTCCATAATCCCAGGAATAAACATTCATGGGGTCAGACAGGACTGATGGGTCAGGAATATGGGAAAGATCTGTCATGGTCAATGCCTTCTTTTGGTGGACTGAATAATTCATCCAGGAGTGACTGGCTCAAGACCACTCAGTGAGTTTCATGGTTTACCGAGGATTTGAACCATCTCCCTCTCCACCGCACTTGATAGATACTTTATTAAATTAAGATACTCACAGGTTTTACTAATTGTACAATCGGGTCACCACATGGAAAACAGAACACAGTTTCCAAGGGCCTTGTCCCTTCTATTGCTTTTCCTAATTTCTAGGCCTCTCTTCACAGGTTTTGTCCTGTGTTTCTTCCAGTGTTGCTCAGTTGATCCAATAAGTAAAGTTGGAAAAAAAATAGAAAATATTTAAAGACTTTTAATAAATCATTTAATTAGTTTTCATTTATCCTACCTGTTCCCTATAAATGAACACATTAAACTGTGAAGACTTGGGATGTCCAGAAGTCTTTGATGAATAGTAGAATAATCTAACAAATTAACCTCAGGATTCACAAGCATGACGCAGTTAGGCAAAATGAATTGGTGCTTATGATGAACGAAATTCCATATCAGCTGGTCCCAAGGTATAGAGTTGGCTTTTAATCCCTCTCAGCAGAGCAATGGACAGCTCCCCTTGATCTGCCTTTTGCTACAATTTATTCTTGGCAAGAGAGCAATTTGGTACACATATTTTTTTAATTAGTTTTCTACATAGTTTCTTTAAAGGGAATATTGGGGTAGGACATTTTGGTTTTCTTTCTTGCAACTCATATCATATATTATGTTGCGCACAAGTCTCTAACTCTTGCCCTTTCTGCCTGTCTGTGATTTTTAAAAGGATTTGTTCAAATTAGTTATTAAACAGATTGCATTGATGTGACCACCAGGTCTAATAGTTAGGACCCTCAGTATGTTCTGTATAATGAGTAGTGCAAATGAAAGCAAGAAAAGGAGGAAGGAGGAAGAGACCTCACATTATGCCAACATTATTTTACTTATTCTGGACTGATACTGAGTCCAAACTCAATAGTAAAACATGTCATATTCATTCAGAAGGTTTCTTGTTCCGTGGAATTTTGAGTTAAAAGGATCTCAGGTAGAAAGCAGATTTTTTTTCCTCTGGAAAGCTGCTCCCAAACAGAATAGGCTGTACTGGTCTAGATGGACTGGTGGTCTTCTTCAGTATAAGGCAACTTTGGAAGGGTGATTTTTATTCTGCTTAAAACTCTGGTAGACAGTTCTGACCTGGATGGCCAAGGCTAGCCCAATCTCATCAGATTGCATAGCTAAGTAGGGTCATCCCTGGTTAGTACTTGGATGGGAACCCACCAAGGAAGTCCAGGGTTGCTATACAGAGGCAGGCAATGGCAAACCACCTTTGTTCATCTCTTACCTTGAAAACCCCACAGGGTTGCCATAAGTCAGCTGCGACTTGACAGCCCTTTCCACCACCAAAGACAGATAACAAATGGTAACTGTACTCAGTTCAGGCAGGCATGTTTTTAGCCTACCCTTGATCCAAGGAGCTTTGGGTGGCACACTATTTCACCCTGAGCCATTTCCCCATCACAACAACCCTGTTAGAAAGTTAGGCTGAGTAAGAGTGAATAGATTTCACTGGATGACTTTCAATGCAATCCTAAGAATACTTCCCTGGGAGCCTTATTGAATACACTTGAGCAGAATTATGAGTAGACATGCTTAGGGTGGCTCCCTTTCTGTATTTGCTATTTGTGTGTGTGTGTGTGTGTGTGTGTGTGTTGTACTCTTGAGTCTTCAAAAATGATTGTAAAAATATTTTTATTGCTTATGCTGTGCTTCATGGACTGCTTTGATATTCCTTTCTCTGGAAGGAAATTTACATTTGTTGTAAAAACCTGTATATAAACACTTATGTGAGTTGTTTAACCCACAACATTTTTGATGTTTGATAGAAACAGCTTCTTTACACTAAGGGGATATGAAGGCAAGTATGTGAATTTTAGGAGGAACAGATGACAGTGAAACATAGATTTATGTTCCAGGAGACCTACAATAACTTGCAAGTAATGTATCCTTAATTTTAAAAAAGAATACCTGGACATAAGCATACCATAGAATAGAATACGGGATGCATCCATTTATCAGTGTGGAATGGAGGAATTGTACACTTTTTTAAAAGTAAAGTTCTATTCCTTGTCCCCCCAAAAAGGACACCTTGGAAACATGTAAGAATCCTCAGATTCTTCCAGTTAATTAATTGTACCTGGCAATAGGGGCCCAGAGAGCTATGAAAGCTGTAGCTTGTTTTTTCTCTCAATTTTATCAGAAGAGAAAAATGATACTATTGTTTCCTGCTGTTTTTTTCTCTAGCTGGGAATACAACATGATTGGTTCACCCTCACTGAGAAGTACTATTTGAGGTGATGAGTAACACAGGCAGGGTATCTCTTTGAACTTACATGGTACCCCAAAGTTGTGGCAGAATCAGTCAAGATTAAAGGCAGGACATGGGGTTTGGAAACAATTTCTTTGAGATTTGCAATAATCATATGACACCTGTGTCCTCCTAACATTTTAAAGGCATATCAGATAGTAATCTGTTTCTTCTTTCTTCCTATACAACTTCACTAAACCTGCATTTTCAGCTGTCTTGCTATATGGCATATAGCATTGGTGGTAATCAAGGACAGGGCATTTCTCCCAAACACTATCATATTGATCCCTGGCTCAGTTTTATTTTGAAAGCATACCAGCACATAGTAATTCAATGTCAATAAAACAAAAAGCAGAAAATAGTAAGCAAAAACTCTTTGCAAGTTCCCCATCTGATTTAAAGAGTTCAGTATTGCTCAAATATTAAACAGGAGCATGCTGTTCTAGGTGGGCTACAAATAAACAATTAAGCTTTATTTATAAGTTGGTGGGATGTTTTTCATACAGATGGCAAAGCATGTAGAAAGAGAAAAGATTACAGCTTGCTTGACAAACACCAATAATGACATCCCTACCCAGAATCAATCCTATCCAGATGAAACCCATTTCAGTACTAATTGCCGGAGCCATCCTACATAAACCTTCCCATCACCGCCTAACCATTTATATGTTTTTATCAAAAACCAGGTTGAATTTACTCAATAGATTTTAAAAAATTAACTAAATAGTTCCACTTTGCCATAGAAAATAAAGGCAATTTAGCCACAGAATTGTGTGTGTGTGTGTGTGTGTGGGGGGAAATAAAATATTCAGTTATATCCAGTCTCAGGTGTCCTCAGCCAGAAGGCAGGTGCAACTGGCCAGGCTCAAGGATTCAGATGCCACAGGGGTAGGGGTTACAGCACGCAGGGCTAGATTAGCTTAAGCAGCAAGCCTGCCATCCCAACTCCAGGAGCACCAGAACGTCTCCTTCCCAGACTGGGCCTTTAACATTGTTGATGATGGAGCAGCTGATGTCATCCATGAATGGCACCAAGACCTGCATGCTCTGGCCTTGGGAGCTGATCCAGCCCTTTGGTCACTTGGGCCAGCTTGATGAGATGCACATGGCTTGTGTCCATGGCGAAGCCGACTGAAGGGTCACAGAATTTTTGTTGTTGGAGTTATCGTTGACAAAGATTACACTGAAGACCAGAAAAGCACTACACAATTTTAAATCACTTGAAAATTTAAATCACTGTGACTAGATGCTATTAATTTCAGAGGAGGAGGAGGCTACAGAAATTTTAGTACCTTTGGCTATTGTATTCTAAGATGTGTGGGATACCACAATAGCCCCAGGCAAGCATATACCTCAATATTTTGGTTTCAATGAAACCTATATTGAAGGATGTTTAGCACTATATTTCAAAAGTAGAAGGATGATGGCGGTTTTGGATAAAGCAGCTTTCACAATCATTTCAATTGGACTCCAGGTCCAGATTCAGCACTGAAACAATTCTTTTTAGTGAGCAGCTCATTAAAAGACCAAACCACTAAGAAAAATACCATAGATGGGAAGGGGCTACCTTACCACAAGGTAATTTTCCATGTGGACACTGTATGCCCCATTCTGTTAAAAGAAACACCTTTCATAATTCTAACAGAGACAGAACCTTTTACATCAAGGATTTTGTTAATTGTAATTCTAGTGGTATTATTTATGTTGTACATTGTTCTTGTAAACCTATGTATGTTGGCATGTCAACAAGACCAATCAAGATGAGCATATGCGAGCACAGGAGCTGCATCAGAACAAGGAAGTTGACAGCACCATTAGTGCAACACATTCTGACCTTCGCTCACACAGAAAAGGACCTCCGCTTCTGGACTGTTGAAAAAGTGCCAGCTATGTCTCACCTTCAGCAGAGGCTTCTAAGGAAAAGAGAGACTTTCTGGATTTATACTTTAGGAACTTTGGCTCCAAAAGGCCTAAATGAAGACATTGACTGGCTTTGTCTTTAAGGGTTTTTTTCAAACTTTACAACAATGTGATCTACCTGTAAAATCCCTTGGCTTGAGTGCACAGGATCAATTGTAACCAAACTTTTCATAGAGACACAGGGTGATTGCATCACCCAAGTATAGATGTGCTGAGTCATAGAACCTGCTGTAACTAGACTTCTCATAGAGATACAGGGTGATTGCATCACCTAACTACAGATGTGCTGAGTCATAGAGCTTGCATCACCCTCCCTATTTAGAGTGGAATAGGATCACTAGTTTGACACTGCTTTACTAGGTTGATACCTGCATACATAGTATATGAGAGACTTATACTAACCAGGTATGTATTTATACATTGGTATATTTAATATACATAGCTAAGTAATTATTCAAGTTAGATTAATGATGAATTGAGGATTCCAATCTGTATAATTATGCTTTACAGTATTACAACAAGAACCTATTATACCAGATGTTTGAGAAATTGGGAATAGAATTTGTAAGTATTTTTTAAATATCTCTTTCAAGACTTATATAATGGGCTTTCAAATAGATGGTAACTAACCCATTATTGTTCTATCTTTTCAGACAACATATACACATGCCTGGTTGGGTTTGAACTGTTTGTATTTGTATTCATTAATGTCTTTCTGTAAATGTGTGCAGGCTTAAGAAAGGGTTTTAATTAACCACTGATGAAGGCCCCATAGGCCGAAATGCGTTTGGTATGTGGTTACAGTTATCAACCTCAAGATATCTCATTGTGCTATTTTAATACTTTTAAATAATTTTAAATTTTACATAGTGCTTCTAATAAATTATACTTTCAGTATTTATACATAGACTTATATATATTTTCTTTTCACCCAACCTTGGGTACCCAGCTTTTGTTTTCAGGTTGGGTTTTATTCCCCTCCTTTTTTTCTTCCAAGAAGCAGGGTTGCCCACAGCCTGGAGAAAATATGTCCTGTCCCATTAATACAGGCTTAATAGGCTGCTATTTACCAAGATATGTTCTTTATCTCCATGCCATGAAAACTTCACCTGCCCTTTTTCATGCATTAAGACTATATTAAAGGGACACAACTTTTTTATCCCAGTTGTTGGTAGCCCTAGGAAGAGATGTGATGGAACAAAATGACTGACATTGAACAAAATGAAGCTGAATCCAAAACAGACGAAGCTGTTGTTAGTTATGATTATGTACCAGAATAGCAAATGGTACCTCTTCTGGATGAGATGGAACATCCCTTTAATGATAAGATTTGCTGTTCAGTCCATGCTTACATTTGGATGTTCAGACTTGGCTCCAAATATCGTTTTTCCAACTTCAGTTGGTACAGCGGGTAAACTGTTTCCTGGAAAAGCTGGACTTGGCTACAAATATTGATTGACTGTGTAACTGCTTTTATTGAAATTGGATGCTGCCTTGAACCCTGGGGAAAGTAGGGCAGAAATATTTCAAACAAATAGCCAAAAAGCTCCAGATCAGTATTCTGGATTTAGCAGCTGCTAAGATCATAGAGAGAATCATAAATCAATTAATCGGTACAAACACTATGAGTAAATTGGGTTTATTAATAGCCACTACACAGTATAAGAGTGTACTGTTCCTTATCAGCTCAATTTCTGGGGTTTTGGTCACCAATATGGTAAGGGGGAAAAAACAGATGTTTCTTTATTTCCAATAGGGTTTAGAAATACTTCCACATTTTTGCTGAAAAGCTTAAGACATTCTAATCATTGGATTAGAATGAACCATTTCTCTTTATCTGCATAATCTTTAGTTAGCACTGAGCACATGAAAACAGATAAGAATCATAAGGTGAATAGCTGAAAAAAAATCCAGAGTAATAATTAATGACTCAACATCAACCTAGAAAAGAACTATTAGGAGAAAGATCACCAGAGTCATTCCTCAGCCTGACTTTGTTCATTATCATCTTGAATAAAGGCACCGCTATTATTAACTGAGAAGGAGAAGCAATCCTACAGAAGATGATGTAAAAAATGAAAATTACTTGAGTATGCTGCTATGGTGGGCTGGTCAAAATGACATTTAACAAGGACGTATATGAATGATAAACAAACCCGCTAATGTAATATGAGAGACAGTTGTCTAAGCAAGGAAGTTTTAGCTGATATAAAGAGGTATTTACAATTGTTAAGTATTCATACTAAAAGTTCATATCAAAGGTTCAAGGAATAATAGTACTACTTACTGACAAGACTTTATTTGGAATAATTCATTAGGCATACTTTATTGTATTAAGTGTGTTACAGTATTGGAAATACACTGGGATGGATTTCAGAAAAGAAGTACGAAGGTCTCGAAAACCTATGATGCTGTGCCCATTCAAGATTTACACAGCTGAAATTCAGGGTGGCTTTTCTTCATGACCACAAGCACACTTTCTAAAATCTTTTGTCTACTATAAATAGGAGCATGACATAGAATCTAAAGCAGGTAAGGGGTTACTTAAAGAGTGATTATGATTTGCTGTCCCAGGGCTAAATGTGTATGGGGGGTGGGTGAAGGGGTAGAGACTTGATAACAAACAACTTTAAAGAACAACAACATTATTTATTGATACTAAATTTTTTTCTTTTTGAAGATAAAACTTATTTATTTTGGACAATATGGCCACAACTAATTTTGGCAACAGCGATGATGCTTTCTGGCAAACATGAGTGCTGGGTTTAGGCGAAGTCCGACCCCAATGTGGACAGTAGAGCCCAACCTTCCCCCGGCGAGCCCACCAGGGGTAACAGGGATGGCAGTCCCGGAACACCTGGGCTTTTGCCATTTGGTGGTTCCCCGCCACTTGGGAGAGGCACACCCAATGCCCATGAGCTGGGCATGTTTCCAACAAGCCTTTCCGCAAAACCCCTTAGTGGGATCCCCCACAGGAGGGGAAGGGGCACGCAGGACGCTTCCCCCCTAATCAAATCCAGCCTCATGCGCCACCGCCATAGTTGTGACAATAAACTTGATAAATACTACAACCAACAAGTAAGGGAGGGGGGTGGGACAAAGCTGATGATGAATGCTCCCTCCTCCTCCCGCACCCCGCTTTTATCCAGGGCAGGCGGACCGAAGTGAAAAACTTCACTTCCCCGCCTGCTCAGTCGGCTTCTGCCGGCCACACACCCCCAGCTCCTGGTAGGTTCAATTTGAACCTGCCTGTAGAGCTGGTTGGCTGGGCTGGGAGGGATCATGTGGTCGGGACAGGAGCCTGCTCAACCGTCCCGCTGCTCCGCCACAGCTGATGCCCTGCCATCCCCGCTCTCAGCTGGCTCCTTCCCCTGTCAGCCCGGGCAGCAAATTGGACTCCCGGTAAGTCGGGAATCTTCGCTTTCAGTTAACTTATTAAAAGTTTAATTTTGTGATCCTCAGTATGGTGCCCAGAGATGTCACAGAGATGCCTGTGATAAAATCTAAAGTACCTTGAATAGAACAGCAAAAAAAGAAGCCCACATCCTACTACGTTTGCCCCCTACTGGCAGGAAAGCAAAGAACTGAGTTTCCCATGGGTAGTGGGGTGGCACAGCCCAGCACCCTTGGCTTAGCTATAGACACATATTTTCTTATGTCTTTGGGCTTAGCTATGCAGGTATACCCTCCCCTTTCTTTGGAAACAGAACCAAGTAGCATAGCATTTCCACAATAAATATTTCAGCTTCCGTCTGCCTCTTCTGACTTTGTGTCTGTTCCAAACAAGCTGTTTCAGTCAAGGATGCTTGACTTGGAACCTTTCAGTATTATGTGATTGGGCCTGTCCCCATGGCAGCCATTTTGTTCTTGGTTGTCCCACCTCATGGCACCAATTTAATGATAGTGCTCAGTACCTTTTCTCAGAATTCCAAAATGACCTGGAGTCTCATAAGATCCTAACTGAACCACCTGAACCACCTACCCATCCAAACTCAAAATGACTCAGCAGCTAAAAGCTGGATTTTTTTCAAGTTCATTCAAGGGTGAAGGTGATCTTAGCTTTTTTCACTGTTACCCTATTCAAGTTTAAGGGATATGTCAAATAAATAGCAATTATGAACGTTAACCGAGCAAAGGGTAAAGTAACCTTTAAGTAACCCCGTCCCCCCTTTTAAGAACACTTCCATATTAATAATGGTAGCTAAAGGGGAGCATTCACAAGATGAAAATTCCTTATACTGAGTCAGACTATTGGTCCCTCTAACTCTTCTGACTGGCAGCAGCTCTCTAGAGACTCATGCAGAGAACAGTCTTTCATAGCACTGAAGGTCCTTTTTGATGGGAGACACCAAGGGAAAAATGTGGGGCATTAGCTATACAAACTATGTGCTTTGCCACTGGGGCACATTTACTACTTTTAAGGTCAAATGATAACAGGTGGAAGCATACCTATGCACAATGTAGAAAAAGTCCCCCAAACCTGCACCTACTACTCACATATGCATTCAACGAAACATAAAAATGAGCGCCTCTTACCTCCACACCAACATATATATATACAACATATATACTCAGAGCCATGCCCCAAACAATATCTTGTTGTGGACACACAGAGCAACAACTGCAGTACAAGCGGCTTCTTCGCTTTCTTTCCAGGACAGAAAAAAACTGTGCTGCTCCTATTCCACCCCATTTATCAGGGGAAGAGGGATGGAATTCTAAGTAGAGGGAGAATGCACATGTGCCAAATACAGCTTCCCTCCTCGCTTTGCTGACAGATGTAAACATCCTGGACATCACCTTCCCCATCACACTCCACAATGCGTACATATAGTATAAGGTTTTTTTTTTGGGGGGGGGGGTGCTAGGCAAATATGACTCATTTCATTCTTTGAGAAAAATTAAGCCTATCTCAGCAGCTCCACTTAGCTCCACCTGTTAAAAAGAGTCAGACCTGAAATGCTGGCTAAATTGTGCCCATATTTTGTTTCTTGACCTGATTTTTGGATTGGTGTGTGAGGTCACAATAAAACCCAAGTTTCAAGAAAAGAAAACCCAGCTATGGGTTTCTCTTTAAAGTGAAAATTATTTTATTTGTACCTTTTGATACATTTTGATACCCCTTGTTCATCAACATTCTTGATTCCTCAGAATGACCAAAAAATAAATAAATCCTGAGTCACTCAATGTAAGATGTGTGCAATTTGTTTTCCATTACATTCAACATCCATAGAATGTTCATAGCCCTATCCATAAATCTACCCTCTTTACAGAAGGTATTTTAAAGAATACCCGAGTCTAAAACTGGAAAATAGTTACTCATATTTAATGAATACGTTTCTTAAGCAAACAATTCATAGATGCATTAAAATATATAATAATGCAAGGTTGGATTTGATGAGAGGATTCTAGAAGGTTCTGTTGGTTGTGAAAAAAATCCCTGCTTCATTATTCATTTCTTCAAAGGCCCACCTAATAGAAGCTACATGAGAGAGGCTCATAAGATCACCTACATGCCTCTTATTGTAAAGATTTACAGGAAGGTCCATCACTGCCATCCTTCACACCTGGGTCTAATCAAAATAGGGAAGTGCTAGAGTTGCTGAAGGAGCTGTTGATGTTGCTGCATCTGTTAGAACCAAGACCACACATATATCTCAGTTTTACCTACTAGGCTCATATGAATTAAGTTTGTTGTGAAGCTAATTAGAATACTTTTAATTTAAAGGGGTGTGTATGATTCGAGATATTCAGCTATGAATATGAATGTGAATACGAATACGTTTATTTGTATAGCCATAGGCCATTACAAAATGCAGTTAAGGATAAACATCAGAACTCATTCAAATAGGATCACTTGGAATTACCTCAATGACACAAATCTTGAACAGCTTAAAAATATTTTTGTTTAAATCTTGAATGGCTTTTATACACAAACTGAAAATTATTCTGTTGTGAATGAAATATTATTCAAATAAAATATCATCCCAACTTTCTCTCTCTTTACTGGTTTTTAAATATAATGATGGTCATCAGCTTTCTATCCACTGAAAATGTTCTTAGTTCGAAAATGGAAGTGAAAAAACAACAACAAATTGACTCTTGAAATGTGACATTACTTGTGCTGAATGCTATTCTTCTCCTTGGACTGTATGTATATTCCTGGCATGTTGGATTTTTTTTCTTTTTTTGTTGCCAATTTCTTGAAGGCAGAAGGTTTGGAGGCAACTGGAGCTAATGGAAAATGTATGAGCAGCATGTCATCTACAGATTCCAGCCATGGCCTGAGAGACTGAGGCCAGATACAGAAGACATGGACATGATTCAAGAAAGAAAATTAGGATGGAAACGAGGTGGAAGCACCTGAGGCAGTAAAGAATTTGGCAGAGAGAAGGGGAGAGCAACAAAGAAAACAATGAAGAAGACAATAAAGATCTAGATGAAATTTAAGGGTGCTCTAAGCATTTTTCAATGTATTAAAGAGATTACCATTACTATTATTAATATTTTAAATATTTTTTTTATTTTATACTCATAGGAAAACTACTCTTGAGATGGTTTACAAAAAGGTAAAATTTCATAGTAACCATCAAAAATGATAAACTGTCAATAATACAAACAAAAGCAAAAAACAGTACTAATGTGTAATAATAATCTACTAGATTAACAGTGCAATGTTAAAAACATATTCCCGGGAGTGACCTCCATTGAATAGACCTGAGTAGGATTCTGATTAGGGCTGTCAAAAAAAAAAAATTCGGTACAGTTCGGATTCGGCCGAATTTGACCCTTGTGGGTTCGGTACGTGCCGAAGTCTGAACTCCCCCGCTTCGGATCCCCGATAATTCGGGGGGATCCGGAGTTTGGGGGAAAATTCGGCCCCAGCGCGCCTTCAGAGGGATTCCCTGAAGGCACGCGGGGGCCCTTTAAACTGATCTGAGCCACCCAGCTGGGAGGCGCAGATCAGTTTAAAGGGCAGCCCGCCCCCCTTCAGCGGGCTCCGCTGGAGAGGCGCGGGCTGTCCTTTAAACTCATCTGCGCCTCCCAGCTGGGAGGCGCAGATGAGTTTAAAGGGCAGCCCGCCCCCCTTCAGCGGGCTCCGCTGGAGAGGCTCGGGCTGCCCTTTAAACTGATCTGAGCCTCCCAGCTGGGAGGAGCAGGTCAGTTTAAAGGGCAGCCCGCGCCTCTCCAGCGGAGCCCGCTGAAGGGGGCGGGCTGCCCTTTAAACTGACCTGCGCCTCCCAGCTGGGAGGCTCAGATCAGTTTAAAGGGCAGCCCGCGCCTTTCAGCGGGCTCCCCTGAAGGGGGACCGAATTTGCCGAATTTATTCGCGAACTCCCGAACTCGCTGAATTCTCCCCCCCCCCCGGTTGCCCGCCAGTTTTGAGTTCGGATCAGTCCGAACAGAAAATCACCGAATCAGGGGAAATTCGGTTGATTTTCAGTTCGGACCGAACCGAATTGACAGCCCTAATTCTGATTAGACTTGTTTAGGATTGAGTTCTTAAGACAACATTAGAAAGAATTAGAAACCAGTGACCCCCAACAAACAAACAAACCCACTGACATTGCAGTCTTATGAACTCTTTCCTAGGAGTAAGCAGCACTAAAAAAGTAGATCTGCTTGCAATTGCTCTTTAAATTCCAAAAGGATGAGAAAATAAAAAACTGAAAAGAGAGAAGATACTTGGCAACTAATGGAATGGAGGGAGTTTCACTGATTAGTGCCTCTGGGGAATATACACCTCATAGAAGTCAATCCCATACCTGAGAATGGTAGTAAACACAACAGTCCCCTTAAAGCAAGTCTTAGCCACATTCATAATGGAGAAATCAGTCTATACAATATCATGGTTCTCATTAGGGTTGCCAAACTCCAGGTACTAGCTGGAGATCTCCTACTATTACAACTGATCTCCAGCCCATAGAGATCAGTTCACCTGGAGAAAATGGCCACTTTGGCAATTGGAGATCATTAAAGTCCCTCCCCTCCCCAAACCCTGCCCTCCTCAGGCTCTGCCTCAAAAACCTCCAGCCAGTGGCAAAGAGGAACCTGGCAACCCTAGTTTTCATTCATTTGGGCTTTAAGTGTGAGCATCAACACTTTGGGCTGTTCTCAGAAATGAAGCAACAGCCAATCTCTTATAAAAACAGAGATTCCCAGGCGGGGGCAGCAATTAGCAAAGATCTGAATGTGATCTCTTTTATTAATCTTTTAGTCATTTGAAGAACTTAGTAGTCTAAATGTAAACCATCGTGGGTAATGCAACAATGGGAGGGGAGGAAACAAAGGCCTGAGAGAACCAAGGTAAAGACAGCATGAATGTGAGCAAAAGTACAAACGAATGTGAACAAATGCATATACATGTGTGTGTGTGTGTGTGTGTCAAATTTCAGATATTTGAGGATAGATTATTAATTTATCCTTTGCCCTCTTTTTGATATATTTGTTTATCACTTTTACATACTACTTTTCCTCAACTTGCTGGGGGTAAAGTTTCAATGACTGGGGAAGGCAATGGCAAACCACCCCATAAACACAGTCTGTCTAGTAAATGTTGTGCTGTGACATCACCACATGGGTCAGTAATGACCCGTTGTGTGCACAGGGGACAATCTTTACCTTTCCTCCATAGAGCTCATCCCATTTTATTCTTACAATAGCTCTGTAAGGTGGCTTGGGCCTTGAATGGCCCAAGATCATTCAGTGAACTTCATGGCAAGTGGGGATGAAACTCAGGTTTCCCTGTTTCAAATTCAGCAGTCTAACCATGACACTATAATGGCTTTCCTAGTATCTTGGCTTCCCCATCCTGGACATACCTCAGCCGCTTCAAGAACTCTCTCTCAAAATCCATTTTTCATTAGGAATGAGAACTAAGTGATTTACAGCCCATTCCTGAGCCGCGCCAGTGGCCCGACCCAAAAGCTTTTGGAGGCCGATGAAGGCCTCCGCCAGGGCAAGTGCACACAACGCCAGTTCCCGGAAGGCGCACACCAGCGTTAGTGGCCCCAGCACAGGCATGCGGGCTTGGACATCGGTCCCCGGCTGCCTCTGCAGCAGCACCGCCACAGCCTTCCGCTGGCATCTGGCCACCAGCACAGGCCGCGGTGGCAACCCGGGAGACATTCCGGCACCCCGGGAGGTGTTCCTGGGGCGTTCCAGCACTGGCCGGGGGGTCGTGGCCAACATTAGTTAGTCCTCCTGAGCCGTTTCAGCTTGGGAACACCCCCTTTTTTTGCCGAGATACACCATCTTTTAGGTGGCGTATCTCCCATGCAACCCTATGAGGGTTGCATGGTTTTTGTTTTTTTTGCACCGGGCAGAGATTTCGGCGGTGCCGAAACCTCCTTAGGAGGCAACACAGCTGGGTTGCCTCCTAAGCCCAGAGCAGGCATTCCTCTCAGGAATGCGCTGTAAGCCATATACATCATTCAAGGTTTTGCTTTGAGGAGGTACTAGAAGAAAGGGAGAGGAGACTCCTCATAAGAATTCTGGGAAGATGCCTGAGACCTGTGCAGTTTTTCTAGGATACCACAAGTCAGACTGCCAAACTCTTGGTGGAATTTATTAAGGGACCATAACCAGTACACAGCTCGCTGGGGATAAAGGGAAGATGACTGGGGAAGGTACTGGCAAACCACCCCGTAAACAAAGTCTGCCTAGTAAACGTCGGGATATGACTTCACCCCATGGGTCAGGAATGACCTGGTGCTTGCACAGGGGACCTTTACCTTTACCTTAACCAATTACTATTCTGTATTACATTTCCTTTCAGTGACTCCTTGGGGTTGGGTCACATGCTTCCCTTCAAACAGTGGAAGTGCCCAAGCATGTCAGTTAGCTGGAAACAACCCTGAGTTTGAGCAATGCCTAAATATTCCTTTCTAGTTATGGAATTAAAATGTATGTACCTCTCACAGCCCACCATAAAGACATTTCTAAGCCATTTAGTTAGTACAGGAAGAGTTTAAATGTCCTTTATACAAGGAGAAGCTGCTTATCTTCAATACGTTGGAGAATTGTTCCTATGATGTTATCTAAAGTGCATCACTTTACCTACATGGAAAAAAATATCTTTTTTCTTTAATCAGTAATTTCAAAGGAATGAAAGAAACCTACACAAGACAGAGCAGAACACAACATGGGTTATCTATCAGCAGTCCCCTTTCTTCTAAATAATTTGGGGTGGGGACAAAAAAATTCCAACTCTCTTTCTGAATGGATGGGTTTCTTTAATAAATAACTTTAGCAGATAAGGCTCTATCTTAGTCCTCAGCTAAAAACTGTTTTGTGGTGCATTTTTAAAAAGCTTATCAAATTATTCTTTAACCTAGTACTTCTTCTTGGAATAGAAACTTTTTTTGAAGTGTGAGAAGTATACACTCTCAACATTTTAATGCGTTTATTAAAGCAAAGCCACTGCATCTTTTAATTTCCAGCTCCAAGGCAGCTCACAGAGATCAGATACAGCTTAAATTAAAAACAACAACTAAGTAGATAAAATTAGACTGATAAAATTAATAGCAGCATGATAATTCCAGATGGGTAGCCGTGTTAGTCTGCAGCAGCAATATATAACAGGAGTCCAGTGGCACCTTACAGAGTAACAAAATTTATTCCAGCATAAGCTTTTGCTTAGAAACTTGTGTTGGAGCAACTATGGTTAGTCTTTAAGAAGCCACTGGACGTTGATTTAAATAGTAGCAGTACAACATGTTTTTATAGTGTTCAAAACATCCCAGATTTCTATGGGAGAGAACTACCTAACTCTGGTGCCTAAATGTTACTAGGAAAGAAGCAGGGTGAGCTTCCCTAGAGAGGGAGTTCTACAATGAACACACACATGAATCTGCCTTATATTGAATCAGATCATCGGTCCATTCAGGTCAGTATTGTCTACTCAGGCTGCTCCTCCATTGAGCCATGGTCCCTTCTCAATTTTGATGCCTTTTCAGAGGGAGCCCTGGCCTACTTTTGGAACCAAATATTTTTTTCCCATGTGCACAAAGCTGTCAAATGTCAGCAAGCCAAATTTCTAAAGGTAGATTTCGACTTTCTGTTTTGGTCTGATTCAGATGTATTAATTTTTCACAGTTACATCCTGCCCTTCTTTTAGAGAGCCCAGGGTGGGGCACATGAAGGTTACCCCCTTTCTGTCCTCACAATAGCCTTCATAATAGCCCTGCAGTGGGTGACTGTCATCCATTGAGCTTCACAGTAAATAGGAATTTGAACTATGTTGAAAGAAACAGTATAGTCTAGGGTAGCCAAAGCACAGAGGCAGCCAGTGTGATATAATGATTCAATTCTGGACTTCTCAGTCAAATATTTGAATCATTATACCACACTGGCTCCCCCAATATGTTGGCAGACTCGTCCATTTACCTTAATCGCTGTCTACTCAGGTGCAGCTCACAAGGTTATTCCCAAAGTCTGATTATGCTTAAATGGCAAAGAAGGAGGAGGAGGAGGAGGAGTAGTTAGTTTTTATATGCTGACTTTCTCTACCACTTAAGGAAGAATCAAACTGGCTTACAATCGCCTTCCCTTCCCCTCCCCACAACAGACACCCTGTGAGGTAGGTGGGGCTGAGAAAGTGTAACCAGTCCAAGGTCACCCAGCTGGCTTCGTGTGTAGGAGTGGGGAAACAAATCCAGCTCACCAGATTAGCCTCTGCCACTCATGTGGAGGAGTGGGGAATCAAACCCAGTTCTCCAGATCAGAGTCCACTGCTCCAAACCACCACTCTTAACCACTACACCACACTGGCTCTTTCATAGTACTGACCATCCATATTTCCTTTATATTATGTTATGACGTCAATAAATTTCAAAGTATCAATTTCACTTGGTTAGTATTTTATTTAAACACATAATACGAGTATTTTCCAAATCAGTTGATTGGGTTCTGTTCATGTGATAAATAGTGATACCAGGTCCATATGAAGCCTGATTCTTTCAGTACAAAGCTTATACAGCAGACAGCTGTATGTGACAGATGGCACTGGTTGACCACAATGAAAGATGAATTATAGTTCTGTAAGAGAAAGGCAGGCAGGCAGGCAGGCAGGCAGGCAGGCAGGCAGGCAGGAAGGAAGATTTCAGAATAGAAGTGATATTAATTGTTGCAGCAAAGAGATTTTAAAATTTAGTATGGCATATGCTTTAACAGCCCCACTTCATCAGATATGTTTTCTAAAGTACATAAGCAGAAAAAAGGATTCAGTTAGAGAATAGCGGGTTAGATCCAGCCAGTGAAAAATGGGGGAGGAGGTGCCCTTTGACCATGGGATCCACATGGACAAAAGGCGTGTGCAGCAATGACTGTAATAAAGAGGAATTCAATTAGTGAGAAAGCTGGCTGGATCCAACTCAATTATTAGTAGCTATATATTCATCAATAATTTCAACTACAATTTCAGATAAAACAAAATTCAGAGTGGATTGGGGAAATATACCTCCCTGGCAAAAACATCTTAAGAATTTTAAGAGAAGCCAAAGCAATTTTGTTAAGCAGTGAAATTTCTCTTGAGGGTTGTAAGCATCTCTAGGTTGTCATTGGATTTCTCCAAAAGCAAAGGTAAAAGTGAATGAGGAGGATCAGGGAAACTGTTTAAGGATGAGATTTTGCAAAGGATTTCACACATCCCGATTGTTTATCTTGTTCAGGTAGGACATCCAGGATAAATCACTGAGATAGATATAGTACTCAATAGAAAATGAATTGTTAAGGTTGGCCAAATACATCTGAGAGCAGTCAATTCCCAAAGTCGCAACAGAAGCCATAAGGAAATAAAATTAAGCAATTAAGTGAAATTATTTAGAAGTCTAATCCTAAACAAAGTTCACCCTTCCAAGTCCAATGAGGCCAATGGGCTTAGAAGGATATAATTCTGTTTAGGGCTGCACTGCAAAAGAAGTAAAGGTAGCTTTAGAACATTGCTGCTGTGGCCATATAAAACAAAACAAAGAATAGACACCCAAAGAGACAGTGGTAACCAAATGAAGATAATGTCACAAAACAAGACAGAGAGAACTGAATACAACAAAGGTCAAAGAAAAGGCTTTTAGATTGGGGAAAGATTCTTAAGAATAGCATCTGTATTATGGGTTTGTGTACCTCAAAGTGTAGAGTCAGTAAGAGAGTAGGAGGACAATTAACAAGGGTAAAAATATAGGCAACTTCCCTAACAAACATGAATGTTTAGGGAAGGAATACAATAAGGCAAGAAGAAACATGGCAAGGCAATTCTCTGATGGATGGGATGGATTGGAATATGTCTGAAAACAGAAAGGGATATGTGAGTTATGAAAAGAAACTGAAAATGAAAGAACGTAAAAGAATGAAAATAGTGGATCTGTCTAGCTCAGGGGTGGGGAACGTCAGGCCTGGGGGCCGTTTAAGGTCCGCAAAATCATTTGGTCTGGCCCTTCGTGGGTCCTGGCAGATCTCTAGCTCAAAAGGATCTAAGACTGGTGATCTGCCCCCTCCTGCGGACGGGAATAGACTCTATTCAAGGTGGATGTGAGTTTGTTTTGCTGAGAAAAGGAACCTTCTTTCCTCCTTGCAGAAGAGTCATTAGCTATGGAGCTGCTAGGACCACCCAAGGAACTGTGTTAACCCTTTCCCACCCGGGCCGTGGAGAAACGTATTCCCTCTGTACTACAAGAGGGCTGGGGGCAGAAGTGGCAACAATTGAGGGGTTAAAGGGGGCAGGGCCAGAATCCTTGGGGGGGCTTGGTCAGCTAATTTTTAAGTTGACAATTTTGTATGGCCCGCAAATGATGTTATAAATATCCAAATGGCCCTTGGCGGAAAAAAAGGTTTCCCACACCTGGTCTAGCTCAACAAAATGTTGCCTGAGAATCCTGGATTTGTGTTATCATTCCAGAAAAGTACTGAATCAACCCAAAACAGCAATGTTTGTGTATGTTTGGAAACTTCATAATGCACACTCCTACACTGCATACTGAATTCAAAATAAAAGCACCTGCATTTTCTTTTGATTCTAATGCTGCATTTTCATCTTTCCTGTGACTTTGCATCCTGCCATCTATATATACTCATCACACAAAAATTACCATTTACTTTTTTGTAATGTGCTTTGCAATAAAATTTTATGCATCTTGTATAATCTATTGTATATATTTTATACCTCTAAGATGTCTAATATAAGGGAACTGTAGAATTATTTATGAACTGACTGCTGCTGCACTATATTAAGTGCCCATTAGAACATTCAAAAGCCGAGCGACGCTAAGTGAAGACACTCAGCACTGGATCCGGCCCACCATAGTAACTACATCTGAAATAATTACTATGCAGCATATAAATATGCAGCGCTTAAAGCTTGCCAGTGCAGACCTTGCTAATGGACATGTCTTTCCCGGATGAATCAATAGGCTTTGGATTCTGAAATGTAATTCCGATTCTCTCTGCCCTTTTATTTGTCTCATTCGACACTAATGTCACCCCACTTCACTGAGGGCTGGCCTAGGCATCGCCACCTCCATGAGAGTGCCACCCCAAAGCATTTTTTTTCCATACCAGCCTCTTCAGCCCAAAACTCTGCCGAGCAACGCAAACAATATTGGAGCAGATGCGTACGGAAAGCAGCTCTTAGAGATTAGGCTTCCATGTGGAGCACCACCGCAGGGAAGAACTTTGGAACAAAGCTTACCTAAGGGGCAGTAATGTTGGAGCTGGCGCTGAGCCAGGCTGGAGACAATGGAGCTGTGAGAGCCTCTGCCTGCCAAAGCGGCTTCTCAGCTTTGTTTGATTCCGCAGCTGGGAGGGCTGAAGTGGTAACGGCAGCAACACCATAAGGGGAGGCATGTACCCAAAGTCTATTCAGCCCCTATGGAAAGAACTCCTCTCGCACTTGGCTTTGAAAACAGCTCTTTTTCTTTACAATTAGGGTTGCCAACCTCCAGGTACTAGCTGGAGATCTCCTGCTATTACAACTGATCTCCAGCCGATAGAGGATCAGTTCACCTGGAGAAAATGGCTTCTTTGGCGATTGGACTCTATGGCATTGAAGTCCCTCCCCTCCCTCCTCAGGCTCTGCCCCCAAAACCTCCCACTGGAGGCGAAGAGGGACCTGGCAACCCTATTTACAACAGAAATTCTGTGAGTGCCTTGTACTGACTAAACCCGAACATTGGCTTGGATCCACCAGCAGATTGCCACAAGTGGAAGGCATTTCTGTTGGACAGTGGAGCACAACTTTCGCACCTCCTCCCCTCCACTGCAGTCCAGAAATGCCACCCAAGAAGAGACACCCCAAGAAAACATAGGGGAGGGGGATTCAGAGGTCTGCAGAAAGAAAAAGGAATTACTGAAAATACCCCCACATTTGTTTATGGAAATCTTCCACTGGATCCAAGTCATTGTGCCTTAAGTGGACCATGGATTGTTAGTGAGAAGTATTTAACAATGTACATCACTGCTAACAGATTTATCTGAGATGTATTTTTTTTAATCACAAAAATAGGACTAGTATTCTTTTTCACATTTCTATAAAACAGTATTTAGCAACCATTTACAAATCAGGAAATAGCACAGAATGCTGGACTAGCCTGAAATTTGAAAACTGAGATTGAATAAGCTTCACAGCGCATTCCTGAGAATGCGAGCCGATTGGGCTTAGGAGGCGGCGTGACCTCGCCGCCAACGTAAGTGCCTCTTGTTCCATGACAAGAAGCACTTATGCTGGTGGCGAGGGCAGTTCCATCTGTGCCTGAGCAGCATGGAGCTGCACGCTGCTTCTCCGCTGGCGCAGTCTCCCCGTGGTGCAGATCACGGCGGAGACTTGGGGTGCCAGCATGGGAGGGTGTTCCCGGGGCGGGAGGAGGAGCCGCGTTAGATGCGGAGAACAGCGTTACTGCGCCTTTTTAGCAGGCGCAGACTTGCTGTTCTCTATGGGGCGAAAAGGCCCCATTTAACAACAAAAAAGCAGCGAAAAGGCTTTTGTTTTCGTTTTTTGGCGTAGGTGGAACAGTTTTAGGAGGTGGTGCCACTGCGCCTTCTCCCCGCTGTTCCCCTACTCCGAATCTCAGGAATGCACTGTCAGTTGACCAGTTATAAAAATGTCTGCATTTGGATGCCATGGCAATTTGGAATTTGAATGAAGGTTTCCCAAACCAGAAAGCTTTCAATTGTAAAGGAAAAGCTTAGTTTGACATTAATACTGGGAAGGAAGAAGTTAAGGAGATTTCTGCCTCTGTCCCACCTGCATAGGAGTGAGTTACTAAGCAGAGACACCTTTTCTGATATTCCCGCAGTCTTTGTTCAATTCAAATAGCAGTTGTTTAACTTGTAGGTGGAATTGTATGACTGGAAGATAACCTAGACTGGTGGTCATGGTGCCCCACCCACTGGGTCAAAATTCATATAGAGCTGCCATAGAGAGCAGTGCTACCATGCCTCCTGCTTCTCCTTGCACATGCAATAAGAGGAGCAGCAGGATAGAGGGTTGAGATAATTCAGAAGTGGAGAAGTTTCCTTTTTAACACTGGCAGTTTAACATCTTTCTGTCACATGACTGTGATGTTCCCTGACTACCTACCACATGCTTGCAGCTCAGTGGATTCCATGCTTCTTCCTGGGGTTAAAGGTGGTTCCTGAGTCTGAAAAGATTGAAGACTATTGGTCTCAACTGAGAACAATTGTGGGACAGTGATTCAAGCTGGGAGATCCAGGTACAAAATCCCTTTCAACCAGTCTGCTCTCAGTCTGACTTATTTCACAGGGCTGCTCTAAGGAGGAAAGGAGGACCATGTATACATCTGAGTGTTCTTTAGAGGAAAGTTGAGACAAAAAAAGTAATAGATCAATGCGTTCTCCAAGTCAGGACAAGGGCAGAAGGCTGGTGAGGATTTCACTCCATCCTTGCATTAAAATATCACCAGGATGTGTCAGTGTGCCTCAATGCCTACAGTTAAGGTTTGTTGCCACTCAGATCATTTTAAAGCTGCTGGGGTTAAGAATACCTGCTTCCTCAAAACAATCACCAAGTGAGACAGTTTGCAACTGCATAATCATTTCTCAGTTGACTTCTCTCATATGGAAGCCTGTTCACCTGCTCTTCTTCTCAACTTCAGTGTTTTGTTTAATGTCTGAAAACAGTGAAAGATAATAATATTTAGAAAACAAATAGAATGAAGCCTGTGTTCAAATGCATTATTTGTATAATTATCATATAATTAAAGTAATTACAGATTGTGGGTATAAACCTTGTCTTTATTTATATCTTGAGGGGACGTAACTGTGCTCATCAAATGAAAAGCACACACAAAAAAGCTAGGAGATGCTGTCATTTTGGGAAGAAACATAACTTTAATATGAATAAAGAAACATCCGCATTTGTATATTTTCATGGGAAACAAAGATACATCTTTAAAAGTGGTACGTTTGTTGCTGAATTCATATGAAACTGCATTTTATCAGGTTTAAACCATTTTATGTCATTTTCATTACAATTACACTCCCAATAGCTCCAGTTTTCAATGCAATGCAATTATTATTAATAGGAGGAGGAGGAGGAGGAGGAGAAGAAGAAGACACCTTGTGAGGTAGGTGGGGCTGAGAGAGTTCATAGAACTGTGACTAGCCCAAGTCACCCAGCTGGCTTCATGTGTAGGAGTGGGGAAACCAACCCGGTTCACCAGATTAGAGTCCGCCGCTCATGTGGAAGAGTGGGGAATCAAACCTGGTTCTCCAGATTAGAGTCTACTGCTCTTAACCACTACACCATGCTGGCTCTCTCCAAGGCAATATAGCATCAATTTATTACATTTATAGCATGCATATTTTGATCAATATGGATGAACTGTATTGACTATGTTATAGCATGCCTGTTATAGTCAAGGTCAAAGGCAGCAAGCAGAAAAGTGCCAAGAGATTAAAAAGTCAGATCAATTCAGTCAACTCCAAGTAACCACACATGCTTGACTGTGTAAGCTTGAGTGAGAAAACCTTCTCCTGTCAAAAGCAGTCATGATTCTTGTATACACATTTGCTAGTGATGCCCACAGTGACTTAATATTGTCAGTATAGTTGCTTCAGATGGAATATACTTCGGCCAAATAATAAGTGAAGAAATGTGCATGCGAAGGTGCATCTCTCTTCCTTTTCTCAAGAAAGGTCCATTCATGTGCAACACACTCAGGGGATGGGAATGCTTCTAGAACACTAGTTTGTCCACAGTGTACACCAATGTTGTCCAGAATGAGTTGTTTCAGTGCCCGTACATGCAAAAAGTTCACTATCCCCACCCAGAAATAGATTAGTCAGGGCCAAAGAACAATACTGAAAAGGGAAGAAAAAACTGATACATAGTATGACAACTGACTTGTCCCCAGCATTCTCTAACACAGAATCACTATATCCCTGGATTTCTCCCAACTTGGCTTCAGGATTGGCAAATCAAAATGAAGATACAATCTATCTCCCAACTGCCTAAGTTTTGAATGAATTTGCTTTCCAGCAAAAAGACCCCTGAAGACACTCACCCACATGGAGGGACCATGGTTCTGTGGCAGAGAATCTGTTTTGCATCAGAAGGTCCCAAGTCCAATCTCTGACATCACTAGTTTAACAGCTCAGATAGGGAGTGATGCCCAAGACCCTGGAGCGCTGCTGACAGCCCAATGCTCTGACTCAGCATAAGGCAGCTTCATGAGCTTACATGTATCCTATGATGGACAATTCTCCCTCTCCTCTTCTGATCCTCTGCAGGTAGGTAGTCTGCATGCTTTGTTCATTAAAGTAATGGCTGTATAATATTTAAAATCCTAGTGCTTTTTGGACTCTTCTTCTAATGCTGAAACAAAAGGTCAATGATCTTTATTCCCAGCCCAATTTGTTCTGTACTTGGCAAGAAAAGAGCTGAGGCTTCAGGAAGCAAAAGTGAAAAAGTAAAATGAATGCGGCTTCAGCCGACTAACTGAGAAGCAGAAAGACACATCATGCTCAAGACCATCTTAACCAATGTGAGAGTTCTAACACATCCACAAAGCCGCAAGCACCTAAACACTGAATCAATGGATGTCCTTTTCCTGTATTAGAACAGGGCAATAATATGGAAGTATGTGTTCAGCATAGGGTTAAGGTTAGGCTGGATAGAGATTAGAACCTGGGAATAGTTTCACATGAGTAGTTGTGATAGTCTGTAGTAGCAGAAAAGAATTTCAGCCCAATAGCATCTTAGAGACCCACAAACTTTCCCAGGGTATAAGCTTTTGTGAGTCAAAGCTCACTTTGTTAGATAAGAGCTTTGACTCATAAAAGCTTATACCCTGGAAAATGTGCTACTGGATTAGAATAGACTGTGGTGACTGTTAACTTCCTTGTATAAGCTTCACTCGAAACCAAACACAATTAACTAGGTCATGGCTTTCCTGGAAGTTACTGACCAGGCGTTAGGATCTCTGTTACAGTGACTGGAACCAGTTCCATTTGCTACCAGTCTGGCTTTTACTTGAGTTTTGGAAGCCCATTTTTCAAGCCTCCCATACAGTAAATTCATAGAATTGGGCTGTATGTCAGGTAGATGGTAAAATGCTAACTCATATCAAGCATTTCTTTTCACTTGAAAAGTGGACTTTAGGGCCATTCCTAGAAACATTAAGCATCACATGATGGCAGCAACACTCCAAAGTTCATAGTATACCCGCTTAACACTATGTAGGTTCATATCGGTCAAGTTTCTACCTGCACTGAGATCTGAGAACACATCACTTGCAGAGAGGGATTCTTACAATGAAATTCATAGTTAAGCACTATATCCCAGGCAGCTGTGTCAGATTCTTTGCAAAAGGATTGAGCAGCTCTGTTGCTTTGACACATTTCTTTTATTTCCATTCTTCATTCAGTGGCATAATCATGATTAATGAGATGGTTCAAGGTGTATTCTCTTCTTTTGCTTATTTTTCTGTTGTCACCTTTAAAAAATGAGAATGGTAGTCTTTTTTAGTCTTTTTTAGTCTTCATTTTAAGTGAAGGTTAAATTGTCTAAGTGAACATTTTCCACATTTCCAACTGATAAACAGAATCTTATGACTCTCAAGTGCCCCTGAATGGGAGGTACATTCATTTATTTAGATTTACAACCTGCTTTATCCACAAGGGTTCACAGTGGGTAACTGCCTCTATAAAGAAATGTTTTACCATGTAAAATGTAATATATTGAAAAGAAAATATAATAAAATGCAATACTGTTCCATGAAAAGAAATCCTCGTTATCCCCAGACACTAAAGAATTGTTCGAACGGGGGATTTTTATATTGTCTCTGGAAGACAGTCAGGATTGAGCTCAAGATTGGGAATTCCAGCACTGCTGAATTAATTTTGAATACAGGGGAGTGAGTGTTTGATCGTGTTAGTTACATTTAGTGTGAAGATGGTAGTATTTAAGGGAATGTTCTTGGTTGATCGTGATAAGCCATAAAGGAAGCAGGTATGTACAAACAACCTTGGTTTAGGTTTTGTTGTTGCTGTTTTTAAATCTCTCTGACTTTCTATAAAACTGTCTCCTCATCTTTTACACTCTGCCCTGTTCTCTATTGAGCCAACCAGGCATGAATGCATAGGGGTCTCCAGCAGTTGGCTATGATCAGACCAAGCAGGAGCTGACTTTCAGTGTAAGAGCAGGAGCTGGGTAGCAGCTGCTGGGGCCTTTGCTGTAGAAGCTGTCTGAGACTAAGTACAGTTTTGGGGGGAGATGTCGAACCAGTCAAAGCTAGAGCTCAGCTAAAGGCTTATATAAGGGACCTGATAATCCCACCCCTTCATGTAGCCAGAGCTGGATCCTGCAACTTTCCAGGAAGTAGTGCTGTTCTCCCACATGAGATTAGAGTGTGGGATGCCTCAAGCTGCCAGGCATGTATTCCTTCACCTAGTCCAGGCCTCAGCTCTGGCTCTCCACCTTCTTTGTTCCTAGACTCCTTGGATTGACTCTGGGGGTGCTGGAGGTGGATGGATCCACTCAGGGCGCTCCTGGTCTGCTTGTCCTACTGATCTTAACAGGAGAATGCTGTGGTAGAGATGTCCTGGGTGTAGGGTTGGAGATTTTGGGGGTGGAGTCTGGGAAGGACACTGTTTGAGGAGGAGAGGAAGTCCAGCAGGGTATAATGCCATAGAATCCACCCTGCAAAACAGCCATTTTCTCCAGGGGAACTGATCTTACCGGTAGTTGTATGGAGATCAATTGTAATAGCAGGAGATCTCCAGGTATCACCTGGAGGTTGGCAACCCTACTTGGATGTGATGGTGACTACAAATGACTTCACTAACTTCAAAAATGAGGAAAAGGAGAGGAGAAGGAACTGGCATTGGCAGAAGGTTGTATACCCAATGAACCAAAAATGTCTGCAGCTATCACTGATTCTAGGCAACAACAGTTGCTTCAAATAAAAGCAACTGCATAACTGTTTAAAAGAAGATATTTTGTTTGCATAATCATCTATCAATGATTATTGAGGTATTTCTCCATATTTACTGTGCAATAAGGCCAATCTTTTATTGAGCAACTTACTTATTTTAAGTCTCATAAAATTTAAAAAGCAACAGAACTCACTTGTTTGAAAAAGCAGCGTAATTACCACCTCTGTGTTTCTGTATGTTTTTTCTGTATCAGAAAAAGGGCTGTAAATGCACAAGTGCAAAGAATACAACATATTTTTAGGGAAAGGATTGAGTCAGATAAATATAGCTTGTGAAAACCAATCTTTACAGCTCAAATTTCCATAGTGTGTATCTTTTTGCATATAGTTTTTTACCCTTTCTAGGCTTCCTTGCTACTTTTCTAGTTCATGCACAGGCTTTTATTTGGCTGTAGCTGGTATTAATATTTAATGGATTTAATGGAGATCTTGTTTAAAATATGTTGCCTGATTTGTATTGATTTGCTGTTACCAGTTCTATGCCCTTCCTTCTTTTTGCCAGTTTTTCATTTTGCCATTCTTGGTTGGGTCTCTTTTTTATCATGTGGTACACCTTTTCTATTTTACATTTGGGGGAGGTTGTTTGTGGTTTTTAGGTAAAGAAAAAACTCAGAATTTACTTAACTGTAGCCTATGGAAGTCAGTAGCATTGGTGAGAAATAATTTTATTAATGTTATTGATCAATCTCCCCCACACACATACTCAAATATCACTCTCTATTGAATGAATGCTTTTTGCTCTCATTATTTCGGTAATGAACAGTAAACTGTCCTTTACCTCACTGGAATGGAAATCTTTGTCAGGTTAATCAGGGCAACAATGCCTGCTCCCATATTGTCTTAATACTACACAAAATGGACAGCCAAATTTGTTGAGTCTCCCCTGCTGTACATCAGTTAGAGTCTTGCAAAAATGTGAAACCAAACAGTGCTTGAGCGGACTTACCACCTGTTCGTCTTTACCTTATATCTTCAAGCTCATTACAAAATCTGAACAGAAAATGAAGAACTCAGGTTTAAGCCTCCAGAAACTACTTGATTTCCATAAGGAAACTTCTGTGTTATGGATCAACGAAACAGCTTTCCCAGCAAAGAAGTGCCTTGATACTCATCCTTGAAGCCACCACCTTGCTGTGTTCACCAACTGAGTATCCCGGGAATATACAGAAAAAAGACAAAGTTTATTTATTTAAGAAATTTAGTGTAGCTTGTTTTTTGTAAGTAAATGTGTCCAAAAAACACAATGAAGGGCCTTCAGCTTGCTGTGTGGCCTTAAGCAGGTTACCACATGATTGTGTGTACAGAGCTTTCAGCTAAAAAAAGACATTGTGGCCCAGACAGACTTTTAGCAGGTCACCCTGAGTTGAAACAGCCAGTTTTCCCCCTCAGTCTCACCTAATTATTCTCCTTACTACTCATGCCAGCTTTCATCCATTCAAATCCCATGATCCTTACCGCAGCCTTTTTGGCGATCCAAGGAATCTCCTTTCTCCCCCTTTTAACAGCAGAAATCCTGGTTAGTTCCAACCCACTGTTTGCTTTTCGTTCTTATTTGTCAGCTTCCCAAATGTAAGTTTTGACAGCAGTTCAAAGATACAGGCTGCAGAGAGTGCGATCATAATTTCTGATGGAAACTTTTATTTATTTAAATATTTATTTATTTCATTTTAGCCCACCTTTCTTGCGGAGACTCAAGGAGGATTGCAAAATACAAAAACCCAAACCACTATTTTATCAGATGGTATAAGATATCCATTAAACAATGCAGTGGGACTAGGTTTACAGAATTAGAAAACAAAGCAAGCAAACAAACAAACAACCCCCCCTTCTGTACCCAGCATGATATATTTTAATGCAGAAAGCAGGTATGGATCTTGTGCTTAAGTAATGGGAATGAAAATAGCAAAAGGTTCAGCTAGTGGCTGAAAGCACTCTGATTAATTACCATGGGTCCTTGATTAATTATCTGAATGCCAGGCACTGGGAGAGGTAAGGCTTTTCCGGGTTATTGAATTATGTGTAGTCCTGTTCCTTCTGCTGGCTCTCTGCTGAGTAGAAGTTTATCTGTTTGCTCTAGTGCAGAATAAGGAGGCTAGCAGGTCGCAACACAATAATGGACGTGACGTGAAAAAAATGAGGTAGAATATAAAGGACTATTTCAGCAGGGGGAACTCGCTAGTTATTCATATAGGACATACCTGTTCAATTACCCTGCCAAAGCAGTCATGCCAATTTGCCAAGTAGACTTTGGTGAAAAAAATCTGACAAGAGCCTTTTTGGGAAATTCAAGCATATAATGTCTACTGGCTCACTCTTATCCACAAGTTTATTCATACTAACCAAGAATTCCAAAAGGTTTGTGATACAGTACTTCCTTTTTCAGAAGCCATGCTGATTTCTGTACAGTAGGGCTTGTTTCTCTTTATGTTCAGTAACTCTATGTTTAACAATGGTTTCGACCTGAAACAGATGAACAAGCATTACATTTGCTACTTTTGAATCCTCTTGTAGGGATGTCAATTTTAGTAAAACGTTGCCCTTTTTGTCAGATTAACAATTTCACATTTGAGTTGTTTAAGGAGACTTGAATGCATGTCATCCAGATTTTTAATTTGTCCATTAATTCTAGATCCCTTGCCACTTCTAGTTGACAAGCAGCTCATTCCTGAACTTTGTGCCAGCCGGAGACGGCATAGCCGAGGTGCTGCCATGCCACCTCCAAAGCGGTTTCCCCGCCGCTGAAAGACTAAAAAGGCCTTTTAAAATCTTTGGGGGGGGGAAATGGGGCATTTTTCCCCATTGAAAAGAGCAAGGCTGTACCAGGAAAAACCTGGTGCAGCAACGCTGTTGGTGGAGGGGACGTTCTCGGGCTGGAGGGGCTTAGAAAGCTGACTAACGTCAGCTCCGCCCCTGGGGATGCCCCCCCTCCCATGCCGGTGCAGCATTTCTCTTCCGGGATTTAGGTCCCGGAGAGACTGTGGCAGCAGGGGAGTGGCATGCAGCTCCGCCGTGCCCAGGCACTGATGGAACTGCCCCCGCTGCCAGCGTAAGGGCCTCTTATCACGGAATAAGAGAGCACTTACGCTGGCGGCGGGGTCATGCTGCCTCCAAAGAATACCTGCTTAAAGATCTGTGGGTAAAAGAAATACAAAAAGAAAAGTTATGGATTCCTATAGAATATTGCTATAAATACCCACAATAATAGCAAAGCCCAGAAAGCTGTGTATTCTAACAGTAATTTTAAAGAGTTTTGGACCCATTTCTGTACATCTCTTTGAAGAACAGGGCATCTAATCCAGCAGCACTTATTTTCCAGTTTAATGTGCCATACACAAAATGGAAGACTGGACATCTTGAAGACATCATTATTCTGAACCTGCCATTAAAAGATTGACAGCCAAACTAGCATCTTCCACACAGCAGTTTGTTTGTACATTTTAAAGATGCACCCTTGTTCTGGTTTCTACAATATTTTTCAAATGTCTCCAAGCACTAATAATGCAACCATCCCTTCACAATATGACCCCAAATTCCAAACAGAAGCATTGCCATACGTATAAATGATCAGAGTTTGGTAACTTCTGTTTTCATTCATGGGGAGCTGTGAAGGTAGAAAGGTCACTCTCATTAGTGCTGAAATCTGTTCTTGCTCTGGTGACTGACCACCTGTATACCCTTTTAAGCAGGTATTAACAACTGATTTGGGAGCATGTCAAAACAGCCAGCCTTTTCAGGATAAAATGCAATACATCCTTTTTCTGAAAACCCACAAAAATGTTCAAGAACTTTGTCCTACCATCTCCTACGGTTCTCCATGGTCAATTGAGATATCATTGATGTTGCATTGAGATTGTAAATGGAATGAATGTATTATTGGCTGGTTACATTTATACCAATGTTAGTGCTTTAATGGTTTTATTATATTTTTCTGCCACGTCGACAGACTCAATATATGACGAGGCTGAAATCTCTATGAATTAGGGGTGTGCAATCAAATATTGCCAACCCAATAAAATGCCAAATATTTCCTGGACTGGAGCAGCAGTATCCAAGACTATGAAAGGCACCCCTGATATTTCCCAGTATTTTACTCCTGATAAATATCAGAAATACCCAAAATCAGGGTGGAAGGGCTTTCTGCTGTTCTGCAGGTGGTGCATCTGGAAGCCAGGCCTCCTGCCCTCTATTTTCAGAGTGCCCTAAGCTGGTTTGCACCACACTGGTCCTTTAAACAGCCATGATTTTCAGTGGAGTCTGGAGTCTGGAGGCTAGGTTTACCATCCAGTGAAACCAGCCCATAAAGATTTAATGGGTCAATCTACTGTGGACCAGCTGGGGTGCAGCTCCTCTCCTTGCATGTTCCTGCTGCATGTAGGCACTTTAAAATATGCTTTAATTTCATTTGTAACTTTGGGAAAAGATCCTTTCCGTCTTCACTCAATTTTGGGAGAATTGGTATTTTTACAATATTATTGTTAATGGAAATTTTTCTTGAAAACAATATTCATGCCCTTCCCACCTTTCTGCTACAGAATTAAAATAATGGTGTAGTGGTTAAGAGCGGTGAACCAGGGTTTGTTTCCCTACTCCTACACATGAAGCCTGCTGGGTGACCTTGGGCTAGTCACAGCTCTCTCCGAACTCTCTCAGCCCCACCTACCTCACAAGGTATCTGATGTGGGAGAGGAAAAGGAAAGTGATTGTAAGCCAGTTTGAGACTCCTTAAAGGTAGAGAAAATTGGGGTGTAAAAACCAACTCTTTTTCTAATAAAAATAATAATAATGAACATAATTTGAGCTCACTTTTCTATATACATGTGCATGTAACAAAGCCATGGTTCAAATATTCAGACTTTCAGCTGTTGAGCATTTCTTTCCCAGCAGCATCAGCCCAACTTTACACAATGTACTTGAGGTAGTTTACAATAACATCAAACGATTTAAAAAGTACCATCCATAAAAACTACCATCAGCAACATAAAACAGTAATTGCAGAAGAAATCTAAAAGATAAGCAGGATACTCAGATTAATGGTGAACCAAACAGTGTCTTCAGTTGCCACCGAAAAGATGCCACGGAGGGAAACACACAGACTTCTAATGGGAGGGCATTTCAGAGAGAGGGGGCCACAGCTGAAAAGGCAGCCTTTCTCTTTTCATTCAGAAGAAGGACGTGGTGCCTGCAACAATGACCAGTGTCCAGGTAGGACAGTGTAGGAGGGATGGTCCTTAAAGTACCACAGTCTCCAAAGGTACAGGACTTTATGAGTCAAAATCAGAATTTTGAATCGGGCCCAGAAAAAAATAGTAATCGTGGTAGAGCTTTAAAATCAGGGTGATGTCTCAACTATAACTAAACCCAACCAATTATTAGCCAGCTGCTTTTTGAACCAACTGAAGTCTCCAAACAGTTTTCAATATTAGCCCTCTATTCTATTCTATTCTATTCTATTCTATTCTATTCTATTCTATTCTATTCTATTCTATTCTATTCTCTGCTCAGAAGTTGTCATTCAACAACCCACCAGTGATTGTCTGAAGAGTTTTTACACTCTGCTAGGATCTCACAGGTCATGTGTTTCCAGTGCCTCTCTTTGCTTCCAGCAGCTAAATCTCATTAAAAAGGGCTAAAAAATACATTAGATGCTCCACTAAAATGATTTCCATGAAAGCAGTTCTGAGAGTGAAGATTATTTTTGCCTCTGAAGCTGCTCCCTTCCAGAAGCTAAATAAATAATAATTAATAACTTATTTATAAAGCCCTGCCATCATCAGCAAGGAGCTTACAGCACTGTACAAGATCATCAAAACATGATCAAAACCTAATGAACAGAAGTTCACCCTCATTAAAATTCAAGCAACAGGACAATTACAGATGTGAAGACATGTTTTCCAACCACTGTCTCTGTTCACACAACTGGACTTAACACTGCGCTGCTACTGGAAGAGAAGTTATTCCAGATCTCCTGCAATCTGTATGCGTAAAAGACCTAGCAACACTTTCCCTTTGACCTTCATCCTCCTTTATGAATACTTTCAATGCAACCCTAAACAGAGTCCCACCCTTCTCAATCCACAAAGGACAATGGGTTTAGAAGGGTCTTAACTCCATTTAGGACTGCTCTGTTAGTTCTATTGAGATTAACTCACCACCTTTCTTTTTCATTGGATCCCGAAGAGCAGTTCCTGCTGAGAAAAATGCTGTGGCCAAGCTATAATCAGAACTGGGCAGCATGAAATAGATGTATTTGAAATTTGTATTCATTCCCTGTTGCTGTGTCCCACTGGGATTCTGCTTCAGCTTCAGGAGCACAAGTTACTGTTTGTGCTGAAGCAGCCAAAATTGACTCATAAAAAGATTATGATCGTAGATGTTGAAATAAAAATTAAGCAATACATTAGCAAAAATGAACAGCTCATCTATCACTGTACCCACAGCTGGACATACCACTGTTCTTGTATTTCTCCTAACTTGAAGGGGGAAAGGATGCAAGTTTGCTTCACTGTCTACAGAAGTTAATGATTCAGGCGATTACCCTACGACACTGCTCCTGCCTCCGAGAGGTATGTATGTTTTCCCACAGGGAGAAAAATAGCAGTTCTGGAGAGGGGGTGATTTGCATGGAGGCAGGGCATTGGGAGAACCCATTAAAACAGCGACATGCCTCTAGTCTGAACTGGTGCCCTTCTCATTGCTTTTAGCCTCTCTTACACCATATTTAAATGCTCTTGCAAGCTATGGTCTGTCTCCAGCCTGTATGTTTTAAACCACCCCTCCAATTTTTAAAACGCTATGCAGATCTTTGAGTTGCAATGCATTATTGTGATTATGACCTTCTGCCTGCCCTGTGTCTACTTCATACCTTACATTTTTGGCACATACATATTAAAGAGTCCCAACTTGGGTATCAAAAGTTGGTCACACTGAGTGAAAGTGCCAATAGGATTACATCCGGGCTTGATGTTTTGCCTTTTCACTCAGAAGTAACTCCCTATTATGTTCAACAGTTCTTACTTCCAAGAAAGTGTGCCTATGATTGCAGCCACAGTGAATTCCATAATGTGAAATGTGCAAGTGTTCATTTCATTATGCGTCCACTTCAGAGTCTGAGTGGTGCATGGTGGTTCATACCAGAAAAGTAACATTCATGAGACTTGAAATACCTGTGACTTTAAAAGGGAATTTTGTATTTACTCCAGGATTTAAGTAATTATTCAAATCCTAGATGAGATGTGTGTGTGTTCAAAACCAGTCATTACTACAGCAGTCGAAGCTGTTAAACATCAAAAGACAGCAAACAAAACAAATGAGAATTGTAAGACCCACCCCCTACCCCTCCTCCTCTGAACAACATCAAAACCATTACCTCTTACAAATAGATTAGATAAGTGAAAAAAAGAAAAATACAGTGAGGAAATAATGGAAATCATATAGCAAATGTTAGTCTGCCATTAACAGCCGGTGCTGGCGATAAGGTTCAGCTCTTGAACTACTGAAATGGGGGGAAACAGATTAAAAGTGGTTGCTTTGATGCCTTAGTACACTATCTATTTAATTTAAGATTACATAGTTCACAAGGTGTAAATCTCCAAATATTTCACAAAATCCTTTAACAGCCTTCTGAAACATTACAGAATAACAGAAAATTCCCTCATGCTGTCCAACATTTTACACATGCACAAATACAGAGGCAACAGGGATAAGCAAAATGCTGTTTTGGAGTGTAGTTTGAGGAGTATATGGGCACAGAAGCTTCCCATAGACCCTGTTTCTTAAAGCAGAGGTGCAAATTCAGCACCTAAACAGAAGTACAATATAGCACAGGAATTTTATACATCAAAAGCTGGCTTTCTTTCACAGAGTGCATCTCCTATGCATGGTCCTGTGGCATTTCATATTTTCACCTGTTAGACGACTGACTACTGAAGACTCTTCATGCCAGCAACACAGATGCCTATTGTGGAGACTTTTGGCATGCCATAGAGTATCCCTATAGTGCACAAATCCAAATACTGCACACAATATTCATTCCCCATATGAATGCACTGTGATACAGAAGTGATTCTTGCAGCACCTGCCCAGAAGCTGAATATTGGTCCTCTTTTGGACAACTGATGCACCATGATAATGGAGTTCTAGTACCAGATCGATAGGCTCAAATTGCATTGCCACACTTTGCACGAGACTGGATCACATATTACTTCGAGCTCATTCACAGAGATCATCTTGTGTGAGCAATGAAGCATGTGAGCAAAGAGTTCAGTCTGGAGACATTTGGAGACTTGAAGATTGTGGAGTTTGCAGTGTAGCTCCTACAATGAGTATTACATTGCAGGTTTACTCTTCCGATGAATGAGCTGAAAGACCCAAACTAACATCTGATTATCCAACTAACCACTAATGATCAGTCGCTTAGAATATGAGAGAATTGCTCTGTGTGGCATATATATTACATACACACAGAGAGACTAATCCTATGCATGCTTACAATGCTATGCATGCATTGGATTGCAGTAGCAGCCACTGAAACCCTGGTTGGGTTCAAAGGTGTACCCGCAAGCAAAATGAAGACACAATTTTCTTACAAGATTTAAAGAACATTCATAGTATTATTTGTTTGATTGTGTTGACCAGTACAGGCAAATGTTCTGGGAGGAGGAGGGTAATGTATTTGTAAATGAAAATGCTAATGATGCATTAGAAAATTGTAAAAGAATGTATTTGTTCCAAAGCAATATAAAGTAAGTGGGGAAAATAAGTATGCCACATATAAGTGTGTGAGCTGTCTGACGCCAGGAAAAAAGAGGGGCTGTTGCCATGTGCTGATTTAGTGGGAAGCTGCAAAGGCACATGCCGTAAATTACTATGGTCCAGAGTAACTTGAACAAACATCTGCCAAAGGTGTGTTTGATAGATTGTCACAATAGTCAAATGACTGTTACATAATAATTGACTGTGGAATTGAGCCATAGGGACTGCCTGTGAGACTGGGGCCTCTATATCATGTTGAGCAAAATCTTATTGGTTGTTTTGTGCAGAAGCCTGAGGCTTTGCTTGCCGATGAAATGTACTTTTCCAGATGGCTCAGAATGCAGAACGTAATCATGTCTCATGTCGTTTGCGTGCAGTGGTTTCCTAATATTTTTGAAAACCCAGCAGTTAATTGAAAGTTTTATAATAAATGTGATTGGAATCAAAAGCATCTCACTGAATGAAATGGGTAGTCATCTTTTAAGGAACTGGAAGGAGAAAGAATTGTTTGGAAAAGCTGCTTGTGTGAGCATGAGAGGGACTGAATAAACACAAGGAAAGGGGGAGCTATTGATTTCTGTCTAACCAACCCAATATTCAATTGCAATCAAATGAAGAGATCTTAGCGCACAGGAAGCCCAAGAAACGCTCTCCATGAAACTACATCTACCTCTGTTGTCAAAGATTTAAGAACAGAGTAGAGGCAAAACCATTCTGTCAGTTTTGGTTGACTGTAGAATGGGGGGAGACCTTTTTTGTAAATTGTTCAGCCCCTTTCTTTTTCAGAAATGTAGTATTCCCGTTAAGAGCAGGTGTTTGAAAAGAGCAAATGTTTTGGGACATTTTTTACTCTATTCAAAAGATCACATTTGGGATGACCTTAAATAAGATGATGAATAACCTAATGCTAATGTGAGTACATACACCCAGTTATGCAGATTCTTTTAAATTTGTTTAAGATACAGGCACTAAGGATTGTAGAACTAGCATTTATTCCAGAATGTTAAAAATCTGTCCCTTTACATGTGGTGTTATGGTTAGAGTGTCTACTCTGCCATGAAGCTCAGCCAATCACTCTCTCTTGCTCAGCCCAACCTACTTCACATGGTTATTATGAGGATAAAATGGGGAAAGGAAAACCATGTACAGTGCCCTAAGATCCTTGAAGAAATGCAGAATAAAAATGTACTAAATAGATAAGTAAGTCCACCTTCTTGCAAGCTTTGCAGATCTGTTTAATTTTTTTCTGTTGTTTGTTTTATCGTTCAGTCACTTAGGCAGTGTTGATTGAGAGCTGCTCAGTCATATTTCGTTCTATGACTTGACTTGCTGTACCGACAGATGTTTTTACCTTGAATACCCACAATATTTTCTCCTTCCTCTGTCTTACCAGGGATGTCCAGACAGCAATTTGCTAACTCAAGATCCAAAATGAACAATGTCTCTTCATAAATATCAAAAAAGCTCTAATCCGAACAACATAACTTCCAACATTGGAGGGGGGAGGGAGCTGAAAGACTTTCCGTCTGATAATTATTCTGGTGCCTCACTGTCTGGTGTAATTTTCCAGGCAGCAAGACATAAGAGGGGATGGAGCAGCAAGGGAAAGAAGTGACTTAGCAGCTGTAGGTATACTTATAACAGGGAAGTTGGGAATGCAATCACCCTGACGGGTATGTTTGTGCTCAGTATTTCCACGCAGGGTTGAGGGGTGGGAGGTCCTCAGTGCATCAAACTCTGACTCTTGAAAAGAAATCTGGTGATGCCACAAAGCAGTGCCTCTTGATAACCAAAGAGAGCCTGTTACATGTTCACAAAGGGGCATTCTTGAGATTATTTCATACATATACTGTAGCATTTTAGCAACTCAGGGATTAGAAGAAAAGGAACAAAGCACTCTCAGTTACTGTAGTAAAAATGCAGTAGTATAAAAAGCTGCACCCAAGATATTCCTGAAATTCCAGAAGATTACCTTCACCAACCTACCTGTTACATTGACGTAATTATTAACCATGGATCTACTCTATTAAAGGGTATTTCCTATGCTCATGTTTCTTTCTTTACCAAAAATAATGCACAGAAAATGTATTCATATTCAATTGTCATAGAAGTTAAAAGGGCTACAGTAACACAACAGGGGCTACTAAGTCTGTCTGCAGGCATAAACTTGCTTTCTCCATCTCTTCTTTCTCTCCATCTCTTCTTTCTTACCATTCTCTTCGATGACTTGGGCTGTGACAAAGTGTGCTGTGATTATCCTTCTCCAGATCCTTCTCCAGATGATCCTTCTCCAGATGATCCTTATTATTGCATCAGATGCTGAATGTTTCGAGCTTCCAAACATTCTGATATAAACCTTGAAGCAGCATGAATTGTGATTGATGGCATGGAATACCAACAAATAAGAATCATTATTCTGTGCATTCCTCTTGTTAGTAGAGAAGAAAATTATACTATGAATTACACTGCAGGCATCTTAGTATGAACTCAAGGGAGCTAAATTTCAGCTCAGTAGTCCTTATACTTTTTAATTATTTTTCCTTTGTACAACAGAATAAATTTATAATGGATTCACTGAACAATATGGGGGACACTAGGGGATGTTTAAATACCTGCAATTCCCATTGTTATTAATCAAAGGCTGTTTAGATTTCTAGATAAACATTTCCCCTTATGTTTAGAAGACTGAAATGAAGATGAGACAAAACTCTTCCTGCTTGAGAGCCAGTGTGGTGTGGTGGTTAAGAGCGGTGGTTTGGAGCCATGGACTCTAATCTTCCCCACTCCTCCACATGAGCAGCGGACGCTTATCCGGTGAATCAGGTTGGTTTCCCCACTCCTACACATGAAGTCACAGCTCTCCTAGAGCTCTCTCAGCCCCACCTGCTTGACAGGGTGTCTGTTGTGGGGAGGGGAAGGGAAAGTGATTGTAAGCCAGTTTGATTCTTCCTTAAGTGGTAGAGAAAGTCCACATATAAAAACCAACTCTTCTTCTTATACACAGACACAAACAACACATTTAGTAAATCATAAGATATTTCTTTTAGTAATCTGAATTATTTGCACAGGTCATTGTAAACATTTTGTTGATCCATCCAGATTTGCTGTTGATGAAAAAAAGTAGGGTTCCCTTTGACCATCCCCAAAGTCTACATTGAAATCATGGGACCAACATATACATGTCATGAAAATGGGTGCTGTAGTACAGAGAGGAGGTAGATGAAAGTCAATGAAAAGTTGGCTGGCTCCAACCCAATATTTCTAAAAGTAAAAATAACTTGATTCCAACAAAGTGCTTGAATTTTATTTTCAAAGTAACTTGAAACAGTGAAAAGTGGAGTGTTCTTTACCTTCCTTCCTCAGTGAGAGGAACAGATATAACGGAGGACAAGAAAATGATGTAAACCACTTTGGGTCCCCATTGGGGAGAAAGGAGGGATATAAATGAAGTAAATCAAATCAATCAAAATAAATTATCTGCCTTGCCAGTATACTCAGTGTATCACTTGAGGGTTGGTTCAAATGTTACATGTTGTATCATTTCACAATTGTTTGGATGCCAGAAGCAGGCATATGAAATGAAAACAGTGTACAATACACCCATCTCCTTTTCACCATTTGGTTAAGTAGAATTTCAAATCAATATTGGTTCAAAAATACAAATGAATTAGCATGATAATGAAATGATAGAATTATCATGGGCAAACTTTTCTTTGGGTATGGTCTAGGTTATTTATGAAAAACAGGAAACTCAGAAGACAGTTTATCCCATGCATGTTTTGACTTCCCATTAGGGCTGTCGATTCGGTTCGGCCCGAACCGAAAAACAGCCGAATTCTCCCTGATTCGGCGGTTTTTAGTACAGGACGAACTGAACTCGAAAACGGGGGAGCCGAATTCAGCAAGTTCGGGAGTTCACGAATAAATTCGGCAAATTCAGGGTGCAGCAGCATAACCGTCAGTAAGCAGCATTCTCCCCCGGCCAATTGGTGGCCAAGCTGGGTCTTCTTCTGGCCAATCAGTCAGGATTGAGTACTGGAGAAATCAGCTGCTGCGCGGCCCGGCCGGGGAGAGAAAGAGAGAGAAATCCTCGTGGGGGGGGTGCATATTCGCTCCTTTCCGTGGCTGCAGGGGGTACATTTTTGGGGGTAGAGACCCCAAACTTTCAGCATAGCTTCAGACAAGCCTTCTTAAGAGACCCCCCAAGTTTTGTAAACATTGGGTCCGGGGGTCCCAAGATATGGGCTCCACCCCTTTTCCCTCCCCCCTTTTCCATTTCCGTGGCTGCAGGGGGCGCTTTTTTGGGGGCACAGCCCCCAAACTTTCAGCATAACATCAGACAAGCCTTCTTAAGAGACCCCCAAGTTTTGTAAAGATGGGTTCAGTGGGGGCAGAAATATGGGCTCCCCCCTTTTCTCTTTCCGTGGCTGTAGGGGGCGCATTTTTTGGGGTGCAACCCCCAAACATTCAGCATAGCTTCAGACAAGCCTTCTTAAGAGACCCCCCAAGTTTTGTAAACATTGGGTCAGGGGGTCCCGAGATATGGGCTTTCCCCTTTTCCCTATTGGGATGAATGGATCACCCGATCCTGTATGCATCTCCAGAGCGGCAAATCCAAGGCAAAACCTCCCGTGCTTAAATAGAATCGTATTGGATTATCGATTCCTCCCAGCCCCTCCTGATGGAACAGAAGACAGCCACAGTAAGACCCCTTTGGGGGCTTTAATATATAATTTTTCTCCTGTGTGTGTGTGTATGGGTGGGGGGGAAGCAGAGTCTGTGTGTGTGTGGGGAGGGAGAAGTTTCTGTGGGTGGGGGGGAAGCCAAAGGGGGCTTTTGCATGTTCTGCCTGGAGTGCTTGTGCCCCCTCGAGTCTCTATTTTGATGCTTGCTCAAAACTGGTTTTCAAATGGTGACTTAAAGAATGCATTTGCCTGGTCCCGACTCGAGTCCGATGCAAAAGGGGAAATTACACCCTCCTGCTCATTATGCATAGCTAGCTGCCTCTGTCCCTTTCCATGGTTTGCAAACTCCCAGGTGTCAGGTGTTGCTTTGCATGGTTGCAAACGTGTTGCTTTGCATGGTTGTGTTGCTTTGCAGTTGTGTTGCTTTGCAGTTGTGTTGCTTTGCAAACTTCTTCGCACCTGCCCCGCCCTTGCTCCCCGCAGCTCAGCTGTTTGTCGGGGCTGGGAGCTTTGTGCGTGGGCGGCAAGCTCTGCTCAGAGATGCACATTAAGGGTGGGGGGACCCCTTTCGGGGCCCATATCTCAGCCCCCCCCGACCCAATCTTTACAAAACTTGGGGGGTCTGGCAAGAAGGGTCCTTTGAAGCTCCTCTGAAAGTTTGGGACCTCTACCCAAAAAAATGCCCCCCCCGAAGCCGCGGAAAGGAGCGGTTGTGTTTTTAATGGCTTTATTCGGCCTCCTGAACTTTGAATTCGCGCCAAATTGCACAGACCCGAAGTGGGGGAGTTCGGACTTCGGCATATCCTGAATCCAGATGGGCCAAATTCGGCCAAATCCGAACTATACCGAATTTTTTTTTCAACAGCCCTACTTCCCATCAATTGCATTCAAAACAAAAATGTGCTGGGTAACTCCTATAACAACTTCTACCCACTTGTATTATACTGAATTTCAGATGATACAAAATTGAGAAGACAAATAAATAACAAGAAACAGTGTAATCCAAGACAGGAGACTGAATACAATTCAAGCGCTTTGGCTAATAAATGACTAAAATGGCTCGTACTTAAAGGTCAAGTTTTCTACTTAATGAAAAGGTGTTATGGCATGCTGATCAGAAAAGAGATCTGGGAATTGTTGCAAAGCAATACCCTTTTATCCACAAACTCAGTATAGAGCTGAAGTGATTAAAGTGAAACAAGATATTGAACTACATTATGAGCAAGACACTCAATTATTAAGTTCTGTTGTGTTTGCTGGGGGCATCACACCTTGAGAGCCATGACATTCCAATGTACAGCTTTGGAACTGGGACAATAAGAGGTCTACATGTGAACATCTATGACTACTACAAGTATGATCACATTACAAAAGTTGTATATAATCCAACAGTTTCATAGACCAACAACAAACAAAAAATCCCTCTATTTGATCAATTCAAGGAGCATGTCAAGGCTGCTTCACATGAAACTATTTTCCTGCACTGTAGGAAACTACTTTGTAACTATAACCATGCAACTAGTTTCCTATAATCTCTGTGTAGCAAAAAGTTTGTTAATAGGGATGCCATCCTCCTGGTGGGGCCTGGAGATCTCCTGGATTTACAACTCCAAACAACAGAGATTGGTTCTCCTGGAGAAACTGGCAGCTTTGGATGGTGGACTTTGTGGCATTATGCCCCACTGGGGTCCCTCCCCCTTCCTAAACCCCACCCTCCTCAGACTTCACCCTCACAATCTCCAAATATTTCCCCTCTTGGAGTTGGCAACTCTATTAACAATCTATTAAGAGGTTCTGCTTTTCTTGTTGAGTTCCCTGCTTAGTTAAATCCGCCAGGCACCACCCCTTCAGTGACAAGCCAAATGCTTTGTTTCACAAGGCTGTTGGTGGATAATTTCAGTGCTGCTTTTTCTAGTATTAGCTCTTGGTGTGAAGTTTTATTACTGTCATTTTAGTAGTTTAAACTGTTATTGGCTGCTTTCAAGCTATTGATTGTGAGCCACCTTATGTGAACTACAGATCTAAAAGTTACAATATTAATTAAACAATTGCCAAGTTTGGCATGAATATTTGGCCACAAACTACAAATCTGCTTGTGAAGTTCTTGATGTCATAGTACAAAAATTATAATTGTAAAAAATTACTCTGATGCCCTTTCACTAAACTGTCCAAACCACTTCTTTCAGGATTGTTGAGCTTTAGATCTACTGTTTTATTCATTGTGGAGGAGGCAAATGATGTATCTCCTGGCATTGCTCAGTTCTTTCAGTCATGTAATCTCACTCCTTAGAATAAGGGCAAATCAAAAGCAATTCCAATTACCATAAATTTTAATTGGTGTTGCCTTAGCTTTTGATTCATTATTCAAACTGTCTAAAAATGCTGCCTTATGAAATACCAGTAGTCATGTTAGTACACGGCATCTGACTTCAGCAAAAAAAATTCCCTTGCATTCTTGCAATAAATAGCTGTTGTTGATTGGACTTCTTGTATTTTCAATTCTGCATTGTCTGAGCTAATTACAGGTTGGAAGCATAACAAAATGCTCAAGAACAACTCATTACAACTTGCATTATATTGCCCTGAAGGCAAAATCTGCTATGATATTTCCTAAAATGAGAGATTGTTCCTGGTGAAATACAATCAACGTATTTCTTGAGACCCTATAGATGGTGAGTCAATGGACACAATCCAACAGAACAACTATATACAAGATAACGTACACTTTGATCAAAAGGGGTGTGCAAAAACCTTTAGATATGTTGCCATTGGTTTGAATAAGAAAACATTTTTGGTTTTAACTTTTTTGTTTTCCATTCTGTTGACAGTGAGCCTTAAGGATTGTACTACTTACATATGGAATTTTTTCTCTTATTGTACAGATGAACAGAAAAATATCTCCATTTTAAAGGCCATGGAAGGCAAAACATTTTGTCACAGATATGGCCAGAAATATAGGGGAACAGTTGCTGGACTTGACCAAAAAGATCTTAGAGGGTGTTACAGTACACATCATCATCATCATCATCATCATAAACCTTTAATGGCATAAATTTACAGTACACATAAACAGAGCCTCTCAGGAAGCATGCCCAGAGGGGAGTTTAGAGACCAAGAACAGATGAACAGTAAGAAGAAGACAAAGTAATAACTAAATTATATGGCTTTGTGTAGATTAGAAGCCGTCTATCTCCTTATCAGATTTACCCTGGAAGCACCAGCATCATGCAGGATGCTCTAGCACATTCCTCCAAAAACTCTATGGAAACCATAGCGTTTGGGGGTGCTACAGCATCCCTGTAGTGATGCCGGAGCTTCTGTGGTAATCCCAGAAGTGATGTCATCACACCACCCCCCTCAGCTGGCCTGCTTCTGCCCACCAGCCAGCTGAGGGGCAGTGCACAGCCCGGATAATTGGCAGGCAATTGCCCACCATAACCGGGGATATGATAAGCCTACCCAGGAAAGTGTTCTTCGGATTGCATTGTCACTCTTCCAAATGGAAGTACAAGTACTGTGTGACTTTAAAATAATGACTATTTGAACCAAAATGATTAAGGGACTAGAGCAACTGTCCTATGGGGAGCAGTTAGGATGGTTAGGGCTGTTTAGCTTGGAAAGAAGGCGGCTAAGGGGAGACATGATAGAGGTCTATAAAATAATGCATGGTTTAGAGAGAGTGGACAGGGAGAAGTTTTTCTCCCTCTCCCATAATACTAGAACACGGGGTAATCTGCTAAAGCTGGAGGGTGAGAGATTCAAAACAGATAAAAGGAAATATTTTTTCACACAATGCATAGTTAAATTATGGAACTCCCTGCCCCAGGATTTGGTGATGGCTGCCAGCTGGGAGGGCTTTAAGAGGGGAGTGGACATATTCATGGAGGAGAGGGGTATTCATGGCTATTAGTTAGAATGGATACTGGTCATGCTGCATACCTATTCTCTCTAGTATCAGAGGAGCATGCCTATTATTTTGGGTGCGATGGAACTCAGGTAGGATGGTGCTGCTGCAGTTGTCTTGTTTGTGGCTTCCTAAAGGCACCTGGTTGGCCACTGTGTGAACAGACTGCTGGACTTGATGGGCCTTGGTCTGATCCAGCAGGGCCATTCTTATGTTCTTATGTTCTTATGACTATTCAAATTTTAGAAATAATTAGATTCTTAGAGGAAACGTTTTTGCCTTAGTTTCAGAAGTTAAATTATTACTACCAAACAGAAGTTAATGCGTTTCTAATATTGTAGATTGGTGTCATTAAGGAATACTAGTTTCTATGCATATAGAAAATTCCATTTTATTTATTTAAAATATTTATATCCTGCCTTATCTCCACAAACTCAAGGTGGCTAAAAAATAATGAAGCAGCATGGCATATACATCATAAGAGTCCAACAAAATGAAAGTAATACAAAATTAAAACACAGGGTAAAATGTCAGTACATAGAGTTAACTCAGCAAATGTCCCCTGAAACAGAAGAGTCTTGTACATCTTCCTGAATGTGACAACTGAAGATACCCAGTGCACCCATTTTGGCAGGCCATTCCAGAGGAATGGACATACCACAAAGAATGTCAGTGACCAGAACTTTGCCAAACAAACCATCCTAGGTGAGGGTACCACCAGCAGAAAGCTGTTTGAGGAACACAACTAGTGCATGAGATGCGGTTCAAAAGGTATGAGGCCCCCATCCCATACATGGCTTTAAAGGTGATAACCAGCACTTTGGGAGCAGCTGTTGCTCCATGGAAGAACCTCTGATTTGCATGCAGAAGGTCCCAAATTCAGCCCCCAGGCATCTCCAATTAAAAGGACCAGGAAGTAAGAATTCTATCTGAGACCCCTACCTGAGACCTTATTGAGCTGCTGCCAGTCTGAGTAAACAATATTGACCTTGATGGACTGATTGTCTGATTTCAATATAGGGCAGCTTCATGTGTGTGTTCAATCAGGCCTGGGTGCAAATAGGCAAGCAATGCAGCTGATTCAGAGCTGGCATTACTTGTTCCAAGTAGATGACCCAAGACAGGAGTTTTGCTGCCACATTCTGTACCAACTGAAGCTTCTGGGACATCTTCAAAGGCAGCCCCACATACAATGCATTACAGTAGTCCAGTCTGAAGATTACAGTAACATGGATCAGTGTGGTTAGGTCAGCAGAGTTGGGTAGGCACCAGGCAAGCCTCAAAGGGAAGGGTATTCCACAGACATGGTGCTATCTCTCTCTCTCTGGTCATCATCCATCTCAACTCTGAAGGAAAGAGCATGTGAGGAAGATCCTAATACATCTACTGTCCTGACTCATGTGGGCAATACAATCAGCACAGCTGACAACCCATCACCAGACTAAGGGAACCAAAGTTTTCCAGAAGCATTTCCGATTGAGTGCTACTGCAAGCAGCTAGAATAACATGAAAGTACAGCATAGATGTACTCTAAAGGTATTTAATTGGTCCACATAGTTTTCATGTAGTCCATTACAGATTGATGAATGGTGTGAAGGAACAGACTAACGAGCCCCTCCTTTTTCTTCATGTTGGTCCTCCTATTGGACCCCAGGAGGTCAGAAAAACCCTTGGCTGTCCCAAGCCTTTGCTTGGCAATGTCGCAACTTTCCCTTGTTCCCGGGGGTTGCCAAAAATGGACTGGGTAACTCTCAGTGCCACCTGCCACGCTGGGGAGTGTCTCCTGCTAAATGGAGACTCATATCTAGCACTCTGTACCTGCCTTGCTGTTTGGAAACTCTGCCTAGTGGCCATGCCTCCCACTTTGCTCCTCCAAACCAGTTCAAGGGCAATCTATCAAAACGTCACTATTTTGAGCTATCATGCACTTCAGATAGTAAGACCAAATAGGGAGATGGCTTCCCAGAGATCAGGCTTAAAACATTCAAAATATTAAAAACTTTACAAAATGAATTTAAAAAATACACACAGTCTATTCAAGCATTCAGGCTAAGCAAGGAAACAAAGAAAAGGTGAAAACACACATTTCCCTTTCCATACACTCAGTAGTTAACCTAAATGATGTTTAAATAGGACGGGGTTATATTGCTTGAAGTTGCAGTAGTTTAAAGTTCACCATTTCCTTAGTAGTCTGCGTTGAGACTTCTCCTCATTTTCTCTTCCCATGCTGGCAAGATGAAGTCCCTAGGTAAAAGCATGTGCTCCCTGGTCAGAAGCTGTAGAAGAAAGAGGACAAAGAGAGCTTCATCTCTGTGTTTGAGAATAAAAATCTGTTCTGGGGAGTCCATCACACCTTGAGGTCACTTTGATCTTCTTGCTTCCAGAGAATATATTCTAGCAATTTGTCTTTTTTCCCTGTCCCTTTGAGCGTCACCTTCAAGCAGGTATGGGGTGCTAAACCATTGTTCTGCTTCAGCCAGAGCCATTAGCATAACCAAGAGCCTGAGTAGTCTGTGCTTGGAGCTTAATGGCTCCCTAACCCCCTCCCTTCTGCCAGCTGCAAGTTTGCAGCTGGGGTCCTGAGCACACACAGAGTGTAATCACAATAGCTGGCTGGATTCCTGGGTGGAGGGCATTTCTCCACACACAAAAAGACCCTAGGCTTATCTACTAATCTATGGGAAAGTCCTCCTGTTGTGAAAACTTTTGTCATTCATTTCAGTTATAAATAGGTTTACCAACTTTAAGGTGAGGCCTGGAGCTCTCCCAGAATTACAACTGATCTCCAGACTACAAAGTTCTGTTCCCCTGGAAGAAATGGCAGCATCCAAGAGTGGACTCCATGCCATACCATATAGTTAAGAGAAGTCCTAGAGTGACATGGCATCCCTGCTGAGCTTCCTCCCTAGGCACTGCCACCAAATCTCCAGAATTTTCTCAAGTAAGATCTAGGATCCCTGCTTTACTGCCAGGCAAGGCCCAAGCATGGGAAACAAAAATGGATACTCTTTATCAGGGTCCCAGACATTCATGATGGGGGGACAGGCTTGTGCTCCATGCCTGTTACCATACCATTTCTGTTTACATAATGACAGAAATGAGCAACTGATCTCTGTAGTCTGGGAGATCTCCAGGACCCCCTGGAGGTTAGCAATGCATGTGAATATGTAAACTGATATGAAACAATATAAGCCCCGGCCCAAATTTGGAAGGAAATGTGCTGACCTCATATTGGTCTGAGGCATTGTGAATGAGAAACACTGTTATTGCAATCTCCTCACGGTCGAATTTTCACCCATCCCATGCACTGAATGGGTTTTGTTGCTATTGACAAGCTACACATAAATTGCAGTAATGGAAATGATAAAGACCAGCAGTTATCATGTGTGGCTATTGTGTGCTCCCCAGATGCAGCTACCCTGCGCACACAAAACTACCACATACAGAGAGCTTGGAATCAGTATGCAGAGTAGTAATCCCATATATGGTTACACTCAATGAAATTTTAGTGAAATCGGTACAAGTGTGTGTAGGAAAGTCTACTGAGCTTGGAGTTTCTGGGTGTTTTTGCCCATCCAATCCATACACTATTCTGATCTAAGCTGAAAATGATAACAATCAAACCTGAAGAAATAATACTGAGCACAATACAACACCAAAAGATAATATAATTTATGTGGCCATATGTTAAACTGCTGGATTGTTCCGCAATGGCAAAAAAAGAAAGAAAGAATAACATTAGTACCTTTAAGGCTATGAAGCATGTAGCTAAACTGGGAATAAAATATTTGACTAAAATCAGGAAAACAGAAACACATTTCCCCCCCTCGAAATAAATCGTTTGAAGCCCACCAGGTCATTTGCTCTGTGGGTGCACTGATCCCACATGTAATAAGGTAGTGCAGTAAATTTTGATCTATATTAATATATCTATTAACAAAATTAACAATCACCCTTTTTTTAAAAAAAAATATTATTATTGTGAGCACTAGCACTAACAAAACAGTTTTCTGCTTTTCCCAACCACATAGTATACCTATTAAAGCAATCTGGGAAATTAGTTTGAGATAAACTGTACAGCAATTTTATTCATAGCCTCCCTGTATCTCACACTGTTAATTTGCATCACAGCTCACTAAATAGTGCCTAATGTTTATTGCATTTAACTGAATGTATACGATTTTGAGGGTACGCCAGGGACCGATTATCATAATTATACATGTTTCTATGGAAACCCACAAGTCTATCAGTTTTGATTCATTATATTGTTATACCTTCTAGCACTTTCTAATTATTAGGTGCCCATTAAAAAAAAGTCCTAGTCTTGTGGTTACTATAGAAATAAGCTATAGACAGGCCTCAGTTTTTAACCCTTAGAGAACTGAGATTCTTTTTAAAAGTCAGTTGATTAAAACATAGATTCGTTTAGCCAGGAATCCCTTCAGATAAGTGGAATCAAACTGTTATTTAGCTATTTAGGTGAAAGTGGCTTTAAATGTTTCCAAGAACTTGTTTGGCTCACAATATATTTTGGCAGGAGAGCCAATAAATTTAATGGAGCAATTTGCAAAACTCTTTCAGAATACAGCAGTGTGTATCCATCCATGCCATATGGACAACTCTTTCCAACAATTAAAATAGACATATGAATAGGTGTGATCAGAGCAGTCAACACATATGTACATTTCTGTTACCATTTATTTATACAGTCTTGACAAGGTGCGCAGAGTTTTGCATAGTAAAGCAAGAAGCCATTTCAAATATTACTCAACAGCAGTATTTTCTACTTAAAGTGTGTTAGCTCTACTATAACCCCAACTATATATATATATATATATATATATATATATATATATATATATATATATATATATATATATATATATATATAAATATAAATAATAGAACACCATGATCAGGTAAGAGCAGATAAATTTTACTTTCTCCTAATCCTCCCACCATTATGTTTTTCAATTAGAAATACCTTTTAATTTAGATCAGTAAATCTCTCCTAAAGTGACAGCTCATCCTTCACACCGCATGTCTATTTATTTTGAAAGTTAACACACCATTCAATAACTTGAGAACAGGTCTGATTGCTATGCTAATAATATTCAAAAATATGTTGACACCAATAAAAACTAGTAAACTAGAGCTAATTCATAAAGTGAATAATAAAAGGTACGGAGGAAGCATTCATGTTCCTGTTTTTTCAGCTTTAGCCTCAGTGTGCAAATTTATTTATTTATTGTGGGAAGTGAATATTGAACAATAACCACAGTTTGAACGGTACAAATTGTGTATGTATAGGAGTGCATGCTGATATCTTTTTTATTCTTTGGCAGCATAATCCAGGGGGATAGCTGCACCACAGCCAGGGTGGCACAGCTGAACCACCTCCTAAGTGATGCCGCAGCCAGCAACCCAACAGGGACATTCCCCCAAATCCTGTGGAACTGCTGTATGCAGTTCAATGGGCTGTGCCTACATTTTCACTGGCGTAAGTTCACACAAGTTTCTGCCAAGAAAGGAGATGTCAAAGATTGCAGCAACTATTGGAGCATCACATTAATTTCTCACGCAAGTAAAGTGATGCTCAAAATCTTGCAGCAAAGGCTGTTACCATATATGGAACTACAAATGCCTGATGTTCAAGCTGGATTCAGAAAAGGAAGAGGCACTAGAGATCATATTGCAAATATATGTTGGTTACTGGAGCATACGAGAGAATTTCAGAAGAAAATCAGCTTGTGTTTCACAGATTACAGCAAAGTTTTTGACTGTGTGGATCATGAAAAGCTATGGCTGGTTTTAAAGGAAATGGGTGTGCCACTACATCTGATCGTTTTGATGCGCAACCTGTACTCTGGACAAGAGGCCACAGTTAGACCAGAATATGAAGAAACGGAATGGTTTCCAACTGGCAAAGGTGTGAGACAAGGATGTATTTTATCTCCCTATCTCTTCAATCTATACGCAGAACATATAATTAGGGAAGCTGGATTAGATTTAGATGAAGGTGGAGTGAAAATTGGAGGGAGGAACATTAACAATTTGAGATATGCCGATGATACTACATTACTGGCGGAAAATAGCAAAGACTTGAAATGACTATTGCTGAAAGTTAAAAGAGAATGTACCAAAGCAGGACTATAGCTGAACATCAAGAAGACAAAAGTAATGACTACAGGAGAATTACACAACTTTAAGGTTGACAATGAGGAAATTGCTAGAGTCCAGTAGCACCTTAAAGACTAAGAAAAATATTTTCTGGCAGGGTATGAGCTTTCGTGAGCCACAGCTCACTTCTTCAGATACCAAAGCTCATACCCTGCCAGAAAATATTTTTGTTAGTCTTTAAGGTGCTACTGGACTCTTGCTCTTTTCTACTACTGCAGACAGACTAACACGGCTACCCACTGTGACTGAGGAAATTGAAATTGTTGAAGACTTTCTATACCTTGGCTTCATCATCAACCAAAAGGGAGACTGCAGCCAAGAAATCAGAAGGAGATTGAGACTGAGAAGGGCAGCCATGAAGGAGCTAGAAAAGATTCTGAAGTGTAAGGATGTGTCACTGGCCACCAAGATTAAGTTAATTCATGCCATCGTGTTCCCTATTACTATGTATGGGAGTGAAAGCTGGACATTGAGGAAAGCTGATAGGAAGAAAGTGGTGCTTTGAAATGTGGTGTTGGAGGAGAGCGTTATGGATACCGTGGACTACCAAAAAAATAAATAAGTGGGTTATGCATCAAATCAAGCCTGAACTGACCCTAAAAACTAAAATGTCTAAACTGAGGCTATCATATTTTGGTCACATTATGAGAAGAGTCACTGGAAAAGACCGTCATGCTAGGAAAGGTTGAGGGCAGCAGGAAAAGAGGAAGACCCAACAAGAGATGGATTGACTCAATAAAGGAAGCCATAGTGCTCAATTTACAAGATCTGAGCAAGGCTGTCAAAGATAGGACATTTTGGAAGACACTGATTCACAGGGAGCGACTCATAAGTCGGAAGCAACTTGACAGCACTTAACACACACACAAGTTCACACGGCAAATGTGGTCATTCCCATGCTGAAAGGGCTCGGGGAACTGACTAATGCCAGCCCTGCCCACGGGCATGCCCCTTTTGGTGCCAGCGTAAGCCCCAGTGCCAGAGGTGCGCTGGTGTGCACAGCTGTGCCAGCGTCCATGCGTGGAGCTGCTGCACCACTCCCCAGCACCAGCATAAGTGCCCCAGTGCCATCATAAATGCCCTTTATGCTGGTGCAAGTAGCATTTACGCTGGTGCCAGGGTCACACAGCCTCCTCAGTGCTTTCGGGGGGCCCTTGTGATTGCGTTGTTAATCTATAATTAAAGAAGAAAAGAAACAATGACCTGATACAGTACTATCTTCATAAAGTGGCGTACTGTTTCTGCAATATTAAATCATTGCCTTAGAGTTTAATATAATCTCAAGAAGATTTTAAAATGCTCTTGTAGAATGAACTAAGAAATTGTGTGATTTGATTTGCAATTTTCTTCATATATGTTTCTTCCTCAGAATTTCTCAAGACTAAACTTACAAAAGTGTAGGGAAATATACAAATAGTAAACATGTATTATCAAAGGCTGGATCCAATAATCTGAACAGGGAATGGAACTTGCTCTGCAAACAGCTCATGTCATAGCTCCAATATCCCTGAAATACCCCTGATATTCAATGGACTCCTCAGAAACAGCTTGGAATTCAAAGGGTTCCAGATTTACCTGGAGCCCCTGCCGGGCAGGAGGAGAGCGCAGCGAGCGGCTGGCAAGCGGCAGGGCGGCTCCTGATGTTGCCGCTGCATCGGGGCAGCTGTCCCTGCCCTGTACGGGCTATTTTTGGCTTGGCCTCAAAGGGGCTCTGGAAGTGAAGGGTCAACAGCAAGTTTCTCCTCTGACCTAGCCCTGCTCTGGCAACATCATGTGGGGATCAGCAGTGAGAGAGGGAATAGGCAAAAAAATCTCAATCCTCTACCATCAGAAGTGCTTTTGCACTGGTGGAAATACACCATAAATGCCAGGTTGTGGGACCCCACAACCAACCATTTTTCCCAGTTCATATTCACTACATGGTAAACAGACATAAATGCAATTTCCCCATATTTATTCATTTAGGAAAATTGAATGCTACGTCTCCAGATTTCCAGACCTGTAACTCATAACAATAAAACAAAACAGACAGTAAAAAGAATAAAAATACCCATACCAATAAAAAACATATCAATAAAACAATCCAAATCAAAGCCTGGATTGATAACATAACATAAAATGGAGTGATCTAAAACATATATGATGAACAACATTTTGTGCTGAAGTTTCCTCACAGATGATCCTTGTCACTTCCAACACACACACACACACACAATTTCTTATCCCTAGATATTAAAAGATATGCAATTTCAAATTGTCATTCTGAATTATTTAAAAAAACAAAACCTTTAACCATTTTGATGTTAGTATGGTGAAACATAGTTAATTTAATCAGATAATATGCAAAATGTCTCTAATGTGTATATAAATATGCAAGGTAAATTGCAATGCACATGTGTTTATATTAAATAGATACAATTAGATTTAAATGGAAAAAAAATCCTGGTTACTCTCAAATCCTCCAGACCACGTCTCAAATAGAAATAAGAATGGGCATGTTTTATTGTCTCATCTTTGTCCTCCAGCACCCCCTAGCCCATGGCTTTCAATTAATACCCTCATTTTGTCCTTATTTGTTCAGAAGTCAGCCATATTGCCATGAATTCATAATCCAGCACACAGAGCAACATGTTTGAAGTTTCTGCAGTAAGTGTGCTTACATTCACCTTAAACTCTGCTGAGCTTCAGCCAATACATGAAGCTGCCTTATACTGAATCAAACCCTTGGTCCATCAAAGTCAGTATTGTCTACTCAGTCCAGCAGCGGCTCTCCAGGGTCTCAGGCAGGGGTCTTTTAATCACCTACTTGCTTAGTCCCTTTAACTAGAGATGCCGGGGATAGAATCTGGGACCTTCTGCATGCCAAGCAGATGCTCTACCACTGAGCCACGGCCCCTCCCAATATTTTTGAAAACATACTGGTATGCCCCCAGAGAACATTATGTTCTTAAATAATAATCTGCTGGTAATTCCTGGCTTAAAGAGTGTCCAGCTGGCCTCCTGTCTGGTGAATAGTCTCTCTAATGAGACCAGGGCCCTGCAGGACCTCAAGGAGTTCTGCAGGGCCTGCAAGACAGAGCTATTCCACCAGGCCTACGGTTGAGGCCAGCTATGGTTTTCCATCAATGCCCACCCCCTTTATTTTCAAGTGTATTTATTAAGAACTGTATTGGGGGTCCTGACTGCTTAAAGGCTCCGCTGTGGCTTACATGCCATTATGGAGTGCCATATTTATTGTGGATGTTTTATTGATTATACTTACAGGGCCGTTTGATAAGTATTGTTGTAACATGATTTTAGTGGAACGTTATGGAACTTTGTTGGTTATGATGTATGAGCCGCCCTGGGCTCTGCTTTGCTGGGGAGGGCGGGATAGAAGGTTAATACAATAAATAAATAAAATTAATTTAACATGCTGTCTGGTGAAGATGCAGTTCATAAGATCCATAAGAATGCCACTCTAACATTAAAGTTTACCAGTGATCCTTTACACAATGAAGATATAATGTCATATTCCCTGGCTGTTTAATTTATAATTGCCATATTTGCAATTTAATGTGGCTTTCCATGGCTTAAGACACACGGAGGGCATTGTTCATCTTCTGAATGTCAATGTCTGGTTATTAAGGGACCCTGGGAGTCATGATCCAGTGAAACTCCCTTGTTCACATATCCTGAGCCATTGGGCCCCACATCTATTTGATATTACCAACATCTAGGTATTTATATTGAGAACATACTCATAGTGGGTACTTTGTAGAAGCAATAACATCAGTTCTTTTCCTTTCTACTTCTTCTTGGTTTGGCTACACATAGCAATCTAGAGCTAAATGGTTCAGGACTCCAAGCTTGCCCAATGGTTGTCCAAGGAAGTGGTGCATGTTCATATATCCCAAGCCTAATTCCAGATTCCAGTGTCAAATCTGTGTATGGGGGAATGGCTGTGGTTCAGTGGAAAAGATCAGGTGGTAGGTGATATGAGAGATGTCTATCTGAGACATTTTGGAGTTTGAATAGACAATATTGACCATGATAGACCAATGGTCTGTTTCAGTATAAGGTAGCTTTATGGGTTCATATGTGTACCTGTTTGTGGCAGCAGAAGTGGATGTTTCACTGTGCACAAACTTAGAAAACCAACATATACTGTCATAAATTGTAAAAGGCAAACATGTCATTACTAATCAGTAATCACTGATGTTGTTGGTATTTGGGGATCATTTTTCTACCCCTAGCCCATGTCTGTTTGTGGTGAGGTAAATGTCCTCAACTGAGGCCCACTGTTTGTGTCAACCTACTGACAACTATAACTTTTCACTTCAATGGATTCTATGGATCAGTTGGGCTTTCCAGAAACTCATGGAATATTTTTTACTCCCATGTGTTACATTGGCTGGAATAAAAAAAGCACCCCAAAAACAAAATCAGTAGACTGTGGGGGAGATTTTAATGCCCTTGGGGCATGATGCTAGTCCTGATTACAAGTAACAGTAAGGTCATGTACAACTTGCATGTACATCTGTTTATAAGTTAGAGCCAAAGTCTGTTCAGATTACAAATGGAACCTGGGAGCAGTACCTGGATGAATGTGAGTTTTAAATCACACATTCAGCTGTACATGCGTTGAATGTAACATGAGAAATACTCAAAGCACATATAAAGAAAAATCAAGGGTATACTATACACAGATTGTGCATGCATTCACTGTAACTTGTGAAGAGGGCTACTAGAGTAGTCAGATTTATACTCAAAGAAAGGGGACATTCTAGGAAAATGGCTTGGATACTATGCCATGCAAATACAGCAGTGCTTATAGAAGGATGTTTCTCAGCCTCCTCTTTCCCACTTCAAACTGTCATACCAGCTGAAATCCTGCCACAGAGGCTTGGTTGATCTCCAGGAACAAAACATGGGTGAAGTGGGGTCTACAGTGGGAAGAGTAAATGGCAAAAATAACCCTCCTGCTCTTCCATTGGTAGAGGTTCCTTCTGTCAGCAGAAAATTTAGGTAGGAGCCCAGCTATTGTATTAAGGATTGAGTTACCATACACATCAGTGGTTTTAAAAATCTGTTGGGGAGGGGGAAATGAAGTTTTAAAGAGTCTTCTTGAGAAGTCCCTACAGTTCTACTAAAGGGGAGAAGCCGTGGCTCAGTGGTAGAGCATGTAGGTGATGTGAATAGACCTCTGCCTGAGACCGTGCGGGGGCCGCAGCCGGTCTGAGTAGACAATATTGACTTTGATGGACCAAGGGTCTGATTCAGTATAAGGCAGCTTCATGTGTTCATGAGTAAATCTACACATTTCCTTAATTTGCCTTTGGTTGGATCCTACTATCCCTTTCTGCCCTCTTTTTGCTTTAACGAGAAGCCTTTCTCATTTAGTGCAAAGAATCATAGGATACAATGCCATGAGTTTACTGTATACATTGCTGACCTCTCTATAGATTAAAAAAAGGTAGATGGCTCTAGATAGTGAAAGTCTTGTTCTAAATTATTACTATTATTGATCTTTTGAATCTGCATCCTTAGCTGGGTTGCAGTGTCAGCCTCTTAATTTGCAAGCTTCCTCTGCAACTCTACCAATTTTTGTGCAATTCAAAGTTCTTTTGAAACTGTATATTGCAGAAATTACAACAGCAATGCCATTCAGAAATAAACAGAATAACTAAAACTAGAGTTTGAGAGTAAATGGAAAAATACTTTGGATTTCTCAAATATGTTAATTGCAGGAACATCACTCTATCTGACATTGCGTTAAGCCATTTTAAATTACCTATTTTAAGCAAGAAGAAAGGCCTGTTATGGTATTTTGAAATGTCTATATTCAGAGTTATCAGCCTGATACAAAATTCCAGCCAAATCCTTGGTGTTGTGTGGTAGGAAGGAATGAAATGGGGCACATCATCCTAAGCTTCTGAAAATCTTTAGTGACATGAGAAGGAGAGGAGGATAAAATAATGGGGTGACTACAGGACAAGCAGGAGTAGTATGCCAAAGGATAAAATTAACTTTCTGTTTAACTTAACTCAATCCTCCCCCAATCTATAAAAATGCAACATCCTGTCAAGATCAAAGTCTCACTTTGGACAACTCTACTCCAGAAAGTTGCCTTGCTTTTTTGGCATCAAGAGCTTTATTCTCTTCACCGTCAATTCCTAGCAAGCTGTCAACACTTGAGAAGACTTCAGACTCATTCTTGCTTGCCTGATAGACTGCATTTGATTGACAACCTGTTAAGTAAAAGAGGTTTTGTTGGAAACAGTTGCAGAATCTTATCATGGTACAGATCATCTACTGATGTTGGGCAGTAGGATTGGTACTACTTATCTTGGGTCTTCCTTCCACTCATAAAACTAGTCTGTGTTGCATTGCCCTTGTGTTGTGCCATACTTTCCTCTGAAAAGAATGTTGCTGCTTTTCCATGAAGACAAAAGAAGACAAAGCATTTCTATTGTTATCCTGCAGTAGAGTGCAAGCATCCTACCAGATCTCATAAACTCTGTTGAAGGCTTTCATGGTCAGAGTTCATCAGTTCTTGTAGGTTATCTGGGCTCTGTGACCAAAAATACCAAGACCACGGTCACACAGCCCGGATAACCTACAAGAACTCATAAACTCTATTCAGATGTACACCTAATCCTATCCGGTAGCCAGCCTAACCCTCTGACTCATTTCTTCCGGTTCCCATCTAATTTCCAATTCTATAACTCAATGCTTGGACTCTTAAAACTCAAGTTTCTAGACATCATTTCTGATGATCTTATTCACTGCACCCTCTTAATCCTATCTCAAGCAATCAAGCCTTTCTCACTGGCAATGACCAGCAATTCCCAGACATCACCAGGCATAGCCTCCAGGTACATTTAGGGGAATAAGTATAACCCCATTGGCCACAGTAAAACTGCTACCACATCCTGGATCCAAAGTGTGAACCATGTATCATTTTCCTTGCCAGAAGTACTGGTCGCTACTTGTTTTTTTGCAGCTGCCTCTATCTGGGACTTTGCTCTTCAGAAAGGTTACTATAAACCCCCTGGGACCCTTTTATCCTTGTGACCACCCCCTCAAATCTTTGTTTTCTTAGCTCTGTGTGCATTGGGAATTTTGTGTGTACGTGCAACTAATTTGACTTTTAATAAAATCATTAAAATTCATAAAATGTTTCGTTATTGGGACTCTTTCCATTGGTTTGCTCATCTGGCATATAAAATTGGTTCAAAGATCCCCATGCCAGCCTCTTGCAAAGCTCTGTCTCCAGCTAATTTCCACCAGTAAAAGGAGACCCCTGTGCTTGGCGTAACACATAGACTTGTGGTATGATTAAAGTAGAGTAACACCCATATCAAATGCCCCAGGTATCTTAGAGGGAAGCAGAATGCAAAATGGGACAGAATATATAAGAAAACTATGACAAATGAGTGCATCTGAAAAACATGATAGTCAATAAAATGGGGGCCAATCACAGACGAGACACCATCTTTGCTGGCCTCCCCCACCCCTCCCCCTTCATATGTATGAAATGGTATAGTGGAGGGGCAGCCACCTGAAGGGACTCTTACAGCAAAAGGGAGTTCAGTCACCATCTTCGATTTGTGGTTTTAAGTTAAAATTTTAATGCTGATTTTATTAGTAGTAGTAGTAGTAGTACCTGTTTATGTCATTGTAGGATTTTAAACTGATGTTACCCACCCTGAGCCGGCTTGCTGAGCAGGGTGGGCTACAAATGCGAAAATAAATAAATAAATGCTGGTTTTTGGTGGACTCTGCTACTTCCTTTCCTCTTGGTTTTGACAGAAGTGCATCTTCCACTTTTTCCTTCACTCTCAGCTGTTATCTATTTGATCCATTATATTGCTATATCTTCTTGTACTTTCTAATTATTAGGTGTCCAGACTGATCACAAAACCTTAACTAATAATTATTAATATATTTTTGTAGCATCACAGGAATCTACCATGGCATTGCAGAATTAAAATTTTAAAATAAGGTATCCATAAGGATACCTTATTGTATCCCCACTTGCATTTCTGCTTGCATAAGATCTTGTACAATGAATTTCTGGGCATATATACAGGGAGAAAGTGTTAGATATTTCCTGGAGTAGGAAGTAATATAGAGTTGATCCAGCCAATTTTTTTTCCCACTGTATCTCACTACCTCTCTTTTTCAACAGCAAAAATGCTGGCTAGATCCAACTCATAATTCAGTGTGGTTTAAGAGGGGGCAGAGCCAGGGGTGGAGATGTAAGAAGTTACCCATTCTATAAGGCATTTTTTGTCTGGACTGAAGATTGTGCATACAGACAAAAAGTAGGGATGGGAGAAAGACTTGAATTTTCCATCCATCCTCCACCAACTAAATTAGATGGCCCTTTAGTAATTTATGCTCTGTTGCTTCACTGACATCTGGTTTTTGCTCTCTGTTTAATTCTGGATAATTTTATACCTTCTTGACAAGAAATAGAAATAGAATTGATATCTAACTCCTATTATTATGCATCTCAGCATATTATATTCAAATGTACATACTAGGTTCTGATTTCCCACTTTCTTTGAATAATTGGGTCATCAGGTTTTTCCATTAATAACGCTTAACAGAACATTACGATTAAAATCTGAATCTATTACATTTAGTCAGAGTATGATTCAACCCTTCCTATTTTTAGAACCTGTGCAACAACATTCTTTATATAAAAGATGAAATTAAAATCATTATACATTTAAAATATTGGAAACATTGAAAATATTAAAGTATTCTTTATATAGAAACATGCCCATATAATTTCAAGGAGAAGAAAACCCTGATTCCAACAGGATAGCCTAGATTCATTCTGTCAGGTTTGGATAAATGGAAAGTGCACAAATAGTTTAAGATTTATTTCATATGTCAGTGTTAATACCCATAGGCTGTCCTAAGAGGGCCATGAAAGTTTAGGTCTAATATAGAACCAATATGAAATACAGTTGTTATTATACCTTCTCTAAACCTTCAGTTTTGGGTAGCTGACAAATCTGACTTAATTTATAAATGGCACTGTCACGTCTAAATATTTGGATTTAAACCTTATTAAGAAATGCTTCATAAGTGATGTGTTTCCTAAATGGGTAAAGATTGTACACTACTACCTGTCTATAAATTTGTATTTTGTGTATCCTCTCAGAAGCTTAGGGAAATGTACATGGTTCACCCCTACTTGTCTTTATCCTTTTAACAACACTCTGTGATCTGTTACACTGAGAGTGACCAATTCAAGGTCACAGAATGAACTTTGTAGGAATTTGAAACTGGACCTTCCCAGGCCTTGTCACACATTCTGACCACTGCACCACACGACTCTGTATTAATGTTAAAAGTAGATGGTTTAGGCCCTGCATGTGGAAGGGTACGAGCCTCTGCTTTGCATGCAGAAGGTCCGAGGATCAATCCCCGGCATCTCCAGTTAAAGGGACTAGGCAAGTAGGTGATGTGAAAGACCTCTGCCTGAGACCCAGTAGAGCCGCTGCCAGTCTGAGCAGACAATACTGACTTTTAGGGCTGTCGATTCGGTTCGGCCAGAACCGAAAAACAGCCGAATTTCCCCCGATTCGGCAGTTTTTAGTTTGGATGGAACCGAACTCAAAAAAGGCTGGAAACCGGGGAGCCGAATTCGGCGAGTTCGGGGTGTTCGGTGAATAAATTCAGCAAATTCGGGGTTCAGCACAGCAGCATAACCGTCAGTTAGTAAGCAGCATTCTCCCGTGGCCAATCAGTGGCCAAGCAGGGTCTTCTTCTGGCCAATCAGTCGCGATTGAGCATGTGAGCCCAGCTGCTGCGTGGCCCGGGGAGAGAAAGAGAGACTATCTGTTTGTGTGAGAGAGAAATCCCCGTGTGTGTGTGGGAGGGGGTGCAAGTGCACATTCGCTCCTTTCCATGGCTGCAGGGGTGCATTTTTGGGGGTGAAGCCCCAAAACTTTCAGCGTAGCTTCAGATGAGGCTTCTTGCAAGAACCCCCAAGTTTTGTAAAGATGGGATCAGGGGGTCCAGAGATATGGGTCCCTCCCTTTTCCCTATTGGGATGAATGGGATCAGCCGATCCTATGCATCTAGAGAGCAGCAAATCCAAGGCAAAGCCTCCCATGCTTAAATGGAATCATATTGGATTACCCAGTCCCTCCTGATGGAACAGAAGACATCCACAGTAAGACCCCTTTTGAGGCTTTAATCTATAATTTTTTCCCATGTGTATGTGGGGGGGGAAGCAGAGTCTGTGGGGGGCAGTTTCTATGGGGGGGGGAAGCCAAAGGAGGCTTTTGCCCATTCTGCCGAGGGGTGTGTGACCACTCACCTCTGTGGGAGTGTGTACTGCTTTTAAAGTTAAGTGTAAAGTTGAGTCTGTGGCGGCTAGCGAGTCTCTCTCCGCTCGGCACCCTTGGTGTCGAGCCTCCTCCTTGGTGTTTTTCACTGTTTTTGCCTCTAGCCTGGGGTTGAGTGCAACGGGGCGGCTTGCATGAGATCCCCAGCATCTTGGATTTTTTCCCAGTTTGGGGGGTGCACCGCGGCACCGTATTGGTTGGAGAGGTGGGGGGTGCTGGTGAGACTTGCTTGAGTTTTGTAGGGTCATTTGCATAATGGGGGAGCGTCCCTCCACCATGAGAAGAAGGAGCAGGGCAGAAAATACAAACTCTGGGGTTTTTTTTTGCACGGTCTGTTTTGCTGCTCACTCAAAAATGTTTTTGCAAAATCTGACTTTCACAATACATTTTCACGGTCCAAGTCACCTGCTCCTTTTTTCCTTTTTGCTATAGCTAGCATAGTGCGCCTCTGTTCCTTTCCATGGTTGCTCACGTGTTGCTTTGCATTGCAATGGGTAGCACGGGAGGTTTTGCCTTGGATTTGCCACTCTCTAGATGCATAGGATCGGCTGATCCCATTCATCCCAATAGGGAAAAGGGGGGGAACCCATATCTCTGGACCCCCTGATCCCATCTTTACAAAACTTGGGGGTTCTTGCAAGAAGCCTCATCTGAAGCTACGCTGAAAGTTTGGGGGCTGCACCCCCAAAAATGCGCCCCCCCGGAGCCACGGAAAAGCACCAGTGTGCTTTAAGTGGCTTTATTCCTGTCACTGTGGGCGATTTGGGGGGGGCAACCTCTTCCGGGCCCCATATCTCGAGACCCCCTGACCCAATCTTTACAAAACTTGGGGGTTCTTGCAAGAAGCATCCCCTCAAGATACCCTGAAAGTTTGAGACCTCTACCCCCAAAAATGCCCCCCCCGGAGCCGCAGAAAGGCACGAGTGCATTTTTAATGACTTTATTCGGCCGAATTTTCCCCCGAACTCGAACTAGGCACCGAATTCCACGGATCTGAATCAGGGGAGTTCGGACTTCAGCATATCCCGAATCAGGACGGGCCGAATTCTTCCGAATCCGAACTATACCGAATTTTTTTTCCAACAGCCCTACTGACTTTGATGGACCAAGGGTCTTATTCAGTAGAAGGTAGCTTCATATGTTCAAGGTGATGGGTGTTGTTAATTAAGTGCTTAAGAGTCATGTAAGGGCTGTCTCTCCTCACCTTCTGATTGACTGATTTATTTTTGGTGCTGTCAAATAACAGCTGACTTATGATGACCCCATAAGGGTTTCAAGGCAAGAGATGTTCGAAGGTAGTTTGCCATTGCCTTCCTCCCCATCATGACTCTGGTGTTCCTTGGAAACTTGGAGGTTGCCCATCCAAATACTAACCAGGGCCAACACTGCTTAGCTTCTGAGATCTGATGAGATCAGACTAGCCTGGGACAATCCAGTTGGGTTCTCCTCAGGCTATGAGGCTGATGAAGAGATGCTCACAGTCTGATGGCTGCCAAGTGCCTCGTGCGTTTTGTGAATGGGTCATTTATCATGAGCACAAACCAGGGTGTTTCTGCCATCTGAAAGATGGGAACAAATGAGCTAAAATATTGTCGAAGGCTTTCACGGTCAGTGTTCATTGGTTCTTGTAGGTTCCTCTTTGCCACCGGTGGGAGGGTTTGGGGGTGGAGCCTGAAGAGGGCAGGGTTTGGGAGGGGAGAGACTTCAATGCCATTGAGTCCAATTGCCAAAGCGGCCATTTTCTCCAGGAGAACTGATCTCTATCGGCTGGAGATCAGTTGTAATAGCAGGAGATCTCCAGCCAGTACCTGGCGGTTAAGCAAAAATACAGCACAGATACCAACAGCGAACTGTGGAGAAACAAAGGTATCAAGCTCACAATTGTAATGCAAAAAGTGCTCTATTATTTACAAGTGCAAGAGTCAAAAATATCATGAACATATACATATACAAACATAACACAATGACAATGTGTAGCTGAAAGCTACCCGAAGAAGACAAATGTTTGCAAAAGTAAGTACAATGACTTGTTTGTCAACTTTCTTCTTTTAACAGAAAGCAATAATGGAGCCTAGAATCGGGGGAGACATGCCTCTGCTGGAGCGTTTGCCAGATGATTTAAATGCTTTCGCCATCCGAAGACAGCTTCGTCAGCCGGTGGCCTCAAACTGTTGCTCCTTCAAATCCTTTATAAATAATTTTTCAATAATAATCTTTCTCTTCCATGCACCTTTCTGGCTGCTTCACTCAGGCAGCCAGAGAGGTGCATGGAAGAGAAAGATTGCTATTATTGCTTTCTGTTAAAAGAAGAAAGTTGTCAAACAAGTCATTGTACTTACTTTTGCAAACATTTGTCTTCTTTGGGTAGCTTTCAGCTACACATTGTCATTGTGTTATGTTTGTATATGTTCATGATATTTTTGACGCTTGCACTTGTAAATAATAGAGCACTTTTTGCATTACTATTGTGAGCTTGATACCTTTGTTTCTCCACAGTACCTGGCGGTTGGCAACCCTATGTGATTCCCAAGTGCATTTTTCAACCATGCAGGAAAAAATGACCTTGCAAACAGCAGGAAGCATAGGTAGGTGAAACTTAGGCAAAGGTGTTGAATCTATTGGGCATGATGCAAGCGCTGAAACAGTAGATTAAGTCAGTGTTTCTCAGGCCAGGGGCCAGGGACCACCATGGGGCTGTGAGTCCTTTGTAAGACAGAAGGTAAGCTCATCCAGCTAACAGAGATCCTCTCAGTTTTCTAGACATGAGGGACTCTCCAGGGAAAAGGGTCAAAATGGGTTTCCCCCTTTACCAAATGACAGGCACTCAGAGTTGCCATTAGCCACAGTCAGCTAACCATAAAATGCATTGATCAGTTGCAGCTGAGGCCTAGAATAATTGGCTCTGTAGCACCAGGGGGTACAGCCCTTTTAGTTAATCATCACTGTTGTTAGGTAAAGGTAAAGGTCCCCTGTGCAAGCACCAGGTCATTCCTGACCCATGGGGTGACATCACATCCCGACATTTACTAGGCAGACTTTGTTTACAGGGTGGTTTGCCAGTGCCTTCCCCAGTCATCTTCCCTTTACCCCCAGCAAGCTGGGTACTCATTTTACCGACCTCGGAAGAATGGAACTTCAGGTATAAAATTGAACTTAGTTTCCCACCATTTTCCAATGCAAAGGATTTCATTGAAGATAGAGAGAAACACAATTGCCATTGGTTTTCAGTTGAATACTGGATGTTTGGGTTTTATGTAATGCTGGTCATTTTCTATTTCTGTAAGCAGTTCCAAAAGTCTTTCCATTCCCCATCCCTGTTCATGTAGCCTCTTTTATATAAGGAGGTTTCTTGTTGTCTCTGATGCAAAGTTCCTTCCAATCAAGAGATGGAATTGATTAGAACTTGGTTCAGGGACTTTTGAGTTGTAGCCCTATAGAATCAGCTATGCTTTGAGACCTCACCTTGTAGACCATGAACAGACAATAGTATCTAGAGTTGCCTGCCAACAGCTGACAACTGGCAGGAGCCTGGAGGGGTGGGGACTTGGAGGGGTCACACAAAAGTTTTACGTCACTTCCATGGAAAATTTGGAATTGATGTCATGCCTCTCTAGGACTCATAGGAAACACTATGGTAAAACTATGGCAATTCCTAGAGAGGTATGATGTCAATTCCGGGTTTCCCTCAGAAGTGATGTAATGTTGTTACACTAATGGCATTTTCCCCTTAATTTTTCTCCCTCCAGCTGACAGAGCAGCAGCAGGCAACAGGGGTGGCCAGCAGGAGATCTCCTGCCATAGCTGGAGACCTGGCAATCATAAACAAGCAGACATATTTTTTTAAAACTTGCCTTCAAAGTATAGCTGATAAGCATCTCACTTATTGTCAACCTGGACACTATGCTTCTGTTGATACAGCCCACAATCGCATTTGCCTTTTTAGCGACCACATCACACTGCTGATTCATGTTCATTGTATGGTCTACTAGGACCCCTAGATCCTTTTCACACACACTTCTGCCAAGACAAGTCTCCCCCATCCTATAATTATGCATTTGATTTTCTCGGTTGAAATTCATTTCATTAGTTTTAGCCCAGTTCTCCAGCCTGTCAAGATCATCCTGTATCCTGTCTCTGTCTTCTACCATATTTGCTACCTAGTATCATCTGCAAATTTAATAAGCATCCCCTCCATTCCTTCATCCAAATCATTTATAAAGATGTTGAATAACACAATGCCCAGGACATATCCCTGAGGCACTCCACTTGTCACTCCTCTCCAAGAGGATGAGGAACCATTAACAGGCACTCTTTGGGTACAATATGTCAACCAGTTACAGATCCACCTAACAGTAATAGGATCAAACCCCCATTTTACCAACTTGTCAACAAGAATATTATGTGGAACCTTATCAAACCCCTTACTGAAATCAAGATAAACGTTATCTACAACATTGCTCTGATCCAGCAAGGTAGTAACTTTCTCAGAAAATTAGATAAGATTAGTCTGGCACAATGACTTGTTCCTCTACATCGGGGCTCTTTTTGTCCCCAGAGCAGACCTGGACGCCACAGAGCTGCTGGTGCTAACCAACCGACTTTGCCTGAGCCGCTTGCAGGCTCTGACCAAGAAACCTGTGCTGGCTCTTAGTAATCACAGCCATCCTTTCTAAATGCTCACAGATGGACTGTTTGATTATTTGTTCAAAACCTTTTCCAGGTATAGACGTCAAGCTGACGGGTTGGTAGTTACCCAGATCCTCCTTTTCCCCTTTCTTGAAGATGGGCACAACATTTGCATCTCCAATCTTCAGGCACCTCACCTGTTCTCCAGGTGAATACTAGGGTTGCTATACAGAGGCAGGCAATGGCAAAACCTCTTCTGTTAGTCTTTTGCCTTTGAAACCCTACAGTCACCAAAAGTCAGCTGTGATTTTATGGCAAAAAAACACACCTTGATAAATAATATCTGAGAAGTTTAAATCTTGGAAAATGTAGCCTGTGCATATGACTCCTCCATGCAATCACTGAATGTGTAGAGAGGAAGCGTGGGCATGAGCATCCTGGTCCCACCTCCCACCTCTACATGATTGCTGGTTTGTGGGCACACCTATGAGCAGATTTGGTGTCCATGTATACTCTCATGATCAGCAACTAAGGTTGCCAGGTTCCTCTTCACCACTGGCGGGAGATTTTTGGGATAGAACCTGAGGAGGGTGGGGTTTAAGGTGGGGAGGGACTTCAATGCCATAGAGTCCAATTGCCAAAGGGGCCATTTTCTCCAGGTGAACTGATCTGTATTGGCTAGAGATCAGTTGTAATAGCAGGAGATCTCCAGCTACTACCTGAAGGTTGGCAACACTATCAGCAACATTCTGAAAGAAGTGTCCCTAATCATGGGGAGGCAGGGTATGCATAGACACTAACTCCGTGCATAGGTAGCATATTCATGAGCCAGCAATCACACAGATGTGGGACAGGGACAGTGCGCTTGTGTACATTCTCTCCCCATGCATTCAGTCAATCTGCAGATGGGTCATGTGTACATGGTACAGTTGGCAGATACTATTTACCAAGTGCAGTAATAAAGCACAGTAGAAAACATAACATTCCTCTAAATCTGGTTGTACTATAAAGCATTCAGGATATGATCCTACATGAACTTGTTTGGGAGTAAACATACTGAAGATAATGGGAAATGACATAATAGGACAATTTCCTTAACAGATGGTCTTACCATTTTTCGTCATGAATTGCTCAGAAGGGTATGAAAATTATTTGCTTTGTTAAAGCCAAATCCTGCATCTGCATATTGCTATCTCCATACTGTAGCATACCACATCAGTTACAAAGGCATGGATCCCATGAATGAGTTCTATGCACGTTAGATAGTATCTGCTATGCAGCACATTTCCTCTTCCACTAAAACTTCCATTTAAAACTGAAGTTTTAGCAGAAGAGGAAGTGTATTCCACAGTAGAGACTACCTAGCACAAGGGCTGCCAACCTCCAGGTTAGGACTGGATTTCACCCTTTATTACAACTGATATCCAGACTACAGAGATCAGCTCCCCTGGAAAAAATGGCAACTTTGGAGTGCAGACTTTATGGCCTCACATCCCTATGGATCGCCTTCTCTCTTCAAAAGATGCCCTCCCAGGCTCCACCCCTGAATCTCCTGGAATTTCCTAACCTTGAGTTGGCATCCCTATCTAGCATGCATGAAAATCCATAGGACCCTACCAAAAGAATCCAAAAGCAGACATCCGAGTGACACTGCAAGTGTATGTTCTGTTCTTTGCAACCATGCCACAATTTCCAAATCAAAGTATATAAATATTTTAAATCAATCAATACAAGTTTCCTTGAGGCTAAACTGCCAACCATCTATTTCAGTCTGCTTCACCTTGTACGCAGGCTGCCCATTCCTTCCTGTTCCCCCTGCCAACAGCATGCCAGGAACGCCCTGGTTTACACCATCATAATAATTCTGTTTTTCATGTATTAATCACATTTGCTAAGCGGTTGGACCACACTCATCCGAACGATGAACTGTGGCAACCACGTCACTTTGTCTCACCCACCTCTTGTTTATTCCAATACCACTCTGACCTTCAGCTATTGTGTCATGTGGTCCTCTAATGGCTCTTGTTTCTTTTTTTCCCCTTTTCCTCCAGCAGCCCGTTGCTCCCTAGAGATTATCTGTATGGGAAGATAACTTTAGCAGCCTCTTGGGCTCTGCTTTCTGTTGGCTCCCACACTGCCTAAAAACAGTACCCAAAACCCATTTATTCAAGGCCAGAGCACTTATTTAAGAAAAAATGCTATGGGTATGGTGGGGGGGTGGGGGGGGGGAAGAGACCCATATTTAAGTCTCTCTGCAAAGCTACAGCCTAATTACTGCCTGCTGAGAAGCAGGCTTAAACACAGCCAGTCAGGGAGCCTTAAAGACACAATATCCTTTCTAGTCTACTGTCTGCTTGTCAATTCAGAGTCACCCTCCTGCTTTAAATCAACCAACCACAGAGCTGTTATGAACAGCAACTGATTTTCCATGCAGTGCTGCAAAACAAAAATCACACTGTATCCTGTTTTTAATAGCCACAGTTTTTCAACTGCATAACAAGAGGGAGATAGCGCTGCTGAGTGGAGATGTATCGGGGGTGGGGGAACGGGTTCAAGTAGACATTGCATGGAACCCTTGAAGTATACAAGTAGAGACCCAATTACACATGCCTTGTGAGGCTCAGCACCAATTACAGCCAAATAACAGTCTAGTGCGTTTTCCCTTTTACAGCTGCTTATTGACAATGATAGCCTTTCTTACTCCCACCCACCCACCTTTTCTTTACAACAGAATACGGTAAGCTAGCACGAGTACTAAACATTATTTTAGTAATGCAATGTATGTTTATTCACCAAAGGGATTTCAGAAGGACAGGATTGCTCACCAAGCTAGCACCTGGGTGTGATGAAAATGACACAGTACCTTATTTAGACCTTCTGTTCCACTATATTGTTGCTATTGCATGTGTGCCAATAGATATTTATGTAGACACATCCTACAACCTGCTTAACCAAATACAGGGTGATTTTCAGTACTTCCATATAAAGCAGCTTTAGATCATAGATATGGCGGCTAAGAAGGCCAATGCAATTCTGGGCTGCATCAAATAGGAGTACTGTGTCTAGATCAAGGGAAGTAATACTACCACTGTATTCTTCATTGGCCAGACCTCACTTGGAATACTGTAATTTGGATGGGTTCCATTCCAGTGATGATTCACAGTGAAAAGCACTGAAGTAAGATAACCAAGTGATCTGGGCAACTCGGGCTCCAGTATTGCAGCAATATATGCATAATATTTTATAATTATTTGCATTAAGAAAGCATTCAAGAATTTTCCACTATTAATTTAGGAGACCTAAGGAATGAGATTCCTCCACATCCTCCAATATTTTATTTTAAGTTACACTCTGCTATATACCATTGTTCCGTTAGCTTCTTTCTTGAATGAAGAAAAGTGAATTCATCTGATTGCATTAGCCCAGCAATATAAACAACAGGGCTATCTTCAGCAGGGTTACACCCTTCCAAGCTGTTGAACTCAGTGAGCTTAGAAAACTGAATTGGAAGGCACTCCAATGATATGAGATGCTACTCCTGGACCTAGACACTTTTTAACACAGATCTGCCTACCCAATTACAATGGGAGTATATTCATAGAAAGAATGGCAAGAAAGTTATTTGTCTGTTTTCATACTTGCAAATTCCAAGCATGAAAATACTAGCATGTCTATCACGGCCCTAATTTTATGGCTAGTAGTGACAACATAAAAAAGACTCTCAAACTAATGCATTGATCTCCCTATGCAAACCACAATCTCCATTTATCTCTCCTGAGGTCCATATTGAAGACTCTTGATCCTGCATCACACTAGGCAACAGGAAGTATTTCCAGGAGATGCTGTTCCCATGGAAGCAAAGGCAGGATTTGTGGGGCAGGGTAAGTGTGTCAGGAGCAGAAAAAAAGATCATAAATCATAAATACAAAGAGTACAAAGGTGCCCCCAGTGATCTTCTATTCCCAGACTTGTCTCAATGCAGGAAATAATATCCTTAAGTTGTACCAAAACATCAAATGATAGAGATTTCACAGTGTCCCTAGACAATTTATTGTTACAAACTGATGCATTTCCTAGGGGAAACAGAATATAACTATGTTGTGGCTAAGCATGTAAGACTAAAAATCATGAATTACCTGGTTCAAATCTCATTTCTGCCACTAATTAGGCAAATTACATTTTTAAACCCCTATCTTTAAAATGGGGGTAATAATACTGACGCACCTCATAAGGCTGTTGTAAGGATTAAAAGAAAGTAATGTATGTAAGTGCTTTTATTATTGAAAAATATATAAATGCTAAATATGATCATTATCTGTGTCTGTTTCATTAAATATATATATATACACACACAAAATTTGGAAGTTGTTCACAAAAGAGAGGCTAAGGCTAGAGTTCTGTTAGAATTTATTTACTCCACTTGTACGTTGTTTTTACCCTCAGTGAGGACCCAAAGTAGCTTACAACGTTCCCCTCTCCTCCATTTTATCCTCACAAAAACCCTGTGAGGCGGGTTAGGCTGAGAGTGTATGACTGGCCCAAGAGAGTTTCCACTGCACAGTGGTGATTTGAACCTGAGTCTCCCAGATCATAGTCCAATACTCCAACCACTACACTACACTGGCTGTCTGAATGGCATGCCTAGGAGAGACTATAAAGAGGGAGACCAGCAATGAGCTGGAGGGGGGAACAAGTAACTTACGAGCTCACTTTTTGTGGAGGAAACTGATCTACAAGTATTTTAACCAATCAGTTCATTGATATATTAAAAAATTTTGGCCTAGAAGTCATCATGTTGGATCCAAACTTTCCATTTTGCTAATGGTATAATGGAAGGAGTCAGCAGAAGGAATCTTCGGAGCCAACCTATCTACTACAATGTTGTCCAAACATTGAAAAAATGAAAATCTTCTAAATGATATTTATTTATTTATTTAAATATTTATACCCCACCTTTCCCTGTGGTTCAAGGCAGCATAAATATTAGTTTTTAAAAAATATAACAGTTAATAATAGATCTCAAAAGTCTCTTCCCTACCCCTTTAAAAAACGGCTCCCAATTCAGACTCTCTCAAAAGCCCTGGCAAACAGGAAGGCCTTCAGCGCTTCCTGAAGATCTCTAAGGAGGCAGCCTCCTCACCTCTTCAGGGAGCCCATTCCACAAAGCTAGAACCATGACTGAAAAGGCCCGGGCTCTGGTCAATGCCAGACAGATCACCCTAAGTGGTGGGATAAACCACAGGTGGCGGCCTGTTCATCGTAATTGGTGAACAGGGACATATGGGGGTTCTAGGTGTGAAGGTCTCTAAAGGACATAACCAGCATCTTGAATTGAACTTGGAAACAGACTAGTAACCAATGTAGCTGTTTCAAAACAGGCAACATACGTTCTAAACGCCTAACCCCTGACAATACTCGGGCTGTCGCATTCTAGACAAGTTGTGGTTTCTGGGTTGTCTTCAAGGACAGGCCCATGTAGAGCATATTGCAGTAATCCAGCCAAAAGAAATCCATACAGTAATCTAACCATGAATAATCCTTACAGAAGCATGGCTCAATGTGGCCAGATCGGCTGAGTCTAGGTGATGAGAGAGTTGACAAATCAGATGCAGCTGACAGAAGGCACTCCACCACACCAACCAGCTTTTCAAACAGTAAGGCAGGGTCCATGAGCACCTCCAGAATCTTAACCTGATAATGAAATATGGAACCGGGTGTCATCTGCATATTGGTGACACCCAACCCCAAAGCTCCAAACAATCATTCAGCAGCCATATGTGTATGTGTGTTTTAGGGCTGTGCATACCAATATACCCGAACTGAAGACAAGGGCCCAATCCATAGGCAGGATCGATCTGAAACTATCCAAAGGACAAGCAGGTGCTTCTAACACCTCAGGTGTTAGATCTGTTCTAAACTTGGCCTCCAAGTTGGAATGGATGAGAGAGATTTTATCACCCAAGAACCTTGCAAAAACATCACATATTGATATAATTGTTAAGTTAACAATGCTTTCAGACATATGTAGCTCACTGAGGTAAAGCTAAGTGATACTGAGCTTTTCCCTGGCTTTGATGAACAAAAAGGAGATAACTCTTTTCATTATACTGAATATAAGCCCATGACCATCATAGCACATGTGGGTTATCTGCGCATGACACTTTTGCATTATAAATGGTTACTGCAATTAAGTCATGGGAAGACTCATAGTGACATTTTTATGTTAGAATTAGCATTATTTGCACAGAGGCAGAATAATATGCACTTCAAAGAACCCAGACCATGTTCTGATGACTCTGGTCATTAACCACCCATTTGCAACATGAACAAGACTGGAACCATCAAAAGCATAATAATTATTAGCAATTATTTTGTCTTGAAGTTGAATTAATAAAAAGCTATTTATTTACTGATACTTAAATATTAATGAAAATAAAAAGGAATAATTAATGTTTATATAATTACATAAAATTGACATGTCATAAATTGTACCTGTTTTTCCATTTACATTTTCTTTGCAAATATACTATTTGCTTCTAAACTGACAGTATTTTAAGTATGATTCTTTGTGCCATCCATTCTTTAATTGTTGCAGTTCAGTGAAGACTTTGAGCCCATTCCTGAAGGGAGGGTAGATCTGCAGCGGCCGGGAGTGGCGCAGTCATGCTGCCTCCTCAGAGGCGTCCTGGCCACCATGGAGAAAAAAAAAAAAGAAAAAGACTTAAAAAAAAAAAAGAAAAACGGAGGAAATTCCCCATTGTGCAAAGTGAGGCTGCACTACCAAAAAAAGGTGGTACAGCCATGCTGCCACCATTCCAGGGACAAATGGGGTTAGGATGCTGCCCAAAGGCAGCTCTTTCCCCAGGAATGCCCTTCCGGGAAATCCCTACTGGCATAGCTGCACTGGCAGCGGGGGCTGGTGGCTCCTGGACGCTGGCATGTTTGCCCCCGAGTGGACGTAGGTGCTACCTTATTGCGTGATAAGGTGGCACCTACGCCAGCATAGGGTCAACGCCAGCTCCTAAAGAGCTTTGCTCCCTCCAGGAATGGGCTGTTTGAATCCTTGCCTGGCTATATAGATCAGTTCAGGTAAATCAGAATTACTTCCTTTGGAAGTTCAGTCTAATGCTACATATATGAACACCAGGGATAAAATTAAATATTTAAGAATTTGGACCAAAGACAAAATTTGGACCCCAAAAATGTTCATTCTGGTATCTTCAAAATCTTATATTTGGAACACTGCCACCCTTTATTTTAACAGAATTAAAATAAATATTATACCTTGTTGGATTTATTTAATTAGAAGCCTTCCTGAACAAGTTACTTATTTTCATAAAATAAATCCTATGCTTAGAAATTTTCTAAGGGATGAAATATAGTTCATTTTCAACACTGCAGTTATCAGTTGAACTAAGTGGTTTCCTTTTTTCTAACCTTCCACTTATTATACAAGCTTTTTACTTTCACAAGCTGTTAGGTGGCAGTCCAGGGTCTCTTGGAAGCAAGCGAGATGGATTAGCCTGGAAATGACCTATCTACAATGACTGTATAGTATTACAGGGCTGGAAGCTGTCTCCTGGCCAAAAAAAAAAAAAAAAAAAGAGCCCGTTGCTCAGAATTAATGCTGCAAGAGTGATGTGAAGGAAATTGGCCAACAAGCTGCAATTTGAACCTTTCATACACCCCAAACTTGAAATTAGAGGGGGAAATGCTTTATTAAAAATCTGGGCAAGTAAAGGTAGCATGGTTTTCAGTCTCATTTACTGAGCCCCCAAGATCTCCTATTACCCTTTCAAGAATACAATCATAATATGACCTTCCTGCTAAATTTACTCAGTTGCACCATTTATTAAAAACCACCTTTGAACTGAGCCAATTTCACCTGAGCCAACTATTACTGATTTATTGAAGATGCTGAGAATCTTATCTGAAACGACAATTCCTCAATTTTGTTACTTAATGAAAGAGGAAGCACCAAATTTAGATTCTTTAAAGTGTAAATGGAACTATGAATCTGGCTATACAATCTTCTTTGCACAGCAGAACCAAGCAATGAGAGAAATATCTAAAATTGTCATTAATTTATGCCTAAACGTGATTTTAAAAATTATGTATCCATTAGTTTCCCCCACTGCTCCTGTTGAGCTAAATTCTTCTACTCTTTCAAGTTCCTAAAGGTATGGCGAAATGAGGCTCATCTCATTTATGTGTTACCACCTTAGAAGGTTGTTGGAAATGTTTAGTCAGCAGCAGCTGAGCAAATTAATTTTCTCATGAACTCTTCCTGTTCCCTGGGATTAACAAATTTAGTAATTGGCTGCATTCCAAGAGGATGGACATTTATTGGCTCTGAACATGCTTGACTCTGGTGCATTTATTGCCAAATGGCTGATACAAAAAATTTGGAAATCCACGCATCCCTTTGGAAATCCAGACCTAATTAGCTGAAATGGTAAATTTAGCTTATAAGGAGCGGGCTGCTTTCCAAAATAGAAAAGCTTTACAAACTTATGAAAATGTTGAAACCATTTTTAAATTGCTTGACTAACTCTTTGGCTGCTAATATATCTACTCACCAGGTAGGCCTATCTCCTTTTCTTTTCCCTTCCCTTTTATAATTTCCTTCTCTTTTAGGTATGAAACCTTTCCGACAACACAAACAAACCACAATCTGTAACATGAACAAGACTGAATTCCTACCCCTCCCCATGGGCAAAGTGAAAATGTATTACTTTTAGGTTAGGAAGATTCTGAGCTAACCATACTACGTTGTGGTTTCTTCATTTGTACTGTTTAAAAGTTGTGGTTTGTTTCTTGTCCACAAACAATAATTTAATCTGCTATAGCATCCCTTTTTGTTGGCAAAAAACAAATTTGTTAAAGCACCAAAATGTGGCTGTAACAACAAACTGTGATTAGAGTGAAGACTTCCTAAACCAGGAAGATGTCAATCTTGATTTGGGACTGGAAGGAAAGGGAAAGAAGCAGAGATCACCTGGGCCCAGAGATCACCTGCCTTAGGGTTGCTTGGCAACCCGCAGGAGAGTTCTGAGCAAGGGCAGTATCATGGGAAAAAAATTTTTTTTAATGCAGCCTTGTGTACTTACTGGAGGTGACAAAGGGTAGCTCTAGGAATTGCCAGCAACAGTTTCCAACAATTCCTAAAGCTACCTTTTGTTACTTCCAGTAAGAACTACTGGTCAGTACATGAAGCTACATTTTAAAAAAATCTCCAGCTGCTGTCTGAGTGGTGACGGGCAACAGGATCCAGGGATAGGGCATCCTCCGCCCCCACTGGGGACTTGGCAGCCCTATTCTGTCTCCTGATCTTCAGGTCTACTTCTTGATAGCCAGGACCTACCCCCTAAACATTAACATGCTAGGATACTCCTCCACCTGTGACACACAAAGGTCTGACGGTGACCTTTGTAGAGTTGGAGATAGCACTGGAACAAACACTAACCACATTGGTGATTTGGAGCATAAAAAGTTTGCTTCAGACTTTCATATTTGTAACCCCAAAGAGAACAAGCCCAGAGAAGGGGGACTTCAGCGTAGTAGGTAGGGAAAGGGTCAATCTCCTGCATGGCTTCTCCATTCCGGTCTGCCCCATCATGAAACTTTTCCTTTTAAAGAAATTATTGTTGGGGTTTGTCCAGGTTTGAACAAGGACTTGGATTTCCAGGTTCACTATAGGTCAGGGCTCAGCATGACCCATTCTTTACAGATGTTAACTAGTTACCTATATCTTTATAACATCTCTTTACCTACCTACCTGGTCCCACTTATCATATTTCACACTGCACCTAGCTTGATTAGATCTGAGTTTTATGTTAAACCTGCCCTGCCCATCTACAGTTGGGAGCTGGTCTCACCCACTCTGAATATGCTGAGTTTTCTTTGATTGGTTATTGTGAAATAGGCCACGCCCACCTTTCTGTTCATGCATCTGATGAAATGAGCTCTGCTTCATGAAATCTTATGCTGGAATAGGGTTGCCAGGTCCCTCTTCGCAACTGGCGGGAAATTTTGGGGGTGGAGCCTGAAGAGGGCAGGGTTTGGGGAGGGGAGGGACTTCAATGCCATAGAGTACAATTGCCAAAGCGGCCATTTTTCTCCAGGTGATCTACTACCTGGCAGTTGGGAACCCTATGCTGGAATAAATGTTGTCTTTAAAGCACTATTCACACCAGTAATGACAGCTACACAGAAAATTGGCTCCATGTGGAAACAGCAATGGTTAGTAAGTATTACTATTTCTGTACTCCATATGCTTAATGTAAGAGTAGGGTAATACTGGGTTTTTGGCGCACTAATTGTTAAAAAAAGCTCTTAGTCGTCTATGCAGAGACTTTCCAGAACCCCGCCTCCTAACAGCTGATGTAATATTAATGAACCATAGCTACTATCAGTGCTCCCTGACAGTGATCCTACAGGCCCATAGTAAAACATTTTATGGTAAGGGGCATGAGTACACTGAGGAGGATGGGCTAGAGTTGCTGTGTTGCCTTCATCCTAAACCCTCTTTGGATGGGTTTAGGATGATAATGTCATGGGGGTTCAGCCATGTCATGCGGTGGCCTAGTGGTACCACACTGAATATTATACTGATAGTCCTTCCACACACCACTAGGTATGTGTTAAATGGTATCTGTTTGTAGCCAATCATGTGCCTTTAAAGAGATGTATTTACCAGACTAAATGAAAATTAATTGTCTGCTAAATGTAAAATGTAGTTGAGCTTTTAGTGCCAATTATTGCTTCCCACATCCAATTTACATGTGCAGTATTTGACACAAACAGGCATGCATCAAGGTCTTAGGAGAAGCCGTATATCTGCAATAAGGCATACTATCAGCTATCTAAAGAAAAGTGATTTACTTATGATCATACTAGGATTCCTTCGTTGATTTAATTAGCGTATCTACTTTCTTCTCTGAAGAGAGGTTGCAGAGCAAAGTCTGCGGGGTAAGATTCAAAACTGTGCTGGGAAAACTGGTGGGGGAGGAGATAGCAATTAATCAGTACCTTAATTATTAAAAGGGGAAATTTCTAAATTACACCTGCTTGCAAATCACTCCTTCACCCAATAGAAATTATCCCCTAATACCAGGTTGGTAAAGGCACATGTGCAGAGTTGCAGCCGTGGCATTCAGAGAAGGTATTCTTTTTGGCTCACATAACACTGCTTTTATGTAGTAAGATGAGAGATGGTGGGGCTTCAACTTTCCTATATATTATGTCCCCTCAGCCCTTTGTCCTTCAGCAGAGAGAGGCTGTGGAGCATTATGCCTGTTCAGTTCTTAAACCCTAATCCCTGCTTTTGGGTTTTTTTTTGGGGGGGGGAGAATAAGGACAGGAGCTTGATAGCAGTTTTTCATTTGTGAATAAAATGTATTCTGCACATGCAATCCTTTATACAGGCAAGTAACAAGAAAGTGGTTTGCCTTTAATGATGAAAACCACATACCAGGCTGAATGAAACAGGGAGTTCATTTTTCTGCTCCTGGCCCCTTTCCCATGGCTCCCTGTATTCCTGAGGCAAAGTCCCCATTATAAATAAAGGAGTCAACATCAACTCTCACTCCAGTTTTCTGCCTAGTATTTTCACTTGTCACAGTGGTCATTAAAAAGCTACTGTATAGTGCAGCAACCAGAACTCACCTTATTCTAACTTTTAATCCAGGGTAGACAACTTGGCTTTATGAGAAAAAGGATAGCAAATAAATAAGACTTTTCCTGGTTCCTGTACACAGACATGTGTCCTTTACTCATCTTCATGTAGGGTGGGCATTTCAGATACACCCAAGCGGAAAATAAACTCTAAAAATACCTTATCGTATTTTTCGGGTATATTCGGCATCCCAAATATATCTGGGAATTTTTCAGGATATCAAAAAAATGGTCCTGAAGCTGGGCAGGGCATTCTGTGAAAGGGGGCAGACTCCCCATGACTGCATGCTGGAACTCTAGGAGGTGGCATGGTGCCTGCACTGGGAGGACAGACAGCACGATAGTAAAAAAAAAAAAAAACTGTTCTTAACCCACCCACCCCTAGAATTTGCTTTGAAAGTGTTGATAAAAAGATGTGTTGCTGTTCCACATATACTTAGCAAGTACGGTCTGCACATACCACAACACCACAAGGTATGTTTTCTCTGAAAAGCGGCTTTGCAGAAATTTCTGTATTTGCAACAAGGGTCTCCATTGCTCCCCTCCCATCATAAGCATGCTGCTTGTTCTGGAATTCTCCACACCGCTCTGCCCAAAATTAGCCAACCTGTGGCCATTTCCACATGAATCACTTACCACAGATTTTCCACATGATTGATCTGCAAGGGTTGGAATTGATTTCCCCATTTTTTTGTCCAACATGCCTCTCTTTGCAACGTTGTTTTCTGTGCTCCTGTATCAGTTTTGTCCTGTTTGCACTTTTCCCTGAAAGCGATGTTTTCAGGTGGGGAGCATCACATCATTCATGATGTTGTGGATGATCATGCTGGAGGCTTCCCCCACTTCCCTCCTACTGTTTGTTTTCTTGCTCATCCACCCCAGCAAAGAAGTTGGCACAAAATGTATGCCCCAACACTGAAGCACAATCCACCATTAGGGACACCCCCCCCCCAAAAAAAATTCCCTTTTAAGTTTGTGTCTCATTGACACTCTTTCTGTGCATGGTAAGGAAAGCCCCGTCCCCACTTTCTTTCTAAACCCGATCTCTTAATCAGGTTACTTTTGATGCCAGAGAAAACACAGGAGTCTGCTGCAAACATGTGCCCCCTCCCTTTCTCCTCAATCCACCTTTGTTTTTATTTTGGAGGCTCAGATCAACGATAGAACAATGGATTGCTAGATGTATCCATTGTTCTATTGCTGGTCTGAGCCTCCGAATTTTTTTTTAAGGTGGATTGAGGGGGAAGGAAGGGGGTGCGAGTTTGCAGCAGTCTCCTACAAATTGCAATAAGCAGTCTCCCACAAATTGCAATGACATGCACACATAGGAAATGGAAACATCTGAACCCTGCACAAATAACCCAGTTTCAAATGTAACAATGGGGAGGGTTATTCTAATGCTCCAACGTTCTTTCACTAGCATAAATGCACTAAATTAAAAAAATGCTGGGAATTGGGTGGCCAGAGGAGAGGGGAGGGGGAAGGGAGATGGGCAACACAGTAGGTGTGGACAATGGAGGGGTGGAGAAATGAAAAACATTTCATGTCAAGGGAAGTCATCTTTGAAATGGAGAAAAGGGAAACATTGTGGTATAAATGATTTTAGAAAACACAGAGATTAAACTATTTCAAAATGGCAGCTTTGGTAATTTCAAGGGACAGGGCTCTCCCTGCTATCCAAATTCACCTTCCACTTCCAGCTGACTCCCTATTGGAAAAGGTTTCTCTTTCTGCCGTAATTGGCTACATTCTTGTCATGAGGTGTTTCTCTGATGGGTTGATGATAAGCATACATGTTTGAGAAGCACTGAGAACAGTAAAGAATCTGTAATTAACTTCACCCCAAAAACAAAATGGCTACCGAAATGGAATTGTCTGGATGAATAAATCTGTGGAAAAGTTTCATTGAAAAAGTACTCTGTTTTCTGTTCTCATAGCGATATTTCACAATAGCATTGCTATGACCCTCCCCAAGGAATTTTTTTTTAATAAAAATTGCTGACTGTACAATGGGGGGATAGTAAAAACAGACATTAAAAGTTGACATTAAAGCACTAAAGGTAAGGTAAAGGTCCCCTGTGCAAGCACTGGGTCATTCCTGACCCATGGGGTGACATCACATCCCGATGTTTTCTAGGCAGACTTTGTTTACGGGGTGGTTTGCCAGTGCCTTCCCCATAATTCACTAAAGGGCCATGCAAAATACATGACCAAAAGGGAAACATTCAACTAAATACAAAAACTACAACCAGTGTTTGTGGAGGAAGAGGGAGCATTGTAATGGAAAAATCATTAAGGGAAAGCATGTACATTGAATGCCATTGAATAACATTCCAAATCAACGAGGCACAGCCTTGAACATGATCATGGTGAAAATACACAAAAATGTTAGTCACAATGCCAAGTTTCAACGTTATGCTGTTAAAATATTTTTTTTCTAAATATCAGCAATGTAATGCTATCAGAATTGCATGTTTAAAAAATTGAATCATTTGGCAAAAGGGAGGGGGAGCAAGGGAGGGCTGAAGCAGGGAGGGCAGGATTTGGAGAGGGGATGGTGGCGTCGGCATGTTTTCTTTTTCCTTCATTTAATGGGTGGCAGGGGGGGAGACCCAAATGAAGGAGTACAGCAAATCTAGATTCACCCAGGAAAAACTTTGTGCAAAAAGTATAGCCGGAAAAGCCACAGAAAATTCTAACCTACTGCTAGAGACACCCGAATATGTGCGGAAAAACCCAAAAACTGAAGCAGTATGGAGCCAGACTCTACAGGAATAATGTGTGCCAAAAAAGTCAGAGATCAGTTCACCTAGAGAATATGGCCACATTGGAAGATGGACTCTGTGGCATTATACCCCATCGAAATCCAGCCAACCTCGGCAATCCCAAAAAGTCACTCGCTCAGACAGGCAGATCTAAAGCAGGTAAACGTTTATTCAGGAGCCGCAGATACAGCATAAGCAATCCACAGGTTCAAAGCTGCTAATGACAAACCAAACTACAAAGCATAACTTTAAGCACAGAGTCATCCCAGTGCAAAACCAAACATCTTGGAATTAGGAGATAACGGTGCCTGGTAGGAAGTAGGGAGTGAGCAAGCCATAATTCTGAAGTTGCCTGCTAAAGGCTCAAGGTCAGAGCAGGGGGGGGAGGAACGGAGCGGGGGCAGCTTGAACAGTTCAGAGAAACAAAACCTAAGGCTAACACTTGAACAGAAATGGGCCTAACTCATGTCAAGAGGACAGCATGACTCCTGACAGCTTGAACATCTCAGAGAAACAAAACCACTAGATACACTTGAACAGCAAAACCAATAGATACACTTGATCAGAAATAAGCATGACTCTTGGCATGACAGAAATAAGCATGACTCTTGGCATGACTCTTGACATCCTCTCCCCAAACCCTGCCATCCTCAGACTCCACCCCCAAAATCTCCAAACCCAGACCTGGCAACCCTAAATTTGCCCTTTTATCCAACACTAGAGCCACCAGTCCTTGAGGTGTGGAGCAGTTCATCTCCCTTCCCAAAGGCATACCCACATATGACACTTATTTTCTCTCCTAGACAAAATTATAGACAACATTGGTGACTTGTTTGGGGGTTTAGGTATGAAAGCTTCACATAATCCCAAACCACTGCCAAAACCTGTTTGGGGCAGCATGTCCAGAGTGAGTGAATACCTGTAGGAAGGGAGTTAGAATCTCTGCATGGATCATAAATGTGCAGTACAAGGCCCTTGTTAGCCTAATTGCTCGGTTATGAATAATATGGGGAAAATAGCTTTCAATAACCGGCAGTGGCATAACCTGGGATCGTTAACCAACGTTTATGGGAGTCCAATCCGAGATTCAAGAGAAAAGATGAAGGCAAATGGGTTTAGTTAAAAGGTTTTTACTTAATTAATTAAAAGTATGTTCACAAACATGCAAATATCATATACACAATGTTCATACAGATTCTAATAGCAAAAGGGGGAGGAGAGTGATGGTAGCCAATGTGGCAGGTCCCAGATGACGGGTGATACGGTACCTGTCCTGAAGAGGAGATGTCCTGGGTTCCATGGACTAAGACACGGGTAAAACGGGGCAGAGTGGAGGGGTCCCCAGGGAGGGAGAGAGTGGGGGTGGGCTGCGCAAAGCCCAATGAGCAGAGTAACGGCAAAGAAGTCAAGGGAAGACCTAAGGTAAGGTATGGATCTCGGGGACCCCAGTTATACTATTTTCTGAGGGGGAGGGTGATGGGATTATCCTCGCGGTTCCCAAGCTAAGACAAAAGGTGACAAAAGGATTAACGATCAGCTGCCGGGGTGGGGAAGTATGATAATTTGGTAGACTATACTGTCTCCATTGATTTGCGCAACCCCGGGGGAATCAGGAGTCTCTTGTTGATGGCCTTTGCTGCTCATACACGGGTGCACATCGCGAAGTCCGGGAATGCATTCCTTTGCATAGCCGGAGGAATGGTGTTTATTTGTTGTCTTAACATCTCTCAATGATTAGCTAATTAAGTCGATCAGCTCAAGGGGGGGAGCGCTGCCGGTGGTTGCATGCTGACAACTCCCTACGATATGGCTTCCACTGGAATGGGGCACTGCAGACAGTGGACTCCCTCTGGTTCACTGGAGGGTTGACCTAGCCGCTGCTCCTTGGCTGCCGGCTCGCGGGATGACAGATCGCTCTTTTCCAGGCGGCTTTAGGCTTGCCGCTTGCTCTGGAGAAGTGGGGGCATGCATTGATTGGGGTTGCCATGACCAGTCCGGGAAATAAACAACCCATATCGTAACACCCTTTCCCCTACAACCAGGACCCCTGGTTTTCCTAGATTAAGCACATAGGATCAGTTTCCACATAATTTCCAGGATGATGTTCACTGATCCTCCTATCCAGTGGCAGACATCCATCACCAGATGTTCCCCTGAACCCCAGGATCAGCATTGAAAGAGGTCATTTGGGGCTGTAGTGGGAGGAAGGCAGTGAGGAAGTCATGGATGGAAATCCTGACAATGGAAATTTTACTCAAAATCTAAGCCATAGTCTTCACGCAGGTGTTCAGGTTAATGTACATGGGGCAGATCTGCTGCTGTGATCCTGCCACTTCCACCCCAGGAATAAACATTTACCCTAGTTACGTCATCTGAACAGGGCCTTAACCGCAGTCTGGGGAGACAGATTTTGATCCCACCATGGAAATGCTTAGGAGCCCCATGGTGCAGAGTGTTAAGCTGCAGTACTGCAGTCAAAGCTCTGCTCACGACCTGAGTTCGATCCCGGCGGAAGTCAGTTTCAGGTAGCCGGCTCAAGGTTGACTCAGCCTTCCATCCTTCCGAAGTCGGTGAAATGAGCACCCAGCTTGCTGGGGGTAAAGGGAAGATGACTGGGAAAGGCACTGGCAAACCACCCCGTAAACAAAGTCTGCCTTGGAAACGTCAGGATGTGACGTCACCCCATGAGTCAGGAATGACCCAGTGCTTGCACAGGGGACCTTTACCTTTATGGAAATGCTCACCCCCCCCCCCTGCCTGCATGATCTACTGAGTGTCCTGATTTGGTATTTGTGTTGCTGCTAGAAAAGAATCAATAGGTTAAAAATAGAAATTACATAGATTCTCACTTTCTAATGAAGCCACAATGTGCTTTTCTCACAACATTTGAACTCGGTCACAGTGAAGAAAATTAATGTAGTTTTTGTATGAGAGCCAACAAATACTCGTAGCCAAAAGCTTTTTGGCTTCTCTGTGGGCATTAAATCACAATAAGTACATCCCACTGAGATGTTCCCCAATGTAAATTCCCTAATTTCAATGGGATTGGCACACAAGAACTTTGCAACAGATTGTGCCCAGTGCCAGGATTAGAATTAATAGGGGATGTTGCACCAATGACATTTTGATGTTCTGGTGCTTGGTTAACACTATTAGGATTTTTTTAAAATGCAACTACTTAATTAAACATATAGGGATAACACAGTTTTAAGAGTTTTAAAAATCCGTGGCACAGTTTTCACTTGACATTAACTCTGTGGTTGATTCCAGGCAAGAATTTTCAAATTAAGGCAAAATACTTGTTAAAATTCAGTGAGTTCCACACATAACTCAAAGAGTGAATCATAGGATATTAAAAGAACAATGCCTTGGGAAAAACCAGTCACCCTGTCCAAATCCATTCAATGAGTCATATTCTAGTCTCAAATTTTGTATTTTCATATACAGTAAACCCATTTTAGGGGCACCTTACATAACAAAATGTAAAGTGTTATGTACTCAAATAAAAATAAAGAAGTACCATAACTGCAAGTATACCATTGCTTTTCAGTTAATGGGTTGTCAAAATTGATGTTAATATATATATTTTTCCTCTCCAGGTTCATTCCAGCGGAAAACTTGAGGACTACACTGCTGGGAAGACAAATTTATTTATATTTAGCAATAGGGTTTATTTTATTTATCAAAATACATTGAAACTGGCTTTTCCCATAAAAATGTAGGCTCAAAGCCATTTACAGTATGTTCACAATGAAAACCATAAAATCCTGTCATAAAAAGCACATACATAACTATAGACTAATTCATGACAACTTCATAGCCCAACAACAATCCTCAACGACTGCTTATTCCGGGTACTATGGGTCAAATTAAGCATCATCTGGAGTTTTTAAGGGTTTTTAATTGGGTTATATTATTTAATTTTAGAATTATTACTTTTATTGTTAATATTGTTATGTTTGATGTTCCCCACCCTGAGCCTGGTCTTGGCTGGGGAGGGCGGGTTATAAATTGAACAAACAAACCAATAAATAAATAAAAAGACATCAGCCAGCAGAACAAAACTGTACAACAAACTTTGACAAAAATCTCTTATCTAGGGTTTTAGCCAAAGGCCCTTCCAAATTGGATTTTGGTAGATGAGTTAAGCCACATACTCTTCTAACATTGGTACTCTTCCAGTTTTTAAAAATCTGCTAAATTCAGAACAGTCTAGAGTACAGCTCAATTTAAGGTTACTTGTAGATATCAATGGATAACTTCAAAAAGCTGTAGCATTTAGTCAATAGTACAAAGTCAACATTGGCTCTCATTAGCCCTGTTCAATAATTACAATTTTGGCATTCCAACCTCACATAATGGGAGAGTTGTGCTACCTACAACCCTCCCAAAATGGGTGGATGCCATTTTGTGTGAATACGGCAATGTTTCTTTTTCCAGTTCTGGCACATGCAAATGTATACCCTGAAAAATCTGGGTTTCTGATAAGCCGTACTAATGTATTTGCAATAATCCTATAACAATTGCTATATGTAACTGCAAATGGAAACCCATACATAACTGCAATTGTAAACTGAAAACAAATTAGTAATACAATCCTATGAAATGCTCAACATGAGAGAAACAGGTCATTGCAAACAAGGTACACTTGATGCTTGAGCATGTTCTTCCAAAAAAAATGTACCATCAATATTTAGAGAGTGGTGATGGTTCTGAGAAGGCCTAAGAATGTCTGGTAAGTTCTTGAGATGAGAAGTAAAATGGTGATTTCACAGCTTCTAGTTCAACCTGCCAGGCAGCAAACTACATCAGCTTTATGTTGCATTGTGCCAAGCAGCAAATGAATGTGTTAACCTCAGCATGATATCTCTGTTTATGACTTCATGTATGAGAGATATAGAAGACATCATTTGTCTATCCTATTGGCACATTCCAAATTGGCAATATATGGCTACGATATCAAATCTAGTTTCTCACTCATTTTGTAAGCAGGTTCCTGTCTGCCTTCTGGCCAAGTACCAAAGTACCATTAAGGAAGGAGGGGAGCCACTCTTTCACATACTGCAGTTGGTATTAGGGATGCTGTGAATTTTGCATCAGATGTCTTTGACACTCAAATTTAGCATGTTTGAAGGTGTTGATCGGATGTGAGGCAATCACCTGCTCTGTTCGGTACATGCGAAAGAAGAATAAGAGTTGATTTTTATATGCCAACTTTCTCTACCACTTAAGGGAGACTCAAACTGGCTTACAATCACTTTCCCTCCCCCTCCCCACAACAGACACCCTGTAGGGTAGGTGGGGCTAAGAAAGAGTGACTTGCCCAAGGTCACCCAGCTGGCTTCATGTGTAGGAGTGGGGAAACAAATCTAGTTCACCAGGTTAGCCTCTGCCGCTCATGTGGAGGAGTGGGGAATCAAACCCGGTTCTCCAGATCAGAGTCCACAGCTCCAAACCACCACTCTTATAAACTACACCAAGCTGGCTCTCAAAAGGGCCTCAAGTGCCAATGAATGGCTTGCATCAGGTTTTTTCCAGACTGAGCCCACACTAAAACACTGCTCCTTAGTTACATGACTATTTACATGAACCCTGAAGGGTAGATTTGGTTTTTTTTTTTTAAGCATCTATTTATGACCAAGTTGTATGATTTGGGACTATCTGTGGCAAAATCCACACAACCAGCCATTGTTTCCCCTGCATTTTTCACCTGCCATGCCACCGCTATTGAGCTGAACGGCTAAGTCCCAAATTCCAATGTTGGTAAGGCAGCGATCTAAAAAAATCATAATTTACCGTGTCGAAGGCTGTTGATAGATCTAATACTATCAGCATCCCCAACTCACCTTGATCCAGCTGTCAACAGAGATCACCTGTGAGGGCGGCCAGAGCCATCTCCATCCCATGGCCAGGGCAGAAGCCTGATTGAAATAGGTCCAAGGCTGATGTCTCATCCAGGAATACCTGGAGCTACTCAGCCGCCGCTCTCTCAACTACCTTACCCAGGTAAGATAGTTGGAAAGATCCCTCGGATCTGAAATTGGTTTCTTCAAGAGCGGACACATCACTGCCTCCTTCAAACCCCCTGGGAAGACCCCCGTCCCAAAGGACAGGTTAATGATCTCACCCAGAGGTGCCCACATCACATTCCAACTGGCCTTGCCCAGCCAAGATGGGCACAGGTCCAGGGGGCAAGTTGTGAGCCTCACAGCCATCAGGACCCTGTCAACATCGGCTGGTAAGACTGGATTTTCTCATTCTTTTACAAGTTGTCCTTTTTCAGGTTTTTTTTTTTTAATTCAATAGAATTTAAGTGTTTTTAGCTAGACCCAGAGTTTAATCTATCTGCAGTGCAGTACATCAGCTGCCATGTAGTTTGCGGGAGGAACCCTCAGTTGTGACAGAGGATAGAAAGAAACTCAGTATCCCACAATTAGATTGTGTCCACAGCTCTCCTGAGCTGTCCCAGGAAAGTCAAGCTTTTGTATCTGTCTCCAAGAGCAAACTGATGTTCTCAGAGCCTTCAGTAATGCCTCTGGCATTACCGACCACCACAGAGAAAGGTGCCTATATAGAAGCTCTAACAGAATAGGTCATCAGTTCAATAGAGAGGGAAAAACAGCCATGGCATTCAGCAAGGCACCCCTTCCCTGTTCCTCCAGTAGTGTTCTGCATTGCCAGAGGCTTCAGAGTATTGGGGTGAGGGGACTACTTCATGAGGGTCCACATTTTTGTTAAAAGATCAACATTTTCACATCTGAGACCTCCCCAGCCTCCTTCAGTCTTCCTTTCACATCTTTGCTTGGCTAAAAAGGAATATTTAAAAGTTTCTTGTTTCTGTACTTTATATGCAACCAGCCCCTCAAATCCCTTCTTTAATTGCCTCACCAATGTTTGCTCGGCAAGAGTTATGCTCTTTTTTATTTTATCAATTTAGGGAAGACTTTAGTTTTGTGTGTGTTACTTGACACCTCTATTTAGCCAGGTTAGTATCCTCTTGGTCATGTCATCTTATTTCTGGTAATCAATTTATTACTGTCATAGTGGTTTTAAATAACCTTAAAACTTCCTGAGAGAATTTGACCTTTGGAAGTATGGAAGCATTCATGTAGCTTTCTAGTCTACTCCTGATATCAGGATGATGAGATGTAAATAGCATCCCACCTACATAAGACCCAATTGGATATCAAGGGGTTAAGTATCATTTTTAATACATCAGTGGTTCCACACATTCATTTTATGTCCCCCATTATACTGCAGAGCAGATATTACTGAATACTAAGCAAGGGTTTTTTTAAAAAAAGGGGGGGTGCATACAAAAGTTGTTATGCACACATAAAAGGGCCCTTTTGTTGGCTCATGGTCATACGATATTGCATAAAGCATGTATGGCAGCATATGATGTATTTTTCCATTTTAATTTTCAGCTAACAGCAACTACGCTCTTAGATCTGAATGCAAAGAACACTTTTAAGGCCATAGTACTGCACGGCATGTGAGCACCATTTGCTGAAATTACGAATATTTTTTTCATTATTAAAATCGTTTGATGTTGGAGAGAGAGCGAGAGAGAGCAATAAAGAATAATAAAAACCCACCACATACTACGCATGGTGCTTCATAGCCACAGTCTATTCTTTTGCAAACAGAACATTTACTACTTGGCATGTAAATATTACCTGTGGGTTACTTCACCTTGAGCTTTATGATGACAGGATTACTTTGGGCAAAGATTCCTAACTGTTACTTAAGGACACTGTGTTTTGCGACGGATAGCATTTTCAAAACGGTGCGAGGCTTGAAATTAAATTACATCAAATTCCTTCATATTATTCTGCATTAGCTTCTCTTTTATTTACTGTCACCCAGCCAGCGTGATATCATCCTGGCTGTAGAGGGATGGCGAACGCTATTTATATTGTACTGCACTGTCCTTTAATTGACCTTGTTTTTGCAGTGGAATGGCGGCTTTTCTCAAGCTGCCACCCTCTTTTTATGGCTGCATTTTGACCATGCACTAGTGATTCTTTGTGCTGCTGTGGAGTTCAGGAATCAATACTGCATTCCCCGCAGCCGCTAAAGGATAGCTGACAGCATGAATTAACTGAATGTCGTCAGTTGCATGGAGGGCTATTGTCTTTAAGGAAAATTGGGACAATTACCAGCTTCCATCACTTAGTGGAAGTTTTAATACAAAGCGCAGGGTTGCTGTAATTTAATTTTGGCCTGCTGCTCCGGCACACTCTCCTTTGCTACCGCTTCACTGAGGCTAAGCTATTAATGGCTGAAAACCAAAACACATAAGAGACAAAGGCACAGAGACAGTGGCACAGAGGCAGCAGTTACTTCTGATTTAACAGGAGCTTTCTTGTAGTGTTTACAAAAATTGGCAGGCACCCTTGTTTCCCCAAAGAGTACTCACCACTGAACTAATCCATAGGAAATGAGCCAAAACTACAAAAGATCTTGCTGCAGCCCTTCCACAGGACTGCAGGGGAGAAGGGAGAAAATGGGGTGGGGGGGAAGAAACCCTGGGAACCTGTTGCTCTTTGTCTTTTAGGCTTTTCAGTTTGGTTGAGATGTTTTACATCAACAGTTGCAATTGGATGGGTGCAGCAAAGTATGCCTAGTCAAGGCTGGGCTAATTAAATGTAAACTTCCTAGCTGCTGAGAAGATGAACGAAATGGCATTTTTTGCAAAAAGTAATGGGCTTTACTCCAGGTGCAATGAAATTGAAAGCTGTAGTTCCATCTGACAGGTAATATTGCTCATTCAAATGGATTTAAGCTCAGTTATTTAAAGGGGCAGTGTATTAGTCACAACCCATTTAACACAAGCTTTTAGCTTGTTTTCACATTTGACAGTGGTAGGTAAGTCTGTCTGAGAAGTAACATTTTGAAAGCAATCTCCCTAAAGTTTTATCTTCTTATTGTTTGCTGTAAAGTAGTAAGTAAAATGATGCTGGGGAGGAAGAGGTGAAATTTTTGCACTCGTGTTCCAAAGAGCTCAGGGTGATATATAGCGATGATCCCATCTTTCCCTCACAAAAGCCCTCTGAAGATATGATTAGGCTGGAAGATAAGAACCATCCTCAGATCTTCAATTTTCATGCATGACTGTAGATTTGCATCAATATTTCCTTGGTCAAAATCCAGCACATACACATTAAGCTGCCTTATACTGAGTCAGACCATCAGTCCGTCAAGGTCAGTATTATCTACTCAGACTGGCAGCAGCTCTCCAAGGTCTCAGGTATAGTTCTTTCATATCACCTACTGCCTGGTCCCTTTAGCTGGAGATGGTGGGAATTGAGCCTGGGACCTACTGCATACCAAGCAGGGGCTCTTCTGTTGAGCTGCAGCCCCTCCTCCCCAACCAGTACACCACAGCGCACAAAAAATGCTCACCACAGTGAAATCGCACAGAGCCATCAGAATAGATTGATTTGGCATAACCTGAATCACATAGCATTCAACACATGTGGAAAACTTCTGCCAAAAAGGCTTCTATCATTTGCCCAGAATGCCCCAAATGAAGACAAGAGATACCAAGTGTGAGTTCAACTAGTTTCTTTATTTCTCCAAACTCAGCTGGCATTTACTGCCCATGTTGCTTAACACCTAACTGGTTAGGCCACAGCTACTTGACAGGAATAGAGCAGATTGCTTTGGATAGGTAGGGTTAATCGGCAAGCACCCTGACACATCTGCATGATAGAGGCTGTGTCTGGAACAGGTCATCACATGCCTTGAGACTGGGTGCACCGTGAAAGAGCGCCTTTGGTGCTGAGTAGAGTTGTGCATATTGATATATCTGAACTGAAAATAAACCCAAAATTAGCTGTTTTGGCAATATTCAGGTTTTGGGTAGACCAAATACCAAAACCCAGGAAACTGCCCAAAGCCGAATAGGCAATTCCTGAAAAAGCCAAATAGATATTCGGCTTTTTTGGGTTCGGCTATTTGCCTTTGCTCAGATGTATGGCTCTGTGCTTTATTCCATTTTTCTATCTTTGACTGGCTTTGTTAGGGCCCCATAGTTGGGGCCCTTTTGAGGTAGGGGCCATGTAATTGGAGCCAACTTGGTCTGACCAACCATCACCATTCAGTGCATTAATCTGGATCAAGCATAAGGGTTATTTAAAAGATGGGGCTCACCCAGTCCCATCCGGAGGGATATACCCTCCAACTAAAAAACAGCTTCTACAGTTACTTATTGGGCTTTTGAAAAAGACTCCTCACACACAGAGATGAGCAATCTCTTTCATAAGAGCTGTCTTGGTCATCATGACTTTGGCTGGAACCAATATTCCCCCCCCCCCCGAAAACCTGCTGTCAAATTGAAGGTCCCCTCAAGTAAACGCTTCGTTTCCCCACACCAGAACCATCTCTTGAAATCAGATTTTTGATTACGATAATAAAGGACTGTTCACAGGATATCATTTGCACCAAAAGAAATGTTTTTCTTTTAAAACATTTAAACATTAAAACATTTTAAAACATTAAACAGTGAAGTAGCCAAGTTTGCAGATGACACCAAATTATTTAGGGTGGTTAAAACAAAATCGGACTGTGAAGAGCTCCAGAAGGATCTCTGCATACTGGAAGAATGGGCATTAAAATGGCAAATGAGATTCAATGTGAGTAAGTGTAAAGTGATGCATATTGGGACAAAAAAATCCCAACTTCACATATACACTGATGGGATCTGTGCTGGCAGCAACAGACCAAGAAAGGGATCTTGGGGTGGTAGTGGATAGCTCAATGAAGATGTCAACCCAGTGTGCGGCTGCTGTAAAAAAGGCAAATTCCATGCTGGCCATAATTAGACAAGGAATAGAGAATAAAACTGCTGATATCATACCGCCCTTGTACAAATCTATGGTGAGACCCCACTTGGAATACTGTGTACAGTTCTGGTCACCATACCTAAAAAAGGATATTACAGAGCTTGAGAAGGTGCAGAAAAGAGCAACCAAAATGATTAGGGGACTAGAGCAACTGTCCTATGGGGAGCGGTTAAGACGCTTAGGGCTGTTTAGCTTGGAAAGAAGGTGGCTGAGGGGAGACCTGATAGAGGTCTATAAAATAATGCATGGTTTGGAGAGAGTGGACAGGGAGAAGTTTTTCCTCCCTCTCCCATAATACTAGAACACGGGGTCATCTGCTAAAGCTGGAGGGCGAGAGATTCAAAACAGATAAAAGGAAGTATTTTTTCATACAACGCATAGTTAAATTGTGGAACTCCCTGCTCCAGGATGTGGTGATGGCTGCCAGCTTGGAGGGCTTTAAGAGGGGAGTGGACATATTCATGGAGGAGAGGGGTATTCATGGCTGTTAGTTAGAATGGATACTAGTCATGCTGCATACCTATTCTCTCTAGTATCAGAGGAGCATGCCTATTATTTTGGGTGCGGTGAAACACAGGCAGGATGGTGCTGCTGCACTCGTCTTGTTAGTGGTTTCCTAGAGGCACCTGGTTGGCCACTGTGTGAACAGACTGCTGGACTTGATAGGCCTTGGTCTGATCCAGCAGGGCCTTTCTTATGTTTTTGTGCCTTGTTTTTTCTTGCATTTAAGCTTTTCCCCTCAGTTTGGAAGCTAATTTGCATGGACATCATGCTATGCGCCCCAGATACAAATGGAACCTCCAGACTTTGAGGCGCTAGCCTGCCAATCGGCTGTTTCTGCCAGTCTTTGGCAACACTGAACTTCTGAACCTTAAAACTGATGGACAGCTTGGCTCACAAATGCCTGGAGGGGGCAACCCTTTTGCTGACTCATAAAATTGGATCCCCTGTCCCAAAGTTCACCAAACTTTGGTGTCCATCTAAGGAGAGTTCCTTGAAACTACGCTGCAAATTTGGTGACTCTATCTCCAAAAATGCCCCCACAGGAGCTTCGAAAAAATCTCCATAGACTGTAATGGACCCAATTTTTTTCCCAGTAAAACCAGAAATAAAGCTGAAATACCATTTTACCAATATGGGTACTTGGCTTATCCTCCAGAGAAAATCAGGCCCAGTAAACCCAAACCCAAAATTTACTGAATTATTTTTGCACAATCCTATGCTAGACTAGAAACATAAGCATGCAATAGTCCTTGAAGAATAAATATATTCTTTAATATTCTATATTCCTTCAAAAGGGAACATTCATTAATTCATCTTTAAATAGGGAGGATTATTGTGAAACAATTCTACAGCATCTTAATTCATGCAACATGACCTAATTATTTCCAAAGGAAACCATAGAGGCATATGAAAAGCCTAAGATTCAGCTATAGTTAAAATTTTATGTTGATGTTTATTTGTATTTGAATTTATGGAAATGTGGCTGACTTTTCTATTTTATTCTATTCCATAACTGGAATCTGTTTTTAAAAAGCAATGTTTTAGTAAGATTATTTGAATATACCATTTAAAATAGAACACTGTCTAGTGGTGTCTTGTTTCCGCAATACCTCTCATCCCTTTGAATAGTTAAAAACACTCCAAGCCCAAAACACAAATCAGAGTGCCATTTTCAAATCTAAGCTTTTCTTTCAGTCACAGTTTGAGATGTCTATCAAGATAAATAAATACTGGGTGCTAGTGGCTGCAATTCTTTAATTTAAAAATATATTCAAGTCTAGGAGCATAATTCAGAGCATGGATTAGATGTAAATTTTATGCAGTTTAGAGTACAATCTGAAGCAGAGTTACACCTTTCTAAATCCACTGAAGTCAATGGGCTTATAAAAGTGTAACTGCTTAGGACTCCTTTATTAATTATATGGAGCAGCCAGTGCAAACATTAGTTTGTGCAGTCACAGATGTTGTAGCCTCTTACCCCAGCTGGTATGCCCCAAAAGCGATAGTCCTGTAAACTGCACCCATTTAACCTACCCAGTTCAACCCACTTAAATTTCCCCTGGGTTAGGGTGGATTTTTCAAGATCCCAGTTACACTGATATTGCTTGCGTAAACCTGGGGGCAGGGAACCTTTTGCTATTCTGTGCTTAAAAGTGGGTAAGGAGTAACTTAAAGAGGGGGGGACATGATCATTTTAAGATCCTCCGATCTTGAAAAATCAAACAGAATAAATGTGATACATAATTTATGGGCCATGTTCACCAGGAAACAGGACAACTGTACAGTGCAAAACACATGCCTTCACTGTTTCCTCTAATAAAAGTGCTACAGAATGAAGAATGACCAATACTTTCTAAGCATCTTGCCAAACTCATGGTGAGAGAATAGCTAAAAGCTGGATTTTTGTCAAGCTTACTAAAAGGTGACCACAGTCTCACTATCCACTCTTTCCATACTTAAATGGTCATTTCAGAACCCCTCTTCTGGCCACTTATCCCGTGAAATTGTTTTAAGCAGACAAGGACTAATTTAAAGTGAACTTGGACGAACCAGTGTTTGCTACGCCCACAGTCAAAGTGGCTATGTGAAAACACACATTCATAAACACAAAAGCACACACTCAGCCCTCCAAAATATGTTGTCACCTCCCTTTCACGTAGAACACCATATCAGCACAGCCACTAACTTTGCTGCAGACAGATAGAGCAGCAGCTCCTCTCCTTCCTTGCCAGGGCTGGAAAGTGTGCCACTCCCTTTTCATCTCCTTTGGCCTTATTTCAACATGAAGCTGGTCCCTGAGCTGCTGGTTGGGGTGCCTGGAGAAAAAACATCTTGTCTCTTTGGTACTCTTTGGAAAGTGCTGTCAAGCTGTACCTGTCCTTTGGTGACACCATAGGGTTTCCAAGGCAAGAGACACACAAAGGTGGTTTGCCATTGCCTGCTCTGTGTAGCAGCCCTGGACTTCCTGGGTGGTTTTTCATGGCATGTAGGTAAACATCACTACCTGGTAAATAACATGCCATTAAGGAGGGGATATCTTTCTCCAGTCCAGTTGATAACCCTTGCTGTTAACATGTTTATATCAATCAATAATTAAAGGAAGATAGGGGAAAGGCTTATGGAGAGGAAAGGCTGCCAACTTTTAAACTGATATAAAAGCTATTCTCTTTAACATCAGTTTGATCTGTAGCAAATACCAGGTGATGTTATTTACCTCCATATCATAAAAAGCAGTTGCCCATTCCCACACAAGAAGCCTCTATAAAAGGAACAGGACATTCTTTTCTCCTGACCAGTTGGTAGCCCCACAAAGAGCAGGATGCACCTCTCTTGAACTTCATTTTGGACTATGGCAACTGAACCACTCACTCTCAGAGTGGGCACAGAGTAGCTTGAGGAGGGGAGTTGTGGTTTTTTTAAGCACCAGGTTGCTGAGCAGAAATCTTTTTTAATGTGAGGTTTGTTTGTTTTGTAAGGAAGGTGTTCATTATTTTCATCATAAGTAGGTTAAAGCTTCTGCATTTAAAAATAACCCTGTTCATCACTTCTTACATCTCCAATGCTAACAATACATGCTATAATACACACACGCTTAAACCTGACAGGATGATTATAGATGTTTCTCTTTGTCATAAGCAGACCACCATTTCACATCTTTGATGCTCCATTGGCAAATGTAGAAGCCACACTTACTGAGGAAAGCTTGCTACAGCCCGGACAAGTAGGGAAATGCATATTTGCATGCACCATGCTCACAATTAAAATGCTATAAAGTTAAAGACAAAGCATAAATTGACAAGAAGACACAGCTCCAAAAATCAAAAGAAGGGCTATAAGGCCAGAAGCAGCCACAGTTTTAATGTGAATCACCACTTTCACCAGAAGAGAGAAGTTAAATTTGAAGAAGAAACTGATTTATGAGGGGAAATACATTCTTCTCAATAGGTTCAAGTGTTAAGAGTGGGCATAAAGTTAATATAAAGTATTTCAATTACAAATAAACACAGTGTTATTTGTTTATTTCTTATTTATTTCATTCTTATATTACATTTATTTCTTATTCAAGACAGCCTACACAAAATTCCAAGAGGCTTCCCAGACACTGAACAAATCCAGATCTGCTTAGCATGCCACATCATGTACCTTCTAACCAAGGAAGAAGGAGGAGGAGGAGGAGGAGGAGTTGGTTTTTATATGCCAACTTTCTCTACCACTTAAGGGAGACTCAAACCTGCTTACAATCACCTTCCCTTCCCCTCCCCACAACAGACATCCTGTGAGGTAGGTGAGGCTGAGAGAGCTCTAACAAAGCTGTAACTTGCCCAAGGTCACCCAGCTGGTGTAGAGTGGGTAATCAACCCCAGTTCTCCAGATTAGTTTCTGCCACTCATGTGGAGGAGTGCGGAATCAAACCCAGTTCTCCAGATCAGAGTCCACTGCTCCAAACCACCAGTCTTAACCACTACACCACGCTGGCTCTCAAAAGTTTTCTAGTGGAAGAAAGAACAGTCTGCTGTTTTGTTTTGTTTTTAAAAGCTGGCAGCTATCATTTTCTTTCCCATTTAAATCACACCAGTTATCAAGGAGCCTCTTTGAAGATTTCACAAAGATGATCCAGCTCCACGACAGGAGTTTCAAAGGAAAACATTGGTTTCCTATCAATAGCACTGTTCTGTAGCTGCTAATAAAAGGCCCTCAGCCCTCTTTACGGTAGTCATTATGTAGACATTATTATTTTCCTAATTAGTAAAAAAAGAAACCATTGGATTTCCTGGGGCTTCTTCCCTCTGAGCAATCATTTGATCTCATTGCTGTTGACAAATATGCAAGTCACCAACTTCGGCTCTTTCATCCTTTTGACAAGGGCCATGTCTGCTTCTTGACAGCTGGGTAAGCAAACAATGGCGACTGGAATATAACCACAACTGCTATTATTTTCTACTCGACTATCATAATGGCCAACTGTATACATTTTCTACAATTCTGCTCTACAGTATGTGGGGCCTGGGATTAACAGCATCTCGCCATATTTGTCATACAAAGCCATTTCCCATGGTCCAGCTCTAACCTCATTCTATGTGAGAGTCTGTGTTGAAATATAATAAAGACGTTTCTTTAGAATCAGTCAAATGGCTTAATTTAGGTTCTAGTTATGAATATTCTTGAAGTCAAACAGGCAAAAGTAGTTTCCAGATCATTTTACCATAGGAATGTCACGCCATGTCTGTTCTGATACAGGCACCAAATTAACATGGAAAAGTTATAGTCACAGCATGAGCTGACAGGAAGAAAGCATTCTGAAAACAATTAACATTACCAGTTTTGGCAAGCCATATAATATCTTGTAATTAAGGATTAAATAAAATTAGTTTCAAAGTACCCACTGAATATTTTGCTATTATCCATATTTTTCCTGACAGATAGTGGCGATTGCCTATCACACATAGGCTCCTTCCAATGAATTAATATAATATATAATAAATTCTTAGCTTATATATATATAATTTTGAGCTTACTATTACAGGATATTTGGGGATGTTTGCTGGTATGGTATTTTTATTGTCCCATAATATGTGACACAGTGGGCCTCCCCAGTATGCTTATCAGCTGTTTAAAAAAAAAAATCAACAATGGAAATAAACATAGATGACCAGGTTTGGAAGAGAGTAAACAGATTGACACAGATTTTTTATAGTTATTTTTTATACTTATATAGCAGTGATGGCGAACCTTTTAGAGACCGAGTGCCCAAACTGCAACCCAAAACCCACTTATTTATCGCCGAGTGCCAATGCGGCAATTTAACCTGAATAGTGAGGTTTTAGTTTAGAACAGGGGTGGGGAACCTTTTTTCTGCCAAGGGCCATTTGCATATTTATAACATCGTTCGGGGGCCATACCGGGCGTAGATCTCCTGGTGTGTGTGGGGGGGGAAGCTAGGGTTGACAGGTCCTCTTCACCACTGGCGGGAGGTTTTGGGGGTGAAGCCTGAGGAGGGCGGGGTTTGGGGAGGAAGACTGCACAGCCATAGAGCCCAATGGCCAAAGTGGCCATTTTCTCCAGGGGAACTGATCTCTATTGGCTGGAGATCAGTTGTAATAGCAGGAGATCTCCAGCCACCACCTGGAGGTTGGCAACCTTAGGGGAGGCTATGCAGAGAAGGCTTGGAGGGTGTCTCAGCTCCCCCAGGTCTTCCCCCTCCTCCCAGGTGGGAAGGCAGCCAGCGGTGGGCCCAGGCAACCAAGGTGCCAGGGGGGCGCAGCTTGCAGCCTGCGGTGGATCTGCAAGGAAGGAAAGAAGGAAGGAAGGAAGGAAAGAAGGAAAGAAGGAAGGAAGGAAGGACAGAAAGAAGGAAAGAAAGGGAAGAAGGAAGGAAGGAAAGAAGCAAGGAAAGAAGGAAGGAAGGAAAGAATGAAGGACAGAAAGAAGGAAGGAATGAAGGACAGAAAGAAGGAAGGAAGGAATGAAGGACAGAAAGAAGGAAAGGAGGAAGGAAGGGAAGAAAGGACAGAAAGAAGGAAGGAATGAAGGACAGAAAGAAGGAAGGAAAGAAGGACGGAAAGAAGGAAGGAAAGAAGGACGGAAAGGAGGACAGATAGAAGGAAGGAAGGAAGGACAGAAAGAAGGAAGGAAGGAAAGAATGAAGGACAGAAAGAAGGCAGAAAGGAAGCATGGAAAGGAGAGAGAGGGAGGGAGAGGGGGGAGGGAGGGAGAGGGAAAGGGAGGGAGAGAGAGAAGGGGAAAGAGAAAGAGAAGGGGAAGGGGAAGGAGAAAGAGAAGGGGAAAGAGAAAGAGAAGGGGAAAGAGAAAGAGAAGGGGAAAGAAAGAGAAAGAGAAGGGGAAGGGGAAAGAGAAACAGAAGGGGAAGGGGAAAGAGAAAGAGAAGGGGAAAGAGAAAGAGAAGGGGAAAGAGAAAGAGAAGGGGAAAGAGAAAGAGAAGGGGAAGGGGAAAGAGAAAGAGAAGGGGAAGGGGAAAGAGAAAGAGAAGGGGAAAGAGAAAGAGAAGGGGAAAGAGAAAGAGAAGGGGAAGGGGAAAGAGAAAGAGAAGGGGAAAGAGAAAGAGAAGGGGAAAGAGAAAGAGAAAGAGGAAAGAGAAAGAGAAGGGGAAGGGGAAAGAGAAAGAGAAGGGGAAAGAAAGAGAAAGAGAAGGGGAAGGGGAAAGAAAGAGAAGGGGAAGGGGAAAGAGAAAGAGAAGGGGAAAGAGAAAGAGAAGGGGAAGGGGAAAGAGAAGGGGAAGGGGAAAGAGAAAGAGAAGGGGAAAGAGAAAGAGAAAGAGAAGGGGAAGGGGAAAGAGAAAGAGAAGGGGAAAGAGAAAGAGAAAGAGAAGGGGAAGGGGAAAGAGAAAGAGAAGGGGAAGGAGAAAGAGAAAGAGAAGGGGAAAGAGAAGGGGAAAGAGAAGGGGAAAGAGGAGAGAAAGAATAGGAGAGTGACTGAAAAAGGAAGAAAAGAGAGAAAAGCCTTCACACACACACACACACAGCCGGCTCCCTGCGACCGGGCTTCAGCTTTCCCACCTCTCCCCCCCCCACCCCCAAGTCCACAAAAGTCCTCCACCTGATCGGCTCCCACGTGGATGCTCCGGCCCCGGGAGGGAGCGATTGGCTTTTTCCTCTTCTTCCCCCCCCTCCCCTCCCTCCCTCTGCGGCGGCCGAGAGAGGTTTCAACCCCTGTGCCGCGCGGCGTGCAGGGACGCTTCGCCTTCCCGGCTTGGGGGAAGCGTCTTCCTCCCTCCCGCCTCCCGCCTCCTCTTGCCGATGGCGAGAGGGGGTTTAAAGGGGCCGCAGCGTTCCTGCACGCTGCGGCTTCAGAAAGGGCCGTGCTGCGCTGCGCTTCTCTGGCAGCTGCAGCGGAGCCCAGGCTGGGCCAGGAGCCTTCTTACTCCTCCTCCCAGAGGCTCCGGGGGCTGCTTGGGCGCAAGTCCCGCCGGCCGCCACCGCAGCACGCCCCCCCCCCACCGCACGGGCCGCTCCCGCTCCCCGGCTCCGCTTCACAGGCCCTCGGCTGGGTTGCGCGCTGGGCAGAACCAGGGCGGCGGCGGCTCCTCTTGGCCGAGAGGGGGAGGCGCCGCAGGTGGCGGCCCGGCCTTCAGGGGCCTTTTGCAGCGGGCGGGCGGGCAGGCGGGCCCTGAGGGCGACTGCTGCCGGCTCGCCCGCTGTCCCCGCCCCCAATCCGTAGTCGCTGTGGACCGCCCGTGGCGCGGGGCCAGGCAAAGCCGCGCCTCGACCCCTCGCCTCCAGCCCGGGAAGGGAAGGGGAAGGAAGGCTGCTTCCCCGGGGGCTGAGTGGAGGCGACCGGGCGCGTGCCGGCAGAGAGGGCTACGCGTGCCAGTGTCGGCACGCGTGCCATAGGTTCGCCAACACGGTTATATAGGGTTGCCAACTTCCAGGTAGTAGCGAAGCCAATTTAAACAAAGTGAAAAATTCTTTATAAGCTGCCACATATAGTTCAAAACAATACAAGACAAAATGTACAACAAAACCCACAAAATTCCATATATACATATGTACAGAAGTTGTTTAACAAAGTTGTCTCAATTGTGAGTACAAAATCATCTTATTGAAGGCAAATATCAGGTGATAAGCTAGAGATCATCAGTTTGTGGAGGATACGGCTTATAAGCTTATAAGGCAAGTCTTCTTCAGTCCTTCATTCAATCTCCTGCATAACTTTCTACATATTCCATTAACATAATGTAGGTAACTTCAATTGTCCCACAAAGGGTACAGAGCAAACCTCGTCCCACTCAGGGTAAGGATTCAAAGTGTGGCGATTACAGCTGACCTCCAGGCGACAGAGGCCAGTTCACCTGGAGAAAATGGCCAATTTTGAAAGTGGACTCTATAGTATTATACCCCATTGAAGTCCCTCCCCTCCCCAAACCCCACCTTCCTCAGGCTCCAACCTCAAAATCTCTAGGTATTTCCCAACCCAGAGGTGGCAATCCTATACTTATACTCAAATCTACAAATGGGGGAAAAGACAATTCCTGTTTTTATTGTCTTTGTTAACAGATCGGAAAGGTATCAAATTACAATTATAGTGCAAAAGCCAAAATTCAGTTTATAATAAGCAGAGCTGCAGTTCCTCAAAGGAGTTCAACCCTCACTCAGTTCTAGACGAAGTAATCCTCAAATGACTCTGGTCTTTTCTTGAAAAACATATGTCTATCAAGAGGGTCAGAAAAAGGTAATATCTAATAGAGAATTTGCTTTCTTTTATGCCAGAACTCCCAGAGAGACCCCTTTCATTGGTTGTTCCCATCTTTTGTTTGCTGGCATCACATAACCTGCCTCCCTGTGCCTACCATCAACATCACATATGAAGCTGATGGAATAAGTGAACTGAATCAGCTATCGGAATAAGCAGAGGCATCAGTACATCAAGAGCAGTAAAAAAAAAAACCCAAAGCCCTGCCAAGCATCATTTGGGACCCTTTAAATCTTGATTTTGCACATCTGCAGAGACATAGAGAGAGATCACTATGCATGAAAAGCACCCTATTTATAACACTCGAACCCTTTTTCCTATGCAGTGTGAAGCTACACAAGGATCAGATTTCTCACCAAAGGATGCTTTCACCCATTCACTATCTCATGCTCATTGCAGGCTAACTTAAGATCCTGATGCAGGCAGAAAGAAAATATTTTCCCATTGAAGACTTAATCCAAAACAGTCAAAACAACATTCATATTACAAAAATGTATTTGCTTGATGAAATGAGTTCTTGTACATGAAACAATCAAGTGGTAACATCACAGATATTACCTCAAAATATCCTGCTTTATACATTCTCTCATTCTCCAGCCACTGTTCAGTAATTTGTGTATTTTGTGCAGACAGATGCTAAATTGAATTTCTGATATTAAAAATCCACAAGGTTTCTGAAGCCTGCACCAGTTTTCCTTTTTGTCAGATATACTGAAATGTGTACTCCTTTTTACATGTATCCCTATAAAGTTTTACAGACATATTGACATACATAGATGAATGTATCTGTTAAGTAATCAGCATTGCAGAGTTACAGTGTTCTAAGTCCATTGGACACATGCATAAGAGAGAATTCATTCTAGGACACACCAATTAGATTCCACAGATGTAAAACACATAGGATGATTCCTGTGCATCAGTTTCTTATGCTTGTACTACTGGCACAGGTCATCACCACAGGGTGAATACAGATGTACCTAAGAGGAGTCAGCGTTTTTCCTCTTTATGGTCAGCCTTGTTTCATACCACCTTTACATTACAAACAACAGAATATGTGCCTCCAGTTCCAATGTTGATTTGGAGTTCAGTATTTTTTTGTTTGTTTGTTTTACAAGTTTAAGAATCTGCTATGGAGAAAGAGAATGTAAATATAACATAAGAGCCCTACACGATCAAACCAGTGGTCTATTTAGTCCACTACCCTGTTTCACAAAGTGGCCCTGGGGGGCCAGCAAGCAGGAAACAGAGGCAAAGGCTTCTTCTGATTATTATTCCCTGCATAGGCGTAAACTATGGGGGAGGGCTGAGGGGATCGAGCCCCCTTGAACTTTGCTGGGAGGGGGGTGAGCCCCCCCCCCGGCAACCAGTGCCCACATGAGGGATTCAGTTACAATGGCAGCTGAAGCACCTCCCTGTAGTATCATATTACAATTTCCATGATTCTTTGGGGCGTTGTTCCTGTTTGCTAATATGTATATGTGTGTTTATTAAGAATTGATACATTCCCTTAAATGACCTGTTCCTATGGCCCAAACAAAGAATCTTGCCACTGAACTCTGCAGGTTTGTTCTCGCCCACAGGTTTGGTGAGGAGTTATACCTTCAGATCAGTTTCACAGCTGTGTGCACATGAAATTTGTGTTCAAAATGGCTTCTCAAACTGGAAGAAGTCACTGTGTAGATGTCAGACCTAACTTGCACCATGCAGCTGTCCAAGCTATAGCTTCTGTTAAAGCAGGAATAAATGTACAGAGCAAGTTTTCAGAAGGCCAGCAGAAGCACTTGCAAGATGCTAGAAAGGCACTGCTGATGATTTTAGCATCAGTAAGGTACCTTGCCTCTCAGGACATTGCAAGATACAGCCATGATGAAGAAGAGTCAAACCTGAAACATCTCTTGCTGCTACGTGCTGTAGATGTTCCACAGCTGAAATCATGATTGAATGGTACAAACTACAAATGGATTGTCGAAGGCTTTCACGGTCAGAGTTCATTGGTTCTTGTAGGTTATCCGGGCTGTGTAACTGTGGTCTTGGAATTTTCTTTCCTGACGTTTCGCCAGCAACTGGCGAAACGTCAGGAAAGAAAATTCCAAGACCACGGTTACACAGCCCGGATAACCTACAAGAACCTACAAATGGATTTCACTTACCATTGTGAATGAAATGGCTCACAATGTTCTACAAACACTAGTGAGAGAGATTAAGGCAGCTGCTTATTACAATGTAACATGACCAAGGCTCATCAAGTCCAGCAGTCTGTTCACACAGTGGCCAACCAGGTGCCTCTAGGAAGCCCACAAACAAGACGACTGCAGTAGCATCCTGCCTGTGTTCCACAGCACCTAATATATTAGGCATGCTCCTCTGGTACTGGAGAGAATAAGTATGCATCATGACTAGTATTCATTTTGACTAGTAGCCATGAATAGCCCTCTCCTCCATGAACATGTCCACTCCCCTCTTAAAGCCTTCCAAGTTGGCAGCCATCACCACATCCTAGGGCAGGGAGTTCCACAATTTAACCATGCATTGTGTGAAGAAATACTTCCTTTTATCTGTTTTGAATCTGTCACCCTCCAGCTTCAGCAGATAACCCCGCGTTCTAGTATTATCTCTCCATACCATGAATAATTTTATAAATCTCTATCATGTCTCCCCTTAACCACTTTTTTCCAAGCTAAACAGCCCTAAAAGTTTTAACCACTCCTTTGAAGGGTGGATTCTATGGCATTGTACCCCACAGAGGTCCCCGTCCTCTCCAGGCTCAGTCCCCAGGCCTCTAGGAGTTTCCCAACCTGGATCTGGCAACCCTACTCCCCCTATCCCCCACAGGTGGCCAGGGGGGACATGGCAACCCTAACAAATTCACTTATTTATGCTGGAAACACAACAGCTAACTGATTCTACACAACTAATCAGCATCCGCAACAGATGATTTGTTAGTAGTGTAACTTGGCTCTTCTCTTTATTTAGGTACTAATGCCCCCAGGCTTAACATCATAAGAGAGACTTGGGTTTTCTTGACTGTGTGTAAACAAGCATCTTAGGATAACTTCTACTGGAGCAGAAGGCAATTAGCCTTTTGCAAGACGTGACAACAAGAAGATCTTACGTTAAAAAATGACAGTGAAGAAAAATTGGCCGGGGTTGGGGGGAGAACAATGGAACACAGTAACAAATGTAAGCATACAGCCCTAGGAAGTATTCACCTTTTTGTTGTAAACATTTAGGCATTGGGGGGGGAGATATTATGATGCCTACTGTGAAGCTTGTTTAGTTACTAAGCAAAATGCTCTTAGCTCCTACAATTTCTAAAAATATAAAAGTGTCACAAATTTTTCAATTCTTCTCCGGATTTTCTCCAATTTCAACTAAGAATGCTCGAACACCCTCCAGTTCAGGTAGGGTTGCCAACCGCCAAGTACTAGCTGGAGATCTCCTGCTATTAAAACTGATCTGCAGCTGATAGAGATCAGTTCACCTGGAGAAAATGGCTGCTTTGGCAATTGGACTCTATAGCATTGAAGTCCCTCCCCTGCCTAAACCCTGCCCTCCTCAGGCTCTGCCCCAAAAACCTCCCACTGGTTGCAAAGAGGGACCTGGCAACCCTAAGTTCAGGTCATGTCCTGCATGCCTGTCATGAACCAGGAGCTGATTGTTTGAAAGTTTGAATTGCTCACGAGCAGCTCAGACCTGTTCCACAGGTTACCTTCTGTGCATGAACAGTGCTCACTGAGCCCCCCCCCCATGCATTGCCACCACCTTGCTGTCGTCTGCCACAAAGTGTTTAAATGAAGAATTAGCAGAACAGTCAGGAATATATAGACATAGTGTTTTGCTTTGTTTTGTTTGTAAGTCTTACCGTTTGGTGCTTGTCTTTGCCTATCTCATCAACATTAATAGCTGCCCATCAGTCTGCATCTGCAGCAGCTCAACCATGCATATTTTCACACAGCTCCATGGAAGCTGTAGTTTTCCACGCCCAGCTTCATTTAATCACTTCTATGCCCTGACCTTGATGGCCCAGGCTAGCCTGATCTCGTCAGATCTCAGAAGCTAAGCAGGGTCCGCCCTGGTTAGTATTTGGATGGGGGACCGCCAAGGAAGGCCAGGGTTGCTGTGCAGAGGAAGGCCCTGGCAAACCACCTCTGTTAGTCTCTTGCCATGAAAACCCCAAAAAGGGTCGCCATAAGTCAGCTGCAACTTGACAGCACTTTACACACACACACAAGACCCTGGAGGAAAACTGACCTCACCTACTGCACAGGTGCAGAAGCAGCCACAAGGAAGAAGGAAAGGAAACTCCACCCCCACACCTACTGCAGAGCTACAAAGCAGTTTGACATGCTGCTCAAGATAGACAGTTGTAAGATGAGGAGAGCTAAGGCTCAGCTCCCAAATGGCTGCAGCTGTCAAAAGCAGCACATTTGCTGCAAAGTTTTCAGCATCCCTCATTTAAACACTTTTCACACAAATTTCTCTCTCTCGGATTTCTCAAGTATCACATGACTGTGCAATAGGCTGAAAATCCCATTCTCAGTAACAGGATACCAGCAGTTTGTATTACCAAGAAGGAAATACAAGGATCTTTGGAGGTAACTAGGAAGAAGATGTATGAGCCCATTTGAGAGGCTCAGTACAATGCACGGGCGTTTTGAATCTGAGGCACATATTATCTAACTATAACCAATGCACAGGGACACAGTACAGTATACATTCATTTATCTTTTATTCTCGTAGTATTTTTTTTGTTACATTGCCACACAGAAGCCTAGAAGCTGGATATAGCAAACGTTATGTCAAAATATGACAACTACACCATGTTCCTCACTGTCATTTATCATACACTCCAAGAGTCCCTGATCCCAACCTATGTGTATAATGAAAGCAGCACAATGAAGCCAGGCACAACAGAAAGTGAGGTTTCTGCATACGGGGAAAACTCCTAGGCATACAGAGAAACATGACCGTTGCTCTTTACCCTCCTGCAGGGGGAAAACCCCCACAAAAATCATGAAATGAATGCAGTCTTCTTGCAGTCATAGAACTGTGGCTGGAGGAGGGCAGAGCCCAGGAACAAGTCCAGACTCTGCAGGCTACTCAGAAGAAGAGTTGGTTTTTATATGACGACTTTCTCTACTACTTAAGGGAGACTCAAACCAGCTTACAATTACCTTCCCTTCACCTCCCCACAACAGACACCCTGTGAGGCAGGTAGGGCTGAGAGAGCTCTAACAGAGCTGTAACTTGTCCAAGGTCACCCAGCTGGCTTTGTGTGTAGGAGTGGGGAATCAAACCCAGTTCTCCAGATTAGTGTCCGCCACTCATGTGGAGGAGTGGGGAATCAAACCCCGTTCTCCAGATGAGACTCCACCATTCCAAACCACCACTCTTAACCACTACACCACGCTGGCCACTGAAGGAAAACAGCCACTGAAGGAAAACAGAGCCAGATTTGAGTCCAATAGCACCTTAAGGACAAATAAATTGGTTTTTAAGGTGATGCTGGAATTGAATCTAGCTCTTGTACTGCAGACCAGCACTGCTACCCCCCTACAGCAGGAAATGAGGCAGCTTATAGTTTGCTTCCTTTTGACAGTGAAGGGGGTGGGGAGGATTGAAGTTCCCAAGCCTTTCCATGGTTATTCTCCTGGTCAAGGCTAAGGAATTTCGAAAACAGCTCTGTGCTCTGAAGGGGCTGGCAAAAGAAGGAGCCGGGCTCTCTCTCTCTAGTCAGCCTCTTTGTGGCTCTGAGCAGAGACGGGCAGGTTCTTCAGTGCTTCTCTGGTAGGGTTGCCAGCCACCAGGTACTAGCTGGAGACCTCCTGACAACTAATCTCCAGCCGATATAAATCAGTTCACCTGGAGAAAATGGCTGCTTTGGCAATTAGATTCTACGGCATTGAAGACCCTCCCTTCCCCAAAACCCCACCTTCATCAGGCTCTGCCCCCCAAACCTCCCGCCAATGGCAAAGAGGGACCTGGCAACCCTGTTTTCTGGCCCAAGAAGAATTGCAAAGCCAAGACAAAATGGATTGGGGGGGGAGAAAATGTGATTCTTTATAGGTCACTCATCAATTATAAACAATGTCTACAATATTCTAGGGATTATGCAGGAATAAAATCAAATCAGTCCCTTTCCACAGATTTCATAATCTTTAAAAGCTGTGGGCATAAAGATGGAATGTTTGCAGATTTTTAGAGTCAAATTATAAAGCAGCTATTTTAGATACTTAGAATTAGGCATCACATGACTCATAAAAGATTTTTGACTTTTAAAAGCCAGATCAGGGTGACATCATTTTTAGCTGCTTATCTGAAGATCGACAAGGTGATATCCTTTCACAGAGTGCAGATAAGAAGGAAGCGGCAATTCAGCACCACCATTCGTCTGGTTTTGTATCAATTCAAAGCTGTTCTTTATAAAATGCAAGATCTTATACTTAAATTGGTGTTAACCTGGTTACCAGAGGCAGGCTTGCTACAAGCTTTTTTTTAATTAAAAAAAAATTGTAAAGGAAACCATAGGTGGCTACTTACCTGACCGTCCACAGATTACAAACTTATTTGTTTCATTTAGACCCCAGCTTCGCAGCCACGTCCTTGTCTAAACAGAATCATTTAAGTATTGCTACCACTTTAAAAAATGCCCAGGGACTGACTAAGCCCTAAGACAAGACAAACCTGTCAGCAGTCCATTGTGCTGTGAAGCTGAGCACCAGAGGAGTTCCTATTCAAAATATGCATTTATTTAAACAGCAGCCAAAACAAGTAATTCCCTCTACCACCACTCAATAGTCCCAATTATGAGGATAATTATGATGATGAATTTGATTTCTAGCTTGCTACTAGACAAAGCCCTCAAAGCAGCTTACGGAACAGAAAGCATAGTTCTAAAACACATAAAATCCATCATTACAAGTTAAAAATACACTCAACGCACATAATTGTGTCTACCTTAGAATCATAGAATCATAGAGTTGGAAGGGACCACCAGGGTCATCTAGTCCAACCCCCTGCACAATGCAGGAAATTCACAACTACCATCCCCCACACACCTCTAGTGACCAGAAGATGGCCAAGATGCCTTCCCTCTCATCATCGGCCTAAGGTCACAGAATCAGCATTGCTGACAGATGGCCATCTAACCTCTTCTTAAAAACCTCCATGGAAGGAGAGCGTACCACCTCCTGAGGAAGCCTGTTCCACTGAAGAACCGCTCTAACTGTTAGAAAATTCTTCCTAATGTCTAGACGGAAACTCTTTTGATTTAATTTCAACCCGTTGGTTCTGGTCCAGGCTTCTTGGGCAACAGAAAACAACTCAGCACCATCCTCTATATGACAGCCGCTCAAATACTTGAACATGGTTATCATATCCCCTCTCAGTCTTCTCCTCTTCAGGCTAAACATACCCATCTCCTTCAACCTTTCCTCATAGGACTTGGTCTCCAGACCCCTCACCATCTTTGTTGCCCTCCTCTGGACACGTTCCAGCTTGTCTAAATCTTTCTTAAATTGTGGTGCCCAAAACTCAACACAGTACTCTAGGTGAGGTCTAACCAGAGCAGAGTAAAGCGATACCATCACTTCGCATGATCTGGACACTATTCTTCTGTTGATACAGCCCAAGATCGCATTTGCCTTTTTAGCTACAACATCACACTGCTGACTCATGTTCAGTGTTCGGTCTACTAAGACCCCAAGATCCTTTTCACACACACTACTGCTCAGACAAGTCTCACCCATCCTATAATCATGCATTCGATTTTTCATACCTAAATGCAGAACTTTACATTTGTCTTTTTTGAAGTGCATTTTATTAGTTCTAGCCTACTTCTCCAGCCTGTCAAGATCATCCTGCATCTTGGCTCTGTCTTCTACTGTATTTGCTACCCCTCCCAATTTAGTATCATCTGCAAATTTAATAAGTATCCCCTCTAGTCCTTCATTCAAATCATTTATAAAGATGTTGAACTACACAGGGCCAAGCACAGATCCCTGAGGAACTCCACTAGTCACTTCTCTCCAAGTGGATGAGGAACCATTAACTAGCACTCATTGGGTACGATCTGTCAACCAGTTGCAGATCCACCTAACAATAATAGGATCTAAACCACATTTTCCCAATTTGTTAACTAGAATACTATGTGGAACCTTATCAAAAGCCTTACTGAAATCTAGATAAACTATGTCTACAGCATTCTCCTGATCCAGCAAGGTAGTAACTTTCTCAAAAAAGGAGATAAGATTAGTCTGACATGACTTATTCTTGAGAAACCAGTGCTGGCTCTTAGTGATCAGATCCATCCTTTCTAAATGCTCAAGGACTGACTGATGATTTGTTCGAAAACTTTTCCTGGTATAGAAGTCAAGCTGATTGGTCGGTAGTTACCCGGATCCTCCTTTTTCCCCTTCTTGAAGATGGGGAGAACATTTGCCCGCCTCCAATCTTCTGGCACCTCACCTGTTTGCCAAGACTTTTCAAAAATAATGGACAGAGGTTCAGAAATTACATCTGCAAGTTCTTTGAGTACCCTTGGATGCAATTCATCTGGCCCAGAGGATTTTGTTTCATTTAAAGAAACCAGGGCCGTGTCCGCACTTACCATTTGCGGCGCCAGCTTCCGCGGGCTTTCCTTGCATGTTCCCACTGCAACTCACCCGAAGGATTCCCAGGACGTCTCCAGAGCGCAGTTTCTCCGCGGTAAGAGGATCCGCTGATAAGGCGAGTTAAAAAAATAAAGCGTCTTCCACACTCGGTGCCTTGAAGTGGGAACATGCAATGTGTCCTCAATCCTGCTGCCAGCCAACCCCTGCACTCGCCCCGCCTCCCTTACTAAAGCTGAACCAATCGCAACCCTTGCTTGGAGCGCCGACTGGGCATGCCTGGAAGCTTGCCGGTCTGGGGATTTTCAAGTGCAGTGGGGAAAGGAGACACAGTGGGAACAGGAATTTAAAAGCGGTCTGGATTCTTGTGTACTGGATGCGGGTAATTTGCGAGGTAAGTTGCTAGTGCGTCAACGGGCCAGGTGTTTGTGCACTACCCCAATGCCAATTCTAGGCTGCAAATCTCTTCCCTCATCACATGTTCTGTTTTTGCCATGTTGCGCACCACTTCCCTCATGAGAAAAGACTGAGGAAAAGTAGGAATTGAGGAGTTCTGCCCTCTCTTCATCTCCTTCAAACCACACTGGAACCACAAAATTGTAGAACACACTGACCTTCTTTGGGAGCTTTCACATAAGGGAGAAAAGCTACCCTAAAGAGGAATGAGGACATTCCATAAGTGGTTCTAGTCTAGATTGTCTTTGGGTAGACTGGTGACAAGGGAGGCAGAATCTCCTCAGAGAGCCAGCTTGGTGTGGTGGTTAAGAGCGGTGGTTTGGAACAGTGGACTCTGATCTGGAGAACCGGGTTTGATTCCCACTCCTCCACATGAGCAGCGGAAGCTAATCTGGTGAACTGGATTTGTTTCCCCACTCCTACACACAAAGCCAGCTGGGTGACCTTGAGTCAGTCACACACTCTCAGCCCCACCCACCTCAGAGCCATAAGTAAAAGCTGAACTGGAACGTCTCAAGACTCTGGTACTCTTCAGCTAGGGTTGCCAAACTCCAAGTGGTGGCAGGAGATCTCCTGCTATTACAACTGATCTCCAGCCGATAGAGATCAGATCACCTGGAGAAAATGGCCGCTTTGGCAATTGGAGTCTATGGCACTGAAGTCCCTCCCCAAACCCTCCCCTCCTCAGGCTCTGCCCCAAAAACCTCCTGCCGGTGGCTAAGAGGGACCTGGCAACCCTACCTGCAACTAATATAAAACATGAAATGGACCTCTGAATATTACATCAAGAAGCACAGGGAATGCGTAACCGGGAAACACTTTGCCTGTGGCCCATGTCACATCTACTTTGGTCCTTTTTCCCTTCAGGGAACAGACAGCTCAGCACTAGGGCTGTCAAAAAAAAAATTCGGTACAGTTCGGATTTGGCAGAATTTGGCCCTTGTGGGTTCGGTACGTGCTGAAGTCCGAACTCCCCCACTTCGGATCCGTTCAATTCGGCGGGAATTCAAAGTTCGGAAACAAATTCGGCCGAATAAAGCCATTAAAAACACAACCGCGCCTTTCCGCGGCTCTGGGGGGGGGGCATTTTTGGGCTTAGAGGTCCCAAACTTTTGGCAGAGCTTCAAAGGACGTTTATTGAAAGACTCCCCAAGTTTTGTAAAGATTGGGTCAGGGGGGGCTGAGATATGGGCCCTGAAAGGGGTCCCCCCCACCCTTAATGTTGTGCATCTCTCAGCAGAGCTTGCCGCCCACGCACAAAGCTCCCAGCCCGACAACAGCGGAGAAATTAGCAAAACAACTGCAAACACAACCTTGTTAAACAACACCTTTGCAACACACAACTGAAACCTCCCCCCTCAAACCAGGGAGCGAGAGACTCGAGGGGGAACACACACCCCAGGCAGAACCGACGAAAGCCCCCTTTGGCTTCCCCCCCACCCACAGAAACTTCTCCCTCCCCACACACACACAGACTCTGCTTTCCCCCACACACATACACAGGAGAAAAATTATAGATTAAAGCCCCCAAAGGGGTCTTACTGTGGCTGTCTTCTGTTCCAGCAGGACGGGCTGTAATCCAAGATGATTCCAATTAGGCACGGAACATTTTGCTCTGGAGAGATGCACACAGGATCGGATCGGCTGCCCCATTCATCCCAATAGGGGAAAGGGGAAAGGGGAAAGCCCATATCTTGGGACCCCCTGACCCAATGTTTACAAAACTTGGGGGGTTCCTTAAGAAGCTTAATCTAAAGTTCCAGTGAAAGTTTTGTGTCTGCACCCCCAAAAATGCGCCCCCTGCAGCCATGGAAAGAGAAAAGGGGGGAGGCGATATTTCTGCCCCCACTGAACCCATCTTTACAAAACTTGGGTAGTATCTTAAGAATAATTCACTGAAGCTATGATAAAAGTTTGGGGGCTATATCCCCAAAAAAGCGCCCCCTGCAGCCACATAAATGGAAAAGGGGGGAGGGAAAAGGGGGAGAGCCCATATCTCGAGACCCCCTGACCCAATGTTTACAAAACTTGGGGGGTATCTTAAGAACACTGGTCTGAAACTCCGCTCAAAGTTTGGGATTTGTACCCCCAAAAATGCGCCCCCTGCAGCCATGGAAAGAAAAAGGGGGGGAGCCCATATCTCGGGACCCCCTGACCCAATGTTTACAAAACTTGGGGGGTACCTTAAGAAGCTTCATCTGAAGTTCCAGTGAAAGTTTTGTGTGTGCACCCCAAAAAATGCGCCCCCTGCAGCCACAGAAAGGAGCGAATGTGCACAAGCACCCCACACACACACACGAGGATTTCACTCTCTCTCTCTCTCTCCCTGGCCGGGCCGCACATCAGCTGATTCCTCCAGTACTCAATCCTGACTGATTGGCCAGAAGAAGACCCAGCTTGCCCACCGATTGGCCGGGGGAGGAGAATGCTGCTTACTGACGGTTATGCTGCTTACTGACGGCCGAATTGGCCGAATTTATTCGCGAACTCCCGAACTCGCTGAATTCGGCCCCCCCGGTTGCCCCCCAGTTTTGAGTTCGGATCCGTCCGAACAGAAAAGCAACGAATCAGGGGAAATTCGGTTGATTTTCAGTTCGGACCGAACCGAATTGACAGCCCTACTCAGCACCACCAGTGGATATTTAAACAGTTGGGATAGAAACCCAAGTTCTAGCTTTCTAACTGTGCGTTCCTGAGCAGCACTGGCAGCCAAAAGGAAAGGCCTTTGGAGGCCAGCGAAGGTCTGCACCGGCGCAAGGCTCCACAGCGCCGGTGTCCGATAGTGTACGCCTGTGTTTGTGGCCCTAACGCTGGCGTGAAGGCCCAGATGCCAGCCGCTGCCACAGCAGTGCCGGGCTGGGATGCTGACGGAGCCTTCTGGCGACGTCCAGATGCCGGCAAAGGCCTCCGCAGCATCCTGGGAGGCATTCCCGGGGTGACCCGGCGCCGGCCTGGGGGCAGGGCTGCCATTAGGTGGCCTCCTAAGCTGTTACGGCTCGGGAACACCCCCTTTTTTGTTGTTGAGATATGCCATAACACAGGTAGTTTGCCATTGCCTTCCTCTGCAAAACAACCCTGGTCTTCCTTGGTGGTCTCCCCTCCAAGTACTAACCAGGATTGACCCTGCTTAGCTTCTAAGATCTGATGAGATCAGGCTAACCTGGGCCATCCAGGTCAGGGCCTTTGCTTATCTACACAGGGCTTAATGTCCAAAAGAGAGAGGTACTGGGAATCTTTCTTTCTGCCTGCCTGCCTGCCTGCCTCCCTTCATTATTTCAATTAATAGCTCGTCCTGCCCAGCCAAGGCCAGGCTCAGGCTTCCTAATACTTAGACGACAGTGACAGACATGAAATTCTTATTTCATTCCATATCACAACAGCAATGATTAAAGAGGGAGGGGTCTATTCTCGCTAGGAAACATTTTTAAAAAATCTCCTAAAATAATGCAAATTTTCTGTGACCGATTCACATTAGGATCTTCCACAAGAGCACTCCAGGAAGTGTAACAGTGAGCCAATGGCACTTACACCTGAGAAAATATGGATAAAGTCACAGAGAATATGTTATAGGGAAGCCACTGCTCTTCCTTGACAACCTATACTTCCAGAAGAAGAAGAATGTGCTGCCTATACATTTTGACTGGAAAATCGTGGCTACCTAAAGAGGCATACCAAGCAAACTGCAACAGCCTACATCTCACATCCTGTCAAAATTCAAGTCTTTATATTTTTTTCATGCTATCTGACTTTCTTGGGATCCTAAACACCTCTCTCTGCCTGGCTTCTTTAAAACACCAATTGCACACTACTGCCTTTAGGAGGGAGAGATTTTGAAAAACAAGACGCTACTTCCCTTACCAAGAAGAAACATGGTATAATATAACTTTCCTATCTCACTTTTTATTTTTCACTTTGTTCTATACTTGGAGGCAGATGCACACATACAGAAATGTATACTTTGCAAAAGTCGAGAATGGCAATGTTATAGAGATTAGAACTCAGCTTTTTCATATCCCAACCCAATATTCTATCAATACACCACAATTACCATAACCTTGCAGGACTCTGGGTTAGATCCTGCTAGCTTTTTCGCTCAATCTTATCTAATTCCCCTCTTTACTACTTTTTGTACCCCACATGGCTGATCCCCAGCATATGTTTTATGAGGATCCCCTCTTCCCTTCCTCACCAGCAGAAGATCTGGTTGGATCCAACCCTCTCTCTCAAACCAGCAGGTCTTGTTCTGATTTAATCCCAGAACAGTTTGCTTTGTCCCACCAAATGTCAGGAACTATGGGTTATGAATGTGGGTTTCTTTGGATCCTCTCCCAGAACCTCATCTGCTGAGCCACACAACAGCCAAAAAAGAAAAACACACACACACACACACACAAAAAACAAGAACAGGAAGAAGCCTTCTCAAGCCTGTATGGAGGAAGCAACCCAAAACCATCTTCCCAGATATGTTTTAAGTGAAGTGGTTTAAGATTGGCCAGCCTAGGATAGTGACAGTGACCCAGGTCGGGGAAACAGAATCTATCTTCCCAGCCTCATTTTCTTGAGCTGCTTCACCTTCAATTTTGTGTAGCTGCCCCTTGTTCAGCAATGCCACGGCAGATAAACAATAGATGATTCAACCTATGAGACCAATTTAGGTAAGACTGTTTTGGTTAAACAAGAAATAATGCACATGAAGCAAAAAAAATATATAATTAACCTAGTCAATCAATCTTGTTGAAACAGTCATAGACCAGCACAAAATCAGCCTAGTCTTTCCAATGAGCTTCGAGGACTGAGGGACAGATTTTTGCTGTTATCTGACATTTTAGTTGCATATAATACAGACTAAGGATTAACAATTCACCAGCTGGCATTAATCAGGGCACAACGTTTATCTAGAGCATGGTCTATTTCTCCTCTCCTTTTTCTTTCTCACTTCTCTATTGATCTGCTCCTCTGCAGCAGTTGCTCTTCAGCTTTACAACCACCCCAGAGAATCCATGCTTGGAGCGAAAGTCACAGTAAAGGAGCCAGATGGTAGCCCAACATGATCCCTGATTGGATCCTGTTGCCGCCATCTGCAGAGGGTGAGAAGGGGCAGCATGACTCTGATGCAGCATCCCATGCCACACGCAACAATGTGCAAAGAATTTTCTATCCCTTCTACTGGTTTCTGCAGTGATTAAAAGTAAAAACTGGGTATCAAGGCCAAATCTCTCTGCTACTCAAGTTGTTTGTCTAAGGGGAATAACAAATAGGGTTTGCTTTCTATTTCTCAACTGTCCACTGAGAACAAGCATATTTAATATAATCTGTCATTTACTAGATTATTTGCCCAGTGGTCTTGGGGAGAATATATTTATAAAATTTATATTCTCCTTTATGTCCAGGGCCACCAAGGCAGCTAACTATTAAAAGCAGAACATTATAAAACCCATAATAAAACCAATTAAAAAAATTAAAATACATATATAAAAATGCAGATCTAGCAATTAAAACATAGGGCAGGAAGGAGAGGTCATTGACGGAACGCCAGATGAAACAAAAAGTCTTCACCCCTTGCAGAAGACTGTGATGGTTAGGGACAGATGAATATCCCTGGGGACAGAGCTATATAATGTTGGTGCCATAACTAAGAAGGTCTTCTTTTGGGTTGCCTAATCTCAAAGTTGGGGACACCCAAAGCAGGGCCTCAGCAATAGTAGAATGATATGTAGTAATGGACTGATATAGATAGCCGTGTATGAAATGGCAACTTACAATTTACACTTACACTGGGTAGCTAATGTGGTGTAGTGGTTAAAAGTGTCAGACTAGTATCTTGGTGACCCAGGTTCAAATCTCCACACAAGCTTGTTGGGTGACCTTGGGCCAGTCACGCACTCTCAGGCTAGCCTACCTCACTGGGTTGTTGTGAGGACAAAATGGAGGAGAGGAGAATGATGTAAGCCACTTTGGGTGTCCAGTGGGGAGAAAGGTGGGGTATAAATGAATTAAATAAATGATTTGCATGTTGTGTGTACCCTGACCTGGATGGCCCAGGCTAGCCTGATCTCGTCAGATCTCAGAAGCTAAGCAGGGTCAGCCCTGGTTAGTATTTGGATGGGGGACCACCAAGGAATACCAGGGTTGCTATGCAGAGGAAGGCACTGGCAAACCACCTCTGTTAGTCTCTTGTCATGAAAACCCCCAAAAGGGGTCTCCATAAGTTGGCTGCAACTTGACGGCACTTTACACACACACACATGTTCTCACTCACAACTACTTCCGGTTTGGTAAGGACATATACCTTCAAATCAATGGCACTGCCATGGGCACTCGCATGGCTCCACAATATGCCAACATTTTCATGGCAGATCTAGAACAACATTTTCTGAACTCATACCCACTGGCATACCCCCCTTTATTTGAGATTCATTGATGACATTTTCTTTGTCTGAAGCAAAGAAGCCCTTGAAAGATTTCACCAGGCTTTCAACGACTTCCACCCCACCATCAACCTAACCCCGAACAAGAAATCAGCTTCCTAGACACCACAGTACGGATCCATGGGGGACACACAAGCACCACATTGTACCGGAAACCAACGGATCAGCAAACATATCTACATGCGTCCAATCACCACCCCAACCACATCAGACAATCCATTGTCTATAGCCAAGCCCTACGCTACAGTCGCATCTGCTCCAATCCTTCAGACAGAGATACACACTTGAGAGACCTACGCAAACATTTTTGCAACTACAATATCTGGCTGATATGGTGAGAAAGATGATTGAGAAGGCCAGAATGATACCCAGGCACAACTTACTACAAGATAAGCCCAGAGAGAATGTAACAGAACACCTCTGGTTGTCACTTATAGCTCCCAACTACAACCAGTCCAACGTATTATTAAGGACCTACAACCAATGCTGGATTGTGACACATCCCTCGCTGAAGCAATGGGGGGTATCCCTTTTTTGCTTACAGACAGCCGGCTAACCTAAAAAAACTTCTCATCCATGATGATAAACTACTTAACAGGAACATGGACTCTGGCACCAAGGCCTGCAACAAACCAAGGTGCCAACTTTGCCCTCATATAGATTCTAGGAACATCATCTCTGGACCCACCAATGTCAGCCATACTATCTCAGGTTCATACTCCTGCTCATCTTCTAATGTGATTTATGCCATCACATGCCAGCAATGCCCTTCCACAATCTACATTGGACAAACAGGTCAGTCTCTTAGACAAAGATTAAATGGACATAAGTCTGACATCAGAAACCACAATATTCAAAAACCAGGGGGAGAACATTTCAACCTTCCAGGACATTCTGTTGCAGATTTAAGAGTAGCAGTTATCTTACAAAGGAATTTCAAAGGGAGATTGGAAAGAGAAACTGCTGAATTACAGTTGATATTCAAACTAAAGTCAATGCATTTACCTGGGCTGAATAAAGACCTTGCATTCATGGCTCATTACCGATGCTGATTTCTCCACACCCATCTCTCCCCTGGACATCACAGACTCTTCTGCATACCACACCTAATCCCATCACGCCTGCTATTCACATTTACATACTGTTAACATTTACATACTAATGCTTGTCTGAATTCACTCTCCTCTACCCAAAGACAGATGGATTCACATTCTAGCTGTATCTGAAGAAGTGAGCTGTGGCTCACGAAAGCTCATACCCTACCAGAAAATATTTTTGTTAGTCTTTAAGGTGCTACTGGACTATTACCCTTTTCTACTACACACATGTTGTGTGTATCTCTTTGCCACATACCAAGGCTAGAGATGTAGTAATGGTTGTCTATATTCAGCCAGAAGCTGAGGTAGGAAACCCACCCTTGCTGATATATGCCAGCTGCTGGTCCACCCCGTCACATCCCTCTGATGTTTCTGTGCCTGGTCATTTCAGCCCCTGCTGCTGCTGCTTTGGAGTTTTTATTTGTTTAAAAATTATAATGTAGTAGAAGCTTCTATCCAGTCACAGTGGGGACCTTGGACCATGAGTAATTGACCCCCACCCTTCTACGAAAGCAGGTATAAGTCCAGTACCTGACTTTAAAATCAATGATTGGTGGGTGGGCATTTAAGTCTGGGATTAGTGTAAAAGTAAATTGAAGGCTCTAGTCCACGGTGACATGGCACCCGCTTCTGTGGCCTGCGTGGGGCCTTGCCATTGTGTCATTTGTGTGCATGAGTTTAAGGTGCAGTAAGTGAAGACAGCCCCGACCTGGATGGCTCAGGCTAGCCTGATCTCGTCAGATCTCAGAAGCTAAGCAGGGTCAGCCCTGATTAGTATTTGGATAGGAGACCACCAAGGAATACCAGGGTTGCTGTGCAGAGGAAGGCCCTGGCAAACCACCTCTGTTAATCTCTTGCCATGAAAACCCCAAAACGGGTTGCCATAAGTCGGCTGCAACTTGTCTGCACTTTACACACACACACAAATGAAGACAAACATAGTTAGATGTGTGTCAGATGAATGTCTGAGCTTCTTCGACATCGCTATTAAATAAAGAGGGAGTACTGGTTTTTGTTTTGTTTTGCTTTGTTGCTGTCAAGTCATAGCGGATTTATGGCAATCTCACAGAGTTTTCAAGGCAAGAGACTTTTGGAGGTGGTTTGCCATTGCCTGCCTCCATGTCAAGATCCTGGTATTCCTTGGAGGTTTCTCTCGTCTAAATACTAGCCAGGGTCGACCCTGCTTATTTTCTAGGATCTGACGAGATCAGGCTAGCCTGGGCTATCCAATTCAGGGCACTGTGTATTAGGCAGGCTAAAATATTAGGTATTTGCTTCTCGAGAAGCTAAAATTTGAGTTCTTTGGATGAAAGACAGGATACCAACCAATGTAATACAAGCTTAGTATAAGCATAGCCTTTACTAGTCAGGGCTCCATATGAATCCAACAGAGGTTCGATACCATCCTGATTGTTTTATTCATACTGAAAGAGGGATGACTGGGCTGAGGAAAAGATATAGAAAAGATGCTATTTGAACACATGAAGTTACCTTATAGTGAGTCAAAACACTGGCCTGAGTAGCTCAGTATCATCTGCTCTGATTGGCAGCAGTTTTCCACATTCTGTGGTAGAGGTCTTTTACACAACCAGATCCTTTTAACTGGACACCCCAGGGATTAAACCTGGGGACTTCTACATCTAAAGCAGATGTTCTACTATTGACCCATTGCCCCTCCCTGCTCTTGCTGCTCCTCTACTAAGCCACATAAGCAGCAATCACACCACCCACTCACACACACACACACACACACACACACTTACTTGGCAGCAAGTGCCATCAAACAAAGGGGGACTTAGTTCTGAATAGGATTGCACTGACTGCTTTGCTATTACTTCCCCAAGTAACAATAATATTCATACATTTTAAATTGTAATGCAGCCCAGTAATACTGGATGTTGTTCTACATTTTGCACCAGGAGAAAAAAAATCTTGAGTTATAGCATATCACTGGGCATATATAGTATCTCTCTACAGTCCATTAATCTTGTGTGATGCTCTTCCCTTCTTTCAATGAAAAGATGCCAGATCATCAAAAATTCTCCTTACTGACTCAGTGCAAAGTACAGCGTATTGCTTTCTCCAAGGGAATTATTGCTTTTATTCCTGCAGCCTGCCTCAGGGCTATGGGAAACTGCATTAGATTTCCACTTCAGTGGAATACACATTTTTTTCCATTTAAAACACAATTTGTACAACCCTCTTATTACTTATCAGTTGTTTCGCTGTATATATGCAGAACTGCAGAATATATCTCCAGTGAGGTGGCAGGATCTCACTGACCTAACCTAGAAGGGTCTTGTTTGTAGTGGTCAACAAAAATCAAAATCAGACAAGTAATTTGGCAGGCTGTATTAGAAGCTACATTTGACCAAGAAGGAAATACAGATATAGAACTAGAGTACAAATTATATATGGGACTTGATCACACAGCTGTCGATTCAGTTTTCTGCATAGCCATGTAGTTTATTTGTTTCTATTAATGGGCTTCTCCTTATTCTTAGAGAGAGATGCTGGTTACAGGCAAGGCTGAAAGATTTTTTTTAAAAATGGGAAGGGCATTTCTTTTGACAGAACCATTCCACAGAATTCTAGTACATGCAAACCTGGCACAGGATATGTATGCAGTAGAAATCTGCACCAGAAAGATTTGGTATGTGGCTTGGGAGACAAATTAATTTCCCCCCCTGATAATTATTGTGCTGCTTTTGAAGAAAGTACTGCAGGTTTGCGTGGGATACAGGGAAAGTCACCTTCTGTTGAACTGCACAGTGGTGAAAGGTGCAAATAACACAAAAGAATAATAAAAGAATAATAAAAGAAGAAATTTATACCATTCTAAGTATATTAAAGTATCAAAGTCTATTAAAGGAAGTATATAGTTAGTATGTATTGCCCTGACCTGAATCTCATTAGATCTCAGAAGCTAAGCAGGGTCAGCCTTGGTCAGTGTTTGGATGGGAGACCACCAACCAAGTCCAGGGTTGCTATGCAGAACCAAACAATGGCAAACTACCTCTGAATGTCTCTTGCCTTGAAAACCCTACAAGGTCACTATAAGTCAGCTGCAACTTGACAGCAAAAAAGAGAGTATATTTTGGAAACCCCATCCCTGGGAGAAGAAGCTGTGGCTCAAGGACAGAGCATGTGCTCTGCTAGCAGAAGGTACAAAATCCATTGTCTCGTATCTACAGTCAAAGGCCTTCATATAGGTGGAGTTGGGAAGGATCCCTCTCTCCTTGAAATCCAGGAGAGCTGTTGTCAGCCAAAAGAAATCAGACTAAGTTAGATGAACCAATGGCTTGACTCAGTGTAAGGCATTTTCATATGTTCATGCATGTTTTTAACCATTCAGAAATGAGGTATACATGTTGGAAATCTCCTCTGGATGTACATTATTATGCACTCCTTTTGTTGTATGCTTAGTTTTGTTCATTTTTTTTGACCCGTTACAATCTCACAAACAGAATGATGTTCCAACCATCCCCACCCACAACATGGGGGACGGGTTTGCTGGAGGCTTATGGAGGTGAGTTGGTAAGCACTGAAGTGCAAGTACATGCAGGAGCATGACATAAGGGGTGGAAAAGAGCTTCTTGAAAGCACCAGCATACTGTCCACCAATTCTCTGGCCTATCTTCTGGCATCCCATCAGCTGCCCATGCTGGGATGAAGTATGGAGAGAGTTTTTCCTTGGATACTGCAGAACCTTATATTGCTAAATAGAGTTGACCCTTGATTATCCCAGCTGCTGGTGTTGGCTTCCCTTATGCCACATCCATCTCATATCAGTATGGTTGCCAGGTGGGTGGTGTTGGTGGGCAATTGCCTGCCAATCCACCCAGCCGCTCCAGAGTGGTGGCTGCATGCATGCGCAGGGGCACTTATGCAATGACATTGCTTCCGGTTTTACTTCTGGAAGTGCTGCATCACTGCAACTGCTTTAGCATTGGGGGTTTGAGTGTTAAATCAGCCACAGTGATGTGGCACTTCCAGAAGTGCTGTCATCGTGTGTATGTGCCCGCGCCCGCCCCACCCCCTAAAACCTCACTGATCAAATGGGGGGATCTGGCAATCCTACATATCAGTGCCAACCCCTTCCTGCCACATAGCTGCTGCAGTGTCACACAGGGCCATCGATTCACATTTACTGTTAAACCAGGGCCCCCCAATGTTTTTGAGCCTGCAGGTGCCTTTGGAATTTTGACACAGGGTGATGGGCACAACCAGAAAATGGCCACCACGAAGGCCACAAAATAACCCCCACAGGAGGTGAAGCCAGCCACAGAGTGTCAGGGAGTGAGGTTATACATAACTCTAATAGTAATTCTTCAGCATTTCAGGCAGAAGCTCTGTTTAACAGGATGTGTTTTATAACGAACATACTGTTATAAAATGTATATACACACAGCCTACCTTTAGTCACTCAGTGTGAATCCTTGTGCTATGGTAGCAGCTGCTCCCAAAGCAACATTTTAAAAATCTGTTCAGCCAATCAGAAGCACTCCTAGGCAAAAGCTCCATCTGACTCCGCCCATTTTCTAAAATTGGCAGGTACCATGGCTCCCATAGGCACCATGCTGGCGTTCCCTGAATTAAATCATATGAAGGAGGTTCACACCCCTCTGTTTAGAATGCTGAAGGTTCCACTTAGCCATTCTGACTTGACTAATACCGATGATAGTATTCTCCTGAATTGTCTTAAATTTGTCCAGCTCCTTATCAAAGCCATATAAACTAATAGCCACATTTCATATTCCATAATTTAATTATGCATTATATGAAAAATCCTTCATTTTGTTTGTCCTGAAACTACTGTATTTGTTTCGTTAGACAACCCCAAATTCTAGCATTATGGGAGATTTAAAAAGTTTCTCTACTTTCTCTCTACCATGCATAGTTTTAAAAACTTCTGTCTTGTCACTCATAATTGTTCTTTCTTTATATTAAAAAAAATCCTCAAACTCTTTATGTATGTTAAGTGCCATCAAGTTGCAACTGACTTATGGAGAGCCCAGCAAGGGGATTTCAAGGCAAGTGAGAAACAGAGGTAGTTTGCCATTGCCTTCCTCTGCAGAGTATTCCTTGTTGGCCTCCCATCCGAGTACCAGCCCTGCTTAGCTTCCCAGATCTGATGAAACCTGGCTATACCATGCTGCCTTCCCTCCCCTCCAACTCTTTAGCCTTTCCTTATAGGTATGGTCACACCTCCTGATCATTTAGGTTGCTCTTTTCTGTACCATTTCTAGCTGGATTTTTTTAGATGGGATCAACTAGAACTACCACAGGATTCCAAATGTAGCCATACTATACATGTAAATAAAGACAGTATGGTCTGGCCATTCTATTTCCAGTTGCTTCTTAATAATCTGTAACACAAAATGTCTTTTTCAGACTAGGTGATGATTTAATTAAGCTATCCTTCAAGTATCCTTTTCTGTCACCTGCTGTTCAGAGCTCCTGGGTGATTATGTAAAGATGGGATTTCCCCCCTCAATGTGCCTCATGTTATTTACATGGAACCTTTTTGCCCACTCACCCAGTTTGGACAGATATATTTGGAACAGTCCTCTTTGGTCTTCACCATGCTGAATAATTTTGTGTTATTTGCAGACTTGACCATTTCATTGTTCGATCTAGATCAGGGGTGTCAAACATATGGCCTGCAGGCTGGATCTGCCCCCTTGAGAGCTTTTATCCAGCTCACAAACCAGCCAAGGCAGCCACCTCCCCACTGCTCCTGATCTGTGCTGGTGAGCCCACAGTGGTCTCGCCAGCCGAGGCCTCCCAGTCCCAAGGTATCAATGATCAAAGACTGTTAAATAAAAGAAAATACTGTGTGATTGTGTTAAGCATGTTTGTATTTTAAGTAAAAAATAAAGTAAACAATAATATAATTAATTTGCTTTGCCTTTGTCTTCTAGAAAGTTTGTATCTTTGGTACCTGGCATTAAATTTTATGGTACACATGGCCCGGCTCTGACATTTATGTCATATCCGGCCCTTGTAACAAATGAGTTTGACACCCCTGATCTAGATCATTTATGAACAAGGTAAATAATTCCAGTCCCAGTATGAATCCCTGAGGAACTATATTTCTATCCATTGTGAGAACTGTCCATTTATCTTAACCTCTCCAACCTGTTCTTTAAACTGTTACCATTCCATAAATGGTCCTGTCCTCTTGTCTCTTCTTCTAAGCCTGCCCAGGAACCTTTACTGAGGGACTTTGTTAAAAGTGCTCTAGAAATCAAACTATAGAGTGGGTTAACAGATCGCCTTATCCAAATACTTGTCAACCACTTTCAAACACCAAAAGATCGGTGGTGCAGCCATTCCCTTTGCAGAAGCCATGTTGATTCTGTCTCTGTAGGGCTTGTTCTTCTATATGCTTAGTAACTCTAACAACGGTTGCCACAAATGTATCTAGTAGAGATATCACACTATCTGGCTTGGCTCCCCATCATTTTTAAAAACTAGTGTCTCATTGTTAGAAACCTTTGTTAAAGTTGGCATTATATTTGATGTAATAACCATTTTGCCACATAGTGAACTCTGCTTTGAACCCATTTCATGGCACATATTTTGAAGATTGCTCAATTATAAGAAGACTGCTTTTGAACAATTTGACTCAAGATGGCAGACTGTGGCTGAATTCTTGATGCCCTTTAGGGCCAGTGGAAGATTGGTCATTGATGTCAGTTGAGCAAAGGTCTCAGGTCTTGTAGATGGGTCACTCATCCCCTGTATTCACAGTAATCTCTTCGATTGCAGTCCACACTACTTTCATCTCTTTGAAATTGTGTTGGCATTGGCAGCAGAAGCCCACTTGGCCAGAGTAGAAGATGCCAGTGGTTGTTTTCCACAAGGAGAGCAGCACTAACTTGGTACACAGGGTTAGAAATGTTTATGTGGTATTGTTTTTTCACACTTCACCCCTGTCTAAGAACACAAAACATTTTAAACTCTATGTCTTCAGCTCACAAATTATTTTCTGGAATGCAGCTTCTTTTTCTCTGTGATTCCCCCAACCCAGGGTAAAACTGTGCCACACTGAATATTTTTTAAAGATCTTTAAAGTGCTGTGTGAATATTTAAAAGGAGACACTGAGTATTCATTTGTCTTTCCTCTCCTCAGGAAAAAGAAAAAAGATAGGGCAGCTGGAGAACGCCCTGCATAAAGAAACCGTACTACCTGAGCAAAAACAATTTGAGGGTTTTCTAGTTCAGAAGCCAAACGGTGCTCCATTCCCTGCATGTGGCCCCACTTTTATCTTCCCGTTTCACACTCAGACTGACAAGAAGAGCTTGCGAAGCAAGGCTGCATCTTGACCTTGACCTCAGAGCTTCAGAGAAGGTTGCTTGCATTTGCAGACAGCCATTGTCCACTGTCAATTCCTCTTTTCTTCAGATATTAAGGAGTGCGAAAGGTTGTAGGATATATTTCCCTGTTCAGGTTTACCATTTGGAGTGGGGGGAGGGGGTGCTTCCTCCTTTGCAAAAATATTTTTGCCCTGACTTCCCCCCACACACCCCTCAGGTCAAGTATGAAGCATCATTCAGTCCTTTCCCTAGCTTCCTCCTTTCCCTCTTTGCTTCCCTTACAAATACACAGAGAGAGGGAGAGAGCGGGAGAGAAAACCAAATCTATATGTGTCAGACATTCAGCGAGGGAAAGACAAAGGCACTGAGTTAATTACCCATCATTTACTGCTGCTGAGAAGAACAGATGGTAGCAGGCGATATGTGAATGGCATGGGGCAGTGAATTATTCGATCTTTTTTTTTTTTTTTAGATTAATCGCCAATGGCAAGGGAGGTGATTACAAGCTGGGACCCATATACAAATGGATAAAATATATACATGGCTGTTAGGTTGTTGTTGTTGTTTTAAAAAAATAGCTTTTAAAATCTTCAGAGGCTGTCAGTGAAAACTATTCTCACTACAGTAAGGAATCACAGTGTGTGACGTGCCCAACACACAACATGCCTGTTTAGATAACTTGAAAAAGCTCTAGCTTAGGGAATTTGGAAAGGGAGTCTGAGCTGCTAAAATAAAATATAAAGTTATTTGAATGTTTTTGTTCATAAAGTAAAATAACATTCACTGGGGAACAAAGCTATGGCAAGAGACAGTGAGTTGGAGGATCCCTTTTTTAAAGATGATAAAATAATTGGAAACAGAAAATAAAGAGAAAGGTTATGATAGCACTTCCAGGCTCCTGTTTGGCAGTGGTAATGATGGGGAGGGGAGTGGGAAGAGAAAAATGTTTTCACTTGTGTGTGTGTGTGTGTGTGTGTGTGTGTGTGTGTGTGTGTGTGTGTGTGAAATTATATATATATAATTTCAGCACCTTTCAAGGTCAGGTTGATTTAATTTCCTTTCCACAGAGCAAAAACACCCAACCATTCTCCTTTTGGAAGTGGGGAGGGGGAGGTCTACTGCATTTTCTGTTGCATAAATAATTAATTGGTACACGAGGAAAAAACAGATGCTGTCTTTTGCAGATCATAGAAACTGCTCCATCATCAAAATGTCTCCAATCACCTAATTATTAAATCTATACTGTGCTAATATTAAGGGGGGGGGGCAGAGGAAGCTAGCAAGCCACAAATACCATTTCCTGAAAGCAGTCTAATTTGCTGTATTTTCTGACATCTTGTAGGAAAACTGTTCCCGGCTGCAACATCAGAGGGTGGGCGAGCTTCAGGGGCCTGTTCAGCCCTCTGTCCTTCGAATCAAGCACAGCAAAACATCGCCAATATGCCTGGTACCAATGATGTGTGTTGTGGATGGTGGATGCAGGGTGGTGGGAGGGGGAGGGAAGAATCTAGGGGATAAGGCTGGATTTTATTAGTCGGCAGCACTGGGTAATGCATTAAAACTGCTATCCATTTAGCCTGAATACAGGATCAGGAAGAAAGTGCAGGCTGAACCAACCTGCCCTGGAGAAAAGAGGAGCATAAACCATTGCAGCAGAATTAGCAGTTTGCGGTTTCATTAAAAGCCAGGCTCGCAGTAAGACACCATCAGTTAAACTGGTGGGGCTTTTCCTCCTTATTTTATATAATGATACACGAAGAGATGCAAATCACGCAACAGTGTAGCTTCCAGTAAATGCAACGACTCAGACAATGGTAGGGCTCATGCACTTACCTTACCCATATTCACGTCGCATTGGCTCTGCAAGAAGAATGACTGCATCACAGGAGGAGTGGGAAAATAGGTCTGCGTACCTCTCTCCTCTCTGTAATTCTTTTAATTATGAATCTCTGCCGTACATGTCCCTGTTTTACCTTCCAGGTTGGCAACTGCTTAAAATAAACCGAAACTTTAAACAGAAAGCTTTGTAAGTTTGAGAAATAGGTGGCCATGGCTGAGGCCGGGCCCTTGGCTATGAAACTAGAAACAAGGACATCGTTTTCCCTTTCTGAAATTACAGGGAAAGAAAAATTTGTATCCAGCGCAGATAATTCAAGCAAGCGTGCAAGCAAATATCCAGTTGGGTTTTATTGAGTCTTTCTCCAAATCCTGCATAAAGGAGATAAGAAAGTTCTGCTAAAGGGCCCTAGAATGTTTATGAGTGTGCAAAGAATGGATGATTTATAGTACAGGGGATAACTGTACTGGTGGATGCACATTTGTAGTATTTCCTGAAATGTCACACCATCCTTATCACACACTCCCCAAAGCAGCATCTTTGGAAAAAATATAGACTGAAAAGGGAGGGAGGAGAATGTGACTTTTTCTTGGGGGGAAATGGTTGGGTCAAAATTCAGATCTATCTGGACGTATATGGTAAGTCAAATTCATGAGGAAAAAGAAACCATTCATGCATTTTTCACTGCTCCAGAAAATATTTATTAAGGAAGCAGCAAAAGGCCATTACTTATTGCAGTGTAGATCTTATTGTTCTTTTCTTTGTTTTTTTTTTTTTTGCTGAAACAAAGATGAAATTGGAATTGATTTTTGGGGGGAGAGATTTATATTGAAAGGAGTATCATTTTGTATTTTCCAAAGGTAAAGGTCCTCATTCATTTCAAAATATATAAAGTTCAGGGAGCTGAAGTATTTTCATCTAACGACTACTTTTGTTTTACAGGAAGCTTTCAACAGCAAGCAGAATTTGTAGTTTAATGTCCTAACCAGCTGCCTTATGTATGCACACCTTATTTCCATATATGTATATATGCATATAAGCCTATATACAGATATTGTTTAAAAATGAACACTGGCATAAAGCACTTCTATATTTTAGATTAATATTGATTTTTTTTACCATACTCCTTCGCCCCCAGTGCTCCATTGTTCGTGGCTAAAGAATAACATAACTATATTGTGCTATAAAGAAAATATGTACATAGGCTACACTTCTGTATACACAAGACTATTTAGACCTTTGTGAAATCACTGAACTACCTAACTATGTCAAATAGTCCGTGTTCGGGATTATAGCCATAGCTGATAATTTATAGTGAAATCCTAAACAGAATTACACCCTTCTAAGTCAATGGGCTTAGAACAGTGTTAAATGCTTAGGATAGCACTGTTAGTATGTGGGTCATGCTTAGCACGTGGGGGTATAAGAAGCATATCATATGTATATATTGTAATTAGACTTGGGGAAAATAAATATTGCCAAGGCAGTTGCTGAATTCTAGTATGATGCTATGCACAATACTTACATATTGCAGTGCAGTTCACGTCTTTTTTCCCCTCTTCAAACCACCTTCAAAAGGGTGAGTGTGTCAGCATGGCAGCATTTACCCATTAGGTGAAATTGTGTAAGAAATTAGCATGCAGAAACGTGACTCAGAGGGGGTCAGAGAGGCCATATTCAAATCAGAAGCCAAAAAACCCACAAAGGAGAATATAATTTACTATTGCTGTAATTGGTTTTATAACACTACAAATTACATCTTTTCTCATTTTCTCCTTGTAAAAATATCTATCTATTCCCCACTTGTTTTCTGACCATCCTAACAGCTTGAGGAAAAAACTATTCTGTTGAGGTTCAGCTAGGTATGTTACTACCTTATGTATACTTAATTCAGATGTATGTGTATATGCAGAGAGAGAGAGAGAGAGATGTTCTTATCTATACAGATGTGTGAGCACAATAAAAAATATTGAGTGCAGAACTGAAATAATATTTTATACTTGATTTACTCTGACTCCTTCTTCAGACACAGTGAATAAACACAATAACATCTTGAATTCAGACCTGTGCCGAAGGCCTAGTACTTCCCTGTTAACTCTGCATTGGACAAACATTTAGCTGTACATTAAGAGGCAGATATTTCCCCTAGGAAGAATGACACGCTAAACACCATCGTACTTACTTTCACACATGCAATAATTTGAGTATGGGAAAACAAATCTGAAGATTCACTCTGTCAATGTACTAGAGATCCGTTCTGCGCAGTGTGGATTTCTGTGCACCCAAAGCAAAGCAATAGCTGGCTCTTCTGCTTCACTCACATGAGGTCCCATAAGGGAGCATGAGAAACAGCTTCTCTATGCATACACCATCCAGCTGTGCATCAAAGTCAGTGGATGAACTGGGGCATCTAAATGTAAATATGTAATGTGGAAATGAATTCTATTGCTTTAAATAGTCATTGGGGTTGACAAACATGTTGATGCTTGTGGTAGGCAATTCCCATTTGTTTATTGAATGTCCTCCTTGTGGCATTCACCACATGCACCAGGCAGCTATTCCCTACTAAGATTCCATTTAGAGAAGTTGAAGAGGTATACAAAATGGTGGCTGCTGTTTGTGGTGAATAGTGAGGCAAACCATTAATTATGAACAATGCACATGGTGGTAGGGAGAAGCAGCTGTCATGAGCAGAGAGTCTATACAGAAGACATTTTTCCTCCCAGGTCATAATTTGAGGCCTTGGGTATTATTAAAATAGTATTAATTATACTTGATATCTTCACAGCCTATCCTAATCTGGTTCAGACTATTGGGCTATTCTTGTTTTATACTCTCGAGAAGGAAGGAAAAGCAGGAAACCACTTGAACTAACTTTAATAATTTTGGAAGCTGATGCCTCATATACTTGCTTTAAATAGTTATTTTTCACTCATATTCCATAGAATCCAGGAGAGTCAAAGCAGGAGATTTACTTTAACAATTAAATCCCAAATAGTCTAGGACCCCATTTCCTGTAACTTAAATCAAAGCACTGGAGCCCTCTTTTGGTAGTATTTGAAATTGTCACTGTTTATCTGTGTTGCTGGAAGGCCGTAAAGCGTTACTTTCCTCAAAACCTGCTCCCGTTGAAATCAATTGCAATTCTCTTTCTGGATTCAATAGCAGTTGTAGTAAAGGGCTTTTTATAGTGCCATCTCTTGTTTCTAAAGAGATTATTTTTTCAGTTTATAAAAGACTTCTGTGCAACACTAGCTTTAAAATGTAACTGTAACCCCCCCCCCCACACACACACACACAGAGACACACACTAATATATACAATAGCTTTATTTCCAGAAACATTAATTTATGCAATAGCTTTTCTGGAAATGATGCAAACACTTGGCAGAAAGCCTCCTGCTACACCAGCTTACATCCCAAGAAGAAAAATATCAAGATTTTGTGCACCTGCCCCCAAGTGTGGGACAAATGCAACAATTTTATTCTAACCAGTTCATTCCCATCGTTATTAGAGCGCCTTTATTAAAAGAGTTTAAAGTCCCAATATTACTTTACATGTTATCTCTTGCACAAAAAAGTTCATTGCTGTAGGAAATGGTGTGAAATCCATCATCGTGGGCTCAGTCATAGTTCCATGTTTTGTTTTATTTTATTTACAAAATTGATATCCAACCTTTCTGCCCTCATGAGGGCCACTAAGGTCACCATCCATAATAATTAAAACAAACATCCTCAAACCAAACAGAAAAACATCATTCAAATACACACCAAAAACATAAAAACAACAATTAAAACATAGGACAATTAAAACAAATCAATGAGCTAACTATGGTCAGTATGTTCATCCAAAGTGGGCTGTTCTGATATTTATTGTTGGCTGTTGTCAAACTGAGATGTATTAGTCGCTGTTACAGTACAACCCTGAGAAGAATTGCACACTTGTAACCTTATGGATTTAAGTGGATTTAGGGGGTAACTCTGGTCAGTCAATGATGGGTTCCCATGATGTGAAAACACCAACATACAGGTCCTCTCAGAGGTCCAAAATGGCCTGGACCACTTCTAACTTTTGAAGTCCCTAGCCATAACACAAATTAAAAATGATTACACATAAAACAACATAAGATATCCTGTAACCCCCTCAAATGTCCATAACAAAAGGAAGATCAAGGTAACAATTGGGTCATTGCGTGGAGAGGATGGTGAGTTAGTAACAGGGGAGACAGAAAAGGCAGAATTACTTAACTCCTTTTTTGTATCAGTCTTCTCCCAAAAGGGGAATAGCGCTCAACCTGGGAATAATGGAGCAGAGGATGCAATAGGGGAATTTCAGCATAGTATAGACACTGAGATAGTACAGGAAGACCTGGCTACTCTTAATGAATTCAAGTCTCCAGGGCCGGACGAACTGCATCCAAGGGTGTTAAAAGAACTGGCTGAAATGATTTCAGAACCACTGGCAATAATCTTTGAGAATTCATGGAGAACAGGAGAAGTTCCAGCAGACTGGAGGAGGGCAAATGTGGTCCCCATCTTTAAAAGGGGGGGGGGAGAAATCCCAAACAATTATTGCCCAGTCAGCCTGACATCAATACCAGGTAAAATACTAGAGCAGATAATTAAACAGACGGTCTGTAAGCACTTAGAAAGAAATGCCATGCTCACTGACAGTCAACATGGGTTTCTCAAAAACAGGTCATGCCAAACTAATCTTGTATCTTTTTTTGAAAGAGTGACAAGTATGGTAGATGAAGGGAATGCTATAGATGTAGTGTACCTTGATTTCAGTAAAGCCTTTGATAAAGTCCCCCATGATCTTCTTGAAACAAAGCTAGTAAAATGTGGGCTGGACACTGCTACTGTTAGGTGGATTGGGAATTGGTTGATCTACCGAACCCAAAGGGTGCTCATTTTAATGGCACAACTTCATCCTGGAGAGGGGTGCCACAGGGGTCTGTCCTGGGACTGGTACTATTTAATATTTTTATAAATGACTTGGATGATGGAATAGAGAGCATGCTAATCAAATTTGCAGATGACACCAAGTTAGGAGGGGTAGTTAATACCCCGGAGGGTAGGGTCAGAGTTCAGAATGACCTCGATAGACTGGAGAGCTGGGCCATAAGCAATAAAATGCATTTCAATGGGGAGAAGTGTAAAGTACTTCACCTAGGCAGAAACCTAGGTGAAACCTAGGCACAGGTACAGGATGGGAGAGAGTTGGCTTGACAAACAGTACATGTGAAAGAGATCTGGGAGTCTTAGTGGACCACAAACTGAACACGAGTCAACAGTGTGATATGGCAGCTAATAAGGCCAATGAAATTCTGGGCTGCATCAATAGGAGTATTGTGTCTAGATCAAGGGAAGTAATACTACCACTGTATTCTGCATTGGTCAGACCTCACTTGGAATACTGTGTCCAGTTTTGGGCTCCACAATTTAAGAAGGATGTTGACAAGTTGGAGCGTGTCCAGAGGAGGGCGACCAGAATGGTCAAAGGTCTGGAATCCATGCCCTATGAGGAGAGACTTAGGGAGTTGGGTTTGTTTAGTTTGGAGAAGAGAAGGTTGAGGGGAGTCATGATAGCCATGTTTAAATATTTGAAGAGATGTCATGTTGATGAGGGAACTAGCTTGTTCTCTGTTGCTCCAGAGACTAGGACACAGAGTAATGGATTTAAACTAATAGAAAAGCGATTCCACCTAAACATTAGGAAGAACTTCCTGTACTACCCAAATACTAACAAGGGCGGATCCTACTTAGCTTCCTAGATCTGATGACATCAGGCTATACCATGCTGTCTTCCCTCCCAGGCTACTGGATACCAAGGATTAAATTTAACATTACTTGTATTTGACATTAAATTATTGTTGATTTCAAGACTTGTTAACTGGAAGTTGATATTTGGTTGATAGTTGACATGCAATGGATTTTACACTGCGGTCCTAAGCAACTTTACACCCTTCTCTGCCCAGTGCCTTCAACCAGCTTAGAAGGACAAACTCGGTTTATGACTGTCATATTAGTTCTTGGCAAAATGGATGCATTGGTATATTGCATTTTTAAGCTTTCACTTTCAAGGAACACACATACTTGCAGAGAAACATCAGTAGAAATGGAGAACTTGACCACCATAACAGATCTTCTCAATTCATAAAGTAACAGTTGAGAAGCTTCCAAAGAACCCAAGCTATGCCAGAAGACAGACTGAAAATTACTGGGATATCATATCTGACAGTATTTTATAATTAGCATGCAGTCCTATTCAGCATCTGATAGCATTTAATAATTGAAATCGATTGGCATTTTAAAAGATCTGACAGCATTTGACAGCTAACAAGTGACAGCTTGTGAGGTTGAATCTTGGAGATCCAACCATGGATCTTTAACATTTTTGTTGGGCAAAATGAAAACAAACAAGAGATGCCCACAATTCTAATTTGAGGTAAAATATCACATACGAAAGCACATTTTGGTTTGAAATTTCTTATTCAGAATTTGCATGGTAAAAAAGAGAAAAAGTAACATTTTTAATTTTTAGAAATATTCCTAAGTTTCAGCTCTTGTTCTTTGCAATACTCATACATGTACCCAAGGTAGTCCGAGTCCCTCCTTTCACTGCCCCATGATAACAGGGTTAGTCGAGAATGATCCAAAGACAAGCACTGGTGCAACAGAACTTGGCCATCTTCTGGTCACTAGGGGTGTGGTGGGGGGAGGTAGTTGTGAATTTCCTGCATTATGCAGGGGGTTGGACTTGATGGCCCTGGTGGTCCCTTCCAACTCTATGATTCTATGATTCTATTCTATTGATTGCTCAGTAACTGAACTGTGGATTGGTCAGTGACACCAGGATACCAAATCAATCCTGATGCACATGAATGGGTGAAGCACGAATGCAATAGTTTTCTGTGCACTTGGTGCTTTGATACATCTCATTGGAAAAGGTTGCAGAAGCAAAATACATATGGCCTTGATGACACAGCAACAAGGCTGAGAATGGGAAACAGTTAAGTGTCAGGTGGACAGGTGGTTTAATCCAGACTTTTAAGCCAGGTTTCATCTAAAGCAAACTTTTCCCCGTATTTCCCAACCAAGCATTATCTTCATTCTGCTGTAGGACAAGTGGAAAACAGTAAAGCAGCAAAAGTGGGGGTTTACTGATTGGCTCGATTATATTCTGCCCCCACGCACCCACTGTGCCAGTCTCTCCTTCTCTTTTACATGATGTTGACCAATTTTGTGACCCCTATTTTTGGCAGTGGTCTAAAAGTTAGCTTGAACAAGCCTTGTGGCTTCACAGTTTTGGAGACTGCCTTGTTTCATTCCATGAAAACAGCTTTCTCCTTAGAAAGACCGAATAATAACAATATATTCCACCTTCTAAAGCTGATATAGAGAGAGTAGCAATACAATATGATAGAAACAGCAGGTCTGCTACATAACTTTTTTGGTTAACCAATGAGTGAGTGAGTGAGTGAGTGAGTGAGTGAGTGAGTGAGTGAGTGAGTGAGTGTGTGTGTGTGTGTTTCGACTTGAGAAAAGGCATTCGATTTTTTGGTTAACCAGTGTGTGTGTGTATGTGATTCGACTTGAGAAAAGTCATTGTGTTACAAACAGCTTGCCTTACTCCCTAAAGTGCTTGGAACTATAAATAGATGATTCTGGCAGCAGCTTACTGCACACCCTCTTCAACGGCTCAGAAACTCTCCCATGTGCAGAAGGGATATGATTACCATGCTTACCTGGAAAGCCAGAGTGCTGGTGTCCTTAACCTGAGCTCTTGAGACATAGCTTCCCTTTGGCTGCATTTAAGCCTAAAAGAGTAGTGCACTTCGAGTCTGTCCCCTTCTTCCCACAATGGGAAGTTTGTGTGGGCACCGCATGGGCGTGACAAGAAAAGCAATGAAAACAGTCTGGAAGGGGAATCAGAAAGTAATTTCACACCCACGGTCTTTGAAAAATGAGGATAAAAATAAATTAACTTTAAAACAGCATATAATGAAGGGAATTCATCACTCTCATGGAAAATAATGCTGGGAGGAGCTGACAAAAGCCCTCCAAAATCTCTGGAACAATGAACTGTCGTGTGTAAAAACAAGGACTGTGTGAGGTAAACTGCAAATTATTTTATCATCTACTGTAGCTCATTTTCCCCAAGCTTCCTCTTACCTGCTTCTCCTTCTTCTACAACACTTTTGTGACATAAATATGTGTATGGTTACATCAACTGTATGCAGAAAAAATATCATATCACTATGTATAGCTATATATTACTACATACAGTCATACCTTATTTCTAAATATATCTTCCATTTTATGTTTCAAAACAATGTCATCAAGATGCTAGCTTTATGCAGTATCATGCCACAGGTATAATTTGGAAAGCACTGCTGAATTAAATCAGAAGAGTCCTATTGGACTTAAGGTTAGAGGGAGTTTCCAGAACATGCAGTGATTTTAAGAGCCACCACATGGTTGAATCAACACAGAAGTAAATAATCTGAATTGGGTCCAAAACACAATGGGCACAGCATAAAATCTATAAAGGTGAGCCTTTACCAGGGAGCCGGCGGGGGGGGGGGTCTGATTATCTCTATTTAATAAAAAAAAATCACTAAGATGTCTTTATTCTCTTGTGCTGTGTAGACATATGTTTAGGAGAGGCCATAGAGGAAGAACTGAGCATCTGCTTTGCATGCTCAAGGTCTCAGGATCTGTCCAGGGCCGGATTAAGGTTTGATGAGGCCCTAAGCTATTGAAGGTAATGGGGCCCTTTAGATGTCCAGCTGTCCTTTGTCAACAACAAATTGTTGCTGTTTTTTTTTGTGTTGAATATATGCTATATGGTAATTTATGGACCTAATAGGTATCTAAAGCCATTTGCACATAACAAAATATGTATTTTATCAAAGTAATTGTTGAACTGAAATACAATTAAGAAGTATATTAATAGTGAAATAATTATTATTTCCTTTAAAAAATTTGGGGGGGGCAAGAGAGTGGGGCCCTAAGCTATAGCTTGTTTAGCTTATACGTAGATCCAGCACTGGATCTGTCCCTGCATTTATGGTTACTGTCAGGCAGCTGGCTTGAGAAACCTTTGTCTAGACCTTGGAGAACTGCAGCTACTATGAGGAGACAATACTGAGTTCAATGGTCTGGTATAAGGCAGCTTAAACCAATCATCTTGAGCCATGGAGAAAGGTGGGATATAAATGTTGAATTTCTACCCAATATGAGATTTTATCTGTTAACTGTCTTGGTTTGACTGGAGAAATGCAATCTCAATGGCATCACAGAACTTCGTTATTCTGTTCTGTATTTTGATATTCCAAACAGCTTTTTGCTGTGAAAGTAAGATGTATCCTAACAGCAACCCTTCTCAGCAAATTAATTAATAAAAAGTGGCTTGCATAAAAATTGCATAGGCTTGGACCCAGAGATGCACAGGCAGAAATGTAAACAGACTTAGAGCAGTTCTGCTTGCAAAAGAATTTCTGCAATGTCTAGTATTTTTCTTCCTATATTTTCCATGTGTGTGCCGTCAAGTCACAGCTGACTTAAGGTGACTCTGTAGGGTTTCCTATATTTTACAGTTCTCAAAAAGGTGTAAAAACCATCCAGAATACACCAAGTTTATCTTAGAGCAGGATACAGTGCAAGGTTTCCCCCCCCCCAAGTTTCTGCTTGTGCAAGGCCCCCAGTATTTGTGGAAATCTGGTGGATCCAAACCATCATAATACTAATACAATGTATGTATTTTCCTACAGTCCATTTTCCCCATGTTGTTTTCAAGTAGCATATTAATTTATACACATCCCACTTCCAAGATTCACAGTTTCATGCATTTTGGCAAGACACCAACTACTGAAGAACTCATTGGATATTTTTACTGCCACATTGTAGGCTTGCTTTGGACCTAATACCAAACAACCAGACATCTGCCAAATGTTGGAGGACATGTACTAGATATCACCTAGGAATCATCCAGCTAATTGCACTCAGAACACAGCCAGGTAAATAGTTTGTGTTCCTAGAAACTGTATCCAGTGTTGGAATGCTGAACTAGATGGACTTTTAATCTGATCCAGTAGTTCTTCTATTCTTTCTGATGTCTGGTACATTTTACTCTCCAACTCAGCAATGCAAAAACCGCAACTCATAGTGGTCTTATGTCCTTCCATTAGCCCTGTGGTTCAGCTGGAGCTGATGTGTGGTAAAGCATTCTGCATAGCTGGACTAGAGAACAGAAAGAGTCTTTTCAACATCTGTACTTAGAGACTGTAGTACAACAGACTGCCCACATTGTGATACGGGTACAGTTTCACACAGAAAGGCAAACATCACAGAACGGTCCCAGAGAGTGGAATTCTGAATCCCTTTTGCCTCCTTTGCAAAATTTTTCTACTATGGTATGTAGGAGAGAAAGGCAGCAAAGCACCACTGAACTCCCAGAAGATTTCGAGCATTTTTATAATTGACTGTGGCTGAGTTACTTCTTAAGCAGTGTGCATGTTCTTTAAAGGTCAATGCACATTTTAAAAAAAAATCCAGTGCACATTTGTGCTCGACTGCATGTCATTTTTTTCCAGGTCCTTGCCCAGAAAGTGAGGAGGAGATCATTCTAGCTTTGATGAGCTTCTTTGAGGAAGATTTTCACCGTACTTGAGCTAGTTTTGGAAAGTGAACTAGTCTACAATGTTGTGGTCCAAATCTTGTTAGGAATAGCCATAACGATTACATTACACCTACACTGAGAGATCATGTTAAACCCCATCCAATGTGCTGGTTTCCTTATGTGACTTAAAGTCACCTGGGCAGGTTTTCTATTGGGTGTCCCTGAAATCTCAAGCTCAGCAAATGAGCACAAATTCAAAGGCCTTCTCAGTGGTAGTGACTTCCTATAGAACTACATTCCTAGAGATGTGCATGACTAGTCCTATCTTAAGACCTCAACAGCAGCATGACTTGACATCCTCAGGAAATACTGGCAAAACTCACAGATGTACAGCATAGGCCTTAATTATCATCCTAAACCCTTAGGCTGAGGTTGTAACAGCCCATTCCTGAGAAATGGGCTGGAAGTGCATAGAAGGCAGTGTCACCCCCCTGCCAGCATAAGCTCTCTTGTTCTGTGATAAGAGGCACTTACATTGGTGGCGGGGGTAGTTCCATTGGCACTGGGGCGCCATGGAGCTGTACGCTGCTCCTCCAATACTGGAGTCTCTCTGGGACCTAAATCCCAGAAGAGAAATGCTGCGCAGCATGTGGGGGGGCATTCCTGGGGCATTCCTGGGGGTGGGGCTGAAGGTAGTCAGCTTCCAAAGTCCCTCCAGGATGGGAATGCCCCCTCCTGAAACAGCTTTGCTTTGCCAGGTTTTTCCTGGCACAGCCTCGCTGTTCTCTATGGGGGGAAATGCCCTATTTTCCTAAAAAGCCTTTTTGGCAGCCAGGGAACCTCTTTGGAGGTGCCGCGGCAGAGCTGCAGCCACGCCATCCCCGGCCGCCAAAAGTCTCAGGAATGAGCTGTAAGTCAGTTTAGAAAAGCATTTGCTGCACCATGGGGAGGTTCTGGCTCATTGTCTTATGGCTGATATTTTAATTGTTAGGTAACAATTTAGTATTATTGTAATGTTAATGGAGTATTGTATTTGATATTTTATAAAAGATTATATATTTAGATTTTTAATTTGCAAGCTGCTTTGAAGGTCTAGGCAATAAAGCAGGATATAAATTCAAAATAAATAGGGTTTTTAAATCACGTTTTTTCACTTAATTTTTCATTTATTCTTCCTACTGTTAAATTCTAGGTGCAAGTGACCTTAAAAGGAAGTAGTCATTTTAATCTCCGTTCTTTGAATTATCTCACAAACATTTATACATATTTTAGAGGGTAGCTAATACCCCTAAATTAATTTGACACTTCCTCACTTCTGTGAGTAAAGTAAAAGCAAGTCACGATTGCACCAAAAACATGTCAGTTTTATTTACTTCTTTGACTTTGGAGCTGTTGAGGTCTCAAGCAATGAAATGCAAAAAGCATTACAGTAATTGCAATGACAGGTGATAAGTAAATTCAGTATCCCATACATCTCTGATAGGAATAGGATTCTGCTTATATTTCAAATGACTCAAAAAAAGGAGAGTGGAGTGATTAACTACTGACCCTATTCTTTATCAAAATTTCAGGGTTGCCATATCAACATTTCAAAATTAGCAATAATCTTATCAAACTACAGTGCATAAAATGTATTCCAGAGCACTTTGATGTTCTCTGATAAGGAACATCCACTATGTTCTTTGTTGCTCTCATGTTTCAGATTATAAAATATGCCTCAAAGTAACAAATGTACAATTCCCATTTCAACATAGTATAAATCTGTGTGCCAATACCGATGTAAGAACACTGTGTATTTTCAGTTGGAAAAAGGGGGGTCCAAACCAGAGTGAGGAGTAACAGGCAGTGAAATAGACTGTGGTCTATTTAAATCAGAGAGTAATTCTGATAAGAAGGTAGATTGTTTTGCTGCTTTCTTTAAAGGTGAACAAGCAGTAGCATCAGCAGCGAAAAAGGAGCAATCTGGGGCTCTTCTCCTAAAAAGGCACAACATACACGATTTGCTTTTGTGTGGTGTTACCCTCTCAATAGGGGATAGATTGTGTGACCAAGGCTTATTTACATACATTAATTCACTGCCATAGAAGCAATGGTTAAATGTCCATTCCCTAGTACTGAGTCTAGGTTTTAAAGGGAAAAACAGCCATGTTGCCAAAATTATCGTGCAGGCCATCTGAAAATTGGCATATGGCAATCTTGTTCTTTTGTTCAGTGAACTTTTGCACACGGTTTTTGTTTTGTTTTGTTTGGATACATGTTCCATTACGAACAAGCTGTAAGTTAGAAGAAAAATACTTGACAGTGCATTTCCTTGTTTCGACTTTAGGCAGAATATATCTGAAATGTCATTTAGCATTTTAAGATTGTTATGTCTAATTCTTCCTAAAGGAATTATTTTATTTCATCTTAATAATGCCAGTGGAAAGCTTTGGCTCCCAAACTTGCCAAATGTCTGCACCAGCTCCCTTTTGTACACATTTCTTTAGCATTTTAGTATTTATTAAGTGCCATTTATACTATTGTGCTTCCCTTGTCTTGTACTCCATGAACTGAATGTGCTAAATGGGACCACTTAACTTTTCAGTGTTTCAGCATCAACTTTGGATGGGACAATTGGTTTGGAGTCTATTTCTCATTTGCTTTCCCACAGGAAGCTCCTGAAATTGCCCCTGGTTTTCAAAAGCACTATTCGTAGGATTCTTTCCGGGCAGGCAAAACATAGTGCTAGAAAAAGACTCTGAGAAGAGGCAGAGTTCTGCTGAGCCAGTCTTTTCTACAATTGCCCTCATTTCCTGACAGCTCCCTTGGAGACTGAAAAGAAAACATGATGCCACCATGCGTAATGTTCACAGCAACTTTTTGAAAATACTTGGCATAGGCTCTTCACTGATGTCAAAAGATTTATGACTGATATCTACAAAGGTTGCAGTTGAGGTTGCTCTGGAAAAAGGGAAAGAACTGCTGCAAGTCAGCCAGAAATTATGGGCTATGAGGCAAGAAAGACTGATCAACATAGGATAGCTGATATTGTGCAGAGGAATAAGGCAGATGATCAAACTGGAATTTCTAGAATATTTGCACCTAAAATGGTCACATTTGCAAACATCAAATATATTCATGCAGTTCTACCAAGTATTTTTCTCCCAATCACTTTTATTGTGGCCCAGACAATGCTTCTGAATATATTATTACAAATTCTTTTCAACAAATTGGTCACCTGATCCTACTGCTTCCTAACTTCGAAGTGTGATCCATTGTTTTCACTGAATGTACCAGTTTCTTATAATAGCCTCCAAGGTGATATTTATGAGATTCTGGAGTTTTAAAAAGGTAAAGGTAGTCCCCTGTGCAAGCACGGGTCATTACTGACCCATGGGGTGTCATAACATTGGGATATGTCATATCCCAACGTTTACTAGGCAGACTATGTTTACGGGGTGGTTTGCCATTGCCTTCCCCATTCATCTACATTTTACCGATACTCATTTTACCAACCTCGGAGAATAGATGGCTGACCTTGAGCTGGCTACCTAAACCCAACTTCCGTTGGGATCGAACTCAGGTCGTGAGCAGAGCTTCAACTGCAGTACTGCAGCTTACCACTCTGCACCAGAGGGCTCTATGCCTGAGTTGCAGCATACCAAATGACCATTTATTGGACTAACTGAATTCTTCTCACTTATACATGCAACATTAATGGACCTAGCGATCCACCGTTTGGATGACTGCAATGCTAGCATGCTAGTACTACATATGTAAATACTATAAGCTGGAGGTGTACTGATATGTAAGGTTGTGAATCCCTAAGGAGATAATTTCAGTACACAGCCACTAATAGTTTCAAAATATGCAATTTTAGTTGTATATTATTACAATATGAACATCATTGTGCGTAACACTCTCTTCAATAAAGTTCTGAACTACAAATAGCCTAAATGTGTTAGCAGTAATAGGCTTCACAACTCAATACAGCTTCACAATTCACTTCTCAGTACATCATATGTTACAGAACATTAAACCCCCAGGGAATAATTCATACGACCGGCATATGTAGCAACTGAGGACCCAGAAGTGTTGAATGTGCCATGGCTATGGATTATTATTATTATTACATACCCAGCATCATCAGGCCTTAATCTAGCAAAGTCCTTTGCAATAGGTTACTTCCATTGCAACCTCATTAGTATGTGTGCAATCCTGAAGGGGGGACGTTTATGCCGGCATGGGGGCATTTACGCTGCCCCGCTTGGACGCCAGTGGCAGTGTGGCACTCAGACACCGCCTCAGCCTCATGGCAGGATTTCAATAGTGCAACTCCCCGCACCAGTGTCCTGGGAGGCATTTCCGGGGAGTTCCTGGGGGCAGAGCTGTCTTTAGGCAGCTTCCTAATCCCTTTTGCCCCAGGAACACCCCCTCACAATGTGGCGTTGCGATGCCAGCTGTTTTGCTAGCGTAGCCTCGCTAAAGGCAATAGGTGCATTGCCCATTTTTTAATTTTTAACAAGAGTCTTTCGCCTTTATTCTGGCCGGGAATCCTCTGTGGAGGTGGTGCAGCTGCACCGTTCCCGGCTACTGCCTAACTGCCCCCCCCTTCAGGAATGGGCTTCCCAGATTCAGTTTTGTCATAGGGCTCTGCCTCTTAGAATTAAATATTGCTCTTCCTGCAGAACTACCATGACAAAAGGGAAGTGTTATACTACAGATGCTGCTGTGCCAATAAACTTCTATCATTACTTTCACTGATATGTAATCCCTATGCAGAGCATATTGTGGCCACCAGTGTGGTGTGGTGGTTAATACGGTGGTTTGGAGCGGTGGAGTCTGATCTGGAGAACCGGGTTTGATTCCCCACTCCTCCACATGAGCGGCAGAGGCTAATCTGGTGAACTGGATTTGTTTCCCCACTCCTACACACAAATCCAGCTGGGTGACCTTGGGCTAGTCATGCTTGCTCAGCCTCACCTACCTCACAGGGTGTCTGTTGTGGGGAGGGGAAGGGAAGGTGATTGTAAACCAGTTTGATTCTGCCTTAAGTGGTAGAGAAAGTCGGCATATAAAAACCAACTCTTCTTCTTCTTCTTCTTGTCAGTAAAAAAAAAAGATTATAGATTCTATTGGGTCATGGGAACATCTATATATCTCAATCCAAGATTACAGTGAAAATTCAATTTTAAAAAACCCAAAGTACAGAAAACCCCATATTTTCAGGTTATATTTTATTGAGAAAATTGTATTCAGTGTAGCAGCTGTGAGCACCTTAACTATCGTCTTCTTTGTTCAAAAACATCAACACTCTTATGAATTTAATAAGTAATGTGTTTATTTGACATACTTAATATTTTTGATTAATATAGATTTGCAATTTGTCAATGTCCAGAATAACACAAAACATCAGTTGAAATGGTCTTAACATCAAAATCAATGCAGGGGCTACTATATCACAGAAACAAGTACAAAACGTTGGCCACCCTTGACCTCATAGATAAAGCGCCAAATGGCTTTATTGTGAAAAACCTAAATCAAAAAAGCAAATTAAAAAAAACAACATAAAATGAATTTTTGACAGGAGTAAGCATTAATTTTATTTTTCTAAACACATGTTCCTAGACCATACAGCTCCTCGTCTCTTCAAATACCGGTATATATGTTTTTAATTTCAAAATGAATCTGTGACAAGAGTAGGGTTTTGGAGATAATCACTCCTGCACCACAGCAAACTCTTCAGCTATTCTATTCTGAGGTGGCACATTATGAAATTAAGGAATAGTTCATTTCAGATGAATACATCATTTGATTGTCATGACGGGCAAACAACTGCTCCATATATTACAGATACTCCATACAATGCAGGAAATATTCTGAAATCTACCAGAGAAGTTCCATTTTATTTTTCAAAAGCACGTGTCTAGACTACAGGGTTGTCGAAGATGTTTAGAAACTGTCTGGTCTACCTCTGGGGAAGGCTCAGAAAATTAACAGCAAACCCCTGGCAGCATCAGCTCCTAGTGTTCACAAAAACTGGCCCCTTTGTTCTCCACCGCTCTCTGACATTTCCTGTGGCTTCCGAGCTCTGTTTTGGCATCTTCATTGCCCCACTAGCCATAAACATTTTCTTTTCTCTTCTACAGCATAACACATCACAATATGCTGAGTTATGCAGTAATGATGTACTTCTGTCTGAGTAAATTGTGCCAATATAATTCATTGTGATCACATGTGAATTGCAATTTCTTCTGAACCGCATTTTCTCTGGAATCAAATTTTATTCCAGGGGAAAAATATATATATGAAAACTAAACTAAGAACGTCTGAACTATACAAGAATATCTGAGTATGACAGAATAGCCATAATTTTTTTAATGCCAACATTTATGAAAGGTTTCTTTACCACCTTTTCATCCTGATCCTAAACATATGGAGCAAGCCCCACTGATTCCGCCTGAGGTGTTTAAAACCAAGCTGTACAAGGCAAAAGCAAAGGCCTTTGCATCACTTGCCTCCTTCTGTTGACCACAACATAAAGCAAAGGACAAAAATAACCCCACCCTCAGTTGTCTTGCTGTGCCCAATTAGTATTCCATCCATGAGCTGTCCCATCAGAGAAAAATGCTTTCTGCACACACGTGTCCCGGACGGTGCTGATGGATCTGAACAGGGCCTCTCCCCACACAGTGACCATCTGCTACGCAAAACATAGGTCTCTGACAAGCAGGAGCCATTCAGTCCCGTTGTTGGGCCACACTATTACATATTTGACAAGGGTAATGAGAGGCTGTCGTTAACCTTACATGACAGTTGTTACAATGACACACGCGAAAGAAAGAACAAAGAGCAGGACTCCATTTGAAAAGGGGGGGTGAAAAGAAAGAAAACAAAATCCAACCTACTTTTCATTTTAACCCTGGAATTGTCAGTCATCATTATTTCTAAATAGAAAGCTGGTGGTAATGGGGTTAATTTCCATTTCTATGCTCCCCTCATTCACTTTTTGAAATGTATCCTTCATACCATTAAGGAAGGAGTAGTATCGAGGCAGTGGGGAGGAGAATGCATTATTTATCATTACACACTGAGATGTAAGAACAGAGAGAGGCTCCGGGAGGAACAAACTAAACAAGACGGATTTCATGAAACCCTCTGATAGTGTGAAATAACATCGCTTAACTCAGAGGCGGATATTTAAAGTTACCATTACACGAGTGTGACATTTCACTCAAGTCAATGTACTTCCTCGCCGATTCCCCTTCCGCTTTAAAGCTGTGTGACTGCTCTGGCTAACCTTGACCTTGCTGCACTGGCCTCTTTGTTTAATCTCTTGGAATTCGACAACAGAAAGTAATTTCCTCCCCACCTCCCATTTTTCAGCTGCCTACTAAGTACTGAGTAAAAAAAAAAATATATCTAGGCCTCTTCAAAAGAAAATGGCTATGAATGTACAGAACCTAGATCCCTCTCTCATGAAGCAAGTTGTTGTTTTGTTGTGATACTATGGCTTCCACATAACATCTGAGCATAATTTGTGGTCCTTCTACTCCCTCAGTAACCTCCCAGCTGCGTCAGAAGTTGCAAGCCTGTGCGAGCGCACATACGATCTTTGTCAGGATGCATCAGTTTCTTAGGAATACATCAAAGGAGTTTAAAAAAATATTATGTCTCACTGCAGGAAATTCATAGAAAATATTGGAGCTCGTTGAACTCACGAGCTTCAGCCATAGCAAGAGCCAATGAGAAAATAGGACATCAGGTGGCAGCTGGCAGTAGTTTGAGGAGGCACTGAGCCTTGGGGGAAGCGGGAGAGGTCTCTGTGGAGAAGCAGCATATAAATAGCAATGCAAGAGGCAAAACCATTTCTTTTATGCACAAAACCCCAGATTAGGCTGTTCAGGCTTTTGAGGGGAGCAGGAAGCAAAATACCAAGCTTCTCTTTATATCTATCTCTCTCCCCACAATGTAGAAAAGTCAAAACCAAAAAGTATAAGCAAAAGATATTTGCAGACCGTGAACATAATGGTGTCAAAAAAAATTATGCCAATTTCCTTCTCCCTTTTTGGAGGCATTATTGATTAAATAGAATTTTACAGGTTCATTAGCTGAAATTTGTGAATTTGTAAAACTAGAGTTTAAAAATATTTTTACTTCATTCGTTTGATTTATTTTTAAAAAGAAAGCACTATATACAGATAATTCAGCCAGTGAGGGGAAATGCTTAGCCATGCATGTTCCCAATGTTCTCATTCCATGACTGGTTTGTTTTAGCTCTCCAGTTAGATGAGATGACCTTTCGTGTCTATCCTAGTTCCACTTCGACCCAAAGGGGATATAGGTTAAAAGACAAAAATGCATCTCTTGTATACAGTAGTCTTCTCAGAGCTAATAATATCATTATGATTTATTGCCCACATCTTATCTCTCATACAACTCCATCCCAGCAGTGGTGTGTGCTGCCCAGTTGCCCTGCCTCTGAATCAATAGGCTTTGCCTTGATAAGAGCTAACCTCCCCCAGGGGATCCCGGATGTGAAGATTCTCAGGATACCATTAATTAAAGCTTCCTGGTAAATGTGCATGTGAATCTATTAAGGAAAGCTGTGAAGCATTTTGTGCTGCGGTACTGACAACATAATGGTTAGATGTGTCTGAGAGAGAATGAGTGCGAGATTTTCTTCTTGGTTTTCCAGTGCTTGCTTTCCAATATTGTTGGAAAGGCTGTACTCCTCATTTTGGTGTTTTACAGCCTTTTTCTAAGCGCAAACTTAGCCAAGCCATCCCCACTCTATGGTCATTTTTGTGCATTAGTGCAAAAACAAAAATGCAGGAAGTATGTGAACGAAATGCCTGTGATCAAAGCATGGTTCTTACTAGCAGTCATTGCTTACTCTAGATGTCAGTGAGTGGTGTTGATGGATAGTCATATGGACAAATAATGGAAGAACCTCCACATTATCGTGCAGCCATGCTTTCTACACGTTACTTAAATGTGTGGAGATGACCTGAAAGACCCCCTCAATGCCCAGCCAAAATGTTTTGTGAGGTGGATCCAAAGATGCTCACCAACAAAGGTTGCAATCCTAAGAATACTTTCCGGGAATAATCTCTATTGCATAAAATTACCCTTATTTTAAAGTGTTCCTGTTTAGGATTGCTCCCTAATGTAGGAATCACCTGTTTACAAAAAAAATGGCTCCATCATAGTCTATAGGAAATCTTTCTGGAGCTCTGGGGGCTTTTTTTAAAGGTAGAGGCACTAAATTATCAGCATAGCTTCTGGTGACACTTCTTAGAACCCCCAAGCTTTGTAAAGATTTGGTAAGGAGATCCAATTACATGGGCCGCAAAGTGGGTGCCACCATCCATCTTCCAATGTTTCCAATGGAAGAAAAATGAGGGCCAATAAAATTGGACTCCCTGACCCAATCTTTTCCTTGGGGTTATTGTAAGGAGAGTTACCAGCAGCTATGCTGAAAATGTGGTGAACCTAACTTAAAAACAGACTCCCCCAGAGCCCCGGAAAGATTCCCATAAGCTATAATTGAGCCGAAAGGAGGGGAGGTTAAACTTTAAAGCACAGCTGAGTTCTTTGTGAATGTGGCAAAGCAGTTTTTTTTCTTTTAAAAGGGGTTTCTACTGCTGTAGCCACCAATCCTGAAATGATCCCAGAAAAAAAAAGCTGATTTTTTAAAGCTTTTTCGGGATTGGGATTACTGGCTACAGTTTTAAAAGCCTTTTTTTTTCAGCCGAAAAAAACTGAAAAATACCAGTAAGGTATTTTTCAGCTTTTTTTCATCTTAGCTTTACCAAATGCACACCCCAGTGTAGATACTATTTTTTTTAAAGGAATGTATGTTATACATTTTAATATAATTTTCATTTTCTCTCAAGTGTATACCAGCTCAGGTGTCTCAAGATTTTTAAAATGTTTAAGTATTTAAATAGAAACATAAATTTTAGATGTATTTCATAGATTATTTGAGCTTAAAGAAAATGTGAATGAAATTTAGCTTTTATTCTGCAAATCAAGTATGATTAGATATTTTTGAATTGTTGCAATTTTATATATATATATATAAATAAGACAGAATGTGACATAAATCTGTCTTTAAAAGAGAATCATATAGGAAGCATTTATGAAGTTGAATAGAAATGTCATGGTTGCAGTAATAAGGTATAAAGGAGTAATAATTTTGTACATCTTGATCAAAAGAAGTTCATTCATTTTATCTGCTTAGCATATCTTGGCAAGCTTCAGGAGTAAATGTTCTGTCTCTCATTTGCTTCAAACACTATCACGTCAGTTTCAACTACATTTAATGAGATTCTTCTTGAATTATGAATGGTTCACCAAGATGCCAATTGGCATTCACAATTCTCTGCAAATAGGAAGTGACCTAAGAGCTCCTGAAAATACAATTGCTCATGGTGAAAACACTTCCCACATAAATGACTCAAAGGTGAAGATGTTGATTTGAGGCGGCAAATATGAATTCATCTCGGACAGCCAATTTTTGCATTAATTTCCCCTCGCGCTGCTTCAAGGAAAGGCATTAAAATGCAATGTAATAGTGACAATACAACTACCTATACACTTTGGATACACATCTCAGAAATCAAGTTCTTGATGGGCTTTCCAACACATTTATCAGGCATAACATAAAACTCATGTGGCCATTTGCACTTTCATTCTTAATTGCTTTATCCAATGTAGGACTTTCTGCGTGTGGAAACGATGGCCGTGGCCAGTCTGTTTTAAAAGAAAACTGATATGCCCACAACAAGGCTATCCTCATTATTGTGAGTTAGTTAATTTGCTGAGGTCCCCATAAGTCTGCTGCAACTTGATGGCACATACATACATAAACAAGCAAATCCAAAATACCACTGTTTCTGCCCACAACATGCTTTGATATTATACAGTTAGAACTTCTTATTATAAAGCAATATGGTATTTTGAAAAGTTATGGGATACCTGCCTAATAGCCATGTGAAATATGGAAATGTGAAAATAAGGTAGCTATATTTAATTGATCTACAATGTGCGTACAACAGACTGTGGCACCACAGGATGGGAGAATTTTGCCAAGGCTGAAGCAGAAGGAAAACAGGCATTTGATATCCCATGCATTCACAGCATATTGTTTGAAAATTATAAGTTTAACAAGCTTACCATTAAATAGAAGCAACTAGGTAAGCAAGGAATTGGTCAGGCTACCAGCCTTGCATTAAAATCTTGTGATTTGTTTTGTCACCTTACTGATACTTAGGGTTGCCAAACTCCAGGTGGTGGCTGGAGATCTCCTGGGATTACAATTGATTTTCAGGTGAGAGAGACCAGTTCCCCTGGAGAAAATAGCTCCTTTGGAGGGTGGACTCTATGGCATTATACCTCACTGAAGTCCCTCTCCTCCCCAAACCCCACCTTCCTCAGGCTCCACCCCCAAAATCTCCAGGCATTTTCCAACCTGGAGTTGGCAACCCTTCTGATGCTGTTCAGAGTAAAGCAACAGAAATGTGTGGATCAAGTTTATTTACCACAATTGGTGCCATTTAACTTGTTTGGTTTGAGCCTAAATGCGCCAAGGCCATGGTGGACCAAGATATTGACACCCCTCCTTCCCACCAGCAGTCTCCAAGGCAGTGCATATATGAATTTAAAAAATACCAAAGACACAGAGTAAGATCCTCAACAGCAATGGTGTCAGGATTAAATACAGGTAAAAAACACAAACTGACCCTTAATGACCTTCCACTGGAAGAATTTGATGGCTTTAATTTGGTACTAAAAGTATAGTAAGATTAATGTGATTGGGAAACTATAAGCCTGGTGGCCACCCTACTAAACTCTTAAGGTGGAGGCACCTACAACAGGGCTCACATGATTGATCCACCTAACAGAAATAGGTGGTTTATCAAATTTTCTGAGAGACACAGCCATGACAGATGCTGTCCACAGTTATCAGCAATGCTTTTTTTTGGTATTAAAAAAAAAGCACTGTGACTCATATATAAGGTTGGGATTTCTACCAATTTCCCCTTCAAGACTTGGGAGTGCCTTCCCTCAAAAGTGTCAGTATTCAGTGCCAGTGAGTACCGCCACAATAACAGCCCTGTTTTTTTAGCCATGATGGTTAAATGGAACCTCCATGCGCAAAAGCTCAGGTAATGTACCTCTGAACACTGGAGCAACAAGAGATTTTTGTCTCTATGCCCTGCTTGTAGGACTTCCAAGTTAGACACTGTAAGAAGCAGGTTGGACTAGGTTGGACTAGGTAGACTTTTGTTTAATATGATCCAGCAATTATTTTCTTATGTTCGCTGCACAATCTACGGCACCCACAACAGGATCTCTTGCAATGGCTGCTTGTTTATTTAGTCATTTAAAACATTTATGTGCATCTCTCAAATTCCATACAACTTCATTGGCATTTCTAGAAATACTATGTCCCTAAGAAGGGTTGCCAGGTCTCTCTTCGCCACCGGTGGGAGGTTTTTGGGGCGAAGCCTGAGGAGAGCAATTGAGTCCAATTGCCAAAGCGGCCATTTTCTCCAGGTGGACTGATCTCTATTGGCTCAGTTGAAATAGCAGGTGATCTCCAGGTACTACCTGAAGGCTGGGAACCCTATGTGAGTGCTTGAGGTGCTTGTGTAGTCAGGCCAGCCCTGCATGGAAGAGATGGGAAAAGGCAGAACAATCAAAGAAGGCTGAAGGCCAGCAGGGAGAAAATCAATAAAGCAACAGCTTGCATGTTATTGTATTCCTGATTACCTTTTTGGTACTTCAATTGACAAATCTCACCTCAGAGATTGGGTGTTGAATTCTGATACACTGATTGACAGAGCAACAATTTTTGAATCCAAATTTTCAATATGGTTAAAATTCTTTTAAAATGATCATCTTAGAACCCCCCACCTGGTTAATCTCTCAGTGCAAAATCTCAGAATGTCCTTCACAGCCTTACACTTTCAGACTATGCCAATGGGTTTTTTGACCAGACGTTACAGCTAAACACCAAAAGACTGTGTATCTGTGTATTTGTGGAGACCCAACTCCAGAGGATCTATTTCATTATGTTTTATCATGCACGTTGTATGTGGAACGTAGAGCCAAATTCTTAGATGGTTTATTGAAAGGTGTAAACTTTAGCTCTGAATCTGAAAAAAATGATCTTATTATCAGACACTGAATTATGTGTTACCTATAGAACATCAGTATTTGCCCTGGCTGCAAAGAAAATAAGAGCCAAATAGGCTTTAAAGAGAGTAACTGTTTAGAAATTTTTTGAGAGGACAACTTTTAGCTTAAAATGATCTATACTGAATGGTAAATTTGTGTCAATTGTTGTTTTATCAGTATCATTATTAACTTTTAATTTTTACTGCTTTTATCCCACAAAAGTTTGGGAAATTGTATGGTTATTTTGTAATGGCCTATGGCTGTGCAAATAAATTTATTATATTATGTCAATAAAGCAACAATTCATGGTAGGATAGGAGGAACCAAATGTAGCATAGAAATGCTGAGTTTGCTTTCTCTGTTTAAAGCTATATTTCTTGTTGAAGAAACAAAGGGAAGGAATATTATTAAGCAGAAACAATTATTAATGGCCAACAACAGGGCTCGCCCCTACTGCCAGATCCACCCCTGGACTTACCTAGGAGCCATAGGGAACCCACAGTCCTGGTAATAGGGAAGCTCACCAGGACAGCGGCAACAAGGAGAGCAACATGGTATGGGCCCTTTAAGGCCCCAACCCAACCACACCCACCAGCTGCCAAACTAGCCAGGACAACAGCAGCAAGGAGGAGGAATGCTGCAGCTGCATTAATGCAAGAGGCCCACTTCAATCACTGCCAACAGCTGTTGGTAGTCTAAATTCCACTTACCTGATCTGTCTAGATCTGGCATCCCAAGATTCCCCACCCTATCCCCTGCCTCATGGTTGACTTTCCCAAGATCACTATCATGCTTATGTGACCTGTGGGGGAGGTGTACTTTTTGCTATTCTGATGAGATGACAAGTACTTAAAGGGGGTAAGAGAAGTTAATTTAAGGAAGTTATTATGTACGGAAGGTTTCATTCCAAGTAGGTAATAGATCCTATCCTTATTCATTTGTATAGGTTTTTGATTCTAACAATTTATAGACTCCAAAATAAACATAGGTTTAGTGAGAAGTTTCTAAATGATAATTTGAAAAGTTCTCATTTTCTATTCATTTCATTGAAGCTCCCCCTTCCTGCTGAAGAAGGATGGCTATTTCCCTGCAGCAAGAATGAAAATTGTTAAGTACAACTGGAAAGTACACAGAAGGTCCAAGAGGGATATAGTACATTTATAGGTTTCCTTTTGCCAGTAAAGCTCTGGAACGGGACAACACTTGTAAACAGATCATTGACTAAAACAACTGAGTTAGTCTGATCAATAGCAACGGTACATGCAGCAAAAAGCTCTTAATGGCTCTTAATCTCCATTAGGCAGTGTTGGAAGAAATTGTGGGGGTGGGGAAAGGGGCTCCATCACATTCCAGCCATTTATGGCAGCATCCTGGTACTTCAACAGCTTTCAGGGAATTCAAGCATTACTTCTGAGGTGCTCTGGGACAACAGCCATTATTAGGACAGGAAACTATGGCATCATTACTATCCTGGAAATGCTGCAGGGGTCCCAGGAGGTACAGTCGCCATGGCTTATACATATTTTAGCAGAAATTTTTAGCAGGCAGGTCACTCAAAAAAGTTTTAAATGTAAAGCTTTTCTGACATCTGTTAATTAAATTTGAACTGGGCTGTCCTGCAATTCAGAGGCCCCCTCAGCTTTAGCAGGGCTCGACCACTAACAGCAGATGCTAATTAATGGGCAATCAAGGTCACTTAGGGATGTCACAACCAGATGCCTGGATAGGCACTGTAACAGAATAAGGTCTCAATTCAAGGGGGGAAGGAAAAGAGGATTTTAATTTGAGCAAAAAGGTTTTTTGGAAGATAAACTGGCATTAGGGCTGTGCAAAAAAAAAATCTGGTAAATTTTGGATTTGGGTTTATTGGACCCAATTTTTTTCAGGAAACCTGAAAGAAGCCAAATTCCCATACCAGTATATATGGGAATTCGGCTTTTTCCAAGTTTCCTAAAAAAATTGGGTCCAATAAAGCGTGTGGGGCTTTCCGTGGCTACTGGGGAGCATTTCTGCAGGTAAACCCCCAAAATTGCAGTGTGGCTGCATTGAACTCTCCTTGCAAGAACCCCCAGTTTGGTGAAGATTGGATTAGGGGGTTTGATTTTATAGGGTCTGGAAGGTGTCTCCCCCATCAGATTCTCCTCCATTGAAAAGTTGAGCAATAGTGAAGGGGCTGACTGGCTGTAGTCAGATTCTCTGTTGTGAACGCTGCTCCTATTTTTCAATGGAGGAGCTGGGAAACCCACTGCTTCAAACAATGGGCCATTTAAAGCAATTATTTTTAATGGCCCATTGCTTTAAGGGGCAATTGCTTTAAATGGCTCAGAAATTTACCGGAATGGCTTTTTTCAGAATTTTTTTGGTTCTGGTTTATCAAAATACACACCCCTAACTGACATGCCTTGCAAAGTTGCAAGGTTTTGTGGCTGTCCATTTTCTCCAATGGCATGCATATCAGTTGGGAGAGACAAATTTTGTAACAACATGAGAAGTAGAGATTCTCGTTGCATTCTTAAACAGAGTTATACTGTTTCAGTTTAGAGATCCGAACACATTGCACAAACCTTAAAGCTCTAATCACTTGCTTTACGTTTGGTTCTTCTTTATCTACATTCAAAAACAAACTTCTTCCCTCTCACACAGACTTGCAGGACTTTTTCTTCATCCCATGATGCTGCCTGTTATTATTTGTTTCATTTATGCCCTACCATCCCTCTAACATGAAATTCAAAAAAGTAATAGACACATGTCTACCTATACAGGGTTGCTGGGAGGCCTCCCATCCAAGCACAGACTAGGCCAGCTTAGCTTTAGCAAGACTGCTATACCCATACCCTATTAGTTAGAGTTCCTTTAGTCGTTTTGGCCACTGTGACAAACCCATTGAGTATCATCCAACAAAGGTTAGTTGGAACCAATTTCCTGGGGAATAAATAGAGCAATTTATTGGTGAGTCTATGTTATTCCATTGACTGCAATGAGATTCAGCTCAATTAACTTTTGCGAGATTGTGCTCCAAACAAAAAGATCATTTATTTATCACATTTATTTATTACATTATTCTCTGGAAAGAACTCAAGGTAGGTGTTGCCATCCTAAATCAAAACAGTCAGTTGTTTAATCCTGCTATTCAACACTCTGCTATTCAGTTAAAATGTTTGGCATAGTGCATAGTTAGAAACCCGTACATGAATAAGGCAACTCTGAACTCACTGTAACGGAAATAGGGTGGGGTTCACTAGAGTTTTACTTGACTTGTTTATCTCCTGGTCTATGACCCTGAACTGGATTTGTAAATGAAAGTCTCAGGCATGGAAGCCATGAAAGGGCATATAATGTAATATCCTTTGGGGTCTGGTGTGTAGGAGTAAGCTTACCTATCCAGATAGCACACAGGAGACTTGCAGCTTCCACAATATGCTTCTTTATTGCTTCAAACACTCTAGAACTAAGTGAGGCCCCTCCCATACAGGGCTAGAAGGGGGGAACAGAAACTAGTTTGTGAGTGCTCGCCTAAAGGCGTACACACATATATACCACATAATAGATGCTCAGCAATCATTTACTTCATTTACTCCCTCTTCTTTATTAATAAATTACATGATCCTGGAACTAATGTTCTAGAGCCAAGCACATACATGGCTCAAATTAAGTCCATGTATGTCATGTAGCTTCTTTTTAGAATGCATCCATGCAGCAAAGGCAGCTTGCTATGCTGAATCTTAGGGCCTTCTAGGGCCTTCTATTTCCAGAGAAGGAACAACTTGGAATACTATCCAGATTCTTGCCTGACCAGTGAATCTATTGCCAAAAAGAATCAAATGTTCCAAACACTCAGATTCTAATACTGAATTTCTGGCAAAATGTAGTTTTCCTCTACTCCAAATCAACTGTGATAAAAGTCTATATAATTCTTTATCGCTTGTAACTATTGGTCTGCAGATATAACATATCCACTGGGATACCAACCATACTGCATTAAAAAACCCTTCAAGAGTACAGAGTAAAGAGGTCCTTACAAGGAAACAGAAGGTGTCGTTCAAGTTCTTAAATTAATTATTCACCAAAACAATTGAAAGCTATGCTGGAAATGTTTCATTTGGGACAGTCTATACAAGATGGAATTGTACCACTGCAATCATTCACTACCTGGATATTTCTGTCACACACATGGTGAGGAGCTGAAAGGAGAGAGATCCTCTGACTGGAAATATGGAACAGTCTCTAAGCTTAGCTGAGACAGCCTGTTTCCAGTAACATCAGCAGTTGCAAGCCTCATCTTCCCTCAAGTACTACCAGCTCCCACAGTGGCTGACAGCAGCAGCTGGCAGAGAACAACCCAAGCAAGGAGTTAGAAGAGAAGCTGTGAAGCTCTGGCAGAGGTGACAGCTGGTGAGTTGGAGACCGAGGGGATGGTGCACCCCACAGAAGGCAGCATTTCCAACACTCACCATCCTAGGTAAAGGATATGTTTAAAGTTTATATGTGCAGACATGCAAAATAATTAAAATAGTTTATCTGTCTAATCTTCCTCTGGGGCAGATTCCCAAGCAGGAAGAAGTCCCACACACACACACACACACTTGCACAGTTGCACACACATTTTGTACAAGCAGAGGGGAGGAATGAAGGTAGCTTCTTGGGAGGTATCTTCTGAAGCACTTTGAGTAAAGCCAGCTGTTCTCCCTGAGTGGCGTGCCCACCTTTCTTTCCCCCTGTGGCACCGGCATCTTGGTTTCACTTTGTGGCATCTCAGTTTCACTTTGTGTCTCCCAGCCTGTCTAGGGTTCCTAGGTACCCGCTAATGGTGGGCAATCTCCCAGGAATTCCTGCTGCTGCCCCGCCAACACTCAGATGTTCGGTGGGCGAAAGCAGGCTGGCAGAAAGGGAGGTAATTTCTGTCAGGCCAAAAGGGGGGAAGTAATCCGTGTCCCCCCACAATGATGTCACTTCCAGAGCAATGCAGAAGTGCTGGCATCACACATTCTATCACTCTCCCCAAAACTATAAGGAAACCATAGAGTTTGGGGGCAAAGTGCTAGAGTGTCCCTCTAGTGCGTCATCACACAGGGACGCAAATCACCATCCTCTGTACTCGCCTCCCAACAGCTCCTGCCTGCCATCAGTGAGGTTTAACCTCTTCAGGAGGTCTGTGCCCATCCTGGGCTATTTCCACACAGACATCTTGCTCTGCCTTGGCTTCCTCACTACAGCACTGTTTTCAGTTTCTTTTTTAAAATCAGTAGTAACTATCGCTATGTTGTTAAAACAAACTATTGAACAATGTACTATTTCTCAGGTTTCATTTTTTTAAAAAGTCTCTAGTCCTTTTTGGGGGGTGAAAGGGGAAAGGTACAGGATATACATTTTTCCATATAAGTCTGCAACCAAAAGAACTACACACTTACTTTAAAAAAAAAAGACAGAAAAGCTGGAAACCAGTATATTGTTGCAACAGATTGTCTTAGTAGTAGTGTCTTAGCAGTAGTGTGTGCGAAAAGGATCTTGGGGTCGTAATAGACCAAACACTGAACATGAGTCAGCAGTGTGATGTGGTAGCTAAAAAGGCAAATGCAATCTTGGGCTGCATCAACAGAAGTATAGTAGTGTCCAGATCGCGCAAAGTAATGGTATCGCTTTACTCTGCTCTGGTTAGACCTTACCTAGAGTATTGTGTTCAGTTTTGGGCACCACAATTTAAGAAGGATGTAGACAAGCTGGAACATGTCCAGAGGAGGGCAACAAAGATGGTGAGGTGTCTGGAGACCAAGTCCTATGAGGAAAGGTTGAAGGAGCTGGGTATGTTTAGCCTGAAGAGGAGACGACTGAGAGGGATCTAACAACCATCTTCAAGTACTTGAAGGGCTGTCATATGGAGGATGGTGGCGAGTTGTTTTATATTGACCCAGAAGGTCGGACCAGAGTCAACAGGTTAAAATTAAATCAAAAGAGTTTCCATCTAGACATTAGGAAGAATTTTCTAACAGTTAGAGCGGTTCCTCAGTAGAACAGACTTCCTCGAGAGGTGGTAAGTGCTCCTTCTCTGGAGGTTTTTAAGTAGAGGCTAGATGGCCATCTGTCAGCAATGCTGATTCTATAACCTTGGGCAGTTCATTGGAGGAAGGGCATCTTGGCCATCTTCTAGAGGTCACTGGGGTGTGTGTGGGGGTGGTAGTTGTGAGTTTCCTGCATTGTGCAGGCGGTTGGACTAGATGACCCTGGTGGTCCAACTCTATGATTCTATGATTGTTATAAGATTATAATGCTATAGCAACATAGCTATTGCCAATTTTTAAAGCCTGTAAAGTGTGGAGAAAAAATCTGTGTGCATGCTCCACAGCTACAGTGAATGCCTCTGCATGAGCAGCAGCAGCTAGAGCTACCTGGAGAATTGTCTCTGTGTGGAAGCAGCCCTGCTCATCAAATAACTTCACTGTATCTTGACTCTTGGCAAGAAATCTGCAACAACTTCAGCTGCTTTATATCAAGCCAGACAATTAGTCCTTCTAGCTTGGTATGTCTACTCTGATGGGCAGCAGCAGTTGCAGAGTTGCTAACCTGCAGGAGGGGGCTAGCAATCTCCTGGGATTATAACTGATCTCCATATGACAGAGATCAGTTCCCCTGGAGAAAATGGTTGCTTTGGAAGGAAGATTCTGTAGCATTATACCCCACTGAAGTCCCTCCCCTCCCTCAAACACTTCCCTCCCCTGACTACACCCCCAAAATCTCCAGGAATTTCCCAGCCTGGAACTGGCAACCCTATCTCCAGGGTCTCAGGCTCCAAATTATCTTTTTTAAAATTAAATTGCTAGCACTTTTGCTTGAGGAAAGGCACATCCAGTATTCCACCAAGTGGCTAAGAATTAAAATACCTCCCACCTCATTCTGTGCAAAGGAGTTGGCCTAACTGGTGGGCACTAGGCCTGTATTTCTTTTAATTTTATGGAATTGAATGTATTAATATATAATAAGATTAAACAATCGTTAACATAATAGGCTATCCATTGTTCAGTAATGATTTTCTATCCCTTTATGCCCCTCAACACAAGCTTTCTGGCTGTGGACCTGAGGTAAACTTTAGTGCCTGTAATATCCTGTGTATACATATTAGCAATGCATAATGTATGTGAAAGGTGGCAATTCTAGGACACCATTTTTGTTTTGCCTTGAAGCTGTTTGTGTTGTCTTTAAAATATTATATTAGAAGCATAATTGGTATTCATGACACATGCATTCTAACAGCAACTTGAACTAAAGCATAGGAGCCCTCAAAAAGAAGGCTGGTTTTTTAGTGTTTCGCAAATCTGCATTTTCAAAATGACATCTGCTTTGTCTGAGACTGAAAAATACAGGAGGAGATTTGTAAAGGAGAATAAAATTATGTCCCAGGGCTTTCTATGAAGGAAGATTTTAAAGGTTGCACATTCTGAAAATCACTACAATGAACAAAAATATTTAACTCCAACTTATTCATGACACATTTTAAATAGCACCTTTACAAAAGAACAAATATTTTGAAAGCTATATTTTCAAATGCCTGTTTCTTAAATTAGGTTCATAAAACTATTTAATGAAGTGTCTAACACTTGCATGCATTTAACCAAAAACAAAATCAATCCTTCATAGGCTTGAAAGGAATTACAGCTAATGAACCACTCAACTGAAATAAAATACAGGGGATAACAGTGAACATAGCTGCCATATTTGATTTCTCCAAATTAACTGAGTACTTTCCTAGTTAATTTTTTTTAAAAAAAATAGCAGTGTTACAGTTGTCCTCCATAATTAGAAAAAGAGGGGATCCTTGATTATTTTAAATTCTATTCAACGAAATAATAAATGTATATGCTAGAAGAGAAGGCTGAGGATTTTAAGTCTTAAGGAGGGAAAATTCATAACATAAATTAATTTTTAATTTTGTTTAGGAAAACCATCAGTCGTGGAACTTATATAGACTTATAGGTCCCCCAATATACCTTAAACTCATTTAGATTGCAGATCACTTTGCTGATTGGTTTGTTACTTGTCAGTCTCCATTTTTTAAGTAGATGTCTGTCATGTGGGAGGCCCCTTGAAAAGCTGAAACAAACCTTAACCACTTGAGCAATCCCTGCAGCTGTACTGTATCTTGTCACTATAACAAGGAATGTTTATGGTGAGAGGAAGGGGGGGGGAGTAGGATGAGCCTGTTCTGCTTGGCAAGACTGGAACCATATTAAAATGCCCAGCTCCATTATGAGAGGCACAAAGGTTCATCCAGTTAATCAGTTCTACATGTTATTAGCAACATGTGGACCTCACAACTGAAAACTCCATTGGATAGATGGGGTTACCCCCTTTGTGGTGGGTCCATAAAATTGGACCTCCCTGACTCAAACGTCACCAAACTTGGAGGCTCTTCTAAGGAGAGTCACCTGCAGCTATGCTCCATATTTGGTGTCTCTACTTTGAAAAACAGCCCCCTTCAGAGCCCCCCAAAAATTCCCCATAGACATGGACCTAAAAAATTTCGGATATCTGGGGGGGGAGCCGAACACCCCTATTTACCGGTATGGGTACTTGGCTTATCTCAGCTTTTCCGAAAATTTTCAGGTCCAATAAACCTGAATGTGAAAAATATTGGGGGGGGGGGGAGAGAATGGTGCACACCACTAGTATGAGGTAGTTCCATATGTTCAGGGATCCAATCCTGTTTAACTTACAGGCTTGCCAATTGTCCGCTATAAACCACATTCCTGACCATATTCTCTGTCCCTCAGTGGGGTTGTTGCCAGTTCTCTATTTCATCTGCACACCCTCCCTCCCAGCCTGAAGGGATGTACTGCCAGGGTGACACCATGAGCAAGTCCCAAGAGGCCTAAACATGGGGAGCAACTGCCATGTGTTGCATCTCACAGGGAACCATGCAGCAATGAACACAGGAGATGATCCTGGGACAACGACCACAGCAGTGCATCCAAGAAAGCCTCTTTGGAAGAAAGAAGGGTGTGCCAGCAGCAATTAAGTCACACCAGGCGAGAAGACAAAGATGCCTCTTCTTGTATTGTCTTTTACATGATATGCAATCACTGACCATTAACACAGTTCAGACGGTAAGTGCCCTGTGACAGTCTGGAACCTCCGATTCAAAGCCTCCCATTGTCCCCCAAACTCCTGCCCAATACGTAACTCACCTTAATATCTCCATCTTTTGTAATCCGGAATTATAATTCAATCAAAAACTGACCTTTCTGCTGTTTAGTCAGTTCTATAGTTTTCTCCTGATTACTCTCAAGTATCCCTTCACCCTCTGTCATAATCTTTGGTTTCCTTAAAAGAACCCATTTTATGCTATGGGCCAAAAACTGTATAACTTTAGAGCCAGGAAAGAGTCTCTCTGATCCTGGATACCCGCTGAACTGCAACAGACTCCCAACACACACTGGATCCCCCCTTCTTCCATCTCATTTCTTCACAGAATAGGACAGGTAATCTTGCTCTTTCTCTTGACCTATTTTCCAGACCACTATTCCCCATTTTCCACACCTGTACACCTTTAGCTCAAAGATTAACTCCTGCTCCAGACTGGAGTCGCTCTGATGAATATTTGTAAATTGTTGCTATATTAATTGGGATAAGGAATGTGTTTGTTCCTTGGTTTAGTATGGCTAGTATTTTGCTTAGGATAAACTCCCCCACACATACTATTGTACCAGATCCCTCAATAAACTTGATATTCCTTTTAAATTACATCTCTGTCATCCTTTTCCTACTAAAGACTTGCTACTCACAGCCACCTCTTTAGGTAAAAGATCCCAGTTTGCTGAGCCCTGCACAAACATGCAAGCTAATTCCTGAATTTATGTTAGCGTATTTGTGGGGGTGTGGTAACAGGGGAGAAAGACATTGTGTGATACATGATGTTACTTTCAGGTGGAAGTGACGCCACTGTGTCAAGCAACACTTTAGGAATCCCACCAATCTTTATGATAACGATGCACAATGTCTTTTCCCCCATGGTGCACCCCAAAGTCTCTCAGGAGTTCCAGGCATGTGCCCAACAACACTAGCCACTTACCTGTGAGTAAGTCCCATTAAACTTAGTGGAACTTCTAAATATCAGAGCATTGGAGTTTTGGGGCTTTCAGCCTGGGAAATGTTTTTAGTAGAAATCAATTTTAAAAATGGTTTATCTTTTTAAACCATTTTTAAAAAGAACAATACATTCTTCTTACCTACCAGACAGAAGAAGAAGAAGAGTTGGTAGCACAAACACGAGGTCAAAATGGGGTGAAAGCATTGCTCTCTCTCGCTCTCTCTTTCCACCACCACCCTTCTTTCTGTCAGATGAGATATCAGGGCTTCTTTCTCCTATTCCCTCGATTATATAGAGAGAAAAACCTCTTTTGACAATGGGCCAGTAGGGGAGAATACTGGTCCTGCTAGTGGAAAACTGGCCAGTTATCAACCCTATTCAAACCCCAAGATCAAATTTCAATAACTGTGATAAAAAAGGAAGTTTGTTATATTCAGTTCTGAGGCTCCCCATCCTCCAACTTTTAAATAAGGCTATAAAGAAAGTGTAGAGAATAATCTGTTTATCATATAATGTAGGGTACTAATCATATTAACAGGATGACATAGTAAGTGCAAAGGGCTTTTAACACTCTGCCAGACAGTTAGCTAGATAACGCTGATTCTCTGCCTAAACAAGCACATACCATTTCAGCAAACAAACATCACTCAGACACAAATACTCGAGCATGAGCATAATTCTTCTGTCAACTTGATCTTACAGCATTACCATATCAATGGCAAGTCTCAGAAGCATTACAGCAGACAGGCGTAAAGTAAATGAGGTTTATAATATGGAACACAATGGAATATGAAGGCAGGATTACTATCTGTGATGATAACTACCAGCACAGAGTTTACACATTGGTATCAACAATGTACAGGAGATCAACAGAACAGCAGCTTTGGAAAAGATAGCCCCCATATTGCTTTGGGAATTGTTCCAAAACTTTGTGTGGTCTTTTCCCATGGATTTTAAATTTACCATATACTTGCTTTTGGCTCCCACAATCTTAATTAGAAACAACATTAAGCACTACCATTAAACAGATGCTACGCCCCTATTTCAATGCTGTTTCTTTTGCATAACAGTATTCTTTAGACATTAAAGTTTTCAACTCAGTTGCTACAAAAAGATGTCATTGAGCAACACTGTCAACCCGTGCATATTTTCCATGTTTAAACACACATGTGTGCATGCGTGTTTTGTGCAGTCCCACTCCATTTAATTCCACAGGCCATTTACTGGTAGCATATGTCAGGTACCGCACATTTGTAGAACTTGCACAGGCCTAAGCACATTTGTAGAACTTGCTAAAATGTATTTGGTGGTATCACCCATTATGTAGCATAATCCATGCTCTTGAATGAGTTCCTGAAGGATGTTCCTCCTACTGTTCCTGTCCGTGTTCCAGCCCTTTGTGTTCTGATCAGCCTACACGTCTGCTGGTACTTGCTGTCATCAAGGGGTGAATAATTTGGCAAACTAACATTGGCTTTGACAACAGGCATTAAAGGACAGATTAGACTTTTCTCTACTTTTCTCCCTAGTCTAATGACTTTATCGGGGACATGATTTTTGGTCCATTTATTACTGTTCCGTGTCTTTGCTCAAATTATTCCTTCTTATGAAAAAGATCTATCATGGTTATGATGTATAATATGAAACCACTCCTTGCTGCTGTATGGATAATTGTATATGAATAATTCTGTATGTGTGTGTTACTTTAAAGAGTAACAGATTTATTGTGGTGCAAGTTTTCAATAGACTAGAGCCACTTCAGTTGGATTTTATCTGAATATGTGTTAATTTTAAGTTGCTGTCCATCCAGATCCCTAGCGATGGAATGGGCTAGAAGTTTGTGATAAAATTATAATCTCAGATATGTCTGGAAATCAGTTAAATCTTATTGGGGTTTTAAACTAAGGTTGAGGCTAAATTTGGTCGAGGCTGCTCAGTAACAGCATAACTGCATATGAATAAGTATGTGTGTGACGATTTTAACTGAATCCAAATGCATAGATGTCATTTTAGATTGTAGACTCCTTGGAGGAAAGGACCTGAGTACTTTTGCAGCTCTGTAAGGAGACATGTGTGCACACAGACCGAGAAGGTAGTGCTTTTTTGTTTTGAGATTTGTACAAATTTCTACAAATCTTATTTAGAATATTTTTTTCCTTGTCCTGCATCTTCCTCATTTAAGTTAAAGCTTAGATAGTACCTGTTTCATTAATGTCACTTGGTTTTTCATTAGCTAAGGAAAATGAGCCTCTATAGCATTCGAGGGAACAGCCCAATAAAGATATATTACTGTCACTTTACTCTACAAGAGCAGATGGGTCATAATAGTATGTCAGATACAAATACATTTGTAGAGTCATTTTTTCTTATCAGCTAGTTAATGAAATGAATTTCTATCACAGCATCTTTAAAATGTAATACACTCACAACTGTCTTCAAAGACCTATTTTGAACTAAATATGTTATCTATCAAAATACTCATTAAAATTAGGTGCAGGCCTACAGGAAGAGAGAGATTAAATCATTCAGGCATCTGGGCCTCTTATTCCTCTAATGTGACCTCATTATATCGTAATTCGTTATTGCAGAAATTTAATTTTCGGATGCCATGGCACTATGGAGGGATTTTCACAGTCCTAGGATTTTCATTCTCCTAACCATAAACTTTTCGATCACTTTGTACAAGAGATCTGATTATTTAGAAACTTCATGTGAACTTTAAATGAACAATTCTATAAGCTAAAACTATGTCATGTATTACCAATTACACTAAGATAAATATCTCAGCCTCCTTAATATCTAGTACAATTATCAAGATGCAGGGAGAAATTGCCTAGCTTCAACGGAGGCAAGATATATTAAACGCTTGCATGACAAACTGTTGGTCACAGTTTCAAGTAGAAGTAGCACAATGTTTCATTATTTGGTCTCTTGGTGGCTATTGTGTTGTGGGAACAGCAGTCACAATATGAGTCACCTCTGTCCTTAGCTAGGAAATATTTATTTGAATGAATGAATGGTTTTATTTGCATTTAGCCATAGGCCATTACAAACATATCAAGGATACCACAAATACATAATAAAATATTAGATTAATAACATACTGGATTAATAATAAATATACATAATAAAACTTTGCTAAAACGATGCATACAAAACAACAAAATAATAGCTAAAAATTGTGGTGGTGTCCCAATCGGACAATGGGGCCTAGCGACCATTAAAATCAACTTGAAGGATCTACTCCCTTAGCAGCCATATTGGTCCTTATTTTCTTTGCTGCAAGAGCATACAGGGCAGTCCTATAACAGACAAACCCATTTGTATCTTTTAACAAGAATACTAGTTTCTCAGCTCTAGGACAGGTATTTAGGCCAGAAACCAACCCGGCAAGAAATTTAGCCCTGGGTTCCACATATAGAAGGCATTCAAATAAGTAGTGGTATAAATCCTCTATAGCAGATGTTCCACAGATGCAAAAACGTTGGTCTTTTGGAATTCAGCAATAACGCCCGGACAGTACAGCCATTGGCATTGTTTGAAACCGCAGGGACGTAAAGGCTGCTCTAAGCTTGGGGTTTGGTATATTGACTAAATAAGTAGCTCTAAGATGGTCAGTTTTGAAAAGTTTAAACCAAGGAGCAGTTCCCGATTTCAGAATCTGTGTTCTGTCCATCAGGGCATCTAATTTGTAGACCCAGTCTTTAAGTTGGGGAAAATCTGCTGATAGCCCTAAAAGGTCATCTGGAATTGAGTACTGAGATAATATCTTATTTAAGAAATTAAGGCGTGATGGATCTTTCATTAGCATGATGTTGAATGATTGACTGCTAAACTATTTTGTTCTAGCTATTTTGTTTTTTCCCCCAACATTTTAATACCACTAGGTATACACGCGCCCTGAGCAAGGGAAGACCTGTTTCAGCCCTCATCAGGGCAGCGGGAATCCCCTTGGGGAGAGCTAGGATATGCTTGAGAAAGTGATTTTGAATTGATTCTAGACTGATAAGAATATCATCTTTCCAGCCCCATACTTCCACTCCGTAGAGGAGATGTGGTACGACCTTGCTTTTGTATAGTTTTAGGACAGGGTCTATAAGAAAACCTCCCTTAGTGTAGAAAAAAATGTAAAATAGACCCCCACTATCCTTAATGCAGAGGCCCTAGATGTTGCTAGGTGCACATTCCAGTTGAGGGTCTCCTTAAATGTAACTCCGAGGTATTTAAAGGAGCTACACTGCTTGATTGGGAGAAATATTTATTTACAAAAACTGTCTGGAAGGACCAAGGCAAAACTTGGTGCAATCGAATAAGTTAGGGATGTCAAACATAAGGCCTGTGAGCCAGATCTGGCCCCTTGAGAGCTCTTGTCCAGCTCGTGAGCCAGATGAGACAGCCCCCCCCCCCAATCTGGGCTGGCAAGGCATGGCCCAGCCCGACCAAGTGACATTTATGTCATATTCGGCCCTCGTAACAATTGAGTTTGACACCCCTGAAATAAGTGTTTACTTTTTTCCAGCTTGGTTTTGGGGCCTAGCTCCTCCTGTGTTCCTTAAATGAAAGCAACTGCCTCTTGTTTAAATATCATGTGTATATTACTAAATCATAGTGATGAAAAGCTATGATAACACTGCTTGAAGTTAGTAGCATCAACATATTTAAGCATATTTATTTTATTTACATTATTCATAGTCCGCCTTTCTCACTTGGTCTCAAGGCATATTACACAGATGGGGTCAATATGATTGACAGATGGGACATTCAGTAAACAATGCAATAGGATTAGGGCTGTAGAGCCAGCCAGAATTCTAAAATCAGAACTGAAGCAAAACATGTATTAACATGTCCCATTCAGCAAGCTTTGCAAAGTAGTATAGACACAATCTGTAATAATTTTTCCAGGTAACTTTGTGAATTATTGGTGAACAATTCAGTAAGCCAGCACAAAAAAACCTTCTCCGTCCAAAACATGCTCTTTTAATATATTTTCAAATTATTTATCATATGACAATCCATGATATTCAATACTGAAACCCACAAATCAATTATCATCATAGAACAGCAGCTCCATAATTAAAAACAAAGAGTTGACAGCTTAAAGGCTCTTTGAAAATGACTGTATTCAGCAACAATGAAAATAGGGATGATAACACAACTTCCTTCGGATAGCATGCAGGCATGCGTTGCCACTTCGGAGACATGTGGCCACCCACTATATTTTCAGGAAATGAGGACACATGGAGAAAGACCTCCAACTATGATCTAAGTGCCCAGACTGGTCTCTATGGCAGAAGATAATTCTTGACATACTGCTTGCAACCTTTTGGGCTTTAAAGGTCCAGGTCATTGTAGAAGGGGGAGGGGGAAATGGAGTAAGATTATGGCAGCCACATTTTATTACCAACAGCTTGTCTGTTGTATTCAAAACTAGTTGCAATTTCCCAACATTCATCCAGTACAGCCCTACACATTACAGTAGTCCAGTTTGGATGTCATTAAAACATAATTTACTAACATAGCTAACAAACCAGTCATATGGTGCTCCTGGCCACACCCTCCATCTAGTGAGCTAGAAGCCGCCACCCCCCCCCCCCAAACTATAGACCTGTATTTTACACACCTGGTTTAAGACTTCAGTGTTACTGAGGGATTACTATACTGTGGGCTATATATTATGTTGCATTACATGTTCTCATCCATCTAGTCAATCACTGCTCCCAAATTTCTTGTCCCTTCCTACAAAAATCAAACTTGAAACTAGATGTCATCAGCATATGTTTGAGAACGAAGCCCTCGTCTCCAGACCATGTTTCCTGGTGGTTTCATACAGATGTTCTTCAAGCATACAGAACCCTGCAGCAACCCTCTGCACTAAACAAATACAGATGGCCAGGCAACTCAAAAGGATACCATATTTCACGGTATAAAATGTCATTAAAAGATCCAGGAAAACAAACAAGGATGCAATTCCCTTCTCTGTCTTCCACCATACATCATCACCAAGGCAATCAAAGCAATTTCTGTTCCAAAACCTTGGTGAAAACCAGATGAAATGAATATTATCCAGTCCATACAATACTATATAGGATGATACCAATTATCCCATCCCAGTAAAATTTGTTCCAGATAGTTTGCCTTACCTAGAAGAATTGAGATGAAAAAATGAAACCAAAAAGTATCAGGAGGCGCATTCCATTATTGCTAAGTAGTCATAGTTACTTGGAGAAGTTGTGGCAAGCCTGATATCCTCAAGAGGTCCAGAAAACGTAAAATGCTATTGGAATCCAGAAATTAAACTTATCTCAGATATTTAAAAATACTAAGAGCTAACATATATATTAGGAAAAAATATAATATAGCTCTTTTGGAATTATTCTAATGTGGAATTCACATACAGCCCTGGCATTTGATTGGTCCCCCTAAAAAAAAAAAAAAAAAAACTTGGATTAGATCCAACTGAAAAACTCCTGGAAGGATTTGGCAGAGTGGATTTTTATCCACCATCTCCTTCCTACCACCAGCAGCCCCCATCATGTCCCAACAATCTCTTGGAGGAAAGGTGAATCCTGATAAACAAGGAGGAGGATTTGGTAAAATCACCTTCTTGTTCTATGGAGGAGGGGAAGAGGCCATTTTTCCTGATCCCCCTTCCTTACTACATCAGTTCTGCAGTACATGTTGTTCATAAGGGTGTGGAGGATCTATAGTGAGCAGATTCACATCCAGTTGCACCTTAGAGACCAGCAAGATTTGCAGGGTGCAAGCTTTCAAAAGTCAAAGCTCCCTTCATTAGATGTGAGACTCACTTCCCTGCACACAATAGACTAGCACTTCAGAGAACTTACTCTTCAGCTTAAGATGCTAGGTTTCCATGTCCAAGATGGTTTTCACTTAAAGGAGTGCTCACTAATGCAATTTTACATTAGTATTTCAAATGGTACAGTCACAGGACTGCTCGTCATGTGCCTTTTCTGTACATAAAAATCAGCAGTTAAGTTCATATTTCAAGATAACAGTAAAATCATGTGATTTTCCCCATAGTTCTTCAAGATCCTTACATTCTAATATATACATCCAAATCATAGAGAAAGAAGGAGTATCTTTACAATTTGCTTTATGGTTCAATAACCTGATAATTATTCATTTTCGCTTAAAGCAAACTGGTAAACATCATTTAAATGAAGCAGTGGCTTCTTTTTTAATCAGCTAATGCTGCCATTTGTTAAAAGGGATTTTGGAAATAATTATTTTGCTTTCATTTTACAAAAGTGGATTATAGCATAGCAAAACAAACTATATTAATTATACCATAGCCTCATTTTATGTTAATAAATTCAAAAAGCCAAAGTGTTTTTAGGGTAAGGAGTGAAATCTATGCAAGCATCACTGCTACAGCCACCAGTGCGGCTTTGAACTCTACTGTGTTTGCTTAGGTGTGTTGACCTTTGGCTGCTGTGAAGCTGGAAATGCGAACTCACTGTGCTGAGATTTTGGAAGTATTCTCTGAGCTCATTTCAGATATTGAATCCTGCACCCACCAGAGATTAAAATTAATTCAGTAGCCTAAAGCAATGATTTTCTATCTGTCTAGACCCATGAAACACCTTTAGCTCCTACCTGCAACATGGGACTCAATTGTATTTTTTTAAAATACTTACATATAGCTACATATTCTGAGTGAGCCTTCAAATGTTATAAGGATGCGGGTGACCTGTGCATCCTCTTTTTGTGCTTCTTGTGTCTAAAGTGAAGTGTGAACTTGAGTATCTTTCCCAGGTTGAAATAAACTAGTTCAACACGCACAGGTAGCCTATGTATCTCCCAAATGGGGACTGATGCTAAAATTCCCACACAGCATACTACCTAGGAAGTTCGTAAAAGAAGATGCATATGTCAGTTACACTCTGCCTGATCTTTCTGTAATGTTGGAACTCTCCCAAAGACCTCTATTTAGTGGTGATGGGGATGCCATGTCTCCTTACAGTTGTGTTTGATCCAATCTGGCTTGACTACTGCTGCACCACTTGCCCTGGTGGTTAATCTGTCAAAATGCTAAGATTCGCACACTTCTTTAGATAGCACTCTTGCTCATAATCTAAAATGTATGTGGGTGCAGCTTGCGCATTTGCTTAGATGCACTCTCTTTTATTATGACTTCATGTTTTCACAAGATGTTGCATGGCTTTATCAGTCTCTGTGGGGAAGATAAATCTCACCTCTATCCACAGGGAGTGTTAGGTTAAGAGAGTTGTAGCACTAAGAGGCAAGGAGCTTCACACCCCTTGGATTCACTTTTTCCATCTCCCACTTTTCCTTGAGCATCTCATCCTAGTGAGGCTGTGGAATGGCAAGCCAAGACTCTGGTCTGAGACAGGCTGGGATCTTAGGGCCCGTGTGTAACTGGAAAGTTCGACCCTTTCCAGCAGCTAAAGAGATCTTACTGCTGGACAGGAAGCAGGGACCTGTTTAGAAGGGAGAAGCACAACAAATGAATGACAGGACACCTGCCTTTGGCTGGCTTCTCTCTGCTGCAGCTTGCTGTTGCTTTAGGTGCATTCATTCATTGCACAGGTTCCACAAGACAAGAGTTTGGAAGCTTATGATGTTATGAATGTGGCTGATGTGTCAGGTGGAAATCATACTTAAGCCACACAATAGTCCCCAGAAATAGGATTTTTAATCAGAATGGTCATCACATTATCCGATGAATGTGACTAGATACTTTGATCTGGTGACCACCAATTTTTCCAAAAAGAAGAAGAGTTGGTTTTAATATGCCGATTTTCTCTACCTTTTAAGGAGAATCAAACTGGCTTACAATTGTCTTCCCTTCCTCTCTCCACAACAGGCACCTTGTGAGGTAGGTGAGGCTGAGAGAGCTCTAAGAGAACTGTGACTAGCCCAAGGTCACCCAGATGGCTTCATTTGTAAGAATAGGGAAATCAACCCAGTTCACCAGATTAGAGTCCACCGCTCATATGGAGGAGTGGGGGAATCAAACCCAGTTCTCCAGATTAGAGTTCACCACTCTACACCACACTGACTGGTATCCCAGATTCCCCAAATAAGCAGTTGCCCACACTGACTCTCTGACTCTTGATCTTTGGTGATCCTAAAGTCCCAACCGATGTTATAACTGTGGTCAGTATACTCTGTACATTTCAAGAAAAGTGGCTGAGTGAGAATTCTTGATTTACACATTTAAATATGATATAGTTTTCTTTCTATCTATTTGGGGCTGTTGAAAGTATTCCAAATAATTTGCTTCTCTAGGTTAAGGAATAGCATGCCAATTTCAGTGGACCATTAGCCAACCCTCATGGCCCAGATAGATAATCTCTCCCTCATCAGAAAAATGCTAGATTCTCAAATTTTTACAGGAGTAGGAGGACATTAATGTTTGAACACGCTTAAGGTTAATCTGTATGATATCATTGTACACACACTATATATGTTAAAAGCAATTTAAACATCTTCTTTTGGATCTTTCTATCCCCTGTTCTATCTATTTTGCATGTGACTTCCAGAAGAAGAAAGAAAAGTCACTTTGACTAGATAGGAAAAGGAGGAAGGGATGCAGGGGAAATCCACTTTCTGATTGAGTTTAAAGGAATGATACAGAAAATTCAGTCCTTCAAAGGATAAAATATAGATCCCCATTGGTCCCACAAGTGCCAATCACATCCTCCCTCAAACCTTTCACTCTTTTGTTTTTAATACATAAATTAAAAATTCCTCATGTATCTTCGGGATCTTCCGTCTCCTTTTATATTTTTGATTCAATCCCATATTGAGCTTCCCTTCAGATTTCTTATTCCAGAAGGATGCAGTGAATGTTTGCAACTTGTACAAAAGAAGGGGGGCTTGGTCTATCAACCCATGCCATCTCCCCTTCTTCCATTGTTGCAGCTCTTTTCATCTCTGCCTGGCTATTCTATGCCCAGGCTGCAATCTGCTGCAAGCAGGGTTTTTTTTTTTTTTTTTTTTTTTTACCCTTCAGGCTTTCTTTGCCATTGTGATGCATTAATGAAGTCGAGCTGCCCTGTCAGACTTCATCAGCAGTCCCGTGAAGGAAGAATGAAATCACTTCTATTGACCCACTGGCATATTTATAGGCTACCGCTTTTTGCTGAGCATGGTAGTTATCACCTTGCCATCCCCATGTTGTGTTTATTCAGCAGCAAACTAAATCACATCTGTGCACAAGTGGGACATTAATCAGGAAATGTAAGCCACTCATAAAGGCTGCTGAACCTATCTAATTACCAGAGCTGGCAAGACTTTGTATGGTCCACCCATCACGTGAGTTCTTTGCCTTCCTCCAAACAATGAATAAGGCCCTCAGAGCTCCTAATTTCATCATTTCCCCTTAGTCCCCCAATAACCAACATACATCATTTTTGCCTTGTTGCGTTTACACCCAACTTGTGTTGTCCTCAGGAGCAACAAAGCTTGGAGAGCTTTGATGTTCTAGGCTCTATCCATGTCCTCTCTGTTCCTAGATTAATGTTTAAGGGGTTGGCTGTACCGTATGGGTGTGCATTCGAGATGAAAATATACTCAAAAAACACTTTATCAATATTTTCCAGGTATATTCAGAATCCCAAATATATCCGAGAATTTTTCAAAAAACTGGAAAAAAAGGTCCTGAAAAATCCTGGAAATATTCCGAATTTACCAGGAAGATTTGGAGCCAGCATTTGCAGCCTCCTGGGGACTGTTTTTTTCCCCCTATTTCTTTTTTTCCCCTTGTGTGTTTGGGGGGAGGGTCTGTGGGCTTGCCAGACTGCTTGTGTCAATGCCCAATGTTTTTGTCAGTTTTAAGACTTGTTTCCCCCTTTGCCAGAGTTGCTTTGTGTTCTCTTCCCGGTTTTCACAGTGTTGCTCAGAGCTTGGATTTGATCTGCTGTGGATTCACATTAGTTCTGTTGATCTTGCACTGGCATGGTGGCACTGGGCTCTGCTGGGCATTCTGTACATTGTCATTTGTTTCGTTGGGCTTGCAAAATCCCGCCTTGCTTTGATTTGTTCAGCTGTCTGTGATTCTGTGGATTCATATTCATCCTCTTGATCTCGCACTGCTACAGTGGCACTGGGTTATGCTGAACATTCTGTACTTTACCATTTGTTCTGTGGGGCATGAAACACCCACCCCCATTCCCTTGCTTGGATTTGTTCTGCTGTGATCTTCCAGTTCGACATTAGTCCTGTTGAGCTTGCACTGCCAGAGTGGCCCTGGGTTCTGCTGGGTATTCTGTACATTGCAATTGGTTCTGCAAGGCTTTTAAAAGTGCACCCTAACCTTCAGTTTCTACTGCAGAGATTCTCTGGTTTGACATTAGTCTTGTTGAGCTTACACTGCTACAGTAACACTGGGTTCTGCTGGGCATCTGCACATTACAATTAGTTCTGGTGAGCTTGCAAAAGTGCATCCCCACCTTCAGTTCCCACTGCAGAGATTCTCTGTTTTGACTTTGTTCCTATTAAGCTTGCACTGCCAGAGTGGCACTGGGTTCCGCCAGGCTTCTGCATGCTGCCATTGGTTCTGCTGGGCTTGCAAAAGCCCCCCCCCCCCCGTTTTGAGTGTCTACTGGAGAAATTCTCTGGTTTGACTTTGTTCCTACTAAGCTTGCACTGCCAGAGTGGTGCTGGGTTCTGCTGGGCTTCTGCACATTGCAATTTGCTCTGCTGGGCTTGCAGAAGTGCCCTCCACCTTCAGTTTCTACTGTAGAGATTCTCTGATTTGACATTGGTTCAGTTGGGCTTGTGCTGCCACAGTGGTCATGGGTTCAGCTGGGCTTGCAAAAGGGCCCCCCACATTCAGTTTCCACTGCAGAAATTCTCTGGTTTGATATTGGATTTGTTTGGCTTGGCACAATGGCTTGTGGCTCCCCTGGGATTACTGGGCTCTGCAATAGTTCTCTTGGGCTTGTTGTGTTGGTTCTTCCATGGGAAAAATTTGACCAGAGATTGCTGCTTGGGTCCCCCCCTCCATAAGAAATAATGGAGGATGGCTGAAGGTATCCTGTTTAGGAGCCCATAGAATTGGCCCCTTTGATTCAGTCTACTTGAAATATGGGGGGTTATTTAAAGAACAGGCACCAGCAGCTCCCCAGTAATTTTTGGTGTCTGTGCCTTTAAAACACACACACCCTCCAGCCACCCAGAAAATTTCCCCATAGGGAATAATGGCCCCCAAAAATTCAGAAACCTGAAAAAAAACTGAATACAAGTACCATATCAATACTGGAATTTGGGAATATCAGGAATACTGGTATTTTTCGGATCCAGTATACCTGAACCCGAAAAATACTGATGGGTTTTTGGTGTGTGTGTTTTGTTTTGTCTCTGCACACCCTTAATGTACAGCACATTTTTTTCTGTATCTGATGGAAGGAATGTTCCCTTACAAAAACCATCCTGGTGTCTACATTTCTGCTGCAAAAAAAAAGAATGAAAAAGATGTATGTTAGAGAGGCAACAGCACATGAGCAATTTCATTAATGTAAATCCTGGTACAGAGTGGTTTAGTCCACTTGAACTCTAAGGGGAATTATAATGTCTAATCTCTTCTGAGTACTGAAGCTTCTCTTATTTCCCCTGACTCTTTTTGGTACTTCCTCTCTGCCGGTAAGTTAGCCCTCATATCCTAATGGTCTTTTTGCTACCGGCAAGCCTACAGTTAGTTAATACATTTTTTCAAAAGCTTGTTGTTGCAGTAAGCTTTATTCAAAGCACCTCTGCAAGTGTGGACCTGGATTGTTCCCCCTACTCTGCTAATAATGTAGTGGTCTCCACAATGAGCCTACTCATTTACACATTGTAAGTACAAGAAACACAAGGTAGATTCCAGGCTGTTGAAATGAATGAGACATAAAGGTACTTTCTACATCAGCTGTTTGAAGCAGTTTTGTATTTCTATTCCTATATTGTTGATAGGTACAGATGTTACCCAAATCAGACTCCATTAGAGATTCCCGTTCTTGGGAGACCACCTGCCCTGGACCCCATCCTCTGATTCCCTTAAACAGGGCAGCAGGAAGGAAATGGGGGGGGCAGTTTGGTACCGGGCTGATTCCCTTCAGACATGAAACTGATTTCACACCCGAAGTAAGGTTGCTCATTGGCACAGTGCCAAATCACTTGTCCCTATTCCCTGCAATCTCCTGCCAGTAGCCAGTGCAATATACATAGAACCAGAATATGAGGTCCCAGGCAAAAAGGGATGTTTGTACACACAGGTCCCGGGTTGGCCCAATAAATCTCTGAGATTAGAATAATAGGAGGAAAACAAGCACTTAACCAGCAAATAACTTTATTGCCCTAACAAAGTTACAGAATAGAAAAAGGGGGAAAGAGACAGTAAAACAGAGCAGCAAGACTGAATTATTCCATTAAGACAATGAAACAGTACATTACATGTGGTGATCCAATAAAAGCCATTCACTTTGGACAATCCTAGTGTTCAACTGTATTACTATAAGATAAATACCTAATTGATCCAAATTGTATTCATTCCAAGTGGCTAGGGTTGCCAGGTCCCTCTTCACCACCAGTGGGAGGTTTTTGTGGCAGAGCCTGAGGAGGGTGAGGTTTGGAAAAGGGAGGAACTTCAATACCATAGAGGCCAAAGTGGCCGTTTTCTCCAGGTAAACTAATCTCTATGGGCTGGAGATCAGTTGTAATAGCAGAAGATCTCCAGCTAGTACCTGGAGGTTGGAGAGAATGAAGGCTCAGTGCTGTATAGATGATGGAAAAGATCCAAACAGCACTACAAGGTAATATCAACACAAGATAAATTTATAAAGGTGCAGGTAAGTGCAAGGAGTGAACATATGTACAAAAATTAAGGGAAACACAATCAGTTTTTTTTTAAAACAATTAGCATAAATAGTCCAGCAAGATATGCAATATGACAAAAGAAATTGTCCAATGGATCACATAAAAACAATATAGCTGTCCATGAAAGACTTTCCTGTACTTCTCGGTAGCTGGACACAAAATGTCAAAAATGAGGACCACAGCGAGGAGGTGCCAGAAGAGGTGCCCTGACGTGTCGTCTAGATCATGCACACGTTTCGCACATGGCTTCATCAGCTACACATATCTGCATAACATGATCAAAAAAGTATACCATGCTAATACAAAGATATCATGTCAATAAATAATTGTTTAAAAATATTAAGAGTTAAACCTTTATTTCACATTATATCAAAAATATTAATATTAAGAAACTATGCAACTACCATCATAAATATATATTAAAAAACTTACCAGAAAAGTTTATAACAATCATATCAATTTCAAAGAGGGACCGAGAGGATTTCTATATAGGTCTCCAAAGCATATAATGAAACTGACAAGATGCGAGTTCAAATAGAAAGCAATGCAAGGAAATGAACAGCAGCTGGTGGAGCAGTGAAGAAAAATGCTTAAAGGAGAAAACTCCTTATAAAAAACAAGAGTAATCCAATTCATTATTTAAACCATTGGGGGACAAGGATCCCATGAGAAATATAAGTTTAGTTTCCATTTGATGTAGTATTTTTTGTATATTTTGGGAATCATAGGGACGACCTTGATACTACCACAAGACGCAGAAAGACATGTCATTATCTCGGTGTCCTTTATCAATAAAGTGCGGAGTGAGCGGAGCCTCAAGATTTCCGGAGTGGATCCTAGACCGATGCTCTGAAATTCTTGTCCTAATAGGTCTAATTGTGCTGCCAATATAGGAAAATCCACATTTACATAAGATATAATAAACGACCTGTTTGGAAGAACAGTTAAAGAACTGTCTCAAAGTAAACCTGAAACCAGTAACCGGGGAGATAACCTCTTTGAGGGTAAGACATAAATTACAAACTGAACAGGAGCCACATGGATAATGTCCCAAAGCGGGTGGTAAAAAATGGGACGTTGGAGAAGGCTCCTGCAAAGGAGTGTCTGTGTGCACTAATTGGTCTCGAATGGTCCGGGGACGGCGAAGTCCACACAAAGGCGGGGTTTGGCAGCCTAGTATGCATTGTATAAGGTGCCAATGTTTCTTAACTATTTTATTGATCATATTAGACTTGGAGCTGAATTGTAAGGACCAAGTGACCCCAGATCGGGAGTTGCGAGGTTGCTGGGAAGTAAATAGTGCCCCTCTGTCTAAAGAATCGGCTCTTGCCTTGGCTGAATGTAAAACGTGGTCCGGATAACCCTTGTTCCGCAAGGCATTTTGCAGCTCACGGGCAGATAGTTGAAAATCACTGTCCAGAGTAGAATTACGTTTTAGACGTAAGAAATGGCTATAGGGGAGATTCTTGAGAAGGTGGGGTGGATGACAGGAAGAAAAATCTAGACCAGCAGGCTTGGAGGACGGCTTCGTATATGGTTTGAAAAATAAAGTGGAGTCCTGAGCTAAAGAAACTTCAAGATCTAAATAAAAAATGGAGGAATCACTGACGGTCCCTGTGAATGATAATTGGGGATGAAGAGTATTAATCCATTCTAGGAACAAGGTGTAGGTTGTAATAGACCGGAAATTGAATATAAGGTCATCCACAAAACGTTTGTAAAATAAAATATCCTGAGAAAAAGGGTTATGTTGAAATAAAAATCTGTTTTCAAAATAAATCATGAAAATATTGGCTATGGAAGGGGCGCATGCAGCACCCATGGAAACTCCATTAACTTGTAAGAAAAATTGGTTTTTGTACCGGAAAAAATTATGTTCAAACAAAATATCAAGAAGCTGCAAAAGAAATTCAGTGGGGGGAAATAAATCAACCCTGGTATCCAACAAATCTTGTATAATGTTCCGTACCTCATCTAGAGGGATGTGTGTATATAGGGATGCCACATCCAGTGTTGCCAGAACACTAGCAGATGGAGCCTTATAGCCTTCTAGTTGGGATATAAAATCCCTGGAATCAAGAACGAATGAGGGAGTGTTGGAAGCAAAAGGCTTTAAATAAAAATCTAGGTATTGTGCAATGGGTTCGAGAAGAGAGCCAGAACCAGAAATTATAGGTCGTCCAATGGGAGGACGAATAGATTTATGGACCTTTGGTAGGGTGTAGAAGACGGGGGTTCTAGGGTATTTATTGATAAGAAACTCAGCAGTTTGCTGATTGATGTAACCGGCAGAAGATGCTTCATATACAGAGGTTCTGATAATTAAATCCACCGCTTTGCAAGGGTTTGATTGAATGGGGCGATAGAAGTTCCGGTCTGATAGCTGTCTCAAGTTCTCCTTATCGTAATCACAATAATTAAGAATAACTATAGCTCCACCTTTATCGGCTTCCTTGATAATAATAGAGTCATCCTTATTGATTTGCTCAAGTATAGCTTTTTGTTCAGGTGAAAAGTTATTGTGAGAAGGTATGTGTCTCCTTTCCATATTGGCAACATCCTGAAGAACTAGATGTTGGAAGGTTTGTATTAGGTGGTGCGGATTAGCTGGAATGAAAGATGAGGGTCGTCTAAAAGGTACAGGATCACTGGTTGAATTCTTAAAGAAATCTTTTAATCTAATTTGGCGAAATAGTTTGAACAAATCCACACGGGTATGAAAAGCTGAATACTTAGGTGTGGCGGCGAAACCGAGCCCCAAATTAAGCACATCAAGCTCAGCTTTAGAAAAAGACCTGTTAGAGAGATTTAGAACTAAGTTCTCCCGTTCTGGTTCATCCCGCCTCGTTGGCGGGAGCCTGGAGGTCGATAGTTTTTTGGACGTCCTCCTGTTCTCAAAAAATAAGGTTTTTTGTTATTGTAGGAGGAATTGGAAAAGCTGGAGCCAGCATTCGATGAGCTATAGGAGTCAAAATCCCTTTCAAAGTTGGAGTGGGATTGTTGGTATGAGGTTCCTCGGGAGGAAGGAAAAGAAGGACCGGATTGTTTATATTGCCAGTAATATACCTTTTTTTGTTCATAATCATTTTTGTCCCTAGAAAACTTGCGTATTTTCAGGGACTTAATATTTTGTGTATAATCATTAAGTTCTTTCTCAATATTATCAAGATGTTTTTTGTAATCAGCAACCGGAACCTTTCCACGTAAGTCATCCTTAGTTTTCTTTATCTCATCCTCAGTACTATTGGCTTCAATGGTGGCTTGTTGGATAATTAATAACATTAAATCCATTGAGCATCGATTTAAAATGGCAGACCATTTTTCGTTAAAGGAGGAACTTTCTAAAAAAAGTGCGGGGGCTTTTTGGATTCTAAGACCCCGAGGGATGAGTTCAGCTTTACAGTAATCAGCGAGAGAGGCAGCATGAAGGTCAAGTCTAGTCTTTTTCTTAATGAGATTCCATAAGACAGTAAAGTCAGTATCATTGGAATAAGAAGTTACATCACATAATGATGGCATAGTTTTAAGAATATTTTCTTTTTCAGTTACACTAAAGGTGAACATATCAAGTTTATGAGCCATATTGGTAAACCTGGAGTGAATGAAGGCTCAGTGCTGTATAGATGAGATAAAGAAAACTAAGGATGACTTACGTGGAAAGGTTCCGGTTGCTGATTACAAAAAACATCTTGATAATATTGAGAAAGAACTTAATGATTATACACAAAATATTAAGTCCCTGAAAATACGCAAGTTTTCTAGGGACAAAAATGATTATGAACAAAAAAAGGTATATTACTGGCAATATAAACAATCCGGTCCTTCTTTTCCTTCCTCCCGAGGAACCTCATACCAACAATCCCACTCCAACTTTGAAAGGGATTTTGACTCCTATATACACACATCCCTCTAGATGAGGTACGGAACATTATACAAGATTTGTTGGATACCAGGGTTGATTTATTTCCCCCCACTGAATTTCTTTTGCAGCTTCTTGATATTTTGTTTGAACATAATTTTTTCCGGTACAAAAACCAATTTTTCTTACAAGTTAATGGAGTTTCCATGGGTGCTGCATGCGCCCCTTCCATAGCCAATATTTTCATGATTTATTTTGAAAACAGATTTTTATTTCAACATAACCCTTTTTCTCAGGATATTTTATTTTACAAACGTTTTGTGGATGACCTTATATTCAATTTCCGGTCTATTACAACCTACACCTTGTTCCTAGAATGGATTAATACTCTTCATCCCCAATTATCATTCACAGGGACCGTCAGTGATTCCTCCATTTTTTATTTAGATCTTGAAGTTTCTTTAGCTCAGGACTCCACTTTATTTTTCAAACCATATACGAAGCCGTCCTCCAAGCCTGCTGGTCTAGATTTTTCTTCCTGTCATCCACCCCACCTTCTCAAGAATCTCCCCTATAGCCATTTCTTACGTCTAAAACGTAATTCTACTCTGGACAGTGATTTTCAACTATCTGCCCGTGAGCTGCAAAATGCCTTGCGGAACAAGGGTTATCCGGACCACGTTTTACATTCAGCCAAGGCAAGAGCCGATTCTTTAGACAGAGGGGCACTATTTACTTCCCAGCAACCTCGCAACTCCCGATCTGGGGTCACTTGGTCCTTACAATTCAGCTCCAAGTCTAATATGATCAATAAAATAGTTAAGAAACATTGGCACCTTATACAATGCATACTAGGCTGCCAAACCCCGCCTTTGTGTGGACTTCGCCGTCCCCGGACCATTCGAGACCAATTAGTGCACACAGACACTCCTTTGCAGGAGCCTTCTCCAACGTCCCATTTTTTACCACCCGCTTTGGGACATTATCCATGTGGCTCCTGTTCAGTTTGTAATTTATGTCTTACCCTCAAAGAGGTTATCTCCCCGGTTACTGGTTTCAGGTTTACTTTGAGACAGTTCTTTAACTGTTCTTCCAAACAGGTCGTTTATTATATCTTATGTAAATGTGGATTTTCCTATATTGGCAGCACAATTAGACCTATTAGGACAAGAATTTCAGAGCATCGGTCTAGGATCCACTCCGGAAATCTTGAGGCTCCGCTCACTCCGCACTTTATTGATAAAGGACACCGAGATAATGACATGTCTTTCTGCGTCTTGTGGCAGTATCAAGGTCGTCCCTATGATTCCCAAAATATACAAAAAATACTACATCAAATGGAAACTAAACTTATATTTCTCATGGGATCCTTGTCCCCCAATGGTTTAAATAATGAATTGGATTACTCTTGTTTTTTATAAGGAGTTTTCTCCTTTAAGCATTTTTCTTCACTGCTCCACCAGCTGCTGTTCATTTCCTTGCATTGCTTTCTATTTGAACTCGCATCTTGTCAGTTTCATTATATGCTTTGGAGACCTATATAGAAATCCTCTCGGTCCCTCTTTGAAATTGATATGATTGTTATAAACTTTTCTGGTAAGTTTTTTAATATATATTTATGATGGTAGTTGCATAGTTTCTTAATATTAATATTTTTGATATAATGTGAAATAAAGGTTTAACTCTTAATATTTTTAAACAATTATTTATTGACATGATATCTTTGTATTAGCATGGTATACTTTTTTGATCATGTTATGCAGATATGTGTAGCTGATGAAGCCATGTGCGAAACGTGTGCATGATCTAGACGACACGTCCGGGCACCTCTTCTGGCACCTCCTCGCTGTGGTCCTCATTTTTGACATTTTGTGTCCAGCTACCGAGAAGTACAGGAAAGTCTTTCATGGACAGCTATATTGTTTTTATGTGATCCATTGGACAATTTCTTTTGTCATATTGCATATCTTGCTGGACTATTTATGCTAATTGTTTTAAAAAAAACCTGATTGTGTTTCCCTTAATTTTTGTACATATGTTCACTCCTTGCACTTACCTGCACCTTTATAAATTTATCTTGTGTTGATATTACCTTGTAGTGCTGTTTGGATCTTTTCCAGTACCTGGAGGTTGGCAACCCCACATGTGGCTGGTCCAGAACAAACCAACCCAGGGAGTGGAGATGAGGGAGGGGTTTCCCCAAAGGGACCAGAAATTGCAGTGAGGTAGACAGGAAAAGGACTTTTAGGTAGGAAGGAAGCAGTCCCTGTCAAAAGAGAGGGGAGGCTCTATAAGGAAGAGCAGCTGATAAGGTGAAGTGTTCTGGAATGGGAAGTAAAAGAGCTAAGAATCAGGAAGTGGGTAGAGAGACATGAAAGGGTAAATCCATAAAGTGGAGAGTAAAATTGAAATTAAAAAACAAACTCCACCTGTCTCAAAGAAGATGAGCAGTGGTGCCATTACGTCTGGTGATGTCAGTGGTGGAAGAAAATTAAGTAGTCAACCAATGAAAACTGAGAACTTGAGATGCCTTTTTTATGCACCTAGATTTACCTGGGCTTCTATAGGGGAGTCCAGTTATTAGCCAAATCTGGGGCAAAGCCCAGGCAGTGCAGGGCCTCAGGCAACTGTCCTTTGCTACCAGCAAATGAGCAGGGGAGGGAATTTGAAGTGACTCTGGCAGGGGGGCATGATGTGACTGGACTACAATCACAAGGTCCTGCTTTCTTTGGTAGATTCAGATTTTTGGTGAGAGGGGGATGAGGTGTATCCAGGGGAAATGGAAGTCCAAATATGGTATGGAAGAGGATGTGCACCAGATGGAGCAACAGGGGACAGAGAGGAGGAGTGGTTGAATTATTTCAGCTAGGGTCTGTTTGACAAAGGCCAGGAGATCCTCCCTGAGCTCATGACTGATTTATCAATGAAGAGTGTGTTGTGAGGGAATCCTGAGAGCTCTGGTTATTCTCCCACAAATCTGGGTCATTGCTTATGGCAATGGGTGCAAGGAGCTCTAGGGCTGGGGGGTCAGACAAAGAAGCCTAAATTAGTGCTCCCAAGCGGTCAGGCTACTCCCATTTGAGACTGCCGAGGTGAATTCATGCTGTAATCATGAGACCCAGAAAAAAAACTGGATTCATTTCTTGTACATTTGGAAAATTACAGTCAAAGGATCTTAGGGTGCAGGTGACACGGGTCCCCAGGGGGGAACACAGATCAGAGCTTGAGAGGCAGTAAAACTGCCTGGATAGTAATGACAGGGTTGTGATTTGGGTTAGGGAATTTCAAATTCACAGCTCAGTCACTATTTCTCTAGTTCTCATGGCAGAAAAAATTGCTATATTAAATCCAAGTTAAATTTTGTTAAATGTTGCTGCCAAATTGAAAAGGCTTGAATTTTAGCAACCATCAGTGGACCAGGGGAAGCAACTACCTTCTTTCACTGTCATCTTCTCAGCCACACCCCAACATCTTTTGTGCCTCTGAGAAAGGGGAATTGACAAAGATCCATTCAGAAACATTGCACCACTAGTAAACGTTTTGATCCAACCCCAAAACCTGATGCAAATTATAAATACAGCTGTATTTGAAGATTTATGTGATTTATATAGCTGATTATTTTATATTAGATGACCGGTCATGGCCTGCTCTTTTCTTCAAAAGATCTTGTTCTCTCTATGAAATGAATCTATCTTCTACCAAGGGAGGCATCATCTCATTTCTTAATTTTCTCAGTGTTAATGAGGAAGACAATAAAAAGATCACATATTATTAATAAACATCCCAGGGCAGTGAACGGACCAGTCGGTGACATTATTTGCCTAATACCAACTCCTTGCATGGTTTATATGAAGATTTACAGATTTCCATATCAAAACATACAACAAATCTTAGATAAGCCTTAATTTATGACTTATTACACCTTTAAATATTTATTTCCTTCAGCTTTTATTTTGACCATTAATCATGACAAAATAAAGAATACAGCAATCAAATATACAGAACAACCGAGTAAATGAGGAACAGCACAAAAAAATTACAAATGTGTATACAAGCTGAATACCCAAACACAAAAGAAATATTTTTTACATGATCCTCATGATGAATATTCACATAGTGTTCCAAAATTGTTCGGGGATCGAGTCCCTCCTGCACCAGCACTTACCTTCTTCTGAGGATCCCAGCAAACCTGCCACAGCAGTGCTAGGCTGCCTCCGCTGCTGGCTGGGCCCGCCCAGGCAGCAGGGACCTCAGGAGACTGTCCTTAGCTGCCAGCGAATGAGCAGGGGAGGGAAATTGAAATGACACCAGCAGGGGGGGCAGCTGAGCAGCGAGAGGAAACTGGGAGAAGGAAGGCCTCTAGGGACTCCCTGGAGCAGATGAAAAGCGCACCAGTGCAGAAATAGCCCGGGGAAATATGGGATGGGCCTTAGCCCTGAGGAGGAGGGACTAGGAGAGGCTTTTAAAGATTGGGGGGAATGGCAGGCTGGAGAGGGCAGAGGGATGACAGCATATTGGCTGGGAGGCCAGACACTGAATGGGCTTGGGACGCATTGGTGGAGCCTGGGGAAGTCCCCCCCCCCAGCTATTCCTTTATAAGGCCTGCCCGGAGACAGCCAAGAAGGAAGGAATCTGGGCCTTGTCCTCAAAGCCAGAAAGCAGGCAGAGGCTAGGGAGACAGGGAACCAGGGTGAAGGAATATCCCTCTCCTCTCCATTGTTGAGGCATTGCTCACAGGCGTGCTGGAAAAGGAGACACTGGAAGGTGAACCCCTCCTGGACTCTAGCTCCCAACTGTGAGAGTGACGCAAACAAAGCTTCCCTTTCAATAACCCACCTGGCATTGCTTATCAGTTTTTAAAACCTCCAGGTTTTTTCCTTGCTGACTAGACCAAAACATCAAACTAAAGTGGAAGTTGGGAGCAGTACTTGTATCTATAAATATGGCAAAAGAATAGTGAAAAGTGGAGGGTCAGCCATGTGGGGGTCCCAATCCAAATGAGGGCAATGCCAGGGGAAGAGGTTTTAACATTTTCCTCCTGTACCGTTTTACCTATTGAAACTGACCACCCTCATCACCTCAGTGAGCAGTTCTCATCTCTGAATTGACTACACTTTGGGGGACCTACTTGCAAAATAAATTCACACTACTTTTCCTGTTCCTGAACACAAAACATAGGAATTTCACACCAGATCACTGAACAAGCTTATACTTGGTTTTTCCTGTTTAATATAGATAAATACACAACATTACTGAGCAACAGGCTGTATTTTGTGGCCATTTCACACATTCTGTAGACTCAAACACAAACTCACATTTGCCATCACACTTTCCTGAGTCCCCTCCTTTCCTTTCTCACCTTCTTCCTTGTCCTCCCTGTATGCCTCGCAACCCATCTGCAAGAAAGTTGGGATGCACTTTTAGGTCCTGAGCACCACAGTTTGAGAATCAATGCTCTAGCTAGTCCTAGAACAAGCTTAGGCTGCTCATTTCCCCCTCCCTTTAAGGCTAACGACAGATTTGCCAGTCAGCTTCAATCAGCAAAATTGCAGTGGGATATCTTAAACCTCTATCAGACGCAATTTGAATCAAAGCTCCACACAACTGATAGAATTTTTAAATGCTAGAAGGATGCCAGAACAGCCTTCTTGGCTTGACCCTGCTTTAGCCACGTTTTATGTGTTCCCACAGTCCCACAGTGACTATTGGCATTAGAGGACTCTGCACATCCATTTCTTCTTCTTGGAGGGACAGCTTGGGGGAAGGAAGAGAGAAAGTATAGAGGTCCTACTTTGAGACACCATCTCCTCTTCTGAGAGGAGCGCATGCCCACTTGCATGTGTGCTTTACACCCCAGGTAACCAGAGGAGTTGAAGTTCCTGCTGAGCAGTTGTATTGTGAAGTTCCTGAGATTTAAGTTCCTGTATGGTTCTGAGAAGCCAGTCATAAGCAATAAGCTGCCCTTGACTACTGATTGTAAAAGTGTTTCCTTTCTTGTGCAAAGAGCTTCCTTTCATCAAAACGAACCATCGCGAATATTCCCAGTGTGTGTCCCCTAATTTCCCCCTTTCCTACTGCATCCCTCATGCTTATCCCACACCATTCCTAAATATCCTGCGATCTTCAGAAATAGCTTTCTTGAGGGGAGGAGCAGTGGGAAGAAAAAGATGTCTTCCATTTTGTTTGCCTTGGTTTGGAGTCAAACCAATGAGTTGGATCGACCCAGATTTTCCAGAGATGAGAAAGAGAGGTGGGAGATCCCTTGGACCCAGGGCTATGCTGAGGATTATGGGAAGTTCATGGACAAATGCCATGTGGAATGGAGACTGTTAATAAAGAAGGAAATTTGGGAAGGCTGAGAGAAAAAGCTGGCTGGATCCAACAAAATATCCCTCGAAATATAATGTAACTTCTCTTCCTTCAAGGGTTTAATTTTGCCAATAGATAGAAATGTAAAAATAAACATTTATTTCAGTTGATAGAATATCTACTTCTGTTCTTAATGATACTCACAATGGATATCAAAGAAGCCAATATAAAGCTTTTCTGTTTTACAATAATTTTTCCACATGTTGCTAACCTATTTGCACATGAGAAAGCAGGAGTATGTCATTCACAAACAGGTGTTTCCTTTTCCTGTTGAAACAGGAAGAAAGTTCTCACCTCAACACAGAGATCATATCATTTATATAAAAACTGAACAAAGACAAAACCTTGTTTAACCCTCTCCTCTTACAGAGAGGGAATCATTACAAAAAATGCCAGACAGAACAAATCTAACTCTCAGAAACATGTCTTTTATTTTTTATTAGAATCTGAAATACAATCTATGATCAAGATTGGCAATTTGTCCCATAATTTTACTTATCAAACTGAAGGCTGCTTTTAAACATACAAAAGTAGTATTGTGACAACTACTATAGACCCTAGAATATTTATCAAATGTCACAAGATGGTGGTAAAAAAAAAAAGTAATCTGAAATGTTCCTGTTCTTCAAAAAGAGCATGATTTGTCAGAGCCCAGTCCTTCTTTGCCAAGAAGAGACATAGAGTACAATTTAAATAGTACATCTCTTAAGCTAATGTTAAATATCAAATAGCTGACTGACTATCTCAGACAGCTGGCTTGCCTGTCCTAGGGGGATGATGATCAAATCTCCCCCACGAAGAGACATCAGGACCTCTGTCAGGAGCAGTGCTCCGTATTCACCACACACTCACACAGGCACTTGTGCTATTGAGAGTTTATTCAATGAGCAGATAACAAGAGGCTGAGTGAAGAACAGAGAGCCTGGATTTTACTCAGTAGGGATGCCAGCCTTCAGGTGGGACCTGAGGATCCCCCAGTATTACAACTCGTCTCCAGAGAACAGAGATCTGTTCCTTTGGAGAAAATGGATGCTCTGAAGGGTGGAGTCTATGGCATTGTAACCTATTGAGGTCCCTGTCCTCCCCAGGCTCCTTCCCCAAATCTCCAGGATCTGGATCTGACAACCCTACCCCACATCCCCTGCCAGGGGGCTCCTGGCAATCCTAACTTAGGCAGACACACAGAGAGAAACACAGAGAGACCTCGGCTAGCCAGTTTCGCAAAGTTGAGGAGTAGCACTGTACTGCTTGAGCCCTTGGGGGAAAGAGGCAACCCAGGCAAAAGAATTCACCCCTTCTTATACCTTTCTTCCTCCTCCTATGCTATAGGGTCCATCTGCATCACACAAGGCCTGGGCCTATCCCTGTTTCCAGGGTAACCAGGAGGAATGCACCCCCTCACCTCTGTTTAGTATCATATCTAGCACAAACAAGATAAGACCCTTGAGGCCCCTCAGTTCTTCCTCCTATTTCTGGGGTGTCAGACATGTTGGTGCCAGCATGTGCTATGTCAAAGTTTCTATAAAATAACTCTTCTCGCAGGCAACTGAGCTCAGGCTTCTGATCAGCTCCCATACAAGCTTGCACTCCAACAAAGAGCTCTCTCTCACAGGCTTCCTGATGCACAAACAGCTTTTTAGAGAAATACAGGGAAGACTTAGAACATAAAATGGCTACACTTTGCCCAATGCAGAGGCCTCAGCCCAGATACCTGAGGTTGGCCCTAACACTACAGGTCTGTAAAACTAGCTCCTATTATCTTTCCTATGAATAGGAATAATAATATGCTAGCTAACTGAAATTTACAGTAAGTTTGCTTTGCTCAAAATGTTTGAGAATTATGGGAACCCACCCATTCAAGTTAGTTTTGAAAAACTGATGGCACCTTTATGAGAGCCAGTGTGTGTAGTGGTTAAGAGCAGTGGTTTGGAGCGGTGGACTCTGATCTGGAGAACCAGGTTTGATTCCCCACTCCTCCATATGAGCGGCGGAGAACTGGTGAACTGGATTTGCTTCCCCACTCCTACACGAAGCCAGCTGGGTGACCTTGGGCGAGTCACACTCTCTCAGCCCCACCTACCTCACAGGGTGCCTGTTGTGGGGAAGGGAAGGTGATTGTAAGACGGTTTGATTCTCCCTTAAGTGGCAGAGAAAGTTGGCATATAAAAACCAACTCTTCTTCTTCGTCTTCTGTGAGCGAAATCTTGTCATCAGCTAATGAAATAATTCAATTCCCACCTCTTTGCTATAGGCAGCTGTAGCCCCATAGAAAACAAGACTTTTGCAAGCTACCTGGGAGGTAATATCATCCAATGTTTGATTAAAAACAGAGATAACTAACTCTCCTATGCATTATTTGAGGTGCTAGAAACCAGGGGGTTATGTACAGCACAGCAACCCTTGTAGAATAATCCCAAAAAGTGACCCTGTACTAATATCTAGATGACTGAGCTTTTTCATTCCATTGTCTTACTTTGTTCTCCTGAGAACAGTGTTTGTTTATTTATTTGTTTTCTGCTATATAGAAGATTTTAACTAGTTCCTCCAATGTTGACATTTTGGGCTGCCCATTTTTCCAGCGTTTCAAACATCTACATTCTTAACCATTCTGAGCCTTTGCAGGTTGAGTATTTCATAATGGAATGGATTTCAACTTAATATACAATTTATTTCTCAGTTTCACCTGATCTTCAAGTCAAATATCTGACAGAAATATGGGAAGAGGAGACTGGAACGAGAAGTAGAAAGCAGAAAGTTCAGGCAACAGTACCCTAATGCTGTGTCCCTTGGATAGAAGGCAAGCAGGCAGAAGAACAAAGGAATTTTTTTACAGTGTTAGCAGACAGCAAGATGCCCACTCCCCCATCCCAGGTTTGGTCAGTTCTAATGCACACATAAAGGCGCTGGCTGTTGAGTGATTCCCCACAGCATAGGCTAGCAAGGAAACAATGGTCGTTTATGCCTCGGGAGTTTTACCTGAGGATTGTTGCTTGCTGGACCCACACCTTCCTGTTGGGAATCTATGCACCAGCAACATCCAAGCTGAAATGAAGTCCCTGCTCCTTTAAATGCTGCTTTGTAATTGGTTTACTTTGTAGCGCTTACTGTGAGAGAAAATCCCCCCAAAAAACCCAATTGCTGCATAAAAAGTCATTTTAAGAACAAAAAATGGAACAATCTGAAAGGGTGGGGGGAGAAATCCAAGCCTCGGTTTTAAAAATCCTTTCTTCTGCTCAGAAAAAGCTCCGAGGAAACAAGAAGCATTTGAATCCCTGCCTCTTTACACACTGCTTTGTAATTGGCTGTGAGAGAAACCAAGCTTGCATGGCCCGTGCTTTGCCTTATGCATGGAGATTTCACCTGGGCTGAGCTCAGGTGAGAGGGAAGAATCAGGTTAACAGTAGGGCTGTCAATTCGGTTCGTCCCGAGCCGAAAAACAGCCGAATTTCCAGATTTGGCTGTTTTCCCCTGATTCAGCTGTTAGGCGCAGCGCTGTTTAAAGGCCCCCCCGCGCCTTCAGGGGGCTTCCCTGAAGCCGGGCGGGGGGGGCTTTAAACAGATTTGAGCCTCCCTGCCGGAAGGCACAGATCTGTTTAAAGGGCCCCACGCCTGGCTTCAGGGATCCCCCGGCCGGGAGGCTCACATCTGTTTAAAGGCCCCCCTGCCCGGCTTCAGGGAAGCCCCCTGAAGGCACGCGGGGGGCCCTTTAAACAGATCTGCGCCTAACAGCTGTTAGGCGCAGATCTGTTTAAAGGGCCCCCCGCCCGGCTTCAGGGAAGCCCCATGGAGCCGGGCGGGGGGAAACAGATTTGTGCCTCCTGGCCAGGAGGCTCAGATCTGTTTAAAGGGCCCCACGCCCGGCTTCAGGGAAGCCCCTTGAAGCCGGGCGGGGGGCTCTTTAAACAGGTCTGTGCCACCCGTCCAGAAGGCTCAAACTGTTTAAAGGCCCCCCCCGCCCGGCTTCAGGGAAGCCCCCTGAAGGCGCAGGGGGGCCTTTAAACAGATCTGCGCCTAACAGCTGTTAGGCGCAGATCTGTTTAAAGGGCCCCCCGCCCGGCTTCAGGGAAGCCCCCTGGAGCCGGGCGGGGGGAAACAGATTTGTGCCTCCCGGCCAGGAGGCTCAGATCTGTTTAAATGGCCCCACTCCCGGCTTCAGGGAAGCCCCTTGAAGCCGGGCGGGGGGCTCTTTAAACAGATCTGTGCCTCCCAGCCGGGAGGCTCAGATCTGTTTAAAGGGTCCCCTGCCTGGCTTCAAGGAAGCCCCCTGAAGGCGCTCGGGGGGGGAACAGATCTGCGCCTAACAGTGTTTAAAGCCCCCCCCCCCCGCGCGCCTTCACGGAAGCCCCATGAAGGCCCGTGGGGGGGCCGAATTTTCCCCCGAACTCCAGCTCTCGCCTGAATTTCAGGGATCCGAAGCGGGGGAGTTCGGACTTCAACACGGCCTGAATTTAAAAGGGCCGAATTTTGTCGAAGCCGAACTTTACCGAATTATTTTTTTCAACAGCCTTAGTTAACAGAGGAACAGGAAATCCTGGGATTTGTGAGGGCTGTCAGTGAGGTCATCTCTAATGGACGGAAAACTCATGCATAACTCCATGGAACAACCAAGGCAGACCGGGAGGGGGGGCAAACCTGAGTTAAAGTACCCATGCATAAATGGCCAATGTCAGTTTTAGCATGCTTTGACTCACAGAAAAGCCCAAATAGCCTCCAAATAGTGACTTCCTTTCCATACAGATGAAAAAATTCATATGCACATTTGTTTTCCTGAAACAGGAAGGAATCTTGTGGCACCTGAAGTCTAACATATCACAGCATTAACATTATAGGAAGAAAGAGCCTACCTTTTGAGATGTATGCGGTCTGCCATCATAGTCCTAACAAAGTAACTTCCCACTTATCAGCTCTCAGGCAGCAAAATATTCACCTTTAAGGTACTGCCAGGACTCTTCCATTTTGTTTGAAATGTTTGGCTACTGATTGGCATTTGTCCCTGTGCAAGATGCCACGTTTAGTCATATGAAGTGGAAATCAGTGACACAAAGAAATTCAGCCCACTCCAAACAGACCAGTATCTTATTAAACCTCTACAAACAATAGTAAAAAGTCATGTTTGAAAGTGAATTCATGTTTGAAAGTGAAGTCATGTTTGAAAGTCTAATAAAATCTTGCAACACAGTGTAAGCTGAGCAACAGTGCAACGCAGCCTCACAGAAACTGAGCAACTATCCCATATCCAATTTTCAATAGCAAAAGGAGGCAAATTAAGGACACACTTTCAGATCTGTGTTCTCAGAGAGTCAGCCTAATACATAAGTATGTGCCATGTTGATTTCTAAAATTAAGACATACTTTATCATTTATAATGATGTAAGCTCTAACCTATGGAAGTTTGACACCATCATAAATCAGTTGATCTTTAAAGTGTCACAGGAGCCTTTGGTTCAATACACTAATACAGCTACTTGTTGATACATTTTATTTTGGTGATCAGCGTGTACAAGAAAAAAGTAAAATTCAGCAGGGATTTTCAAAGCAAACTGGTGAGGGAAAGTAACAGCATCCAAAGGTTGAGCAGTAGGCAAGCCATTACATTTTTCTCCTAGGAGGTGTTCCGAGGAAAGAAGGTCAACAGACAAATATATTTACTTTTCTATTAGCTGTATGAAATTCTGTCAAGACCAGCATCTCACACATGTGTTCATTTATGTGGCGCTGTCAACATACACAGCACTTTATAATTTGCACAGAAAATGCCTTTTCTCACTATGCATGGAGGCTAATCCACATTGGCCACAGAGTGTCTATTCAAGAGGGAGCTGCACTCAGTCTAGCTTCCTGAATGGACACTCCTGTATGATGCACTTTCAATGCACTTTGCAACTGGATTTTACTGTGTGAAATGGCAAAATCCACTTGCAAACTATCACTAAAGTGCATTGAAAGTGGATTACAAGTGCATTATTCAGATGTGTGAAAGTGCCCTTACAGTGATCTGATACTGACAGTGCTTGCTTTTATTGGCTTAGGCTTCTAACTGGTTGTTTTTGTTGTTTAAAGTGTTTCATGCTTCCATTAAGTTTTGATTGTTCTTTAGGAAAATGCTGCCATTTGGTTTTAAGAAAATTGCCTTTGACTAATGTTGCTCTGATGTTCATATTTTTATATATCTAATATTTGTTGCTGCCTTTCATAAATATATCAATATGAAAAGACTGAAAGCACTGGATAAAATGTATTTATTTATTAACTGCCTTTCTTTGTTAAAGGCAAAGACATGTATAATAGTTTAATAAGCAGTTAAAATACAATAAATAAAGATTGTCTTGTGCAAGTAGTCTTTTGCCACAGTCATAGTTTACATTTTTATATGTAGACTTACACCTTTTTAGGTGTACACCATGAATAATGTATCATAGACCATGTAATTTTAAACAGAGTTACACCCCATAGGCTTAAAAGGTTGTAATTCTGTTTAGGATTGTACTTGGCAAAGTATCCCTTTGCTGTTACTTTCATCTAACTTTGTAGACATACAGCCCATTCCTGAGTGGGGGTGGGGGTTCAGTGGCAACCAGAGGCGGCACAACTGTGCCGCCTCCAGAGCAGCTTGCTGCCAGCGCACCAAGCTGGGGGGGGGGGGATTTAAAATGTACTATCAGGGGAAAAAAACCTGGAACTCCCCATAGAGTTTCACAGAGGTGTGCCACGATTCTGCAGGCGTAACTGGACGCCTGCAAAATCGTGCGTTCCCAGCCCAAAAGGGATTAGGAAGCTACCTAAAGGCGGCCCCATCCCCAGGAATGCTCCGGGAATGCCCCACAGAATGCCGGCATGGAGAGATAAGCCGGGAAAACACTGCTGGGGGGAAGCAGTGCCGGTGCCTGAGCCCCGCACTGCTGCCAGCATAAGTTGCCCTATGCCAGTGTCCGTGCCAGTTTGAATGGCGCAACTGGCACAGACGCCTGTGTGAGGGTCACACTGGCTCCTATGTGGCTCTGCTTCCCCCCCCCCTTTTGGATTGCACAGATAAAAGGTCTTGAAAAAAGAGATGGTTTCTAAAGATATGTGTTGTAGCTCAAAGCACTTACAGGTTTTATAGGTTTAAACCACCCTCTAGTAATATGTTGTTGCCTCCCGAGGTGTCATGTTGACTGATGAAATCAGAGCAGCTTGCGAACTGTTTTTGAGGCACAAAGGATTAATGCCCTAAAATATGCTTTTAAAAAACAAAGAACGAGACAAAAATCAAAAAGAAATAGAAATCTGACAAATGCCTTCTTCAGCATTATGTGAAACATGTTTACAGAACTGCACAATTAATAGAAAAAGCTGTGCTAGAGTCCCTAATTACTATTCCACACAGGGTGGAACATTTCTTCATTATCCCTTCTTGAATTGATTGTGTACATCAAACAGTTGAGATATAAGTAAAATATGCTTGCATGCATAATACCCTCACATTAAACCATGAGGCAATTAACCTATGGTTTTTCATCAATTAAATTAAAATAGCCCTCCAAAAATGTCTTAAAACCAAAGCAGGTTTAATTTAGGGTACTTTTACCCTCCTGAATAATGAAGACCAGACATTTTAAAGAAATTTCACCAAGCCCTCATTGCACTGTATCTTCTCCATTTTATCAATAATCAGCAATTTTCTCATGAGGCTTCAGGGCTCCAACTAGCTAAATGCTAAACCCAATTACAATATTGGTTTTCCTTGTCCTTCTTTAAAATCATATTTACAAAGTCTTCCTTGCTCTCTAGTTGTGTATTTAAATTTTTCTTGTCTAATTATATTGGGTGCTCCACAAATTACAGAGACTAAATTGTATTAAAATTGGTAACTAGAAATGCTGTGCCTAAGAGTAAGATCTAAAACATTTGAAGTTATACATTGTACGTGCATTTATATTTTAATGTATGAAAAACCTATACTTTCTTTCTTTATCAATATATCTAATTCTCAATGGGACCCCATCTGGAAATACTTAAATCCGAGGAAAGTCCCAAATTTGCAGGAAAAATCTGTAATCTTAAAAAAAAAAATTGGGGGGGCCCCTAAGACGCCCCAAAATAATGAATCAGTGCCTGTAGCTTTAAGAAACAAATGCCAACAGGAGCTGTTGCTTGGCAACCACAGTTTTGCCAGCCATGATTTCTGTAGGTAAAAGGCTGGGGGGGGGGGTGACAAGACTTTTTTCCCTACTGTGTGGAGGCACACTGCCTCCTAGGATTTTTGGGATCGAATTCAATAATAGCTAGTTTTATTATGTAAGTGTAGGTATATATATCATGAGAGTGAACGACTGAATAAAAAGCAGCACATTTAATGTCATGAAGCTAGAACAGCATAATTTGGGGAAGATTACAAGAGGGAAACAAAATTCTATAGGCTCACCCAGTTAAAGCACGTTGGGACAAAGATCCTAAAACACAGCATCATTTTGTCCCTACTTGTCAAGAGAGAAGAAAAGTAATAAACACTAATTTAGTGTGCTTTCATCTAAACAAGCAACACTATGATCTCTTACCACATATGCATTTATTCGGTATTTCAAGGTCATCACAGAGCACTTCTAAAATCTCAACATTTACAAAGTAGATTTTATCAAAACAGCAAGCCTGACATGTCTGATTTGTTGACAAAATGTTCTGCACCTTCTAAAATGTGTGGCACAGGAAATTAAGTCATCCTATAAGGCATGGCAGGATTTGGGTTATCTGGGCCCACTGCTATTGGAAGGGTAGTGACTGTCCATAGAGGTAACGCCTGAATGTCTGAAAATTTCAGGGGCTTTCCACCAGTAGGCTCTTCCAGAAATTTCTTTGTAAAGTACAATAATTTAACTGTTACAAAAAGGTCCAGATTATCTTTCTTCAAGGTCATTTTTGTCACTAGGACACTGGAGAGGTGGCATAACAATTTCCTAAATAAATAAATAAAATACAGATGAGAAATAATATAAATTTAGATTGCAGTAGGGAATGTGGTTGTGTCCTAGTGATCCAAGCCATCTTTCCTGCCCTGATTTTCTATCTATTTTTCAATTTTGTTGTTGTTGCCATGAACTAAGACAGGGGCCAGTGTGGTGTAGTGGTTAAGGTGTCAGACTAGGACCTAGGAAACTTAGGTTCAAGTCCCCACTTGCGCTATGGAAGCTTGCTGAATCACTTTGGGCCAGTCACACACTCTCAGCCCTGACCTTGGCTAGTATTTGGATGGGAGACCTCCAAGGAATTCCAGGGTCATGATGCGGAGGCAGGCAATGGCAAACCACCTCCGAACATCTCTTGCTTTGAAAACCCTACAGGGTCATCATAGGTCAGCTGTGACTTGATGGGAAAAAAGAAAGGGGTCCCCAGTGTGGTGCCCATGTGTGCCATGGCACATGCCAACACCTTTCCTGGCACCCACCAAGAGCTTTTAGGAAGCTGGAGGGACTAGATGGGACTTTTGCCCAGCAAGGCTTCTGACTGACTGTGCAGATTAAAAGGCATCCTGTAACAAAACTTGTGTCTGAAATGTTGAAAAGTTATCATTAGAGTTATATGTAAATTCGCTCCCTGATATTTTGTGATTGACTCCACCTCCTGTGGAAGCCATTTTGTGACTGTGCCCACCGCCATGCATTGGAGTTGCAAAGGTGCCCACAGACTCAAAAAGATTGGGGACCACTGAACTATGAAAATAAATGTTTCTCTTTGATTTTCTTCCGCTAATAGCACAAATGAGAGCCAGCGTGGCTTAGTGGTTAAGGTGTTGGACAAGGACCTGGGAAATCCAGGTTCAAATCCCCACTCATGGCATTGGAAGCTTGCTGGGTGACCTTGGGCAAGTCACACACTCTCAGCCCTGACCCTGGCTAGTATTTGGATGGGAGACCTCCAAGGAATACCAGGATCATGACACAGAGGCAGGCAATGGCAAACCACCTCCGAACATCTCTTGCCTTGAAAACTACAGGGAATAAGTCAGCTGTAAGAAAACCCCAAAAAGGGGCCGCCATAAGTCGGCTGCGACTTGACAGCACTTCACACTAGGGCTGTTGGAAAAAAAATTCGGTATGGTTCGGATTCGGCCGAACCCCCCCAGTTCAGAAATGCCGAATTCGGTGGGAAATTCAGCAAGAGAGATTGTGTGGGGAAGCACTATGTTTAGGCATTTGCTATTGAACCAAGATAGAGTAAACAGAATAGCTCAATGTGGAATTTTGCTTAGCTATCAATGATGTGGCCATTTGGAAGAATGGAAAGGCATGAGATCTTTGTCCATCCTGGTTGTTGAAATCAATGAGTCCCTGATGTCCCTCATAAATCAATCACCAATTCAGGATGCCTTCCCTCAGCTACTAAAACAGGCAGTGATCCGACTATTGCTTTAAAGAATGATGTATGCAATTATCGTCCTTTGGGAATAAGATGACAGATAGGTTGAAGAACAACTTCAGGTCTTGTTGGATGAGTCCTCTTCTTTAGACCCCTTACTAGCTGGCATCAGGCTGGGCTATGGGACAGAGACAGCACTGGTGGTTTTAGCAGATTATCCCCATGCATCTTTGTTGTTCTTATTGGATTTATTAACAGGCTTTGATACTGTGGACCATACCATCTTGTTGAAGCAGCTAGAGATAGAAGTAGGGATTAAGGGATGTGATTTGCAGTGATTTCAATCATTCCTTAGGAACAAGATTCAGAGGTTACTGTTGGAGACTAGTTATCATCAGTGTGGTAATTGTCCTGTGGGGGTTCTACAATGTTCGGTCTTACCCCTCGTGCTATTTAATCTCTTTTTAAAGCCCATAGGAATAATCCTTTGTGGTTTTGGAGCTGGTTGTCTTCAATATGCTGATTATACCCAGCAAATTGCCTGGTGATGCTGTAGAGGTCCTGAGCCCCTGCCTCACTGCTGTGGATAAATTGCTAGGGAAGAAGTTGAAATTGAATACTGACAAGACTGAATTGATTCTGGTTGAGAAAGCTGAGGTCTTTGAGGACACTGTGTTTCCCAAATTTGATGGGATCCACATGAAGCTGCTTTATACTGAATCAGACCCTCAGTCCATCAAAGTCAGTATTGTCTACTCAGTCTGGCAGCGGCTCTCCAGGGTCTCAGGCAGAAGTCTTTCACATCACCTATCTGCCTAGTCCCCTTAACTGGAGATGCTGGGGATTGAACCTGGGACCCTCTGCATGCTGAGCAGATGCTCTACCACTGAGCCACAGTCCCTCCCCAGCTGATGCTTGCTGACTCAGTTAACTGCCAATAGGATATACCGGCCCCAGCATTATTAGTGGAGAAGCAGGTAAACGCAGCTGCAAAAAAACTTTCTTCCATCTTCATTTGCAAGGCTAAACTATTAGAATGAATAGGGTTGCCAACCTCCAGGTACTAGATGGGGGTCACCTGCTATTACAACTGACCTCCAGCCAATAGAGAACAGTTCCCCTGGAGAAAATGGCCACTTTGGCAATTGGACTCTATGGCATTGGACTCTTCCCAAACCCCACCCTCCTCAGGCTCCGCCCCAAAATCTTTTACCGGTGGCGAAGAGGGACCTGGCAACCCTAAGAAGGAACTCTACATGGGTCTGCCATTAAAGTCAACTTGGGAGCTCCAATTGGTACAGAACATCACAGCTCAATTGCTATCGGGAGCTAGGTGCAGCATGCATATCACACCCATTCTGCTGTTACTGCATTGGTTACCAATCAGTTACCAGGTTCAGTTCAAGATCTACAAAGCCCTTCATGGTCTTGGACCCACACATACTTACAGGACCACCCCTCCTACTATGCTCCATTGGGTAAGCTTTGCACATCTAAGCAAAAATTCCTGGGTGTGTCAACCTGCAAATGGGGAAGATTGACAATAGCCTGTATGCATGCATTCTCTGTTGTGGCTTCCACCATATGGAACAAACACATGAAGCTGCCTTATATTGAATCAGATTCTTGGTCCATCAAAGTCAGTATTGGCTACTCAAACCAACAGCGGCTCTCCAGGGTCTCATGCTGAGGTCTTTCACATCACCTACTTGCCTAGTCCCTGTAACTGGAGATGCCAGGGATTGAACCTGGGACCTTCTGCATGCCAAGAAGAAGCTCTACCCTCCCCAAATGGCCTGCCTGAAGAAGTCAGGAAGGCTCTCACACTTCTATCTTTTTCTAGGATGTACAAAACAGAAATGTTCAAGATGCCATTTTTAGAAAAGGATTAGAACTGTAATCTAATAGAACAATTCAGGGGGTTGCTTTTATTGGGGATTAGAATGGTAGTCTTATCTATCACCTTACTTTTACTACATTGTCTTCTACCTTTGTAATCCACTTCTGCATTATGGTATGCCGTGTGTTAGACGGTTTTTTTTTTGTTTGTTTGTTTGTTTTTGCATTGCCTTCTAACTCAGCAACCCTGGTCCAATTGTATTGTTTATTGGACATTTCATGCCATCTGATTTGTTTTTCTTCTATATTTTGTAATCTGCTTTGAGGAAGGCAGATGATAAATGAAGTAAACAAATAAAATCATGCCACCTGGTCTTTCCCCTTTCAAAGTCACAGGAGTACCACATATCTAAGTGTCATGAGTCAGCCTGCAGAGACCTCCTCTGACAAAGAGGAAATAGAAGCAAGAACAGAGGGACATTCTCATGCAGAAGTCATACAGGAACAACCGCAGTGCCTACAGCCTGCCAGAATAGAGGATCCGCCAAAGTCAGGAGATGACTCACCATGCCTGCTGGCTCAAGGACTCCAGCAGGACCTGACACCTCACAAGGTGCAGTGTCCCCAGAGGCCTCGCCAGGGCTACTGGATCAGAGAAGAAGACGGGTTCATCTGGCAATGCAGCAGAGATGGCAAAGTGCAAGACTGAAGGCCCTACATAGGAGCCTCCTCGGCAGCAGTGATGAGGAAGAGCAGGGCTGAAGAACCTTCTATGAAATCAGCCTAGTTGGCAGTAGCTGGCTCTGCTACAGCAGCAGGATAAGGTATTTAAGCCGTCAGTTAGGCTTGGCTGTTGTGCAGGCAACTTGTCACCAACCTCTTTGTGTATTGGCCTTGTTTCCCTGCTATACTTTGGATTCCTGGTATCCTGACTTCTTGGACTGACTGACTAACGCCTTGGACTGCCCTTGCCTGTATTGATATCTTGGACTCTGCCTGAACTGTGAATGACCTTGGACTGCTCTCCAGACTAGGCTTCCAGCCCTCGTTCCTTTCCTGCAACATGACACTAAGTATGTTGGGGCCATGTGGATAGTGAAAAGGTTGCAGGTGAAACAGTGGCAATAATGGGCTGAATGTGGGTGTGTTTGACTTATTGCAATTTATGTATTTATTGACAGTGTGTGTGTTTGTAGTGCTGTGAAGTCACAACCGACTTATGGTGACCCTGAAGGGTTTTCAAGTATGGTTGCCAACCTCCAGGTACTAGAGATCAGTTCACCAGGAGAAAATGGCCGCTTTGGCAATTGGACTCTATGGCATCGGGGCCCCTCCCTTCTCCAAACCCCGCCATCCTCAGGTCCTTCCCCAAAACCTCCCACCAGTGGCGAAGAGGGACCTGGCAACCCTATTTTCAAGGCAAGAGATATTCAGGGGTTGTTTGCCATTGCCTGCCTCCACATCACAACCCTGGTATTCCTTGGAGGTCTCCCATCCAAATACTTGCCAGGGTCAAGGCTGAGAGTGTGTGACTGGCCCAGTATGTATATGCTTGCCTTTTTAGATTTTGATCTAAAATAAAAACAACAGACAAAGCCAGCAGAGCTGAACAAGTACACCCCAAAAGAATACGATCTTATAGCCTTGCCTGAAAGGAAATGGGGGGGGGCTGCTTCCTTCACACTCTCAGAGAGACTGGTCCACAGTACAGGGGCTGCAACAGAAATAGCTCGAGAACAGGCACCGGCTGTGCACACTTTTGCACAAAAGGAACTGCCACACAGGTTTGTCACATGTGGTGGTAAAATTGTGATCAGGTTGAGCAGGAGAGCAGAGGCTTTTTATATATCTGTTAGATGACACATCTTGTTTAGGCAAAAGAAACAACATGTTCTAATAAAAAAGTATTATTGCTTTTGTGTGTTATACAGTGTCTTGAACGTGCCCTGATCTATTTTCCTTGGCTGTATGCCAAAGGAGAAACACTATGACTTTTCCTGCTGTGCCTTTGCATTGATTATTTTTTAATTCACTCTTCTCCTTTTTAAAAGAAAAAAAATCCCTCTTGCCTTAGAAGAACAGCTTCACATTCTCTGCCAGACACATTGCAATTAGATTCCCCCCTTTTTCCCCCCTAGACATTGAGCATTAAAAGTTATGGAGTTAAAAATTAAAGGAATCCATCCTCAGTGCCAGGAACAGGATGCCTTTGTTTGGCTGTTCTCAACTGTGTCTTGAGTACAGGGCTGAGCTTTGCAGCACGAGCATCAGTGTTGGGCTCTGGAATCAAGCCTTAATGTTCAAATCATACATGTGCTTATTCCAGTACACAGAAGAAACCGGGAGTATATTTTAGCCTCGTTACCTCTCACTGTACTGCAGCTTTACCCTTTCAGCATGGATTGTTTCAGTTCCCCACTTCTAAAGTTCAAAGTTTATAAAATTCACCAACTATGTCCATGAGACAAACCATGTAAGTGTTCCAGGTGTGTTCCAGGTTCTGCAACCTTCTGCCCTCACTCCCCTCACCGCTTTAACTTGGTCCCTTTCTTTCTCTGCATGATGTGACCCTAGGAACTAACACTCTGCTCTCCCTTCCGCATGCACCTTCTTCCAACTCATCTGCCACTCATCCCCTCCCTGTTGGTTGGGCAAACAATGTGTCATAATTGCAATTCTTGTGCCCCTCCCCCTCCCCCAGATGCAAAACAGTGGTCAACCAGGAGTGAGGCTCAGCTATAGCATGTGGTGGTTTTTGAGTAAGAGCTGCAGTAACAGACAGAAGTGCTCATCAATAAGATGCTGTCCCATTAATTCAAACTATGCCATTCATTTGTTTTTAATCTAGGGACTGTCCTTCTTGAAGAACTTTGGGAAATGTGCACATACATACACACACATGAAGCTGCCTTTTACCAAGTCAAACCACTGATCAGTACAGGTATATGCTGTCTATTTTGGCTGGCAGCAACTCATCAGGGTCTCTGGTAGAAGTCTTTCACATTGCCTGATCCTTTTATTTGGAGATGCCAGGGATAAACCTGGTACCTTCAGCGTACCAAGTGCCTCTGAGAATGACCCTAAATCAGCAAGCATGTTCATTCAGGAGAGGGCTGGTAGACTGGATCCCACAAGAACAAGCTGCTGGACTACACAGTTCTCCATCCAGCAACATAACCAAAACATAATACTATAATTATAGTCAATAATAAATGCAAATGTAGTCATCTGTTGAACATAAGAAAAGCCCTGCTGGATCAGACCAAGAACCATCAAGTCCAGCAGTCTGTTCCCACAGTGGCCCACCAGGTGCCTCTAGGAAGCCCCCAAACAAGAGGACTGCAGCAGCACCATCCTGCCTGTGTTACACAGCACCCAAGATAATAGGCATGCTTCTCTTATCCTGGAGATAATAGGCATGCATCATGACTAGTATCCATTTTAACTAGTAGCCATGAATACCCCTTTCCTCCATGAAAATGTTAGTGCACATTTATAATAGTATACCCAATCTGAGCAGATACACTATCAAATTTTGGCAAATTCACGAACTACAGCTGTGTGTTTGTAAAGAGGAAATGGGAGCCAAGTTCATAAGAATACAAGCAGGTTTAATTCTAAGTTACAGTACTGTTATTTAATAACTTACTAGAAGGCTTGAATAAAATACACAGGAGAAAACAACCAATCTTAACTGGAACAGCGATGGAGTACCAAACATAGATATGGTTCTATGAAGGGATACACATCACCTGATTGGGCGCTTTGAGATGACAGAAACTAGCTGCTTTAGAAAAAACTGAAAGAGATACGCATTATCCTTTTCAGAGAGTCTGTGGTAAAGAGGCTGTCAAAAGACGGTATTTATGAACTCATATTCTCACAGTGAAATACCACAAAAACCTGGATGATTGACTGCAATGAAGGCTTGCAAAGAACAAAATTACACTCCCAATTTACCTCATACAGGACTGTGTACTGTATTTCAATTTGGAAGATGCTGTATTGTCTCTTTATGGCATTATTTTTATGTTTCTGCAGCACAGAGACACCCCTCCTGTCTTCCCTTCCCTTTTCTTCCACCAGCCCTGGCAAGCAAGATATAAAGGCCTGAATAATATTTCCGTAGTATGCGTCCTCCTGTGAAGGATACATGTTACTGGAGATGTTATGTATGGCTCTATAAATGTTTTCAAACGGAGGCACAGAGAGGATGCTCCAAAATAGACTGTGTTCTCCAGACCCCCTCTTGTGTCTGCTGTTGATAATGCAGTTCAGTCCTGCATTTTACATTAACCTCTTAACAAACAACTTTAGCGATGTTGGGCTTGGTTGATGTTGCTCTCCTCCTCATGGGAACAACACCCGTGCATTCTTGATTTGCTTTTTAAACTGGTAGTGCTTCATAAAGTATTTCACTAAGCCTTGTCTTTCAAAAATTCACTGCAGGAGCCGGATTCCCCGCCCCAAAAAATGCAGAAGAAAAATGCTTGTGGTTTCCAGCTGAGTAAATGCTTAATGCATCCAGGAATGGATGCCACAATCCCTCTTGGGAAATGTATGTGCTACTGCGTAAGAAAACTTTCCACACTTGTATCTGGCTGATACAGATGCTGGTACACATCTGGAATATGAATCTGTATACAATGCTCTGTAAAGTCCTATCAAATTGATACTTTTTTTTTTTTTTTTTGGTGTAGAAGTGCATCTCAGTCTAGGACCACCAGTTATTTTATGTGATTAGTTGTTCATGATTTTGGGTGGATCAGGATATCTTGGAGACACCCTCTGTCCTATTTCAGTTAACTCATTGCCGTTCTGAGACTACCTACTAAAGGAATGCACACTTATATGCTGCATGATAGCCACCATAGACAAGTGGTGTGAGTAACAGCCTAGGACCTGGGAGACCCATGTTCAAATCCCCACTCTGCTATGGAAGCTTGCTGAGTGGCCTTGGGCCAGTCAATCTCTTTCTTTCTGACCTGCCTCACAAGGTGGTTGTGTGAATAAAGTGGAGGAGAGAAGAATGATGCTGTAAGCCACTTTGACTCCCTATTGGGAACAAAGGCAAAAAATACATTGGTAAGCATGCTTCTGAAACAATGAGGCTGGATTAGGCTGCCCCTCTCTGCCTTGTATTCTTATAACAATACGGGAAATATTTTTAAAGGGGTTTGAAAATGTAATTGTTGTCAGAAATATCTCAACATGTCCCCATCCTACATCAAGTCACGCCACTTTAACAGAGTTTCCTCCATTCACTGTATCTCCCAGGAACAAATGGATATGATATCTGAAATCTTTTATTGTGCAATATCTTCTCAAGACTTGTAAAGAATAAATTTTGTCCTATATTAATGAATTCATCCGCTTATTCTCATACTAGAGAACCCCATGCAAATAGCTTGGTTTGTGTCGTGAAAAGAGAGCAGACATTCCATAATTTAAGCAACTGGCTGGCAAACATCTGACAAAAAAAACACATAAAAAGGAACATGAAAAAGTAATTTTAAAAAAGAACACACACACACACACACAAACCTTGATGAATTTGAAGGCTTTCTCAATTAAAAAAAAAATTGGCTGAGTTTCACCATCTGCATAGGGATGAAAGAACACAAAAAAAAGAAACCAAGCAGCATTTTAAAGAGTAAAGTTTTATGATAGTGGTTAATACAAGTCACAGATATTTCATTTTGTTCACGGTGTCTCTACACTATACATTTCAAATCTGCTTAATAATCATAGCTCCATAACCAAGGACGCATGAAAATGTGGTAGCTGTGTGAAGAACTAATAGGCTGGATCCTACTATTCTGTTCTGTTAATGATGTCGCTGAGAACCAGTGCAAGAAGATGATGCCCAAATTAGCTCCCATATCAGAGTTCTCATGCGAGAGCATCCTCTACAGTGAAATCTTGAAACATCAACCCAGGGATAAAGGGGGACTTTTAATCCATTGTATACACAACTCCCAAATTAGCGCAATAAATCTCATACAAAGAAAAGATGGGAGATAAGCACTTAACCAGTAAGAAACTTTGTTACCCTAGCCAAGGCAAAGGCTAGAAAATGAGAAGGCAGTAGGGCTGTCAATTCGGTTCGGCCCGAACTGAAAATCAGCCGAATTTCCCTTGATTCGGCGGTTTTTAGTTCGGGAGGAACCGAACTCAAAACTGGCGGGCAACCGGGGGGGCCGAATTCAGCGAGTTCGGGAGTTCGCGAATAAATTCGGCCAATTCGGGGCCGTCAGTAAGCAGCATAACCTTCAGTAAGCAGCATTCTCCTCCCCCGGCCAATCGGTGGCCAAGCTGGGTCTTCTTCTGGCCAATCAGTCAGGATTGAGTACTGGAGGAATCAGCTGATGTGCGGCCGGCCGGGGAAAGAGAGAGAGAGAGGGAAATCCTCATGTGTGTGTGAGGGGGTGCTTGTGCACATTCGCTCCTTTCCGTGGCTGCAGGGGGCACATTTTTTGGTGTACCGACCCCAAACTTTCAGACAGGTTTTCTTAAGAGACCACCCAAGTTTTGTAAACATTGGGCCAGGGGGTCCTGAGATATGGGCTCCCCCCCTTTTTCTTTCCATGGCTGCAGAGGGCGCATTTTTGGGTGTGCCGACCCCAAACTTTCAGCGGAGCATCAGACAAGGCTTCTTAAGATACCCCCCAAGTTTTGTAAACATTGGGTCAGGGGGTTCCGAGATATGGGCTCCACCCCTTTTTCCTCTCCCCCCTTTTCCATTTTCGTGGCTGCAGGGGGCGCTTTTTTGGGGGTTCAGCCCCCAAACTTTTATCATAGCTTCAGAGAATCCCTCTTAAGAGACCACCCAAGTTTTGTAAAGATGGGTTCAGTGGGGGCTGAAATATCGGCTCCCCCCTTTTCTCTTTCCGTGGCTGCAGGGGGCGCATTTTTGGGTGTGCCGACCCCAGACTTTCAGCGGAGCTTCAGTCAAGGCTTTTTAAGAGACCACCCAAGTTTTGTAAACATTAGGTCAGGGCCCCCCGAGATATGGGCTTTCCCCTTTTCCCTATTGGGATGAATGGATCACCCTCGAGAGATGCATACATATGGATCTTATATTGGATACAAATGGAATCATATTGGATTACCCAGCCTCCCAGCCCCTCCTGCTGGAACAGAAGACAGCCACAGTAAGACCCCTTTGGGGGCTTTAATCTATAATTTTTCTTTTCTGTGTGTGTGTGGGGGGGAAAGCAGAGTCTGTGTGTGTGTGTGGGGAGGGAGCAGTTTCTGTGGGTGGGGGGGGGAGCCAAAGGGGGCTTTTGCCGGTTCTGCCTGGGGTGTGTGTTCCCCCTCCAGTCTCTCTCTCCCTGGTTTGAGGGGGGGCTTCATTTTTATTCTTCAGGTTTTTCCTCATTCATAAGATCAGTTAGGTTATTTTGATGCTTGCTCAAAACTGGTTTTCAAATGGTGACTTAAAGAATGCATCTGCCTGGTCCCAAGTCCAATGCAAAAGGAGAAATTCCACCCCCTCCTGCTCATTATGCATAGCTAGCTGCCTCTGTCCCTTTCCATGGTTTGCAAACTCCCAGGTGTCAGGTGTTGCTTTGCACTGTTGCAAAGGTGTTGCATTGCGTGCTTGTGTTGCTTTGCAGTTGTATTGTTTAGCAAAATTCTTCACACCTGCCCCGCCCTTTGCATGTTTGCAAAGGTGTTGCTTTTCAGTTGTGTTGCTTTGCAAAGTTCTTAGCACCTGCCCCGCCCTTGCTCTCATCAGCTGTTTGTCGGGGCCGGGAGCTTTGTGCGTGGGCGGCAAGCTCTGCTGAGATACACATTAAGGGTGGGGGGGACCCCTTTCAGGGCCCATATCTCAGCCCCCCCTGACCCAATCTTTACAAAACTCGGCTTCATGTTTGTGTTAATGGAAAATGGTTCTGTATGGGGACCAACTACAAAATATGGGCCAATATATGTCTGTATGCCAGTGCTAGAAAGTCTCTAAGACAAGATGGGGGAGATGAAGTGCTTGGTGTTCAATGACAATTTAGATATAGTAGGTATCTCAGAAACATGGTGGAATGTGGAAAATCTATAGGCTACAATAATCCCTGGGTATAAGCCCTATAAGCAGAACTGGGAGGGATGGGTTGTTGGAAGTGCTGCATTGTAAATCAAGAAGGGCATAGAATCAAATAAGTCAGTAAATATCAGAGGAATTAACTCCTCAACAGAAGTTATATTGGTGGAAATACTGGTCCTTAAAGGTTACTTAAAATGGGGGTGTATTATCAAATCCTTGAGGCTGATCTTGAGATGGAGAAGAAAATAAGGGATATAATTAAGAAGGTGATATTATGATACTGGGAGACTTCAACTATCCTCACATTGACTAGGTAAACATGTGCTCAAGTCATGCTGCAGAAATGAGATTCCTAGGCATCATAAATGACTGTGCACTTGAACTGTTGGTCGCAGAGCCAACCAGAGAAATAGTGATCTTGGATTTGGTTCTGAGTGGGATCAAGTCCTGGTGAGAGATGTAAAGGTTGTTGCACCAGTTGTGAACAATGACCACAATGCTATTAAATTTAGCATTTCTGTCAATGGAAAGTTACCCTAAAATCCAAAACTGTAACATTTGATTTCAAAAGAGAGAACTTTACAAAAATGAGGGAAATAGTTAAACAAAGTTGAAAGGGAAACACAAGAGGTCCCTAGAGAATGCTTGGACGCTATTTAAAACCACACTAACTGAAGCCCAGATAGGATGCATTCCACAGGTTTGGAAAGGCACTGCCAGGTCTAAAAGAATGCCTGCATGGTTAACAATGCAAGTTAAGGAAAAAGAGGCTTCTTTTAAAAAGTGGAAGGTCTACCCCAATGAAGAAGAAGAAGAGTTGGTTTTTATATGCTGACTTTCTCCACCACTTAAGGAAAAATCAAACCGGCTTACAATCATCTTCCCTTTCCATCCCCACAGCAGACACCCTGTGAGGTAGGTGGGGCTGGGAGAGCTCAGAAAGAACTGTGACTAACCCAAGGTCACCCAGCTGGCTTCATGTGGAGGAGTGGGGAATCAAACCCGGTTCTCCAGATTAGAGTCCACCGCTCCAAACCACCTCTCTTAACCACTACACCATGCTGGCTCTGAATTGAACAGAAGGAGCCATATGCTCTGGCAAAGGAATGTAAGTTAATAATTAGGCATTCAAAAAGAGAAATTGAGGAGCAGGTTGCTAAAAGTATCAAAACAAACAATAGACATTTTTAAAAATATATCCTGAGCAGTAAACCAGACAGAGAAGCAGTTGGGCCTTTGAATGACCAAGGAATAAAGGGATTATTGTCGAAGGCTTTCACGGTCAGAGTTCATTGGTTCTTGTAGGATGGAGAAACTTTTGAAAAAACATAACCTACAAACAGTGTTTAAACCCACCAAGAAAATACAACAAATGCTACGATCAGCAAAAGACAAAAGAGACCCCCTCACCTCTGCAGGAGTATATCGTATACCTTGCAGCTGTGGAGAAGTTTACATCGGGACCACAAAACGCAGCATACATACAAGGATAAAAGAACATGAAAGATACTGCAGACTTGGCCAACCTGAGAAATCAGCAGTGGCTGAACATGGACTAACACAAACAGGACACAGGGACTTATTCCAAGACACTGAAAGACTGGACAATTCTACCAACTATTTTGTCAGATTGCACAGAGAAGCCATTGAAATTCATAAACATCAGCACAACTTTAACAGAAAAGAGGAGAGTTTAAGAATGAATAAGGCTTGGCTTCCTGTTCTAAAAAACCTCCAGACTAACAAAGACAACATTCAACAATAGCCATGCAGATTAGCTTTGGATTACACACATTAACAGATCACTTCAGGATACAAGGTTCCATATTAACATACCATATCCTCATTAGCACATTATCTTGATACTTAGAGGACAATGATTAGCACATTACTTTTGCAGGACAATACTCAGCTCAAACCCAACCCCTTTCTGACTATATATTACTCTTCCTACACCCTTGACACTGAAAGACACTGTCCTTCAGTGTTACTCCTCTGAAGATGCCTGCCACAGTTGCTGGCAAAACGTCAGGAAAGAAAATTTCAAGACCACGGTTACACAGCCCGGATAACCTACAAGAACCAATAAAGGGATTGCTGAAGGAAAATGGGGATGTGGCAGAGAAGCTCTGTGAATTTTTTCCTTCTTTTGTGTTCACTGTGGAAAGTGTGGGGCATGTACCTATGCCACAGCCACTATTTTCAGGAAGGGAGTCTGAAAAACTGAGGTGACAAGAGATGAAGTTCTAGACCTATTGGGGAAATTAAAAACTGAAAAGTCTCTAGGTCCTGATGGCATACACCTGAGAGTTCTTAGGGAACTCAAATGTGAGATGGTTGGTCTACTAACCTGTATATGCAATCTGTCACTAGGTTTAGAAGCTGTACCAGAAGACTGGAACATAGCAAATGTTACACCAATTTTTAACAAGGGTCCAGCGGGGAACAAGGACATTATAGGCCAGTCAGCCTAACGTCTGTCCCAGGCAAATAAGTAGAAACCTATAATCAAAGATAGAATTATTAGTTGCATAGAAGAACAAAGCCTGTTGAGGGAAAATCAGCCTGGCTTCTGCAAAGGGAATTCCTGCCTCAACAACCTTTTGGAGTTCTTTGAGAAAGTAAACAAGCATGTAGACAACGATGACCTAGTAGACATTATGTAGACATTGGATTTTCAAAAAGGCTTTTAACAAGGTACCTAACAAAAGATTTATGAGTAAACTTAGCAGTCATGGGATAAGACGATGGGTTCTCTTATGGATTAAAAACTTGTTAAATGACAGGAAGCAAAGAATAGTAATAAATGGGCAGTACTCACAATGGAGGGAAGTAAGCAGTGGGGGTCCAGGATCAGTATTGGGCCAGGTACTATTTAATTTGTTCATAAATGATGTGGAACTAGGAGTAGGTAGTATAGTGGCCACATTTGCAGATGACACAAAATTATTCAGGATGGTGAAAACCAAGGTTGACTGAGAAGAGCTCCAGGAGGATCTTCACAAACTGGGTGTGTGGGAAACAATGTGGCAAATGAAGTTCAGAGTAGGTAAGTGTAAAGTGATGCATATTGGGCCAAAAATCCGAACTGCAAGTATAGACTTGCTGAGACTCAGAAAGGAAAAGATCTTGAAACTGTCAACCCAGTGTGCTGCAGCTGTGAAAAAGGCAAACTCTATGTTAGGGATCATTAGAAAAGGGTTTGAAAATAAAATGCCTGATATTATAATGCTCCTGTATAGACCTATGGTGCAGCGTCATCTGGAATACTGTGTACAGTTCTGGTCACTGTATCACAAAAAGAACATTGCCGAGCTGGAAAAAGAACAGAAGAGGGCAACCAATATGATTAAGGGGTTGGAGCATCTTCCCTATGAGGAAAGGCTGAAGAGTCTGGGACTTTTCAGATTAAAAAAGAGACAAATAAGGAGTGACGTGAGAGAGGTTTATAAAATTATACACAGGGTGGAGAGAGTTGACAAAGAACTTTTTTCCCCTCTTCCAAAATACTAGCACTTGTGGGCATCCAATGGAGCTGATGGGCAGTAGATTCAGATGGATTAAAATGTGGAATTTGCTGTGAGATGATGTAGTCATGGCCATAGATGTAGTTAGACGAATCCTCCATGAATCTATCTTTTAAGGCTATCAGTGGCTACTAGCTATGGTGACTAAAGGGAACCTTCACATTCAAAGGAAATCAACCTCTGATACCCCATGCAGGGAGGCAACATTAGGTGAAGGCCTTGACCTCTGTGCCCTGTGGTTGGCCCTCCAGAGGAATTGGCTGGACTAAACAGACCACTGGTTTGATCCAGCATGGCTCTTCTTATGTTCTTAAAAGAGGAGGGCTGGGTATTCCCGTCTTATGTACCTGAACTTGCCTGGGTGCCAATGGAGAAAATCTGCTATTGGTTCAATTTGGTGCAGAATGAGGCTCTAAAATGGCATTGGGCCAAAACTTCAGAACCCAGCTGCTGATTGGTAGACATTGGGTAGTGTTCTGATATAGGTGCCTTTTAGGATTCTGGACCACAGTTGGTGCAAGTTTAGCAAACAGGCTGTGATAGGATGGGGTAACCAACCTGTGGTAGAAGGGACACCTTGATAAGCATACCAACATGGTTTGATAGAGGGTGATTGATTTATCTGTTCAAACTTGATGCCTTTCTCAGTGTTTGGGAGTGGGGAGAACCAACTAAGAGGAATTTCATGCAACAATTTGTTGTGTTGGTTTTGGTATCTGGAGGTATTTTTTGGTATTCGCACTTAACATACCTATGGAGAATAGATTATGTGAACTGGACTTCAGCTGCTTGCCACAGACATAAAATGCCAACATGCTGGATGCACTAAAGAGAAAAAAATCATCAAAGGCACAGTGGTACAGGCTTCCTATATTTCTCATTTAGGAGGAGGTAGAAAAACAATTCCTAATGCACAGATGTGCTACCCAAAAATTAAATTTCTGAGGCCCTCATTAAGATGCACTACTTTGTTCTCTGAAGTTGCATCTTATGCCAGTTACTGGAATGGACTACATGAAGCTGGAGCTGAACATACATATAATGCCTGCTGTCGTCTCTTTTGCTGTAGAAAGCACCTATATGGTAATATCTAAGTAGTACACTGCAATAATGATCACAATGGAAATCAGAGAAGGGCAGGCTCAGATCCACCCTGACATGGATGGCCCAGGCTAGCCCAATCTCATCAGATCTTGGAAATTAAGCAGGGTCGGCCCTGGTTAGTATTTGGATGGGAGACCACCAAGAAAGTCCAGGGCCACAACACACAGGCAGACAATGGCAAACCACCTCTGAATGTCTTTCGCCTTGAAAACCGTACGGTGTCGCCATAAGTCAGCTGTGACTAGATAGCATTTTCTACGACCATAAGACTTGGGTCCACACATCAGAATGTTGGGATTTGCCTCCACTTTATGTATCAGATGCTTCAGTAGAGATTAGAGGCTCTTGGAGTACTATATTCTGATTGCTGGGGCATAGTCTAGTGACCTGGCTGAACGTTTCACAAGTCCTTCCATGCTACTCTGCCAGTAACTTGTTCAAAGAGCTTTGCTTTCCAATGACTTCAATTAATCACTTGTTCATACTACTAATTTGTCTACATTAGAAAGGCCAGTTTCTGCTGATGTAGATGTTGATATGCTGAGTGGCAGTAGTCATTAGTGAATACTCTTAAGCCATACTGTAAAAGCGTGATGGGCCTACAGATTTCCAGTAATTAATGTTCCATGGCAACCATCAAGCTAGCTACGTTAATGAAAATATGATTACAAGGTGCTACATGTTGAAACATTCACAGCATCAGACAACATCTGGGGGCATTTGTTTAATAAAGAGGTAATTCGTTTAATTTGCACCCTATGTAGAATCTGAACTGGCTCTCCTTCAGCTGACCCTTTTGAACATATACTGGTGAGATCCAGTACTTGCTAGTGGAGCTTCATAAATACCAAAACACCCCTTTCCTTTTTCTTGTCTCACATTCCAAACCTCCTCTGCATCATCATGAAAATGAAGTGGAGAGCTGCACAGGTGACAGATCCAACACTGGTAAGAGTTGGGAGATACAACATTGTTTGGGTTGTTTTTAGGGAGTTTTAGGGAGTTGGGTTGTTTTTAGGGAGAGAATAGTAGCATTTTTTACTAAAAACTAATAGATAGCAGTTGGAGTTCCTCCAAAGTGACAGTACACTACACTATCCATCTGTCCATCTAAGGCACCTTCTGGTGGATTTTGCAAGACTGGGTTTTCAGGCAGATACTGCCATTGCCAACTCAATAAAATGCCCAACATTTTGGGTACCAGGTTGGGTTGGCAATATGAAACTCTACTGCAGTCTCCCTGACAAGTCTGGCTCCTGACATCATCATGCCTGATACCATCAGAACTGGGGATTCTGTCAGGGAGGTGGGAGTGGCCAGGGAAAAGGGAGCACTTCACAACTGATTATCAGTGCATCAGCCTTTTCAATTTTAAAGGACCATATTGATTGATTCCAGCCTATGGGGAAAAAAACTTCTTACATGAGTTTTGTAGTTATAATAGATGCTAAAATACAGATAGAGACTTTTGCTTGGCAAGAGGTTGTAGCAGCTGTTTTCCCATTCATATCTTTGAATTAATTCTTCCCTCAAAATGTGGAAGTCCCACCCAACTATGTAGACTGGCTCCAGTGTTGACTTGGGAGCACAAGAAGGCAAAGAGCATTCTACAAGCAAAATGGGAGAGAAGAATATAGAAAGAGTAAGATAACTTCTCGTACCCATTTCCAAACATTTTCGAAGGATGTTCATTAGATAAAGAATTAACTGTTGTCACGTAGAGTATCCAGAATATTAGTAAGATTTTCTTAAACAATAAGAATCTGTTTGTAGTTAGCTTTGATTATTTATCTAATTCTTGGATCCTTTGGATTGCAAAATAGAAAGTGACTAAAAACAAAACTGCAAATAGAAAATGCCCAAATTTTTTTAATAACCATCCAAAATGAAAGTATTTTGGTTTTCTATCCTGGCAAAGACCATACCATACAATAGAGACCAAGACATCTGTTACCATGTCTCCTCAGAAGTGATGAAGTCAAAAACTATTGTTCAGCTTACCAATAATATCAGGACAAAATCAAGATTATCGGTCATCTTCCTTCAATCCTGCACATATCAAATAACTTCATACCTTTGCTATATTAACAGATCAACACTACAACTATCATTGTCAAACAATTTGCTTAATTAATAGAATGTTAGAACTGGACGTTTCATCTATTTCTCAACCATAATGTAAATATTGTACGAGGATAGCAACAGTGACATATTTCTAAGGATAAGTCAGAGACAGAGGGATTTTGCCAACTCCAGCACCACCTACCTCCCCCAGCTGATGATATAGCCCAAGGCCATGTAACTTCAACCTTGTTATCGGAGCCATAGGCATCTCCTAGGACTGGCTGGTATTCACAACAAGATTCCCCAGTCCTTTTAATGGTTTCAGTGTTCAGCTTCAAATGCAAAGGATAAACTCACATGGGTCTCTTAAAGGCCCAGGTTGCTAATCAGCCAAGAACAAATGTCATTCTTCTTGACCCTGTAATGATAAAGCTTTTTAAATTCCCACTTAGGCTCCCTGGTCACATGTGATGTGACTGGGTCACGCGTGTGCAAATCTACAATCAATTCCACTCTGTATGACAAAAATGACTAATGTAGACAATGGACTGCTGTGTAGATATATCAATTGTGGAATTAGTGGGTGGGACTTCCATGGATTCTACCCACTCCCTATCAGTATTTCTTCTAAATTAGAGACAAGTGAAATAAGTATTATGAAACACAGTCCATGACCTCCATAGGAGACTTGCTTTTGTGCGATCTGAGAAAGCACATGCAGTGAAATAACATTAGACCTTCTCCATTCCCCGCGTAATTAAAAAAAATAGTTTTTCTTTGTTCCTGAATTCCTAGTGGAGTTCTCAATGTTATTTGCTAAAAAGGTTGTGTCCCTTTTTTCCCCTTCCAGAACCTTCTTGGGAAGCACAGTGGCCACTCTGATTGTTGTGTCCCTTTAGACGAACTATTCCAGGATATTTATTTGCTCAGCTTAGCATCAAGACTCATCTGAGGATTTTCAATCAGAACTCCAGGGATAAAGAATTCTTCAAATTAAGCAACATGGATGTCAGAAAGCGTTACATCTGTATAAAGAGGAGAGATTACCCATCGAGAGCTCTCAGAACAATAGCACCGAGGGAACTCAGCACACATAAACCATCTGACTTCTTTTCTTTCTTTTCCAAAAGGAAGTTGAAGATTTTTTTTAAAGGGTGATGATAGCACAGACAGCAGAGCTGCATAATTAAGCTGAAACAGCTTGCTTGTAAGAAGCCCCTCCTCTGAATAGTCTCTGCCAAGCAAAGGTTTGCTACAAAGCAGATGGAGAGCTGCAATGCAGCATTTTCCAACAGAACTTTGCTATGCTGCTGCACTACACTTTCAAGCTGACTGTGAAGTCCCTGTTTACAGTGCATCCCAATTCAGCGGTAGCTGTTTAGAGGAGTGTGCCAGTCCTTCCATACCCATTCATCTCCCTGCTAATGTGCTTTCCTAAATTACTCCAAATTATCTCGTGCATTGCTTGCACAATTAATATTCCCATATGATTTTAATGAGAGTGCCTATTATACGAATTAGAGAGCTCCAACACTGTGCTGTTTAAAAATGGTTGAAGAAGCAGATTTATAAAAGACTGATGTGCCAGAAAAGCAGGAAAGAGGAACTTACGTAAGGAAGAAAGGAAAATGCCACATTTTAATAGCAACCTTTTGGATGCAATTCACAACCAAAACACCAACTAGTCCTATCACCTGTTACAAAGTTGAATCACCCATCTGTGACTCCTTCAGGTCAATCTACACAATCCAGCCTGTACTGTGCCACTAGTAGAGTCTGGGGGTGGGGGTGGGGGCTATAGAAAAGTATTTTCTCTTCAGGTGCTTCCAATTCAATGACTTAAAGTTTTGCTTCTGAAAGGACATTATGAGTTTAGAAGGACACACGTGTCATGTTTTCTTCCCTGAAACTGAGGAGTGCCCATTTGTGTCAGAAAACTATGTCATAGAGGCAGCTGGGAGCTTGGAACTTATCTGCCCTTGTTTTTCCTTGTTTGTTCCACCTCTGGTTTCACTATTCTAGACGGGCTAATGTTGGCACAGCTAGTCACACAATCTTATGTCCAGCCAGAAGCACAAGCAACAGCAAAACATATTTGGAAATAAATGCTATCATAGCAATGGGCCTGCAGTATCCCTTGCAAGTCTACGGTTTTGTTCCAGGCATGATGCTTGCCAACAACACCCTTATATGAGCCATTCATAGAAAGTAACCATTCAATGCAAGTGATGGCCAAATGACCTCATGACATTGTCTAACACCGTACCCGATACCCTCCTCATACATAATACAGTAGGACAGCTAGAAGAAAACTACAGCTACCTTCCCAGTGTAAACTACCGTGGTACAGAGGCCAGGTGAGGAATAACTGATACCATTTAACCACAATGTTCAGGAGTTCTTTCAAATAGGGGCCCAAGTCTCTGGCAGCATGAAAACAGACAGTCGGGGGGTGGCATGGGGTCTGACAAGGAATATGAGAGTGTAATTCAGTTCACAAAAGCCAGCCAGTTCCAAAGCCCAGGGGGTAGGAGACATATATGAAGAAACAATGCGATTCTGAGAAGGATTCACGGTTCCCACATATGTAGAGTTGCCAGCTCCAGATTGGGAAATACCTGGAGATTTGGGGGCGGAGCCTGAGTAGGCATGGTTTGGGTGAGTGGGGCTTCAATGGGGTATAATGCCATAGAGTCCTCCTTCCAAAGCGGCCATTTTCTCCAGGTGAACTGAGCTCTGTTGCCTGGACATCAGTTGTAATAGCAGGAGATCTCCAGCTACCACCTGGAGGTCTAGCAAAAAGAAGCACCAAATACTAAATAGACAAGCTGTATGAGAAGCTGAGTACTATTTACTCATACCACCTGGAGGTTGGCAACTCTACACATAGGCACTCATTGGAACATGCTGCCTATATAAAGGTAGAAAACTGGTCATAACAGAGATGGCCAGAGTACATAAAGAGCACAAACTGCAGCAAGAAGCCCATAGTAACCAGAACCAGGTCCTTGTGTGGAAAAACAATGCAATGAGAAAAAAGAGGCATGGGTTTGAGTCATACCATATGGAGAGGTTTTAGTGACCTCTACAAATAGTTTTTAGGAATTCTGCCAGAAACAATGCAAAAGATTAGAATCTCACCACCATAGAAACCCCCTAACAGTATAGAAGACATGTTCATTTGAGAGCCCAGCCCATAGCATGATGTATGACATATTATATCCTCTTCTTCCCCTCCCCTGCAGCCCCATGCAGGGTACCCAGGAAGTAAAACTTGGACTAAAGGACCCCCTTTGGAACAGCATAGACTCAGTGCTCAAGAGGTCCCAGATCCAAACCCTGGCCATGTCTTTATGTGAAAAGGGCTGAAAATGGGGGGCAGAGAGAAAATGACATTTATCTGAGGCAGTGCAGAAATATAGCTGAGTCAGAGGAAGCGGACTAGTTTACAACCGGAAGTGATGCATCGCAACGATGCCTTTACCTCTCAAACTGGGAGTTTGAGTGGTAAAAGGCCCATTGCGATGTGGCAATGCCAGGTGTAAAACGCATCGCAAGGGCCTGTTTACCACTCAAACTCCCAGTTTGAGTGGTAAAAGGCCCCTTGCAATGCATTTACACCCGGAAGTGTCGCATTGCAAGGGGCCTTGTAAACCGGAAGTGACGAGGCTCCTCGGGCAGGCGCACGTGCACACGTTGCCCACCAACCCTCAGCTGGTTAGCTGGCAGCCAGGTGGATTGGCGGGGGTTTGCCCGCCACCACCTGGCACTTGGCAACTTTACTAAGGTCATAGAATCAGCATTATTGACAGATGGTCATCTAGCCTCTACTTAAAAAACCTCCAGGGAAGGAGAGCACCCCACCTCCTGAGGAAGCCTGTTCCACTGAGGAACTACTCTGTTAGAAAATTCTTGTGACTATAGTGTGAGGGCCCTGACCTGGATGGCCCAGGCTAGCCTGATCTCGTCAGATCTCAGAAGCTAAGCAGGGTCAGCCCTGGTTAGTATTTGGATGGGAGACCACCAAGGAAGTCCAGGGTTGCTGAGCAGAGGAAGGCACTGGCAAACCACCTCTGTTAGTCTCTTGCCATGAAAACCCCAAACAGGGGCCGCCATAAGTCGGCTGCGACTTGAAGGCATTTCACACACACATAGTATGAGGGAGTGGAAGAGGGTTTGAGGTGAGCTTAATACAAAGTTGAATATCTCATAAACACCATATCTGCCAGTAATTTCAGCTTACACTGATCCTTCATTTTGCATGATGCTGCCCATCCTTGTTGCAGACAGAGGCCAGGGTTGATTGCAGAGTTTGCATTTGTACTGGTGGATTACAGCATAGGGAGGAAAAGTACCTGCTCTGCCTGCTTCTTTCACATCTGGATTTGCATCTGGGATTTCTTTGCAGATATGTACTTAGATGCCTCTAGGAAAATCAAGCATGCTAAACAAGCAACAAGGGAAGCAAATCCATCACTGGATTTAAACAAAGCAAAATGCACAGTAAAAAAAAAAAAAAACCCCAGGAAAATAGCGCTCACATTTTATTTTACATAAATTTTTCAATCCATCTTTATTATATTACACTTGTGTAATAACCCTTAGATAGCTATTTAAATCCTTTTGCAGAACAGTATTTTACAGAAAAAAAACATCTTCAAAGATCCCAGAACACCACTCTCAAACACATCAGTATTAATGCAAGAGTATTAAATTACCCTGGAGTGGTAATTACTTCAGTCTTAAGTCACACATGGCAATAAAAATACGTTTCCCCCCCCCCTCTGTTATATGGATAGCAGTTGCTACTTTTAAATAACCACATTGACAATCTGATTTAGATTTTGGCTGACATTCTGATTGCTCCTAATTAACCAGTCTAGATCCTGGTCAAAAATCAAGGGAAGAAAAACAACAGCATGCCCTGATCAAAAATGATGCTGATTTTAAGAGACCTTTACTTTCCTCACAGAAAGGACTGCCAAGGGAGAGATATAAAAGAAAACTTAATACAATCTGATATGTAGGTACCAACTCCACATGAATAATTTAAGGAAGTTGTTTTGCCTGATGAAGTAGTCAGCTATCTGAACAAGACTGACAATGTCACTAAGACAAATTGACAGGAGATAACAGATGCCCTTTAAAATATATATATATATATATATATATAGAGAGAGAGAGAGAGAGAGAGAGAGAGAGAGAGAGAGAGAGAGAGAGAGAGATGGAAAGAGTAGGTAGCCATCTTGGTCCACAGAAAAGAAAAAAAAAACAGTAACCTGTCTATTATGACAACCAAAACAACAAGTAAACAGTTTGCAAGGTTTTGAGTCCCTGAGACCTACCTCATCATGCACTACAACATCTCCCTCCCCTTTCCTTTTAGTATGGGATATGCATCCTGGTGAAGAGTTCTGGGACATTTGAATAATAAAAAGATATTACACTGCTGTTTGGGGAATTCTATGGAGTGATCACGAAGGTCTTCCCATGATTCCTCCATCTTAACAATAAACTAATAAAAGGGTCCCCAAACTTTCTGAGCATGGGACATCTCTAGAATTCTGGCACAGTGTAGTGGGCACAACCACAAAATGGCCGCTGCAAGAGGTGGAGCCAACCACAAAATCACTGCTACGGAAGGCAGAGCCACACACACAGACAATCCAAGTGCAGGCAATAAAAGGGGAAATTTAAAAATACAGTAGGAAAGAAGAGGGAGAGAGAAAATAAAACAATCACTGGGGCAGCAGCTGCCACTGAAGCAACCTAATTTTAATTTGCTCAGACTTCCAATAGCCAATCAGAAGTTGTACTTAGCAAAAAACCCACCTGACCCTACCCACTTCTGTAAACACTTGGCAGGCACCAGGTCATGGAGCCCATAGGTACCATGCTGGAGACCCCTGAACTAATGGATCAGGCTGAAAGGGAATTTGGTAGGGCCAGATCATCAGCCCATACAGCATACTTCCATGTTAAATTTATATCAAGAATTACATGATTAAGAGCCCAAATTCTACAGTTGTCGTCTTTGGTTATGAAATTAGTGTTGGCAAAGTTTAAAAATGGCAGGGGGAGCTCAGGCTGCAAAACGATAACCACAGGGACTACTTAGGTTCTATGGATAGCTCAAACCAGTATCATGAATCAACCTGGGTTTGAGCATTAGGTTCTTTGCAGCATGGAATCCAAGTGGCCAGCCAATCTCTGCCAAGAGGTAATGTAAAGATTCTGCAATCCAAAGCACAGTAAATAAAAGGATGGGTTTTAAAATAATTATATTAATCTGTCCAGAGTGCATGTTTCAATAATAAGAATCCACTTACAGAGCAAAGCTCCATCTGTTCCACCAAAAATTCAGCTGAGTGGCACAGACTTGCACTTTCCCAGCCAGTTCCATGTGCATGAGCATGCAGCAGCAATCTTTTGAAAGCAGATCTTTGAAGGCTAAGATTTGTTTGAGTTCTTTGCATCTCCTTGATGATTTGGGGGCTGAGACAAAGTGTTGACCAAAGCCTTGCTCCTTATCCCAGGCCACCTGAATTCACATTTTTTTAACCTCACAAGTCTACATATGTGGGGTTTCCCTTGATCTTCCTGGCAATATTAATTAGCCTGGGTAAATGTGAGAACAATTATTAATGACAGTATGCAGACTCATAGACAGGAGGCTTAAATTAGGTATTGACTTAGGAGGATAGCTAGATATCTCAGTAATTAACACATCACTGTGATAGGATTCACAAGCAAGTCGGAAAACAGAAGTGGTGAAAGCAACAATAAGCCCCAATTAAGAAACCCAAGTGACCTATTTAGAAATATACACCAGACAGATTAGTTACAATTTGAAACACATTTGTTACATAGCCACAGACATTTGGGCCATTTTATGCTTCAGCAGCATTTGCAAACTTTGGTAAGTTTTAGTGCCATTCATGCCAGCATTGCTGCCATATGTAGAGAAACACAGAGTATGAACATTATGCTTCAAGAGTGAGAATCAGAAACTGGAAATAATTTAATAACAGCAATCCTGGGGGTTTTAAAAAGCCACATTGACAAAAGACTACATTTCAGAAAGAAGTACATAAATACCTAAACTGTAAGTTCTATAAAGAAATTTTGAAAATTAGTTATGGCTCACCTACAAAAGATGGAGGGAAAACATATTTTCTAGAGTTGCTAGAGATGGAACCCACTGTGGATATGCTAAGGGAGAAAGCTTAGCCAAATCTGCTGTGCGTTCTTCCTTTTCCCAGCACTCTCCCTGCTTCTTCTTCCAACTGGTGATTGACATCATATCAAGGCTTCTTGCTTTTTCCTTTTTTTAAAATAATAATTTTTTTAATTATTTTTCACAATATATAAACAAACGGTTCAACAATTAATAAAAATATTCAGAAAAGGTAAAAAAATGAATTATTGTTGAAAATACAAATATATCTGAATATAATATAAAGACTTCCCCTTCATCTCCGTCTACCTCATTATAAATTTATATACTCTCTTGTATAAGGTTCTAATCCTAATATTGTCACATATATATAGATAAATTTTTGTATCGAAATCAAATCAAATAAATTCATGTTATCAAATCATATATAACTATTATCCGTCTTGAAATCGACCTTATAATAACTATATATTTTAATATAAAAACATCCCTAATAATAGTAAAAAAATGGATTAGATCAATGAGTAACCTTTAAATTCCCCCATTTGAAATTCAGTTTCACAATAAATTCTCCATGCCTCCCATTCTCCCATAAATTGCATATTATCTTTTTGATTTATCAATGCCGTAGGTTTTGCTATTTCCACCAGTTCCAGCATCTTTTGTATCCAGTCTTTTTTGTCTGGAATGTCCATCGATTTCCATTTAGCTGCATAAATCAATCTTAGATTTCTTCAATCTTGACGGTAAAGGTATCCTGTATATTCTGTTTATTGCATTATCTAAATCTTGTTCTTCTATTTGGAATAGGTCAGCCAGTGTTTTTATCATGGTCTCCCTAGTATCACCCAGATCTTCAGGCAAGTTACGTATATGAAGGTTAACTTCTCTCACCTTCAAGTCCATCATAGCTAGCTGGTCCTTGACTGTATCTTCTTGAGAGTGTATTGCATCCAGTTGTCTATCATGACCTTCTATTTTCTTCTTTGCCTCTTTTTGTTCTTCAATCACCTTTTTAACTGCTTTCATTGCTGTAACCTGGGTCTTCATATCTTTAATTTCTTCTGACACAGCGTCAAGCTTCTGGTTAATAGTTTGACTGGATTGGCTAAGAGTAGTCATGATAGAAGTCAGTTGTTCCATTTGTTTGGACATTTGATCATGTTGCTTTGCAAACGCTTCAGATTGTTTGGCTAACGTTTCTTGCACTTTCTTTTCCATAGCTGTTTCTTGCATGGTGTCTTTAAGTTTAGAGAATGCAGGGCTATGCAAAGATCCAGATCTTGGATGGGATCCAGACATTTACAGTATAAATAATATTTTAAAAGTTTGACAGGTTCCCAATAGGGTGGTCCTGTGGTGCAAGGCTTTCAAGTCAGCATATATAGCATTTTCGCCCCAGTAAATAATATCAAAAATGTCTAATTGGTGTTAAAATGGGGTTTTTAAGTTTAAAATACCAACAAGTTGTAAAGGACGCTCTAGGTCGGCAGATGAAGCAGGAAACAGGAAATACACAGGAAGTTGTAAAGTCACGGACCTTCTGTCGCCTCCTCTTGCTGATCCGAAGTTATAGGAACATTTTAACAGTTGCACAAGGGAGACGTACTTCCGGTCCTACGACATTCTTCCTCGATGGTATTGTTGCTTCAGTGCCTTAAGGAGCAGTAGAGTAGATTGCTTGCTGTCTTCCGGTTCCAAGATGAATCGCTTCCAATAAAAAGTGGATGGAGGACTTTCTTAAACTGGAAAGATGCCACAAATCAGGTGGGGGTTTCACTCCTCCCTCCCCTTCCAGCGATGCCGCATCTAATTGGTAGTTACAATGTCAATCAGAAAGTCCCGTTTGTTTAGTCTATACACTGATCAAATTGATAGAGTTCCTGCCGGCTTATCTGATGGATATTTCATTGGGAAATCAGCTTATATGATGGGCGCAGAGATGTGGAGTTCACAGATGATTTTATCAACCCCTGGAAGCTTTTTATTCAAGGTAAAAGCAAAAGAGTTCAAGTAACTCACTTGGATTTCGGGAGATGAGGTTTTTCCTTTAAGATGTTGTTCTTTGATGGTAATAGATAGAGAAGATCAGAGCCTAATGCCAAAGGAGCGTTCGTGGCGATGTTGTATCCCTCGATGCCGGCAGGACAAACATCCAAACCTCCGGGGGACTTAGAAAAGCTCCCTCAGAGGGTTTGGGAATCAACCCACTCTTCTCGGCTGCAGGGGTATTCCTGCTCCCCAGTCCACTTGTTAGGAACCGGGTTGGAGTGCTATACAGCACCCCAATTTAGAGGGCTTCTTGGATTTTCTCGGGAGACCCCGAGAAAAGTGGCGCTCAGATCAGCTCTCTACCGGAAGCCCCAGGCTTCTTGCTTTTTCCTATGCTGTTTGAATAATCCAGAATGTCCTCAATGTGCAGATGAAATCAAGTATATATTTGGACAGGTGAATGAAAGAAAACAAACTGAAATGAAGACCAGACAAGGCAGAGGTGTTGGTTAGAAGAAGGCCGATATTTTGAAGGGATTGATTGATGCAAGAGGTCCTTTTGCTGGAGGAATACCTCTCACGTTGGCACTAAATGCCACCATTGCCAGCATGGATCTGTAGAAACCAAAAGGTTCTTATTGGGTGATGCATTGTATTTTTCACAAAATATAACACTGATTTGGTCATAAAACATAAATCCACTGTGGAAGGAGATTAAAATGAAATTGTTCTTGCTAAATAAAGCATTCCCCTCCGTCTAGAAAGATCCAGATATAGCTAGCATAATTGGCTTGTTGTTCTCTCTTTACCCTGACAATCTTAATCCTTCTAGGAATTAAAATTCTCTTAAGCATTGTACCTTTCTCTGTAATAAAATAATCTAATTTTTCTTTATAAATTTGTTCATTGTCAAATTCTGAATTATAATGACCTATGTCACAATATTGTTCAATATCAAGACATCTGTGTGACTTTTTGTTCTACTATTTTTAATCATTATAGATTTGCCATCTTTATTCTGAATTCTTTGGATCTGATCAATTCCGACTTCCGACCCCCCTATACCCCCTGAAAAGCTACTTCATAGGGTTGTTGAATCCTCAAGAACTGTGTGGGGTGTAGCATGAGGCTCTGAAGTGGGAAGGTGGAATCTATAGACATCATCTCCCCACCCCCACCACAACCCTGAAGTAGCCGTCTGTTCTCAGAAAGGAGTGCTTGGATCTAAGGTACTGTATTCCAAGTTAAAACATTCACTAAAGTTAGCTTAAACTTTCTCAGTTTATTCCTTGAGATCTATTATTTAAAAATACTAATCCAAACCTAAAAACAAAAGAGAGCTCTGAAGACCTCATTCTGGGATTTCATATATTTTAAAGGCATTTAGAAGTTCCATTCCTATAAATGGGATAGAAACTAAGCATGTGCTGAAATCTATCCCATTCAGTTCACTAGAACTTCTGTAGTCTTGACTTCAGGTGGAGAACACCTTTGGTTAGAGTACTGTGAATGAGATGCTCTATGTAGCCTTTTTTGTAACAAAAATTCAAGAATATAAATTTAGCAATTAGCGTGGTAGAGTAGTTAAGAGGAGCAGACACTAATCTGGAAAACCAGGTTTGATTGATTCCCTACTCCTCCACATGAAGCCTGCTGGGTGACCTTGGGCCAGTCAGTTCTCTCAGAAGTCTCTTAGCCCACGCGGAGGCAGGAGGTGGCAAACCACCACTGAACATCTCTTCCCTTAAAAATCTTATGGGGTTGCCATAAATCGGCAGTGACTTGAGGACACACACACAGGCATAGTAACGTAATGAACAGAGGGCATAACAAACTCTTGAGTCAAATGAGATAAAGAGTAAAGATTAGGTGTGATTTCTGGAGATAGCACAATCAACAATTATGGGGACAATGAACTTTGCAATAAAATAAAATCCATCATGAAGCTAATCTTAAACTCTCTGATATCCGAAAAGAATGGGTAAAATTTCTTGGTTGCATTAGGTAAATCTAGCAGCGTTAAGAGAGGTGTAGTGGTTAAGAGCAGTGGTTTGAAGCAGTGGACTCTAATCTGGTGAACTAGATTTGTTTCCCCACTCCTACACATGAAGCCACCTGGATGACCTTGGGCAAGTCACTGTCTCTCAGCCCCACCTACCTCACAGGGTGTCTGTTGTGGGGAGGGGAAGGGGAAGTGATGGTAAACCAGTTTGATAAGTGATAGAGAAAGTCAGCATATAAAAACCAACTCCTCTTCTTCTAATCATTAAAGGCCAGCAGTGAAATCCTAAGGGTACGTTTGTGGGAGTAAGCACTATTGAATAACATGGGACTTACTTCTTAGTGGAGCTGTTCAGGATTACTCCCTATGACTATTACAGAATGCTGTGCACCATTTCCTCTCCGCCATACCCATATCCTGTTGTATGTATGAAACTTCTCAATTAAAACGAGCATGGATTCTTTGTGAATAGTGCTGCTTCATGTGCTCAGAATTGGCAGGTCTGCAAAAGCCAATTACTTCCTATACAGAAGAAGCCATCTGGAAGAAAATTCCTGGACACAGGACTTAGAGGGTACACAGCCCAATAATGCAGCTGGACATGGGCATACAAGATCATTGCCCTGCAGATGAAAAGGCTGGGAGTCAGCAGTGCAGAGAGGAACCATCTGCTACCGTTACAAAGGGGAGAGTTTAGCAATGGGCTGGTGCTTTGATGATTACTAAATTTAGATTTGGGAACTGATGGCAGAGTAATTTGCTCATGACTTAATCCACAGAGGAGGAAAAAACCATCTGACTGAAATCCACAGTGTTGGGAAAGTGTCAGGATTTCAGGACAACTTCATTCTTACGCGGAGAGAAATGCCAGTCAGCTGATCACTGACCTTGTTCTTTCAAAGTACAACTGAGACAACAGAGAGTCCAAACCTTGGTCACCTACCTGTTATTTCATTCTAACATGTGGATATTTTTTTGTAAACATCGATATATACAGACCAGGCCATTGTCAGTCACAGTCCACCAAGACAATCTTTACTTGGACACCGTAATTTAGGGGATAGGGCTTGTCTTTGACATACAATTTGCATGAGATGTTTTTTCAAAAGGCTGCAGACAGGTTAGCTTATCAGGCTTTGGTTATAGAAGGTATTTTATACAATTTCCTATGATGACGATGATTAGCATTAATCTTACAGGCACATGGAGAGGAAATGTACCATTCTCTATTTATTCCTCTTTAGTAGTTGATTACAGTTTTCTTAACACCTCCAGCAAAACATTCAAAGAGCTTGTTCAATTACTCAAGAATTTCCCCAACAAATGAGAAATGATGGATTTTCCCCAAAGAAATCATCTATTATTTACAGCCAAATGGCAAAGGTAAAAAAAGGGCTAGTTGTCAACCTTTTTATGTGAGATTTAGTAAAGTGGTGATAAAAACATAATCAAGTTAATGCACGCCATCTAGTAACAATTTTTTAAAGCTGCCAGTAAAAAAGGATACTATGGAAATATCTGATTCCAAATCATTTAATTGGCAACTTACTCAAAGGCTCTCATGAACAAAAAGGGGTGATGGTGGCTAAGCATAAGAAAAAATAAATAAATGCCAACTGCTCATTGCTTCCATACAAGGCCAAACTAGGTCAATTTCACCTGGCCATTAATTCTGGCTTTACATGAAGAAGCATTATTAAAACTTCTATTAATTCCTTCTTTTTCTAAGTTAGAGAGATGTGCAATATATGCAATTATTATTAGGATTTTAACATCCCGCCTTTCTGTTTTGTAAAATCTTCAATTAAAATTAACTGTGTCAATCCTGATCCAAACAAAACTAGAACAATTGCACCATGTATATATTAAGAAACACACAGAGGCAGGGCTGCCAGGTTCCCTCTCTCCTCCAGTGGGAGGCTATAGGGCTGAGACCAGGCTTGCTCATGCGCGTCACTTCTGGTTTACAACTGGAAGTGCTGCCTCGCGAGGGGCCTTTTCCTATTAGTTTGAGTAGTAAAGGGCCGCTTTACCAGTCAAACTAAGAGGAAAAGGCCCCTTGCAAGGTGGCACGTGGTGTGTACGTGCGCATGAACATTTGCCCGCCGACCCTCAGGTGATCGGCGGGCAGAGGGGTAAATTACTGGGGGTTTGCCTGCCACCACCGGGCACCTGGCAACCCTACACAGAGGACAGCAGAGAACAGCAGCAAAATCGGAAACAGCAGGAGGAAAACACTGAATAATATCCTACAAGCTTTTTACACTTGTGCTAGAAGAAAACGGGGGGCCCTTTTTGACTCAAAGAGGCTGTGAAGGAGATTATGAAACACACAAGGCTAACGCAACACCTGTGAGCGAGCTGTCATAAAACAAGGAATTGGAAGAAACTATCTCCCCTTCCTCTTGCACCAGCAGAAAAGTTGGTAGAATCCAAACAAAATGCTAGCAAAGAAGAAATGAGACAAATTTCCATTGGGAAGGCATTTGAGTCTGAGCACCACTGCTAAAACACCCTTTGCTGCATAACGACATATCATACTTCTCATATACTGTGTTTTCCTGAAAATAAGACACTGTCTTATACTTATTTTTCCTCAAGAAGACACACTATGGCTTATTTTCAGGGGATGTCTTATTTTTATTAAGTATGGTACAACAATCTACATTTATTCAAAGATAGTTAAGTCTCCTTAACTAAACCTGCTCGATGGGAAATGGGGTTCAAAGTCCCCAAATCGAATCCATCTGGAAACTAACCCCGGAGGGGGACGCACTCCGATCCAGACGCAGGCACATACACACCTCCATGCACAAGCAGAAAGAGGGAAGGCAAAGGGAGAAATGTTTTTATGTTTTACCTTGGAGGTTTTGAACTCGGATGTCACTAACCTGCCCGATCAGCTCCTCCCGCTGAAACCAGTCCCACTCGTGGCCGGCCATGGAGCAGCAGGCAGAGGCGGGGATCGCAAGATCGTGGCTCCTGCTGCAAAAGGAGGGGAGCTCTTCGATGCTCCCCGTCCCCTCAAACAGAGAAGAGGGCAAAAAAGGCGGAGGAGAGAGCGATCGGGGGGTGGGGGTGGGAGTGCAAGAACTGGCGGCCCAGCAGTGAGGGGAAAGAGTTGGGCGGGCAGGCGGCACTGGAAGCCGCCGAGCACACAGAAGCAGCACGGGAGGCTGGCTCAGCAAGCCCCGAGACCTCACGCGTGGGGAGGGCGCAGGGGAAGGGGGGTGGACGCACAAGGTAGGAAAAACAGCCCCACACCTCTGGACGGGAGGGCCGGGCAGGCACTTTGCGAGCCGCCCTCCCTCCTCCTCCTCCCCCCCCCCCCCCGCGCCGATCAAGTTTTTAAAGGGGCGAGGGAGCGGCCGAGGTTTCCCAGTTGCACGCTGCGAGGTTGGCCATTGGAGTGACGCAGGCGCAGGTCCGGGTAGGAGCCGCGGCGAGGCAGGTGGGCGCACTTGGCACCTGCATAGCCACGCCTATCACCATGTCTTATTTTCGGGGTATGGCTTATATTGCACAAATGCTTAGAAATCCTGCTACGGCTTATTTTATGGGTATGTCTTATTTTCGGGGAAACACGGTAGGGCCCTTAGAAGCCCACCTTAACACGTGGGCAGGTTCATATAGGAATTGTTAGTCTGATATTCTTGGCCCAGGCCATTTGGGGCCTTAAAGGTTAAAAATCATATTTTAAAGTGTGGCCTGGAAATAGGGTTGCCAAACTCCAGGTATTAGCTGGAGATCTCCTGCTATTAGAACTGATCTCCAGCTGACAGAGATGGGTTCACCTGAAGAAAACGGCCGCTTTGGCAGTTGAATTCTATGGCATTGAACTCCCTCCCCCCGCCCTCCTCAGGCCCCGCCCCAAAAACCTCCTGCCAGTGGCAAAGAGGGACCTGGAAAACCTACCTGGAAGCAAACTGTCACCCAATGCAGATGTCACAAATTCGATATAGTTTGTTTTTGCACTTCCCTTCTCCAATATGAGATGAAACATTTCTTTCTTTTTTAAAAGGAGTAAACAGTGTTCTGCATCCCCACAAAATACCAACACCACTACCCTGTATCAAACCCACCTCCTCTTGCCTTCATAATGTTTATAATGATATAAAGCTACTGAAGCAGGATGGGATCTAATACTAAAACTGAGATAATGGCGAAGCAGCTCCCATTCTCCACACAGCTATAATCAAGTCTCAGACTGTTATGTTTGAATAATTAAAGTATATAGTCCACAGCTCTTCACTTGAACAAAATAATGTTCCAGATTCATTCTTCCTCGTGTCCCTGTTCACCTATTGTTGCTTATCCCAAGGGCATATATATCCTTTTACCAGTCCTACCTTCTTTCTCCTACTTCTCCTACTAAGATCCCCCTTACTGTTGACTCCTAGCCTTTCTGTAATGGGGGGGGGGTGGGGAGAATTGGTTTCATCTCAGGTTGACTGTGTGCATCCGACAGCTTTCTCCACCAAAGAGACAATTAAGAATAGAAATAGTTATTTTACTAGAGAGCACTCAGGGGATTTCCATAGCAAGGCTGCCATGCTGTGATGAGTCATGGGGCCATTAACAAGGCACTGAGACACTCACGTAGCATTGCCTTAGACCAGGGGTGGGGAACCTTTTTTCCACCAAGGGCCATTTGAATAGTTATAACATCATTCGGGGGCCATACAAAATTATCAACTTAAAAATTACCCAACCAAGCCCCAAGCAGGCAGCTGCCCCAGATGACCTCCCCACGCAGGCAAGCAGGCAGGCACCCAACCAGTGGCACACTCGCCCACCTAGTGGCACAGGATGGTCTGTTGCACCAGCCGGGCATAGCCGTCCAGCCGCATGCCGGAGTTGCTCCTGCTCTGCATGGTCGGGGCCGGATTCTACAGCCGGCTCCTGGTACCTCCGCCTGCAGGGATGAAATGAGGGTACACTGGCTAAGAACCTGCCCCCCTGCGCATTCTGGCCCTGCCTCCTTTAACACTTCCATTGTCGCCACTTCCGCTCCCAGCCCTCTTGTAGTACAGAGGGAATACATTTCTCCATGGCCCAGGTGGGAAAGGGTTAACACAGTTTCTTGGGCCGTCCTAGCAGCTTCATAGCTAACAACTCTTCTGCAAGGGGGGAATAAGGTTCCTTTTCTCTGCAAAACAAACTCACATCCACGGGAGAGGCAGATCACCAGTCTTAGATCTTTCTGAGCTAGAGATCTGCCAGGACCCACGAAGGGCCAGACCAAATGATTTCGCTGGCCTTAAACGGCCCCCGGGCCTGACATTTCCCACCCCTGTCTTAGACAGTAGACAAAGGGCAAGCCTTGAAGAATACATCAGCCATAGGAAAATTTGAGGTATAATATGTGAGATTATAAAACCTTTCTGTGTAGTCCATAAAAGTAAACACACTGGTAATGCTTGAAGCTGTGTTAGATCCAACCAAATTTTCTTCAAATGCTCCTCAAAAAGGCTATGCTGGTAGGGTTGCCAACCTCCAGATAGTAGCTGGAGATCTCCTGCTATCACAACTGATCTCCAGCTGATAGAGATCAGTTCCCCTGGATAAAATGGCCGTTTTGCCAATTGGACTCTATGGCATTGAAGTCCCTCCCCTCCCCAAACCCCACCCTCCTCAGGTTCCACCCCAAAAACCTCCTACAAGTGGCAAAGAAGGACCTGGCAACCCTATATGCTGGTATATCACGTAACTTACATGGACAACCCCTACATTTGGGTACAGTTGCCAACCTCCAGGTACTAGCTAATCTCCTATTACAACTGATCTTCAGCTGATAGAAATCAGTTCACCTGGAGAAAATGGTCACTTTGCCAATTAGACTCTATGGCATTGAAGATCAGTTCCCCTGGAGAAAATGGCACATATAGCAGCATCATTCAAGGGGTTTCCACATTTACTGTCAACACATGCAGCAGCACAAAACAGCAATGTATTTCATACTGGAACTTCTCTGGGTCAGGAACCAGACTTCTTTACGTGCTCTGCAATGTGCGAAGCACACATGATGGCAATATACTCATAAGGACAGTACCAATAGCAGTCGCAGCATTTTCAGCTATAAGAATCTCAGAACAGGAATTTCCTTCCTCCCTGTAAATGATTCTCTTTACTTGCTGTTCCACATTTAAGGAACACGGGATATAATATTAGCAAGAATAACCTAGTTTTAATTCATGCAGCAGAAAAGCCTGGTTATTCAGTTTTACAAGCTCGATTTTTATAACACTGCTAAAAATATACAAACAGAAAAGGAGGAAATTATGTCATGCCTCTAGTATATATAGGGGGGCTAGATTTACACTCCAATTGATTAGATTAATCTTCTAGAGTAAGAGAAAAATGGAGAAATGATGAAGATTTAAATTCAGTTCCTTTCTCGTATTATACAGGACTTCATCAACAACAACCAGCAATTGAGGAGAGAGATACATCATTATACTTATTTATAGCATTAACTATTTTGCATTCATCCACACAAAAAAGGGGGGGGACATAAAAGGAGTGTGTGGTTCTTTCATTAACTTGTCTGTAATGTTGGATTGGTCCATAAATTAGTGTGTATAAGGGGATAAGGGTGGGGGTGGGGAACTCAAAGCTTTGCCATTGTAATTACAGCTCTTTAAATATCAAAAGGCACAAAAGAAGATTCCTTTTGAAAAGAGTGCCGACATTCTTGGCAAGCTGCTATTAAATACTTGCATAAATCTGCAGTTTGTACCCCCTCTGCAAGTGTAGGTGAGATTGCTATAAAAGGGTATAGGTCTTTGTTAAGGTGGCTAGGTGTGCTTTCCAGCTTCTTCTGCCTGCTCTGGTAAAGATGTTAAATTTGCTGTACATGGATAGGGTTGACCTCAACGATTATATTACTTTGAAATGGAAGCTAAAGTTACAGAAAGAGTATCAACTAGTCACAAAGGCAAAGGTCTGGATTCCCTGGATCCATCTAGCTAGTGGTGACACTTACCTCCAGATGAAGAAGACTTCCCCTGATGCAAGAGGCTCATAGTGCCATCTCTAGTGGGGCAGATGCACGGGACCCAATTCAAGGGAAGTCATCTGTCTGTTCTCTGCAAGTTTCAGCAAACTGATCCAACAGCACACAGGTGAATAAAATGGTCCTGCTAACACCTACTTTCCCAGAAGATTAGGTAAAACCCATTTGCCTTTTTAATATCAAGTTTGTATCCATTTTATTCTTTCGTGCAGAGACTTAACAGTACCCAGAAACCAGTAGAACATTTCAGTAACCACAACACTTCACTGCTGACCAGAAAGTCACCATTACTCAACAAAATAACTTCCAAAGGAACCTCCGGTGTAAAATTGCTAAATTGGAATTGATTCCATTCATTTATATTTGATTCCCTTGCTTGCTGCAAGTGTTCAGTAAATTTCAGAATTTTGTGCTGCATCTTACATACTTACATACTTGTGCAGTTCCTCTCCACACTACAGCCCCCCAACTACTATGACTTTTTGTTCGTGAAAGTTTCCTGACCTCCAGGAATTCCTTTCGGGAATCCAGGAGGCTACTAAGTGAAGGGGAAAGTAAAGAAAGACCCCCCCTTTCCACAGCAGATACAACCCAGTGACTGCTATGGTGGAGTTTGATCTGGAGAACTGGGTTTGACTCCCCACTCCTCCACATGAGCGGCGGAGGCTAATTTGGTGAACTAGATTTGTTTCACCACTCCTACACATGAAGCCAGCTGGGTGACCTTGGGCAAGTTACAGCTCTGTTAGAGCTCTCTCAGCCCCACCTATCTCACAGGGTGCCTGTTATGGAGAGGGTAAGGGAAGGTGATTGTAAGCCGGTTTGATTCTCCCTTAAGTGGCAGAGAAAATCAGCATATAAAAACCAACTCTTCTTCTATTGAGAGTGGCCACTGTATCTATAGTTTTGCATAAAAATGCCACAGATGCTACCAAATTCGATAGCCTTTTGATCATTTTTCTTTATATCCATGTGTACACGTGTGCGTGTGTGCAAGTATTAGATGATAAAATGGCTGCTTGCCCATGAAAGCTTATGCTGCAAGAAAGCCTAGTCTTTAAAGTGGTTGAAAGGGCTGGGGCCATAGCTTAGTGGTAGAACATCTGAGTCATCTAGGTTCCAGGTTCAGCGATCAGCATCACCAGTTAAAAGCATCACATTGTATGCTTAATGGAAGGTATCTGCCTGAAACTCCAGAGAGCTGCTGCCACTCAAAACACATAATACTGAATTGTCCAACTCAGAATATGACAGCTCCATGTGATCATACTTGTGAAATGCCTCTCATTCAAAGCTCAAATGAAACAAAAATATTGTTTGAACCACTTGGTTTTCACCTAGCCAGATATTACGCCCTTCATCAGTTCTACTTTGGCCAAAGAAAACACCACAAATTATATAGTTTAATGTATATATGAATGTGTTTATTTTCTTCTAAGCATGGATATAAGATAAACAATACAAAAGGTAAAGGCAGATGGTACAATTTCCTCTTATTATATAAAAGAGATTGAGGATTTGGTCCACTCCCCTTTGGCTACATCAGCAATGTATTCATAAATATTACAAGATTAACAAGCCCATTTGGAGTAGGCAAAAAAATATATTAGCCACTGTGGTACAATGAGTTAATACCCATTTCATACTAATATGTTGGTCAGTATTACTTCAAAAGGGAAAGGAGTGTATTTAAAGTTAACTGGTTATGGGGTTACTAAAATTGCTTTTAGTGTTTAAACTCTGCTATTCCATTTGAGAATATACTTCCAAATAATTTGCTTTAGCATAAAACAAAAACATTCTGGCTTCCTTTGACAGATCGAAACTCCTGCTCTACTGCCATCTTCTGGTTAAGTAAAGCTATTGCAAAGGTATCCCCCCCCACCCGCAAACACGAAGACCATTAAATATATTATACTTGACTATTTCACAGGAATATCAACTCCATTTACAAAAACGGTAATATGAGAGGGCAAATTATAAATATAGGTTCTCTGCTTTGATGTTCAACCAGATCATCAGAATTTGGGAAAGAATGGGTATAACAGAAGTTAATTTTGGGGATGGCTCATATACATCCTGGTGAGCTTTAGTCTTGATGGGATCTTATTTTTCATCAGTGTGATGCGTTATATCGCATATTCACGCCTTGGAGTGCTGCCCCTCCCTTTCTAATAGCCCCATCACCCACCCACCTTCAATATATTTGTACCCTTACCTAAAACCTCATACATGTCACAGAGTGGGTACTGGGTCATAAAAACCTATGCCACACTGTGTGGCAATATCATGTTTTAAAGGTGCCCTCTAACATTTGTCACCTTTACACATTTTAGCAGAGAGCCAGGAAAACTCATTGGGTTGGCTCTAATCAGCTTCTGCGCTGGTGAAAAAGGCAACAACAGCTCCCTTTGACCACTTAAAAGGCTAAACTGCAGATTATGAGATCTGCACGGCCAAGTCATGAAGGACGAGGTCTGCAATAAAGAGGTGAATTAGGTGACATTGAGTAAAAAAAAGGTGGTTGGATCCAACACATTGCTAGGAATATTAAATGTAAGAACATGAGCCCTGCTGGATCAAACCAGTGGTTCATCTAGTCCAGCATCCTGTCTCACACAGTGGCCAACCAGTTCCTCTGGAAGTCCAACAACAGGGCATAGAAGCTGAGGCCTCCCCAATGTTGCCTCCTGGCACTGGTCTACAGAAGTTTACTGCCTCTGAATGGGGAGCCACCATGGTTAGTAGCCACTGATAGACCTCTTCCATGAATCTTTCTATCCCCCTTTAAACCTGCCTATGCCTGTGGCCATCACTACATCCTCTGATATTGAATTCCACATTTTAATAACTTGCTGTGCAAAAAGCTACTTCCTTTTGTCCATCCCGAATCTACTGGTAACCAGCTTCTTTGGATGCCCTCGTCCTAGTATTTTGTGAGAAATATTTTGTCAACTTTCTCAATAATCTTATAAACTGCTATAAATTGTATAAATCTATAAATTTCTCTTTATATGCTTTGTCCTACATATTAAGGAAAAGGCCAGTTTTAAGTTACCCTTTTTGCCTGAAAAGATTAGTTCTTCTCGATGTGCCATTAAGAAAAAGAGGGAGTTGTCTTAAATTCACATACAAATTACAATTATGTACAGTAATTTTTAAAAGTTGTGTATAACCTTCAGGGATATTGTCTTACATTCAGGGTCATCTTCCTTTTGGGTAAATATGATACCTCACTTATTTCCCCTCATTTTGGATTTAGGCGGGGGGAGTTTGACTGATTGGAATTAGAATTTGGAACTAGGGTCCCCAACACTGCATTGGCAAATGCTGGGAGATTTGGGGAGTGCCTGGAGAAGACAGAATTTGGGAAAGATTTAATGTCACTTCCAGGTAAAACTCTAGGCTGCCTCCTCCAGTTTCTATTATCTTTACCATAAGGGAAATTCCTAGATCACTGTGTGGAGGCATTTTTTCCTTCCACTCAAGGCTTCAGGGGAAGGAAATTGGGGCTGGGAGTGGCTAAATGGCAGGCCTATTTGTAACTCTTTGGGTTCATGTGCCATCCCCATCATCACAAAGCCCATCCTGCCCAGATGCAGATAAAGGAGGTCCTTTAAGGTGGCAACTGTTTGATCAAAAGCAAAGGCTGGTATCCAGGTAGATGCTGTCATCAAAGGCTGCAGTCCCATGAACTGTTACGGGGGAGGAAGTTTCACTTAAGTAGGCCATCATTTTTGGATGAATGTTACTTTCTGGAGGAATGGCAACTTCTGGTTGTTATTTCCTAATCAGAGATTTCCAAGGTTCATTTGCCATTCTGGTTTCAGTGGAAAACATTCCATTTCCATTGCATTTCAACATCAACTAAACCTGTCTGAAAGAACCATTTCTTGCATTCATCTCAGATTTTCAGGAAGATATATAGGCTGAGAGGCTGCACTTTTGAGATCAACACCATCATAAGCAATATTTGTGAAAATCATGACAAGGATAGGAATTGCCTATCTAGCCCCTGTAAGCAAAGATTCTTTGGGAAGAAGTGTTGGATAGGCCTCATTGACCTCTGAGCAGGCAAGCATCACTGTCTCCCACATGATTTGCAAAGATCCATATGCAAAATGTTTGTGTAAAAATTCTGCTGGCACCTAGAAGTGAAATATTGTGGACCTTACCTGGCATTTAGCCTCTGGCATTCAAGGCTGCATGTTAGGAAATTAATATTTTTGAATTAAGTATGGGGTTTTTTTATTCAGCATATTTTTGCTCATGGCTGCATTTCAACATGGGTTCTGATTTTTTACAGAATGCATAAGAACTGTGGTAACAAATACAGCTTTAATATGCTGCTAATCACAAGAATGTACAAAATAGTTTGAAATGTTACAAAAATATGTTAATAGTCATCATAAGCCTACTTTACAGCCTTACTTGTTGAAAGTGTGTCAGTAATAATACCAAAATATTTTAGCTGAGTTTGGGGGGGGGGGCGGTTGGTGTGCAGGGTGTGGAGTGTAAATTTTAGCCAGAAGCCTAGGGAATAGCATAGGCAAGGGGTGGCTAGAGTTGAGGGTTGGTACAGGAAGTACAATCAAAAGGGAAGTCCAGAAGGAAAATTCTGCAGCGGGACTAACAAAACCTGGTCTACATATGCAGTAACGAGGCAGCAGAACCACTTCAAGCTGTGGGCAAAGTAGGCCAGTTTCCAAAAGAACAAACAGCAAACAAACAGCAAAAAGAAAGTGAAAAATTATATTTCTCATTTCTTTCTGTGCTTGTTTTCTATTCTCAGGAAGCTTTTTTACATAGGAACATTCAAATGTGGTTCACCACCTGCATTCTGACGTGATTCAGTCCAAACTACCACCTGAGAACATTTACTAGCTCTCCCTGTTGCACTGTAAGGCCTGATCTAAATGATATACTTACCATGTTCCGGGTGGTGATGCTATGTCTTCAAGAGTACTTGCAATGAGTGTTGATCACTGCATAAGGTGTACTACATGATATATATATATATAAAAAAAAACTTGCCCAGAATAACTAGAGCGTCCCTATTGCATAAATCATTGCTCATTCTACATATTTGTAGAAAAACTAGCACTTGCAAGGAAAGCTATACATACATATGGCTAGGGAATCCCTGCTGTTGCAGGTAATTTGGAATCGTGACTCAAGGATGGAAGATCCCAAAATTCCCCAAGAGTATAAAGTACAGATTCCAACTGCCATGGGCTGAATCAAGGGATCCTACAGATTATTCCTGAGGTGGCAAGCCAACAGAGTTCATCAAACCAAATGAACACAGTAACCTTTCTAAATGAACTAATCAGACACCTTCCCACGATGGCTGTACAACCTGAACCAAACTGTAGTCTATGCTACAGAAAAGTTGTTTGGCACAGCTAGCCAACCAGAAGACTTCAATTGGGAATGAATCAGACCTCAAAATTGTTTCAAATCAAAAAGTAGGCTTTTCGTGATGATTGCATTGTACCTCTGACTTAGTATCAAATGTTCTAGTCTACCATTTCTTCACATTTTGAATGCCATGATATAGCTCTACCGATGAGGGACTGTAAAGAGTTTAAACAAATGATGGGTTGGACCCAACCAACTTTTCTGCTAGTGATAAAGGAAATAAGTGTCACCAAAAAGGCTATGACATCTGCATGTACAAAAGACATGTGGGACTGGGCTGTAGTAAGGAGAGTGTGCAAGACAGATGGTGCTTTCACACATGCTGAATGTTACACTTTAATGATCGTTTGCAAGTGGATTTTGCCGTTTCAGTTTCACTTCAGTCATTAAAGTGCACTACTATCATTAAAGTACATTATTCCTCATGTGTGAAAGTGCCCTGATTAAAAAAAAATTGGCTGTATCCAACCCAATGTCACTAAACGTTTCCACCTTTTCAATCCTGGCTGAGAAATTATAAATTAATGAATCGAAGTGACTGGGTGGTATGCTGGTTAAGTGTTTGGATTATGCTACTCATGACCATACAAAGGTCTGGAAGAATCCTGGGACAGGTTCTGGTTTATCATGGTTAAGCAGTTTGTTCTAATCCTGGCACAACAGTTTACCATACATTCCATATGCAAGATGTGAAAAATATTTTTCATATTCCATATTGCATATGGAATGTACGGTAAACTGTTGTGCCATATTTTTCACATCTATTTAATTAACTGTAACCATAACTGAAAAACTACTGCCAAGTGTGAAAAGCAGAACAATCATGGTCATTGTCACTATTCTACGGGATGGCAGGTAAGTTCAGAAGAGGTCAATCAGCACCAAATATCCCAAGGGAGTTAACAGAGGCAGCTTCCCCCTAAAAAAAACAATGCAATATGCAAACCAATTACATCTTTTCTCATCAATATTGTTAAGACAATTTCATTTTTACCCAATAAAGACAGTATCTCTATATTCAATTCTGAACCAGGCAATAATATGTGAATCAAAAAATTCATACAATGAGGCAAGGGGTAGACAGGGAAGTGTGTTTGCAGAAAGATATGAAATTAAAAAATATACTGTGGGTTAGAAAATGAAAACAATGTCGGCTTCTTTAAGAAAAGTGTGCCACTGAAATTTCCAGAGACTACCCTGAGATCTCAGCTTCTTACTAGGTTAACACGCAACCTAGCAATTGCTGAGGATTCCCAGCCTCAGTTAATGTCAGTCTGGGTGAAGGGGATACAAACTAAAAAAGGTAAAAATATAGGAAGGAGGGGAGGAACAAAAATATTAAAAAAGACAGCTGAAGATGGGGGAGGTAACAGGAATATATAGATGTGAGTGGGACAGGGTAGTGTATGAAAAAAAGTAACAAGTAGGTATCTGGGTGGGAAGGAGAGGAAAGGGGAAGCATGGAGGAAAAAACAAGAGGGAGCAGGGAAATGAGATTCCACCCCAAGAGTCCCCCACTTGTACTGTTCTACATTTCTTCAACATTCTCATCTCTCAAATGATCTCCATTAACACTTTCTCCAAGAATACCGAACGGACCTTTCACTTTTATTTTATTAGATTTTTACCCCTCTCTCTTCCCGGCCTGTTTCTTAGTAGTTAATCATTTTGTTGTAAGCATACATTAAATGAGCTTTGCTATGGACATATCAGTGTGTTCCCAGTGGTTCACCAATGCTTTGATAGCAATTAGAACTATTTTTTCCCTGAAATTATATACAATGTGTATCAATTTCTAACTTCCATTAATGCAGGAATTATACAGTATTTTCACTGAAACCATACATTTCCTTTAAAAGACAGTTTGTACAGCTCAGCATTGCACTGTTTTCTAATCTTTCGATCCTCAGGGAACCTTTGGTGTTACTACAGACAAATCTGTACATTAGTCAAAAAATACCTGTCCATTGCAAAGGGATTCCACCACATAATCTCCACTTTGTGGGGTAATGACCAGCCAAATGTCTGTAGCTGTTTAAAAAGGTAAAGGTCCCCTGTGCAAGCATTGGATCATTCCTGACCCATGGGGTGACGTCACACCCCGTTTACTAGGTAAACTTTGTTTATGGGGTGGCTTGTCAGTGCCTTCCCCAGTCATCTTCCCTTTACCCCCAGCAAGCTGGGTACTCATTTTACCGACCTCGGATGAATAGAAGGCTGAGTCAACCTTGAGCAAGCTACCTGAAACCAACTTCTGCTGAGATCGAACTCAGGTTGTGAGCAGAGCTTGGACTGCAGTACTGCAGCTTACCACTCTGCACCACGGGGCTGTAGCTGTTAGTTCTGTCAAAAATGAATGTGCATCTTCATCATTATCAATCTTATCATAGAGGAATCCCTGATAAACTCTGGAAGACCCTCAGACTTCCTAGGAATAATTTCCAAACAGTTAGCAGTAGACTACCCATAAATCTCTACAGAAAGAACAGGGGTTGTTAATAAATCCACTAGCTGTTACTTAGATTTTAAATGGAGTTTCCAAAAGCAGCTATAGCAGGCTAAAGGCACTGGCAACCACCATTCTATTCAGGAAACATGACAAGTTTACAAAGTTACTTTTGCCTTCCTTTTATGCAGCGTCCATCATGGGGACTATATTTACTCCACGAGTAATGTTTCTCACATTCTCTTGCTTCTAATTTCCATTGCGTCTTAAGCTATAAATACTTCATCTGTGTCAACTGGAATTTTTCCTGTATTTATTTCACCCTTGCAAATACTATTCATGTGGGCATCTCAATACTTGTGAAGTACTATACCCCGTTCCCCTCCCCAGATATTGTACCATATGGCAACTGAAACAAGCAGCTGATTTCTCAGAGAAAACCTGTCTCTGAGACACTGTCCTTCAGTGTTACTCTGAAGATGCCTGTCACAGCTGCTGGCGAAACGTCAGGAAAGAAAATACCAAGACCACGGTCACATAGCCCGGATAACCTACAAGAACCAATGAACTCTGACCGTGAAAGCCTTCGACACAGTGTCTCAGAGACACTGTCCTTCAGTGTTACTCCTCTGAAGATGCCTGCCACAGCTGCTGGCGAAACGTCAGGAAAGAAAATACCAAGACCACGGTCACACAGCCCGGATAACCTACAAGAACCAAGCAGCTGATTTTTAAAAAAAAGTTAATCCCGAGTTGATACCTGCTGGATTTACGCTACCATACATTCCCTTCAATAGTTTGTGCCTACTTCCACCACATGATAAAAGGGTAAATCTAATGAGAGATCACTAAGAAGTTAATGTTTTATATATAAATCATCACAATACTCACACAAGTTCAGCTATGGGCCAGTTTAATGTTATTTAGAATTTTCTTGTACCACTTTCAGCTATAAAGTATGTATTCCACGTCAGACATCTCACATTCCTGCCACTTACTCCTTTAAAATACACAATCACAATCTTGCAATTCTACTACAAGCACGAATATATTTGCACATACTTCATACTACACATGCACTGTGTTTTGTTGCCTGGTACTATACTAATGTATAAAAAAGCCTTGTATACAACAAATTGGCTAGATCCATGTTGTGCACTGTCTGAGTAGGCCACATTTTAACATTTTTATATACATCCATGAAAACCACTGTCAAGTTGCAGAGGCTGTTCCTACCTTTCACAAAACATCCATAAAGAAACCAAGATGTGTCCAGGAAAGATATCATTGACGTTTGGCTATCTCCAGTGATAGGAAGAAACGCATTTCTGGACTGAGCAGTTCTAGAAATGCTGGATCAAAACATGAAATAGTACACTACTTTTTTCCTTTACTCACATATACTATGAGCCAGTACACAACTGTTGCAGTTGACCAACTCCTGCAACTAACTACTCTTGTAAATGGAGCAGTGTGACCAGAACACAAGTCACATAGGTTTTGCTACTTTGTAAAGTTTGATATTACACATATCATGCAAATTAGTCATTTGTGGGCACCAGTCAGCTGTATGCAACATCTCTACTGGCTCAGAGGGTCAGCAGAGATGTAAAAGTCTGGGGAAATGATAGCCCAAGGATTTTGTCTCCAGTTTCTTTGAACAGTATAATTAGAAATTTTGGGGGGCATTTTACTCACTCAAAACCTGTATTATGCAAAAATTTATGTAAGACAACTTGCAACATTAGATAATTCTGCCATATACCAAGCAAGAACATGTTTAAACACATCCACAATTTAGTGCATGACAATACTCTATTAAATTCAAAGTTTTCAATGTTATAACATTTACCTCGCTATTCAAATATGGTAACCTTACTGTGACTTTCTGTCCAAGTAATACCCTTGATTACTACAAAACGTATTACAGCTTTTAGTTTTTCCTCTCAGATGGTAATTTGTTAAGACAGACTAGCAGCTTGCAGACCTCTAGTACAATCACAAGTTTGCTTATAGAAAACTAAGGGACTTATAATGTTGAATGTCATGAATACCGGTATGCAAAACAGTACATTTTTATATGCCAACTTATAAATGATGTACTTAAAAATGATTTACTTACTAAAGCAGTAAAAGATGCAAGCTTGACAAGGAAGTATTCTAGTTTCCCCCATAATCTCACCCCACAATGACTTCAAAATTTATGGGTATTTTACATTTCTAATACTAACATAACCACTGTAAAACATGAGCATCAGAGGAAAGTTTCCCAAGTTAGAAAAAAACATTGTTTCCAGACTCTCACTCAGAATTTGCAGTACACACATATCTGTCGAACTTCTTCCATTACCATAATTTCCCCCTTAATTCTGTACAAGTATTTTTACAATCTGTTCCAGATTATATTATTAATTTCTGAAATTACAAATTAATCTTAAGGATTGTGACAGCATAAAATGCATGGCTTGGTTTTGCCCTCAGAATCCAGAGAACCACAGCTTTCATTTTCTTTGGAAGTTCCAAGTTCAGTTGACAAAGAATGCCAGTCCAGCACATCCACATTAAATAGCTATTTACACACATTCTATTAACTTGCATAACTCAGAACTGACCACAAATGATCTTCATTCAAAATCTTATCTTCAGGTGACTTTTTAGGGACTACCACAGGAAGAGCACACACTCTTTGGATCCAGGAAAATGTTTTAAAATGTCATAGTCAATCTTGCATTATACTCGAACTATAAGTAGTTTTTTCTATTGTGGGTTTTTTCTTTACAGCTCAAGGGATTTTGGTAAAGAACATTATCAGTCCTGTACTTGTGGAGTCAACGCTGTCCACCTGCCCTTTCCCACAGCATCCCTGTGATCCCCCCAAAAAAGCACTGCCAAGTTTGAAGAACTCTAAAGCAAAAAGCCACACCACAAGTGGGGCCTACACTGGTGAGGCAGAATCTTGCGAGACAGAAGAGGGTGATTTCCATTCTTTTTCTCACTGGGCCGCCAGTACTGCATAGCTTTTTGTCCACAGATGTCTTCTGAGTCCAAGTAAAACCTTTTTGGGCATCAAGGAAGATTGCTGTGGGAAAGTTGTGTTATCCCAATGAACTACAAGTACAGGTCTACTTGCAAAACGGTACTCCCTTTCCCGCACATATCAGGAAATTTCTTCAGAGTTCAAGGGATTCCCAAGAAGAGCACTGTGCACAGTGTTGTGGGTCTACAGCGGTAGGGAAGAAATCAGCAAACATCATCCCCCATACACACAGACCGCAGCAGAGGTGCCCTTTTGTGGGCACAAATCACCATTGGAGATAACCTTATATTTCCAAGGCTGTATAATGCTGCTTAAGGAGTCAAACTAAAAATCAAACACTTTTGCTACCATCAAAACTGTGAAGGCTCACAAACTGGAGCTATATTTTGCTAAATACCCCCATATGAATATATTGACCATTCCATATCAAAATATGCAAGCTATAATCATTATAATATGTTACATGCACCAGCAACAAATGCACGATTCAGCAACAGAGTTATATTCCAGGGCTTGGACTCAAAAGACTTCTTATGGCTACAGAACATTCTTCCTCTAACCAGATGCACTCCTGTTATCCCAAGGCAGATCCTCCAAGTATCCTGATCCTCAATAGCAGCTTTTGAGGTAGATACAGTGAAAACACAGCAAAAGTCCACTGGGTAAGTACCATTCTAATCATACCTGCTTTGGATTCATCTTCTTTTCTATTTCCTAGACAGAAATATTAAAGCATACCACAGAGCATACATAATCTCTAACAGGTAACCCATAACTCCATTTTGGTATGTTTTTGTGCAAGTAGCATCAACCCTTGACATTGTCAAAATCTTTTGGGATTTGCACTGTGAATAAAATTAACCTGGGAGACACTCTCACAAACAACTTACCACATCAACTTCTCCCCAAATAGTTGTATTAAAAACAGATATCCAACATGAGCTGCTACATCTGTCAGTCATTAAAACTCACAGTTCTGGGTTGCACAGCGATGACAGAAAAATTCCAGTACTTCATAGCCTTGTGAAAAATTGGGAGCTGGATAACACATGTAGTTTTCTTTCAAGATAAGCTTCCTATTCAATCCCCTTAGAATTTGGTTTACCATTTCTTTGCTACAACTAAGGAAATACTTCGCTCTGAAACTGTATTTAACATCCAAGTATCCTAAAGATATTGTCTTGAAAGCAAATATCACAGATCATAAATGGGACTTAGTTGGAAAAAAAGAAAGGCATCTGATTAAGTGAAGACATAAATCCACAAACTGGACAGTTTGCAAACAATTTCTACCAACAAGCAGGGTTCTACCAGCAGAGCACTATCTCTTGCATCCCCAAAGCTTGGGAAACCTTTTTAATTAAAATGGAACATAGTGCAGTGGGAAGGGGAAGTCATGTAAACCCCCCTCCCCAAAGTGCCTTCCACTTGTACCAGGAAACCTTTGGATCCAAGCAAATACATATGGGGAAGCTTCCAAAATTAATGGCAAATTGACTACCCATACTTTCTCAAAATTGTTGTTACCTTGTGAAACTCTTGTATGTACAGAGAAAAAACTATATAACAGAATTAAACCTAAGAGATTTGACCACATCTCTAAAAGCAGGTACTTTCAGTGGAAGATTCCACACATGATGTAAACATTTACTTGACAGAGACACTAAGCATTCATACAACAGCTATTTTAAACTTCTCCGTATTTTTCTTGGAAGCTCTCTGAGATACCAATGAAAAGTGGTTCAGTACTTTATGCAGCTAGATACTGCTGTGCGACATGTTTTGTTACAAACTGGTTTTCAAGACAGTATTTCATGCTGCTGTGCGAGAGAAAGTTCAAAATAAGTTAATTTAAAAAGTAGCATAGAAAATATTCAGGTGAATATGGTACCTAGGCTTTTATTATATAGCACTAACAGATAACATGTAAACACAGCCATGAGTATACAAACTGAAACCATGGATACGCGTTTATTTCTCAAAGAATTTGGAAATGAAAGAATACCAGACTATTAATCAGAGCTGGGAACAAACAAAATCTGAGAAACAGAGTATATTCTTGCTAAACAAGAATTATGTTTATTTAGCTAGTGAATCACCTAGAGGAGTAAATTTTCACTTCCATGATAGCAATCTTTTCAGGCTTGCAAACACCCAGAAATAGGAATTAAAGGTTTTAAATGTAGCTATAAAGGTCATAAAAAGTCTGATTTAGACTGAGGTACATATACTCAAAACTGAGATTGAGTGGTTAGCAAACAAACAGTTCCTCAGACAAATGCACTTTTTTTCGGTATACATGTTACAGGAAAAAAATAAGGAAGTGTGCATTAACTGGTGCGGCCCACCAAGCTGCATATATTAATATTCTCTACACCAAACAGTTTGAAACAAGGGAAATGTCATTCTAATATAATTTCATGTTATATTTGGCTAAACTGCAGCTCAAAGTTGCTTTGCCATATTAAAAGTTTACTACAATAATTTTCACATGAACATTTAGACTTGAGTTTTACTCCAGGACTAAATATGGCATGATTTTGCTTTTGTTCCGTTGAATAGCTAAAAACTGACAATTAAAAAACTACATCAAAGAAAAATAAGTTGAAGCAATGTGAATCTCACATCATTGAACCACTTATGATGGTTAATTGTTAGTATTCAACAAATTCAAAGAGTTAATGAATCCTTGCAGTTGTTCCATCTCCTGTGCCTTAGCTAGGATGCATAATTACAAAAGACAGCAGATACTGGTAAAAGCTTCAGGACAGAAAGTGCTTGACGAAGTTACAGTTCTCAAGTGTGTTTGGTGAGAGAGTATAAGGGCAGATGCACTGATGAGAACCATTACAAGAAGAGTCAATTTTGTGTTAAAGTGTTCAAAGATGTCACCTTAAGCAGGAACAAAGCTTTAATAACGTCTTCTTAGACATATTAGGCATTTCCAGAGTCTACATCATTAGTGTTGTAATTCTAGCAGGACCATCGCCATACAGTTATTGTTTGTTTCTATTCCTCTCCTGCAGAACAGAAGAAAAGAAAATTAGTACAGCACTGTCATAAAATACTTCTGTTCTGTTCAAGCGAGCACAGCAGCTGTTCAACTATAAATTTCAGAAAGCAGGCAGTAGGCTTTATAGAATTAGGTGGGCAAAAAGTCCTTTCCCACAATCTTTCCAAGAAGTCTAGAAGTAGTTAAGTACCAATAACTGACTTAGCAAGATGCCAGTTGCTTCCACATCAATGAAAAATTCTGCTTCAAAACAAAGAAAAATATAAGATACCACTCGGCAATAGACTATGAATCAGTGCACCTGCACTGATTGTTGTAAATGTCCACATCACATTAGTGTTTATGCCACTCAACTGCATAGAACAAGATACTGTAGAGCTCACACTATAGAACAAACATGGCACAAGAATAAGTTCTAGCTACACATTTGAACAGTGACTATCAAAAGCCTGTTACTATGCAAAATAATGGGGAAAGTTCCTCTGACATAAAAGGCTTTTGATAAACCCCCTGGTATCTGGTCATCAGTAGCACTTCAGACTCTTTGTAGCTTAGCAACCTGCTTTTCCGCAGGAATAGGCTATACTACAGGACAATTTACATGGTGTAAATTTTCAAAGCTGATGCTTTACTGCAGGTTTTACGTTACCTTGAGAAGAAAACTTAAATGTCAGTTTCTGCTATTCTACATTCCCATGTGCGATGATTCAATGTTACTCAAAGAAAACATATCATTAGCACTTAACCTAACGTTCTGTATTAATGTATACTATGCACCAAACTTCCTTTCAGAATATGCATACACCAAGTGTTCAAGTGCACAATGTCACTGAACAGTATTCAAACATCAAACTCCTGATAATCTAAAATAGTTCTCTGCATTAACAGATTAGTGACATAGTGCTGCTCAGTCTTTCAATCAAAAGGGCTGTGTTTGTCACCTTGTTAAGAAAAAAGGCCTCTTCTTTTTCTTTTCTTTTTTTGGCAGTAGAAAATAGGTTTTGGTAATTCTCACCCATACAGCCTTGGGCCCAATTAATAGGTATTCATAGGTTGCTGTATTTGTCCATGTTGCAGAGTAAATGTAGTGCGAGCTTCCCTATTCCCAATTCAACAACAAGTATTCATAGACATTCATGTTTAATATTTCTATGTGCCAACATAGAATTCTTCTTCCCCTGATGTTCAAACTTCTAGATATCTTCTAGAAAGTTACAGAAAGGTAACTTTCAGCTGAGACAAACAAGCAGAGGACCCGCAGGAACTTGCAGGTGGTATCTCAATTCCTCCTCCTCCACTATTTCCTCATTCCCTTCCCTGAAAGCCCCCAAAGCCTTTTTGCTTGTCCAGCTTCCTTCTTTCAAGCCAAACTACCTTGATGTACCACTCTGCCTTCAGCTTTCCTTCCTTCCCATTCCCTGGCAGCCTCTACCCAGAAGTATGGTCCAGTTGTGTGATGTAGGCTCCCGTCCAGGCCCAATTACATGGCAGGAACCTGCAAAGACTTGTAGGGGCCCCTCACTTTACCCTGTTTCCCCTTCCATACACTATTTCCTCTTCCCCTCCTCCTGGCAACCCTCATATCCTCACTTTTCTTTCCTTCTCTCCTTCCCTCCCAGCAAGCAACTAACCTTTTATCTGTTCCCAACCTTCAGCTATATTATCTGTTTACTTCGTTTATTACTTTCTCCCCACGGCAGCTTACATAATTCTCCTCTCCTCAATTTTATCTTCAAAACAACCCGTGAGGTAGGTTAGGCTGGGAGTGTGCGACTGGCCCAAGGTCACCCAGCAAGCTTCCATGGCAGAGTGGGGAGTTGAAAATGGATCTCACAGATCCTAGGTTTGAAACTTTAACTACTATACCACACTGGCTTCTGTGTGGTGCTGAACCCTGTTGTGTTATCCTCCAAAAGGCAAAACTGCCCTGGAGAGGGGCCCTGTTCCCTCCCCCAGCCTTTTACTGACAACCATTTGTTAGGAATATTCCAGTTAGGATTTCCTATATTGTGTAGCGGGTATCATTAGATAGGCTATAGTGCCCTTCCCAACTCTGCTCTTGCTCATGTTTGATTTTCTGGTCTATTACATGTACTCAGCTAGAGCTAAGACTCCAATTCAAAATCACCTGAGACTATACACTTATCACCTTACACTATACACAAATCAGTATCATAATATGAACAGTTAAAATTTTCTTTGTGAACTGAAACTGAATGGTACCTAGAACAACTTCACTCATGGCTGGAAAAACAGAAACTGGACACTCTGCCTAGAACACAAAATACAGTACAATGTATTCTAAATACTTAATGGATAAACACCAGAACTACTGCGCAAAACCTTTGAATAGGGTTTTTAGAGCAATGTGGCACAACTTTCTGGAGCAACAAGCCAACATAAGACAGGCATGGAACAAATCAACAGATTAGGTATTTCTGTGGAATGCTAATAACTCTGACCATTTTCGCCCTTAAATCTTAGCATATTTACCTCACCTATTTTTACATATTTGTGAAATACTTTTTCACATATTTGTGAATCGCTTATTTGCATTAGGACAATTTTATTTATCGTAGTAATTCACTTTCTTGAAGAAACTTGGTGATAACATACAACAAACTTTTTCATATTCCTCAGTCAGAATTCCAAGAGATATCCAGCAAATGTATCACTGGACCTCAACTGCATTTGTGTCTAAAGCAATCTTAGAACATTAATAAAAACTGCATGATAAGTCTGCCATTCCTAACCACAGGCAAATGTAACACATTAATTTGAAATGAAACTAAATGAGAATAAGGGAACAAAATCCTACCCCACAGAAACAGCTGTAGGAATTTTTATTTACGCTTTGTTAGATTCAACGGTTTGGATTCAGCAATGATGAACCCTTCCTCCAACGCAAGGAAACGTCTTCCAGGAGAAGACATCTCTTCCTTGCATGGGTGAAAGGCTCCATCATTAGAGCCTTGAGAATGAACCGATTATAATTAGCATGCAGAACAAATTAATGTTAACCTAAAATGTCATATTTCAATTTTTAGGTGATTTCCCTAACTTTAGAGTTGCAGAAGCATGTCATTATTTTATCTATTGAAAAACAAAACCTTTTCGATAATAGACACTACACATGATCAACCAAATCCATAGGGCTAACCTGGCTTAAAGTCAAAGACTTGGTCTTACCTGTACTGCAAATAAAAATTGCCACAATGTTTTGATAGTATGAGAATGCATTTCTGGATGGCTGTTAAAAATGGAAATGGTGCACAAATGAGGAATCCACGACACCACAGAACTAGCAGCACATGTGTGAAAATGCAATTCACAGCTTGCTTTCAAGTCTTTACTGTTATTACTGTTGGAGTATCCAAATGATTCCAGTTTGTTTGGGGTTTTGGGTTTTTTGGCATAAAGTCACATCTGACTTATGTCGACCCGTACGGTTTTCAAGGCAAGAGACGTTCAGAGGTGGTTTGCCTCCATGTCACAACCCTGGTATTCCTTGGAGGTCTCCCAGCCAAATACTTGCTAGGGTCAACCCTGATTAGCTTCTAAGATCAGGCTAGCCTGGGCTATCCAGACCATGATTAAGACACCTTACACAGGATGCCAGCTTTTTTGTTTCTTCCAATACTGCAAAGCTCATTCAGTTCAGATAAGCTGCACATGCTCAGGTGCAGTCTGAAGGCCTTACCATGGAAAGTTAAAAAAGGAATGACAGCTTGGTCAAAAGGGCAGCACCTTTGATAATTCCACAGCTGGTAGTTGTATTTGTATCCAAGGACTAGCTAGCCAAATCTAACTAGCTGTTCAAGGTAAATCTCAGTCTAGTGATCCTGGGCTATATCTGCATACTCTATAACCCCTTTTAATCAATATCCACTCACTCATTTCTCACTAACTGTATCTGCTTCTGCCTACATACTCACCCCTATTAATATTAAGATTGCTGCTATTAATATTCTGCTAGTATTAAGTCTTCTTCAGACTTTCTAGAGGTCAGACAAGAGATCTTTAAGTCTCGCTGGATATATTATAACATCTTCCAACCTGATTCCATTCTGCACAGTATTACATGAAAGAATGAGTGATAGCCCCAGTCTTCCAGGTTTCTGCTTCCTACACATCTATAGGGTGGGGGTCATACAAGGGGTTCAGAGAAGCAGAAATTTTTCCATACACTCCTTCTCCCACTAAAAGCTGATGCTGTGAGTTGGGAGACCACTCTAGTCAAAAAGGCACATAGGATCAGGGGGCTGCGGCAATGAGGTCTGGTGAAATCATCCCTCCTGACTCTGACACCAGCATTGCTTTTCACTGGCAAGAGCAGAGAGAATGTCACCAGCTTCTCCTTTCTCGCAGCAACCAACCAAGTTGTATGACTTTCTGCCCATGTGGACCCCTAAACATCAGCTTTCTGTGGATCAAAAGGGGCTGCTGAGAGAAGGGGAGCATGGGAAAAATCATCATCCATGAATGCCTTTCCACTTGCCTTTTGAAGGCTACACACCAAAAAGCTCTCTAGTGGCAGATGAACCCTGGAAGGCAAAACTGGACTCTACTCCTGAATATTCACATCAGTCAACTAATCAAGAATTATATTATTCCTCTTAAAGAAGAGAAAGTATTTCCATACTCACACTCTTCCATGAAAACAGTACAGCAGACTACAAGTATTAAGAATTTAATGGGTGTATATATAATCAATCATTCACTTGGGCATGCCTCAAGCACTGTACTTTTGTCAAATTGTCTTTGTTTTGATAGGGTTGTAATAATATGCATTTTAATGACTGCTGCCAAATGAACAGCATGTAAAATATTAAAATACAATAAGTTGTGATTTTAAATGCAGATCTGCATGCTTAAGTGTGCTTTCATTTTTCACTAATTTATTCTCAGAATGCAGGAAAAATACTTATGTCTTGATTAAATACAATTTTCACTTGCAAGGTTCTTTAAAATTCAGCTTGTAAACAGCAACAACTCCATGATCAAGCTATACAGCAGGGATTTTACAATCATATAAACAATATTTTTATTACTTTCTTTTGAAACGCATTAAGCACAGTCACAACACAGAGTTGCCCCTGCTAGCAAGGAAACTACCAGCAGCTAGCTGGGTCTGAGCAAGAACTTATGAGATCCAGCTACCACCCTGGATTCTCTGCCTCCCACATCATCCCCGCACAGAAAGACAGGACGTATCTTGCATTAGGACAAGAGTCCAGTAGCACCTTAAAGACTAACAAAAATATTTTCTGGTAGGGTATGAGCTTTCGTGAGCCAGAGCTCACTTCTTCAGATACAGCTAGAATGTGAATCCATCTGTCTTTAAGTAGAGGAGAGTGAATTCAGACAAGCATTAGTATGTAAATGTTAACAGTATGTAAATGTGAATAGCAGGCGTGATGGGATTAGGTGTGGTATGCAGAAGAGTCTGTGATGTCCAGGGGAGAGATGGGTGTGAAGAAATCAGCATTGGTAATGAGCCATGAATGCTAGGTCTTTATTCAGCCCAGGTAAATGCATTGACTTGTTTGAATATCAACTGTAATTCAGCAGTTTCTCTTTCCAATCTCCCTTTGAAATTCCTTTGTAAGAGAACTGCTACTCTTAAATCTGCAACAGAATGTCCTGGAAGGTTGAAATGTTCTCCCACTGGTTTTTTAATATTGTGGTTTCTGAAGTCAGACTTACGTCCATTTAATCTTTGGACAAACAGGTCAGTCTTAGACAAAGATTAAATGGACATAAGTCTGACATCAGAAACCACAATATTCAAAAACCAGTGGGATAATATTTCAACCTTCCAGGACATTCTGTTGCAGATTTAAGAGTAGCAGTTCTCTTACAAGGGAATTTCAAAGGGAGATTGGAAAGAGAAACTGCTGAATTACAGTTGATATTCAAAATAAAGTCAATGCATTTGCCTGGGCTGAATAAAGACCTAGCATTCATGGCTCATTACCAATGCTGATTTCTCCACACCCATCTCTCCCCTGGACATCACAGACTCTTCTGCATACCACACCTAATCCCATCACGCCTGCTATTCACATTTACATACTGTTAACATTTACTTGTTAATGCTTGTCTGAATTCACTCTCCTCTACTTAAAGACAGATGGGTTCACATTCTAGCTGTATCTGAAGAAGTGAGCTATGGCTCACGAAAGCTCATACCCTACCAGAAAATATTTTTGTTAGTCTTTAAGGTGCTACTGGACTCTTGCCCTTTTCTACTACTGCAGACAGACTAACACGGCTACCCACTGTGAATTATCATCTATTAATGTCTCTTTTCTACAGTCATGTTTCTAAAGAAATTGTGGGTTGGATCCTAACACCCAGAACTGGAGAATCGCCTCCCAAGATTTTACAGTGATGGATTTAACCCATGATGTCACAAAAGCAGCAATTGTAACGGAACAAAAAAAGGTATTTAAGGGGGAAAAATAGTTTTTCACTATACAGTTAAGCTTGTAACACCAGAAAATTTAGTTTTCTGTTGTTTTATAGCAACTTTTTCTCCAAAGATGCAAAAAAGTTCTCCATTGCAATATCTGAAATACTTTTCTAAAAAAACACTGCATAGTATGGCAACCTCATAAAAGAAAACAAGTCATATAAACTGATTTAAGCACGATCGCAGAACTGAGATTCCAAAATGCAGTCCTTTTAATGTTGTATTAAAGAAAAAGGCATTTTTAATGCAGAACTAAAATGAAGTATCATATTAAGGGCAGAAACTTCAAATGATCCAGTTGAAGTGTGTGTTATCTAGCACATAACCTCTAGTTTGATGGGAAAAGCTACTTTTATTCTTTAAAAAATACTGGGTCGGATACTGTAAACTGGATTGGAAGGCTCTCATGTCCCTATCTCACCCATCCACCGCAGCCTGCTGAGCACCAAAAAAGTTGATGCTGGGGGTTTATTTAAAACATTTTTATGCCGCCTTTCCATATAACTTTGGGTCCCTAAGGCAACTGTAGAAGCTGCAGTGGGGAGAAATTGAGCTGAATTCCCCCACTTCTCTCCTGCCAGAAGAGCAAACTCTGATAGAAGGTCAAAGTCATACGCACTTTCAATTCATCCTCCATCATGAAGCCACCCCCCACAAGCATTCTGACCACAAAACTCATAGTCCCCAGCTTTTCAGTAGTCTCGAGGTGTTGATGGGGGAAGACCAAAGGAGAGGTCAGCAAGCGCTTTCTGCCCCATTTGTAGGATTCCTTACTACCTGTGGATTTCAAAGATTTGTTACTGGAAATGGTCATGCTGAGGTATAATTTCATACGTCGAGCACTCAATACAGAAAAGACAGACTGTAACTTTGGGTTCTTACCCTACGCATGGCTTCCTCCTCCTCTTGACGCTTCTCATAATGTGCAAAGTCATCAAAGATTGAGGTGGTATGCTTGAAAGTAGCAATTATTTTAAGCACTTGCTTGGCTTTTTCTAGGGGTACTTCTTGAGTGTCCCTCGAATTGGTAACCGGTTTGTTGTCATTGTTTTCCAAACGAATGTGCCGCAGCTGGTTGTTCGGAACGTCTTTAACAAAGATCCATTTAACATCAAACTTCCCCTTCCATTTATCCTGAGACCAGACACCAGCATACGCGTTGTAGTCCACCACAGACTTCATCTCAGCCACTCCACAGAAGTGTCCACTGCCATTCACACTGAAAAGTAAATAGAGCGGGCCTTTTCCATTCAGTGAACGGTACGCAGCATCCAAGCGCTTATTACCATGTTCAGTACTACACCAGATAGAATACTTAATGGAACGATGTATATCGTCCTCTGAATAGCTTTTGATTATAAACACACGACCATTCTTCAGGTTCCAGTCAAAGTCTTTGGGATTATAATTATTTATGGCCTTTAGTTTCTCCAATACTGGGTGCACTTCCACGCCAGAAGGTGAAGAGCTAACTGGTATAACACCTATACCATAGTTTTCGTTGCCAGCTCCATTGCTCTGATTGAAGCCCACACCCCTATTGCGAGGAGCTACCCAGCGATTTTGCAGCTGTTGTTGCTGCAGCTGATGCGGCTGAGCCTGCTGCTGAGGTCCTTGTTGCTGTTGTGGCTGCGGCTGCTGCTGAGGCAGTTGGCTTTGCACCATTGGTGGTGGCTGAATTAATGGCTGAGGCTGTTGAATTATAGTCTGAGGAGGCAGTACTGGTTGGGTTGGGGGAGCTTTGACTACAGACCCTTTGTCATCCCAAGTTCCAATATTCATGTTGTGTTTTATAGGGGGTGGTGGGACAGCAGGACCCCCAATTCCCACATTACCCTTAGGCTTAAGTTTTGGCTGAGGCTTAGCAGGTTTCCTAGCGATGGCAGCCCAAGAGGTTGGTTTAGGTGCCGAACTGCTAACTGCAGGCACACTATTTGCTGCAATGCTTGTCATTCCTGTGCTGCTCAGAGCTGAACCAACAGTTTTTGTTACTGCAACTGTCATATCACCGCCAATTTTCAGTCCAGTCATCCCTTGCTCAATGCTGCTAATGCCAGGCACCTTGCTTAAGGTATCATTGCCAAATCCAGCCTGTCCATCAGCTATAGCTCTGCCAAGAGAGCTAGGTGGGTAGCCATAGCTGCTGCTGTAAGCAGAGCTTTGGGTTGATTGCCCCTGAGATCCACTTGTCCCCCATGTAGAGAAATCTGCATTCCCAGGAAAAAAATTAAATCCATGTTGACCAAGGAAAGGAGGGGTGTTTCCTAAAGCCCCAGGTTGACTAAACACACCATCAGGGATGTAGTGGTGTTCACCATTGCTCATCTGTCCATAAGTTGTCAAGTATGGCATTGGAGGATCTCCTGCTGTAGACCAAGCCGCTTCACCCAGAGAGTATGGAAATCCAATGGATGGCGCATAATAACTAGGCATGTATGGGTCTGACATTGGTGGATAGCTATTACTCTGCAGTAGAACAAAAATCAGTATCAGAAGAATCAGATTTGGTGCTTCATTTACTGTCTTAATTTGCTTACAGTTTTGTATTTCAAACATCAAAGGTAAACATCTAATATTAAGTTAATTTCTGAAGGTTCGCTTTCTAAAAGAAAAACCTGGTCTTAAAGATCAAAGAGCAGAAACAAAAACATGATTGCCATCTTAAAAGCCACATACACAACAATGCTTAAGAGGACAGCTGATCTAGCCAACAGTTTAAACAGGAACACACTTTTCAATTACATTATTGGAATAAAGTGTTTTTCAAGCAAGTAATACTATAAGCATTCTCCTTTGTCTCTCCTGGCTTCCCTTCCTCTCTACCTTAAATATATGACAAATGCTATGACAGCTGGCCGTACAGACCATCTATCTAGGGTGTAAATTTGTAAATATGCATTCATTAACCTTTAATAGGCATAGTTCAAAAGACATCTCGTACAAATCCTCATGTGTAAATATTCTTAGCAGCATGCCTCTGTTGTACACATCATGGCCAATGACAATAACTTGTGTTCCTTGGTAAGTTACCAAAGGAACTGTGGAAGGAAGATGTGCTACTGACAACACTGGTAATTACCACCACCACCACCACCACCCCGTGAACACCTACAGAAAATAAGTCATCTCCATATAAGCAGCATAATGGTTTTTGCAAATTAAAAAGGAGTGGGTTCTTTCCTCTTTTAAACTACATGCCAGATATGAATAAAGCAGATTTGCACATGTACACAGAGGAAAGCTAGAAATTCTTGTGGACTTACTTTACCCATACAAATTATCTCCCAATTAATCCACCCTGCTCTATTCAGTTCCAAGAACAAAGGGGAAAGGCAGCCTATTCCCTCTGAGGAAACGCACTCAACAGAAAGGGAAGCAACAAAGAAGAATGCTCAATATAACTGCATTTTGATTATTCCGTTAAAAAACAAAAACAAAAATCAACGGTTTTTCATAGGAAAAACCAGGAAGCTAAATGATGACTGAACCCCATTTCATGGAGCCTGAACTCAAGAAAGTGTACTTCATGATGTTTGCAAACATAAAGGGTCTTCAACACTAGAGACATCCTGCTGCATTGTACTTATAGCTGTAAGTTTCTTTCTCTTATACTTACCCATTCTAGTGTTTTATTGTTTAAATAGAATTAACCATTAGATAGTAGTTTACTTTAGTCATATTAGATCTTCATTAATTTCCATTGAAACCTCTGACTATTACTTACACAGCAATAACAAATATTCAAAGCAAATTTTATATACTAAGAGATAAATGATGCAATTGTTAATAAAAATAATTTAGAGTTGATAAGAAAAGCATGAATTGCATATATTTAAATTCTCCCTAAAATTTCCAGAATTTTAACATCTTGCTACAAATACACTACCTTGTCCAGAAAAACTGGTTGCAAAGATATGGAAGAATAAAAGAAGTAATAGCAGCAGCTAAAAACTAACTTGCACCAATTTCTAACATAAATATTTAGTATGACATTTTGGGTTAGTGAAGCTGATCTGTCCCTACCTTCTCCTAACACTACAGCTGTTTGCCCCTAAAGTCCTTTCTGATAGTCAGGAGACCCTCAAGAACAAAATGCACCACAGTGAGGGAGGGCGGATGCAGCAAAGGAAAAATCAGGCCAAATGATAAGTTAAGATCAACCACAATAATACCGTGCATTCTGTTCACAAGGGTTCCCTGATCTTTACACCAGAACTTTGGAACAAGAAGCAGGCTTCAAAGAGAAGGCTGGGAAACATCATCTCTACCAATTCCTTCTGAAAGTTGTATCCTGATCTGCAGTAGTTTATCTCTAAAGATCAAGAACTTAAGAAGAAACTCTCTGAAAAGTTAGTCAGCAAATGCACATTAACAATGTTGACAAATGTCATTAGTTTTGTTTGAAACTTTACTTCATGTAATTGTTTATTAAAGACTGTACTTGTTTTTGCAAACTAGATCAATGTTAAAGTTCCTTGAAATGCTATTTTAACTCACCTGATTTGTCTGGCTACTTAGATATGGCTCAAAATCATCATCATTTACTGCATCCTTTTGATGAATCGAACCGTTCTGCACTGAAACTGAAACACAATTCAAATTAGGCACTTTTCAGAAGTGCCAGCCTTAAACTTTTAGTTTAAAAAAAGGAAAAAATCACAACACGTTTTGCAAGAATCTGTTCCAAATATCCTAGAACCCAGAAAATATGGTAGACAATTTGTTGCCAGCCAGTACAAAAAGCACCTAAAAACCTAAACTATGCAAGTGTACAAGCAAAATGTTAAGAACATAGGAAAAGCCTCTATGAGACTGTTGCACATACTATTACAGTAGAAATGTGGTAAGATTGGAAGGCTGCTAAGACAGTTGTCCAATGAGAACAAGAACAGTACATATTCAATAGAACTGTATGCAACTAGAAAAACTACATTAACTTTTTCTGGTCAAATAACTTCAGCTGCGTCTGCGGTTACACTCAAGCTGGCATTATTTGAAAGTAAAAGAGACCATTATAGTATATTTCCTGCAGCTCTAAGGACACAAACAGACAAAATTCAGCACTGTAACTGACTGACAGTCTGCAGAAGAAATGTTAAGGCAAGGTTTAGATTGGACATATTTCCATTTTATCCAAAATTGACATTCACCCCTCCCATGGAGGCCCCCCCCCCAGGAAATATTACATCTCTAGAAAGACTAGAGTGGTCTAAATAATTAACGAATGTGCTCACTTTCATGCAGCTCAGTACAATATGCTATTTCTAAAATACTGCATTACCTGAACAATGAAATTAAGATTTTAAATATCTCTTTACCAAGTATTCTTAATTACTTAAGCAATTTTGCTTAAGTTCAACCAAGAAAACCACAAACGGAACACAGGCAAACTATAGATGGACTGCTTATATAAACTCTGTTACAATATTGCAGCTCTATTGCATATTCTCAGGAACAGGAACATGGTGAATGACCACAGCTTTGGCTTTCAAGTCCTACATTCATACCAAAGCTAGAACCTTCCTAACATGTTATGACTGGCTTTTCCAATACTGTGTAAATGTTGTATGCTGTTTACATTGCCAGCAATGGGGTTTTCACCACATTTCATAAAGCAATTCTAAATAATAGTTTACCTGTTACTTCTACTTTTATTTACAAGAGTAATGGTATCAGTTTTCTAAAATGTAAGCACACACCTGTGACTCTGCACTGGTGCAATGAAGCCATACATGACAACCTGTCACTAAACTTTCAGAATAAATGGGTGCTTGTTACTTCTCTAATATTAAAGCTGAACCCAAGAGAGGATCTGACTGTTCAATAATGACATTTTTCATACTGCTGGTAGGGATGAAGAATCCTTCTTAAGCTTCCAGGGTCACTCTACGAGAGCTATCTTCTAATCCACCAAAGAGGTTAAAAGAATTACATTTGAATATTTATCAGTCAGAAAAAAATATTAAATTTTATTTTAGGGAGTACTGTCGATGAAAACAAAAAGGCAAGAAAATAGTGACAGAAAAAAGTCACTGAATATAGCCACTAAGACTTTTCAGCATTAAAAGTCTTACCTTCAGCTCCATCATATCAACTAGGTTGTGAAAGGTAGTCTCATTTACTTTGTAGTCAAACAGGCTTGTATTATTATACTTAGAGAAAAAGCATCTGCCTCATGTACTGCACAACATGTTCATAAACTCCAAGCATCTAACACTGAAGTTCATACCATATTTTGGTTTTTCAGATTTCAATATCATTTAGAAAAAGAAAATCACACCAATGTCCTTTATCAGATTTAGCTCTAAACTAGCAGTGAAACGTTTGCTTCTTCTGCTCAAAATTTACACATACAAGGACCTACAAAGGGCTTCTCAATTCAGCCGCACTCCACACTCTTAATGGTCTTCTCTGTGCAAAAAGTTTTGCTTTCATTTTCAGAAGCCTCTGCTTCCCACAGTTAAGAGAAAAAAATGGAGATGTTTAGAAAGCTTTTGAAGAGGGCTGAAACTATACGAAGACAGAACAGAGCTTTGAGCAGGTGAGCTTTAAATATTCAAAAATCACAGGAAGAACTGCTTATGAAATCCTGTTTTGTGCCACAGGCAGCAGACTCCCTTAAAAAAATGTTTATTTATATCGTGAAAATTTCTATCGAGTATTTTTTGGTATGAGAATTCTCTTGCTTCAGAAAGCCTTTGTTTTGCCTTGGTGAGGAGGGAGCTATGATCTTGTCTCCATCATTCTACACACCACCTGAAGTCACTCCCACATCCTTCTTTACTGTTATGTTTTGTGTTCTCAGGAATATGGGAAAGAGATGGACAAGGAAGACCAAAAGCCACAAATTCTTACATGTGAGGATTTAGAAGTATCACATGGCTCACAGGGAGCAAAAAAAAATACGTTTTTAAAAAATACATGCCAAATAAACAAATGAAAATTTAATTGATTTGTACAGTGCATTCTGAATCAAAAACCTTGATGCAGAGACAAGGGGTGGAAGGGAAAAAACACACTTTAACCTACTTTACTTGCCAGGTACTCGAAAACCCTCTACCTCTGAAGGATCAGCAGAGTCCTTTCTCTTTTAGTTCAGTTGAAAGTGTCTTTGAAATTAGACCAAGGAGGAAATTCTAAGATGGACTCATTGTAAATAAGTCTCATTTTAGTTAATGAGAGCTTACTCTGAGGAAAGTGTTCTCAGGATTGTAGCTCAAGTATGGCTTGGAAAAATGACAGAATCACATATTAGTGTCTCTCCTACAGACTGAACTTGTGCTTTAAAAAGAATGATCATCCCAGCAGCCAGCAAGTTGTCAGGTGGTACAATAAACATTTTGAATATTTAAAGGTCAAATGGTCTACTCAGGGCTACTTCTCCAAAAACATGTACTCCCTTCATCTTGAATTCTTGTATTGCAAAACTGAGGATTTTAACACAAAGCAGTCACAGATACCGTATTTCAAGGTCTGCCTTACTTTCATACCCCTATCTTCTTTAATACTGAGATAAAGCAATGTTGAAGTCAAGGCCCAACTACCATAATTTCCACAGTTAAGTGTTTACACTTTAAAACTGCAATCCTATGCACATTTACATGTGAATAAGCCCCATTAAACTCAGTAGGACTTGCTTCTGAATAAACAAGCTCGCCTGAGATGCAAGACTTTAAGAATGGGGAGAGGGGGATGCATTGCTAGTAGTTAAAATTTTCAGCCAAGAGATAAATGCAGTCAATATTCTCTTTATCAGAACATTAATAGAAGCAAATAAATTTTATGCAGGCAAGAAAGTCAATTCAGTGTCTTTCCTGTAAATTGCTGCTCTTCAGAAAACTGTGTGTGTGTTAAACTGTGTGTGTGTTAAGTGCCGTCAAGTCACTTCCGACTCATGGCGACCCTATGAATGAAAGTCCTCCAAAATGTCCTATCTTTGACAGCCTTGCTCAGATCTTGCAAATTGAAGGCTGTGGCTTCCTTTATTGAGTCAATTCATCTCTTGTTGGGTCTTCCTCTTTTCCTGCTGCCCTCAACTTTTCCTAGCATGACTGTCTTTTCCAGTGACTCTTGTCGTCTCATGACATGACCAAAATACGATAGCCTCAGTTTGGTCATTGTAGCTTTTAGAGTCAGTTCAGGCTTCAGAAAACTATGTGTATTAAAATGTTTTTACTATAACATGCTGCAATGTGCCTTGGTGTATAACAGCAAACATTTTAGAAGAATGATACTAGTAAGAAGGCACTGAGGTGTGATGCTGAAAGATTATAAATCTTACTGGTATCCATTGAATCAACAAGTGCCTACGATTAGGTTATATTTAACAAGGTTTTATCATTCACTTCTACAAATATAGGTTCCTAACCTATAGCATAAGCACATCCCACTTTATAATACACTGCCAATAATTTACCATTACACACACGCTGGCAAAGTATTCCATAAGGAACGGTCTTAATTGCTATAATCAGTCTCTCTCTTTTACTTGAGTGTATATTTTTTCTGCCTGAAAAAGACTAATTCTCATTTTCAAATTTTGCTTCTCCTCAGTTTAGGGCTTTGACTACCATGCAAACTGGAGAACTATTCCAACAATACTCTCAACATAGACATGCTTATTACCTATCCTGCACAAACAAAAATTGAAGGTACATTCTATAGGATGAATCCAAATTATCACTAGCTGAGTGGAATGTCCCCATCTCCCGCTGCAGCCCACTAAGGACCTGCCATTCCCCAATTCTGCAGCTGCAGCAAAGGGATCCTCAAGAACAGCATGGCAATGTAGGATTCTGCAGCAAAAAAAGGGGAACTGGCAAAAATGCAAAAAAAAAGATAAACTGACTTTTACATCTATCCTAATGTATCAACACATGTTTGAATTTGAAAGGCACAGCAGATACCTGACCAATATTCTACTAAACAAAGAAGGGGTCTGTATCATATGATCCCTTGATTACTCATATTTCCTTTGATCAGCAGGATCAAGGTGGTATAAGATACTAAAATGGATGGGAAATTCCAGTTTATAGCAGTAGGCAGATGATTCACTGTCTATTTACACTGATATAGTCATTCATTTCATTAGACTACAACAGTATAAGTTATCAGCAAAGTGGACTGTCTCCAACAGCAACAGTTTAAAAAAACCCTCCTCACTTCAGAGTAATTGTAGATTCACACTCTTTTTATTACTGGGAACCTAAACATGGAAAAATCAACTTACCTTTATTTCCCTGTCCTTTAGGTCTCTGTTAGTAATAAAGAAAAAAAATTAGAAAAATCAAACATGAAAGCCTTTTGTATATATCAAACACATTCACTGATTATGATTATCATTATACATAAATTACTTACAACCAAAACAGTAACATGTTTTATAAACTGAACTAAATACTTTAACCAGAGTTAAGTAAGCAAGTTAGAAGCCACTCAGTTACACATTTTACCACCCAGAAATATAAACCATATGATGTGTAATGTTTGTGCAGCCTTAGGGAGTGTAATTATAGAGAAAGGCTGTTTGCATTTATATGTAAGCTGAATGCCTTATAATACAGTAATTATCACACTAAAAGCCCAGCTAAAAAACAAGACCCCATCAGTTAAAAAATGCTGTTTGTAAAAACACAGAATTACTCCACATTTCATAATACTCCATATTCCAAGTCCTACCAGTTAAGCAAATGAGAAAGCCATCAGACCTACTGCAAGGCCAACTAACCAAAATAAGGAGTAAACAATGACAGTGCCACTTCAAAAATCTTTTTCTCATTAATAAGTACTGAGTTTTAAGATTCAGGATTAAAAAAACAAGTTATCCTCCCCCCATTAGCATGCCACCTGACTTCCCCTTTCTTTCACACCAGACTAAGGTTGCTCTCTGTAAATTATTTTTTTCACATTAACCATTATTACTTTAAACCTGGCAGAATAAAGGAAAACCCACACACCAGTATTAAGGCCAAAACAAATATTATGTTCAGAAGTGATGTCCAGTTTATGTATCAATGAAGACTCAACCTTGCATGATGCAAATCTGTGGATCTGTTGCTATTTTCGTTCATTCCAGAACTCCACTATCAGCTCTTTGCTGAAAAGATAATGTACACAACGAAAAAGAGCAGCCCAGCAGGGTGAGACCGTGAAAGCTCTCTTGGTGAGATAAAAAGGATAATGAAAAAAGCCTCTTAACAGTGAAAAAGCGGCGGAGGAGGGGGGAAAAGAAAGAGGGAAAAAATAGTCAGGCACCAGACTCAGCAGCAAGAAAACAGGTCGGCGACACATGCAAAGGTGGGCAATTTTTTTAAAAAGCGTCTTAAAAAAAAATACTACCGAAGAGAAAGGAGATGAAAAATGGCTGCAAAGGGGCGCGGGGAACCGTGGCAGAAATAAGGAAGGAAAGTGACGACCAGGCGACGAGCAAGGCAGGAAAACCTCGAGCCGAAGGTTCAGGAGCAGAAACTGGAGATGGCACAGGAGGGCTGGATGCGGCACCCAGCCAAGCAGGGGCGACAGGGAAAACAAACAGAAGGCAAGGCCTTGCAGAAGAGGGCCCCGCTTGGGAAAGCGAGCGACATGGCCACTGCGGGAAGGCCCCAGGCCGGGGCTGAGCGGCCTCCAGGCTCGCGGAGGGGGCGGTCCTGGGAACGGGGAGGAGTCCCACGGCCTCGGATGTAGCGGGCCCGGATCCCCGCTATGCCCAGCGGAAGGGCGGGCAGGAAGAGGAGAGGGGCTCAGGGGCGCCCGTGCGGGCAAGGCCCAGACGGTACCTGGTCGACGCTGGTGGCTGACATTCTTTACGGGGGAACCGCGATCCCCTCACCCCGCTTGGACCTCCTCCCCTTAGCTTCCCTCAGGCCGCCGCCGCCGCCTTCGCCGCCTCCACTTGATTGTCTCCGCAGCCCGGACACTCCTGGCCTGGTCGACGCCGCCGAGCGCAACCCGCTGGACGCAGCACGGCTTCCCTCCCCTGCTCCGGGCTCCGCTTTCCCACAATGGCGGACGCGCTCCGGCTCCCACTTCCGCTGCGAGGCTCCCTGACCTTCCGCTCTCTCCCCCTCCTCCACTGACGACGTCGCAGCCGACCTTTCCCTTTCCGCCTCACGTCACGTGGAAGCGAGGAGGAGGCGACCCCGCATGCGCCGGAGCCGCCTTAGGGTGCCCGTATGCTGCCGTTCCGGACGGCCGGTCACAGGCGATTCAAACAGCGCCGGGCGCGGAAGAGGCGCATGCGCAGTCCTGCCTACTAAAGGAAGGGTGGAGTGACGGTTAAATTTTTTTTCCCTTACTCCAGTGTGGAGGTGTGAGAGGGTCGAAGAGGAAGGTACGTGTGGGTTTCCGTGCGGGTTTTTTTTGGTTTGGTAGGATATTAGCGAGGGGCTGTGTGGAGGGATGGCGGCGGGTGATGGAGAGGACCGAGGCTGCCCTGTTGTATTGTGTCGATAATTCCCAACGGGTCGCCGGGTTAGTCTGTCTGTGGTAGTAGAAAAGGGCAAGAGTCCAGGAGCACCTTAATAACAAACATATTTTCTGGTAGGGTATGAGCTTCGCTCATACCCTACCAGAAAATATGTTTGTTAGTCTTTAAGGTGCTCCTGGACTCTTGCCCTTTTCTGGCTTGTTGGGCCTTGCGAGGCCCAAGCAGGAAGCTCGGGTGGAGTCCCTGGTCTGCGGCCTGTAACTCGGGAGGATGCGCGCGCAGAAGGCCCCTTGTGGCCGGGTTTCTCACGCTATTTCTCTTGCTCCTAGCGGGTCGTTTGCCGGTTCGGCCTCTCCGCGTGCCATGAGCCCGACCGACACGAAACGCGCTGGGACGAAGCGCAGGAAGAACAGAAGGGGAAGCGGCCCAGGCCCTGCGAGTCCAGCAGGCGGCCTGCAAGTCAAGTCTGCCGGGCCGGCTTCCTCGGCCGCCGTCTCTTTCTCCTCGCCGTCCACTTCCTCTGTGGCCTCCGCTGCTGCGGCTGCCCCCTTAATTTCCAGTGAGAGCATGGGGAAGAGCGAGGTCCCCAAAAAGCGCTGTGGAGGAACAGTTAACTCTAGGCAAACGCGCAAGCAAAGTCGGATGGCCGCCTCGGCTGTGGAAGTGGCTTCGCAGGTGGAGCCGATCGACCTTGAAGAAAGTGCTTGTGAAGAAGTGGTGGACCTCACTTGTGAGTCGTCAGAACCGGTAGTAGTTGACCTTACACACAACGATTCGGTGGTGGTGGTGGAAGAGCATGTGCGGCGGCAGCGAAATCGAATATTGAGACGCCAGCAGCTTCCCGACAGCTGTGTATTAAGTAGTGATGATGATGAACCAAGAGACAATGATGTTGTGCTAACTAGTACCTTGTCAAGAGAATTGGAATTGCTGGAAGATGGAGTTACAGGCTCGAGGCGTTCCGGTACTGTGAGCTGCCCAATTTGCATGGATGGCTACTCTGAAATTGTACAGAGTGGACGGCTCATTGTGTCAACCAAGTGCGGTCACGTCTTCTGCAGTCAGTGTCTCCGTGATGCTCTAAGGAATGCCAACTCTTGTCCAACTTGTAGGAAGAAACTTGGTTGCAAGCAATATCACCCAATTTATATATGAAGTTTCAGATTATTCTCAGAAGAGTTCAGATTGTACTTCTGAGGGATATTTCGTTATACTTCTGCAAACAAATGATTGCAGATTGTGAATATTGCCCAAATGTAACTTTCCATGAGCCTGCCCTATTAACTGAAGCTCCCTATTGGCTTTGCAATTCATCAGGAACCACAGATGTCCAAGAACAGTAATTACAGCAGCTTGAATGGGAATATCTTTAAGGATAAGTGTCGATGTGTATGTTCAGTACTTGAGAATCATGATAATACCAAGTAAAGCTGGCAGGTGACTAGAAAACCTGCTACTTCATTATATAAATAAATATTATATAAATATGTCTGTATGAATTTGATGCTATCACCATTTGTTATTCCATTTCAAGCTTCCCTTTGCTTGGACATTTCTGGATTTCTAGGAAGACTATTCTTCATCACCATACTTCAGATTACTTTTATTGAAGATACATTTTATTGAAGATACATTTTGATCTGAGTTTGCTTTCTGTTGGAATCACCATAGAAGACACAAATGATATTTGTAAGAAACGCTCAACTTCCTGTAGCCATTGTCAATTGTAAATTAATTTTCTGTTTCTATGTGTTTGTGCGGGGGACTTACAGTAACAAGATTTGGCCCCTGTAATAGATTCATAGTAAAATTATATGTTGAAACTTTTCTCAAATGATATCCTGATGATATCTTCAGTAAGTTTATATTGCTAACTGGTAGACTTGATCTTAAGCGCATGTAACTCAGTCTTCTGTTGAACAAGAATGTCTTCCATATAATATTTAAACTTGGCAAATCATGGCATAATTTTGTGGTTCACTGAGGCAGTGACATAAACCCTAATCTTAAATCTGCCCTGGAAAGAAAAAAATAACAGTGAGAGAAACCATTTAAGTTAAATTCTTGTCATTTAATCCGGTGCAAGAATTTGACATGTGCTTACCTAAACAAATCTTAGGAATTCAATAATATCAAAAGGAGTTTAATTCAGTAGTTGCAGAAATACATGTTAGTTTGCCTCCTTACAGGCTTTATATTGCTTCAGTGTCCTAGAAAAGCTCCTGGAGTGTCCTGAAGGGTTCCCAAAATGTAACGTGAGGTTTTCAGTTTTGAAGGCTTACAAGATTATCCGTCCTTTTGAGCCTCAACACTATAAAGATGGAGTTTTTTTTCCAAAATGGACAGACAGACATGCGGCTTCTAAAACCAAAAGTGCCCCTGTAGCAGCTCGCTGTAACTTCATCGTAATAGCCTGAGTGTGAATATATTGCTACTGTATATGGGACCCAGAGCTGGAAAAGGATACCCCAATAAGAAAATCCATTCAGTTACTTGTTATGCAAGTTAGTCTGCCGCTTGTGCCTGGGAGAGTATCATCCAAAGATGGCAACTTTTGTTTTATCATACTTGTTAAACCATTACAACTACAAAAAGCAGTCACACCTATGATCATGTATAAGTCAGCTAATGTATAGAAAGTTCGTAGCCTATCAACAACATAAAGTAAGACTGATTTTTTTTGCTACTGCACTCATGAAGGAAAAATGTATCCCAGTTCAATTCAGTTTTCTGTTGATTAATGAAATTGTAAAGAAAGGGGCCCAGAAACTCTTTGACTGGCAGTTCATCTGTGATACCACCATAGATATCGGTTTTTGCTTGCAATGGGATGTTAGAATAGAGAATTCAGTTCTCATCTGCAGTTAAGGGTAGGGTTACAAAGTAGTTCCCAAAGTAGCTTATTTTTACCTGTTGCGCTGAAGGCTGCTACAATTTTATTAAGATGTTCTTGTTAAAAAGAGGAGTGCATCAACTAGTTGTCTATAGTAGAATACCTAGCTATAAAACCTGCCAGGTCCCTGGCAAAAATCTCATTTGCTAATGCTCTTTTTTCAAATTTAGAAAGTAGATAATTTCTAGTAGGACAGCCATGATATCCAGCAATGTTCTGGATCTAATTTGAAAGAAAGTTTTTTGTATTCCTCACGGATTAGGACATTAGATTTCTCTTGGTCTGAAGGTGGCTAGTGATATTTATACCATTAGAGCTTGCATATGCAGGCCCCTCTGCAGAATATGATGATTGCTGGGTATTTTCTTGATGAAAGGTGATCAATCAAATCTTCAACCTCAGTCATTGTGGTGGAATTAATTTATTCATTTTTAAATGTATTATTAGGGATATAGTGCCTCAAACCTCTTGTTAAATGTAGCAGAACAAATTACTTCCCAGTCCAACAAAAGTGTTAAATGCTAGAGAATTGCAATTATATATTTGTTCACTGCTCCAAACATTCTTAAGGTTGTTTCCTGCTGACATTTTGGTTATAGAAGGGGGGGCAGCAATCTTGCCTTTTTGTCTTCCTCAGTACAGATCCCTGATCGTCTAGGCTTTTTGTCCATGAGGGTCCTGTGACTCTCTCCCCACCCCCAGCAAGGACTGGGTCACTTCTGCTGTCAGAAAGGTGACAGAATCCTATCTTTTTACAATATTTTGGCTACCTTAGCAGCAATTAAATTGAAGCATAATTGCTTCTGATGTGTGCTTTTTAGCTTTAAATAAAAACTTGTATATGTTTTAAGATTAACTAGAGCTTGTACATCCAATGTATTCTTTTCCCCCTTTCTAATATTTGTTTTCTTCAAGATGTTACTTTTTTCATACCATTTAGATAGTGAAGAAAATGATCATTTGAACGGTGTGGTCTAATATATGGTTATCTTACCCAGTCAATTTTGAAACAGCTTGTAATATGTAAGCGTGACAGTTCAGGATAAAAGAACACAAGTAGAATATAGACTGCAAATACAGTAACTATTTAACAGTGGGTTGATTTTAATGATTTGGGAAGGTGCATCTAAAGGGTTTGAATGCTGTGGTCATACATTTTATTAAGGAAACATTAATGCAATATAATTTAAGTTGATAGTGTATGTCACAAGTTGCCTGTTTTTAAAAAGGGGGAAAGTATGTTTGAAAATAAAAGGCCTGTTAAGACACTGTTAGTCTGCTTACTGCTTGTGGCAAAAATGGCTTCGTATGGAATCTGGCTGCAACACAAAATTTACTGACAAAATTCAACTGCTGCCTGCCTCAACCTACAAGACATCTAGGCATGCAGGATATCAGTGGCTTTGCTAGTTGAATACCTTTCTCATACTTGACACAGTACAACTTAGGTAATATCAGCAGGGTTATTTTCTAAACTTCCCATTTTGCTGAGTAGTACATAACAAGAAGTTTGTTGCAGAATTGACGTTAACTGTGGGAAATGAGCTGTACAGATAATACTAGACTCCCAAATGACCTTGTTAGAATATACTAAAGAAATTAATGAGGTGGACCTTTACTTGTACTAGAATGCAAGAAGTCCATGTACACTCAACTGCACATGGTAATGTATGTTAAATACTATATTTTAAGCAGTACGAAATACAATAGGAAAACATGGGATTGTGTTTGTCACTACAGTGAGTGATATTAAGGTCCTTGTTTTATAAAACTTACTGCAGTGATTCTTTTCCTTTTGTATTGCACTTCACCATGCTGCACCTTATGATAATGGGTGGTATTCTGTGATAAGTCAGCATTGCGTATTTGACAAGATCCTTTTTTCTTGCGAAAATGGACTCTGGAGACCAGATACTCTGTGAACGCATCTAATCCTTATACCAAGCTGCAAGCATGCAGATATGCCCTAAGCATTTAACTGGCTATTCTGTAGAATGTTCTGCAAAATATTTTCTCATGCATTACCTTGTTAGATTAGAAGGTTTGTGGAGTATTCATTTATACCTTTTGCTTTATGATGGATAAACTGTAAATTCCTGTTCATAATCTTTTGCACATATACAACAGTCAGCTCTTTATGCATCAAGAAGAGAATACTATCTAAAAGAACAGTTCTTCACAAATTAGGTGCCCTTTAAATGTTTTCTCAGGCTGATTGACAAGCAGGTTCCATATGGCAGGGAGCAACATCTAAATTATTGATCCTGGTTGTCTAGTTGGCTCACTTAAATGCATCCCTGTATCTGTGGAATTCACTCACGGATAAACAGCTCCCATACAGCTTAAAAATATTTAAATTCATCCCCCATATCTGTGGAATTCACTCACAGATAAACAACTCCCATGCAGCTAAAAATAGTTAATGAGTACCAAAGCTGCTGAATAATAGCATGTCAGAAATACTACATGTAAAACTGTTATAGCAAAACTTTTCCTACAGGTGGGAAGACATCTGATGTCTTATACTGAAATGTCAACTTTCATAAGTTAATTAATTTGAGAACTTTGAGAATTGTTCCCTGGCAGCTATTAGATCCCAGTTAGATACATTTAGAAATTCATTAAATCAGAATATCTTCTGCTTAATAAATCTAATATACTTATAAAGGATGTACTGTTATAGAGGCTGTAGCGCTCTTGTGAGAGGCAAGACTAGAATATAGGAATTTTATGCAAGTAACGATTCACAATTAAGTTTGTTTACAGACTTCCTTTGTCTCAGTTGAGGCTGTACAAATTCATGGTCCTGCATTATAATTCTTCATTGGTATATGTTCTTTTGGATGTGAGTGTTTACCGAAAGTTGTGTGCTAGTTTTTGGGAGTTCTTACTAGTTTTTAAGCACACTGTAGCGCTAACTTTTACAATGGTATCTGCAACTTCAAAAGAACAAAAAAAAATGGAACGATTAGAAATTTGTTTTCAAGGCAACTGAAATTGGCCAAATAAGAGGATGCATGGGTCTAAGGACTAATGTTGCCTGAATGTTTGTCCAATTGTAAATGTATAGTTGATTTCCCCCCCCCCTTATTTAAATGTACCCAGGTATGTATATCCTGCTTCTTTTTGGAATCTTCATAAGGCAAATAAATTTTATTGCAGATTAAAATAAAGCTGTTTGCGTTCTTCTCCTTCCAAATGTTGGACAAGTCCAGGGCTATTCAGTGGCATAGATAGTTGGTTGGATCCAGACTAAATTTTCCCATGGCAGAATGGAAATAGCAATTTAGTCTGGATCCAATCCATTGTGTGTAAAGAGTATAGTTTGCCTGCAATTTTTGGAATTATTATTTGAACAGACCATTGAAGAGTTGGTCATTTGGGAAATAGCTTCTGCTGCTGAACTTTGGTCCAGTTTATACCATCAATAGAATCAAGTGACAGCTTTTGCTGTAGATCAGGAGTAGGCAGAAGGTCACTCAAATAACAAGTCACTCTCCCAGCAAATGAAAGTAGTTCTCTGCCCCCTCCTCCCATGCTGCTGTAATCACTTTTTTTAAAGCTACTGCAGCAATTTCTTTGTGGTGAGAAGAAAAAAGAGGCACACGCATGTGTTCACTTTTGTTCTGGATGGGAAAGTGATGCCACCAGCATCCTTCCCATCTCCTGCACACTTGCATGCCATGCACTGTTGTAGACAGAAAAGCAGCATGCTATTGACTTTCTCACCCTACATCAAAACCACTTGCCTCTTCCAGGGAAAACAGAGTTAACTATTTACAGTTAATTCCAGTGTCGGTCATGGTTTGCTTTTTTTTTAAAGAGCAGAGGAATGGTTTTCACCTGAGCACTGCAAATCTGCTCTGAAACATTGTAATTTTTGTACAAATCACCATTTTGTGACTAGTTCCACCTGCCTGGCTACCATTTTGTGACTGATATCTTATGAGGCTCTTGAAAAAAATTAAGTCGCTCCCTGCTGTAGGCTACTGAAAGGAACTGCATTACTTATTTATTTAAATCATTTTTATTACATTACGTCTTTTGCCCTGAAAAAGTCAGAAGTGTTATTATTTGAAATGTTTCTATGCTGCCTTTCCAGCCAAGGCTGCAAACATTAAAATATTTCAAAACTAAAATATTTGAGACTTTAAAATAAAGTATGTATGAAATATTTTAACAAATTCAATAAAACATAAACATACTAAAAAAAACTCAACCAGGGAGGAGGCCCAATAACAGTTATTGGGGAGGGGGGACAATAAGTCACCACCTGATGGCAGAAGACAATGACAGAGGGAGACCGCTGAATCTCCCTGGGGAGAGGGTTCCTGTCAGGCCGCTATCTCGGTTTCGTTATTGCCTCTGTCTCTGTGCTGTATTGTCTGCCCCCCAAGGTCGCATACCTAGGCCTGGGAACTCAGCTCCTGGGAAACTGTATTCATGCGTGTAATCTCCCGCCTTGCCTGCCTTATAATATCTCCCAGCTAGTGAGCCTCTCAGAGCTGTCATTTTATTCGTTTGCACTGTATGCCTATTTGATCAGTAAAAACCATCTGTTTGGACTCTATATGACTTTGTGGTGATTTCTGGTTCTGTGGGCCAAGGGCTGACATTATGACAGCTCTCACTCATCTTCACCGTTCTCCTAGCCAGGCTGGAGCCCAGGGGGGTTCGCCTGCCACTTGGATGGGAGCTGTGCAGCTCTCCAGGTGATCTACTACCCTGGAGCCCTTCTCAGAGGATCCTACTCTGTTACAAGACTTAATCGCTGAACTTTTCCGGACGACCCGAGAGGTTTGCCGCTTGAGGGGACTGGTACAGGCGCAGTGGCAATCTCTTACAGGACGTCTCTGGATGTTAACATCGGAGGATACTGATGCTCGTTTAGATCTTCAGGACTTGGATCAATTACTGGACGATGCCCGATTGGCGACTGAGGATTTACAAATATTAACTGGACTTTTGGATAATCTTATTTCTCGACAAACTCTTTCTACCATGGCGGGAGCCCCGCCGGAGGGTTTTTCCCTGATCCCGGATGCGGCCAGCTGCCAGGCTGAGGCCAAGCGAGTCGCTATTAGCACCGCTCTTCTCCTTGTGGAATGTACAAAGGACACCCCGGTAGCCACCTTGGCTCAAGTTTTGACCCCGACGTTTGGAGCCGAGGCATCCGCACTGGCGGTTCGAGTACAACCTCTGCTGGGCGGGGAACCTGACCCCATACTCTTGCTCCTCGAGACAGAACTTTTGCCGCGCATTACGGCAGAGGCTGCCCTAAGACTTGAGAACGCCAAAGTTCTTGCGGATCAGCAAGCCGCCGAAGCGGCTAGGGTCGCAAGAGAGAGAGAGGCGGCGGAAGCAGCCAGGGCGGCTGCAGCAAGGATTAGGAATCAGGCGAACGTGGACACGCGCCCCAAGGACTATGTACTGGGACTATCAGGTCTAACTTTTTCCCCGGCGTTTGTCCCGTCGCGTGCGACCCAACGCGCACGCCGTTTGGCTGACCGACGTCGAGACTCAGATGAGTCTGAAGACGAGGATTTATATGGGGATAGCTCTCAATGGGCCACGAGCTTCCGAACCAGTAAGCCTCATCTTACTGGTGGCCCAAGTGAGGAGGTTCATCTTTTACGAGCCCAGAATCGGGAGCTCTCCGACCGTGTTGATCAACTCCAGGAAGTAATGGAACTTATGCTTCAAGAGAACAGGCAATTACAACACACCCTGATAGCTCAGAGACAGCCCGTTCCGATACCGGGTCAGGGGGTACCCGTACAACCACCCGCTAATGTGCCCGCTCCACCCTTGCCTCCTGGAGCTCCTGTTGCTCCTCCGCCCGGACCACCCGTGCAACCGGGTCAACCCGCACCCGGCCCTTGGAAGCAACTCAAATTGAGGACTACGTATGACGGATCTCTTGAGACTTTGCCTTGTTTCTTGCATCAAGTGGACAGTTATATGCGAGAACAAGGTCAACTTTTCCCCACGGAAGATAGCCGGGTGCGGTACGTAGCTTCCCTCCTGACAGGCAAAGCGGCTGACTGGATGGTCCTCCAGTTTGACACCCGCTCTCGTGCGATTCGTTCCCTCAACAACTTCATGACTGCCCTGAGAAGGAGGTTTGAGGACCCCTTCCTGGGGGAAAGAGCCAAAACGGAACTCTTACAATTAAAACAAGGCTCTGCTACAGTTCGGGAATTTGCCGATGAATTTCAGCGACTGGCAAGTAAAATTGTAGGTTGGCCCGAGACCACCCTAATCCATCATTTCAGGGAAGCCTTGCATCCTGACATTCTGAACTGGTCGTACATGCGGGGCGATCCCGATACCCTCGAAGGCTGGATCCTATTAGCCGAGGAAGTGGAAAGCCGCCGCCGCTTTATTTCTCTCGTCCGTCAAAAACACAAGGAGAAAGGCACCCAAAAGCCTCAACCCAAGGCACCACTGCTCGTCCCACGAAATCCCCCACGTCCGCTCCAGGAACGTGAAGCCCGATTTCAGAGGGGTGCCTGTCTTACATGCGGAGAAATGGGCCACTTTGCAGCCGTTTGCCCACGCCGCCAGGAATTATTTCGTCCCAGCACGACAACCCGCGCCCGAGGTCGTCCACCACGCAGAGGCACCGCGGCCACCCGCAGCGCAGCTCCGGGAAGGCCCACACCCTCTGCACTCCATGCCGGGGACCCAGCCTCCCTGCCTGCTTCCAACGACCCCGCCGGGTCTCGGATTACAAGTGCCCCATTGGGGGACAGCTTTCCCTCTTCGGATGAAGAAAACCCTTGGATTTCTCCAGCCTTAAACCTGGAATCTCCCCTCGACTTGTCAAAAAACGACTCCGGTCTGTGGTGAATGGAGCATCTCCACAGACCTCTCAGGATCTTCCTATCAAACCGAATGCTCCTACCAAAATCAAAGAAGTGGACTCCACCGTCTACGTGGATGCAGTTTTACAACAACTTAACGGAGGTCCGCAAATCCCCGTCAAAGCACTAATTGACTCCGGTTGCTGTCGCACTCTCATAAGTGAAGCCACGTTTGCTGCACTCAGAGCCGACTCAGAGGCTTTACCCGCCCCCGTCCAATTTGCTCAAATGGACGGGAGCCAATTCCAGGGGGGTCCAGTTGATCACCGCACCATAGGGGTGGCAATGGGAATTGGTTCCCACTGGGAACAAATAGACTTCACTATAGCCCCTATCCGATTTGAAGTGGTCTTGGGAATTAACTGGATTAAAGGACATAGTCCCAGTATTGATTGGGAAACAAACACTATCTCTTTCACTAGTCCCACCTGCGACCAGCATCGGCAAAACTTTGCTCTGCCATTTCCGCCCGTTCCAGCATTAACCTCTACTGCCCCAGTACCACCAGCTCTACCCGCTGTATACCGGGACTTTGAAGATGTCTTCGACCTTAGGGAATGTGATGCCTTACCCCCCCACCGGGCCTCAGACTGTGCGATTGAAGTAGTGAAGGACTGCACATTAACCAAAAGTAAGATTTACCCTATGAGCGCTTCCGAGCGCACTGTCCTCCGGGACTTTTTGGACAAAAACCTCGCCAGAGGGTTCATTCGCCCTTCGAATGCCCCAAACTCGGCCCCCGCGTTTTTCGTCCGGAAAAAAGAAGGCGACCTTCGCCTATGCATTGACTTCAGAAAGCTCAATGCGGTTACCCAGACCAACGCCTATCCTATCCCATTAATATCGGATATTTTGGGACAATTACAGGAAGGCCGTGTATTCTCTAAATTAGACTTGGTGGAAGCCTACTACCGAGTCCGTATCCGCGAAGGAGATGAACACCTCACTGCCTTCTCTAGCTGTTTCGGAATGTATGAATTCCTTGTAATGCCATTCGGATTAAAAGGGGCCCCGGGGGTCTTCATGCAACTCATCAATGAAATCCTACATGACCTTCTATACCGTGGGGTGGTGGTCTACTTAGATGACATTCTCATTTATTCGAAAACTATGGACGAGCATGTGACTCTGGTCAGAGAAGTTCTACAACGCCTGCGTAACCATCAACTGTTCGCTAAACTAGCTAAGTGTGAATTTCACCAAAGCAAACTCACGTTTTTGGGATACATCATCTCCCACCAAGGTCTTCGCATGGACCCCGCCAAAGTCCAAGCCGTTCTCGATTGGACTCCCCCCACCAACCGTAAGCAAGTGCAGCAATTTCTGGGATTTGCAAACTTCTATCGGGGATTCATCCCTAACTTCGCCCAAGTGGCTCTACCCATTACGGACCTGCTGAAAACTAAGGGAAAAGTAAGCTCGGCTGCCTTGCCCTCCGCAAGAATCCTATGGACCGAGCAATGCCAAGCCGCCTTTCTGGCCCTCAAACGCCTCTTCACTTCGGAGCCGGTACTACGGCACCCAGACCCAAATCGAATGTTCATTGTGCAAGTCGATGCTTCCGATGTAGCCATGGGAGGGGCTCTCCTCCAGCAAGGACCGGACGGTCTGCTTCACCCTTGCGCTTACTTTTCAAAAAAATTTGCACACGCTCAATTAAACTGGCCCATCTGGGAGAAAGAGGCCTCTGCTGTTCATCATGCACTGACTTTATGGCGGCAATTCTTGGAAGGGTCTAAAGTGCCCTTTGAAGTTTGGACCGATCACAAAAATCTAGCTGCCCTCACGGGGTCCCATAAGCTATCGGCGAAACAACAACGGTGGGCGGAGTTCTTTGCTCAGTTCCGTTTCACCCTGAAGCACGTCCCTGGGAAGCAGAACGTTCTCGCGGATGCCCTCTCCCGTTTACCACAATATCCGGTAAAACTCGAAAGACCCACCAACTCTCTGTTCACCCCTATGCAACGTGGGGCCCTACCTATGCTGGCTGTGCAAACCCGATCCCAGCAGCAGCACACCTTCCCTAACTCGCAAGCTCCGCCAGCCCAACCGGCTGCCCAGCCGCCACCGCAACAGACCGGAGTTCCCGCCCCTCCTACCCCTCCGACCGCTCAGCCGCCTGCAGTCTGCGCGCCGCCGCACGTAAGCACTAGCCCTATAACTGTTTCTCAGATCTCCATGACCGACGGGGGGGCTCCCTCCAAAATCCCCATCTCCGAATCCTTTTTAACTGTCCTTCGGGACCAGTGCCTTTTAGAACGTTCCGCTCATACCCTACCTCCTGGTGTTTTGGAACAAGGGGGGTCCTGGTACAAAGACTCAAAATTGTATGTACCCAAGGCTCTCCGGAAAGACGTTTTACATTTAGCTCATGGAGCCAAAACAGCTGGGCACTTTGGGTTTCTGAAGACCCTTCACTTATTGCGCAGACAGTTCTGGTGGGGGGGAATGCGTTCCGACATTGACTCCTTCATCCGCAGCTGTCCCGTTTGTGCCGCTGCGAAACGATCGCAGGGCAAACCCCCGGGACTGCTACAACCTCTTGAAACGCCCAGCAGACCTTGGGAAGTGATTGCTATGGACTTCATGACTGATCTCCCTCTCAGTGGGGGTAAAACTGTGTTGTGGGTTGTTACTGATTTGTTTTCTAAGCAAATACATTTGATTCCATGCGCAGGGATCCCCTCTGCTCAGAAACTGGCCCGCCTCTTCGTGACGCATATCTTTCGTTTACATTCGTTTCCGCGTAAAATAATTTGTGACCGCGGAAGTGGTTTCGTTTCTAAGTTTTGGAAAGCTTTCCTCAAGTTGGTGGGGGTGGAACAGGGATTGTCTAGTGCATACCATCCTCAAACTGATGGTCAAACTGAACGTGTCAATGCTGTACTTGAATGTTATTTGCGTTGTTATGTTAACTACCACCAGGATAACTGGGTGGAACTGTTACCTTTAGCAGAATATGCCTACAATAATGCCATGCATCAATCCACAGGTTTTAGCCCGTTTTTTGCTGTGTATGGACAAGATTTCAGTCCCATCGCTCCTACAGATGATGTAGAGGGGGAGGGGAACCCCGACATTGCCTCCTGGGCACACGCCCTCCGTACCACTTGGCCCTGGCTCGTTAGCAACCTCGACCGGGCCAAACGTAAATACAAAGCGCAAGCTGACAAACATCGCTCCCCCGGGGGTGATCTGCAAGTGGGTGCTTTGGTTTACCTTTCCACCAAAAATCTCCGTTCCACCCAACCGTGCCATAAGCTCAGCGCCAAATTCATTGGCCCTTTCCCCATTACTCGGGTCATAAACCCTGTCACAGTGGAACTGGCTCTCCCCAAATCCTTGAGGCGTGTGCATCCTGTTTTCCACATAAGCCTCCTCAAACCCCATGTTGCTTCTCCACGGTGGCATCCGGACCCACCGCCTGCGCAACCCATCATGGTGGGGGGGGAAGAACACTTCGAAGTCTCCAAGATCCTTGACTCCCGTATTCACCATGGCAATCTACAATATCTAGTTCGTTGGAAACATTTCCCCCCTGCCTATGACGAATGGGTGCGCGCACGAGATGTCTCCGCCCCCGACCTCGTCGACGCCTTTCACATTGCTTACCCGAACAGGCCAGCCCCCTTGCGAACTGGGAGGGGGCCTTAAGGGGAGCAGAATGTCAGGCCGCTATCTCGGTTTCGTTATTGCCTCTGTCTCTGTGCTGTATTGTCTGCCCCCCAAGGTCGCATACCTAGGCCTGGGAACTCAGCTCCTGGGAAACTGTATTCATGCGTGTAATCTCCCGCCTTGCCTGCCTTATAATATCTCCCAGCTAGTGAGCCTCTCAGAGCTGTCATTTTATTCGTTTGCACTGTATGCCTATTTGATCAGTAAAAACCATCTGTTTGGACTCTATATGACTTTGTGGTGATTTCTGGTTCTGTGGGCCAAGGGCTGACAGTTCCAAAGTTTTTGCACAGCCAAGAAGGCCATTTCTCAGCTTGCCACCCATCTAGCCTCAAGCGCCAGGGGCTTCCAAAGATGACTAGAGTGGCAGGCAGTTCTTAAGAAGAGTTGGTTTTATATGCTGACTTTTTCTACCACTTAAGGAAGAATCAAACCAGTTTACAACCACTTTCCCTTCCTCACCCCACAACAGACACCCTATGAGGTAGATGGGGCTGAGAGAGCTCTAAGAGAACTGTGACTAGCCCAAGGTCACCCAGCTGGCTTCATGTGTAGGAGTGGGGAAACCAACCCAGTTCACCAGATTAGCATCCTCTACTCATGTGGAGGAGTGGGGAATCAAACCCGGTTCTCCCAATTAGAGTCCACCGCTCCAGACCACCGCTTTTAACCACTACACCATGCTGGGAGTAGGCAGTCCTTCAGCTTTGCTGGACCCCAGACATTTAGGGCTTTAAAGTTTAATGCCAGCATCTTGAATTGGACCTGGAAGCAAATTCAGAATATGTGTAGATGGAACAAAACCGGAATGATATGGTCCCTGTGACCCACTCCAGTCAGCATTCTGGAAGTAGCAATCTGGACAGTCTTCAAGGGCAGCCCCATGTAGAGTGTGTTGCAGTAATCCAGTGGTTCCCAACCTTTTTTTGACCAGGGACCACTAGGACTTTTTTGTAAACTTTAATCATAACTGTTAGTTAAACATTAAACTTAGAATAATATTTGAATATATATTTTTATAATAGAGAACTTTTAATTGAAAATATTAATTTATTATGGGTTTATAACTTTGTTTCGCGGACCTTAATTTAGTTCTCGCGGACCCCTGGGGGTCCACGGACCCCTGATTGGGAACCAGTGCAGTAATCTAATCTAGATGTTACCAAGAAGTGCACTACAGTGGCAAGATGATCTTTCCCATCCAGGAAAGCTGAAGCTACCATATATTCATCCAACAGGAGGCCCAGGTCCAGCGGTACCCCCAAGCTACAAACCTGATCCTTTAGGGTGAGTTCAACCCCATCTAGAGCAGGAGATATGCCATTTCTTGGGTCAAACCTTTCTCCCAGACACAGACCAGTAGCACCTCTGTTTTGTCAGGATTAAGGTTCCGTTTGTGAGCTCCCATCCATCCCAAGTTTCACTTGCTTCCACAGCATCCCTGGGATCTGCTGAAAGTGGGGGAGAGAGCTGTTTTCTGCATATTGGTGGCAATTCAGCCCAAAGCTCAGGATGAACTTCCCCAGCAGCTTTATGTTGATATTGAAAAGCATGTGGGACAAGATGGAACCTTGCAGAACCCCATAGGCCAAGGGAAAGGTGCAGAGCAGTAGTCCCCAAGCACCATACTCTGAAATCTACCTTCGAGGTAGGACCAAAAGCACAGCAGAACAGTGCCTCCCAGTCCTTGAAATGCAGTACTGAAGGATAACATGATCAATGGTATCAAAAGCCACCAAGAGGTCCAGAAGAATTAACAGGGTTGCACTCCTTTTCCGTCTCCCAGCAGATGTCATCCACCAGGGTGAACAAGGTTGTTTCAGTCCCATAGTCAGACCTGAAACCAGATTGGAATGGATCCAAATATTCTACTTCATTTAGGAATCCCTGAAGTTGTCTAGCCATTACCTTGTTCCCTTACCTTGCTGAAGAATAGTACATTTTGAGACTGGATGGTAGTTATTCAACTCTCTCCTGGGTCCAGAGTATCCTGCTTCAAGGAAGACATTGACTGGTCTGTCAGCCCTCTCCCCTGTAAGATTGAAGTAGCCAGGAGGGGCAAGCAGGTGGTAGGTCTCAACTTTCCAAGGATCCTGCTCCATCCTCAGACTGGACAAGCTGAAAGGTATCCCACACAACTGGACAAAATGGCATCCTGGGACCATCCAGTCTTGTCACCACTAATGTAGGACAGAATTGGATGGGAGAGATTTTTGTCTGAAAGTTGGAATGGATTATTTTATCTGAAAAGTGTTTAGCAAAATGATCGCAGCAGGCTGCAGAGCAGTCCACTTCTTGTAAGCTGGAACCCAAAAGGTCCTTGATGACCCGGAAAAGTTCTGCAAGTCCACACTGTATAGATGCAGTGGTGGTGTAGAGATGTTTCTTTGCCACCATCACCCCCACAGAGTAGGCTTTAAAATGAACTCTAGTTGTCTTGTCAGATTCATCCTGAGTCTTTCTCTGCTGTTGCTCTAGCTGTCTCCCTTGTGTTTTCATGGTTCGCAGCCCCTCAGTAAAACAAAGGGGTGCCTCTCTTTTAAACCTAAGAGAGGGTGCCTAGGAGTGATTGTGTCAATTGCCCGGGTCATTTCCTCAGTCTAGAGGTCAACCAGGGCATCAACAGGAAAGTTATCCATATCAACAGAAAATACCCTAATGCCATCTGAAAACGAGTTGGATCCATGAGGCTGTGGAAGTAGATCATACTGGGTTCAAATCCCCATTCGTGCCATGGAAACTCACTGGATGACTTTGGGTCAGACACACTCTCTCACCCTAACCTGCCTCAGGGTTGTTGTGAGGATAAAATGGAAGAGAGCCTTGCCAACCTGATAAGGAGGGCTTTAAACTAAATCCTATGGGGGTGCGAAGCAAGAATTTAAAGCCTAGTACGATGGCAGAGGAGAACAATGTAAGCCACTTTTGGTCTGTGTTGAGGAGAAAGGCAGGGTACACATGAATTAAATAAAAAAAAATCAGTGATACATGCAGGATCAGTTTACTTAGGATCCTCATGTGATTTCCCATGCAGATAACTGTGAGGGCCAGAGTGCTACTCTGAACCATAAGCACATGGAACAATAGCATGTTAAGAAGAAATCCAGGCAGACCTTACAAAACACTTTCCTTCAGTTAGGGGGTCCTTCCTGAAGTCCAGAAAAAAATTGGTTGTTACTTTATGGCCTCTGTGCATCACACTCAACGGGCTTTGTCCCTCTGCAGAGCCACAAGGGTTGCCAGGCCTCCCACTAAGGAAATTCTTATTGCCCACTGCTCCTCCAAGGAGGAGGAGGAGGACAAAAAAGGACTAAAAACGATGTTGTGCCATGATGTCATTTTCAGGAAAAGCCAAAAGAACCATCAGGTAGTTCTAGGAATCAATTTTTTTTTTAGTTAAAGCCCTCTTTATTGATATAACACTTTATTAAGCTAACAAAAAGTAAATAGCTGATACTTGAGATACTTGCCCCAGTAATTAAAAACTACTCAAATATTGATTGATCTATCTTGCCAAATATTTATTAATCTATCTTGTTCACAAGGTCTGTGGCTGAACAAAAGTACAAGTAAACAATAGATACCTAAAAAATTCTAAGGACTCCAACATGGAATGTGCAAACTTAGTTAATTATCAACTTGGTTTGGGGCTTATTTTTTTACTTGTGTAGTAGGAAAACTTGGAAGTGGTAACTTTTACTGGAATCTGTGGCACAGAAATGGCAACCGAGCCCCACAAATAAATCAAAATATTATGCCACAGCCGGTAGTTTTCAAGTTAGTTTCAAAATACATAAAAGGTTTACAGAAAACATTTCTGCCTGATCGTCAAGTAATCATTAGCTTTATTGGAAGTTAATTGGTGTACCTCTCTGCTGATGACTTCATAAAGCTGGGATCCCAATATAAGGAGGGCTGAGCCCTAACTCACAGGCAGTTTAAATTAACAGGGTTAATTACAGGAAGTACAAGGATTTACAGTGACAGTGCAATTCCAAAAAGAGTTATTCCAGTTTAAATCGAATGAAAGCAATGGGTTAAGACTGGAGTAACTCTGCATAGGATTGCTCTTAAATCGTCAATGATTTCAGCATAAGTGGGCCCAAGCATAATCTTTTTCTACCCAGACTTGTGACACGGGCCCTTGCAAACTTGTGGCACATGATCCCATCCATTCCCTAGTTTCATGAGTTGTGAAATAAACCTATTTCTAACATGTCACAACTATTTCCCATCATAGTAACAAGCTTGCAACTCAGGCTGGGCCCCTTGGACCTGATAAAGTGACCCACTCATATACATGGATAACTTGTATGCCCTTGCTCCTGTGTTCTCAGAAGTAAAACTCGTTTTCAACAGGGCATATTCTTTCATGTGTTTGCATAGACGTTCAAGTAAATTATCACTATAGATTTTTGAGCCTAAATAAATGGCAGATGTATTGGCCAGGATCAAAAATATATGCAATGAATTCCATACACCTATTTAAACTTTGTACTTGTTTTTCATGTACAGCAGCCAGAAGTTTCTAAACATGTGTTAAATCATGCCATGGGGAACATCTTTACAAGGGGGAAAAAGGAAAGGTTTAACTGAGCATATGAAGTCCCTTGAGTGTTGCATTTGGATCTAGTCACTTACTTAAACATGTATCTAAGCAACTAATATATATTTGTAGGCAAAACCTTTGTATTAGAAATATAGCATTGTTTTCACTGATTCTTTGGGAGCAAAGGATGGCCTTGCATGTGGTTTTTGTTTGCACACACATGAACACACACATGAAGCTGCCTTCTACTGAATCAGACCCTTGGTCCATCAAAGTCAGTATTGTCTACTCAGACCGGCAGCAGCTCTCCAGGGTCTCAGGCAAAGGTCTTTCACATCACCTACTTGCCTGGTCCCTTTAACTGGAGATGCCAGGGATTGAACCTGGGACCTTCTGCATGCCAAGCAGATGCTCTGCCGCTGAGCCACGGCCCCTCCCTGAGCATTACACAGAGCATTAGAGACAGTCGACGCAGCGCCCAGAAGAAAATGGCTCCGGCGTTGGGATCAGCAACGCCTCTGGCCGTGACTTGAAACCGACACGGCTCTGAGGGGTTGTGCAGAGATCTCCTGAGATGTCATTTTACACCTACACAGCAGTTGTGTTTTCTTTGGAATTCTTATCTGATATTACAGCTAACACTTTTTAAATTGAAGGGAACACAAAAATTAGCACTTCCATCGAAGGGAAATAACATTTTCCCAGCACTTAAACCACATGCTTTGACAATGGGAAAAGTAATTAATCCTTATCCAGGCTAGTGTGTGCTTTTGTGATTGTGAGAGTGATGTGGGATCTCTTGGTATTATGGACACCAGCAACATTACTGGTGAGCCAAAGACACAACTCTTCCACTAGTATTTAACTTTGTGAGTTTTTTTAGTTACTCTTTATAGGCTAAGCCGTTCCACATTTATAGGACTTTGATGAAATGTCAATATTGAAGGAAAGAAAGAAAGGTCATCCTTTCCCTTCCCCCACCCCCAGTAATGCAAGCATTTCCCCTTGTTTCCTTTGAATGTTGTGTTTCCATTCTGCCACAGAAAACATTTCTCCTGATTTTCTATTTAAGGTAAAAATTGAAAGACTTTTTGTCCATATGATGGTGAGGGGATTTCTGCATTTGAATGAGTCATGCTTTAAATAGACTATCCAAAAGAAGTATGCTTTCCACCAAGCTTAACAGGCCATAACTGAACGGTGGCAGAATAACAAACTACCTAAAGCTTTTCAGAACAGATCTCCAACTTTGAACACAGATACCAGGCAATTCTCTCAACATTTTCTTTCTACTAAACTGGTATGGTAGAGGAACAACTAGCTAAGGTGGATGAATATTGGGATGAAGCTGTGAATAAGGTAATGTAAAGGTAGTCCCCTGTGCAAGCACCGGGTCATTCCTGACCCATGGGGTGACGTCACATCCCAACGTTTCCTAGGCACACTTTGTTTACAGGGTGGTTTGCCAGTGCCTTCCCCAGTCGTCTTCCCTTTACCCCCAGCAAGCTGGGTACTCATTTGGTGAATAAGGTAGGAGGCAGTTAAAGAATACTAATAACCCAAATTTTTCAATCAGTCTGAAAAATTCATCCTTCCAACTAGAAGGATGTTACTAGCCATTATTCCATTTCAAACACAAGGTTTCACAAACAACAGTTCTGCCTCATTTTCCTGGGATTAAAAAAAACGAATTACTGAGCAGACACCAGTCTACATGGAAACCTAATCAAAGCTATTCAGTTGGGTTTACTCCCAGGAAAGTGTTCTTATAATTGCACAGTGACATAATAGGCACAGTTACCCTCTTAGCATTGGTACATCCTAGGCACAGTTACACTTTTAGCAATGTACTTAGCATTGAAGTCAACAGTTTAGGGTGTAACTATGTTTAGGATTGCACTGAAAGTCTCTTAAAGTCAGTAGCTGCAGAATGACTTTGATAACAACTCACATATTTATGGTTTAGTGTCAGTAGCTTAAAGTCAGTAGCTGCAGAATGACTTTGATAACAACTCACATATTTATGGTTTAGTGTATGAATGCAGTGTTTAATTGGATGCACATGAATTATACAAGTGTGTTAATTACAGAAATCAAAGTTAACTATGTAGTGCTGGCTTTCAAAACATTTATATTAATAAAAGGGTTTTTTTGTTTTGTTTTGCTGTCAAGTCACAGTTGACATAGGGGTTTCAAGGCAAGAGATGTTCAGAGGTGGTTTGCCATTGCCTGCCTCCATGTCACACCCCTGGTATTCCTTGGCGGTCTCCCATCCAAATACTTGCCAGGGTTGAGGCTGAGAGTGTACCACTGGCTCAAGGTCACCCAGCAAGTTTCCATGGCAGAGTGGAGATTTGAAACTGGGTTTCCCAGATCCTACTCCGACACCTTAATCACTTCACTATTTATATGATCCTCCATGACAACTTATCATATTCATGTAGCTCTTCTTATTGAACCAATAAATACTTTTCCAAATGAGCTTATGGTGACTTAAATGGGTATTTTTTACAAATTCTGACAAACTATTTTGTCACCTCATATTGTCTCTTTTTTTTTCTTGTGAAATGCCCATGAGCAGTATAAGTTCCAGTTTTGTGTAAGTGCCCTCAAGTCACTTCCAACTCATGGCGACCCTATGAATCTATAGCATCCAAATCACTATCCCTCCAGAATGTAGGAGGGTAATTTTCTTCTACTCACTTCTTTTGTATTTGAAATGGCTTCAAGATGTCCTAAGAAGGTATTGGCTCAGATAAATCTATTAAAGGAGTATCTGGAATTTTTGGTACCTTTTTTTTGGGGTTAATGAAGCACTACTATTGTTCTTATGTATTCTTGTTGTCTTTGAGGATTTCGGCAAGGGTTTTGCATACAGCAAGGAGGAGACTGCAGTAGTTTTGAGAGGGCCTTGGGGGTAAATGCAATGGCTACATAGCCACTCCCAGTTTGATAAAATTAGAGATGGTAATTTTGGGGAGTAAACTAAAAGTATTAGTTTCCAAGAATGAAGGTTGCTAGATAGGTGGTCATAATATTTTAAATCAGTTGATGTTGGGTGTAAATTCAGAAGGCAAGCTAGGTATTCCTTTATTAGCCATTTACTATTCCATTTGATTGTTTTCCCTCTAAAGCGATGGATATCTAGCATAATACGACAATTGTCAGGTGCAAAAGTGAGTTCTTTTTTAAAACTCTGGATTTCTCCTTTCTTCATTAGGATGCTGATTAAAACTAAATTTGATAGATTGTCTATTTTATCACACATTTTATTTAAGGTATCAGCAATAAGGAGAGTTTACAACCCCAACAGACTCAACATGAGTCAACAATTTTTTTTCTTTATCACTGTGTTGTAGTGAGTTCTGCGGAGTATTATAATTTACAGCTTCCTCCATCATTAATTGGTCTGTCAAGAAATCATGGACACTTTTATCCTTTTGTAGGAGAGATTGATCTAAGGCATTGTGAGTGATTTGGGTGGTTTTCAGAAGCATAATTAAGACTATGAGGGTCTTCTGCCCGACCCTATGAATCAATGTCCTCCAAAACATCCTAATAGCCTTGCTCAGGTCTTGCAAATTGAGGGCTGTAGCTTCCTTTATAGAGTCAATCCATCTCTTATTGGGTCTTCCTCTTTTCCTGCTGCGTTCAACTTTTCCTAGCATGATTGTCTTTTCCAGTGACTCTTGTCTTCTCATAATGTGACCAAAGTATGATAGCCTCAGTTTACTCATTTTAGCTTCTAGGGTCAGTTCCAGCTTGATTTGATCTATAACCCACTATAACCCATAATCCACAGTATCCGTAACACTCTCCTCCAACACCACATTTCAAAGGAATCTACTTTCTTCCTATCAGCATTCTTCATTGTCCAGCTTTCACAGCCATACATAGTAATAAGGAATACAATGGCATGAATTAACTTAATTTTGGTTGCCAGTGGCACATTCTTACACTTAAGAATCTTTTCTAGCTCCTTCATGGCTGCTCTTCCCAGTCTCAATCTCTTTCAGATTTCTTGACTGCAGCCTTCCTTTTGGTTGATGATGGAGCCAAGGAATAGAAAGTCTTGAACAATTTCAATTTCCTCATTGTCAACCTTAAGTTAAGAAATTTTCCTGTAGTCATGACTTTTGTCTTTTTGATGTTCAGCTGTAGTCCTGCTTGGGCGCTTTCTCTTTTAACTTTCAGGAGTCATTTCAAGTCTTTGCTATTTTCTGCCAGTAATGTAGTCTCATTGGCATATCTCAAATTGTTAATGTTCCTCCCCACAATTTTCACTCCACCTTCATCTAAATCTAATCCATCTTTCCTAATTATATGTTCTGTGTACAGATTGAAGAGATAGATAAAATACATCAGAGTCCTATACTGTTGCCTAACTTGCCTAAAACCTTTGTCTAGTTACCACACCATGAAAACCAGTTTTCAGGATGTTGCAATTACTGCTCTTTTCATACTGGGCTATGCTTGTGATTTTCCCACCAAAATATATTCAGATTGTGCAAGTCGATATATTTCAGCCTTTACAGAAGAGTATTATTCATGTTTCAATGTAGTGTTATATTTTCACCAATGCCACATAAAACACTTTACTAGAAGTTTTACATCATTGTGCTCCACAGATAGGAAACCATGTGAATCAAAGGAATAGACACAAAGAAATATGTGCAACAAATATAGGATTTGTTGCAAAATTGCTTCTCTGATTTTCAGTGGTGGTTGTGAATGCCAGGAAATCTGAATTAGTTAGCATCTTCAACATGTGGCTGCTTGTGCAGCAGAAATCTTGACAAGTTGCTAAGGCAGCAGAGAATTTTAAGTATGACTCCCAGGGGTATTAAGTAAAGATGGCCAGACTGAGCACACAGTTTTAAAAAATTGTGAAACGCACAGCTGTGGCATACTGAAAAACATGGTAGCGGCATTTTCAACTTTTATTTGATCCTTTTCTCTGCCTTTTTTTCCCTTGAACACAGCAATTCTTGAATGAATAGCCTCTTAAGCTAGCAAACTACTAAACATTTGAGTGGAATGCAAAAGTTGCTAAATAACTTGTTCGGTAAAAACGTTCCAAATCAACAGTTTAAGAATAAATTGAAAAACAGCACTGCACACTTCCCTTACATGTCCTATTCAACTGAGGACTGAACTCTACAAATCAGAGAAACTTTAGAATTTGCAAAGCTTCTTTTAAGAGCGGAAATACCCTGGTTTGCACAAACGTAATCCATATTCATCCTGTGTGGGATCGTGAATTATCCAAAAGGATAATTTGGAATCTATTTCAGCTATGCACAGAAAAGGTGGGGGTGCCTTTGTTATAGCCATCTTGATTGGAAGTGGGATAGTGTGATTACAATAAATGAAGAATCTCATCTGGTACTTAATTTCTATAAAAGGAGCATCCAGGGCTCAGGTTTACACAGCCCTTTCTCTAGGAAACCCTCCTCCATGATCCCAGATGCAAGATAGCTATGGGTATGAGCTGGTAAGGGAAAGCTGCTCTGTGTATACTGAGATGCATTCTTTTTATTATAAGTAAGTAAGTAAATACATTTTATTTGAAGCTAATATGCCAGATAAAACAGATTATTACTACTATGTCCCAGGGTATGCATGGATGGATGGATGGATGGATGGATGGATAGATTTAGGTATATATTGATATCACACCATCAGTGTGCATGTTGCCGCACAAAAATAGCAGGACCACAGATGCCTGCCCCCAAGAAGTTAGATATATATTTAGATATAAATATCTAACATTTGACACAAATTAGATTTGACAAATTAGATTTGACAAACCTAACATTTGACACAAAGGAGTGTACACGGGAAAATTACGCTGGCACGTCTGGAATATAGTGACATAAAACAGGTGTTGGCACAGATCCTGGCGATTCCCAGCTCAGGTTAAATCTCTCAGAGGCCATTTATAGACGGGCGGTTTTGCCTTGGATTTGCTGCTATCTAGATGCACGTTTTCCCCCCTCCAAATCCTCAAAACTCAAAAATAAGCGCCCAGGAATTTTGAGAACGCAGATGGGAAAAATTTGCATCTACACAGCAGCAAATGCAAGGCAAAACCTCCCGTGCATAAACGGCCTCAGCGATCCTGAATACGCAGCCCTGGTTCGACAACTCCCCTCCTTGCCAGGGGTCAAGTGGTTTAGTCCACTAGCAGCGACCAAGAAGGTGTGAAGGTACGGATCTTTCGGGCAGCGCCTTTGAGCAGCCCGCGGGCTGGTCAGCCAATGGCGTGGCCCTTCGGCTCTTGGCCTCTCCTTGCCCAGCGGCGGCGGGGGGGGGGGCGCCCCTTCCCCACCCACGGTCATTACGTCAGTCGGGGGACCCGAGCCGCAGGCAGAGTTCAGGCCGGCGGGGCGAAGGAGCGGGAGGGTCCGTCTGCCGGCTTCCTGGCTGCTTGCCAATGGGGCGGCGCGGGCCCGACTTTGTTCCCTTCCCAGCAACTTTTGGCAGCAGGTCGGTGTGGTCCGACCAGTTGCCGCGGCTTGCTTTGGTGATGCAAGGCAGCGCGAAAGCCGGGCCCGGGCTCCAGCTGAGCGCGCGCCGCGGGGCACCCCCAGCTTTCCTTCTCGGGGCCCCGCAGCAGCAGCAGCAGCAGCAGCAGCAGCAGCAGCAGCATCGCCATGAGTCCCGAGGAGCCGCCCGCCCTGCGAGGGAACCCCAACGACCTGCCGGACGACGCGCCCGTCGTGAGAGCCGCCGTGGCTGAGCTGCGGCGCCGGGCCGAGGCGGAGCACGTCCGGCCCTGGCCGCTCGCCCTCTCCGACGCCTTCCTGGCCCGCTTCTTGCGGGCGCGAGACTTCCAGGCCGACCAAGCGTGGAAGGTAAAAGGGCGCGCGCGAGCGAGCGAGCAAGGTCGCCCCCGCAGGGCTGGCGCGCGGGGAGTCCGCAGCAAGCAGGCTGCGTGGGAGGTTTTGCCTCGCCGTTGCCGCTCCATTACTGGTTCCCAACCGGGGGTCGGTGAGAACTGAATTAAGGTCCGCGAAACAAAGTTATAAACCCATAATCAATTAATATTTTCGATTAAAGGTTCTCTGTTATAAAATATATATATTCAAATATTATTCTAAGTTTAAAGTTTAACTAACAGCTATGATTAAAGTTTATTTTCAAATTCTCTGCATTTTTATTTTGAACCTTGGGGTCCCTGCACCGAACAAAAAAGTCCTAGTGGTCCCTGGTTGGGAACCAGATGGAAGGTAGCGTGGTATAGCCTGATCTCATCAGATCTCAGAAGCTAAGCAGGGTCAGCCCTGGTTGGTATTTGGATGGGAGACCACCAAGGAATACCGGGGCTGATGTGCAGAGGAAGGCACTGGCAAACCACCTCTGTTCCTCTCTTGCCTTGAAAACCCCCAAAAGGGGCTCGCCATCAATCGGCTGCGACTTGCTCTGCATGGGGGCTTATTTTGCAGTTTTGAGAATTAGGGTAGAAAAAATGTCCATCTAGAGAGTGTCAAATCCAAGGCAAAACTAAATGGCCAAGGCGCGCCTTCATGCTCTAGGTCCCTAGGGATTGCTCCTGGGCTCTCTTGGCTGAAGGATGGGGGCTCACAAGAGCTGCTAGGCGCCGAGCCCGTGGACTCTTCATGCCCTGCTTCTGCCTCACTCGAAGCGCCCTCCTCTCCCTGTGCCGGAATATCCCCCCAAGTGCTGATAAAGGAGCTCAGAATGCAAAGAAAATTGTGGCTGCTTCACAATGGGGAAGGGGGTTCACCAGCTGGTAAAGGACTCCCTCTGGCTATGGCCTTTCTGTCCTGACCTGCCCTTTCCTCTGAATGGAGTGTACTGAACTCTCTCCTTCTTCATTTTATCTTGCCAAACACCCAGGTAAAGTAAATTTGGCGGCGGTAGACACTGACTTGCTCAAGGTCACTCGATGAATTTAATTGAGCAGAGATTTGAACCCTGGGCTACCCAGTTTAGCATTAACTGCCACACCAGCTCACAGTCCCCTTATCTTTTTAATCCTTTCTGTGTAATGTATGAAACCGATGAGAAGGAACATGAGGTCCAGATGTGGATTTTTCTTTTCACGGTAGGGGAGAAGTTCACTAAGGTTTTGCTGTAGACATGATACCCTTTGTATACAGCACCTTTGTATACAGCAATACAATAAAGCACCATGGGAGAAGCGCTAAACCCCCTCTTCTTTCCCCATGGCCCAGGTTAGAGCCCATGGTGCATTTTATCTGTGGGGCTCTCCTGATCATGAGCAAACAGGAGGCTGCTGGGGGAAAGGAAGGTGGGAAAAGATTTGCTGTCTCCTCCCCCACAAGTTCTCCTGCTGGGTGACAACCTATGGTGCTCTTCAATACCCAAGGCCTGTGAAAGAGAAATATGCTTATCCAGGAGAAGATTTAAGTCATTGATGATGGGTAGAAGTGATAAGTTGTAGGTGACTATCTATGGTGTTCTGTAGTTACCTTCTTTGGGTCTGTCTTTACTGGGCAGTTATCATAATCCCAAAAATGCTTTTTGTAAATCCTCTAGGTGAGAGTCCCTATCTGAGGGACTGGAACAAACACAATTGTAATGTAATGGTTGCTTATAGACTATGGATTGTTTTATACGTTCCAAATGGCAGCTGGAAGCATGTAGATATGTTCAACAGTCTCCCATAGCCTCTCTCCCTCTTTCTGTCTCCCTTCATTCCAATGCACCACTACCTTCCCACACATACTATCTCTTCTCCTTTTTCTTTCTCACTACAGATGAAATGTGAGAGCCAGTGTGCTATATAGTGGTTAAGAGTGTCATACTAGTATCTGGAAGACCTAGGTTCAAATCCCCGCTCTGCCATGGAAGCTTGCTGGGTGACCTTGGGCCAGTCACACCCTCTCAGCCTAACCTATCTCACAGGGTTGTTGTGATGATAAGATGGAGGAGAGGAGAACGATATAAGCCACTTTGGGTCCCAACTGGGGTACAAATGAAATAATTAATTAATAAGCAAACAAAGTGGGTTTTCTGACAGTTTCTTCCCAATAGGCTGTGAGTATGCAATGAAAGATTTATAGAAGCAAAGGATATTTTATTGATATTTCATGGAGGAAGAGAAGTGGCTGGAAGATTGTCTGCTTTTCCTTTTCCTCAGTTCACCTGCTCCTCCTGGAAAGGCCTCTCAGGGACTGCATTTCCATGCATTCTGGCCTCAGGTGCTGAATATTCCTGGCAGTCTGGAACTGGCACGAAGACACTAATTCTGAATCATTTAGAGAGTAAAGTGAATAGGGTGTTGATTGCTTTCGTGGTTTTATTTATTTATTTATTTATTTATTTGGGAAACCATGGAAGTCTCTACTTTTGGCAAAGATCCTCAACTTGCCTGTGTGAAAATCTCCCAGTATAATATAAAAGGAACAATTGCATAATATCAGCACTGGTTGCCTAGACATGATGGCTTACTTACCTTCAGTCCATACTGAAGTATTTTTTTCCTTGTTAGAAAAGCCATACATGTGCAGGCATGCCGGCTTGAGGGCAGATAATAGCGAAGACTTGAAATGACTACTGCAGAAAGTAGTATTCAGCATCTGATTTTCTGTTTGTGAAAACTAAACAACTGTCTCCACTCCAAGACAGTGCCCCACTTCACCCCACTTCACCCCAGGGAGTCTAGCAATCCAAAGAATGTAACTAAGAGTTATAATAATACCCATATCAATCTTACAAGCTTAACTTGAACAGCCGTCTTTGGTGACAATGTAGTACCTCTGGATTGTACTGTGACTACAGTTTTAATATAATCTTCAATAGGAAGGTCACAAATGAGGTATTTTTGCGAAGTACATGATGGGGAATGATCTTTGCAGTGTATATTGTCTAATGTAAAGTGTTTGCAGTTGCACAGTTCTGCCCTTTGCAGATAGCCACAAGTTACTGAGGAAAAGCGATCATAGAACTAAACTCAAATTCTAGCAGCACCGTTGACTTTTAATCCATTAATTCTAATTCATTTGATTCTAATTTTGGGACATGTTGAAAACATAGTGATTATAATAGTCAAATCAGTGTGTATAACTGCTGTTTTAAATAAAATATAAAAGGTGGATCTTTTAGGTAAAGAGAAGGACTCGGTAGGAATCTCTGTCTTTGACCTATGGATGAATGGGGATTACATTCAAGCGAGGGGGATGGAGTTATTCCTGCTGAGTCCCTCTTCTAGGGAAGTTGCAACACTGGTTCAATCACTTTGTAAAGGCCTGTCTAATGTGATGCAGGGCGCCACAGCTTTGTGGAACATGAAGATAAGGACGTTATAAGCATTTTATAATATTCTTGGGACTTGCTGGAAATATTAGTCATGTGGCATACAAGGCCAATAACATTTATTAAACTGAAAAGCCAGGAGGGGTTGTTTGTTTTTGAGTATAAAGGTTTCTTCAAAACAATTCAACATACTCTGGGAAGAGGGGGAATGATGTTAGAAAACTATATCTCTTTTTAAAATGAAGAATGGTGTTAGTTACTTAGGCAAACGAGAATGCCTAGGATTAACTATGTTGGTGGCTAAAATGATGCCAAGGAATAACTATGTTGATAAGTGAACAAAGTCAAATTTGTTGTTAAGTACACCTGTACAATGACACCAGTGTAACATTTCTTGAGGGAGAAAAATCATGCAACTCCAGGAGTGCTTTAGAACAGTAAACGACAAAAAAATAAATGGAATGAAAAGTTACAAGAAAGTTGATATGGACCCAGCCCAAGACTGTCTTTCAAAGGTTAGCGTTAGTGCAGAAAATGCCCTGTGTCAGTGCCTCTTAGGAGAAAGATATAAAGTGAAAAAGAAGCTTGTTTAATTTCTCCATGGTTCACTGGATTTTATTCTCAGTTGTTACTTGTTTGCTATTTTGCATTATACTCTTCCTACTAACAGTGCAGTCCTAAAAGGTGTTACACCCTTGCAAGTCAATTGAAGTAAATGGGTTTAGAAAGCACTGTTAGTCATTCCAGAAAGCACTGTTAGTCAGTTTTGGCTGACTGAAAATTAGAATCATAGAGTTGGAAGGGACCACCAGGATCATCTAGTCCAACCCCCTGCACAATGCAAGAAACCCACAACCATCTCCCCCCTGCACCCCTAGTGACCCCCACTCCATGTCCAGAAGATGGCCAAGGTGCCCTCCCTCTCATCATCTGCCTAAGGTCACAGAGTCAGCATTGCTGACAGATGGCCATCCAACCTTTTCTTAAAGAGGAGTGCTCACCAACTGCTGAGGAAGACTGTTCCACAGAGGAACCGCTCTAACGGTTAGAAAATTCTTCTTAATGTCTAGATGGAAACTCTTTTGATTTAATCTCAACCCATTGGTTCTGGTCTGACCTTCTGGGGCAACAGAAAAAAACTCAGCCCTCCTCTATATGACAGCCCTTCACGTACTTGAAGATGGTTATCATAGCCCCTCTCAGCCTTCTCCTCTTCAGGCTAAGCATACCCAGCTCCTTCAACCTTTCCTCATAGGACTTGGTCTCCAGACCCCTCACCATCTTTGTTGCCCCCCGCTGGACACGTTTCAGCTTGTCTACATCCTTCTTAAATTGCGGTGCCCAAAACTGAACACAATACTCTAGGTGAAGTCTAACCAGAGCAGAGTACAGCGATACCATCACTTCGTGTGATCTGGACACTATACTTCTGTTGATATAGCCCAGGATCCCATTTGCCTTTTTAGCTACTGCATCATACTGCTGACTCATTTTCAGTGTTTCATAATTCAGTTCAATAAATTTTAAATTATGGGCTTTTACCATGTTCTATTAAATTCACATTTAAGTTTAAAGCAGGTCATTTTGACTCCTTTGCAAAATGCAAGATCAAGAGGGAGGATTCAGTAAGATTAACAGTAACAAAATTAAATAGATAAGATATACTTGCACAGATAAAATTCAGATTTTTTTTAATAAGAATTGTTAACAATTATGAAATTGCTGTTTTAAGATCAGTTCAAAGGAAGGGAAAAAAACACAGAAAAATGATCTTCAGAATCCACATTCCGAATTATTTTCAATATAACAATGTAAATATTTAATGGGAAAGATAACCTATGGTTGTTATGTTGTATTATTTTGGTTTTATGTTTGTATATATGTCAGAGATATAAAGACCTGTCATACAAGTTTTTTCATAACTACAATATTTTCCCCGCTTGGCTTTTTCTTTTCCCAGTTATTGAAGAACTATAACAACTGGAGGGCCGAATTCCCAGAGTTAAGTGCAGATCTACGGCCTTCCTCCGTTTCCGGACTTCTGAATGCTGGTTACCACGCAGTTCTAAAAGAGAGGGACCCATCAGGGAGTAAAGTTATAATTTATAGAATTGGTAAGTAGCTTTTGTTATAGATTGCTCTCATTTAAAGGTGTATACTTTTTATCTAGGCTACAGGATTCAGGCCCTCTCCTATTATGGAATCATTCTGTTCTGGTCAACATTTCAGGTACTTGCCCTTGGAAATTTAGTCAGTGGGCTTAGAAGGGAGTGATGTTGATTAGGATTGCACAGTAAGGTCACATATAGTGATTGCATTTGGCAAGGGCACTAAGGTGCAACTTCTGCTATTTGGTGAGACATTGTAGACGAGTCAGAACTTTAATTCCTCTTCTATACTGACAGTCACAGCCTTTCTAGCTGGAGTAAAGGCGAAGGCGTTTGAAACACACAGGTGAGGGGACAGTGGCTGTCCATGTACTGCTGGGGGAAAACACTATTCTCCTAGCAACAGTATTTGAAGTAGTTACTGCTTGAAACAGAGGTACTTCATGGGTAAGTCAGCTAGGCTGTCTGCAACAAACAAGCAATTCTAGTAGATAAGGGTATGACATTAGCCAGAGATGGTGTGTAGGGCTTTGGGAGAGGATTAATTATTAAAATTCTTATGGCTGACTGGCACGAAAATCTTCATTCTGATGATTTAGAATAAGTTTGTTGAAGATAAAGTAATTAATTTAATATGAACATGATTTTGAGATACATGAGATATTTTAAAAAGTCATTTTATCTTCTGTACTACTGTTTTATTGTGCAATTTATCCTCATAGCTAGTTCATATCCCAGTTAAGCTAAGGAACTAGTTTTTTCCCCCTCCCAGTTTATTCCTATTGGCACCAGTGGGAATGTGCATTTATTTTATGCATGCCTCTTCTTTTTGTTCTTTAGCACAATGGGACCCAAAAATGTTCACAGCATTTGATGTGTTTCGTGTAAGTCTTATCACATCTGAACTTATTGTAAGAGAGATAGAGACACAGCGGAATGGAGTCAAAGTTATCTTTGACCTCCAAGGATGGAGGTTTGCTCATGCATTCCAGATCTCTCCAGTGGTGGCCAAGAGGATTGCTGCTGTGCTTACAGTAAGTTTTGATGCTTGAAAAAAAGCAGAATGTGGTAAACACTTGCACACCTTTTTACAGACTGAGAGAGAAAGCAGATGAATCCCATGCTTTCAGTGATGTTTGAATGGCGTTATTCTAGATTGCTTTAGCAGGAAAATCAACAGAAGGCAGAATAGCAGGTTTTATTATATTAATTATATATTTATACCTCACTTTTCTCCTTAATGGAAAAATTCTCCCCTTCTCCATTTCACAGCAACAATCCTGTGATGTCGGTTGTGTTGAGAGGGTAGCGCTAGTCAACCAGTGAACCTCTGTAGCAGAGTGGGCATTCAAACCAGGGTCTCCCAGAACCTAGCCCAACACTCTAACCAGTATACCAGATTGACTCTCATCATTGGCCTCCTTGTTGAGCATACTGTCCTTTTGAAGGCCAACCTATATGAATGTGGTCCTCATAATGATGAGGCTATGTTCTTTCACTATACTTAATCTATTGTCTTGTTTTGTTTTTTTCTTGACAGGATTCCTTTCCACTAAAGGTTCGTGGCATCCACTTGATTAATGAGCCTTTATTCTTCCATCCAGTCTTTGCTCTAATTAAGCCCTTTCTTTCTGAAAAAATCAAGGCACGGGTCAGTGAATGCAAATATCTATTCTGTAAAATTCTTATGTTATTATCTCAACATTTTCTTTTGTTTCTAGACAAAAAAAAGGACATGTCATGCTTTTCCAGTGATGTCCATGGATTGGATCTGAAAGTCATTTTCTTCTAGCCTAAGTCAGTCTCAGCCACCAGTGGGAGAAGGGAAGCAGTTTTCTCCAATTCCCACTTTTCACTGGAATCCTCTGAGCTTCTTAAAATGCTGCTGCTGGGGAACAGGGGGACTCTCAGGAATGGCATGAAGAATGAAGTGGGGTCTGTGATGGGTGGGACTGGCAAAATCTGTCTCCTTGTACTGGTGGAAAATGACTTTCGGATCCAAACCCCTAAGCTTTGTATTTTCATGAAGGTGGGTTCAGATACAAGTTCACAATTATATTTTTTATAAGTCACATTTGTATTCTGCCCTTCCTCTAAATAGCTCATGGTAGTATTTGTGGTTCTTTCTCTTTTCCATTTTATCCTAACATACCTGTGAAAGTGAGGGGCCCAAGGTCAACCAGTGAATTTTATGGCTGAGTGGATATTTGAACCTTGGTTTCGCTGGTCATAGTCTGACACATTAACAACTACATCATCCTGGCTAATGCCACATGATAGGAAGACATACATTCTAAAGGGCCACGTACAACTAATGTACTAACCTATAACTCATGAAGTCAACATGCCAATGTTTTAAAGTACTATTATTCATTTGTTTTCATGAATAATATTAGCTACTAGGACCAGCTTGCAAGGGATCTCAGCAAAAACATCTTTATCTAAAGAGGAACCTTCTGCAGGGAACTGTATCTAGTTGAGTGTCACCTGAACCATATAACAGAAAGAAACTGTTCTCAAAAACACTTGTGTCAATAGGATGCTACATAAAGATATACTCTAAAAATGCAGTGTATATAATGCAACCCTAAGGCCTAGTTGATACTATCATCCTTCCATTAAGAGGTTGATCCCATCCATCACAGCAATATCTCCTGTCCCATGAGCGCAAGTCCCTCCTTACCTTCAAGTCTGACAATAACATACTGTACCCAGCTAAAGATTTTAAATTGTTTCACTTATAGAGGGTTAGATTTACTTATAAGAGTGCAGGGACAACCTGAATCTAACACGGGGTTCTATGGCCGTCATATCTAGTTTTCTCTTTAAATTTAGCACTATCTTGCAGTTTTAATAGGGTTGCCTGCAAAATGTTCTCGTGAATTTGAGTATATATTTTGGTTTTCATATCTGACACTTGACTTTTCACTGCTTCCATTGCACAGTGTAGAAACAAAAGCATTTTGACATGCAGAACAAACGGTGCAAAAATGTAAACACTTCTTCTCATTGCAGATCCATATGCATGGGAGTAACTATTTACAGACTCTCCAACAACATTTTCCCAGGATTCTCCCAAATGAATATGGTGGTGAGGCGATCTGTATGGAAGACCTCTCCCAGGAGTGGACTGACTTCATAACAGAATCTGCAAGTTATCTTCAGAGCATTTCTCAATGCCCATAGAGCAAACCAGTTCTGGAGGGAACACAGTCATTTGATATTAACCTAAGAAAACGGGATAATAATTGTTCATTGTTCTGCATTACTGGACCTAATCTAAAGTTTAAGGTAGTTTCTGGCTGATAAAAATGTGAGTTGGCACAGAATCTACAAAAGTTAATGAAGCCAAAGAACTGAAAGAGTAGAGTTGGCAACCAAATGTGAAATTGGTTTTGGACCACGATCAAATGTTTTGATATCAGAATAAGCTTGCTAGAGAAGCAGTGCCCTGTTTGCTGCATTCTTATTTTAATGTGAAGAAGAGTACAAGTAAATCTATATGTTGCAGCTAGTGGGCATGTATATTTTTACAGATGTTTATCAGCAACTTCTAAAGGGCTAATTACAACAACTACTAACATGTAGGCTAAGACCATAAAAACTGCCTATGCTGGATCTAACCAAAGACCCATCTAGTTCTTCCAACAACGGCAAAAAAAAATTCCACTCGAAAGCTTACAAGCACAGCAGGATAGAGACAGCCATTACCTGTTACTTGCCCCAAGTATTCAGTACTGCCTTTGAATATGGAGGTTGTATTTATTTCTCATGGCTAATAGCCATTGATAAATCTATACTCCATGAAGTTGCCTAATCCTTTTAAAAGCAATCTAAGATATAGATGGTCTTGGTTACACATCCTGTATGTGCCTTGTGCACAGTACTTATCTTTTGTCAGTCCTGAACTTACTGGATCAATGAGGAGTACTGGAAAGGAATTACTTGGTCTACAGTAATATCTCGTAATTTAGTTAATCATACAGTTATTGTTTCATGCTGTGGGTTGACAAAGGACTAACAGAAACTGCACAGAATATCTTGATTGCAGAGCAGTAATTTGTCTTGGGACTGTGCTTATTTGTTGCTAAAGATATACTTACTACTTGCTGCAGGAAGATTACCTGAGCTTGAAATGATTCTCAGGGATACTGAAATTATTCTCAAATTAGTTAGGCTTGCTTGCTTTGGGTGGGACCGTTTAGCTTGAAATGATTGTCAGGGATACTGAAATTATTCTCAAATTAGTTAGGCTTGCTTGCTTTGGGTGGGACCGTTTAGCAATAGTGAGACACTTGTTGCAGTTAAATGCTTGTGCTACAAAGCTGCTAATGCCGACTTAACAAGGAACACAATATAACGTTTATGAAAACAATGTGAATCTGAAAGAATAGGGCTTAGAAATAATACTGATTTTGAAAGGTGGTGATGCTTTCTCTAAACAGGTGTTCTTTTCAGACAATATTCAGGAAATATCCATTAAGATACTAATTTGCACTTTATAATTACTCATTCCAGAATAGTCGTGGGATAATCTAATACACTGACTACGTCAATACTTCTGAATGGTAGTTTATAGCCTTCAGTGTTTGTCAGTGGCAGTCACTTCAATTAGATACATCTCAAACCTTGTATAGAGGCACACATGTTTACAATCGGGATTCAGGGCCATAGAGATTTGGAACTACTATGCAGTGAGTTAATTTAGGAAGTTAATTTAGTTTGTATCAGTATCTGCAAGAATTAATGTTGTTTACTATCTTAGGGGACTGAAAGTTTCCATAAGCATATGAAGCCGCCTTATACTGGGTCAGACGATGGGGCTGCCTCCCCAGGACTGGCTTCTCCAACTGGCAGCAGCTGTCCAGGAACTTCGAGAACTTTCTGTATGCAAGACTTGCCTCAGCCACTGTGGCTCCTCTTTCCTTTGAGCATAGGTTTCACAGGAATTAAATCCAGGGCCTCTTTTACCCAAAGCCCCTAGACCCCAATAGGCCTGGCCTTAAAGGCACAGCCACCCACTGGGTAGTTTCTTTTCTTATTTATTAAAAAATAAGTTAATTTTAAAATAAATATATATGATTTTAAAACTAAGCTATAACTTAACCATATGAGCCCCGTGGCACAGAGTGGTAAGCTGCAATACTACAGTCAAAAGCTCTGCTCACGACCTGAGTTCAGTTCCTACGGAAGTCGGTTTCAGGTAGCCGGCTCAAGGTTGACTCAGCCTTCCATCATTCGGAGGTCGGTAAAATGAGTACCCAGCTTGCTGGGGGTAAAGGGAAGATGACTGGGGAAGGCACTGGCAAACCACCCCGTAAAAAAAGTTTGCCTAGTAAATGTCGGGATGTGACATCACCCCATGGGTCAGGAATGACCTGGTGCTTGCACAGGGGACTACCTTTACCTATAACTTAACCAAATGTGATGAAAGTAAATAAAAAGCACCATACTTCTCTCCCACACTATTCTTTTAATAGGCAAACCACATGGAATTATCCTCCCTCTTCACTACTACTGCCTCTGGATGAAGGGGAAGAGGCTCCTTCCTGGAGGGCAACTGTAGCATTCACTTACATCTTGCCTTGTTCTGCAAGAATGGCTGTAGCTGGTACTTACCCTCCCTCCCCACAAAGCCCTTTTCAGCAGCTTCTAGCAACTGTCCCCTTAACAGACAAATTAGCAGACTACTCTGCCTTCAAACTGTTTCTAACAAGCTATAAACGGTAGGGTGTCTTCTTAGGGGAAAAAAGAGTTGTGTGTGTGTGGAGGGGGGATGTGTCTTCCAAGGTTGCCCCTCATCCATGAGAATCACTTGATTTGTTGCTGCTGAATCAGCACTAGTACAAAAATACGGGTGTGGGATTCTCTTTAAACATCATCTAGTTAAGTCATGAATGTCTTATTTTTGGGGACCTACACAACAGAAACAGTTTTGGTGATGAGCTAAGTAGGTGCTTCTTTCCACATGATCAGAAAGAGATAAAAGGCTGCCAATCTGACCAGAAGGTTTTGCATATATGCCATGGACAAATTATGTCACAACCGTGTCTTGTATGAAACAAGGGGGACAGCTCCATCATGCATGCCACTCATCAGTTTCCAGTACCATTACCAAGACTCTTGGGTATGATGAGCCAATGCTAATTGTTCTGCAGTGGCTGTAAGATGGTGCATACCTGAGCCTTTTCAAATGCCATTCATACCACTTCCCTTTCCCTCTGAGCTCTGTCCTTGTTTTATGTAAAAGCCCCACACTCTGGCTGGATCAAGAGGCTGTTCTAAGTGCAGCGTCAACATGACAACTTCCCATTGTGGCTTGCAACACAATAATGGGTTGGCTTTTTGCACTGAAGGTGAATCAGATATCCCATTCTATCTGTTGTGTTTGTTTGGTTTTGCTTTAAGTCTTAGAATTGGACTATAAGATCCAGTACTAGTGCTCAGCATCAAAAATAAATTGAGGTGCTTCATGTAAAAAACTATTCTATCCAATCTGAATTTTTTAAAAACATCACAAGCACTTTAGGGAATTTACAGGGCAATCCTATTCATCTTCAAAATTAGTTCCGCTTTACTTTGTGCAGCTTATATTAGGGTAAGTTTGCATAGGATGACAGTCTAAAGTCAAAACAGTTTGATTCTTTCAACTAAATAAGGTAGTGCTGACATACACTTTCCGTTACCGCTATGACTTCAGAATAGAAGAATTTTTTAAGATGTTCTGCTATGTAAACAATTGTGCACTATAAAATAATGGAGTTCATTACTTCCAAACTCACTTGAGTTTTGCAGTTACATATTACTATTCTTTTGAGAATGAAGATTGACTCTGTTGATGACGTACCAAATCCCAGAATTTATCCCCCAAAGTTACTTCATCTGCAGAAAGAGGCACTTCCAAACTATGTCAGGATTCAAAGAAATGTGGAACTAGTTCTGCAAGTTCAGAACTTTAGACTTTTTTCCGCCTTCCCTGCTTGCATAAAAACTTTCAATTTCTTCCTCATCAGCATCTGTAGTTGGGGCATAAATATCTTACAATTTTATAATTATTATCCTGTTATCCTTGGAGAAGAATGTCTTTCAAGTAATGTAAATTTTGAAACATTAATTTATTACTGTAGCTGTTTACATTAAAATAGCAAATTCATAGCTGAGTGTGTACCTTCTGAAATGAACAAATTGATTGCTTTACAAATGTATGGGTGACATTAATTTAATTTAATTTTTTTATTTAAAAACTATTACATACATAAACCATACATAAAATTGGGGGAAAGAAAAAGAAACAAAAAATATCAATCAAAATTACATGCTGTTACAGATAAAAAATAATAATAATAAATAAAAGAGAACGAACTCATTTTATTGATGGAATATATATTTTGTTTTCAGAGGTTTACTTCATTTTCTGTTTAACAACTTTAGATCCCCATAGTTAGACTAAACATCATGATCTGCAGAGAGAAACTGATGCTATTTAGAAATGAAAATGTATTGTTTCTCTGTTATTGTACCAATTGTGCCTTTTAAAAAACAACTTGTCATAAAACCTGTTATTGTACTTAATTTTGTAATTTTGTACAAGTTTACACTATTCAAAGGAAATTAAAAATTCTAAATGAATCAAGCGGTCATTTCTTTTTTTAAAAAACTAACTAATGGCCATTAACTAAAATAGTCAACATCTGGGGACAACCAATATTTCTCAAGAATATCATCTTACTTGTTAAGGAGTGATGTTGCACACATGCCAGATGGTGACTTTGAAACGATTCTCATACTGAAAACTTGAGATAGTAAATCTTAAATAATGCCTTTTTACTGAAGTGAAGGAACTATGCTAAATATTCAGTTGCTGGATTATCCCAGTACGTATTCATTTTGACCAGAATTGTATCCAAAGCCTCCTGACAAAACTGGGAATCATTTTATTCTTTCTGCTTGCAAGCCAGATATAAATTGCAACCATTTTAAAGGATCTGTTTCATAGTTGCTAGATTGCTCAACATTACTTGCTTCAACCGGACTTTAATTTCCTTCTAGGTGGAACTGAATAGACACCCTAAACAGCAAAATACCTTTCTTGCCTCATGCAACACATTTTACAAACGGTCTGTAGACTATGGTTTTGTGTCATATATAAATATAACTTGTGTACATTATAGAGAAACTGGAGTTAGTTTAAATATAGGCGTATTAAACCAGCTTTTAAAAGGATATGATAGAATGAGACGCACCTGTCAGAATTCCCCCTTCTATATAACAATCAAAAGCTGGACCAGTTTTGCTACATGTCATACTACACTGAACTGAATCAGATATAATCTGGTTTTCTGGGAATGTCTCTTCTCCAAATCTCAAATTTCCAAACTGGTTAGTCTTCTGCTTCAACTCTAGAAGCCTTAAAAGTATTGGGAAAGTAACTGAGTTGTTTTGATGGGGAGATTGAGTCTGAAAAAACACTATTTGCTTAACAAAGTGGTTTAATTCCCATAGAAACATACTATATTCAGTGACATGTGAAAAGTTCATCAACAGGGAAAAAAATACCATAACCTACAGAATCCGGAAGTTAGCACTTCTAAGATCATGAGTAGAACCTGTTTATGTGCACTGTTACACAATCAGGAAAATCCCAGCTGCTGATATGCAAATTCTTAGTCATCCTGATGGCAGAAAAAATGTTAGAAACAAGAACAAGTTTAAAGTTGGATTTGAATCACAGGCTTCTAGTATCCAGAGCAGGCAGAGGTTCCAGAAGTATTTTAAGAAAGGACCGCCCATTCCTGTCGAGTGACGTGAGACATTCAGGAAAGGTCAGCAAAAGATAATCAGCTCACCTGTTTGCTTGACAGTAATTCGATTTTGCACTCAGGAAGACTTGCATTTACTGATGAAATTACCAGGATAGAGCAAGTTGGGTGCCTGCCTTTGCAAGCCCCTGTGGCAATGGGTAGGCCTGCAGATGTCCCATCAGTGAATCAGCCTCTGGCCCCAGGTTTTGCCACTTGTTAGCATAGCCTGAGGAGAGCCTTGAGCTCACCTTCTCCAAAGCAAGGCATCGCTCGCTCCTGACATGGCTGCCAAGGCAAATTTAGCCAGGATGCATCTCAGTAGGAAGAGGATCCTTGGTAACACTCCCCCACACCAACAGCTAAAGATAAAATGGAGATGGGACCATTCCTTTCTCTAAGGCAGGGCCACCATGGGCGAAAATGCATGGTCGCTTTATCCTCCTCTAATCCCGGTTTCAGCCAGGATTCCGCCTGGATCGAATGCATGCCTTTCGCCTAATGTGCGTTCGATCCTGGCTAAAACGGATTAAAGGAGGATAAAGCGACGGTGCGTTTTCGCCTCAGGACACAGTACTAATGCAGTTCTTTTGATCCACTTACTACTTACATCAGAGAGTTTTGGAGGGCAGCCATGTTGGCCAGCAGTAGAACAGCTAGATTTGAGTCCAGTAGCACCTTAGAGACAAACAAGATTTGGGGGGTATGAGATTTTGAGACTCAATGCTCCCTTCATTAGATACCAACAAAGAGAGCTTTGACTCTTGAAAGCTTATACCCAAAATCTTGTTGGTGGGCAAGGTGCTCCTACAGTCTAATCTAGCTGTATCAAAGTTTGAGTTGCAGGCTACAGGAAATACATTCTTCAGTCCAACCACTGAGGTCTCCTGATTGCTAGACGGATTGATCTTTTCCTTCCCCATTCCATCCTCTTTCTCTGTAGTGTTTCTTCTTAGACAGTATTAGCCACTGTAGGTCACCGCCCTCTCTTATATTTACAAAAACAAATAAAACCAGCCCTGTGCTTCCTAGGAACTTATGTTGCTACAAACAGGAGTTACTGAACTTGAGAACCTGACAGCCTGAGCAGCTTCAGAATGCAACCTGAGGAGGGCCCCTGCTATGAAATGGGGGGTGGGGCTTGAGCCCCATTGCCCCCCTCCCCCAGTTTATGCCAGATCAGTAGGGTTGCTAGCTCTGGGTTGGAAAATACCTGGAGATTTTGGGGGCAGAGCCTGAGGAGGGCAGGGTTTGGGGAGGGGAGGGACTTCAATGCCATAAAGTCCAATTGCCAAAGCGGCCATTTTCTCCAGGTGAACTGATCTCTATCAGCTGGAGATCAGTTGCAATAGCAGGAGATCTAGGGTTGCCAGGTCCCTCTTCGCCACCGGCAGGAGGTTTTTGGGGTGGAGTTTGAGGAGGGTGGGGTTTGGAGAGGGACTTGAATGCTATAGAGTTCAATTGTCAAAGTGGACATTTTATCCAGGTGAACTGATCTCTATCGGCTGGAGATCAGTTGCAATAGCAGGAGACCTCCAGCTAGTACCTGGAGGTTGGCAACCCTACAGATCAGAGCGATGACACTCCAAACATTACATTACACGGGACGGGCATTGTCTCGGTAGGGCTCTTGGACACATTTTCTTCCACCCAAAATTTGTTCCAATTCATTCTAAGGAATGTGGTTGTCCATATTTGTGACGCAATGGAGGGGTCATGCTGCTGCAGCATTAACAAGCGTCAAAGGAGGCCGCCCGCTACGTGCTGCTTTCTTCTAGGAATCCGTCTCAGATTCTTCCCCACTTCCTATCTTCCCCATGCAGCAATTTCCACAGAGATATCGATAGCTCTTCTCCAGTGTTTTTTTTTTTTTTTTAAGACTTGGGGCGAAAACGCAGGGAAGGTTTTGCCTTGCATTTGCCGCTCTCTAGATCCACATTTCCCCCATCTGACTTCTCAAAACTCTGCATGGGGGGGCTTATTGTTGAGTTTTGAGAATTTGGCTGGGGAAAATGTGCTTCTCAACCTTTTTTTGCTCCGTTCCCCTCTTTCACCATTGTTCAGAATATAATTCCCTCTTCCCAAAATAGTCTAACTCAGAAGGTGCATTCCAAATAGCATGCATATTTGCTGAATAGTGGTCCCAATTCCCCCCCCCCCGAACCCTAACATTCCCCCCTTGTTGAGAACCCCTGAATTAGAGGGAGGCCAGGCTAGCCTGATCTCATCAGGGGCGAAAACGCCTGGTCGTTTTATCCTCCTTTAATCCCTGTTTCAGCCAGGATTCATCCAGGATCGAACGCATGCGTTTCGCCTAATGTGCGTTCGATCCTGGCTAAAACAGGGACTAAAGGAGGATAAAGCGACCGTGCGTTTTCGCCCCAGATCTCGGAAGCTAAGCAGGGTCGGCCCTGGTTAGTATTTGGATGGGAGACCACCAAGGAAGGCCAGGGTTGCTGTGCAGAGGAAGGCACTGGCAAACCACCTCGTGCCATGAACACCCCCCAAGAAAGGGGTCGCCATAAGTCGGCTGCGACTTGACGGCACTTTACGCACACAAAACCTCTCTTGCGTTTTCACCCCATCGCTTTGAGCCAGGTCACACCATGAAAAGGCTCAGAGGAAAGAGAAGGGAAACAACTTCCAACGGCAACGTTCTTCCTAAGATAATTCCCAGTGGGTCGCCGTGAGAGTCTGTCTGCAGTAGTAGAAAAGAGCAAGAGTCCAGGAGCACCTGAAAGACTAGCAAAAAATATTTTCTGGCAGGGTAGGAGCTTTCGTGAGGAGCTCACTTCTTCAGATACTATTATTGGCCTTGCTTTTGCAGGGCTTTAGCATTGCACAAACTTGCTGGGACAAACGCAGAGAAAAGTACCTCCCTGGCGCTAGTATTCACTCCAGCTGTATCTGAAGAAGCGAGCTGCGGCTCACGAAAGCTCACACCCTGCCAGAAAACATTGTTGTTAGTTGGTTCTTGTAGGTTATCCGGGCTGTGTAACCGTGGTCTTGGAATTTTCTTTCCTGACGTTTCGCCAGCAACTGTGGCAGGCATCTTCAGAGGAGTAACACTGAAGGACAGTGTCTCTCCTTCAGTGTTACTCCTCTGAAGATGCCTGCCACAGTTGCTGGCGAAACGTCAGGAAAGAAAATTCCAAGACCACGGTTACACAGCCCGGATAACCTACAAGAACCAATGAACTCTGACCGTGAAAGCCTTCGACAATATTGTTGTTAGTCTTTAAGGTGCCGCCGGGCTCTTGCCCCTGGTCTACCCGCTCTTCCTCAGGACTTCATTTCCCGGCGTGCCCCCCGCGGCCCAGGAGCCGCGCAGTGGGCGGAGCTCCAGCTCGGCCGCCGCGCCTGCGCGCCTGGAGCGGAGGCGCCGGCGAGCAGCGTCGCCTCAGCAAGAGCCGGAGCGGGTGGCGGGCAGCCCGATGGACAAGGCGAGCTGCCCCGGCTGCGGCGCCGTGCTGATCGCGTGCTGCCTCCTCGCTGTCTGCTGCAGCCCCGTCGCCATCTCTTTGCTGCTGCGGAGCCATTCGGGGGACGACGAGAACGAGAGGCCCATCTTCGGTGCGTGTGGGGCTTGGCGCCGGCGGCGGAGGAGCAGGACCTCCGGTTGGGTTGGCTGTGGGGCAGGGTGGGGGGGAGGGGAGGCGAGGGAGGGCGGACGGGTGGGAATTCAGGATGCAAAAACATACAGCGGCCAACCTTCCGGGCAGACGGAGCCATCCTTAGCTCCACCTGGTCGTCATGCCCAGAATAACTGGCCTTGAAAACCCTGTCAGACCTATCGCTTTAGTCTAATCTGATCTGGCTTAGAAGAAATCGGGCCCGTTGACCAAAGCCCTGTTTCCTCTCAAGGCGCTTTAACGCCTTGCTTCCTTCTGCTCAAATGGGGCTCCGAGATCCGAGAATGGCTTATCTGGGCCCAGATGAGAGGTGCTTTCGCTCATTTATTCTTTAAAGTTAAGCTACCCTTCGCATAGCTGTTGCGCTGCTTGCGTTTGCATTTTGGCAGATCTAGGGGTGGGGGAATAGATTCCTTTGAAATGTGGTGTTGGAGGAGAGTGTTACGGATTCCGTGGACTGCCAAAAAAACATATCAGTGGGTTCTAGGTCAAATCAAGCCTGAACTGACCCTAGAAGCTAAAATGACTAAACTGAGGCTGTCGTATTTTGGTCACGCCATGAGACGACAAGAGTCACTGGAAAAGACAGTCATGCTAGGAAAAGTTGAGGGCAGCAGGAAAAGAGGCAGACCCAACAAGAGATGGACTGACTCAATAAAGGAAGCCACAGCCCTCAATTTGCAAGATCTGAGCAAGGCTGTCAAAGTTTTAGGACATTTTGGAGGGCTTTCATTCATAGGGTCGCCATGAGTCGGAAGCGACTTGACGGCGCTTAACACACACACACAGGGGGAAAAGGCTAGTGTGTCCGTGGTGAATATAGTTCGCAAAATCTATTTGAGGGGTGTAATAACTGCTTTGGCCTGCTTAAGAAAAATCTACTTCTGTGTTTCGTTGGGAAAAGGTATGTCTGCGAAAGTCAGCCCTGAAATAATACTTATCACACACAGTAGACTTCTAGCATCTTTAATAGGTATGTTCTGGTGGGTCTTTGGCCCAGGAGGGCTTCTGATTGGTCACTGGAGATCTGATTGGCTGTGCAGAGTCCCCAACCCCCCTCCCCACATGGCTTTGGCAGCAGCTGCCACCACAGCACAAGGATCTTCAAGATAAAATGTGTGTATGCAAGAAAATGTGTTCAAACAATATGTTAATTTTAAAAGGCACCCTGTTAAGCAGAGCTTCTTCCCGAAAAGTTGAAGAATTACTATTAGAGTTATGCTGGCTGACATTCTTTGGTTGGCTCAGCCTCCTGCAGCAGCCCTTTTGTGGTTGCGCTCACTACCCTGGGTCAGAATTCAAAAGATGCCCACAGGCTCAAAAAGGTTGGAAACCCCTGCTCTAGATTGTCTTATATAAAAATCTTCACACTACATAGTTATTAAAAAGCATGCTGAATAAAACCTCGCCTTTCACTCTTATCCAAAATAAAATATTTTGTAGGAGGTCCCCCCCTGCCCGATGTCTAGTTTCTCTGTTGCAAAAAATTAGGAGGGAAATCCTTGGGAAAAGCTGTCTCCCTATTTTTCCTTGGTCCATCGCTAGCATGAGAGTAGACTGCACCAAAACAAACCTTTAAACCAGTCATCTTGGTAGTGCAGTTCATCGGGGACAACCTCCTGGTGTTAAGGACTTGAAGTGCTGATCAAATTCCATTTTCTCATTCCATGCACTATTGTTTTTTCTAAAGTTTAACTCGGTTTTTTTTTTACTTCAGGTAAATTGAAGGGGGTCGTTACCATGTGTTTGTACATGGGTTAATTTTTTTTAAGGTTTCCTCCCAGTTACATCTCTGCATTGCATAATGTCCTGGAATCCTAGAACCAACTTCAGCATTGTGTGCCATTAAATAAATGCATTATCAATGCTGACTTTTCTCTCTGTACACACAGTCTGGCCCACTTTAAGGAATGCCTTATTCCACAAGAGCCTTGTTCCCATCAAGATCTCTGGGAGAGGGTCTGCTGTATGTAGCCCCCTCTTTTTTAAAGGTTAAATGGTAGGGGCATCTTATTTGTTGTGGCTGCCCATTTTATAGCACTTTATGCCTGAGATTCATTATATTTCCACAGGTTCCCTGTGATAAATAGGCTTTTCCATCAGAATGAAGGAACTTCTCAAATGAATAATAAATTTCAACCAAAGTGTATGTTTAGCAAATTCATAATTCTGCTATAATAATCTGCCCCCCTTAGATGTATTTTTTGTGACTGCCAGTAACTTTCCTGTTTTTAAGCTGTTTTTAAGCTTGCTAGATTTTGTTTTTACTGTCCTCCTTGTTATTGTTCAGTCACAGGTGTGTCAGAAGTGCTCAGTGAAATTCCACCACTTTGTACGAGTGATGAGCTGGCACATTGGAATCCTGCTATAGTTCTTCCAAAATTGCACAATAGGTCGAATGGCATAATTGCATGACCTACAGGAAAGTGTTACAGTGTAGTGTTTTAGTCTGCATTGTAGGTAAAGACCATTTGGGAAGCAAGTTCTAAATCTCTTCATGAATATATATTTGGGTCCTTATAAAGGACAGCGTTAGAGAGTGGGCAGTTGCTAACTGGAACCTGTTCACCTGTAGAGGTAGACAGTAAAGTTTACACCGTTAAGGCAGCAAATGCAAGATTTTAATGTGAACTTTTATAAAGACTGCATAGTTCAATGCATTAGATTAATCAATGAAATGGAGATATTTTAAAATACAGCAAGCGAAATGTATATTTTGAAGATGTTACAAAACAATTAAAGTCAGCAAATCCCAAGATTGATTAAGTGACTTCACATAGTTCCCATTTACTGTCTGCAGAACATTTTTATATAAAAATAGGATTTTAAAAATAAACTTTATTTTATATTTAAAATTAATGATACAAAGAGAAAACGGCACACAACTCATGAGGTTGATCTCTTGAAATTTACTGGTCCAGGGCATAATAAACAGAGACCATTTCTCAATAAACCAGTTCGCTTCAGTACTAAATCATAGCTTTGGATCTTGCACAATACTGTATCAAAATCGTCCTCCACATTCTCCAAAACTAACCTGTAAGCAAATGTGATACTGATTTTTCCCAGTTAAGAAATATACAAAGCTTCAGTGCTTTAAGCAGAGACAAAATCATTGTCTAACTCACTTTCTGCAACTAAGTAAAGGAAGTAGATTTATTTTTTTGCAAACGGTCAGATATGGAAATCACATATACATATTTCATAATGTGCACACTCCATATATGCCCCAGCATAATATGCACATTTTGTAAATTTGTAATCAGAAGAAATAAGAGCAGCATCTACATTTATGTGATGGGGGGTATAACTCAGTGGCAGAACACCTGCTTTGTATGCAGAAAGAGCCTTGGTTCAGTTTTCCACATCTCCAGCTAAAAGCCTTTGTCAGTTAGTAGACCATGCAGACCTTTACAGAACCAGGATAAGAAAGCTACATGTGTTCATATGTCTTTACGCTTGATGATCTGCCCCCGGATGCTTGCTCTTTTCCAGAAAGAGGTGCTTTCTGGGTAGGGAATGAACATAATGTCAAATTTGAATGCGATTCTTTTTAACCAGTTCCCTTTTGAGATGGCTAATTATTAGCCAAACACTACTTTCTTTTGTGGAGTAAAATATATGGAGGAAAATGAAAGATTCTAATTTAATGTTTTATTTTTGAATATAATAATTACAATCCCTACTGCCGTTCTATTTAGCATATACATGTTGCTGATTGCCCTGGCCTGTATAGCCCGGTCTAGCCTGATCTCAAAAGCTAAGCAGGCTCTGCCCTGGTTAGTATTTGTATGGGAGACCACTAAGGACGTCTGGGGTTGTGACACAGAGGCAGGCAATGGCAAACCATCTCGGAACATTTATTGCCTTGTAAACCCTACAGGTTTGCCATAAGTCATCTATGACTTGACAGCCAATATGTTGCTGATTTTATATATATGTGTGTATTATTATTATTATTATTATTATTATTGTATAATAACTACTCTTTATTTTTCTGGGTCTCTTTAGGGATATTGGCACAGGAATCTGACTTCGAAAGCTTCCAAAAATATGGAAGTTCTTATATTGCTGCTTCATACGTAAAGTTCATTGAATCTGCTGGAGCTCGTGTAGCACCGATAAGGCAAGTTTTCATGAATGGCATGCTCATATTGTACACTACTTAAGACAAAATGACTGCTTTACTCAACACTGAATGACCAATGACTTGGAACCATTGTGGGAGAGTGGGTAGGCGGTATGATTAGGACTTGAAGATCCAGGTTCAAATCTCTGAAGTTTGCTGGGTGACTTCGGGCCAGCCATACTTTCTCCCAGTGGTTGTTATGAAAAGAAAACAGAAGAGAGGGGAACTGTATGTGTCACCTCGACTTCCTTGGATAGATAGATTTGGGCCTAACAGGTTGTGTCCACCCTGAGGACTTGCAATCAGGTCAGAGTTTTCCTTCCTTCCTCCCTCCCTCCCTCCCTCCCATTTCTCAGACTGTCGGGGCTGATTTGGATCAGTACCATGGGGAAAGAGGCTTATACTTCTCCTTGCACCATTTTCCTGACCTGAAACTGTTCTGCGGGAGGGTATTGTTTGGCCTGTTGGAGAAACCTGCATGTACCCCATCAGAGCTATATGTTTATACTATATTTCTTTTGTTTCTCCAGACTAAATCGTTCAGATGAAGAATATAATAAGGTTTTCCGCTCCATTAATGGGTAAGTGTACCACTTCTGAACAGCTTTTTGATTATGGCAGGGTAGTCCAGTGGAATGATTGTTAGGTCATCAGAGGTCCAGGCTCCACCCAGTCATTATAGATATTTGGCTAGCTATGTTTAGTTTTTCTTTTGAGGGAAGGGAGTTTCCTTCTTCCTGGAATTTCTCAAAAGGACAAGGGCTCTGGGTCTTAATAAACTTGGTAATCCCTGAACAAGTAATACTTCAATAGTGGAAAGGAGTAACTATAAAAACATAAGAACATAAGAAAGGCCCTGCTGGATCAGACCAAGGCCCATAAAGTCCAGCAGTCTGCTCTCAACCAGGTGCCCCCAGGAAGCCACAGACAAGACGACTGCAGCAGCACCATCCTGCCTGTGTTCCACTGCACCCAAAATAATAGGCATGCTCCTCTGATACTAGAGAGAATAGGTATGCAGTATGACCAGTATCCATTCAAACTAATAGCCATGAATACCCCTCTCCTTCATGAATATGTCCCCTCTTAAAGCCTCCAACCGGCAGCCATCACCACATCCTGGGGCAGGGAGTTCCACAATTTAACTATGCGTTGTGTGAAAAAATATTTCCTTTTTTCTGTTTTGAATCTCTCGCTCTCCAGCTTTAGCAGATGACCTCGTGTTCTAGTATTATGGGAGATAATACATATGCTATGTATTGAAATATGGACCGAATCAAAGTTAGACATTGCAGTCAAAGAAAGAGTTGCCTTTTATAGAAAAGAGGAAAGTTGAATATCATGACTTCTGTTGCCCCAGGAGGTCAAGCCAGAACCAACGGGTTGAAATTAAATCAAAACAGTTTCCATCTAGACATTAGGAAGAATTTTCTAACACAGCAGTTCCTCAGCGAAACAGGCTTCCTCAGGAGGTGGTAAGCTCTCCTTCTCTGGAGGTTTTTAAGAAGAGGTTAGATGGCCATCTGTCAGCAATTCTGATTTTGTGATCTTAGGCAGATGATGAGAAGGAAGGCTTCTTGGCCATCTTCTGGTCACTGGGGGTGTGGAGGGGGGAGGTAGTTGTGAATGTCCTGCATTGTGCAGGGGGTTGGACTAGATGACCCTGGTGGTCCCTTCCAACTCTATGATTCTATGATCTCATCTGAATTTTTAGATGTATTTGAGTAGTCATATGTGTTTACATTAACCAACATTAAACGATCAGGCTGCTTCAGGGCCTAGCACGATTTTTGGGGGACTGTCTTTAATTGGCCGTGAGAGAGTTCTTTCTTCACCTTCTTCATAGGTAGGAAGCCAGTGGCTGCACTGGCCAGGGTGGACTCACCCCACGTTTGGCAAGTTGCTTGCTGGCAGCAGCTCCCATCAGAGTCAGGGTTGTTTTGTTTGAAAACAAATGAATAAAAACTTTTGTATTTGATTTTTTTAAAGTTAAAAATACAATTTTTGAAAAAAATAGATGGGCAGGAAAACTTGGCAGGAAAACCTGGCAGTCACCTTGAGGCATCTGCTGACAAAAGAATTGACTGAGCAAGCCACTTATCAGTGGTATGGCATGGGGCGGGGCACCCCCTTAGTGCTAGGCAGCATTCAGTTGACCTCTAGCTGCTGTACATCAAGGTGCCATGTTGGTGGGGCTCAGCAACTCTCGGCACAATTCTGTGCAGGAAAGAGTTAAGTCGCCAAAAAATGTTGTCTTGCCACTCATTTGCTAAATAACAAATAAATGGCTGTTCTTCTCTTTCAAAAAATGATAACCAGAAAAAAGAAAGAAAGGAATCTGCTCCAGGTCAAATTCACTGGAATTCACTTGCTTGAACAGTCTGGATTTTTATTTTTCTAAACCTGTTATTTGAAAAGAGAAAAGAATAAAATTGCCATAAAGAATATGGAGTGTTATCTAAATTTCGTGATGTTTTGCTAGTCTCTTTAGTTATTTTTTAGTGCCTGGTCTGCCTACCCTCTGAATGGTCAGAAAAGGTCACATCCTATGACTTCAGATTCACAAAGTGTGTTTTTTAATGCATAACAAAACAATTATTTTCCCAGTCTGGGCAGCTTTTTTGCACCGGCTTTCTCACCCAGGGCGCTGCAGGGATGGTTGTTGACCAGCTTTAGTTCCCTGGTAGATGACCTGTGCCGGGAGATGGAGGGAGGGAGTGTGACCCTGTTGATTCTCCTGGACCTTGCGGAAGCTTTTGATATAATCAGTCATGGAATTCTCCTAGACTGCCTTTTTGGATAGGGAGGCACCATCCTGCAGTGGTTTCGATCCTACCTGGAAAGTAGGCTCCAGGGGGTGGTACTGGGGGACTGCTGCTCAGCCCATTGGCCTCTGGCTCATAGGGTCCCACAAGGCTCCATGTTGCCCCCCCCCATGCTTTTTAGCATCTATGGAAGCCATGGGGAGAGGTCATCTGGAGATCTAGAGTGGGTTGTGACCAATATGCGGATGATACTCAGTTCTATCTCAGTCTTCCAACAAATCTCAGGTAGGTTGTAGAAACTGTGAATTGGTGCCAGGAAGCAGTTTTGGGGTGGATAAGGGCTAGCCAGCTGAAACTTAATCCCAAAGAAATGGAGATGCTAATGGTAGGAGGAAGAGTTGTGCCTGGAATTAAGATGTTTCTCCCCTAAAAGAGCAGATTCATAGCTTGTGAGTGCCTTTGGATATGGGCATCTGGTTGGAAAAGCAGGTTGCAGTGGTGGCCAGGAGTACCTTTCACCTGCTTCAGCCTTTCCTGGGCAAAAAGGTTTTGCCACTGCAGTGCACACTGTTGTAACATCTAGATTAGACCACTGCAGTGTGCTCTACATGGGGCTGCCCTTGAAGAGTGTACAGATGCTACAAGTGGTACGAAATGCTGTGGCCAGAATTCCAACTGGAGTGGATCATAGGAACTTTATCATTCCAGTCTTGTTCTGTCTTCACTGGCTCCCAGTTTGCTTCTGGGCAGGTGAAAACGTTTCTGTTTTGTTTGGTGTTCCTCACTGACAGTCACTGTCCCTCCTTTCTGTTCACGTGTCTGTGTGTTTTGTTTTGTTTTGATTGTTTATATTTTTGTATATTTCAAAGTTTGCTGTAATTTTGTTGCCTTGTTCACCTGGTTGGGACCTTAAGTTGGGTGGAAAGGTGGCTTAAAATGTTTTAAATTAAAAAAAAAATACTAACACAAGAACAGAAGGCCAATGAAAATGGAAACATGAATGTGACAGGGCTCATTGTTGCAACACACCATATGTATTTGGTGTCAGCCTCTTGTTAAAATAGGTTGTCATATAATCCTATTTAAAGTTACTCTAGTCTGAGGCCACTGAAATAAAGCACTGCAACATATTTTGGGGTGACATTTCATATATGAAGTGACTTCAGAACGTTTTCAACACATTTCAGTGACCATAGAATGCTTTCATTGAGTTGATTTTTCCCTGTCAGAGTCCTAGTCGCCTGAAGCCTTGCAAAAGCTTTTCAGAAAAACCCTGGACAACTAGTTTGAGATTCAGGTGGTTGCAGAACTAGCAGTTGGTGTAGGATTATTAAGAATTGGATGCTTTCACATGGCTGTAGTTGCTCCAGGTCAGCCTTGCAATGGTGGTGGTGTCCATCTCCTAAAACATCCTGTCTGTAAGTGGCCAGAGCCATATTCTTATCCCCAGTGATAACTCCAGTGTCCCATTTTAAGATGTCCGAGTGCTGAAGAAATATTTCCCAAGATTAATAGCATGGATCATGGGATGGGCTGACTGCTCTGGCGTGTTAAGTAGGTGAGAAGTGAGAGAAGATAACAGGTCCTGTAAGTGAGGACATTTCCAGAACTGACAACACTGTTCGAATTTTTTTTTTAATTGCTGATTGGGATTTATCATTGAAACATTTCTTCATACATTCCCTTCCTCATAGTTCCCGTTAGTTTCTGTTCTGATTGAATAACACATAGTTGTCTAAAAGAGGTAAGGAATGCTTAGTTGACCAGACAACTTGAATGTTCCTTTAATCTGTCATTGTATTTCATATTTATATTGTTTATGTTTACATTGTTACTATTCCAAATTTAGCCTCGTTGTGCTTTTACTTTGTAGTTGTTCTTTGGTAGCAATTCATTGCTGCTTGAAAAAATATATCGACTTTCTGTTTTCTTTAGGATACTTTATCCTGGAGGTGGTGTTAGCCTTAACACTTCTGAATTTTCCAGGGTTGCGAAGATATTCTACAAGAAAGCACTAGAGGTCAGCTTTCAAATGTTCTCTGTGTTGGCAGAGTTCAGAAATCAAGATCAGAGTTTATATTTGCACACTGTCCAGCCAGCAGATGCTGTGCAGGCCTATGTCTCTGCCTTATCTTTGTGTGTATGTACGGAGTTCTACTGCAAACGCAGGATTGGCTGCGAGCTATAAATGATGTGGTTTCTGTCCTCAAAAGATAAAACACACTTGAGAGTTCCACATTTTTGCCCTTGTGGACGTGTATCTTACAAAGTGACTTAAAAAAAGAAAGAAATAGTATGCATGCATTTGCAGGAATAGGGCCATAATTTCCTTTCTGATCTCCATTATAGAAACAGATAAATAACCATCACCGCTGGCATTTAGCAGTAGTTCAGTTATGTTATATAACTGGGCTAGAGCATGGTGTAGAGCCAAGCGTGGTGTAGTGATTAGAGTGTCGGAGTAGGATCTGGGACACCAGGTTTGAATCCCCCACTCTGCCATGAAAGCTTGTTGGGTGACCTCAGGCCAATCATGCACTCTCAGCCTAATCTGCCTTACAGGGTTGTTGTGAGGATAAAATCAAGTGGAGGAGAACAATGTAAGCTGCTTCGGGTCCTGATTAGAGAGAAAGGTGGGATATGAATAAGGTCAATAAATAATAGCTCCAGACTTTCTGGATATAAATAAAAGTTCCAGCAAAGGGGCATATCTGTTTTGCCATCATCATGCCCACCACTATTCATAGATATCTCCTGACCCTCAGGGGTATAGTTTTTCAGGGAAGGAGCAGTGGCTTTAGTGGGGCAGGAAGCAGAAAAGTTCCATTCTACTCCTGATAGCTTGGATCTGACTCAGCATTTATATAAATAAACAAACACACACACACACACACATATATATATATATAATATGTACATATAAATATATATATACACAAACACAGAGAGAGTGAGAGGGAGAGAACTGTATTTTAAAAGAAGTTTTCTTTCATTGTTATTTTCTGCTTTATTCTGATAATTGTGTTCTGTGAATTTCTTCTTTTGAAATTATTCTGGTTTGCTTTCTCTATTTAAAATGAGCTGCAAAATGCAAACAAGGTTATTGGAATGATACGATCAGATTTATAATAGTGTCTCTTACTACTTTATCTTGCTTGGATTGGCTATTCACGGATGTTATTCTCTCTTCTCTCTTGCAAATTAATGATAAATATGATCATTGTTTAGTCTGTGAGTAGGCGTCTTGCTAAGCTTCTAGGCACCAAAGCAGAGGCATGATTATGACTTAAGTAGCTTTTAGATCAGTTTAAGAAAAGACTATACCAGTGTAAATGAAGATGCCTTCCTCCACACCACTTCTGCAAAAGTAACCCTTCTTTCATCAGTTATACCTAGGCAAATAATAAAAATACACGCAAAAGTAAAAAACTGTATAATGGAGTCGCAGAGGTGTCAGGCCCATAGCCAGAAATACTCTGAAAGGAAGATAGTGGGACTGAAGTCGTATCGGCAGTGGGTAGTGTTGGTTCTGGTCATCACTGGTACGGTCCCTGCTCCGCAGAGAGGAGTCAGCAGGAGGGGTGGGACTTCTTGCAACTTCTGAATGCCCCAGAAGCCCAAATCTAGGCCAGAGGTGAGACTGTAGCTGTTATCACCTTCTGTGCTGTGGGGAAGGCAGTCACCAGACTCAAACAGATGATCGCCATTGCTGGTCTGGCGGCCACATGTGATGGCCTCTGGGGGTGGGGTGGGCCATTGTAACTTAATGCAAAACAGCAAAAACTGTATTGATATGTTTAATACAGAACTACTGAATTTTAATATAATCTAAAAAAATAAGGGGCAAACACTCAGCAGTTTTTTTCCAGTGTCTTTAAACCTTTTGGCCAGAATGCTGAAGCAAAGACAAGCTTAATTATTTTCAAGCAATTGAGTAGAATCCTGCCTGGACATTTCTGTTTGTATTTCCATTAGCAAAAGGGCTAGATAATTTCTTGATCCCCCCCCCCCTTCTTTTCAATTGAAAGCTGAACACGGAGGGGAGGCACTTGCAGATATCCCTGTGGCTGCCAGCCCTGCACGTGGTTTCAGCCCTGTCAATTTCCTTGGTCGAATGGCTCTCTTGTATAGTCTGCTCATAACCTCCCTGCCGTCTCTCAGGTAGATCCATTGGGGGAATACAAAAGCCTAAGATCTGTACGCATCGTTCCATTTGTTAATCTCTTTCCTATTGTTGCTGTCAAGGCTAATAAGAGAGGAGACTATTTTCCTGTATGGGGAACATGCCTGGGACACCAGCTGCTCACCTATCTCACCTGCGGAGAGAACTTGCTGACTTGGACTAACACGGATAATCTTGCACTTCCACTGAATTTTACGAAAGGTAAAACAGTTTTGTTAGGCTTTAATTTGCTGTTTCAGATCCTAAATCTCTCTCTTGTGTTTGGAAGAGCATACAAGACCAGCATACGTAATTAATTTAATGAGAAAAAGTGACATAACGGCTTGAATTAACCTGCAATTTGGCTTGAATTAACCTGCAATTTGGCATTCAGGAAACTGTAGTCTTGGATCTAATGAACACATATGAACACATGAAGCTGCCTTATACTGAATCAGACCCTTGGTCCACCAGAGTCAGTATTGTCTACTCAGACCGGCAGTGGCTCTCCAGGGTCTCAGGCAGAGGTCTTTCACATCACCTGCTTGCCTAGTCCCTTTAACTGGAGATGCTGGGGATTGAACCTGGGACCTTGTGCATGCCAAGCAGATGCTCTACCACTGAGCTACGGCCCTTCCCCCAATATGTTCCTGGCTTGGTATGTCCTTTGCTAGGTGGGGAGGAAAGGCAGGATAGTATAGCCCTCTGTCATCAGATCTCTGAATCTAAGCAGGGTCAGTACTTGGAAAGGAAAACAATGGGGAACCGCCTCTGCTTCTCACTTGTCTTGAAAGCCACTTGCTGGGGTTGCCATAAGTCAGCTGTGACTTGACGGCGCTTTTCACACACACACATGCAGACCACTAACAGCAACAGGAGGGAGGGTCAGAGCAAGAGAGTGCCCATTGGTAGCTTGGCTCAACAGACTGTGCTCAAGTAGCTGCTTCTCCCACCAGCCCTGTTGCTCCAACTGACAAACTCCTGATGGTCCAGCAGTGCTGCAGAAAGGAAGCACTGGGGAAGGGGGCTTGCTTGTAAAGTCAACAGAAAATCCCAGTTAGTTCAACAACAATCCAAATCTAATTTTTTAAAAAATTATATCCTACCATACTGTACCTAAATCTAAGGAACATGTCTGCATGTGAAAACACATTTAAACTTTGCACTGCTGGTCATGTGTGTTATGTACCATCAAGTTGCATCCCATGTTGAGAGCCAGCATGGTGTAATGGTTAAGAGAAGTGGTCTGGAGCGGTGGACTCTAATCTGGAGATCCAGGTTTGATTCCCCACTCCTCCACATGAGTGGCTGAGGCTAATCTGGTGAACTGGGTTTGTTTCCCCTCTTCTACACATGAAGCCAGCTGGGTGACCCTGGGCTAGTCACACTCTCTCAGTCCCACCTACCTCACAGGGTGTCTGTTGTGGGGAAGGGAAGGTGATTATAAGCCGTTTTGAGTCTTCCTTAAGTGGTAGAGAAAGTTGGCATATAAAAACCAACTCTTCTTCTTGGGTATTCCTCTTTTTATGCTGCCTTCAACTTTTCCTAGCATGGTTGTCTTTTCCAGTGAGTCTTGTCTTCTCATGATGTGACCAAAGTACAGTTTAGTCATTTTAGCTTCTGGAGAGAATTCAGGCTTGATGACTGATAACTCCTCTCCTACGCAATTATGAATGTCTTAAATAGTTTTATTGTGTTTCATTGGCTTTTTAAGAACATCGTAAAGGTGGAGTACTCACTCCTTGTATGTACTGACATGCCTGGCTGAAATGGCTCCCTTCTTCCCCTTCCCTCACTGGCGCTCCACCCATGCCATTCCCTTCCCCCTCCTCACTCCAGCCTCCTGACCCTCATGGCCACATGCAGGTCCTGCAATCCCAGTAACAAAAGTCTCCCAGGGTCAGAAATGGCTGTTGTTGGGGGGCGGGAGTTGGAGGGTAGCTGAAAAAATCACCAGCCAGCAGCACCTTCTAACAAATTGCAGGATCCCATTCCTTAAGTAGATGCTAAATGTATTTATAATTAATTCCATTAAAATGTGATAATAAGGGTGTTCCTGTATATTCATTATTTAGCCATGTAGTGTGATAAATGTTTAGCAAGAGTTGTAAAGTTTGGTGTGGTTTCGGCCAGTACCGTGTGTGCTTAATGATCAAAAACTGTTTTGTTGTACTGGGCACCGTCTGTGTTTTCCACTCTTTTTTTGGGATGTGACATTCAGCCCTGAGCAGACTGTACAGCTAAATAAATGAATGGATACCCTGCCATTGACAATTATTATTTTTTCGATCTAAGATGCCAAAGGCAGCAGGATGTTTGCACGTTTTCCTGACGATTTGCTGAAAGAGATGGCTTCTGACCCTGTGGCTGCAAACTTCCATTTCTGGAGCCTTTCTGTGAAGGTAATGGTGTATGTTTAATAGAGGGGTCAAGAATAAACTTGCCTGTTTACATGTAGATTTAAAATATTTTTTTCTTCTCTTGCAGAATTTTACAAATAATGAGAAATTGCGCAGTTTCTATAAGATCTTGACAACCAACGTCCAGGGCAATGTAGAGTTTGTATCCACCATGGAAGGTAATAGTTGGGTCAACACTTAAGCTCTGACCATTGCCAGATATTGCAGCCAGTAGATCCGTGCTTGATAACCCAGAACACATGACTTTATTGTATCGGAAGTGTCCTTAAGGCTGCCATGAAGTAAACTGGAGGTCAGGGATGACATCATGCCGTGCGTTTTTCATGATTAAACTTTTCCAGGGGAAATAGGAAGCAGAGAAGACTCAGGCCTGCTGTTTTTATTGGCCACCATGAGTTGGCCATACATGGCTCTTACTCCAAGACCCCCTTCTCATCGGGAAGCATGCTTTACTGCTTCCCTAGACCCCCAGAGCCATGTGCAGCTAAAAGTGCAGGGAAATTCCATGTTGCATCATATCAGAGAATCGTAATAAGGCTACATGTAAGAAAAGATGATTGTAAGAGGAAAAGCCAAATTCCAACGGGAAGGCTTTTCAACACCCTAATCTAGAATACTTTCTGCAGCTCTCTGAGGCCCCACACACCCAGGCCATGGTGAACGACTCATGCTTGCAGGACAGTAACTTGGCATTCCTTTCCACTCAAGAATATCCCTATTAATGCAGACATGCCCCGGAACCTAAACAAATATTTGGTCAGGCTGGATAACTTCATCTCCTGCCGTAGAAAAGAGCAATAGTTCAGTAGCACCTTAAATACTAACAAAATTCCTGGCAGGGTATGAGCTTTCATAAGTCACAGCTCACTTCTTCAGATACCATGGTTTCTGAAGAAGTGAGCTGTGACTCACAAAAGCTCATACCCTGCCAGAAATTTTGTTAGCATTTAAGGTGCTACTGAACTATTGCTCTTTTCTACTGCTACTGACAGACTAACATGGCTACCTGTTGTGACTCATCTCTGGATGCATTGGCATACCCCTTGGGAGTCACATCCATAATTTTAGTGGTGCAAATACTCCTTAGGGTTTGTTTTCCTGGCACTAGCAGGAAAAGGGATATAAAAGGGGCTTTAATGGCCCCATCATTTTGAACTGGTCTTCCCTGGACCATTTTTTACCACTGACATGAGATGATCCTCCCTCTTCAGGACAGGCGGAGTATGACCAGTAAGGTGATTACAGTTTTCTGGCTATTTTGAGAGAGGAAGGGCTTGATATCAATTGGAGAGGACTTTGTTGCTAAACATATTTTGCAACCACATTTTGCTGTACGTCTTGAATTTGCATATGCTGCCAGTGTTAAGTGTGTCTTTGCACTTTTGAAGCAAGCGAAGACATTCCTTGCTTCAAGGAGCTAACAGATGTAACAACTGAACCTTCGGCAAGTTAAAGTGCATGCCACCAAGATGTTAGGTAGCACTGTTTAACTACTACACTGATATTCTTTAAATTTGAGAGTTGGCGCAGGACAGTGGACAAGCAGAAGTTCCTTGTTTGAGTCTTGCATCTGCCATGAACTCACTAGATGGCTTGCAGCAACCATTCTTTCTTGATTTCTTAACTTCCATCTTCATCACAGATATGGAATATGGACCCTTATAGGGTTGTAGTAAGATTTACAGCAAGATATTGTACTGAACTGCTTTGAACTCTCTGTAGCACTATATAAAGTCTTTGGGCACTTTTACACGTGCCAAATAATGCACTTCCAATCCACTTTCAGTGCACTTTAACAATTATTTGCAAGTGGATTTTGCCATTTCACACAGTAAAATCCAGCTTCAAAGTGCATTGAAAGTGGATTAAAAGTGCATTATTCAGCATGTGCGAAAGTGCCCTTTGTCTTGTTGTAGATTAATGAAAAATGTATTGTTTTTCCAGCTTATGCCTTCCCAGTGTATGGTGTCCAGTGGCATCCAGAGAAAAATCCATTTGAATGGAGGAACAAAACAGGCATACCACATTCTCGATCAGCTATGCAAGTAACATATTATATCGCTGACTTCTTAGTTAATGAAGGTATGGAGTTTTTGTAAAGACTATATATTTTAAGTTTGTAGATAAATGTCGCGAACTTGCATTTTGAATTGGAAAGGAGACATGTTTATGTATAAGCTGTAAACTCATTGCCACATGCTGAGCTAAAAGCAAAGTCTAAATAAAGTAGTTAAGTGACAAAACAGCCACTTTAAAAGCTAACAAAAGTATTCTGATGTGAGCTTTTTAGGGCCAGAGTCCACTTCATCAGATTTAGAATACAACCAGGTTTTCTGAAGGCAGTAGTAGTAGACCAGAGAACACTACGTTTTATTTATAAGGTGCAGGGGACAATATTAAGTTTTAAACGAAACTTTGAACAGATAGACCTAATGAGTAACATTTAAGGATTTTAAGAACATAAGAAAGGCCATGCTGGATCAGACCAAGGTCCATCAAGTCCAGCAGTCTGTTCACACATTGGCCAACCAGGTGCTTCTAGGAAGCCCACAAACAAGACAACTGCAGCAGCATTATCCTGCCTGTGTTCCAAAGCACCTAATATAACAGGCCTGCTCCTCTGATCCTGGAGAGAATAGGTATGCATCATGACTAGTATCCGTTTTAACTAGTAGCCATGAATACCCCTCTCCTCCATGAATGTGTCCACTCCCTTCCAAATTGGCAGCCCTTGCCACATCCTAGGGCAGTGAGTCCCACAATTTAACTATGCGTTGTGTGAAGAAATACTTCCTTTTATCTGTTTTGAATCTCTCACCCTCCAGCTTCAGCAGATAACCCCGCGTTCTAGTATTATGAGAGGGAGAGAAGCTTCTCCCTGTCCACTCTCTCCATACCATTCATTATTTTATAGACCTCTATCATATCTCCCCTTAACCGCCTTCTTTCCAAGCTAAACAGCCGTAAGCGTTTTAACCGCTCCTTATAGGGCAGTTGCTCTAGCCCCCTGATCATTTTGGTTGCTCTGTTCTGCACTCTCTCAAGCTTTGCAATTTAGACAGCAGTTGGCTGGCTGGTTGGTTATCTGAAGTTGCAGATAACCCTGATTGCTTGTGCTGCTAAAGTCCAGAGAACCAATCTATAGCAACTTCCACCACAGTCTCAAAGTTAACCTGGGGCTGTGCCTTTTGCTAGTCTCCTATATCCATTCTGATTTCAGTAGAAATTTCCAAGGTAAGTCGCTCTCTATGCACTTGTATTTGAAAAGGTATTCTTTAAATGTGATAACCAAAAGAAAGGAAGCTTCTTGTGTGCACAGCCATTCCAGGTGTTCCTTTTGAAGAGGGGACCAGGAAGTCCTTTAATGGGCAGAGTTTGGACTGTAGTTGTTTCATATCAGGGTGTTAAACACAATCCTGTCTTGAAATAAGAGTTGATCTTATAATTCATAGTGCTGAAGTAACCTATAGTTATCAAATGTTTTCCAGCCCGGAAGAGCAACCATCGGTTTTCCAGCAAAAAGGAAGAGACAGAGGCTCTGATTTATAATTTTAGCCCTATTTTCACTGCGAATATTTCTTCATTTGACCAGGCTTATTTTTTTGACTAAGTCTTCAGACAGAGGTATGAGAGAGGTCATTTTGAAATTCTTCAGCTTCAGGATGTTTTGGAATTAAATGAACGCAAAGCATTTCAAATGGCAAGAATGCAGCTTGCTTATCATTCCTTCTAAAATTATTTTTCTTGTGTTCTCTGTAGAATTGCACTTCTTGTTTTCAGTTCCCAGGAAGGATCTCTGCTGAAAGCCCCAGTTGAAATAGTTGGGAAGTTGTGCAAGAGCATTGTGGACAATTAGACACGTGCAGAAGTTCCCTGGGGACTGTACCCCAAATCCCACGAGCCAGCGTGGTATAGTGGTTAAGAGCGGCAGTTTGGAGCGGTGGAGTCTGATCTGGAGAACCGGGTTTGATTCTCCACTCCTCCACATGAGCGGCGGAGGCTAATCTGGTGAACTGGATTTGTTTCCTCGCTCCTCCACATGAAGCCAGCTGGGTGAACTTTGGCAAGTCACAGCTCTCTCAGCCCCACCTACCTCATAAGAACATAAAGGCCCTGCTGGATCAGACCAAGGCCCATCAAGTCCAGCAGTCTGTTCACGCAGTGGCCAACCAGGTGCCTCTAGGAAGCCACTAACAAGACGAGTGCAGCAGCACCATCCTGCCTGTGTCCCACCGCACCCAAAATAATAGGCATGCTCCTCTGATACCCCTCTGATACCAGACACCTCACAGGGTGTCTGTTGTGGGAAGAGGGAGGGAAGGTGATTGTAAGCCGGTTTGAGTCTCCCTTAAGTGGTAGAGAAAGTCGGCATAAAAAACCCAACTCTTCTTCACAAATGGAGAACAATATGTAGTAGAGTCTGCTCCTGCACAAATCCCCTGGATCAGAATGAGACAGGAGCTGCACTTGGTTTGTGTTCATGGCCTATAATCTGCAAACCGCACAGGTCCTCACATTTTCCATCCCCTAAACTTGTATGCACGGGCCAAAGTTCCCACGTTCAGAAGGGGGAGAGATCGGAGGAACCGGTCTGATGGCCCTGGACCTGGGGATAGGCCCTTCTTCTGTCATGTGCTGGTGGTAAACAACAGAACTGACCTTTATCCTGGTTTAATTCATAGTACATGGTTTGTTTTGTTTTTGGTGTCTCACGATGATCACACTGTTAGCATTTCCTCCCATTCATGTTACAGTGAAATGGAATTCTTCCTTGTAGAGTTCAGCTCTGAATTCAGAAATCTGGTTTGTTTGAGGAAGCTGAAGAGGCCTGCCTTCATGCCAGTGGCAAGAAATGAGTTTTACACCATGAGACTTGGCACTAGGGTTGCCAGCTCTTGGTTGGGAAATATCTGGAGATTTTTGGGACAGAGTCTGAGGAGGGCGGGAATTGGGGAGGGGAGGGACTTCAATATCATAGAATCCAATTGCCAAAGTGGCCATTTTCTCCAGGGGAACTAATCTTTATTGGCTGGAGATTAGTTGTAATAGCAGGAGTATGGCACCTTAAAGGTAGATGGTTTGTTAAATATGACACAGAAATAATATTACGGCAAAAAGAAGCATATTTCATACACTTATTTGACACTATCGCCCCCAAGGGTTTAAACTTGGAAAATGATCTTTCCTGTTTTATTTAGGTAACATGAGTGGTTTTCCTTTAACGTACAGCAGCTGATTAGTCATTCACACCTGTGAATCATTTAGAAAATAGTTGAATAGAGATGTTGTGTCAGTATTGAGAGAGGGTATCCATCTTGGAACCTTTACTAACTTGATTGTATCCATCTGGAAACCTTTGCAAGTTAGCCCAGGAAGGGATTGGAATTTTTAACATGAGATACAAAATGTAAGTAACGTTGTATGCCACGTTAATTGATTGCTTAAAACGTCTGTAATAACACATGTAACTGAATATGTATTGTTGTGTATAAGGGAAATAAAGAGGGACTGATGAAGAATTAGAACTTGAAACAGCTGTCTTCCTCTTCCTCCCAGACAAGGGGAGCACACCAGAATATATCCAATAGAGAAAGGTCTCTGACCTGCACCTGTAAAACAAGAAGATTTGAGAGAGAGTGTCAGACATGGGACTTACATAATCATATTTATTGCATCTCAGTGTTTTTATATAGTTGATTTCTACTTGCTATTTTGGCATGTAATATATTTTTGCATTTTGTTATACTCCTTGTGCATATTGATTTCTGTGTATGATTTTGTACTAAGTACCTGGAGGTTGGCAACCCTACTTGGCACCTGCAGAGGATCTTGGTGTAATGGTTTCTGTCCATGTAAAACTGCATTTTTAGGGACTTGATATAAAAATTCTCAGGTAATCACCCTTTTGACAAAGGACTTCTTTGGAAATACAAAAGGGAGACCATTTTTGCACACACTGAGCCATTTACTGGGAGCCGTTTTAACTCCTTTTCTTGCTTTTACTTCCCCTCTCCGCCAAATGTCAGAGACCAACCTGCTGTTGAGTCTCTTCTCCCTCATGCCATCTGTACCTCATCCCAGTTAGCAAAATGCTTCTAATGCTGCTAATTGGGATGCATTTCTTTAGCAAAGCTTTCCCTGAATAACACTGGCTTAATTTTCTTGTATACTTACCTTGCTTTTCCTTTAGAGACCATTCCGTGCATGAGCTCTCCTCGTGCTCTCCCCTTGAGATATTGATTTATTCTACCCCACAGAACTTCCCCATTGTCAAGCACTATCTGTCTCCTCCACTTTGGGACCAAGTTTGTAATCAGTTTCTGGATGCTGTCTTCAAATTTCTGAACGCTGGCTCCAAATTTGTCTGGGCTGGGCCTCTGTCACTTCTGTGTAGTGCCTAGATTCTGCTGCTACATTTTGCAGTCTGATCCCATGCATGATTTCCCAGATTCTGCTGTGTTTGGCAGGGCACAGATCTGCAATCCTAGTCAATGTATCAAGTGTATTGTTTCGAAACCTTTTGGTTTCTTGCAGCAAATTAGGCAGCGGATTTTCCTTGTTCAAAAAACCATTTGATTACAAGTAGCGACGAAAACTGCTGGCACCTCCCCTCCTCTGCCTGCACAGAAGAGAGCACCTCTTTTGAAACAGTGCCTGCTGTGACAAGTGCATGATTCTTTGTGTTCACGTACAAGTGTAATGCACCTCCTGATTTTTCAGTTGAGACATATTCAGTTTAAACAATTAAAACACATGATACATTGACTAAGGTTTTTTTAAAACTGGGTGACAGCCCTGGTGCTAGATATGCTTGGTAGCTGTAATTTGTTATTTCTTTTATCCATGATGCAATCCCCATTGTAGTCAAAGAACATTCCAAGGTGACGTTTATTACGTAGTAGTATCACATTTAAGGTTTTAATGCATCAGAAAGGATTTGCCAATTGGAAGGCTGGATTCCTGCTGGAAAGACTTGCATTTACTTATGTCCGGGCAATTTTTTTAGTTCGTTGAGATTGTTTCTTCCCTGGGCTGGATTGGTTTATTTCATAAAGGTACCGCCAGCAACCCGAGTGGCTGCAGATCCATGTGTGCAGATCCACATGCCTATGGGAATGGAACATCCTATGCTGGTTGCAGGACGGTACATTTGTGTACTTTTGGTGCTATTGGGGACATGAAGTTTGGGATAAGGTTCAGGACCAGGCCTTTGGTATGTAGGACTGTGTATCTAGCCATGTTTTCTTAATTGCACTTTTTCTATAGGTGTTTGTTTTCAAATATAATAGTGATAAATGAAGAGATGCAGTCTAACTAAAAATTGAATGTTAAAGAAAAGATAATGTGGAATTGTCATTTATTTACCCTGTTTATTTATTGTTGTCATTCTCTCTGCTTTTGCTTCACAACTATTTAGTTAAACTAGATGTGCTTCATATTTTGCTATCTAAAACTTTTAATAAAGGAAACTTCAACAATATCCTCAGTAGTGCTTCCTTTTGATAATATGTCTTTATTCCCTTTCCTACCATTCAGCAGAGCTGTCTGTGGATCAATTTAACCATGAAAGGGAGGGAGGAGGTTTCTACAAGGTATTGCAAGCATGGCAACCAGAGGTCCAAGCTAAGGGCCAGTTTGCGCTTTTTCTTGAAAAAGTACCTTCTCTGTTCTAATATTGGCTCCTCTTACAGCAGCCAAGCTTTCAGTGCTGTGAATTGGCTTTTTGGCTAAATAATGAGAACGCCAGAATGCAAGTGCTAGGAAGACTGGAGAATTCTCCATTTAAAACTTTTACTAATACCTATTTGTTTAGCTGTTATAGGTAAGAGTTTTTATTATTATTAATGAAGTAGAGAATATCATCCTAAATCTAGGGTTTCACAAAGTCAGGGTATCTAACTTCATGGTAGCACAAATGTATATTAAGACACTGGCAACTTCACTAACAATGGAGACCTACTTAGAGAGTTTATACTACAAGGAAGAGTGTACCTCTCAAGCTAGTCAAAGCTGGAACTGGAATGCTGCTGGCTGTAAGGGAACTTACTGTAAATTCATAGTTGCTCCTTTAGTCAGGGCAGGGCCCAGTGATAAGCATAGGATGAGTAAGTCTGAGCTAGCTGGGCCCAGTTGGGGAGTTCAGTGGGACTGCCACAGAGAATGGCTTGCATGTTCCTCTGCTGTCACAATGTCTGCTTTGTTGATTCAGATTCGTCTGGCAAAGTTATACTGAGAGTTGGAAGAGCTGAAATAGCTTCCTGCATCTCCATAGGCTTTATTCATGATTGGGTCACACAGCTGATTGAATGGGATTTTGAAATAATCTAGCTAGGTGTAATAAAATGTGTCTGACTTTCCATCCATGCATCTTTCTCTCGCCCTTCCTCCAACGATCTGTTGCCTAGTGCAGTGGTTCTCAACCTGGGGCCATATGGCCCCCCGGGGCCCCCAGGATATTCCAAGGGGGCCACAGGTTAAAATTGCGTAAATGGGGGGCCACGGCATGAGACTATGGGGCCACAGAGGGAAGTGAGAAGTGAAGAAAACAGAGAAGTGACCGAGAAAAGAACAGAAAAAAAAGCAGAGAAGTGAACAAAATAGAAAACAGTGGTAGAGGCTTTGTTCTCCCTTGTATGTGAACACTGTTTATTAGCGTGTTGTATTCCCTTTTTGTGGGGTATTTTTTGTAAATTTCAGTTTCCCAATAAGAACTGCATGTGTGCATTTTGTGTAGCTGTTTATGCTTCTTTGTTCCTTGGCTATTTACAAACAAAACATTTAAATAGCTACCTTTCTACCAGTAGGGCAGGGGGGCCACAGGAAGAAAACAAGGTCAGAAGGGGGCCATGGTCGGAAAAAAGGTTGAGAACCACTGGCCTAGAGCATGTTTCACACTGACATTTGTGTCAGTCCCAGGGCAGGACATTGTTTCAATGAACCCATACAAATAATACAAAATTGCACGGCTTCATGTTTGGCACTAGATGGCGTACATCAACCATCCTATCAAAGTGAAGATTTAATATGCAATTAAAATCTAACCACAAAATTAGAATCTAAATATCTTCACAGAAAAATAAAAACAGATGATCACTTGCATTTTTATGGGTATTGGAGTAGTGAAAACGGTCTTTTTAACAGAACAAAGCGAACGTATTTGAAAATGAGAATTTTCCTTTAGCCTGTAGATCTGCTTTATTGGATGGCAAAAATCCTGCAGTGGAGAGATGACAGATTTCAGACAGAAATATGGTCATATGTGCAGCCTGCTCTAATTGGGAATCTACAAGCAGCAGCCTATGCACAACCATGTGCAGGAAGTATTATCAAGCCACTGTTGTGCAGCCATTAACTAGAAGCAGCTATTGCTTTGGGTCTCACGTGCTGTTGATTTCAGTTTCTGAAGACGGGAGCTTTGACTCTTGAAAGCTTATACCCTCAAAATCTTGGGCTCGAATCTAGCTCTTCTACTGCAGAGTGAAACAGCCACCTTCCTGAAATTGTCTCACATCTGAATCTTGTGCATGCTTACTCTGAGATAAGCCCCACTTGTGTTAATTGAGGCTAACTTTCAAGTGGATGTTCAAGGGCTTGTAGCCTTAAGCTAAACAAAACCAATGGATAGTTTTGACGGATGTAGGAAGCTGTTTTATACAGAGTCAGATCAGGGGTTCATCTAATAGTATTGTCTTCCTCAGCTGTCAGCAAAACAAACAGGGATTTTGTGACCCCTTAAAACCAACCAAAATTGTATTCTGCATAAACGTCAGATGCCACTGAAGCCACGTTGTAGGATACTGCGCAGAGAAAAACACAACATCCCTTATGAAATGCTAATTTCTAAATTCATGCCAAATACCAAAAGTGCTCCTGATATTTGCACATATTTGTGCATATTACAAATTACATAACAAATGTAGATTTTACTTTTGACAAGGAAGATACAACTTTAGGCAGACTGCGGAACTGAAGCAAATTCCCAGTTTTGCCTCTGGCTCTTTTCAGGTATCATAGTTTGCTGTTTTCATGTGCCTACATGTTGCTCAGTATTTGACAGGATGAGCAATTTGAGGTCAGTTGAGGCACATTTTTTTAAATCTCTGGATATCACTGTTACTTCATATGTTTAATATTAATTCTTGAGAAATTATTCTGAAGCGGGTCAATGCTTTTCAGTGCCTATGCTGTTAGAATGGACCCCTTCCTGAGAAGAAGTATGTTATCTTATTCAGTTGACACCTACTAGACAGGACTCAATGCTTCTTACCAAAGTAAGTTTTCTCTTGAAATGCTCCAATAAATTATGAAAAGGATGTGAATGCATATACAGTTTATTTTACATAATATATATGCATGTAAATGGTTTCAAAATTCTAAAATATGTTATACAGTTCAGATATTATGAGTCTTAAGCATGTTCATATATGCAAGCAATCTTAAGCAATCTTTATTCCTCTATATGAGAGTTCAGACTTTAAACCAGTAATAATATTTCATTCAGGAAATATAAGTTACAGAAAGTTTGTAAAATATGGTTAGTGCAATGAATAAGATCTGATTTAGTTAAAAGTATCTTAATTCAAAGTACCTAGAACATCATGGAACATAAGACATACTTCACCTAGTCATGTCATTTGCAAACCTCCCCAGCACGGCAGGGCCTAGAGAGATCTGAAAAGTTCCTAATTCATGTTAAGGATATTTGAACCTTTTTGGTCCTCTATGTGTTATTTTAGTATTTAAATGTCTTTGGTGTATGCAATGATTAGAGAAATCTCTGGTTCCATGAGTTCATGTAAGAGCTGAAGTCATGAGCCCTTAAAGCATATTTTCAGTCCATGCCAGGACTAAGTTAAGATCAGGGAGATCTATATGTATGTGCATGCCATCTTTAGCTGTGTCAGAACTAGAAAGCTATGCGAAGCTTAAAGTCATGTGAATGTCAGAGTTCTGTGTAAGAACTGAGTGCAGAGGTTTCCCTGTCAGCTTTACATCCCAGGTAAGGGATGGAGAGATCCATTCAAGTCAACGGGTATGAACTTGTTAGGAACTCTAACTCCTGGCTAGGAAGTTCCTCCTTATATACTTTTCAAGATCAGTATCCTTCCCTACCTTTGATGGTGCTTGAAAGGATCTGATCTTGAAATTGTTCCAGTGCATCAGCACTTTTGGAACTTCGAGCAGCAGCGTTGTTGCTCTCATCTTGTAAGGATTACCTGTTAGGTCATTTGCTGACCTGGCCATGTACTAAAGAGTCAGTTTATGGCTTTTTGATATTTCTTTAAATATAACTTTTCCCAGCATTCTCTTCATGTTAAGAATACGGTTAATTTGACTCTCTTCTTACCTCTGAAAGACCTTCTTAACTTTAAAAGGACTTAAAACTACATATCAAGTCACGTTGTGACATTTCATTACATCATTGCTCACAGTCAGCAAACGTTATCAGAGTACAGAGCAAAAGTCAGAAACACCTTGATGCTGCCTGTGTTTCAGTGGAGAAGATCCTGGAAGCTTCCTTGCCGGCTTCAAGGTCGCTCTGAATATCCTCAGAAACAAGCGCCTTTCTAAGAGGGCATTCAGTCAAGGACAGAACTGCTGCTCCTTGACTAAACATTTAAGCTGAGTCATTTCTTTTGACAGTCAGGCTTCTGAAAAACCTGTTTTCTCCTTACATATGAAGTCTATATGGATTTCAAATGGGAAAATTCTATATTCTGCTTTTGTGCATTTGCCCATGACAATTCTTGTGCTAATTAGTGACATGCAAAGCAGCATCCAGTAGCACTTCAACAAAGTCAACTTGCTATCGAACACTTTGTTTTTCACCATATTGTGATATTTTAAACATGTGTGTTCTTGCACTACTTCCCTGGGCCAGTACAACTTCCTTCTCCCCAAAATACCTGGCAGAGAAAAATACCAACTTACAAAAGGCAGTGGCTTCCTTGGTGGTGACTACTCTGCTAGTTCTAATATTCCACCTTTGTCCGTTTTCACATGGCTGGCTCCTATAGCCAAACATGTTAATGCTCAGATTTTCTAAATTGGTTCACAAATACTTGACCCATATGATATGAGCATGGGGATATGAGCATGGGGCAACATGATGAATGTTGACATCTGCACAAGTTTAAAAGCAACACACTCTAAATGATACATGATCTGCTTGGGATGACTGAGGAAAATCCAGAAATGTGCATGCATACAACAACAGCTAGCCAACCAGCCAGCCACCAGGCACAACTGTGCAGGTGTAAAGGCACTCATATTATTGCTTGTTTGCATTGTGAACTAATCATTAATGAGACCTTTAAAGGGGGAGGGGCTTGACAAAAACAGATGCTATAAGTGGGGCAAGTTTGATTCCCAAACTAATGAAACAGGATGTGTTTAGGGTTGCCAACACCCTGAAGAAAATGTGTTCTTTCTCTTGAACACAAGCTTCCTAGGATGATATTTGCCAAGTCATAAGAACATAAGAAAAGCCATGCTGGATCAGACCAAGGACCATCAAGTCCAGCAGTATGTTCACACAATGGCCAAACCAGGTGCCTCTAGGAAGCCCACAAACAAGATGACTGCAGCAGCATTATCTTGCCTGTGTTCCACAGCACCTAATATATTCGGCATGCTTCTCTGATCATGGAGAGAACAGGTATGCACCATTAGTATCCATTTTAACTAATAGCCATGAATACCCCTCTCCTCCATGAACATGTCCACTCCCCTCTTAAAGCCTTCCAAGTTGGCAGCCATCACCACATCCTGGGGCAGGGAGTTCCACAATTTAACTATGCATTGAAACTATGTGCTACTTCCATGCCAGAAAAAGCTTTACCTACCTATTTCAATCCATTAAACCTGCACTAAAGGTACAGGACTTTGCTTTTCTCCAGGAAGTTGGCAGCCCTGCAGTAGTTCAGCTTACAAGAAAGAGGAGGTGAGAAATAAATGCGTCTTATCAATGTCTGACATTTCCCGGGGAGAGAAAAACTGAGAAGTGATCTCTTTTAGCTTTTAATTTGCTGAGGATCTGGTGTGCAATCATGTGGCCATATCAGGAATCAGCTACCCATGATTTCATTTGCAAACTGGGAGTTAGGGTAGAACTTCTTGCTTGCAAAATGTGTGCATCACAGTTCTGTCCTTGACACTCTTATAGACTCAATTATTATTTGCATATTATATTTAACATTCTGAGGATCTACAAACTATATTTTTTATTCCTAACTATAATGTCTGGTACACAGCTGAAAGCAACCTAAATGGATGATTAATTGTGTGAACTGTAATTAAAAAGTGAAACAACCTTATAGTTTAACCATCAGTACCTTTCTGGATGGTTGTTTCCCTCTGTTTCTATTGTGGACTTTATTGGTAAATTATAATGTAGCTACTAAGGCTTCTTAACGAAGGAAGAAAAATTAAAGCAGCTGATTGAGGCAATTTTGAATGAGATTGCACTTCTCAAGAAAGCAAAGCAATTAAAATTGGGGGATGTCTCTTCTGCCTAATTAAACATCTGACAAGATGTGCCTCGTGCCACTCCTCTCCAATTTTCATTTATTTGTTTAATATTGTTTTGCAAAAGAATACCTCCTCAAATGTACATAAGCCATCTGTTGTTCTTGCTGACTCATTGTGTGCTGCAGTATTATGCATCTGCAAACAATTCTCTCTCTGTGTATCAAGCAAGGACATTTGCTCCATAAGAAAAGCTGGCTCTAGGTTTGAAATTCCCTGATATAGGTTATTTCACACATTGTGCAAAGGCATGTATGGAGCAACATTTGTCTCACAGCCCCCGGTAGCATGAGTCTGGGATTTTTAAAATGCCTTTTACCTGAAGAAAGCATTAAAGCAGATTTAGCTCTGCTATGAATAGCAATATATATTGATTGTTAAGATATGCCATGGATTGGGTCCATTTGCCATCTCTTAGCCTTACTCTGGGTTTGGGGTTGAGGGCTATGTCCAGGTGGAAATTCAGCCCATGCTGCACTCACTCTCTAACTACACACCTAATGAATTTTTGACTGCTGTTTCCAGCACACTAATATAGTAACGCGTCCAGGTAGAAAATCAACAGTTTCAACTTCTCCCATCACTAATTTAATTTACAGCGATTTTCATTCAGATACTTTCATAAAAGACATATTGTTCCATACATCAAGGGCAGCAAGTGTCTTGGAAAATATTCAACAAAAAGTGAGGACAATTTTCCTTTTCTGATACACCGGTATATATTTGTTTGGGTTGGAAGAGGGATTTGATGTATCTTGTTTTTATATGTATCATAGAGGGACTCAGATAGTAAATGCATGCCTGAAGATGCTTTCTCAAGTTCAAATTAAGAGCTGTTTATGAAACAAATGCATTTCTGCCTGACATCCATGCTTACTTATTTATTCAGAGAATTTGTATGCCACATCCCCAGAACCTGCTTGAGGTAGTTCTTGTCTACACCTATAAGTACCATATATGCCTAGATGCTGTATTAGAATGCTTTAGTAGGTCACTGAATAATGAGTGGTCAACTGAAAAGCTGGGGAATCCTATATTTACCTTAGGTCCATGTCTGATTCCAGCGCTGCCACGTCACCAAAGACTTCAAGACAAGCATCAGACAGCTTGCTCAATCTCTTCCTCAAAATAAAAGAATAAATGACCACGTTAACAAATGCATCAAGCAGAAATAGGTGTCTATCCAAAAAGTGATTTGTTAAGGTAAATCTGATAAGTTTCTGCCTGGGTATTGAGATGTTGCTCTCATCAAGGAGCACTATGCCAAATATGAAGAAGAAGAAGAATTGGTTTTAATATGCTGACTTTCTCTATCACTTAAGGAAGAACCAAACCAGCTTACAACCACCTTCCCTTCCCCTCCCCACAACAGACACCCTATGAGGTAGGTGGGGCCGAGAGAGCTCTAAGAGAACTGTGACTGACCCAAGGTCACCCAGCTGGCTTCATGTGGAGGAGTGGGGAAACAAATCCAGTTCACCAGATTAGCCTCCACCGCTCATGTGGAGGAGTGGGGAATCAAACCTAGTTCTCCAGATCAGAGTCCATTGCTCCAAACCACCGCTCTTTAACACCTACACCACGCTGGTTTCCATATGAATGCATATGGAAACCCATGAGGTGTGTACAAGCAGAAAACCCACAAGGACTTGTGTGTGTGTAGGGTCACTTCATTTCCTTTGAATACCCTTTCCCACACTATTTCCTCTTTCTCTCCTCTTGGCAGCCCCCACATCTTTCCCCCTTTTCCTGATTCCTTCTCACTCACCAACCAACCTTTCTTTTATCTGCATATCCACACTCTTCAGCTTTATTTATTATTTATTCACTTCAATTATATTCCATGCTTCTCCCCAATGAGGACCCAAAGCAGCTTGCATCATTGTTCCTTTCTACATTTTATTCTCATAACGATCCTGAGAGTTAGATTAGGCTGAAGAGAGTGTCTGGCCCAAGGTCACCCAGCAAGCTTCCATGACAGAGTGGGCATTTGTCTCCTAGATCCCGAGGGTGATATTCTAACCACTACACCACACTGGTTCTCAGCTTTCCCTCCTTCCCTCCCCCTGGCAGCCTTTCCCTAGAAAATTCTGGTCAAGTTGCAGAAGTTGTGCAGTAGCAAGTCACTCAGGAAAGTTTTATGGTGACAGCCACTGCTGGGTCCATCCAAGTCATGTAAGTTGTGTGGAAGCAGCTGCTGAGCTCAGGTGAGTTGTGTGGCATCAGGTTGTCCAGTAGCCCATCGGGGTGAGTTGTGCAGATGGCATGATATCAAGTTGCTTGTATTTGCTGGACCAGATGAGACCTTGCTCCAGGGAAGGAGAAGGGGGAGCAGGGATGGACTGGGATACCAAAACACTCCTGGAAAGGATCCTGATTTTACTGACAGAAACAAATGTTTGAAGGCTGGCAACCCTCCCACTAGCCACTGACATCTGAAACATTAATTTCTTAAAGGTGCAGGTGCTACTTCTCTTATTTCAGGAGTTAAAAAAAACAAAACTCAGTGGCATTTTTATAAAAGATTTCAGATTATTCTGCAAACCTTGGGCTTTTCTCAGTTTGTAGAATTCTCTCTCTTTTCATAGCCGCAGTATCTGGATTTAAGTATCCATAGATGGGGTCATGTGGACAATTAGATATATCGATGTATCACTGTTTATAAAAGTAGCAAATATTGAGTTTCTGCCTGGACATGTATTGCAAGTCCAGCATCAAACTGGGGGAAACCCCAGTGCACACCATCTAATTTCTAAACATAATATGCAAGACTATACAAAGCATTTACTGCTAATGTGTGAAGAAGCTATATTATGTCTTAACTTATAGCTTTATAGAACAGGGGAATGTGTAAATACCTTTTCTCTTAAACCAAGTTTTTTATCTTAGGATTTCTTAATTTTTTTAAAAAAGGAATATCACTCTAACTGTGACGAGTAAGTGGAATCTCCTTGTTCACATGAAGCACATCTCTGAGCACCTAATGAATAAGGGAGTAGAGGAGGCAAACTCCATTCTCTCTTTCCATCATTCACACATGGAAGTTTTGCTTTCCGTCCTTCTCATTCATACTTAGACTCCCAGCCGAGGTAAGGTTGCTAACCTCCAGGTGGGGACTGGAGTTACACATTACACATGAAGCTGCTTTATACTGAATCAGAATCTGAGCACTTCAAATTCCCCGTGATTTCTACAATGGAGTCTGATATCACTGACACTACATTAATGATGAAAAGAGATCAGATTTAGCTATATCAATCATACATACGCTTGTTAATTTTGTTCATAGATACACAATGCATGTAGTGTAATAATTCATGAGCGAGCATACACACACACATACACACACAATGAACCCGCAGTAGAAATGCCAAGTTCTAAAATAGGTGAAGGCTTATGTAATATGACAGTCAGCTGAACTTCTACCTAAAAGTCTACTATATGGCCCAAATCTGCAACTAGAAAAGGCCTGCATATCTACTACCTTCTTTTTTTTATACCCTTGGAAATTTCACAAGCTTCTTTTCAAGCTGTCTTGAAAAATTACCTTTACAGCAGTTACCCATTGTGACTAAATCTCATTTACCTGAAATGATATGAATACATTTAAGTTCAGCAAAAGAAACAAACATTTCAAAACCTAGAATAAGGAGGATAATTTTCCTTCAGCGAGTTGTGCATTTCAAGTTAATTGGTTTATATATAATCATTTGGCTGGGGAGGGAGGGTTGATATCTCTTGAATTACATTTCAGAAGGAGTAGCTTTTTAATTGCTTTTTCACTGAGTATGACTTTTTATGATCGCTTGCAGAGTATTTGAAATGCACACCTTGGATATGTTTTTGTATGTCATACAGGGAGCCTTAGTCATAGTAAACAATTGCCTAAAGATACTCCTTAAAGTTCGGCGCTGGGATGATAATCCAGACATTAACACACAGCTGGATCAGGGGTCAGGTTGTTCACTAACACCAAACTCATTTGAATACATCCTCTCAAAGCCTTCTCTTAAAGTTGCCACATGCCAGAAACTGAACGTTTCTTGAAAGCCCATATGCATTATAATCCACCAATCACTGCCATTGTTCAGTCCCCACATTTCAGAAGACCTGGCATGATAATTGGCCTCTTCAATACGCAGCAACCTTGGCAAGCTCCTCTGCCCAGGGATGCTTCATCCAGCACCCCCTTGCTCGTCTTATGGCTTCCAGTCCTTCACTGCTTGATTCCGCCTCTGTGCTGGAAAGGCTTCCCTGGCTATCAATGGCCACTTTAAGCTATTTAATTTGCAGACTATCTGAGCAACAGCTTCTGGCTTACAGGACAGTGGGTCTGCCTTGTGACAGAGGGATAATCAGCCCCCCCCCCCGCCCCGATTCATTAATTGACTGAGAGATGCATTTGCTTTTCTTTTATCTTCCTGTCTTTTTGTATTTGACATTTTTGAAGCCAGCAGGGTGGATTGTCTCCTCTTCTCTGCCGGCTGCCACTAAGTTTTACTAAAAATGGAAACAGCCTTAACAGCCACTATAATATTGTCTGTGTGCAATATAATGTTTTACAAGGTCTGTGTTTCTCATTATCACTGAAGTGTTATTGGCACACTCCTCCAGACAAATGCTGGAACAACAAAATAGGGATTGAAGAATAACAAGTGGGGGACCTGCAAAGGACTTTCAGGGGGCGTCTAATTTTCCTCTCCCACACAATTTTCTCTTTCCCTTTCCTGAAAACCCTATACTTTTTCCGCTTAGAACGTAAGAACATACGAAAGGCCCTGCTGGATCAGACCAAGGCCCATCAAGTCCAGCAGTCTGTTCACACAGTGGCCAACCAGGTGCCTCTAGGAAGCCCCCAAACAAGAGGACTGCAGCAGCACCATCCTGCCTGTGTTCCACCGCACCCAAGATAATAGGCATGCTCCTCTGATCCTGGAGAGAATAGGTTTGCATCATGACTAGTATCCATTTTAACTAGTAGCCATGAATACCCCTTTCCTCAATGAACATGTCCACTCCCCTCTTAAACCTTCCAAGTTCTCTCCTTTTCACCACTAGCCAACCTACCTTTATCTGCCCCTGCCTTCAGTGTTCTCTCATACTGGCAACTCATACACAGGAAAACTATGCCCCATTTGTGCAGTGCCCAATGCCATACTCCACCTTTCTCCATAATGGGGATCCAGAGCAACTTACATCATTCACCTCTCCTCCAATTCATTGTCACAACAACCCTGTGAGGTAGGTTAAGCTGAGAAGGCATAAGTGGCCCAGGGTCAGCCAGTCAGTGTCCACAGCAGAGTGGGGATTAGGGTGCCAACTCCAGATTGGAAAATCCCTGCAGTTTTGGGAGTGGAGCCTAGAGAGGGTGGAGATTGGAGAGGGAGCTCAGCAGGTATATGAAGCCCTCCAAAGCTGTCCTTTTCTCCAGGGAAACTGATCTCAGTAGATTGGTTGTGATTACGAGAGAACTCCAGGCCTTACATGAAGGTCATCAACCCTACTGGGGATTCAAACTTGGGTCTCCCAGCTCCTAGTCTGAAACTCGAACTAATATACCACACTGGCTTTCTGTGGGGTGGCTGCTGTTGAAAAGTGGCAAGCAGCCAATCCTGGGTGAGTAATGCAAGTCACATGATATCAAGTTAGCCAGTTGTTGCTGCCAGGCCTAGCCCCACTGAGTCCTCCTTTCAAAGCCAAAACAGCCCTGGAAAGGGCCCTGCCCGCCCCCCACACCTTTACTGATGGAAACCAAGGCTTTTGAAGGCGGGCAGTACTGTTGTGGTTGCCTAGCAACAGCCATAATGAACACTGAGAGGGCTTTCATTTCTTAAATGTTCAGGCACATGTGGGGGTTTAGCCGTTCAAAGTTTTTTTTTTTTTTTTAAGAGTTCAGATTTTTCTGCAAACCTGGGGCATTTTCATGTTTGTTAAAAGACTGGTCTTGTCTGTACATGCAGAGACTCTGGATCTTAGTATCTAAAAATCGGCATCACCTTCACTGAGGTCTCAGACTGGGTACTGGCCCTTTAAGGTTGAGCTAGCCCTTTGGGTTCCTTCTTGGCCATCTCTGGTGTCCTCTGGCTCCCTTACGGTGCCCCATTGGTGCTCCCTGTCACATCTTCACCCCCTGGATGTCTGTCAGTAGAAGCTGTGCTACCTTCTGGGGTTCCAACAAGCCTTCTTGGTCCTCCTCCACGCAGCGCCTCCCTGCCAACATCAAGCTGGCTGTCTCCTCGGTCAGGGGCATCCCCGGGATCTCCTGTCAGCTTCAGCACTTCCTGCCTGGCCAGCTGCAAGTGGCTGGTGGCTGGGCAGGCTTCTGCCTTCTTTCTAGCTGCTCTCTCACAGCCACAGCCTTTCTCTCCCTTGTTCTTGCCGGCCCCAACACTTTCCCCCCACCGTCTTTTGATGACCCTGCTGGCCAAAGTGTGCCCAGCCTTTCCATCAGCATCTCAGCATCCTTCTCAGTCCAGCCATATACCCCTCTGTCTGGGATTGCTCCATTGCTGCTCATTCTCTGTGGGCTGCTCATGCAGCCTTCATCAGTCACAATTAGAGAAGAGCAAACTATGAGCCTTCAATAGCTCAGTCATAAGACTGATTTCTTCTGCAAAGGACAAGGAAGGGGAGGGGCTGTGGCTCAGTGATAGAGCATTTGATTGGCATGCAGAAGGTCCCAGGTTCAACCCCCAGCATCTCCAGTGAAAAGGACCAGGGAGTAAGCAATGTGAAAAACCTCTACCTAAGACCCTGCCAGCCTGAGTGAAATATTTCAAGCAGGAATATTATGCTGCCACTATAAACAGGGAAGCAGATGCAAGTGTTTAGGCTGAATTTTCCAGATGGACACAGGACGGAAAATACACTGTCACTTTCTGCTCAAAGGCCTTTTGTGCTAGGAAAGAGTGCAAAAGGACTTTCTGTGGTAGGATGTAAAAAATGTTATGCACAGTGAGTATTTTACAAGGCCAGGAGGTAATCTCTTTCTTTTCCACTTCAACCAGTTTAGGACTTAATCATTTATTATAATAGGACTAAACAAGACTAAATTTAGAAGGAGGGAGGCCAATTAATTTGCCACATCAACTTTTGTTTGCTGCTGTCCAATGCTGTTATGGGAAATTGATAGATTGCAAGTCTGGATTTTTAAAAAATCAGGTGATACTGAAGCAAAAGGAAGAGAGATGCCCTGGCTAAGCAATACAGGCAGTATCCTTATAGAGCAATTGCCAATGGGGGGTATTGAAGGGTGCTTTGACAAAGGGATGACAACTTCTGTTAGCCACAGAGGTAAAAAATTCAGGTGTTCATACAAAGCTGTTCTTCTCAGAAATGCACACGACCAGATATTGTCCCAAACCTTTGCTCACAGGGGCCACATCCTTGTCCTTAAACTTTAGAATACCAAGGCAAGGCATCTAGGAATTGAGGGATAATTATGCATTAATTTAATTTGCATTTAATTGAAATCTTATCTGTGGTACCTGCACCATGCATAGCTAAGGAGTGATGTAGCCTGTCAATTACTGTATGAAAAAATCCCCCCAAATAGGGGTCAAATTTAATTGCTAGATCTTACAGCAGGCATCAAAATATGGGACGATGAAAACCTCATTAGCAACCCAACCTCTCTCTTGAGGTAAACAGTACAGACGGTGGTGTCCTTTTCTACCCCTCCCTGATTACCATTGATTACTCATTCATTCACGCATTCAAACATACCCTGAAATACAAGGTCATGGATTACTGAAAGCAAATTATCTGCAAGTAACATAAATGACAGAGTAATGAAATACAATGGAAAAGTATGGCAGTGTAAGCATTTCTAAGAATGATACTGAAGTTATGAATCGTCAAGTACCCATTTAAATGCCATGAAAATTCACAAGGTAAGATAAACATGATTTTATGGAACATGAGTCTAGGTCAAGATATGACAGAAGGAAATATATAAAGGAGCAGGGAGCTACTCCTAGTGATGTGAAAATACTTTTTCTCTTTTGAATTTGACACAGGCCATCTTCCTACAACAGATCCCATTTTGCATTCTTGAGCAACAGAATTGTTGCATTCACTAGGTAACCCATAGACCCTGGAATGAAGAATAGGAGAACATGTCTTTGGTCACACTGAGAAGCACGTCAGCAACTTAGCTCCTTACCTGGGACAAGCAAAGTTGCTTTCAAAGGACACAGGTTACTAATTTACAAACAATTCAAATTCAGGCAGGATTATATCTCCCAGACCACTGAGTAGAAGCAGCATAGATAATCCATTCTTCAGAAACACTTTTGTGTAGTTAATTTATGGAAATTATGGAAAGCCCTATATCGTAAATGCAAAATGTTATGTGGCACTCAGTTAAGCATAAGAAGTTGAACTAGAATAGAAATGACCATCATAAACAGGAGCTCAAGAGTTCAAGTTTCCTAGAGTTCTAGGGTTGCTGGTGCCGGGTTGGGAGGGGAGGGAGTTCAACGCCATAGAGTCCAGTTGCTAAAGCGGCCATTTTCTCCAGGTGAACTGAACTCTGTCGGCTGGAGATCAGTTGTATTAGCAGGAGATCTTCAGCTAGTACCTGGAGGCACACTCCTCATGAAGCAGGAAAGCGCACCTATTCAACTGGCATAATGAATTTCCAAGATTGATGAAGCAGCAAAGCGAAATGGAACAATACCGGAAGCCCATCTCTGTTTAAACCTTGGATTCCATTGTCATTGTGACTGATAGACAAAATCAAATGGTGCAATATCTATTTTGATGGAATATTCAATTTCATGTATGCAAAACATTGTATGTTTGATAATTGTGCATAAGCAACTGGCATCACAGAATGCATGAGCAATTGTAGGTTGCAAGTTTGTATGTTATATGCCTACAGAATATAGCTACATTGAAAGGCACTTGTTTTTGGTCATATGTGCTGATAATTTTGTAGTACCTGGCGGTTGGCAACCCTATAGAGTTCAGGCACATCAACTGGGGCCCAGAGAAACTGATTATCTTGCACTGTGTTAAATGCTAAGCTGCAGATGGCAGGCGAAAGTCCCCAGAAATATGTGTCACAAGAACTGTACAAAACATGAAAACAAACAGGCAAATGTCTAATGATGAGTGCCAAACATCACTTGGGGAAACACTTGGTTGTTTCATTTTTTATACCATTTAAAACTAAATAAAAAAAACGAAATGTCACATTGGTACATAGTCTCATTCTAAAGATATTTACAGGTAACTTTACAAATTTTTATACACATTTTTGTAACTAATGTATTCTGGTAAACTTCAAAATTAAGGGCCTTGTGAATCTTCACAGACTCATAAGACTGCTGTTAGTGCTACCCACTCCAGCTCTATCCCAGTATACCACACATTCTTGTTTGGCTCCTTCTACGAAGAAAAAATAAAAATATGTGCAAAATACAGATACCTGTCCTGAATTTCTGGAGAATGGAACCAAGAATTTCCATTCATAGGCAGCTAAATTAATGCACAGGGACAAGAGAGGCCTGAAGTAGGAGAAAGAACCATGTGTTAACTAGGTTGCCAGCATATGCACCTTTACACGGGAGAAAGTCCCACTGAATTTAGCTAGGCTTACATCTTAGTAAGCACTTGGGCCATTAGAATATTTAGACAACACCAATGATCATCCAAAAAGGTGGGAGAGAACTCTTATTGGCCAATTCCCAAGTATACAGTAGGTGAAACATGGAATAAAAGAAGTGATCCTAAGCAGGTCAACTCAGAAGTAAGTACCATTTATTCACTGGGGCTTACTCCCAGGAAAATGTACTTAGGACTGCCGCTAAAGACACTGTGGAGGCCATTGGTTAAATGTTGTGGCCCTTATTCTTCCCCGCTCCTCTGAAGGTAATCTTATGCTTTATGGGCTCTGTGTGTGTGTGTGTGTGTGTGTGTGTGATATTACCGACTAGCACATGCAGGCACAGTATGATTGTATTAAATCCCCCAATACTGGCTGAATTTCTGAAAAAGAAGAAACTATATTTCATTGTTCTCACACATTCAATTGTTTCATGCCATAAACACTAGATATTTGTAGAAAAAAAAGGAAAACGAAAAAAGGTACAATTTACAAGTGTCCATAAAAGTGAATAATGCGAAGAAAATTCATCTAACAAGGATCCACCTAACATCAATAAGAAAATTGAGGCTGTGACTGAAGACTTCAGTCACACATTGGAAGAAGAATCCACAGTCCAGGTTAACTGCGTGATGCCTCTCTTCTGGGAGTCAGCCTCATAGAGATGGTGCTTCCCTTGAACCATCTGATTCCTCAGCAAGATGCTGCTCTACACATCTGCTGCTTCAATTTTCGTCATTTATTTCGACCTGAAACAAGAACATACAAGCTATTGGGTGGAATAAAAGGAGGTGATTCACTACTTTTTAAAAGTTCTGTAATGATGTTTGTGTTGTAGCAAACAATGGAACCCGCTTCACACAGTATATTTTCCAGTGATCCCTGTTGTCCATAGAACATTTTACCATCCATTCAATTAATTTTTGAATTCTGACTACATTGGGGAGTTCAACTGTTATTACTAGCAGGTTTTGATATTAATGATATAGTTTTATTTGTGTGATTAGGTTGGTAACCAGTCTGGTAAATAAAATGCAAATACTCATAAGAATGCTTGTGCGTACACAAGACAAATTATCACAGAATGCATCACAAGCCCCAATTAGCATTTTTTTTTTGAGGGACATGAGTATAAACAAGCAAACAAACATATATAACCCCAAAGGTTATATTTTACAGATAAATTTAAGCGCTACAAAGAACAAAGTATATATGACCCTGTCCAGCCAATTTTAAATAGCTGGTTTGATATCCTTCCACCTTTGAACTATAGTCATTACAACTTGTAACTAGAACAGTATTGATGGTAAAGAGGATTTTTCACTGTAATATTGCAACTTCCTAACATAAAGCCGTAATTTTAACATGCTCTGCATAAAAAACCATTCCATGACTTGTTAATTAAAAGCTTTAGATCACAACCTCTAGAGTACAATTATTTAGTTAGAAAGAGAGTGAAAACTTTCCTTTTCTGCAAAGCATTTGTATCAACAGAAGACTGTTTTGGGATGTATCTGCTGGCATTTGTTGTGGGTAGTTGATTTATTGATTATTTGAATTTATTATTTTCTCTCTGGTTGTATTGTGATGTCATAAAATAGGTATAATACAACAAACCACATATTTATTGTCCTGTAGTTCTTTGAAAAAGAGCCACATTCGTTTCAATGAAATTTAATGGCTAGCATGAACATATTTAGTTAGAAATAAAGCACCTTGACCTAGGATGAAAGTATTACACAAGCAGAAAGCGTTATATATGTAGTTACATAAAAAAGACAGACTGGAGAAAAAAGATTAAATATAAGATTAAATGTGATTCCTTGGGCCTTGGAAGCATCTTCCAGGAAAACCTCTACCGAACAGCAGAAGTCAACCTGATTTGCCATTGTCTTCCTTCGCAGAGTCTTCCTTTGGGGTCTCCCTTCCAAGTACTGACTCTGCTTCGCTTCAGAGATCTGACAAGATCTGGCTATGCCATGCTGACTCCCCTCCCCTGACAGCTCTCTCTCTGTGTGTGTAGTGACGCCAAGTTGCAGTCGACTTATGGCAACCCCTTTTGGGGTTTTCATGGCAAGAGACTAACAGAGGTGGTTTGCCAGTGCCTTCCTCTTCACAGCAACCCTGGTATTCCTTGGTGGTCTCCCATCCAAATACTAACCAGGGCCGACCCTACTTAGCTTCTGAGATCTGACAAGATCAGGCTAGCCTGGGCCATCCAGGACAGCTCTAGATCTGATTAAATAAAACATTATTCAACAGATACACAGAACACTGACAATGCCCCTTAGAAATCAATCCTATATTAAAATATGTGTCATTTCTATTCCACCCTTATTAATTTTAAGTGGGGAGGGGGGTTAAATTTCCAGGTTTCTTGCCTAGAGCTTTGTAAAAATGAGGGGAGCAGATTTCACTGAATTCTGAATGTGAGAGATTATATGGTATAGCCAGCTTAAATAGAAACTATTACCTAGGCCAAAACATGACTTCCTGAACCTTCTGATATGTGCCTTCTAAATGTGTGAACATGCCCCAATAGACACTATTTTCACAGTGGGATTTTTATTGCCATTAAATCAACTCTGTGGAATTGTTGTTTGAGTTAAGAGCTAGTTTGGCAAATCAATCTTTCATAATTCAAATTGATTAACAATCCATCTCTTCATTTCAGCCTGCTAGTTCAAGGCTGAAGGAAGAGTAACTTTTACAGGAAACCTGAAAAGCATTTATAAGCAAGATGCAGTCAAGCATTGCATATTAAACATATCTATAAATTAGTATATCATGAACAGTGTACATGATTAATACCACATTCCATCAAAGTAGGAGCAAGCCTAAGCAGGTCTACTCATAAGAAGGGTTGCCAGCTCCAGGTTGGGAAATACTTGGAGGTTTTGGGGGTGGAGCTTGAAGAGAGCAGGGTTTGGGGAAGGGAGAGACTTCAATGGGGTATAATGTCATAGAGTCCATCTTCCAAAGTAGCCATTTTCTCCACCTGGAGGTCAGTTTTTTTCTTTCTTTCTTTCTTTCTTTCTTTCTTTCTTTCTTTCTTTCTTTCTTTCTTTCTTTCTTTCTTTCTTTATTTATTTATTTGATTGTAATCTCAGATTACCCTACACAGAAATAAGTCCCATTTATTGAGCTTTGGGATTGTTTTTCTGCTTCTAGAGTTCCCTACTGTGAAGATAAAAATGTGATAAGTTTTTGTTTCTGTTCTGCTTCTATTTATTATGCTATCTAGATTACTCAAGGCTTTGGATGGCCATGGTTCATGCCATGGCTATATGAGGTTCTCACAGACTCTTGGTGCATGTGGAAAACTAAATCCTAAACTAGACTGAGTTTGGTACGACATGGCAAAGAAATTTGTATGATCTAATTCTGCATGAAGTAATCATTGATCCATGTGATTAATACACATTTAGATGTTCATGACTGCCCATCACTATACCCACTGCCTAAGGGGCATGGAAGGTCTAGAAGAAGGATTCACATTATGATCTTACATTTAAGTCCATATGTTATACAACTTCATTCATTTTTAATGGAATACTTTATATGCTCTTAATGGATTGTTGCCTAGTCCTAAGGCTCTTGGGATAGGGAGCACTAGAAAGATAAATGAACAATCCGTGAGGAAGATTGCTCAGAAATCAAAAGGTACCTAAATGCTCCGAGGCCTTAATGAAGATCAGTAAATATGATTCTTTTTCATCTCCAGCCATCAGCTGAAAGGGAGTTGAGTTTTTCACAATTTGAATAGTGAAAAGCCCATTACTTCTGAACAAGTAGCTTTCCTGGCCCATTTGCAACAGATACTGATACCAATTATCTTATTGTGAAACCAAGTGGGCAGGCTGCCACACAGCAGACAGATAAGCATCAAGAAACTGGTAGATAGCACAGTTCACTGACTGCCCAAATTGTTTTCTGCAGCTTGGCTCTTAATGGAAATTCACCTTGATCATTGAAATTCTCATTCTGTAGAGCTTATTTGCACTCTGAGACTGCATGGACATACAAGGTCCTTAGAAAAAGCTGCTTTTGTACTCCATATCCCCAGTGGTAACCAGCAGTATCATCTCTCACTTCACAAAATAAGCCACACACAGCCTGGCCAGAAAGTATATGTGCACACAACAGGCTGAGATGTGCTAAAGATGTGGGGTTTTTTTTAGCTCTGTGTTACTATTAAGGTTAACCCTTGGCTAAGACTAGATCATTATTTCTGAAAGAGCTGTATTGTCATGGCTCAGTTCAGACATAACACACAAGGAAACATGGTTTAATTAAACTATCACTAGTGTAATCATCTGAATGAAGGCAGCTCCGCTAATGATGGTTAGTGAAAGTCTGTCCAATCAGGATCAGAAACCATGGTTTGAATTTGCTTTATTATTGGGCTTTTCCCTGCAGCTTGAAATAAAATCCTTACAAGGCAAAAGTAACTATTTTGCTGTGTCAAAAATATTTCAGATCTTTCAATCTGATTTGATCAAACCCAAATGCATCTAAACACACACTTCAGTTTTCTGTGCTCCAAAACTGGACACTGAACTATACAATCAAGGGGCGAAAATGCATGGTCGCTTTATCCTCCTTTAATCCCTGTTGTAGCCAGGATCGAACGCACATTACGCAAAACGCATGCCTTCGATCCTGGCTGAATCCTGGCTGAAACAAGGATTAAAGGAGGATAAAGCGACCATGCGTTTTCGCCCCATAGCAAGGGATCTATCCCAGGAAAAAGAAGGTATTTCTATGAACCGTCACTGTGTTCTCTGCCCAAAGTTACTCTTATACACTGAGCATCCCTCAAAAGGGCCGGACCACATGAAGCAGAAGCCTAGAAGCACATCAAGTTAAGCTCTCTCTGTCTTCACAGACAATAGAGCAGATATGCCATAGAGTAAATCAGAAAACACATATTTGTCACTGCTAGGGAGGATATTGGTCACATAATCTAAAGTGATTGTGCCAGCATATTTTAAATGGGCTTTGTACGTTCATATATCAAATGATAACAACTTCGTTAGTAATCTCATGCCAAAACTATTTGAGCAGTGGATTAATTTTCAGTGCAGTAAGAAGGATTAATGTTGTTCCTTTGAGCAAACCCCTACTTACAAACTTTACAGGCTTTAACTCAATATGTTCCTGAAAAGATTGATGGTAAGACTATCAAATCCACCTATGAAATCAACTGAAAATAAATATAATTCAGCACGAATCTGCAGAAATCAATATGTTTCTGCTGTCTTCAAAATGAATTAGAAAACAAGTAGTGGGGAACCCATTAAGGCTTGTGGGGTTGGAGGCATCTAATTTTCCCTTCCCCCATTATTCCTCTTTTCCCTCTCTGAAAGACCTTCCCTTTCTTTCCCACACACCAGCCAACCTACATTTTATCTGCCTCCCTGAGCTATATTTGTCATTTTATTGGTTGCCTAGGACTGAGGATATTAATTTCTTAAAGCTACCGGTGCTTGCTCTATTATTTGGGGTTTTTAAACCCCCCAATGTAATTTTTTTTAAAGATTTCAGATTGTTTCTGCAAACTTGAGGTGTTTTCCAGGTTGTAGAAAGATCTGTCTTGTCTGTTCATGGCTCCAATCTCTGGTTTTAAGTATTTGCTTATTTGGCTACATTGAGAGTTATATATATTGATAAAGTCAAATAATAATCAGCAACATAAAAATGATGGGAGAACATCCTCCCCTGACATGAAAAATATATTCAAGGATTCTTGTTACAAGGTAGCACACCCTTCCTTGTTCTCCAACCTCTCTGCACTATGCAGCGAGGCCCTTTTTCAGTCTGGCCCCTGCTCACGCTGAGGCCATGTTCCGCCACCCTTACCTCAGCTGGGTCCAGGTTTTTCCTCCAGGCATGTCCGCCACATTACCTGGGGGCTCTTCCCAAGATAACCTGTTCCTGCTTAACCTTCTAGTGCACGGTGAGACTTGGTGGACCAGCTGCTCCTGCTGCCTTCCTGTCATCCCTTCCCTGTGCTGACTGCTGCCCGGCTCTCACTCTGCCTAGCAGACCTCCAACACATGGATCCACCACACCCAGCACAGCCTTTTTGGGTTAACAGGAATGTCTGTTTCCTTTTGATTAGCAGAAAAGCTTTTTGATCCAACCCAATGTTTGCACAACATGCAGTGTGAACTTTATCAATCCACAGTTATTAAGAAAGAGGTTCCATTGAAGGTTCAGTGAGAATTACAACTTGAAGAAGAAGAAGAGTTGGTTTTTATATGCTGACTTTCTCTACCACTCAAGGGAGAATCAAATCACCTTCCCCTCCCCGCCCCTCCCCAAAACAGATTCCCTGTGAGGTAGGTGAGGCTGAGAGAGTGTGACTAGCCCAAGGTCACCCAGCTGGTTTCATGTGTAGGAGTGGGGAAACAAATCCAGTTCACCAGATTAGCCTCCGCCGCTCATGTGGAGGAGTGGGGGAATCAAACACGGTCCTCCAGATCAGATTCCACTGCTCCAAACCACAGCTCTTAACCAAGGGACCTCTTGAAGGAAGTTGTCATTTCTGGTAAGACTGTAATCCAATAAAAAGAGGGAAATCTTTCAGGATTGGTTGTTAGGCGCTGTCCTCCATCATCCTTATTTAGCACCTATGGTAATCCTGGATAGCTGAGAATGGTAAACCTTCTATGTAACAGCAGAGTCTTTTAAATGTGAATAATTCCTGGGTATATTTCAGACTTTTCAAGCCTTTTGTTTGCCACATGCAACATCCAGACATATTTGATCATAGCAAAAAAGACTTGTTCACATCAAAATATTTTTTCGACACCCATGAACAAAATAAGTTTCATCTGTGAAGAGGCCTTCAGTAGAGATGAAATGGTTTGTGGTTTGTGGTTTGAGATATAATTGAAACAAATTATCTATTTCATTCTATAATCTGATATGATACAAAAGGGTCAGTTACTAAAAGTTTCAGAAATTTGAAGCATTTTTTTAACCATTTAGAAAATCTGTGCATTAGACACATAACTAGTGCTCACCTACTCATCTTGCTTGAGGTATATCCGTGGCTTGTTGACGTTCATGCAGGGTGACCTGCTAATGCAAATGTTTTACCTCCTGCCATTTCACACGCATTGAGCTGACTCTTTGCTGACTAGTACCACTGTTGTGAATGGGTTACCAGTCTTCTCTTCCATACATGGCAGTTTTGCACAGAAACGTCACAGATCTAATGAAACGCAGCATTTCATGGCCTTTTGCCATGAAATTTGATTTGCCATGAAATGCTGCATATTTTCTCTGTGCCCTTGTACTAGGGTTGCCAGGTCCCTCTTTTTGGTTTTTGGAGCAGAGCCTGAGAAGGGCAGGGTTGGGGAGGGACTTCAATGCCATAGAGTCCGATTGCCAAAGCGCCATTTTCTCCGGGTGAAGAAGAAGAAGAGTTGGTTTTTATGTGCCAACTTTCTCTACCACTTAAGGGAGAATCAAACTGGCTTACAATCGCCTTACCCTCCCCACAACAGACACCCTGTGAGGTAGGTGGGGCTGAGAGAGTGTAACTTGCCCAAGGTCACCCAGCTGGCATCATGTGTATGAGTGGGGAAACAAATCCAGTCCACCAGATTAGCCTCCGCTGCTCATGTGGAGGAGTGGGGAATCAAACCTGGTTCTTCAGATCAGACTTCACCGCTCCAAACCACCGCTCTTAACCACTACACCACACTCGCTCTCGAACTTATCTCTATCGGTTGGAGATCAGTTGTAATAGCAGGAGATCTCCAGCTAGTACCTGGAGGTTGGCAACCCTACCATGTACATATAAGGTATCTGCAAACTGACAGTAACACTTCATACATCTGACAACATGGGGTCCAACCAGTACTCAAAAGCTTTAAAGCCTTTAAAATCCCACGAGTACCTCTGATGCGGATCCCTTACATGTTCAGATGTAACCACAAGGAAAAAAAATCTGCTTCTTATCATCGCTCACTGCATGATGAATGGTAGACACATGACTGATCAGAATGGAGTGATGAAAACAAAAAGATGCTACTGGCTCAAACAGTTGTGTGAATGAGTCTTGAGGCTGTTAGGGTGAGGTTTCTGTTAAAATCTCAAATTCTCAATATAAAGGAAGATACATTCTGTTGCATTCTTCAGAAGCAACTGGGCTACTGTACAGGAAACATTTAAACAGCTAAAACTACACAGTATAACCATGAAATATGCTTTTTGAAAACTGGCTTTCACTGTATTTAAAGGATTACTATCAGCTTATAAACACTTATGAAAACAGTGTCATTTACTGTGGAGGTAACAATGGGAAAACCAGTTTATCTTAAACCTTGTTGAGAGAAATGGGCAAAAGCTATTATGGATTCCCAAGATGACTGAAATAAGCTGTAATTTGGAAAGCTGGAAATATAATTATACGGAAACATGATTTTTATATCCCACATAGTCAGACAGTTGATGCGTTAAGGAAACCATTTTGCAGAACTGATACTTACCTGTTAAAGAAAGAGCCTGCACAGACTATCGTCATTAACTCTTGTGGAGCTGAAGAGAGGAGTTTTCCTCAACCTGCAGATCACTGCTGGTTGTAAAAGGAACTAGTTATTTTGACTGCTGTTGGCTGCAAAATGTGATTGATTTTCCACGGGCAACTGCTTTGTTGCTCTGCAGGATCCACAATGGCTGAAAATGACTTAAGCTGCTCATAATTGCAAGGGGAATACTGGAGGGAATTGGTATCACAAGGATGTAGGCTCAAGCACCAGTTGACATAGGGCGAAAATGCATGGTCGCTTTAGCTTCCTTTAATCCCTGTTTCAGCCAGGATTCAGCCAGGATCGAACGCATGCATTTTCGCCGAACGTGCATTCGATCCTGGCTGAATCCTGGCTGAAACAGGGAACAAAGGGGGCTAAAGCGACCGTGCGTTGTGCCCAAAGATTGCCCTTTTTTACTTGTCCCCTTGTTAGCACCAGCTAGCTGAAAGCTGCAGGCCAATACCTGTCTTGTGATGGAGATTCTGGAAAAGAACTGGCTGGCATGGCATAGCCAGTGCATTTCTGGCAGTTTCCCATCCATTATAGAGGCTGCTAGAACCAATATAGTTGAGTGTTGCATCCAATGGTGTTTGTCCATGTCCAGATCTGGTCCATAGACATCAGCTGCCTACCATAATATAATGGTACAGATGGTAACCCTGCATGTTCTTCTATTGAAATTAATCCAGCATTTTCTTCTCATTTGCAATTTTGCTAGTGTGTTAGAGAAATAATAAAAGAGCACACAAGAAATTGGATTTTGGGCCTCTCTACATGTTAGAAAGCACACAGACTTTGCATCACAAGTGTGATAGCTCTTTTCCGCTTGTGAACACAACATACTGGATGAAATGGCCTCCACCCCTCCACCCTTTTCACGTCCTCAATCCATCCCACAGAGCCACTATCGGCTGCACTGCAAAATCACATTACTTACATGGCTATATATAATTTTTGCAAAGTAGCCCATAGCATCTCCACAAGGAGTTCTGAAGATGCAAAAGCAGCATGCGTCTAGGGGAATGGGAGGCTGAAGCCTCTGCTCCTCACGTGTCATGGTTGCAAGAAGATAAGGGCTGGCTTGTATTCTGGAAGCACAAAATTCCAGTTGCCCATCTGATGCACAACGGTTGACCTGAGGACTTTGTCATCACTGTAACATGATTATGATCCAGATAATTTCCTCTTCCAATCACTTCTAGGAGCTGGATTAGAATACTTAAAACTCTATCAACTGCAGACAAATCCATACCTCTGATTAAAAGAAAATTCTTTTACTGGGTATTTCCAACAGATGTATCCGTGCTCCCTGCCCAGTATACTGTGTCTCCTTCTCTCCAATATCTGAATAACCTTTTCAAAAATGCATTTGTGGATTAGCTTTTCCATAGAACAAATGCATCTAAACCATTGAACGTATTTTTATCTTTTATATTTTCGACACTGTCATTTTGAGAGAGAGACAGAGGTTAATCTTTTTCAGTAGAAATTCCCTACGTTCTCAGTGAAACATAATAGAGATTTTTCTCAATTTCAGTGGAATTTTACCTAATATTTTACAGGCAGCATGCAAAAGCCTGTCAGCTCTAAAAATCCGAAGGTACAGTGACAGAATCACAAACACAATATCAAACTATCATGTCTGATAAGTATAGTCCTTGGTGGCTGTGAGGAAAGTGCAAATAACCTATGGCCTTTAACAATATACAAACGACAAGCTGTCAGGCCAGTTCTCCAGAATCTACATTTCCCCCTCTTCAAAATGAAGGCTTCTGCAGTTTTCAGTGCCCTGAACAGCAAAAGGCCCAAGAGAAAAACCAAGTATTGCATGCTAATAGGCTCAGGATGAGATAATAATTCACTTGCGAGTCTCTCTCAAACTAAACAGACCTGTAAAGTATCAGTGAGAAAATATATCTGAACTGAATCCCAAAATAGTGCACCAGTATAAATAAGTATAAGATAATGTATGATCAGCGCTCATCAAGTGTAGGGCCTGCTTAATTAACTCTCTACCTATCCCATTCCACAAGCAATCTCAAAATATCCCATTACCTCTCTGCCAAGCATGATCTATTAAAAGGAACATTCCTATTAAGTGCCTATGCTAGTGGAATGGATCCAACTCATAAAATTGATCATTGACAACTGAAGCGGAAGTAACAATTAAACAATGTAATGTGGAAACAGCAACGTCCAAGACTACACACAAGTCAAGGCCAAACTATGCAAGTGTCTGTCAGCTCTCAGTAAGCGAGGAAAGGTCTGCCCCGAGCTCTGTGAAAGGGAAATATACCTATCCAGGAGCCATTGTAGGCCATTGATTATGTGCTGAAGTGGTTTAAGTTGTGAACTGCAGGTGATGACCAGTGGTGTTCTGCTGATGCCTTCTTGGGATCTATACACCCCGATCCACCCTACTATAAGACAGTCCCAGGAAGGTAGCCACAGACAGCCCCCTCCAACTTAAAACAGTTTTCTGACCTACAATCATGGATTACCCAACAGAGACACAAACCCAGGAACCAAACTGTGCAGTGGACCTAGATGTTGACTTTGTTCCTACATACACTTGGGTAAAACTATTGCAGGACCTAATGACAATAATATAACATGTTTTTCATGCAAAAGATTCCAGGTCCAGTCTATGGCATTTCCAGAGCTTGGAAATGGTAGCTGAGCTGCAAGTTACCGGTACTACTTAGTAGTAGTTAGTACTATTTCTACTCTACAGAGTAAAAACACTGAGCTAGAAGGAACCAATGGTTTGACTCAATATAAGACAGCTCTGTGTCTGCAGTACAAATCCCTCCCACATTAGGACATGCATTAGGTACACCCAAGTGATCAGAAATTCAGACATCAAGAGTACCTGCGCTGTGCCAGTCAGTTAACATGGGCTAATGTGAATTAACGTTATCAGTGACATAAATAACTGCCAGTGGTCTGAATAACCAGATCTTCCTGTGTGAACACATGAGCCAGTTGTTTTGCCCAGCAGTCCCTGCTCCCATTGCCCCCTTTACAGGCGGTTGGCACCACAGTTACTCGTTTCTATTATACTGTTTCTTTGGAATGGGCTTCTAGAGGCCATGCAAAAGCTTCCACCTTTAGCACTCCTTTAAAAAGCTTGCAGAAGTCCCCCCCCCCCTTGAAGACTTCCATGCAATTCTGTTTTGATGATGGGTCAATGTGTTGGCTGCTTTACTTTAATTGGAGCTTGAATATGTTTTTATTGTGCCATGAATTAGCTGGGAGAGAGGGGGTGGTTAAATAAATGATGGAGCAGTCTTAAGTAGTCCTGTTTGGGACTGCATTGTAAATAAAATATGGCCAGGGGTAGCCTTATATTCAATAATCTCTGGAAATTGTTCAGAAAGTTTCACACACCTTTTGATTTTAGCAATGTTAAATTTGAGATATATGCTAAACCAATATATTCAAAGAAATCTGCTTTTTTCAGTGATATTTACACTTATGGGGAAGCAAAATCTGTTGAAATCCCTAGACGGCGCTATTTTACCCTTTGGGATACGACAGTTGTTCTGAGTAGTACCTCAATTTTTCTGTGGAGACTCTCTTGTTTGAAAACTCCCCCTTGTACATGAAATTTGCTTCATCTCAGAACTTATCACTACAGATAAGCTTAGAAAGCAGCTTCAGCTAGCCTGATCTCATCAGATCTCAGAAGTTAAGCAGGATCAGCCCTGGTTAGTACTTGGATGACAGACCACCAAGGAATGTAAGGGTCATTATGCAAAGGAAAGCAATGGCAAACCACCTCTGTTAGTCTCTTGCCTTGAAAACCCTACTGGGTTGCCATAAGTTGGCAGCTACTTGACGGCACTTTATACACACACATTTGCCCTCCATATATGCCTCCTTTGGATGGTCCTATTTCCACAGAGTTGCCTGGTGGCACTGCTACGCAAAGTGTTCAAGCCTTAGCATCTCCCAAGAGTAAGTGGCTTTGTAGTGCAATTGAGAGAAGTCCCTGTGGAAATCAGCTCTACAGAGCCGATTCATGGATGGATTCAGGAGTTGATGACCCTGCTATCACAAGCTGCACAGCTTTAGGAGACCCAAAGACTAAGTGGTCTTGTGGCAGCGTTACAGAGAACTAACATACATGTGGCTAGCATAGGAAACCCAGTAGATTTATTCTATACAAGACTATTTAGTTCCTGGGGAAATCATGGCTGAATGGTCAGGCTATGGATGTCCAAACAGACCCAGAAGGTCTATGGCTATGATCTCTCAGGCAGGGTGGGCAACCTAATGGCAACGACTATCCCATATGCCTGTGCCTCACCTGAACAAAGGAAAAACAACTGCCTCCCAGCAATGGGTAGAGATGATAGCAATATCAGTTCTTGACTAGCAATAATTATTTGTTTAATGAAGAAGCCTGGCCACATAGTAGGGTTGTCAACCTCCAGGTAATAGCTGGAGATCTCCTGCTATTACAACTGATCACCAGCCGATAGAGATAAGTTCACCTGGAGAAAATGGCTGCTTTGGCAATTGGACTCTATGGCATTGAAGTCCCTCCCCACCCGCCTCAGGCTCCTCAGGCAAAGAGAGACCTGGCAACTTTACCACACAGTGAACAGGCATTTCTTGGGCTGGGTACAATTTGAAATCAGATATAACTAAGGAACTGCTTTCTTATAAAGAACTGTCTTAGTCTAAGTTACATCAGAGGTCTGTTCAGTCAAGTCCTGTCGATAATTATTCAGGATTTGAAGCAAAGGTCTTTCAGAGTCTTGAAACCTGAGATTCATTAATGACAAACAGTGAATGTGGGACCACAGAAGAACCCAACGTATGTTCTGGCTGAGGAACTACGGCCCTTTTTGTATGGGAGTGATTCATATTTGTGTAGACTTTAAAATTAATCAAGAAACATGTCAGCAAATAAATTACAATGTGATATGAAAGTCAAAATCACAACAGATGTAAAGAACATTCCTTTATATATTTATATATTGCCCTTTTGATTATGCTCCTAAGTTGAGCCTTGCCTGGATCCACATAAGCCTTGCCAAGCAAAGGAAGAGGTGGCTGTTATTAATTTTAAAGCCTCTCAGACAGGTTTTAGTCCACAAACGTTTGTGAACTGAACAACACAGGAATATTTCATTAAGGAGAGTCTTAAAAGCCAATAAGTCTGGGTATACACTGCACTAAATTAATGCTGGGCAGTTTTAGCAGTTTTCACTGCAGACTATGCTGTGAACACTTTAGTGGTTAAAAAATAGTGGTTAAAACATCAGTGCTGTTTAGAGTTAAAATGTGAACAAAAAGCCAAATTATCCTTTCTCAAGGACTGGGGTGACCTGTAAATTATTAGAATAACAGTGCACCCCACAACAGTGTTACACCCTTCTAAATCCATTGGCGCTAATGAGTTTAAAAGAGTGTGTAACTCTGCTTAGGATTGCACTGCATATGCAGTAAGATCATCAGAACATTCTTACCAAAAGCTCTCATCAGTGAACCAATCATGAGGAATACTGGATATTAGAACTGCTTTGGTGCCTTAATAGTATACTCATTTCGGATTATCTGTCCTATTGTTCATCTTTTCAGAAATATCACAGTAAACAGTGGGTTGGAGCCTACCAGTTTTTCCACTTTCAAAAAGTGGGATAAAGGGCCTGTTTTGACCTCTGAAAAGACTTTTCTGTGGGTGAAGGAACCCCCATGGATAAAAGACATGCAGGAAAGAACTAGCAGCAAGGAGGGGAATTGGGCGAAATTAAGTAGAAAAGCTAGTAGATCCAGCACAGTGCTTTAAAAGTGCAGACCGAAAGAGAAAATAGGGTGGGTAGCATATATTTACAACATGTCATGATTAAATTGTACTGCTGGAAAAGACTTCTGTGTTGAAAAATGTGGCTTTCCTAACATCAACGTCAATCAAACTAGAATGCCTATTGTCAGTGAAAATTTAAAGAGGATGTTGATAATGTGGGGCATTTAAGTGCTTAGCTTTACTTATTTGTATCACTCACAGAGACTGGTTGTAACATTTGAACATTTCCCCCTCTAGTTTCATACAGTTGGCTAGGAGTGTAATACTAAATCTCACCCTAGGTTTGTGGCTCCAGAGATGGGTAGGTGCGTATCAGTACTTACAGCTGTCCTCTTCCTCCATGAAGACACTGATCACATAACAGGCATAGACAAAACCAATCAACTGTAAGAAAACAAGGAAAGAAAAATAATTAGTCCCAAAACACAAATGTACAGACCAAGTGTCCTGTTCAAAAGACTTTTATTCTCTTAAATGAAACCAAATTTTCAACATGGTAAGCTAGTGAAAGATTGCATTAAATCACACAGTGGGAATGACAGTATAGGCAATTTCAAGAATTATGTAACTTCAAACGATTCAGTATTTAGGTGAAATCTACAAAAAACTGTGCCCACTGTAATCCCACTGAAGTTAATTGAATTTAAAAGTATTTATACTTAGAAGTTTGTTGATGCGGAATCCTGAATTGTGTCTGGTTTGCTGACATTATTGATAAATGATGTTTCATCTGGGGAAAAACTTGACTTTCTGTGAAATTTGAGTATAGTTTTTGAATCTATGTTCCTAATCCTGAACATGCCTTCCCTTCAAGCAGATAAGAATAGAGGGGGGACCCAGACTGGAGTGATTTCCCAGATCTGCATAGAAATCGGTAAAGGAAAAAAAGCTCCAGCTTTTAAAAACTCAGATTGTTGAAGTGATTTATTTATTCGTTTGGGTTTATAGCTCGTCCTCATCCCCAGCCGGATATTGCTTTAACAGGCTGGGGTATTTTTAAAATTACTTTTTAAACTTTTGCAGCAATGGTCTCCAGTGTGGTGTCCATGGGTGAATTAGCACCTAATGGTTTGAATGACTTGAATATTAAATATCATCCAATGATCCTTCAGATCCTTCAGATAAGGATCCACCAGGACCTTTTCTGAAGTCCGCCAAGTGTTTTTAGGAAGTGAGTGGGACCTGGTAGGGCTTTTGCCCAGCAAGGGTTCTGAATAGATACTGGAGATTTAATTGGCTGTCCCACCAATGCACAAGAATTTCATTGTGTGACTGAAGTAGAGCTATGGCAATCATTTTGTGGCTGGCTCCATCTCCTGCGGTAGACATTTTGTGGCAGCCATTTTGTGGCTGAGCCCACCATGCTGCATCAGAATTCCAAAGGCGCCTGCAGGCTCAAAAAGGTTGGGGACCCCTGCTTTACAGGTATTTGCACCAATGTTGCAACTTAAAGCGGGGGAAAAAGAGCTTTCTTGATGCTTCGCTGTATAATCTTGGCCACCATTTTGGCTAGCAACCCCCCAAAATGGTGGCAGTGGAAAGGAAAGAAGACAGCAATGCTGCCACCAGGTATGGTAGAAGAAGGCTCCTGGTGACAGGGGGCAGAAGGAAGAGGCAGTTATGATGGTGGATGGGAGAGAAGAAGATGGCCAGCATCATGAGGTTTGGGGGCTAGAAGAAGGCAATGAGAGCTGGAGAAAGAGGAGGTGGCTATAATATTTCTGGGCCCACCGATAAAGGTTTAACAGAATGTGGAATGGCTAGAAACAACTTCAATATGAATAGCATTTTGTACAGCGATCCCTACACCTTCCTCTAGAACTAAGGTCATGTCATCTTAGGGTAACTCCACCAACTACCAGTTCCCTAACACTATTAAATATAAGCAACTTTCTCTACAATATAAATTCAGTAGGCCCACGGAGGCAGGGCAGGCAAAGCAGAAGTCAGTGGGTAAAAATAGAATTTCCCTGAACTGTGAGATCCTTCTGAGTCCCTCCCTGTTTGTAAGTTTTAACTCTTAAAGTGCAGAAAATGTTTTTCTAAAGTGATGGCTATTGCCTGCTGAAGGAGTGGAAAATAGATAGCAGCTCAGTGGATAATGTCCACAATTAAAAAACAAAATGGTATTTAAAAACTCTTAAACGTACTGCTTTTTAAGAACAACTCTTTTCGGCATTAACTTCGCTACAAAGACAATGTCATGACAAACAAACTTTAAAAAGTTCTGGAAGGTTGTTCAATCAGACATTATAAAAATGAATAGACTATCTGGAAAATCATTGCAGGAAAATTGGACACCTGATGCATTTTTTTTTTTTTTAGAACAAAGTGATATTATTAAACTCTTGCTTTTTAAACCTTAGTCTACCATTATATATACTGCAGAGATGAAGGATGGGAGCTCAGGGAATCTCAACACTTGTCTTCCCACAGTGACGAAATTCTTCCTTAGCAGCAGTCCAAGAAAGGAACCATCCCTCAGGGCAACCAAAGCCTGGCTGAGTGCACTGCCCTTGAAATGTGCTTTATAGTGGAGCCAATTCCACTAAAGATCACAGCGCCTTCAGGTTGCTTAGTGAGGAATTCTCATAAGAATTCTTGGATTTGTCCTTGCTGGTGGGCTTTCTCAAAATATTTTCAGTAACTAGCCTTCTTCACAATTTTTTTTAAAAATCAGGCATATGTGCATTAGTTCTGGGGATAAGCCATGCCAGGAAACAGAATGCAGCACCTGTCTTACTCTAATGTGACTTCTGAACTAAAAATATTTTAGTGATCACTAGAAGAGACTACCACTTGATTATAATTAATTCTTGTTTATAATTAACTCATCAAAACATAGAGGGTTCTGAAAGCTGCATTCGAAGAGATATTGTTCTGTAGATGAAGGATAGTGAGGTGTTCCAGAATATATCAAGGTTCAGGTAGTTCCAGAATGTGTTAACCGGCTTGTGTGTGTGTAAAGTGCCGTCAAGTTGCAGCCGACTTATGGCGATCCCTTTTGGGGTTTTCATGGCAAGAGACTAACAGAGGTGGTTTGCCAGTGCCTTCCTCTGCACAGCAACCCCTGGTATTCCTTGGTGGTCTCCCATCCAAATACTAACCATGGCCGACCCTGCTTAGCTTCTGAGATCTCACGAGATCAGGCTAGCCTGGGCCATCCAGGTCAGGGCGTTAACTGGCTCCCCTAATACTAGAACATGGGGTCATCTGCTAAAGCTGGAGGGTGAAAGATTCCAAACAGATAAAAGGAAGTATTTTTTCACACAACGCATAGTTAAATTGTGAAACTTCCTGCCCCAGGATGTGGTGATGGCTGCCAGCTTGGAGGGCTTTAATTGCTTTGGCAGTGCTGCCACAACAACACAAGGATCTTTACAGCATGACTGAATGTAAGCTGTGTGTAAGCAATAATTTTTTTTTCAACAATATGTTCATTGTAAAAGGCATCCTGTTAAACAGAGCTCCTGACTGAAATACTGAAGAATTACAGTTAGAGTTATGCATAACTTCACTCCCTAACATTTTGTGGTTAGTTCCAGTTCCCATGACACCAATTTTGTGGTTACGCCCACCACCCTGTATCAGAATTCCAAAGGGGCCTGCAGGCTGGATAAGGTTGAGGACCTCTGGTCTAAAGCACCTAAAACATGGAATTACATTTATGCAGAATAAACCGTCCCTCTACCTAGATTCAAAGCACTTCATAACTTTCCCCTTCATGCTTCAGAACTTACAGCTGGCTCACATGTGAGCATCATCCGTTCAGTAGTGACTAACATGAAGCAGAACTCCCCTACTATCTCACTTCAAATACAGTGCATTGCAATGTAGTCAGATTATACATTCAGTTCTGAGTAATCTAGTAATCAAATCACTTCATGTCTATGCAGATGTTCTCTTTCAACCCCTAAATTGTGGTGTCTTAGCATCTACAATACAGTGAAACTAAATCCGTAATACTAACAACCACTTCACATAACTTATTTTTCTTCACATAATTTATTTTTCAGTCCACATGAGTGGACATTTTCAGTACTTCTGCAGTTTGGGGAATGACTCAACATGTTTCATGTCATAGGACATCACAGCCTGCATTATTTTTGCAAAGTGTGTTGAACTAAATGTGTTATGTATCAGATAATACTAATAGACCCTTAAGCTGTCAGCTACTTTGGTGAACCTCTTATATGATCAGCTACATACTGTGAACATAATGATAGGTTCATGGATAATGTTTTCCTACATGGAAAACATCTCCATCCACAAAACAATGTATAACTCACATACAGATATTCACATGTGATGACACATGTGCATTGGTAGCATATATTCCCACTGGGGAAAAATAAAAATCCAAGGAATTTCAGCTTTGTTCACCTTGAACACATCATAAAATATTAAGCTGAACATACCTCCTTTGTAAAAGGCAACAGAAATTAAAATCTTGAGTACTTTACTGATAAGTGCACCAAATGACAACAGCCACAAATATTTCGTGGAGGAATGGCATACTAGTAATTAAATTTGGGTGACTGAAACCTGATTAATGAACAGTTGCAACTATTAAACTTTACTCAATGTCCTTATATTTATCTATATCTGTCTGTATATTCACATGCTAGTAGACACAGTCTTTACATTATTATAAACCTTCTTGCTTTATTAATGACCATGGTAATAAAATATTTATTTCAACAAATTACTTTTGGTATCTTGATTAACCCAACTGCTACTTAATTAATAGGGCTGCACTCACAAAAGTCCATCTAACTGTTAGGTTAATCACCAATTTGCAGTGGTCTGCCCCGCTTGGTTTCTCAATATCTTAATGAAAATAGCCTTGGTTGGCAATTTGCCTGGTCTCAGCTAGTAGAATGTAACATGTATTCACTGATAACAAAAGAAAGCCTACTGCAACTGATTATCATTTTCAGAGCTCTGTTTAACAGAATGTGATCATTTATGTATGGGTACTTTCACTCACATTTGCCCCCAGTCTATCTCGGTTGTTCCCTGGAGTTATGCATGAGTTTTCTGTCCACTACTGATGACCTCGCAGCCAGCCCTCACAAAATGGGACTTCCCTTTCCTCTATTAACCCAATTGTTTTAACTTTCCTGAGATCATCCCGGGTGAAATAACCATGCATAAGACAAAGCGTGGGATACAGAAGCTTGGGGGAGTGACATTTCTCTCCCAGAAAGCACTACAGCCAATTACAAAGCAGCACGTCAAGGGGCGGGGATTCAAATGTTTCCTGCTTCCTCAGAGTTCTTTATGAGCAGAAGAAAGGATTTAAAAAACGAGGCTTGGGTTTCTCCCTCCCCTCCCATTTCTTTTAGAGAGCTCCATTTTTTAAAATGCTTTTTTTCATGGCGTTGAATTTCCGTGGGGGGACACACACACACAATGACTTTTTTCTCACAGTAAGCACTACAGCCAATTAAAAAGCAGCATTTCAAGGGGCGGGGACTGCCATGCTTCTTGATTTGCGCTTGAAGACTGATGGTGCATAGATTCGCAACAGGAAAGTGTGGGTCCAGAGAGCAACAAACCTCAGGTAAAACTCCCATGCATAAACGACCTGTGATTGCTAAAGTTGGAATATCACAGTTGTGAATTTGTAAGGATAGAAGATATGCTCCCACTCCTCTTCCAAATGTATTTTCCTCCCAGGTCTTGAATATAGAATTGGAAGGCCTGATATCTTTACATTTAGCAGGTTTTTTTGAACCACTGTAAGTGGTATCCACTTTCCAGCCAGAAATGTTCACTTTGCCACTTAGAGCCACAGTGTCTACACTTTCAGTACTAGATACAGTGATGGCCAGATATCAATACTCTTTATCATAGCATTTCTTGGAGCTGATCTTCCTCTGAACAACAAATATGCATCTGTAATTCACTTGTGTTGTGAACAGTACATCTACTCTGCAGGTTACACTTCGGAAGCGGGGATATAGCATTTTCTGAATACCCAACATACAATTTTCTCTTATTTGGGAAATGCAGTACTTTTTTCTATAATATATTCATTGCTATCATGATGTATGAGATAGGACTGAGGAAGAAGAGAAGAGTTAGTTTTTATATGCCGACTTTCTCTACCTTTTTAAAGGAGTCGCAAACTGGCTTACCATCGCCTTCCCTTCCTCTCCCCGCAACAGACACCTTGTGAGGTAGGTGGGGCTGAGATGGTTCAGACAGAACTGTGACTAGCCCAAGTGCACCCAGCTGGATTCATGTTTAGGAGTGGGGAAACCAACCTGGTTCACCAGATTAGAGCCAGTCACTCATATGGAGGAGTGGGAAATCAAACCCAGTTCTCCAGATTAGAGTCCACTGCTCTTAACCACTATACCACACTGGCTGGATTGTACAGTTTCACAGGCACCTTCTAGAATGACAGTCCTCAAGATTCTTGTTCCTCATGTCATAAGCACTGCCTGATAGGGCCTAACTACATGTTACAAAGTTCTCAGGTTGTGTCTTGTTCTGCCACAAGGACTTTCAATCAGATGTGCATTGTGAATTCTCAGTGGGAAATCTGGTCCCAGACAAGCAGGGACTCAATTCAGATCAGGACAGCAAAATGGGGACTTACACCTTCCTTGCCATTTTCCTGATCTGAAAAGGCTTGGTGGATGCTATTTGCCCACTGGGTAAACTCACTGTTTATTGTTTATAAACCTTTAGCAGATGGGCACGCCAGTGTAAAGTCCCCAATGGATTAGCAATAATAATGTACTGCAGATAACAGCAGTATTTGAGAATTGTATTTTATTGCTCGATCCACATCCAGCTCGATCCACATCCAGTGGCACCTTAAGAGACCAACAAGATTTTCAGGGTATAAGCTTTTGAGAGACAAAGCTCTCTTTATCTGAAGGGTGATTTAACTCTTTTTTTTAATATAATATTTTTTTTTATTTTTTCAAGTGTATAAACAAATATATCAACAATTAATAAAAATCAATAAAATAAAAAACCATAAATTTTTGTTGAGAGTACTAATAACATATTTGATTATACTCTGTGACTTCCCCTCCATCTCCGTCTATCTCATAATAAATTCAAATACTTTTTTGAATATGATTCTGATCCTAATATTGTTATATACTAAATGCATTCTATCCCAAACTCAAAATATAAAAATTTATATATATATATATATATATATATATATATATATATATATATATATATATATATATATATATATATATAAAATTCAAATATCCGTCTTACAGATTGGTACAAATGGATCAGATCAAAGAATAACCTTCTATTTTCCCCAATTGCAATTCATTTTCACAATAACTTCTCCAAGCCTTCTACTCTCCCATAAATTGCATATTATCCTTTTGATTTATCAGTGCCATTAGTTTCTCCATCTCCACCAGTTCCAGCATTTTTAATATCCAGTCTTTTTTTTTCTGGAGTATCCGTTGATTTCCATTTAGCTGCATAAACTGTGATGGCATAAATTAAAAATGATCTTTGAGTTTTAATATTGTCCGGTATCATACTAAGTAACATCATCTCTGGTGTTTTGGGTATATTGTTCTGGATAATCAGTCGTATTTCATTGTAAATCATGTCCCAAATTTTTTTTGCTTTATCACAAGTCCACCACATGTGATGAAATGATCCAATTTCTGTATTACACTTCCAACATTTTGGGGACAAGGGTGATTTAACTCTTGAAAGCTTATACCCCAAAAATCTTGTTGGTCTCTTAAGGTGCTACTGGATGAGAATCTAGCTCTTCTGCAGACCAACATGGCTACCCTTATGAGAAGACCATGTTTGGTCTAGTTCCATGGCCTATCTGTAGCCTGGGACACACAATTCCCTGAACCTGTAATTTATTTTGTGCCTGAAAATCTACTAACCTAGAAACTTGGAATGATGTTACAGGCTCCTAATCAGACTACAAGTTGTATTTCAAGGTCTAGTGGATTCAACCCAACAGTGCCCCAAGCTCTTTAGCAGAAACAGTGATTTTTAATATGATAGGCATTCTGGGGGTTGTCATGTTGACCCAATTAACTTAATGCCTGCCCTAGTGTGGCAGGCATATACCTGCTTCTCAGCAGTAAAAAGGACAAGACATGAAAGACACTTCCTCCTTTATGCTATGCCAATGATTTTTTTTGTTACATTCATTAACTGGAAGTTAACAGCAGTCAAAGAACTAGTATGGTAGTTCAAATCAAGATGTGAATTTGCATCCCACCTCACACAACAGTGCTTCTTGGTCCTTGTTTCTTTTTACAGTAGCTGTAGAAGAAGCCACCACTGGCAGAATTCCCATTCTAGGACACTTTTAAAGGCACACCATTCCCTTCAATCACCCAGGTTCACTTGTTCTAGGGTACTCTGTGAAGTTCTGCCGTACTTGGTTCTTCCTTTCCTCAGCTCCAGGGTTCTCCCCACCTCCCCCAAACTCACAATTTCCACATATCTCTGCATTTCAGCTCTTCTATACCTTACTTCCAATACCAAAACCAAAACCTTTAATAGCATAAAGTACTTTACTTTATTTTAACCACATTTCTCTTGGTCAGCCTCTCTAGTATTCCTGTCTCAGTTCACCCAAATTGTATAAGCCCCTCCTGATGTTAAACACTGTAATTGTCTTTCAGATTCCCAATCTTATTAACCCTTTCTTGTCCCCATTTTTCATACCTGCTGTCTTTTCCCTCAGGTTTCTTTCTATTACATCTGCTTCAGATTCTTTTTTGTAATTCTGCTGCCTGCTTTGCATATTTCCCCCTTGTCCTTTAGTTGCTCTATCTCCTGGGCCTTTCCCCTAGATTAGACCTCATGCTGCTCACAAATATATTCCTGTCTCTAGGGTCTTTGTGGGGTTTTAACATGAGCTAAACAAACAATTTCCCCTTCCCCCAGATATATGGACTGCAGACAACTTGAAGGCTTTGTTCCAATGGTTCAGGAAGGGAATGTTTGTGAGCATTCTGTGTCAACAAAGCAGTTCAGTCAATCATTTTCCAGTCATTCAGTGGCAGTGGTTTCACCACAATTGCAATACAAAACAGATATCTGCACCTGTCTCCTTAAAAATCCGTAGAGACCACCCTACATAACATAAACAGCCGCTAAGCTCAAATGACAGACAGGCGGTCTTTAAGATATGTGGATGAAAGGCTTTAATTGTGTCCAGAAGTTAATTATCAGTGCAGATGCTACAGAATATGTTGGATTTGATCTCCCTGCACTCATGCCCCTGCTGACCATCTCGACTGTGGGCTTCAGAGGCAACAGTTTTCTTCAAGGCGGTCTCATGTAAAATACTTTACAGCAGTCAATCCTATAGTCACAAAAACATGTCGACTATGGCAAGATTCCTCTTGTCCAGAAAGGAGTAAAGCCTGTATCTGCCTCTGGGGCTATGTTTCTATTCTCTGCAGTGAAAATATGGACCAAACATACTGTGTATAAATTTCTCAGATTCTAACCCTTAAACTATAAGATATACCAGGTTTTATGATGTATGTAGAGATTTTATGTAGATAATTAAATAGCTGAGTTTTTTCTGCTTCTGTATGGCTTGTGGGCTGCAATAAAGACTGACTGAGCATAGCCTATATATCAGATGAAATTAATAAAAGATGCAACTGCCAGTACCTATCAACTGGATTGTAAAGGAATGTTAAGGAGCACATGTATGTTCCTAGTCTAACTGGTCAGGAAACCACTGTATCCTTTCTCACAGGACTCCCTGTAATATTATCCTCTCCAGATAACTGGCATTGCCTCCAACATGTGTGAATTGAGTTTCAGTTTGCTGAACGTAATTGTTCAACTACAACTTTAATGTGCTGGATTAGAATTGAGATAGCCAATCCTGAATACTTGGTTAATGAAATGTAGTTGGGTTTGATTAGCATGTTTATGACATCCATCGCAAAATTCCAGATGACCTTTTCCATAGGTTTTCTATAGTCAATAAAACTGCATTGGTGATGAAGTCTATCCAATACCTATAGGTGATGTTAGTATTATTGGCCTCATTATATGACCTTCTGGATGCATTCTGATAATAAAACCCAGAATCGTTTAAGATCCAAATTCAATAGCCCTACCAGCTTTCAACTGAATTACATGATCCACTTATCAATAGCTGCTGAGGAGTTTAACAGTATCATGAATTTCTTCTGGCAAGTTCCAAATGCAGATAATTTGCCAGGGCAACTACAGTCGTCTTATGCCCATAAGCAGGTCAGAAGCCCTATTGCAGTAGGTTAGAGAATGTATGCATCATCCAGATGTGCTTGCAGTTGCTCTGCTATTACATAATGTCCTTAACTCTCAAAGGGGCTATCGAAGACTGATCTAAAGTTGGATAAATAAGCCTAGTTCAGGAACAGAGGTTTGACTTCCTCATTTAATGGAGGAGGGACTTATCCTTCCAAAGAGGAGGCGTTTACTTGTTCCAGTCAGTAGCCCTCCAAGTTCTACTTCACAGACCTTAACTAACCACAGACCAAAACAGGTGGGGTTCTCAACAACAGGTGATGGCCTGCACCACCCCAAGCATTCTGTTGAAGGGATCTAGGTTGAAATAATCCAAACAAATGCAACAAATGATTGCTTCTGACAGTCCTCCTGACTCAGTTACAACTGTGGCAAGTAAGCCATACTGGATCTCGGTGAGCTTACCTGTAAACAAAAAAATTCCAGTGTATCACTCTTTAAATATAGAAGCCTTTTTCGCCATTTGGAACTGCTCAGCAGGATGCAATTCCATAGATTCAATGATGATGGAGAAGAAAGATTTCTTCACTACCACCTAGCAGGCTTGCAAATGATGTCTGTAGCATGTTTGGTCAAATTCATTATGAGTCTTACACCACTTGCCCTCCAGTTGCCCTCCTACCTGTTCCCTGGTCCTCACAGTTTAAGCACACTGGTAGTTGTGGCTCTTCCATAGGAGGAGAGGATGCAGATGACAGGGCTGGTTCAATGTTGAAGTGATCCAAGCAACTGTTTGGGGAGCCTATTTGGTGTTGTTAGCGCAAAAAGAGGTATGCAGCCTCCTGCACCCATGCTGCTTATCTCCAAAGTGGGTTTCAGATACATTGACTGATGCCCACCTAACCTGTGAGGCAGCAAAGGAGATGGGCATGCCCAGCACCTGTGCCACTGACCCCCAGTTCCAAGGCAGGCTGTAGAAGCACTGACAGGGCAGCATAGAAGGAGGGCAGTTGGATGGCAAAATGCTTTTAGCTGCCCCTGGCTGCCTAACACTTCTGTCTATTGTATAGACAGAACCCCCACTTCTTCACATCCACCAAAGCACAGAGCTATCTCTAGCGGCTAGCCCCTTGATTGGGTAATGTGCTGACCACAGCAAAATTTAATCTCAGTAACTTCAATCACCGTGCCATCAGGAACCCAGTGCAAAACACTTAATCCAGCACATGAACTTCCACATACATGAAGCCCATAATAACAGAACAGCCCAGTGTTGTCATGGAGGCCATGAAGACCTCAGCTATACCTGACAAAGAGGCCTTAGCATGAATGGTGAAAAATCTGAGGAATTGGTTCTTGTAGGTTATCCGGGCTGTGTAACCGTGGTCTTGGAATTTTCTTTCCTGACGTTTCGCCAGCAACTGTGGCAGGCATCTTCAGAGTAGTAACACTGAAGGACAGTGTCTCTCAGTGTCAAGGGTGTAGGAAGAGTAATATATAGTCAGAAAGGGGTTGGGTTTGAGCTGAGTATTGTCCTGCAAAAGTATTGTCCTGTAAGTATCAAGATAATGTGCTAATGAGGGTATGGTATGTTTATATGGAACCATTGTATCCTGAAGTGATCTGTTAATGTGTGTAATCCAAAACTAATCTGTATGGCTATTGTTGAATGTTGTCTTTGTCTGGAGGTTTTTCAGGGCAGGAAGCCAAGCCTTATTCATTCTTAAACTCTCCTCTTTTCTGTTAAAGTTGTGCTGATGTTTATGAATTTCAATGGCTTCTCTGTGCAATCTGACAAAATAGTTGGTAGAATTGTCCAGTCTTTCAGTGTCTTGGAATAAGACCCTGTGTCCTGTTTGTGTCAGTCCATGTTCAGCCACTGCTGATTTCTCAGGTTGGCCAAGTCTGCAGTATCTTTCATGTTCTTTTATCCTTGTTTGTATGCTGCGTTTTGTGGTCCCGATGTAAACTTCTCCACAGCTGCAAGGTATACGATATACTCCTGCAGAGGTGAGGGGGGTCTCTTTTGTCTTTTGCTGATCGTAGCATTTGTTGTATTTTCTTGGTGGGTTTAAACACTGTTTGTAGGTTATGTTTTTTCAAAAGTTTCTCCATCCTATCAGTGACTCCTTTAATAAATGGCAAGAATACCTTTCCTATGGGAGACTGTTTTTCTTGAGTTTTCTGATTTTTGTTTGGTTCAATGGCCCTTCTGATTTCATTCTTGGAGTAGCCGTTTGCTAGCAGTGCGTGATTTAGATGGTTAGTTTCTTCCTTGAGAAACTGTGGTTCACGGATCCGTCTTGCACGGTCCATTAATGTTTTGATTATTCCTCTTTTCTGTCGGGGGTGGTGGTTGGAGTTTTTGTGTAAGTAGCGATCTGTGTGAGTTGGTTTCCGGTAGACCTTGTGACCTAACTGAAGGTTTGATTTACGGATGACAAGGGTATCAAGAAATGGGAGTTTACCCTCAATTTCCTTTTCCATGGTAAACTGAATGTTTGGATGGATATTATTAAGATGGTTTAGAAAGTCCATTAATTTTTCTTCACCATGGCTCCAAATGGTAAATGTATCATCTACGAACCTGAACCAGACTGTAGGTTTGTAAGGTGCTGATTCTAATGCTGTCTTTTCAAAATATTCCATGTAAAAGTTTGCTATTACTGGACTGAGTGGACTTCCCATAGCTACTCCATCAATCTGTTCATAAAATTCTTGATCCCATAGGAAATAACTTGTTGTCAAACAATGGTGAAATAAGGCTGTTATATCTTCTGGAAAAATCTGGTTAATCAATGAGATTGTGTCTTTAACTGGAACCTTGGTAAAGAGGGATACAACATCAAAACTGATTAATATATCCTTTGGATTGAGTCTTAACGGACTGATTTTGTTGATGAAGTGAGTTAAATCTTTGATGTAAGAAGTGGTTTTTCCAATGTGGTCCTGTAGGAGGGTGGTCAAATATTTAGCTAATTCATATGTTGGGGAACCAATGGCACTCACGATGGGTCGGAGTGGAACGGAATCCTTATGAATTTTAGGTAGTCCATATAATCGTGGTGGTTGTGCTTCAGTCTTGCATAGTTTTCTGTGTGTGTCGGGATGAAGAGTGGAATTCTTGATCAGAATGCTAGTTTTCCTGGTAATTTTGCAAGTTGGATCTCGTTTTAGTTTTTTGTATGTGGCAGGGTCCAGAAGTTCCTCAATCTTCTTTTTGTATTCTTCTGTTTTCATGATCACTGTGGCATTGCCTTTGTCAGCTGGTAGAATAATGATTTCTGGATCTGCATTGACGGTCTTGATGCCGTTTCTCTCCTTGCGTGTTATATTGCTAACAGGGGGCTTTGCTTTTCGTAGAATTCTTGCTGTCTCTCCTCTTATTTCCTTATTTCTTAAACTCTCCTCTTTTCTGTTAAAGTTGTGCTGATGTTTATGAAACGGCTACTCCAAGAATGAAATCAGAAGGGCCATTGAACCAAACAAAAATCAGAAAACTCAAGAAAAACAGTCTCCCATAGGAAAGGTATTCTTGCCATTTATTAAAGGAGTCACTGATAGGATGGAGAAACTTTTGAAAAAACATAACCTACAAACAGTGTTTAAACCCACCAAGAAAATACAACAAATGCTACGATCAGCAAAAGACAAAAGAGACCCCCTCACCTCTGCAGGAGTATATCGTATACCTTGCAGCTGTGGAGAAGTTTACATCGGGACCACAAAACGCAGCATACAAACAAGGATAAAAGAACATGAAAGATACTGCAGACTTGGCCAACCTGAGAAATCAGCAGTGGCTGAACATGGACTGACACAAACAGGACACAGGGTCTTATTCCAAGACACTGAAAGACTGGACAATTCTACCAACTATTTTGTCAGATTGCACAGAGAAGCCATTGAAATTCATAAACATCAGCACAACTTTAACAGAAAAGAGGAGAGTTTAAGAATGAATAAGGCTTGGCTTCCTGCCCTGAAAAACCTCCAGACAAAGACAACATTCAACAATAGCCATACAGATTAGTTTTGGATTACACACATTAACAGATCACTTCAGGATACAATGGTTCCATATAAACATACCATACCCTCATTAGCACATTATCTTGATACTTACAGGACAATACTTTTGCAGGACAATACTCAGCTCAAACCCAACCCCTTTCTGACTATATATTACTCTTCCTACACCCTTGACACTGAGAGACACTGTCCTTCAGTGTTACTACTCTGAAGATGCCTGCCACAGTTGCTGGCGAAACGTCAGGAAAGAAAATTCCAAGACCACGGTTACACAGCCCGGATAACCTACAAGAACCAATGAACTCTGACCGTGAAAGCCTTCGACAATAATCTGAGGAATGTTTCTCCCTACAAACTTCATCCACCTAGAAAATTAAATGTCAGAGACAAAGAATCTTACCCATCCTTCTCCTTAACATGCATATTTTCCATGTACAAGATATTTCTTTTTTAGTCATGTGGTCTTACATCTGATATAGCCCAAACACAGATTCAACACTTCTGTGAGAGCTGGTCCTGAACCTGCTTGATCTACTTGCTGCCTGGTCTTATCCGATTTGCTGACCTGAAAAGTCCTGTTGGCCTAAATTCCTTAGAGGCAGAGGGAGAGGCTCCTCCCCTTACAGTGCCAGTTAGTTTCCCTAGCTACTAATAGTATATGACTAAGAACAAGGCAATCAAAAACAATCACAATATGGAGGCCATTTTTAATGATGTGTTGCAACAATTGTGGTGGTGTTGGGGAAAATGCCATAACTCTCACAGTTGCATACCGGCAGGTCACCACACTGAGAAAGCTAGTACTATGAACCATTTAAAAAAGCCTTCATATTTCATGTGCATCAGTCAATAGCAGATTTGTCTTTCTCATATTCTACCCATAGATGAAGACTGTCCACGTATTCTTTGGTAAAAATTCTTTTGTGTGTCTCTACAATCCAAATAACTTGGTTAGTTGCTACTCATCTTTCTCTTTTTAGACCCCAACGGTATAACTTTAAGGTCTATTCAAGCACACTAGCTTTTTTAATCACTGAAGGAATACTATATTATATCAGAGATCATTAATTTACAGTCAAGCCAGAAAGATTTGTAGAAAATGAATATTCAGCTAACTTTGGATAATAAGTGATATTGAATTTGTAACCATATTTCCCAATATGCCAAGGGTGGGGATTACCAAGAAAAAAAATCCAAGGCACCATCAAATCAACTTTTTAAAGAAAATGTTCTATGATCTAATGAACTGTGAACAGTAGCATTTCTCTCCGCATTCACCAGGCTTTTATTAGCCCCCCTAGTGAAACCTTTAAATAGGCTTTTCAGGGAAGTGGGCAGAGAAATGTACTTCAAAAGCAAGCTTCAAAACCTGAAAGACACCAGCTTAAGCTCTGGCAGTAATTGAAATCACAGAATAACACATCCAGACAATTCTTGCCAGAAGATTAAAATTCATAACTACACAGAAAGCATCACTTCAGTACCTCCTCAACAGGAAAACAAGTTAAATCCCAGATTTTTAGCTTTGGTGGATGCAAGTCTGATGATCTGCATTTGACTAGGTAGTTTATAAAACCTGGTCTTAATGCAGCAACTAGAAGAATTCTTCCTCTAAAACTGTTGTTGTACTCTCTTGTATATCAGAGCAATGGGAAATTAAGGGCCAGCTTTCTTCAAGGAAAGCAACTCTGGGATCTTTTGAGGTCCCTGAACATTTATAGATCTAGAAGGAACAGTTGCAAACAAGCAGCGAGTCCAGGTAGGTAGGGTTAAAACCACATGCCTGGATCAATGCAGGTCACAGAGTCTAACAAGTTCAGAAGCCCCAAAGTTGTTTCTCCTTAATTTATGCTTCAAGCAACTAGGCAGTCAGATATCAACTACCTTCCTCTGACTTTTCTGCTCCCTGGATTTATTTCCACGTGGGGGAGGTTAACCAGTGTTTTCTCTTTGCCTGACTGTACAGGATTGTTTTGTATTCCAATGAATAATTGGACCCCACCCTGATAGATACCTTCTTGGTCACCTTCCAAAGACATTCACACAGAATCAGCTACCCATACAATATGTAGGTATGATTACATGGGCCTATAAATCAAATCTGTGTGCAAATTTCTGTTGCTGCACTTGTTATATTAACTTCTATGAGTTTCACATGTTTGTCTTTAACAACTATGATTTTCACATACTCATATGTGAAAGACCAAGGCAGGGAGATAAACACACATGGATTATTTGCTTCAACCAGAGCCACTTACACATCTGTGTCAGTTTTTCGTTAAAGCTCCTGCATGATTCAGTGGGGCTACTCACCTGGGGCTACTCACCCTTCCCCTTCCTCTGGAAAGTTATATTTACAGAGTCATGATAAAGCCTCAGAAGGACACATTTTCCTGGAATTTGTACTACTGTACTTAAGAAATGGTATAGGATCAGCTGTTAACATAAGAAAGGCCATGCTGGATCAAACCAAGGATCATCAAGTCCAGCAGTCTGTTCACACAGTGGCCAACCAGGTGCCTCTAGGAAGCCCACAAACAAGACAGCTGCAGCAGTGTTATCCTGCCTGTGTTCCAAAGCACCTAATATAATATGCAAGCTCCTCTGATACTAGGGAGAATAGTTATGCATCATGACTAGTATCCATTTTTACTTGTGTGTTAACTTTTTTGAGATAATTATAATAATAATGACTGGATCTTTTCTGACACCATTTTCACATCAAAACTAACTCCTATGAGAAGGGCCCAATATCGTACACACAGCCTTTGCAAAATCTACTTATGAACACAGTGTAATTTGCAGCATGCACAATGTATATATTTTGAATACACGATGTCTACCAGTACAGATACATGCAAGAGTCTCACCATTTGCAAAGTGAACAAAATGTACATTGAAATAAAACACTGATTTGCATTAAAAACAACATTACAAAGCAGAAATGCCTCTACAACCCCCATGACTTTTTAAAAAATGAAAACTTGTGTGTAATTTTTGGAACGTACAGTTACATCAGCCCTGAATTCTCACACTTTGAATGTACACAGTACAGAACATAGTATTTCACTTTGGTAAATTCAGAATAATGTTTGCAACACACAAATACACATATACACATTTTGTGAAATCGTCTGTCACAAAGTAGGAGGGAAAAAAGTCACCATAAAAATAGCAGTTTTATCCGACTGCAAAAGTATTCCCAGTTCAAATTTGTGCTGGAAGGCTTTAGTGTTGCCTTCCCAGTGGGCAGGAAAACTATCAAGCACCGCAATGAAGCAATGCTTTCTGTCAGGCTGCACTACCTAATGAGTTTCAGAAACTGCCTTTGTAGGTCATATGTAACCCAGTGTGATCTTTTACACTACTTTAGAATGTCACAACTCATAAACTTAGATGATGCCATTCCTCCATGCTGGGTTTACAGCTGCGACTGCGGGCCCCTTGTTGCTCTCTCAACCGGAGCTGGACGGCACTATGCCGCAGCCCTATAAGTCAAAGAAATGCTATACATCGCAGACAAACACCAAGGGTGATCCTGTTCTGTAGTGCAAGCTATTACAATGAATCAACAAAACCACTCACGGAGTCTCCTGGAATCCAAACAAATTTTCCTAGTAATAAGTTCTGCAGAGAAGTTTACCGTTGAGGGATTTTGGCTGTCAGCATTTGCATCTTACTCCCTCTCCTTCTTACCTATTTCAGAAAAGCAAATTTGAACATCACTATTACCATGGAGGAAATTTACCCCTTGCCTAGATTATATTTAAATACATGTTGCTATCATTTTGCCTACTATGAACTACAGTTTAGGCACCAGCACTATCCCCAACGCCATTTCTCACTAAGCTATTTCATTTCTTTATTATAATCTCTAATTACACTTCTTTACTGGGTTTTCTGAATATTGACATAATTGATTCTTGAGAAGCATTTTCTTTAAGAGCCCCAGAGGTGTGCATCGTGGCCCTAACCTTCCCTTGAATACCTCACCAGAGTTACAAACAAAACTACTGGAACAGCTCTATCACAAATGATCCATGGACTCACTAAAGGTGGGACATCAGCAATGCATTCCAGGGAGGGTGGGAATGAAAGCAGTTAGGAAGGCGGACCAACCACTGCATCCCAGTGTATCCACTGTGGCCAGGCACCAGAGATGAAACACTGTGGAGCCCATCAGAGCACCACCGGCACAACCATTTGGGGCAGGCTGGCCTGCCTAGTAAACATGGGCCCAAGCCACACGCCCCTTGTGGCCTATAGAGGGGATACTCAAGCCACATGCCCCTGTTGAGGTGGTGCAGTTGCTTGGTCTTTCCTCCTTGTCCTTTGGTACTCTGCGCACGGCGGTGGGGGGAGGACAGGACATTAAGACATGCTGTCTGCATCAGCAGTTGGTGGCTGGCTGTGCCTGTTATGTGCCACTTAGAGGGATGTAATCGGGTGCCATTGCCTGATTGGTGGGTGTTGTGGGGGTTGCCATGGGCTCCTGCACGCTTGCTCTGCATTCTGTGCCATGCATAAGGGTGCCTGTTGCTCCCCCCCCCCCCGCCAAATGTTCACAGGGAGGCAATCAGTGCATTGGGGGCTGGCTACCTCCATTATGCTATCCCTCAGGATGGGTGCCCATTAAGGTAACACAACATCTTTTCTGGCTGTGTTCTTCCTGAACTCTATAGCTAATATTAACCCTCCTACTTTATGACAACTGATAAATCAAAGTGGGTAGCCGTGTTAGTCTGTCTGCAGTAGTAGAAAAGAGCAAGAGTCCAGTAGCACCTTAAAGACTAACAAAAATATTTTCTGGCAGGGTATGAGCTTTCGTGAGCCACAGCTCACTTCTTCAGATACATCTTCAGATGTATCTGAAGAAGTGAGCTGTAGCTCACGAAAGCTCATAGCCTGCCAGAAAATATTTTTGTTAGTCTTTAAGGTGCTACTGGACTCTTGCTCTTTTCTGATAAATCAAAGACGTAAATATGAGCTCTTTAGAGAAAGTGCATGATAAAGATGCATAGATACATGCATGACATGTTTTTCTCTCTCTTTCTCTCTCTCTCTGTGTAAGGTAACAAACAGTTTTAAACCATGCATTTTCTTAAAGCTGTTATTATTCAACCCAAATGCTTTAGGTACTGGACAGAACTATAACCTGTTTTCTGCACAATTTCAGGAAAAGGTGGTATATACACATATAAGGCATATAAGGTCAACTGTATTCTGTTCCCAGGCAATGGATGTTGGCTGAAAAGGGCACTCTGCTGCAGAGCACACTTTTAAATATAAGTATCTAACTCTAGAGAAGAGGAGGACGAAGCCTGTAACGAAATAATTATAAAACCACACAAACATCAGCACAAAACTAATGGCCTTCTGAACTGTGACAGATGTGCTTGTGCACATCTTCTCAGGAGAAGCTATGGAGGACTGAACACAACTGACATGGTAGCTTGCCGAAAGGCATGGAGACCCACTGCAAAAGATTTTGTGTGCAATAAACTAAAAGGCCATAAAGGATGTTTTGTTTCTTCTTAATAGCCAGTTTAAATGATGTTACTAGCCAGCAGAGGGAGTCTAGCATGCCAGAGCACTTCTAGATAGGACGAAAACACAAAAAAACCAAACACCTTGATTCTGTGGGTTGGCTGAAGATAAAAGTGGCCTTTGAAATAATTAATATTTGTGCATTAAAGTAAGGGGTGTCATTGTGTAGAGTTAGGGAATCAAAAAGAACGTGAACAGAAAAGGCAGACAAAAAAGTAATTTCATAGGAAAACGACTAGTCTTTCAAAAGGAACTTCTGATCAGACAGAGCATCACTGAAATGCTAATACAACATCACTGTGATGTGCTAATGAACAGTTTCAAGATCAAGGGAACCACAAAAAAAGAGCACCAGAACAAGGATTTAGGAAGAGAAAGGTTATGTGGTACGAATGAGAGTTTTAAAAACAAAATGGGAGAAACCGGGGGAAATAGGTGTTCAGGAGGGTCCTTACCATCCTGGTACTCTGTGAACAAAATCAGTTTGCTTATTTAGATCATTGCTATTTGTAACCGTATTCTACTGTTTTCAAGTACTCAGTTCAGCATATAACTTGCAATATAATCTGCCTAAGCCTTTAAAAAGCATCTGACCCTAAGAAACAGCAAAATACCTGTTACATTAATTCAGTACACTGTGCCCCCCCCCCCCCGGAATGTTGTCCACAACTAAAACTCCCTTTGAGCCTGCCTCGGTGTATAATTGAGCACACTGTATTTTCACTTGGATTTGCACCACTACCTGTGGGTGTGTTTTCTCAACATGGTCAACTCTTCATTGAGTTAGAAGGGTGATTTACAAGATGAATTTGTGCCTTGTTTTTGATCCACGCTTACTGTTTCTACCAGCCTGGTCTGCACATGCACATGGCAATCTGAGTGCTGTGCTGCTACTGAGTGCAGTGTTGCCTGGTCTAAGCACTGGCCAAGGGTGGTCTCATCCCAGCTAGAGAGACCAACAAATAATGGAGATGAGATGAGGGCCAAGAGACAGCCAGTGAGAGACTGGGGAGGTCTCCCTTCAATTACAAATTGCCCAGACTTAGGAAGTATATCTCATCTTATGAAGAAGAGGAGTTGGTTTTTATATGCCAACTTTCTCTACCACTTAAGGCAGAATCAAACCGGGTTACAATCACCTTCCCTGTCCCTGGTTTACATGGTCAGATTCCAGGATGAAGAAGATGATTGAATAGGGACTGATTTGCCAGTGGTTGGTTACACATTCTGTCACATTATGCCTGACTTTGATTCACTCCTTGACTGCATCAGAAACTTGAGGGATGTATAAACATGCTCAAGAACTGCAGAAAAAGAATTTGAGAAAAAGCACAACTGTTGATGTTTAATTTCAGCCAGCCCAACCTGTCGATCCGTCCCTTGATGAAGCTGATCCCAGATCAGTGTCAGATCCCAGATGGCTGCTATATGTAATCTGCCAATGCAAAGACAAAGTGACTCCACTTATTTAATGGCTATTTCTCTTTTCTCTGCACTGTCCACAGGCTCCTTAACAGCAATAATTAACACCAGCCTTGTAGAGAACTAAAGGCACCAAGATGTTTAGACCTAACTCTTGCAGTCACTAAAGAGGGATAGTCGGACTAGTTCCTTGACTGAAATCCAGCTTGAAAATTAATTTGCCTTTGATTCCTAATTCAATTAATTTTCCTGTGCTACTGCAGTTCCTCACACAGAAAGGACTAATTGATAGTGGATGCTAGAAGCAACCTGTTAAGAGATGCCACTGTTAGAGGATGCTTCTGTTGCATTTGGGGCATTTAACAGAAGAACAATAAATGAAAGATCAGTACTACAAATAAATATTTAATACTGCTGCACTTGTCTTGTTTGAATCTGAGTATGTCTTGATACATCTTTACACGTGGTTCTTTTTCAAGCAATATTTACATAATATGCAAGTGGTGCATGGTCCCTTGGGGAGGTACATCACTTCTGTGTTATGTAAACGTGCAACAAAGAACAATATGAACAGGGGGCTTAAAATATGTTTGATTTGGTGTGGGAGCCAACCTGAGTAAGGATATGTCTTCAGAACACAATCATACATGTATTTTTAAGCACAAGCAAAACTTAATTCCCATATTAACTTTAGTCTTAAATTACTTTATTTTTGTCATGCTCATACTGGCATGTCCCTGTGGTTAAATTACTGCTCATGTTTCTTGCTAGTCCACATTTACCCTCATTGCCTTACTTGGTGTAGAAAATGCTGTTTTTGAAAAAAAGGCAGTCATAAACAACTACTTTGACAGCATACGGAATGTGTTATTTTCTGTTCCATAACCATTATTACAGCCTCTCTGAAGAATCAAAACTGCACTGAAGTTCCTCAGGATCCTCCAACAGTAGTTTCACACCCCTGGTAACATGTAAACCCATCAGCGGGTGGGGCAGACCAAGTAGTATTACCATCAGTCAATAGGACTGCCAACCTCCAGGTGGGGTTTGGATATCTCCAGAGTTAGAACTGAATCCAGACTACAGGGCTCAATTTTCCTGCAGACAATGGCTGCATTGGAAGGTGGAGTCAATGGAATTATACCTTGATGAGGCCCCTCCATCCTTCCCAGGCACTTCCCCCAAATCTCCAGGAATTTCCCAACCCAGAGCTGACAAGCTTAGGCAGTCAGTACAAATTCATCCTGATTCTGTGGGTCTATTATGGGATGAGACATCTGAAAAACTGGAGAAACTAACAACTTTGAAAACAAATGGAACAACTTTGAAAGCAAGTGGAATTACACAGGAAGTATCTGCAGCACCAAGTGTTTATTTTCCCACTGACAAATGGCTGATTTTAAGATTGACATTTGCAGAACTACAAACATGCCAGCATTTGCAATCTGTTAATGAAACGTCGTTTTAATATTTCTTGAGATAAAATCAATTGCAGATGGATAATCTAAAATACCGAATCTGAAATGTCAGATTTCCTGAAGGTTTAATTAAACTTTTCTAGATGAGACATACCAGGCTGAATAGTTTGAATTAAGAAATATTTGGTATAAATAATGAAATGATGGATGGAATGATCTACTTAGTCGATGGCACAATTAATTTAAGCAAATAAGAATACAATCCTGTATTCTGATACTTTTTATGGTCAGAAACGTGACTACTTTCGACACGTTTCTGTTCCTCAGCCACAGTCCACATTCCCAGTAAATAGCTAAGCAGTAGGAAACTTTCCTTGTTATCACTTTCCTTAATGCTTACCAATTTTAGGCATTGACCTAGTACCAAGGATTTGTCACAAGTGGGTCACTGCTTACAACTTAGGGTTTCTTTTTCCACATTAAACACAAGCCCATAGCAAGGGATCATACTAAGTAGATAGTTTCTTTACACTAGCCAGTTATGTACAGAGTTATCACACATTCAAGAGAGTATCAGCTCAAATGTTTAAGTCAGTGTAAAAACAGCAATGAAAGTAGGCAGTTACTAGCTCACCCAACTTACAGTGTATTTAGCTCTGATTACTTAAAGGTGAAACTGAAAAGATTATAACAACCAATACATTTACAGTAACAACCAATACAGCTACAGACAAGGTCATAGCAGATAGGCCTACTGAAGGATTAGGGTTGCCAGGCCCCTCTTCACCACCAGCGGGAGGTTTTTGGGGTGGAGCATGAGGAAGGCGAGGTTTGGGGAGGGGAGGGACTTCTATGTCATAGAGTCCAATTGCCAAAGCGGCTGTATTCTCCAGGTGAACTGCTCTCTATCGGCTGGAGATCAGTTGTAATAGCAGGAGATCTGCAGCTACTACCTGGAGGTTGGTAACCCTATGAAGGATACTAGCCACATAAACTAAAAAAGCCTCAAAGATAAGAAGCACTACATTTATTTATGAAAATACTTACACCTTGCTTGTTACCAGGTCTTAAGTTGGCTTACAATATCTTAGAAACCAAAACAATAACATCTATGTAGAGGAGATAGGAGAGCTTAAGAAGCAAAGAACCAAAACATTTTTAGAGCACTTCCAGCTCAAAATGACAAAGCAAATACTCTTTGGAATAGCAGTAGTTTCAGATACTGTGTAATGGCCACTATTCAAGGACAGACCCCTTGGGGTGCCATTTTGGTGCCAGAGATTAAAAGGGCCTTCCATTACCATCCAGAATGTAACACCCCAGTACCAAATAACAAGAAAGGACTGTCCTGCCTTGCTTAACAGCGCATAGTTAAATTGCGGAACTCCCTGCCCCAGGATGTGTAGTGTGGCTGCCAACTTGGAAGGCTTTAACAGTGGTGTGGACACGTTCATGCAGGAAAGGGCTATTCATGGCTACTAGTAAAAATGGATACTAGTCATGATGCATACCTATTCGCTCCAGGATCAAATGAGCAGGCCTATTATATTAGGTGCTGTGGAGCACAGACAGGATGGTGCTGCTGCAGTTGTCTTGTTTGTGGGCTTCCTAGAGGCACCTGGTTGGCCACAGTGTGGACAGACTGCTGGACTTGATGGATCCTGGTCTGATCCAGCATGACTTTTCTTATGTTCTTATGGGAGATATCTAGGTGACCCTTAGTGTGATCTAGGACTAGTATTTGTTCAAATCCATACTCTGCCATGGAAGCTTGCTGGATGACCTTAGACTAATCACAGGATGGTGCTGTGATGATAAAATGGAGGGGAGAATGATGTTGTAAGCTGCTTTGGGTCCCCATTGGGGAAAAAGTGAGGTATAAATATCTACAGAAATATAATTTCCCTTTTCTACATTCTTCTTGAATATGATTTGAAACCGCAGCAACACTTTATTTTCGAGTAAAGCAGTGGATTATGCTCTCCATACAAAAGCCTTCCCTGCTACTGCAAACTTCAGAATAGTGAAGAATAACCAACATAAAATTGTGCATGTCATTTTTATGATTTATTGAAACATCTCATAGATTCCTGTGCATGAAGAGAGGAGTATCAAAGAGAAGGATCCTCTCAAGGTGGAAATAAAATACAGCGGCTTATGTGACTGTTCTAGTAATAGCATACTTACACACATTTGTGAAGAAAAATAAAGTAAAAGTACTCACAGTTAATTTACTCTTCTGCAACTGTTCTCATTATAATTATGAACTGATATATGGCTAGGAGGGATCAGCTTATAATGAATCATATTACAAGACCCTTTGTTGTCTCTGAGTGGCACCACTGAAGATATCTTTATCAACCCTACCACCAAAGCATTAAAAAACGATTTCAGCAACAGAACATGGAAAGTTTGTGCACTTATTTAATTTCACCAGGATTTACCTTGGAGCAGCAAGTGAACAGGGCTTGTGGGAAGGGAAGAAGCTTTTGAGGATGTGTTTCTGGGCTGCACATTCACCAATTAGAATAAAGTCTCTCATTAAGCAGTTTATTAAAGTACACAGAGACTAGGGAAGGTAGAAAGAATTTAAAGAGATACATTAAAAAAAGATTCCAGCTCTCTTCTCTATACATTAGAAAGTTAGGCAGGTTGTATACTGACATCTTTACACATGAAGTAAGCAGCTTCACAGTTCTCAAAAGAAAATAGTCTCTTCCTAAGCAAAGGGGCTATTTTTTTTTGATCCTGTGCACTTGGTAGCAAGAGTGGCTGAGGGAGGACCACTACACCAATCATCTCCTAGGACATGGAGGTATTAATATGAACACATGAAACTGCCTTATACCAATCAAGATCATTGGCCTATCAAGGCCAATCAATATAACTAATTGTCAGTGTGGCCCTATCTGTGGATACTTAAATCTAGCAACTGAGACCATGGACAGACAAGACAGCTCATTCTACAAACCTAAAAAAAGCCCCAGTTTGCAGAAATCTTTAAAACAATTACAGGAGGGGGTTAATCCTCTCAAATGGTAAAAAGAGTGCCTGTAGCTTTAATAAACAGTGGCTGTTGCTAGGCAACCACAACAGTATTGTCAAGCCTTGGTCTTTGAGGGCCACGCCTGGCAAAAACTACCAGGTGACTTGCTACCACATGACTTGAATGATTTACCCAGGCCCAGCTGCTTGCTACTATTCAAAAGCAGCCATCCCATGAGAGCCAGTGTGGTATAGTGGTTAGAATTTCAGATTAGGCTGAATCACCACTCTGCTGTAGAAACTCACGGGGTGACCTTGGGTGACATATTCTGAGCCTAACTTACCTCACAAGGTTATTGTGATGATAAAATGGAGGAGAGGAGAATGATCTAAGCTGCTTTGGGTGTACATTGTTGGGAAGGTTGGGTACATATTAAGTAAATAAATAAAGGTGAAGGTGTGGGGGCGGGACAGATAGAAGGGAGTTGGTTGATGGGTGGGAAGGAAAGAAGGGAGAAAATGAAGGGGAAAATGAGATGCCCTCCACAAATCCCTTGTGATTCCTGCTCTTGTATTGTCAATTCTCGTTGGAAGTGAAGGGCTGTTCACTGTTCCTTGCTACAGAGCATACCAGTGCTTCAGAATAGGCATCAGAGCTATCAAGGCTAGACAGATCATTTCCTGTATCCTTCCCTTAGTTTGCTCTGCTGCTGTTCCTTTGTTTACTGAGAATGGTGCTATTGTCAGGGGTTCCTTCCTTATGGCCAACTCCCTTGTTTCTTGCTTCTCTTTTTAACTGTCACAAGAGTAAGATGTGCTCTTTGTAATCGTTCTCTATCCTATCCTTTCTCTATCCTATGCCTTTTCTTCCTTTTCCGTCAAAGTATGGAATTCCTTTACAATACTTGTATTTCTTTTCTAAAGCACAACCCTCGTGTGACCTTTATCCCATAAGCAGCATCCACTCTCTACAATGCAATGCTCCAACACTAGTGATTCTAACTAGCGCTGGCTCTCCAGTTTCTCAGGTTACACGGTTTCACATCACCTTTATCCAATCCTTTTAGCCACAGATGTTGGGGATTGAAACTAGGACATTCTGTATGTGAAGCAGTTGTTCCGCCACTGAGCTATGGCCCCTCCCTCTAGTTTATTATTTATATCTTGCCTCTCACCAAATGAACCCACTGAGAAGGTTTTTGCATAGTCATGTGGGAGAAGCTGGCACCACTTTTGGTGGTGGATCCTATGCAAATTGGGGATCATCTTGGAAGGGATGCAGGCTGTAAACAGTGACCTCTCATGGGGAAGTGCTGGGTGCAATGGGGTAATCTGTAGAGGAACAGTGTCTTGTATTTGTATTTATTTATTTATTTATTTATTTATTTATTTATTTATTAAGGAGACAATCTCCTGGTGGTTCCTGGCTGTCCTCAACCAATTTATTGGAATGAAAAGTTATTACAGCCTATTTTTAAAAGTTAAACTGAAGATTAAGATAAGAGCACACCCTGATTACAATTACTACCATCTGGTCAGCCTGCTTTATATATTTCCATCTGTAAGTGGTAAAAAAAAAATCAATGGAGTAACTTCCCACATAACAAAGAAAAATGACACTTGTGCTGACATTTACACATTACAAGTGCAAGAGCCATCATTCAAAAACTATTGGCAATTGGGTCATAAACATTCTCAGTCCATGCTATCAAGTAGCCATTTAATAAAACCAGAATGGCAATTTTCCCCCTGTTAGGAGCTAGATATTACAATGAACAAAATGCAACAATAAATGATGCGGAGATAGGAAAACACACCACATACAATGTCAGGACAAGGTGATTTATAGAGGAGGAGAAAAATATGTTCTTTTTAGAAATTACAGAGTGGTCTTTGCATCATTTCATTTTACCCGTGTGGTCAAAAACTGGATTGCTTAAAATACAGCAAACTGCCATAGCTAGATGAGATGCCAGTTTTTGATCAGGAATTGCTGGAGTGTCAGATAGCAGATGAAGGGAGATAATTCCTTCAAATGCAAGTAGCTAAAGCTTGTCACCTGAAGCTTCCAAACCCTTTTCAGGGGCAGCCCCATGTACAGCAGATTGCAGTAATCTAATCTAGAGGTTACCACAGCATGCGCCACAGTGCCAGAACTTTTCTGCCCAGAAAACGACACAGCTAGTGAACTAGCTGAAACTGTTAAAAGGCACCCTTGAACACCAGCATCACATGCTTATCCAGCAGCACCCCCAAACTATGTACCTGTTCCTTCAGTGCAACCCCCATCCATCTGCAGGAGTCACATGGAACTGGCAGTGAAAAAAATCCCGACCCCCATGGCCCTTTTCTGCAAGAAAAAGTGGGGTGGAAGGGATGGAATGTTGAAGCTGCCCCACCACACTAGCAAGCCAATTTGCCCCCTCCCCCATTTTGAGATGAGCCCCAGGACACACATTACATGCAAGTTGCATGTGGTTTTTCTCCCAACACAACTCGAGTTTAATATTTTGTCTAATTGGACCTTGGGAAAATAAGTGTAATTTCCTTTCCCTCAATAATTTTGCATCATAACTTTGCAAATTAGGCAACAGTACATCATGATGCATTTATTCATTTTCTTCCTGTTCTTAAACCATGTGTAAGAGATCTGACTATTGAAAAGCTTCTTATTTATCAAAGGGTACAACTTCAGGTAAATATGCCCAGTGTTCATTGTTTCAACAAAAGCCATGGTGGTTTATTCGATGCCAAAACTAAAGGTTCTGTTTTTAGATATCCCCGTCTGGGCTGTCTTTTTTAAGTATCAATCTTCAGTAACTAGCAGAGTACTCATCTTTCTGAATATTAAACAACAGGAAATACATTTATCTTAGCTAATTAGAAAAAAAATGAAAACCATGAAGAATACCCACTTCAGAAGTCTTGTCCAGCATTCTTAAATGGAGACAGGAGGAAAGATTAACAATTTGTTAGACTTCAGAAATCCCTCCAAATTCTATTCCTGTTTTCTCGCTACAGATTTCAACTTCTGTTTCAGCTCCTTTTGTTAATCCACCCCATACCCAATCAGCAATATTTCAGTACTTCTGTGATCATTAAACTACTGTAACAACTTATCTGAATTTCAATTTCCTATCAACATTAATCGCTAATCTAAAACTGAAATTTTCTATGTTTATTTTATAGGTTATTCCAGATGTGGAACAGTGACTTCCAAATATGAATAGTGACACTTCAGGTAGAAACATCTCAAGGAGGTTCATGTTACATAGTACCAAGATGAGATGAGTCATTATGACCTGAGCCTGCAATCTGCAGCGTCAAATCCTATCTGACTGCTCTCTAGGACTGATACAAGCATGAACTCCGATATCATATTACAGTATTTTTCAAATGATGAGTCTGATCCAAAGGTCATTGAAGTGAACAGGACGTATAATGACCCAGCAAATAGTCTTGCATCAAATTGTCTTTTCATTGAATTGTTGACCATATGAGATGGTTAAATACCCATTAACTGAAGAAAGGAGCCCATAAAACTCATTTGACTGGAATGCAAAGAGCCTGTCATGAGAGTCTCTCAACCATCAGCAAAGCAGTGCTGGAAAAAGCAGTGCTGGGTTCTGGCTGGGCATAGTTAGAGAGGTTCACCCGAGACACCATTCACCCATGTTTACAATGGCTTCACAATGAGCTGTTTTTTCCCCTTAGGTTTGAAACATGGCAGTAAAGAGATCTATACCGCAACCTAAATCTACAGTACCCTTCCCTCTAAAAACCCTGATCCTGAAAAGGCTACTCTGTCTTTTCCATAAACTCAAGGAAGGATGCAGCAAATAGCTGATTGATTACACAATACTGTAACCCTAAGAGCCCTGTGGTGCAGAGTGGTAAGCTGTAGTACTGCAGTCAAAGCGTTGCTCGTGACCTGAGTTCGATCCCGACATAAGTCGGTTTCAGGTAGCCAGCTCAAGGTTGACTCAGCCTTTCATCCTTCTGAGGTCAGTAAAATGAGTACCCAGCTTACTGGGAGTAAAGTGTAGGCAACTGGGGAAGGCAATGGCAAACCACCCTGTAAACATAGTCTGCTTAGTAAACGTCGTGATATGACATCACCCCATTGGTCAGTAATGACCTGGTGCTTGCACAGGGGACTACCTTTACCTTTTTACTATAACCCTACACTCAGATATTTTCTGCTTTCATCTATGAAATTCCTACCAATATTACTAGCTAATTATTTTCTAATAATTTTCTATTACACAAGTGGAATATTCTCTTTTGTTTATGAGAAGTCATTCTTTATGTGGGGATCTGGATTGGTCCCATAACATAGAACTAAGTAAAGGATCATCATACTAAATTTTGGTATCTTTTAAGGATTGAATTACAACAAAAATATTGTTCTAAAATTGTGATTCTGGAAGAGACTGATAGGCACAATCTGAATTTGAAAAACAATGCTTCAAAGTCCTTACAGAATCTAGCCCTAACTTCCATTTATTGCCCAGTGAAATGATTTACAGAAAGATTAACACAGGATAGGAAAGGAAGCATACTGAGCAGAAATAATTGGTCCCCACAATGGCTGTTTCTTCAGCAATGTACTTGAATTTACTATTCTTCACTTCTTCAAAATACCACTGAATCCTTCAGTGCTCAATATTGCTTCAGGCTTGCCCGCTGGGCAATTACTCAAACAGTTTAGCATGAAAAGGGTTTCTACTGCTCAGACATCTGTTGGTGCTTAGTTTACTTTACATTTGCTTTTATTAATTTATGTCCTGTACAGTAGCATGGTATGAAATGACTAGTGGCATTTTAAAATGGAGTTAACTTGGATTTTAAGACAATCTTTAAGCACCTGTAACACTATAAGCCTCAAATCTGAATCTTTTGCAAGAGAAGTTAAAGTTTTATAATATCTGAAGGTACTACAGGGATATCCCAAGTAACAAATATGAAGGCGCTAAATACCAGCTACTGTATCTAGTTTCTGGTATACGTGTACTCACAATGTACACACTCAGCAGAGTTGTCACATACAGCTGCAGTTAAGGGGAAATGGTCATGAACCCATCTCATTGCTGTGATTATGCATGCCATTTTCCTTGGTCTTTCTTCCTCTTTTCTCCTGGCTGAGAATCACGTTTAAATATTAACCCCAGTTATTGGTGATGTATGAATGCAGGCACCTGAGTTAATGGAGGTTTTCCCCCTCCATTCAAATCTGAAGCCTCAGTTCAATCGTTGTTTACGATCCTAGTTAGAGGGGGCAACTAACTCCATTTAACTGACCTGTCTGCATTCATGTGTCATGTGTAACCAGTGCTTAACCATGACTTTCAGTGCAAGAAGGAAGATGGAGGAGCAAGCAATGAGGTATGTGTAACAAGCTAGGTTCCATGTACATTTTCCCTTACCCATGACTATATAGCCCTGTTCATAAGCTGCAGTGTATGCATGTACAATCCATGTACAATGCTGTGAGGTTCCTCCCCTGCCTGTCCAGTCCTACCACCCTCTGCTGTCCTGGCTGGGGTCAAGCAGACCCTCCCTTGTAGGCCTCAGAATAGGAAGACGAGGGGGTTCTGCCAACGGTTGCTCTTCCTTCCCAGGACTGGCTCACTCTTGCACTCTTTGTCCTGCCTCATGTGCTCAGTCCTTCCTTCCTTCTAGGCCTGGTCTGAGAGCCTCCCTTTAATGAAACCCCGGGCTCACCCCTGGGCCTGGGCCCAATCTGGCTCTGGTGCCACCCATCCCAAGGTGATTAAAGGAAGGTATCCAGATTCTGCCTTACTCTGGGCTGTCCCTCTTTCTGCCCCTTAACACGTAAGCCTGAGGTTTGGAGAGCTGGTCCACTCTCAGCCATGGCATGCTCCTGCCACCCCACCAGTCATTGTTTGGTTGCCATATCTTCTCACCTGCATCCCTGAAGCTGCCACTACCTCCTGCCCGGCTGGCTCCTGGCAAGGTGTCTTCCTGGCCAGCGCAGCCTCCAGTGGGTCATCACCCACTGATGACATCAGCAGCAAATGGCCAGGACATCCCACAGCTGATTCCTGGTGGCCACCACCTGCTGCCTCTTCCCCAAGGCCATGGCTGCCCCTGACTTGCCCAGACTCACTGCAGCCACAGTCAAAGCCTCCCCACTTGGTCCCCACAGTAAGTGTGGGCACCCAAGTGGCTACCTTTTGTCTGGCCGGGGTTGGGATGGTGTCAGACTGGACTCAAGCACCAGACAAGTGTAGACTTGATTTTTCTTTATATGTGTGTGCTGAGTAATTCCCATGTTACTCATACCACGCTCAATGTGCAAATTTTTAACTCATTTCTTTGATGAATGCAGGTGCTAAGATATTAACCGGCATTCTTGCTAACAGACTTCAAAAGATGGTTACATGTAGACCAGGTAGGATTTATACTAGGTAGGAAAGGTTCTCATAATCTTAGGTTGGTCATTGATTTGATTGCCTTAAATAGTAAGAAATGTGAACAAGTTGCCATTCTTTCACTTGATGCAAGAAAAACTTTTGACAAAATATACTGGAAATTTGTTTTTGCTACACTGACAAAATTTGGCTTTCCTCACAAATTTTTGAAAGAGAATTAAAATTCTCTTTCAAAAAATTGAAAGAGAATTAAAATTCTTTATTCATCTCCCAGACCTAGAGTCTTCCTGACTAACGACATCTTTTCTGTGCCATTCCCTCTTGAAAGCAGTACAAGATAAGGTTGTCCTCTTTCTTCTCTTATTTTTGATCTATGTTTTCAACCTCTGCCTCATCCTAGAAGACAAAATAATTTCATGGCTTTGTATATAATTCTTTGGAATTTAAAATTAGTGTTTAAGCAGGCCATGGCGGTGTCCCGGGAAGCGTTCCCGGGGCGTCCCAGCGTCCTGGGAGGCGTTCCCAGGGTGTCACGGTGCCAGACAGGGGGCGGTGCCGCCGTTAGGCAGCCTCCTGAGCCGTTTCGGCTCGGGGACGCCCCCTTGCCCCCCCAAGATACGTATCTACCGTGTAACCCCATGAGGGCGGAGGTTTCGGCCGGGCAGAGGTTTTGGCCGGGCTGAAACCTCCTTAGGAGGCAGCGCCGCTGCATTGCCTCCTAAGCCCGGCACAGGCATTCTGGTCAGGAATGCACTGTTAGAATGCCTATCCTCTTCACTTTGATGGAAATTGTGCAATAGCCAATACTAAGTATATTCCATCTAAGGTAGGCAAACACCTACCCTCCTTACTGAATCAAGAAATGAACACTATGAAGAACTGAGTGTGGTGCAACCACTAGAACTGACCCTGAATGTGGGACCCAGCTATGATTTGTGCAAATCACTTTCTTTCATTCTAACTTACCTGGCTTGATTGCTATATACATAAAACTAGACAGTGCCAGCCATAATTCATTGTGGAAGAACAGTATGCAGAAGTGACAGTAAATTAGGACATGATATCTGTATATGATAGTCAAGCCACTGTTGCAAGTCGAGATACACTTGGCAGCAATTACATCGAAAACTGACAATAGAAAATTTTGCTGATCCAAGACTGAGGTAAGCTTTCTAGAACCAGACCCAGTTGGGTGATTTTGCCCTAGGACTGGTTACCAAGGCAGCTGAATCTAGTGAAAAAATTCACTGGTCATTAAAACACATAGTTCTTTACTCCAAATCACGCTGTTTAATCTGTGTTAACCAGCATTTTCCCAAATCTATGTTTAGCCCTGGAGTCTATATTTTATCATTTAAGGAGGAGTCCATCTTGTCAATTCTGATCAAGAGCTTTCAGAGAGTACTAATTACTTGTGTCACAAGATATGGATTGCCATTGTAATCAAGTCTAGCTAAGCAGACTTTTCTCCTGAAGAAATATACAGTAGGCATTTCAAAAGAGATTACGTACAATTTAATGAAGTGCATAGCCATCACTCAATGTGCCTTTCAGTGACTCCAGAACAATATGTCATAATGTCTCTGGATAATGATGATTTCTTTTTAGAATTCAATAGCCTACAGACTCAGTTTAAACATGTCAACAGCCAAGATTGCTAGAATATTTATACTGATCCCGAAATACTACCAGCCAGCTTTTAGAATCTCCATTTAGACACATCAACCAGTTCATTTGTCCATGCAGAAGACTAATGGTTGGTGTTTAGAGCTGACACTTTATATATAACCTTCTTGGAAGACGTGTGAAGACATTACTGCCAAGCAAAGATATTTGACGGTCACACTTCTACAAGGAGAAAGGCCCACTCACATGTACACAGCTTTCTGAAACAGAATCTCAGTAACTTTCAAAATTATACCCAGCAACCTATACTCAGTGTTATGATTTTAATACATAAGAATCCTTGCTCAAGTTTTTGCTGTAGGTCAGATCATAATGTTGTAAGAATTTAAACAGTGTCTACTCAGAAGAAGAAAAGGAGTTGAGTTTTATATGTCAACTTTCTCTACCTTTTTAAGGAGAATCAAACCGGCTTACAATCTCCTTCCCTTCCTCTCTCCTGCAACAGACACCTTGGGAGGTAAGTGAGGCTGAGAGAGCTCTAAGAGAACTGTGACTAACCCAAGGTCACCCAGCTGGCTTCATGTGTAAGAGTGGGGAAACCAATCCAGTTCACCAGACTAGAGTCCGTCGCTCATGTGGAGGAGTGGGGGAATCAAACTCAGTTCCCCAGATTAGAGTCCACCACTCCTAACCACTACACCATGTGGTGCAGTACAGAAGATCTCTGAATTGGGAGATACCATACATCTTTATCTCCTAGAAATACATTATAGAAGTGACAGGATAATACTTATTCATCCCTGTATATGAGAAACATATCTGGCTATTTTTTAAAACTAGACGAACTACGTATTATTGGGAAGTGAAGTTTGGCTGTGATCCCTACAGCATGTATAGATAATTAAAGATAGGGTTAAAAAAACAAAACTTTAACAGTGCAATCCTATGCAGTGTTAACACCTTTTTAAGTTCACTGAAATCAATGGGCTTAGAAGGCTATAACTGTGATGTAGTATGGGATGCCGGTAAAGCAGTAATTAGAGGATTGCTAATACAACAAAATACAAGATAGTTCAAAGAGAGAGAGGCACAGAAGAAAAATATTTTAGAGGAAATTAGACAAGGAGAAAGACAGCTTAGAAAATTACAAGATAAATTACTGAAACAGGAACAGCTTAATAATTTGAAAAAATGGCAACATCAATATGAATTTTTAATATCTGATGAAATTGAAAAGAAAATTATTTTTAATAGACAAAGATTCTTTGAACACGCCAATAAACTGGGTAAAATGTTAGCATGGCAGCTTAAACATAAAGAGAAAAAAATTACCAATATTAAAAATTAAAAGGAAGGGTAAGATAACAAGTGATAAACAAAAAATTATGGAAACATTTGTAGAATATTATACAAATTTATACAGGAAGAATTTAGTATCAAAGAAAGAAATGGATGTATATCTCAGTCAATTTCACTGGGAAAAATTATCACAAGAAAATAGGGAATCATTGGATTCTCTAATAACTAGGAAGAACTAAAGGAGGCAATAGGGAAAAGTAAACTAAACAACTCACCTGGGGCGGATGGGCTCACAGCATTTTATTATAAAACATTTCAAGAACAATTAGCCCCTTATTTATTAGGTGTGATAAATTCCTGTTTGCAAAATGGACCTATCCCTCAAACCTGGAAACAAGCGAATATAGTATTAATACCAAAAGCGAATTTGGATTTATTGGAAGTAAAAAACTATAGACCTATTTCATTATTGAATAATGATTAAAAATTATTTGTTGCCATCTTAGCAACTAGATTAAAAAGGGTATTAAACCAAACTATACATGAAGATCAAGCAGGATTTTTACTAGGAAGATTGATTAGCCAAAATGTAAGAGTGGTAATAAATCTTTTAGAATATGCTGAACAGACTACAACTCCGGTAGCCATGATATTTTTGGACGCTGAAAAAGCATTTGACAATGTGAATTGGAAGTTTATGAAAAAAATATTAGAATTTATGGGTTTTGGAGTAAATTTTAAGACAGCTATAGAAAATGTATATACTTATCAGATGGCTAGTTTGTTGATAAATGGAATATTATCATCACAATTTGAAATTCAAAAGGGAACAAGACAAGGTTGTCCTCTTTCCCCTTTGTTGTTTATTTTAGTATTAGAAGTCCTATTAAAAAAGATTAGACAGTCTACTGAATTAATTGGATTCCGAATTGGGAGAAATCACTATAAAATTAAAACATATGCAGATGACCTTGTATGATTTTTGACGGATCCTACTGAGCAAATTGATAATTGGAATAGAATTTTGGAGGTTTATGGAAAGCTTGCAGGTTTTAAAATAAATAAAAATAAAAATAAGCTATTTGTTAAAAATACGACTCTCTCACAACAACAAGTATTAACCAAAAAGACAGGGTTTAATATTGAACATAAAGTAAAATATTTGGGTATATGGTTATCACTGAATAATCTTAATTTATTTCAGAATAATTATATTAAACAATGGCAACAGATAGTAATAGATCTCAAAAACTGGGAAAAAAATACCATTATCACTATGGGGTAGAATTTCAGTTATTAAAATGATGGTATTGCCTAAGATGCTTTTTTTAATTTCAAAACCTACCAATTTTGAAAGGAGCACAGATATTTAAAAGTTGGAAGAAAGATATTTTAATTTTTCTATGGGGTAAGGAAAGACATAGGATAGCATATAATAACTTAGTTGAATTAAAAGAAACAGGAGGCCTGGGATTACCAGATTTGAGAATGTATTATCAAGCAGCTTGTTTTACCTGGCTAAAAAATTGGATTCTATTAGAGAATCCTAAAATATTAGAATTAGAGGGGTTTAATTTACGCTTCAGGTGGCATGCATATTTATGGTATGAAAAGGAGAAAGTAAACAAAGAATTTAATTCCCATTTTATTAGAGTTGGTCTACTTCAAACTTGGAAGAAATATAAAGGATTTTTGGAATGTAAAACCCCTGGCTTGATTAACTCTGTAGAAGCTTTTATGAAGAGAGGTGTACAACTAAATCTGGATATCGATATTTGTAGAGAAATTACGGAATGTAAAGAAGGGGTTTGGATGTTGAAGAGTAGAGAAGAGCTTAAAATTAAAGACTGGTTTATGTATTATAAATTAAGGGATATATTTAATAAAGATAATTTGAGGGGATTTAATAAAAATAAATCTAAACTAGAAATTATATTAACTAAGGGAAATAAAGGACTGATAGGAAGAATTTATAAGTTATTAATTGAAGTGAATTTCGAACAAGAAAGGATTAAACCAGTGATGGTGAAATGGATGAAGGAGTTAGGCTATAATATTGATTTGGAAATATGGGAAAACTTGTGGAAGAGGGAATACAAATTTACAATCACTAATGAAATAAGAGAAAACTTATATAAAATGTTTTATAGATGGTACATAACCCTGGCACTGCTAAGTAAAATGAAGAAAGACGATATGGGTTTATCTTGGAAGTGTGGAACTGAAAAAGGCACGTTTATGCATGTATGGTGGTTTTGTAAAAAAATTAAGAGATTTTGGAGACTAATATTAAAGAAAACTAATAATTTGATTAATATAAAAGTAAAAAAAGATCCTGCTTTTTGTTTATTGGGAATCCCTAAAGACAATATGGATAGATGTGATAGAGTTATATGTCAATACAGTTTTGCGGCAGCAAGAATTATAATAGCAAAAAACTGGAAGCAAATAAATAAACCTTCAATTAAGGACTGGAGAGAGAAATTGTGGATGTATATGCGGATGGCCAAACTTACAGATTCTTTACACAGTAAAGATATGGAAGAGTTTAAAAAACATGGTTAAAGGCCATCGCATTTTGGGATAAACTGGCGAAAATGAATTTTACAAGTATAGTTAATGAATTATAGATAAAATGTAATTTTTTTAATAATAATAATAGTATAAGGTAATTTTAAATACTGTCAAAACACTTCTCCGGAAGTCTATTAGTGGTGGGACACACTGTTAAGGTGGGTGGTGGGGATTAGAGCACCGTGTATTTTACAATTTATATTATATGGTGTAATTTTGACTGTTGTATAAGTGCTCTTTTTGTATTTTTGTATCTTTTATGTTTTTTTCTGTTTTCTTTTTTATGATTTTTATAATTTGTTTTTTTTATTATTAAAATAATAAAAATTTATATAAAAAAAGAAGGCTATAACTGTTTAGGATTGTAATTTAAGTATGGCTTCTACACATTCCATAGAAAATTTTAAACAAACAGGTATGTAAACTCCTGATCTCTATAATATGTGAAATGCTTCTAATTGACATCAGATTTCACACCTCACTAGCAAAGTTGTGAAATCTGATGTCAATTAGAAGCATTTCACATATTATAGAAATAGCACTAGCTAAGTTAAGCAAGGACTGAAAGTTGCTGAGGGAACTATAAGTGGAATTGAGAGGAATTTTAAGACAAATGGTTTTCAGTAGTTGCTTCAGAGAGCCGATGAAGCCAATTCTATCTGCAATTTTGAGGTATGATCTTTTTCTGCTTACGTTTCCCCCAGTAACCAGGCTGCAATCATATAGCCATGTGGGCAAAATACAGGAATACCATGTACCTCAGCTGACCCACAGTAACAGTATGGGGTTAGCATAAGCGATGTACAAAGAGGAAATTTTGAGCAATTGAAATGTTCCATCTCTGGCCATATGACTTTATCCATCAGTTAGAACAAGATGCTAGTGTGGTAACTGGACCTCATTTGAGGTTAGTGAAAGCCATTTTGTGGCTGCTGACAGAGACAAAGGTCTTCCATTATTGCCTCCAAGACTGTCGAATTTCCTCTATAGGGAAATTCAGTGTGCTCCATCTCTGTTAACATTCAGGCAACAAGGGCAGATTGAAATAGCATTTAGGAGTTTTCTGACTATTCCATGTTTTATATAGTCATTATTTTATGAGTGGTCTCCTATTATTTTTCTTCCGGTTTTCATCTGAGTTACTATCAAAACTCCCTTTATTTTCCTTTTTCTTAAAAAAAAAAAAAAAGGCTCTTTACCCAGTATAGGAATTTGCAATCACTAAGCCCTACCATTGTCAAGTCCTTGTTTACAATATTGCTACACTCAAAGAGGCTTGTCCTTTTGAATCAGTGCTCACAATTACTTGTGTCTGCAGGAATGGAAGCTAATTTCTGAAATGCTGGGTCATTATCTGTTCTACGCAGAGCACGGAGAAATAAGGCTCAAATGAATAAGCTGTCACAGGGCTTGCATGCAAATGAAACGAGAACCTGGACATTAAAAATGCATGCTAATTCGTTACAAGGAATGTTACTTACAAGGTCCCGGCACTTAAGATACCTCCTGCTATTAGCCAAGTTTTCTGTAAGAAACAAATACCTACCCATTTTGCACTGAAGAGAGAAAAGAAGATCCTTCCGCTAAAAATACTACTCAGTTGGGGAGAATAATCCCTTGTATTCTCTTCTTACCACTGGGAATCATCACTAATGCTTCACTTGGGGAAAAGTTACAGATCGGCTCCTTGAACATTTTTGACAAAGGCTGTGCTGTTAGTATAAGGTTAAAGAGGCACTGTGCAAAGCTAGGAATTAAGCTAAAACTCCTAAACTGTACTTTGAACACTCAATAAATAGGGGGAAATCCATCTCCTGTATGGTCTAGACTGCCAGTTAATATCTTCATCTCAAGCCCTGCTCTCTTTGTCCCTTCCTGTAGAAATAAGATGCCTGGTGACCATAGGCACAGCTTTCTCGATAGCGGCGCCTCACCTTTGGAATGCCCGTGTCTTAAGCTTTACCTCGCACCTACTCTGTTTTACCATGTATTTATGCCCCTTTTATTATTTATTATTGAAAATATTTGTACACTGCCTTTCCTCGTTTCAAGAGGATGAAAATGAAAACATTATAGATAAAAACCAAATAAAAAGAACCCCCCCAAAAATCCTCTCTTCCCATAAGACACCTGCTATTCATACTCCTTCAAAAGCCACTGATTTGCATTTTTGTTGTGCATTTTAAATTATTTTATTATTGAATTAATTTGAATTTGATAGCCATCTTGAGCAGGTCTCTAAAGAAATGGTCCTATTAAGTATCTAAATAAATAAGACCCACAGGCTGCTCTGAATCCACTGAAATGTTCTCTATCTTATATTTACAGTGCGACAAGGATAAAGAAGGCCCTCAAACGTGGGTGGGAATAAGGTATCTGTACTTTGTCAGGACCTGATCCACATTGCAAAATCATTGCTTTGAGGAGAAGAATTGAGGCTAAATAGTAGACCATGCTTGATGATTAGGGTTGCCAGCGGTGGGAGGGTTTTGGGGCAGAGCCTGAGGAGGGTGGGGTTTGGGGAGGGGAGGGACTTCAATGCCATAGAGTCCAATTGCCAAAGCGGCCATTTTCTCCAAGTGAACTGATCTCTGTCAGCTGGAGATCAGTTGTAATAGCAGGAGATCTCCAGCTACTACCTGGAGGTTGGCAACCCTACTTGATGATGTTTACACAAACTTATTTCTTTGTATTAATCTGTAGTGTCCATGCCTGGCTATCAATACAATAAAAACCAAGTAGCCAGAAATGGTCCTTTAGAAAATGTTGAAAAGGGAGGGGAGGACCTTCATTCTACATATGGGTTTCAACTGTTCCCACATAGTAAATGAGATTAATTTTTAAAGGAAAATAAATGAATCCTGCAACTAATTTTGGTAAAATACATACAATTTGACAGATTTTTTTTTTGGGGGGGGAGGCAGGGTCTATAGTAGAGTTCATCCCAAACTGCTGGTGTTGCTACTACACCATGAGAAGGCTCAAATCACCTTGCAGTTTGTTGAGTGTAAACTTGCAGAGAAATTGGTTTTCCTCCATGATCTTGCAAGGCTAGAAAAATACAAGTGTGACATTGTCTATTGATAATATTTCAGAAACAAACTTGGACATTTTCTTCCATGACTCAGGTTATTAGTATACATGCAATGGAAACATAAGGCACCCATTACAAGTGCATCCCAGTAACAGATCCATGATGCTTGGGGCCCAGTGGTTGAGTCAGCACATTGCAGCAAGGCAAGGCTGAGCCAGTCTGTGAAGCTTCACCAGACTGGGCTTAAATGATAGACCTTTGAATGTCTATCCAATTTCACTATCAACTAGGGTTGCCACCTCCGGTGCTGGAGATGGGGGGGGGGGTTGCCTGAGGAGGAAGGAAGTTTAAAGGGGGTGGGTTCACGGATTTGTACAAGCTCAAGTTGCTGAAAAGTTTTCAGCTTCTACAGTCACTGGCCAAAAATCTGTAAAATTATACACACTTCATAAAAATTAGTTCCAGGATTTCTTTCTCTTTTAAAAACAAATCTCATTTACTATATATCTGAACTTAGGAAACTGCAGGGGAATAGTAGCTCATTCCTTGTATTGGATCTTTCTTCTTCAACAGTGGTTAGTGATAAAGTGCTTAAGTGTTCAGAGAATTCTATTATGCATAGTTGTATGAAACTCTCTGGTGAATGGATATGGAAGCCCACAAGAAGAAGAAAATGTGTTTATTACTTACATCACTGAGGACTGGAACTTCCTAGGTCATTGCTATAAAATTACTGTGTTTTATCTGTAGAAGGTAGAGTGGAAATGGGAGAAAAGAAAATTCTTTAGGGCTTGGCTATGCTGCACTGTACACTTACCAGTAACAACTGGATTTACTGGGTTTTAATTGATTTGGGACATTGATCAATATCCTATGATAAACAGATCCTTTATTATAAATAGCAAGATTATTTAAAGTGCAACGGCCCTTGTTCATGACCTTAGAACTGCATAAAAAGCAGAGGGGAGCACTTCCAGATCATTGTTTGAATTCATATGCTGTATTTAACAGCATAATGGTTTCCAGACATGAAGTATTCATAAACTTCCCTATACCTGTAAAACCATTTGCAAAATAGATAATAGGGTAAAGAAAACATTGATGTGGGAATAGGCTGCCAGCCAAGGATGTGCTCATGAAAATATGATGACATCACTGCAAAGGGAATTCGTTCAAACTGGGATCATTTCCCATTCTCATTTGAGGCGGAAGGTCTTCTTCAGATGTTAGTCCCTACGGAGTCATTAGAGAAACCCGACTATACAATTAGATGTTTCAGAAATGTCTATTAAATTGAACAAGGTGGTATATGCCCGTAAGACATTCATTAGTACTGTGTGATAATGGCAAGTTGGCTTGATTGCCAAAGTAGAAACTAAACAACTCTTCAGCATTTTCTGAATGAAACTGATTTTAATTGCCAAGTAAATGTCACATTGTTGTAATCACTTGTTGCAGCACACAGCATCAAAGGCACTGCCAGGTGTAATTCCATTTTCAGTGTTTTTCTCATCAGTTATTCATGTTAAAAACAACTTTAACCCAGGATTTTCCACCTCTGAATCACAGAACAGTGTACCAAATTTACTAAGTGCAGGGACCACATACTAATTATTGCCAATTTTAATATTAACAACCATATTCCTAACTGTTCCATTTTTCATGATTTCACTGGCTGTGCCATGCTTATGATAGTGGTACTCTTTACATGTTAGAGTAGTCTGGTGGGATCCACTTTTCTGGGGAAGGGATTTGGCTCAGTGGTAGAGCATCTGCTTGGCATGCAGAAGGTCCCAGGTTCAGTCCCCAGCATCTCCAGTTAAATGGACTAGGCAAGTAGGTGATGTGAAAGACTGAGACCCTGGAGAGCCACTGCCGGTCTGAGTAGGCAATACTGACTTTGATGGACCAATGGTCTGATTCAGTATAAGGCAGCTTCACGTGTTCATGTTTATGTGAGGTTTCTTTCCTTTGTACCGCTGTAAGTGGTTCATGGCAGGAGCATGGGGTAATATTTCTGGGTCCACACATAAGACTACCAGAATGAGAAATGGCTTAAAACAATGTTAATACAAAAACAATTAAAGTTGTTTATTATTATTAGTGTTATTGTTATATCCCACTCTCCCTGGCAAACCTGTATCTCATACAGCAGCCTTTAAGCCTTGTTCTAGAAATAAGGTTGTGTTATCTTAGGGTAAGTCTTCAAACTACCAGTTACCTAACACTATTAAATAAAAAGGAATGTGTCTAAATTATAAATTTTACCACTACACTAGCTATTCCATTAGAATTGCCAAAGGTCTGATTACAGTGAGCCCCATCCCTGGACCTGAAGAATTAACTTTTTTGAGCATTTAAGTTTGCTGCTCATAACTTGTAATTTCATCAAAAGCATGTGTATTGCATTACTAGCACATGCTGGTTCCCAATGGAGCAAATAATGCTCCCCCCCCCCCACAGCCCACTAGCTGTTTCAGCCTCTGAAAACAGCACAGGGGAGAAGGCAGGAATTCTGCTTTCTCATGCACAGTGGTCCAAATCCAAATTGCTCCTGGGAACTAGCAGCTACAGTACAGCTGTAACTGAGGTGAACTGATACAGCTTGTAACTTCTACTTAGGCTCTGTGATTATCACTTCATCGCTGCCTTGAAAAGTAGTTTGACACCTCTGTGCATATACAAGGGAAGCCACCCTTAGAAAAACTGAATGTATAAAGCTAACAGTACATTATGCACATGACCTGGGGAGTTGCACCAACCAATTTACTAAGAAATAACCAAATACTGGTTTTATGTTATAGCTTCACTGCTCTTGCCATAAAATCTGTTCATGTATATGTGTACACTCATACCATAATTTACTCATATATATACTCATATATTTACTCAGCTCATGATTATCTGTATAAGTAAATGATTTATGATATAAAATATTCTGATTACTGGTTTAAAATAAGCTCTCAACAGACTGGTTACAAAGAATGGTTATAAGATTTTTCCCACTTACTGTATTATTGATAAGGTACACTTTTGGGAACAATAAAAGGAGAAGGCAAAATTTAAAAACGTATTTACTGTATCTACAATTATAACCCAATGATTTTTTATGTTGTTTCTCCTCAGGAGAAAATTTCCCGCAAGTAAAACCCAACTACAATCAACAGCTGTACAGAAGTGGAAAAATACATTAGATTATTACAGGTTTTTTTTAATAACATTAGAAAAGAAAGCGGAGATAAAGAGATCTGATAGATGTATGGTTATTATGAATTTAATTCAGCCCAGCCATGGCTGGAACATTTGGAAAGCTCCATTATTTCTGACAGGTGTAAATGCGTTGACTGTGCTAGAGATGCAGACCTTCTAGGTGTGTTTTATTTAGCTTCCCACACAGCCGTAGTTCAATTACTAAAGAAAGTTGTTCCTTATTATCAGAAAAAAGCCATTGTCTAAGAAAAAGCCCAAAATGCTGATTTCAGCTACAAATTGGAAGCAGAGAAAGATGAGATGAAAGGCAGAGAGAGCCAGAAAGAGCACAGGAGGATTTGTGTGCTCATTCTCAAGCATCGTTTGTTCCTCAAGTAAAAGATTTAGTTCTGCATAGAAACAGGCACCATTTTGCAAGGGGAATGCTTTGCAGAGGCTAAAGGCACAGGCACCGCTTCAATTAAACTGCAACTTTTATCTTTTTGTTTTGAGTGATGCTTGACCGTAAGAGTGGTGGCAACACAACCAGTGCCCCAAAGTCAGAAGGCGAGCTGACTGAGTTTTGTAATTTGCATTTTCAGGTGTTTGTGGAAACTGGAATCCAAAGCTCATGATTCATCTTCTCAGAAGCCAAAATAAAATTCAGTTCCCAGGATCTGTACGGACCTAATATGATAACTTCTTCTTCTTCAATTTTTTTAAAATGTCTTGTTATTTAAAATGTCTTTTATTCTCCTTAAACAATTTAATTTCATTTAGGATTAGAACATGCAGTCCAAATACTCTCGTCTGTCATGCACACAACCACTGAAATGCAAATTGTCAGGCATCCTCCCGAAACTGCTGAGGATGCAAATTATGATTTAAAAAATGCATAGATCAGTGGGTGTAGATCAGAGGACAGGGACTAACAAGATCCCTTTGTCTTGTCTTAAGGGGATGGTACTGCACTGAGCCTACACCTGATCCTAGTGCACAGTGAAGGAGATGCACAGGGAGGGAGGAATGACAGCAAACTAGTTGCTGTCACTTTAGAGATGCTGTGTTGTTTTTGCAACATCTACCCTGCCTACCTCAGTTCAACTGGGCTTGTAAAGGGCAGGCGGTTTTGTGGCTATAGAGGGAGTGCGCATGCATGTTTCCAACAGTCTATCATGCAGCACTTTACAGGATAAGCTGGCACAGGGCTCTACAGTCTGGCAACAGTGGACGTGACTGTATTTATACTTGGTATGTACTCGGTGTAAATGCTGACACTGACTCCACCAATTCTAAAATCAGCCCCAAGTTCTGCCTTTTATATAAAACATTCTGGTAACTTGCCCAGAGAACCACTGAACCCTTCAAACAAGACAACAAATCTATCTCGGTTTATGTTTCGTTAGCTGGCAACCATACCTTCATTCAGGTTTCCATCAACTGTTCTACTTGGAATAGCCTCCATCCTTTACTTGTGAAAAATCATTGTATTGACTAGTGTTGGGTAAAAATTTGCAAAAAGGGACAAAATAGGAATTATTTTTTTTAAAAAAACCTAAAACACCACAATTAAAAATCTCAATGAGGACTGCCAAAAATACAAACTAGTCAAAGCAGTCTTGAATAAAACTGTCTTCCACTTCCTCCCGAAGATTGAAAGTGAGGGGGCCAGGTGCACCTCCATGGGGAGGTTGTTCCATAGTCATAGGACTGCCACCGAAAAGGCCATCTCTCGTGTGCCCATCAGACGAGCTTCTTTGATTAGTGGGGCATTCAGGAGAGCATCTCCCTGTGATCTTAGAAGACAGTCCTTCAGAAACTCTGGTCCCAAGCCATGTTTAAAGAACATAACCACACCTTAAATTGGGCTTGGGAGTGGTTCGGTAGCCAGTGTAAATGATGTAATATCAGGGTCACATCCTCGTGCTAGCTGCCCCTGACCAGCAGTCTAGCTGCAGCATCCTGCACTAGCTGCAGCTTCCAAACACTCTTCAAGGGCCGCAGTAGAGTGCATTGCAAAAGACCAGTCTCAATGTACACTATGCCTGTGAGTGTGTCTGTGTCCTGTTAGCCCAAATAATATTAATAACATGGACCTGTGTGTCTTGAGAGACACGGTCATAGATTTTGAAGGAAGTTAAAAGGCTATCTAGTCCAATCCAAAGCTAGATAAACCCAAAGCTAGAGAATTCCTGACAGGTGGCTTTCCAGCATCTGATTGAAGACTTCCAGCAAGAAAGACCCTGTTCCCAGGTAACTGGCTCCATTGTCCAAACATTCACACTGTTGGGAAGTTTCTCCTAAAGTTCAACCAAAATATATCCTCCTATCCAGCAGAAGAATCTGTGCAATACTAAACTAGGTGAGTTCTTTAGCTGTTATGATACATGCACAAGCAGAAGATCACCTGTGGATTTAATTGGGCAAAATGGTGTCAAGCCTATGCAGAGCAGTACTTTCGAACTCTTTCTCTCCTCCATGATGCCCATGATACCTGACAGTCTCTACCTGACAATTCCCTGGCCCCAAACTGCTGCTTGACTGTGCTGCTGGAATGGTCAAGACTGTAACCAGCAAGACCCCAGATAGTTTCTTACAGAAAAGTATTATGACAAAGCTTCTGAAATCTCAGTTGTGAAATGACAATCCAGTTTGAACTTTTAATCCTTCCATGATAAAATAAATAATGAACACTGCAAACTAATCTGAGACCTCACAGACAAGAGAAAATATTCCCTTCAGTGAACTCAGTGCATCATTAAAAAAAAAACACCTTTTATCTGTGCAGGATTACTTAGATAAGGTTCCTTAGCAGCATGCTTCTTTTTATTATGTTCCCTATAATAATATTCTGACTTAGTCCCCACACCCCTCACATCTCCATACAGTGGCATCAAAAGCAGTTTGATTCACAAGCTCTTCCTGCCTTCTTCTACTGTACATGAAAGACAATGTATGTGCTAGCAAATTCGGTGGTTATTTGACCACAGGACTCCTTTGCTCTGCCATTGAACCTGCCGTGTTATATTTAACACAAGAGAAAGGAGACCAAGAGGGTCACACTGGTAAACCTTGACGAAGAGACCTGCGAGCTCATAAGTTTCAGATGATTTTCATTAAAGACTTTCCCACAACACACTCTGCTGCCTGTGATGTAGACAGAGTGTCAGCTGTGTGCTGAATTTGTGGTCTGCAATAAACTAAATTGTGACTTGTGTGAGAACAAAATAAGGCAATAAAACGAGAGATTACAACACCCCATAATCCTGGTAGAACTCCAGCCCTACTCAGTCTTCTTCACTGTTATGCTACATGATTTTTAAAATTAGCTGTTAGTTCCAGCTGAATAACAGAAACTGCATGTAGCAGAAGTTCCATTCACTGTGTAACAAAATTGGAGATAAAAATAGCATAATTCTTGTTTGCATCAGACTTAATGGAGACCTGTAGAGCTTTACTGGTCATGCAGAAGTTTTTTCTTTAAAAATATCAGCCATTCCACATATTCCAATACTGCTAATGAGTTTTTGAGAAACCTGTCAGCTAAACGAAACTATGTGACTATCGGTCTTGTTTTTTTCCACCACAATGATTACAAAACAGAGTTTCATTTCTGTGTTCTTTTGTTCTATGATTCAAGGGTCATGGATTTGTTTAGAACAGCAGTACTTTTTTGTGTGCTCTTCCTGGGCCTGGCTGTTGTTCCAAGCCAATTAATGAGACAAAAGTAGTAAAAATGAAACTCGAAATGTAAAGGGAAAAATATTTTATTTAAGTACGAATTCCCCCAACATCAAATTATCCCGTGCTCTGTGTATTATTTCTAACAGAGTGAATAAGTTACCCATCCATCATGAGGAATTTTACTCTTTGGCATGGTCCCACTGGTTTTGCACCTCGCCATTTTATTGCAGTTTAGGACTCACAGAGCAGTTGGCAACCTGCCACATCCCAACTTGAAGCTTCATTTGTTACTTCAGCCTAGTCTCAAGAGTGATGGATTCTTCTTTTAAAATAGTATTTAATGGTATGCTTTACAACATCCCATACATTTTCAAAATTAGAAACATAACTGGAAGAACAGAGGAAGAATAATTTCTATGCACAGGAATTATTGGACAGTTATTCCTATGGAAAAATGTGTACCAAAAATGATTTACAATTCTGGGGGGAACACACACCTTTCCCCAATAGATCTCTCTCATTTTATAATTTGGGCTTGTGTGCCCTGATTCTTCTCCTCACAGTGACTCAGTCCCAGATAAACACAGCTAAAATCCCGGAATACTAATCATTAAAAAGATTCTTAACAGTGCAGTCCTTCAGTCATTGAAATCAATGGGATTAGCCTGCATTAATTCTGCAAAGGACTCACTGTAAGGAACTGTGCAGCAGGGTTTATTCTAAACTGTTTTACCTAGGGTTGCCAACTGCAGCTGGGAAATTCCTGGAGATTTGGGGGCAGTGTCTGGGGACTGTGGCGTTTCAGGAGGGAGCTCATTGGGGATGTGATGCCCCAGAGTCCACCCTCCAAAGCTGCCATTTTCTTCCGGCCAGTTGATCTATGTAGCCTGGACATCAACTGTAATCCTGGAAGAACTCCAGGTCCCACTTTTGGGTTAGCAACCCTGCCTCCTGCAAATGCAGCTAGTACATTTGCCCCCTTGCCTCCAAGCTTTTGTAACCCAAAGAGAATAACAAAAAAGGAAGGGACAGGGAGAATAAATGGAGGTGGTGGAAAGTGTCATCAAGTCGCAACCGACTCATGGCCACCTCACAGTATTTTCAAGGCAAGAGACGTTTAGCGGTGGTTTGCCATTGCCTGCCTCTGCATAGCAGCCCTGTCCTTCCTTGGTGGTTTCCCATCTGGGAACTAACCAGAGCCAACACTGCTTAGCTTCTGAGATCTGATGAAACAAGGCTATCCAAGTCAGAATAAATACACAGTAACAAAGGAAGGTAAAATAATAGCGAAAGAAGGAAGGTTGGGGAAATGACAGAGGGAAAAAAGCAGTGGGGAGCAATAAAAATGGAGTCCCTTTGAAAATAATGGAGAAGGGGCACTCGTCTCCCTAATATCTGTGGATGAGATAACCCCTATTCCCTAACTGAGCTCCCACTATTATCATCCCACTATTATCACTGGATACTGAGCTCCCACTATTATCATTTTATTTTGGATTTGCTATGGATGACAAAAGGGTTCTTGTTCCTGTGAAAAATGCACAAGTTCTGTTTCAATTTACTGTGATGTCACACTAGAGGTTAATGGAGGTCTCTTCACAAATGCTCCTAAACTGCACAGTTGTTGTAATAAGGAGATTATATATAACAAGTGGGGCCCCACGAAACTCGTCGGTGAATCCCATCCCCCCCCCCAACCACTTACCTTAGAGCCCACGTGTCTGCAGCCACCGTGTCTGGGGTCTCCAGCGCTCACTCACCCACCTGGAGTGGCTTCGGGCAACCAGCAAGAGCAGGGCGGAAGGCCTCACTCGCTCACCCGCTCTCCTGGAGTGGCTTTGGCGAGCAAGTGAGAGTGGGGCTATATGTGTACGTGGGGGGCTTGCCCGCCCAAAGTCGCTCCAGGTGAGCAGGCAAGGAAGACCTCCCCCCACCCGCTCGTCTGAAACCACACCGGGCCAGCATGGATCCTTGCAGTGCTGGCTGCCATCACCACTCCAACAGGTAAGAACATTCAAGTTTGAAAAAAATCATCTGTTGGGGGTCAGAGTGCCCCCTTATCTGCAGATTTAAGTACCTGTAGGCAGAGGGGCACATGTGGGAATTAGATATATAGATTTCCAGCATTTTCTGGAATGAAGTCTAGGGCCAAAACTTCATATTATCAATATAGCTGATCGCCTTTTGTGTCTTATGGCCTGCCTGCTTCAGTCTGTCAAGCACAAGGTAGCCAGCCAAGCACTGGCAACTGGGGGGGGGGGGCGGTTGTGGGTGCGGGGAAATGTAATCACCAGCACTCCAGTGGCATGACATCACTTAGAGCATGAACCCAGAAGTGATGTTATCAAGTTGGGGTGATGCTCTAGGTTTCCACTAAAACTCTACTGAGTAGCTGCAATAGTGGGAGCTGCTAGCGGGATTGGCAGCTATAGTGGGAGACATGGCGGCTCTAAGCCTTACAGTCTGCTGGGCCCTGCTGAGGCCTTGACCCCTTATGAGAAACTGGCAACCCTGCCTCCTGCAGGGCCTGAGTTCAACTGGACCTTCCAGAAATTTACTCATGAGATAGGACTCTCCTTCCAGGACAGGTGAAAGACAAAACAAAAGAATTGTGGGAATGCATCTCAAGAGTTTGGGGCCTAGCCTGTGACTAGGGTTTTGTTGTGGGTCACCTTCCAACACCTCCTTGTATGAGGAAGAGACAGAGGAAGCTAGCCCCAGCCTTTGGATTCTGCAGGAAGACTTGCCAGACCAAGCACAGACTCTGTCAGGTGCAGAGGGGGAAATCTTAGACCAAAGTCAGCGCACCATGCTCTCAGATCTGCAGCCCAGGATACGAAACTGAAGTAGAAGCGCTGCAGCCCCAGGGTCTCCAGAACCCTTGGAATGCTGGGAAACACGGAGCTGGAGACAGGCGCAGGACCAGAGCCATAGCGCATGGTTGGCAGCCTAGCACCAGTCAACCTCTGCCTGTGAGCTTGAGTCACCACAGGATTAGGGAGGAGTGTGGGTTTGAGGAGAAGTGCTGCTGATGCCCTCCATGACATAACTCCCCCGCTCTAGGAGTTCTCCCAATCTCTATGGTAACGGCTACAGAGATTGGGGAAATTCCTGAAGTGTTGCAGTGACCAGAAGTGATATTGCCATGGCCACAACATCTGCGCCCCCCCAGTTTTATCCCTATGTGACAGCAGGGGAGAGTTGGTGGGGGATGGGAGATAGGTTAGCCTACCTGTAACTAGGGTAGCCATCAGGCCTGACCCTTTAGTAGAGGCTTAATGTGTGGAAATGAGCAGCTGAAGCTCCACATTTAGACTCCACGGGGCTTTTTTTCTCCAGGCAGCTGCAACTCCACCAGGCTGCCTTTCTGAAGAGAGAACCCTAATTGAGTTCCAAGAGCTGAAGATGTCACTTTAGGGGCTGAGGAGAAGAACCAGGAACTGTTGGAGACCAAATTTTGACTTGCTTCAGTTTCATGTGAGGAGGAACAAAGGAATAATAATGTCATCTTATTTTCTGAGTATGTTTTGTCATTCTATATAGCAATTGTATATCTACACATATTATCTGAGTTCAGTATAAGTCAATAAATCCTTTGACTCAGTAATTAATCCCAAAACATACTATTAGTATAAAGTCATGAATATTGAAAGAAAACAGTATTTGCCTACTTTTTTATTTCTTGCTAACTTTTTTCATCTAGTTCTTTCTAAGAAACAACTTTCCTCCTTGTTAAGTTCCATATGCTCAACTGCCCCCAAATTTGCTTCACAATGCACAAAATACAACTAGCTGTATGTTAAAATAAATTATGCTGTGCAGGCATTCTGTATGTCAGATACTAGGGTGGAACTCAACCTGGGACTCCTAGCAGTCCAAGCTCAGCACCTTTCAACCTGTATCACAGAGGCAGCCATGGCAGCCTGCATATGACCACCACTCTTCCTGGGTTACCTTTCCCCCTTGCTCTGAGATCACCTGATAGATTTCTTGGACCATGAGCTGGGACCCAGTCAGAAACCCTCAGGCACTTTAAAACCTAGATTTGCTAACTGCCACCTTAGTCTGGTGAGCTCATTGGCCTGTGAGATCCTTTAGCTCTTCTGTCTAACTCAGCCTGAACTCCAAGCACTGTACCCTGTGATTCTTGAATAATTTATCATCATACACATGTGCCTATGAATCAGCCATGTCACACTGGACAGTGACCATGTGTGTGCAGAATCTTAACCAAGTTCTGATCCAGAGAAGAACTTCCTGGAGACAATGACATTTAATTCCCAAACATCATAAGCTGGTAAAAAGCTAATTTTGTAACACATATTTATAAACTTTGTACATTTTCTTTTTCCCCGTCTTATGGCTACATAATGTACTGTCATGCAGTGGGAAAGCTCTCAGCTTCTAAAATGGTCAACCACATAAAGCACAATGAAGGCCTCAAAAGTTCTCAAAGTTATGTGGGCACAGTGTAGTATGGAAATGTGTGACACATTATTCATGATATCATCAGACCCAGTAAATGCCCATGGTTGCACATTGCACACAGCCCTCCAAAATGCAAAGGAGATTAAACTTTACCTAATTGAAACAAATATTGTGTTGGATCCTACATATCCACTGTGCTAACAATGGTGTTTTCTCTTGGCAAAGGAAAGTTTTGCCAATGCAACACGATGTTTTGCTAGCCAAAGGCTCCTTGTGCTAGAATAAGGTGCCACTGTTAATGGAATGGATCTGTAAGATCTAACCCTCTGGAAAAGTTGCTTCCTTGGAAAACATGTCTACTGTTTCACAGCAACTGAAAAACAACTTTTCATTCATTTTTAAAACAATAATCTAGTAAGGTCATAAAGCAATCTTGAACCCAGAAGTCACAGCATTTAATAATTAACAGGTACCTCACACTTTCCATTTCAATGGCTGCTGTACTAGTTTGCTAATTAAATGGTTGCTAATTAAATTATTTTACTTTGAAGAAATAGCATTTGACCACAAAATGTCATTACTGTTCTTCACAATAAATAATCCATGCAAGGCAGAAGCTTTGAACACAGTAGGGTAGAAATCATTAACAAAATCAAGGAAACAACATGATACCCTGCCAAAGAATGAACAATTATGTTTAAAAGTGCAAATCATTTCTGTAAAAAACCTTGAGGAGGGTCAAATCTTTTATTGTGCAATTTGAAGCTATGGAAAAAAAGAGAAAATAACTTTTGTCATGATGCATGGGGATTCTTTTCAATGCCATCCTAAAAACATAGCTACACCCTTCAAAATCTACTGAAATGAATGAGCTTAGAAGGATGCAACTCTGTTTAGAATTGCACTTATAGCTTATCTTAAGTTTCATAAGAACTCTACAGATGTTACTCAAGAAGTATCTTTCAGAGTTTAAAAATGGAAGTGGACTTCTTATAGATGTCCTAGCATTAATTTGTTTTTTAAATCAGTGCTGCTGGGATATGGGTCAACAATGGTTGAATGCTGTAGGTTTTAGATAATGACGTGTATCTTAGGTATTTTTATCACATTTCACCATAGGGCTTCTTCAGCCTACAAACCTTCCTCAAGTCAAAGGAGCATGCGTGAATGCTTTCGCTGCAAGAAAGCTCCCAGCGGCACTGATCCGGATTATAAAGCAAGACATTTGCCTCGCAAGCTAGAGTCTACTACTCTTTCATGGCATAGTGACTGCTGATGCTTTTTTCCAGCGTGTCACAAAAGATACAGCTTGTTTGGAACAGCTATATAGTGTCTAAAGAACTTTTTGACACGGACTCTATGGGAAGGGTATTATTATTATTATCATATTAGAATTGTTGGCATTATAGGTTGTTGGTGGTATAGGTTTGTTGTATTTTTCATGTTTTTCATGTGGTTTCATGTGGTTGTATGCATTGTGTACCTGTACATTCAGTATCTGTCTCTGTTTGAGTTATAGCGATAATATAGTGAATATATAAGGTGATTTTGAGCTACATGCTGTATTTTGTTTTGAGTCACTCTCAGTACAGCATAGGGTATTGTTTTGGATTGCAGCCACTTTACACCATGGCAAAAAAAGAAATGGCAACATGATTTTACTTTACAATGTGACAAAAAACAAACAAACACCCGGCCCTTCTCTCTGTTCCCTTAGTGAAAATTCTGGTTCACACTCTAGTCATCTGTTGTCGTGACAGCTGCACCTTTCTCATCTCTAGTTTGTTACACTTCAGCCCCCTGTCAGAGGTCTTCTGCTCTCTCAAAAGACTCCCCTTTTGCCCTCGCTGCCTCTTTTGCCTAGAATTGCCTCCAAAGTATCTGTCTTAGGCCATCTTTTTTCAAAAGCCGCTTGTTCCCAAGATGTCTTCAGCACAAACCCTGTGCTGCCCATCCTGCACAGAATGCCCCCCCCCTTACTGTAGTCTACTGATACATGCCTCTGTGTTGGAATATCAAAAGTGATTCATAGGCATTGTGTAATAAAAATATAAAGCGGATTGTTTAAAATTAAACTAAGCCTTCACTAGCATAATTGGATTGACTATACAGCCTTCCCCTGTTTAGCCCCACCTCCACCTCCACCCTGTGTCTTGCCTCTGCCAAATTTTAAATTCTAAATGGTTTACTTGTATTTTGTAAAGTGCCAAGCACGCTGATGGTCCTATGTTGTTTTTTATTTATTGAATATAGTTTTATTAGGATTCAGTGTTGCAGATGGGCAGCTTGAAATTTATGGTATGCCATGAACAAATGTTTTGTCCTCTTATCTTGAGCTGTACTGAACAGTAGACTGATGCAGATGTAGTATTCTGCTCCATGATTATACTGCAATGACGATACAGGAGTGGGATGCAGGATCATGTGCTTGCTATGTCCCCTCTTTTCTCAAGTGTAAATACCCAGCATTCAGTTGAACTCTAACAAAAAGTTTTCAGTGACAGATATTATGGCTAGAGTTCCTGCTTAATCCAGGATCTGAAGTAAGGATCTGGCAGACAAATTTTAAGGGTGAAGGGAGGGAGAGATCTGGGGTTTGTTGTTTTATTCTGGTTTTAACAGAAAATGTTTTTTAATCATTACTGTAAGCCGCCTTGAAACACAAGGAAAGGCAGGGTATGAATGTTTAAATAGATAAATAAATCTTTAAATTATCTCTTTAAGCACGTCAGGTGATTAGGGTAGCATTTATCCAATGGCCCCAAGACTTTCCACTTCTCCCCCCTACTGTAGTCTACTGATTCCTGCCTCTGTGTTGGAGTTGGAATAACAAAAGTGATTCATAGACATTGTGTAATAAAAACATAAAGTGAATTGTTTAGAATTAAAATGACTTCTTAAAGACGAATATAATAAACTGCTGTTACAAGCAAAGTCTCAGAAATTATATGCAGTAGTCTTCAAAGAATGTTAAAGTTCCTTACTAAGTAAGCTCACTATTTTGCTATTTCACCGGTACAAATGTGAGCATGTTAAAATTATTAGTTACACCAATAAATTTTTTTGTTACATTGTAAAATGGCTTGTTACATTTCTACAGCTTCATGAAAATAAGTTATGTTCTAACTGTGCAAGGAGGAAAATTATATTTTTACAATTGGCTGCAAGCAAAATAGTATGTATGCAGAGAAGTGTTTTTTTTAAAAAAATCTGTGAATGTTTGGCTATAGTTCAACTACATTTTATGGTTCAAATATCATTTTAGGGAAGAACTTTTACCCAGGAGAGTATTTAACAGAATCTTAATTACAAAGACGTGTTTCAGGTTAATAAGAGAAACCTGATCTACTTGAACACACTTAAATATATTTATGAATTATCTACTTAGTTAACACAAATGGGTGGAAATCTAGCTTCACTCAATACATCTGTTGCTAAACTTCAACTTTCTGCCTTCTGTATTGCTGTTGACAAAATATAATATATAATAAAATACCTTAATACAATAATCTGTAACCCGTATTATGATATATACTACATGATCAAGGTAAAGTTACTGCTCGCAAAATGAAGGTCATTGTGGTGTTCTCTGGTTAGTAAATAATGCAGAAATCTTTATTCTATAGTTAACAATACTTTATTAACATTATTAACCAGAGGGCTACATCTGCAGAGAGCCTTTCTGCTTGGTCCCTAGATGTTCCTCTGCCTGATACCACATCCCTCCCTTAGTGTCTGGTTGTTCCTTCATACTAGGGGTTGCCAACCTCCAGGTACTAGCTGGAGATCTCCTGTTATTATAAACTGATCTCCAGCCAACTGATCTCCAGATCAGTTCACCTGGAGAAAATGGCCGCTTTGGCATTAAAGTCCCTCCCTTCCCCAAATCCCACCCTTCTCACGCTCTGCCCCAAAAACATCCCCCTGGCGACCCTACTTCATACTCAGCTCTTAAAAAAACCTTTTCCGTACAGTCATATTACCCAAGGAAGTATAAGACTGACACTATGGAGATACAGATCCCTCATAGCAGGGGTCCCCAACGTGGTCCCCATGGGCATCACAGTGCCCTCTCACACCTTTCGTGTGTTTTTAGAAACTGGTCAGGGCCAAGTAGGGCTTTGCCCAGCAAGGCTTCTGTTTGGCTACCAGAGATTTGATTTGTCTGTGCACCTTTTAAAAAAATGTTATTTTGGCAGCAGCTGCCACTACTACACAAAGATCTTCACTAAGCAGACCATTTTGTGGCTAGCTCCACCTCCTACGGAAGCCATTCTGTGGCAGCGATTTTGTAGCTAACACACAAAACTTTACTGTTCAAGTTTTTAAATTCTAGATGCTAGTGAAAAAGCAGTAGTTAATTCAGAAAGTGAGCCTCTCTTGATCATAGACAGGAAGGAAAAGAGGCCATTCCATCAGAGCAATCGAACACTTTAAACATTTTAATAGGTAATCACCTATATCTGACGATCCCACATAGGATGACTTTACATTGGGAAATTCCGGTTCCATTGATGTTTTGAAGCTTCTGCTCTGGCAAATAATTCCACTTTGACTAATTGAGGCAGCTACTGAATTGTCTTTACCATTCTTTCTTCTATGATATCTTTGGCTGTGAAAACTGAAAGAAGTGGTCTGTTGCTCCCAAATATTAGACATATATCTGGGGGTTATTATCACCAGGGTAGATGCAGATGCTTCTAGTATGAACGCTTTCAACGTACAGAATATTTGTACAAAATCAAGCAGCCAATGTGAAACATCGCCATCTGATAAAAAGAATAACTACTTGTGAAGGTGTGATTCGGTTTTGATTTTAAAAAAAATGGCTGGATCTTTTAAAGCACATTTTAAAAACATGTATCCCTTGATGATATATTTAATGCTATTTCATAGTACAAAGTGTGGGGTGGTGGTGACTTTGGGGCCTTGAGTTAATACCAATATCAAAGTTGTCTAAAAGTATGGCAATAAGCAGCAGTTGAAAAAAATGTGTAACTGTTATAAGAAGGCAGCATAAGCATGGCATAATCTGATTTTAGTGGTGAATGAACACTTACAGAGAGAAATATTTGGATGGCACTGTGAATGACCTCTAGGTACTGGAAGTCAATGATGCAGCCTGTCACAGAGACATAGGAAAAATCATCTAAAATCCCAGGAGCTGAAGGACGCACCACTCTTCGTATGCAGCCTGGCCCATGTTCTCGCCACCAGGACCGATGCATTGAGATGTTAAAGGTCATGAGGTCAGTTTCCTAATAAACAAAGGAAAAAGAGGATAAGATCTTTTGTTAGAATCTCTGTCCTACTTACAAGAAATAGTACATTTCCCAGGCTGTGTGAATAACCATTTCTCAGGGACCGTGACTTGTTGGTAGTGATCCAGTTGCCAGGGAGGGAAGGTACACAGGAAGGCCTCCAGAGGAACATCACTACTGCTTCTTCCAGGAAGCAAATGGGAAGGTAACAGAAGTGGCAGAACAGGGAATGCTGAGGGACTGCAAGAGGGACAAGGACTTCCCAAGGTATTGAAAGAAGGTTTTTGTACCCTGCCATGCTCCCAATGAGGTCAGGATAAAGTGTGGAATTTGGAACTGGGCTCAGAAGAAAATGAGGAATTTTCTGGTAGGGGAGGATAATAGTTTGGTTTGCTGATCCTGGTTCATGCCAAAGCCAGAGTTATTTTCCTCCTCCCTTGAAGTAACACGTAAAGCCAATCTGTTTGCCATCATTAAAAGAAAGAGAAACATCACAGCCGTACATTGCTAATAATGAAATTATTCTCTCTGTTAAATAGAGATGGAATTTGCACAATTTTCTTCTCCCATTACATTAGCTTCTCCATATGCAAGGAATAATCTACTTGCCAATACTTTGCATTTTTTTCTTATAAAACCTTTTCCCTTGGGCCTTTTCTCCTTAAACAGTTGTTTCTTCTCACTTAAGTAGTTCGGTACAAGCATTTTTTGTACACCTGTGTATTGTTACTCCTTATTTTCTTTTCTTCCCTGTTTATGTGGTTTTGACATTGGTGCCTAGGTGTTCAGGAGTATAACACTAACATGATGATGATGATGGTGGTGGTGGTAATGAACTTCTGGAATATATCCCTTTGATGCAAATTAATCCTTCAAAAGCAAAATGTTCAGATCAGATAGTCTCATTCCCCGTTAAAATGATAGATTGAGTCATTAGATTCTCATCACTTAATAGTGTGCTGCAATGCTTCCCTCACACATACTGCCATTAGTGGAGATGAGCTGGACACTTAGAAAATATAAACTTCTTTAAACTATTCTCTGGAACTATCTAGATCAGGGGTGTCGCACTCATTTGTGAGGAGGGCCAGATATAACATGAATGACTCTTGGTCGGGCCGACTATATGTACCAAACAAACAAACAAACAAACAAATAAATACCATACAATGTAATGCCAGGTACTGGAGATACTTGCCAGCCCAGATCCAGAAGGGGAGGGCTGCCTTGTCTGGTGAGCTGGCAGCGGGCTCACCTGCCCAGATCCAGATGGGGTGGTAGTGGATGCCTTAGCTGGTGAGCTGGAATCAGGGCTCGCCAGCCCAGATCTTGCAGGGAGGGCTGCCTTGGCTGGCAAGCTCGCCCAGAATGGGATGGGGGGAGGTGGGGAGGTTGGACCGCAAGCCTGCTCGGGCCTTGCTGCGCCTAGAACGGGAAGGGAGGAGGTGGGTGGGTGCGCGCGAGCCTGCCTGGGCCTTGCTGCACCCAGAATGGGAGGGGGGAGGAGGGGGGCATGTGAGCCTGCTCAGACCTCACTGTTCTTGGGAAGGACGGTGGGGGTGGGCGTGCGAGCCTGCTCTGGCCTCGCTACGCCTGGAAAGGACAGGGGTGTGGAGAAAGTGGGTGGGTTGGTGAGCAAAGCCAGAGCGGCCCTTCCCAGAACAGGACAGGGGAGGTTTGCTGGCTGGGAGAGTGGGGCTGCTGCGGCCCCAGGAAACCCACAAAGGGAGGGGGAATGGGGGCTGGTTGCCTTGCCTTGCGGGCCGGACAAAAGCCCTCCGGGAGCTGGATCTGGCCCAGGGGCCGCATGTTTGACACCCCTGATCTAGATAGCCTAGCAGAAACAGCAGTACAGGAATACAATGGATATAAGAAATCAAGTATATGCCAACATTGCAGTAGCTACAAAATATAATAGAGACCCTTACTAGTTATTGACCAATACTGTCTCAAATGTATGTGCATGCCTCTCCTCAGCTCATTCTCTTGATCAAACCTGGGAACATTGCTGTAGTAACCCTGTGCTAGAGTACACTAAGCTACATTTCCATGCACGCATAAGTGGTGGCAGAGAAGGTGATATTTCGTGGCCTATGCCACTGGGGAGCCACAAAAGCCCCATCTTAGTACTGGTTGTGGTTGATGGGTTCTACATGCCAACTTCCTGACTATTAGGCTCTGGGAAGTTCTAACACGGGTGGTGCTGTGGGCAGTTCTTGGAGGAATACTTATGCACTGTATGAGAAAGGATACATTTCTGATACATCATAGAAAGGATACATTTCTGAAACATCACCATGACATTCTGACCATTCTCACATGTCTTCTATGAATGTGGAAGCACTACTAACAAGTATTATTGTGACTAATGGCTCCCAAAGTTGAAACCAGAAAGTCTTTGAGAGTAGGTATCATTGTTGTTATGCTAATTTCTGTTTCTACGGCAATGGTTGTCTTTCTTTTTTGGTGCTGGCATGGCTAGCAATCTCACCACCACAACACCCACCTTTTTTCTAATTGGGATGGAGCAAGCAGCAGACCAGAGGAGCAGATAAATCAGTCCAGCTTTTAAACATGATGCTACTCCATGCTTTTTTGTGCTGATGTCACAAGGACACCGAGCCTTCCAAAATCAACACTTATTTTCCTATATAGGTCTTATGGAATGGAAAAAAACATGAAAGGTTCAAATAAATGTAGTCTGGGACATTACTATAAAAGTTCTCATGCATTATGATGTAGGACAGGATAAAATAGCTTGCATAGTTCTCAAGAAAATGTGACCACCCCATAAGTATTTATGAAGAAAGAAAAAGGAGAGCTTGAAACACTGCTAATATTCATTGTAATTTTAATACCACTGAATTTCAACTAAGATAAAGCGAGCCCTATTTGTTCCAGACTGGTAACGTCTGTTGGACAGTTTTCATTTGATGGGAACTCATATCAGCAACAAAAAAAGTTAGTGGATGAGTGATAGATGAACAATGAAGTAAATCCGAAGGTGTGAAAGATAGTTCCTTTGGATATTGCAAGGAAGCAGCAAGGCATGAAGGATGAATGACTTGTGCTTCCCCTCCCCCTACACCTTGGGTATATCTGAACAGGAGAGAAAGAGACAAGACTCAGAAATGTAGGGCAAAGAAGCACAAGTCATTCATGTTCTCTTTTCTCATGCCCGAACTAGCTCTTTTGTCACAGAATGAAAGTTCTAACAACTTAGCTGACAACTGCTAGAAATAGAATGTTAGGCTGCATGGACCCTTGGGTCTCATTCAGCCAAATTGTGGTTGTTGTTTTTTTTGGTCTTATTTCAAAACTAAAACTTACATAACAGATAATGCATGTCTCTATAATTGTCCTCCTTCCTTTTATCCCCTTTCAAGCTTGGAGAAAGCAGAGCTTGAACCCAGTAGGTTACCACCACTTTTGTACTTATGAACACTATGCTTCATATTTTAGTGGAATAAACTTCCTGATTGCCGACGTGGCACAGAATAAATATGGCATAAAGCTTATGCAGAAAATTCTGTGCTAACCTCCTATTATGACCAGATAACATGTCTTACTTTAACACTCTTAGAACATATTTAAAATTATCCTACTAGGTAAACTCATTTGCACTCAAGAATAATTTGCAATGTTGTTTAAGAGCCAAGAAATACTTTGAACACTTTGGTGCCTTTCAATGTTCCTTTTGTAAACTGTCCCTGTTCCCAGAATCCCATAGAAGGCATCATGTTTCGTTTGTAGTCTTGCTATTTGTAGCTTCACTTACTGGGTTTATTGCTGACCTTTCCTGAAAGTGTGATAGGGTAGTTCAAGAAATGTTCAAGAGTCCAATAGCACCTTAAAAATCAACAAAATTTCTGGCAGGGTATGAGCTTTCGTGAGTCATAGCTCACTTCTTCAAGTCTCTATGTCACCTTTATGCCTCTTTAGCATGCAACATTTAGAAAAATGCTTAGAACAACACTTGTAAGAAGAACCAGCGACCAGTAAGGCAACAAGTGAGCTTGGTATTTAAGAAATACTTCCATGAATTGCCCTGTGCTAGGTTATTTGTTTCAGGAAACTCTGTGTTGCCAAGAAGAGGTTGTGTTGATCTGCAATAGCGCCCCCCCCCCAAAAAAAAAATTAAAAGAAGAATGAACCATAATCCAAAATTACTGTGAACGGGTATACAACTAAAAATTGACAATATTCCTTGACAACGTATTGTTAAACAAGTAGATAATAGATGAACAGCACAGCTAGTAGACTGTGGCACCAAAGAAAAAATAATGGACCAATAACATGACGCTTGCGTGCATTTACCCTTTGAAAATAGGCTTCCCAGGTCAAACCCACAGATTCTCTAAAGGTTTTGCAGCAGTGAAATATGATGAAGCTGCATCCTTCCAGTGGGCCCATTTCTCATTCTATCCTCTTGCCAGTTGTTTCACTAGTCAGTACAAGAGTGTTCTGGCAACAAAAAGAGGATGATGGTAAAAGACTGAAGAAGCATATCTAAGTCCTTGCAATCCTGATAAAAAAAATGCATGCAGAATACACACACAGAGAGGGAAGACCTACCTATTTTGAAACCAGGCAGCTAGCCTATTTCTATCTTTTAAAAATATGATCATTTCCCCATAGGGTTGCATGCTCCAGGTTGGGAAATACCTGGAGATTTTTGGGGCAAACCTGAGGAGGGCAGGGTTTGAGGAGGGGAAGGACTTCAATGCCATAGAGTCCAATTGCCAAAGCGGCCATTTTCTTCAGGTGAACTGATCTCTATCAGCTGGCGATCAGTTGTAATAGCAGGAGATCTCCTGCTAGAACCTGGAGGTTGGCAATGTACTGTTTCCTTATATTGCAAGTTCTTAATATTTCAATGGTGAAATGCTATTGACAGAAAAGGCAAGCAAAAATTATTGGCACAGCATTCTAAGTGAAGTGTGAGACAATTGTAGCACAACAAATTGCCCTTAATTCTGCCAGATAGCAATAGAAGACCCGATATACAAAAATTGACTGGAAGCTGTTAATGTCAATAAGAGAAAAAAATAGTCCAAAGAATTATTAGGAAAATTGAGAAAAGGAAAATATGAGAAACAAAGAGAACGTTTTGATAGTGAAGCTTTTTGCAATGTGGAATAATTCTCAAGAACGTGCTCAGTGATATGCACATAATAAGCATTTGCTGGAAAAATCCTGGCTGGAAAATCTACTCCTGCTCTACTTTACAGTATAACTGTTCTGTATATATTTAATAAACTAGCAGTTAAGCAATAATAATTTAAGCAACTCACAGTGCTATTCTAAAAGGAGTTATGATTTTAAATCCATTAGAAAGTCCATCTGCTAAGGATGGCACTGCTAATGCTGAGGTCTAGATTTTTTTAAACCTGAAAATCTTCACTCATATGAAAGACAGATGTGGGGGTTACAAAGACTACGAGAAAATAGTTCCGGGGTGATTCTTTTGAGGCCAATAGGTCTTGCTTGCCAGCTCACCCAGCATTTTCACCATTTGTACCACATATTGTAACTTACTTTATCTTCTCTTTAACATTTTATTTCTATTAAAAGCATTTAGCATTTAGGGAGCAAAAGTTCACAGAGCGTTGGCAATTAGTAAAGTTGTTCCTGTTATGCTGAAGTATGTGGAACTGATGCATCAAATTTGCACTGTGGGCCTGTTTCATTTCAGCTCTAAAACAACACATGGACAGTAACAGTGTGAGACAGAAATACGGCAAATGGCCACCTTCTGTAGAAGGGAAAAAACCCAACTATTGCCTAAGTGACTCGTAGGTCATTTATGCATGGGAGTTTTTCCTGAGGTTCGCTGCTTGCTGGACCCACACTTTCTTGTTGGGAGTCTATGCACCGGCAGTCTCCAAGCTCAAATCAGGAAGTATTTGAATTCCCACCCCGTGAAATGCTGCTTTGTAATTGGCTGTAGTGAGAGAAAAGTTTTCCCCCATCCGAAACCCAATTGCTGCATAAAAAAACATTTTAAGACCATTTTAAGAACAAAAACAAAAAACGGAGCTATTTGAAAGGGGGGGGTAAACCCAAGCCTCATTTTTAAACGACTTATGCTCAGAAAGAACTCAGAGGAAGCAGGAAGTATTTGAATCCCTGCCCCTTGTCACACTGCTTTGTAATTGGCTATCTGAGAGAAAACCAAGCTTCTGCGTCCTGAGCTTTGCCTAATGCATGGGGATTTCATGAGAGCTGAGCTCAGGGGAAAGGGAAGAATTGGGTTAACAGAGGGAGGGGAAGTCCAGGGATTTGTGAGGGCTGGCAGCAAAGTCATCTCTAATGGAGGGAAAACTCATGCATAACTCCAAGGAACAACCGAGACAGATGGAGGGGGGGTGAATGTGAGTGAAAGTACCTATGCATAAACAACCCTAATTGCAGGCATTTTTAATTTAATAATGGGAGCATCAGCAAGCATCTTCCCTACTGAGAGCTGCAATTGGGTTTTAGAAGAAGATACAATAGGCACATTAAAATTCAGAGTGAAAATTCTCTTTGAAGTAACTGATTTCATCACAGATCATGCTAATCAAAACAATCCAAGAACTAAAACATTTTTTTTAAATGCAGCAAATTGAGATGGATAAAAAGTTTTCCATAGCTGAAGCTGCAGAATGTCCTTGGCTGGTGAGATCTGATACATATGCATTATTGCTTTTGGATGCGCATAAATAAGGATATTTCAGTGTGGAAGAAGCAAATGTCTGTTAAGTGCAGGATATGACATCATAAACATCCATACATTACAGAAACAGCTTAAATAATAGGGAAATAGATTGCTGCCATGAGTAATCATTACTTATCAATTGCTATGCAATGACAGATTGATTAGAACATTCCTATAGTTCAAAAGACTGTAAGCAACGACTTTAAAGTAATTTACCCTCATAAAACAGTCAGTAGCTTTTGGAATGACTTAGTGTCTTTTAACCAATATCTCACATTACATTCATCTGACTGCAAAGATCCTTGGGGATCTGTAACTCTAGTTGTAGCTTGAATTATAATGAAGTAGGTCTAACCCTGTCTTTCACTTCTGCAAAAAAATATATATTCCAGGCTGTTATATATAAGGTCAACCTACATTTGCAGAGATATTGCTTTCACTTGATCCATTGAGAAATGGCTGTATAAAGAAGAAAAGCATGGCCTTAAAGAGATAGTGATGTTTTTGTTTATTTGTTTGCTTATTCTAGGTCATAGGCTCCTGCTGCAGCAGCCCCACCTGGTACTTGAATATATTTCCCCGATATTACCACTCCTGGATAAGGTTACCAACCTCTGAGTGGTGGCTGAAGATCTCCTGGAAAAGCAATTTCACCAACTCCTTTCCAGTCATTCTCAAGGACAGGCTGCAAGACACCCAAATCTGTGTATTTGATCATGCACACCTCGGCTCTTGTAAGCAGAAGAAAATGCTCCTTCACTTGGAAAACTGAAGCACTAGACACAAATCTCCATTTACAAGTGTCAATTATTTGTTTCACCCTAGCTAACTGTCTAGTATAGTGTCAGATGCTGTTAGTTATGAAGGGTTAATGGAAGGTTACCATGGACAACCTTAAGCTGCAGCTGCTGGATTTTTTACAGTGGCTTTTCAAAATACTTGCTTTAATACTATGTACACATTAATCTTAGCTTTGGTACTAGAAAATGGGCAGTGAGTATGTGTTTTAAAGTATTAAAAAAATAGCAAATGTCAGATTAAGAATGGTCTGGAAGAACAACCAACTTAAAAAAAAAAAGGCCCTCCCCAGACACCTTTTCCCCTTTATCTCAAGAAGACTGTGTGTGTGTGTGTGTGTTTGTGTGTGTGTGTTAAGTGCCGTCAAGTCACTTCCGACTCATGGCAACCCTATGAATCAATGTCCTCCAAAATGTCCTATCTTTGACAGCCTGGCTCAGCTCTTGCAAATTGAGGACTGTGGCTTCCTTTATTGAGTCAGTCCATCTCTTGTTCGGTCTTCCTCTTTTCCTGCTGGCCTCAACTTTTCCTAGCATGACTGTCTTTTCCAGTGACTCTTGTCGTCTCATTACGTGACCAAAATACGACAGCCTCAGTTTAGTCATTTTAGCTTCTAGGGTCAGTTCAGGCTTGATTTGATCTAGAACTCACTGATTTGTTTTTTTTGGCAGTCCATGGTATCCATAACACTCTCCTCCAACAACACATTTCAAAGGAGTCTACTTTCTTCCTGTCAGCTTTCTTCATTGTCCAGCTTTCACACCCATACATAGTAATAAGGAATACGATGGCATGAATTAACCTAATCTTAGTGGCCAGTGACACATCCTTACACTTCAAAAAAATTTCTAGCTCCTTCATGGCTGCCCTTCCCAGTCTCAATCTCCTTCTGATTTCTTGGCTGCAGTCTCCCTTTTGGTTGATGGTGCAGCCAAGGAATAGAAAATTTCAGTTTCCTCATTGTCAACCTTAAAGTTGTGTAATTCTCCTGTAGTCATTACTTTTGTCTTCTTGATGTTCAGCTGTAGTCCTGCTTTGGCACTTTCTCTTTTAACTTTCAGCAGTAGTTGTTTCAAATCTTTGCTATTTTCTGCCATTAATGTAGTATCATCGGCATATCTCAAATTGTTAATGTTCCTCCCTCCAATTTTCACTCCATCTTCATCTAAATCTAATCCACCTTTCCTAATGATATGTTCTGCATATAGATTGAGGAGATAGGGAGATAAAATATATCCTTGTCTCACACCTTTGCCAATTAGAAACTATTCCATTACTCCATATTCTGTTCTAACTGTGGCCTCTAACTGCGGCCAGAGTACAGGTTGGGCATCAAATCAATCAGATGTAGTAGCACACCCATTTCCTTTAAAACCAGCCATAGCTTTTTGTGATCTAAATCTGTACAGTGAATACATGCGTGTCTTTGTGTGTATGGGGAGAGTATAATCATTTTCACTGGAAGGGTATATGACTGTTTGTCCACTCACTCTCACCTGATTCCCATCCTTCCAACCTCCCCCTTCCCACGTAGCTTTTATCCACACTCCACACTGATCCTATAATCCCCAGCATTATCTTTTTGGTGGTCAAAGGGAACCCTCTCCTCCCTTTTTCACCTGCAGAAAAACTGGTTGGATCCAACCCTACAAATGTAAACACATACAGCTCACTTCCCAAGTTTGTGAAACTGGATTATTAATGGTATGGGCAGTGCGTGTTGTGAAATAACATACACAAGCTGGTTTTACAATCCCAGTGGCCTCAGAGCATAGGGGAACTGGCGATAAAAGTCTCTTGCTATCCACAGGAAGGTAAGCATCCCCATTTAGAAGGAGGAATCATTTACCCATTTGACCATTACTTTTGATGTCCTGACTGGAGGGGCCAGGGGAGCACCATGAACCTCATTAGTTAGATGCCAGCTGCTGAGAAACCTGGGGACTCAGTCCCCATTTTAAGATATGTCAAACTGAACCCTGTCCAACTGGACAAGGGTTAAAAGATTCAGCTTACTCAGTGCAAGCTGCACAAGCTGAGGAACTGGGAACTGTCAAGAAAGCTGACAGAGGTCTCAGTTTATAAGCTCTAGCTTTTTTGTGCCTGTTTTGCAGGGAGAAATGCCGGGGCAAAGTCAGTGACCAAGGATACTGCTTGTTATGGTCCTTTTCTTCAATTTCTGTAACACCTTTGTTCTGCTATGCATACCCATTGCCTCTATGTTCTTTATTGTTAGGAGTGTTTTCTAGTTAAATAAAGATCTTGTTTACCTTTTAAACATCTCAGTTTGTGCCTAAACTGCTCACCCAGGGACCTAGCCATTAATTCCCACAAAGATTAAACACTTGTCCAAGCTGGAGGGTTAGAAGGCAGGAGGGGATAATTATTCAAAATGCACACATACACACATAACACCCTGCTCTCAGTGAGCTGGGCCACTGAGAGAGAGAGTGGAGGGGCTGGAAAGAGCAAGGGCCTGGGGTTTCTCTGAAGTTGGTTCCAAACCATCACATGCTTAAGTAAAAATGTCCCAGGGGACTTTTATGCATTCTCAATATTCTTGCATCTAACTTCCTGTTTCTTCAAGGTTTTTTTTTTCCAGTTCTGAATGCGTTTTGCTCCCTCTGATGAAGCATTTCTCCCTGCATTTTAAATCAACAGCATTTTGTGCTTGATAAAAATTGGTGTTTTACCAAATTGACCACTACAGGGAGCAAAACTCTTGCAGAACTGAAACCTGCCCCTCAAAGAAACAGGAAGTTAGATGTCAAGGAAACTCAAAAGAAGTCCAACGACACAAAAGAGAACCCAGAATGCCCTGTTAGCTTCAGCTCTAGTTCAAAATATCTTTACGTGTACAGTTGAAAATAACATACATAATTCCTGAAATCAGTTTCATAACCAAGTTAACTGAATGAACAATTCAGTTAGTGTGTTTAGCCAGTTATAATTAAGACTGAAGTGAAGAATGTAGAATGGGATGGGACTTAACATCAGCTCATTTCCAATTATTTCCTCTACCATCTCACTAACGTACAAAAAGGTCATACTAGGGGACTGTATCACATTCTATTACAAACTTCTGTGTAAATTAATGGAAATTATGCTACAGCAGGTATTTTTGGGTTTTGTTGCTTTCATATACCACCTACACACCAATCACCTGAATTTAGTATATGACTTTCTAACCTATGTGGGTTTGGTGACATACTTGGAAATTCCCATAAGCGCCACGAGAGCCATAAAGTTCTGAGATGTACTTGTCAAGGTGCCTTCACTAGGTGAATTTGTTCAGGATCAGCAACTTGGGAAACCTCAACACTGACAGTTCTCTGAGGGATTCAATTAAGGCAGTAGGACGTTGAATTCCAATTTTTCTTCCCTGGTCTATAAACAGAGGGTCTCTACACGTTAATCTACAACATTTTAACAAATAATTTGTTATTTCTGTACTGCTCTATTTTTTTCAATGATTAATTACCATCTAACCTGCAATTTTTATGACAATGTTGATTTATAGAAGATTGAGAATAAGAGTTAATTATCTACATGTAAAGGTATAATTTCATCCACTGGTACACCATAATTACCAAGACACTGCATTGTTAAACTGAGGAAATATGATTTGACAGGAAGTATTATCATTGTAATTTGTATTCCAGAGTCAGAAGGATTAGGACCCATCCCACAAATTAGATACCATGCTAGTTAGTTATTTTAAATACTTCTTACAAGACCTTCAAAATAAATCAGTATCCTCACAGTTCATTTCTAACAAAATAGACAGCATAACAGAAAATCAGTATCACTGAATATTATCATCACATGTAAAATAAAAAAAACATTATACTCATCGGCTTGTGAACTAGCAACATTCTGCAAAATTCAAAACTTACTTGCTGACATGAATACTGATCTGTGGCTTGCAACCTTGAAAAATAGCTTTAAAAAAAGTTAACCAAATCTCACCATCCTTTGTGTGGCTTCCCTCCTAGTCTGCCAAAGGCTCCGTGTCCTTCTCTGTTGTGCAGGCCCCCTTTCTGTCCTCAGCCAGTCTCAGAAACCCAGGTGTGCCTCTATAAGTCCTTCCAACCCTTTGGAACGGTGGCACCAACTCTGCGGACAGGCCCTACACTCTCATCCTCAATGGGCTCCAAGGTTCTCTTTTTATCCCTTCCCTCCAGTTTGTTTCCTGTGTCCTTCTGCCTCAGGGTCTGTGCCCAGGAGGGGCTCTCACTGACATGCCCCTCCCACCTCCATTTGTGCTTTGGCTTCCTTGTTATCAGTGGCCAGAGTCCCCAGCTAAGACTCCTTCCCTGCCATCAGCTGCCCTGCTTTGAGCCCAGGAAGTTCCTGCTGTGTCAGACTATGCTTGTACCTTCTCAGTGTCATCTGGAGTGTTCAGCCCGGGGCTGTTAGTTCCCTTAATGGTGCTGAAGGGAGGGGAGCCAGTGTTTGCTCCCACTTCCCACAGAGCATTGGCCAAGTCTCCAGCATCAACTCTGAACCAGGTGAGACGTTCATGGTGGGGTTAAGCGGGGCAGCAAATCTGGAGATGTCCCGGAAAACCATTAAATGCATAGTACCATAGGGATGTGCATTCAGGTGAATCCAAACTGAAAATATTCTTTGGAAATGCCTTATCGGTATTTTTGAGGTATATTTGGCTCTTCCAAATTTTTCCAGGATTTTTCAGGTACCGAAAAAAAGGTCCCCAAAAATCCCAGAAATATTCAGGATTTACTGGAAAGATCGGGAGCTAGCATTTGCAGGCTCCTGAGGACTCCCCCCTTTTGTTTTTGTGTCTAGGGAGAGTCCAATGGTCTTGCTAGGCTGCTCTTGTCAGTTTCAGGAAGTTTTTTTTCCTTTGAGAGTTGCTTTGTGTTTCTTTCGTGGTTTTTACACTGTTTCTCACTCAGTTCTTAGATTTGTTATTTGGCTGACATTAGTCCTGTTGAGCTTGCACTGCCAGAATGGCACTGGGGTTCTGCTGGGCATCCTGTACATTGCCATTGCACATTGTTCTGCTGGGCCTGACCCCCCCCCCCTTTTGCTTGGATTTGTTCTGTTGTCTGTGATTCTCTGGATGCACATTAGTCCCACTGAGCATCACTACCAGAGTGGCACTGGGGTTCTGCTGGGCATTCTGTACATTGTCATTGATTCTTCTGGGCTTGCAAAAGTGCTCCTCCTACCTTGAGTTTCCACTGCAGAGATTCTCTGGTTTGATTTTGGTTCTGTTCTGTTTGGCTTGGCACATTGGCTTGTTGTTCTCCTGGGGTTACTGGGCTCTGCAATAGTTCTGTTGGGCTTGTTATTCTTCCATGGGAGGCATGGTTAAACCAGTGATTGCTGCTTGCAGTCGTGGCTTTTGCCTGGAAGCAGCTTGGAGGTTTTTTTTTTCCTTTTTATTTCCTCTGTAGGAAATAATGGAGGACAGCTGGGGGCACCCTGTTTAGGGGCCCATAGAACTGGACCCCTTGGTTCAATCTACTTGGAATTTGGCCATTATTTAAAGGACAGACACGAGAAGCTCTGTTGCAGTTTTTATGCCTATGCCTTCAAAATAATGGACATGAAAAAATTTGCACCCCATTCCTGAGCCTGGGGGCCAAATGAGCTTAGAGGCACCCAGGCCCCTAAGTCTGTGCCACTTCCACTGTGCAAACTGGCACAGACGACGGTGTAGTGCCACTTGCGCCAGCCCCCCAGGACTGCCACGGCAGCACAGCCCTGAGATGCCAGCCTGGCCTCTTGCCGGCATCCTTCCAGCACAAGTCCTTGCACTGATGTCCTGGGAGGCATTCCCAGGGATTTCTGGGGATGGGCTGCCGGTAGGCAGACTCCTGACCCCTTTCAGGCTGGGAACGCCCCTTACACTTCAGTGGTGCTGCGCCAGGTTTTTGCTGGCACAGCATTGCTTTTCTCTATGGGGCTTCCCCCCTTTTAATTATTTTTTTAAATGCCCCCTTTTACCCCTGCAGCAGCCATGAAATCTCTGTGGAGGCACAGTGGCAGTGCTACAGCCATGCCTTCCCCACCTACTGCAGGGCTCAGGAATGGGCTACTGGATGCCCAGAAAAACAACAACTGAATACCATATTGGTATTGGAATTCAGGAATACTGATATTTTTCAGGTCCAATTTACCCAAATCTAAAATAAAATAAAAAAAACCTGATTGTTTTTGCACATCGCTATAGTATGATGTCAATAATCATCTGTAAATTGCACTCTTTCGTTTTAAGATTCTACTTTTGAGACTCACCAAGATAAAGGAAACTGTGTGTATGTAAAGTGAGTATGAACATTAGTTTACTAACTCTTAATTCTTGTCCAATAAAAGCTGTGATCTCCTTCTCTTTGACACTTTCTTGCTATCAGCTTTATTGTAGCAAGAAGTTCAAAATTTTCCCTGGAGCAATTGTCAATGCTATTATTTTCAGGTCATTAATGTGAGATCAAACTCATGAGACTATACACCAGAGAACTTCACAGTAATAGGACAGGAACTGAATTAGCCTAGGTATGATTCATCACCTTCACACTTACTTTGTGTGAATGGGGGAGGGAGTATTAATATAAAAAAAATGTATTTGCATGTTAAAAGAGGTAGGAGAAATCATAGCATGCCCAAGGCTGCATGCAATTGCAATTTTTTTTAATAACACTAAATTAACCTCATAAGCATAACTAATAACAAAAAAAGTTAAGAACATAAGAAAGGCCCTGCTGGATCAGACCAAGGCCCATTAAGTCCAGCAGTCTGTCCACACAGTGGCCAACCAGGTGCCTTTAGGAAGCCACAAACAAGAAGACTGCAGCAGCACCATCCTGCCTGTGTTCCACCGCACCCAAAATAATATGAATGCTCCTCTGATACTAGAGAGAATAGGTATGCAGCATGACCAGTATCCATTCTAACTAATAACCATGAATACCCCTCTCCTTCATGAATATGTCCACTCCCCTCTTAAAGCCCTCCAAGCTGGCAGCCATCACCACATCCTGGGGCAGGGAGTTCCACAATTTAACTATGCGTTGTGTGAAAAAATATTTTCTTTTATCTGTTTTGAATCTCTCTCTCTCCAGCTTTAGCAGATGACCCCGTGTTCTAGTATTATGGGAGAGAAAGAAAAACTTCTCCCTGTCCACTCTCTCAAACCATGCATAATTTTATAGACCTCTATCATGTCTCCCCTTAGCAGCCTTCTTTCCAAGCTAAACAGCCCTAAGCGTCCTAACCGCTCCCCATAGGACAGTTGCTCTAGTCCCTTAATCATTTTGGTTGCTCTTTTCTGCACCTTCTCAAGCTCTGTAATATCCTTTTTTAGGTGTGGTGACCAGAACTGTTCACAGTATTCCAAGTGTGGTCTCACCATAGATTTGTACAAGGGCAGTATGATATCAGTAGTTTTATTCTCTATTCCTTGTCTAATTATGGCCAGCATGGAATTTGCCTTTTTTACAGCAGCCGCACACTGGGCATTTTGTATTGGCTGGAATCAGTTCCATTTTGGGCCAGTCAGCTGGAGATGGGAAGGAGGCTGACAAAGGAAAAGGGATGCATACCTGCCACATTAATTGGGCCAATGGTGTGAATTGCAGTCACTGAATGAGGAACTTTAGGATGTGCTGTACTGCTCTGGCTTTTTGAGGAATTAATCCTAAAGAGAGGTCTGTAGATTCTGTCCATTACATGTGTGTTCTTGCATGTCATAGGTTTTTTTATAATGCACATAGAAATGCCTAAACACCATTAAAAATGTTTTTTAAAAATCTAAAAGGAAATGAAAGACCATTGGTCTGAAACCTTTCATCTACTACTTGCCACCAAGTACACAATATTCTAACGAATGCCCCTCAAGCTATAAGTAATAAACTAGGACATAAGAACATAAGAAAGGCCATGTTGGATCAGACCAAGGTCCATCAAGGTCAGCAGTGGCCAACCAGGTGCCTATAGGAAGGCCACAAACAAGATGACTGCAGCAGCATTGTCCTGCCTGTGTTCCAAAGCACCTAATATAATAGGCATGCGCCTCTGATCCTGAAGAGAATAGGTATGCATCATGACTAATATCCATTTTTACTAGTAGCCATGAATAGCTCTCTCCTCCATGAACATAAAAACAGCATTCTAGACAAGGTAACTTTCTTTATAAAAGTACACTTATAATAGATGCAGATCTACAGGTCTCAGACATCCATTCAATTACTGATAGCCATCAGCCAACACCTTGTGCAACGCTGAATTCCTATTTGCAGTTTGACAATAGGAGTGTTTTACATGTTACATTTTGAGACATTCTCTGGGTTTTTTTTATTAAAGGATATTTCTGTAATTTAGAACTTACTGTTTTTTAAATAGCAGGTTTGTTTCCCCAACACTTTGGCCTTTTGATACTTAGCTATTACTGAACCCGGGGTGGGGTGGGGTGGTCATTAACCTATTTTGTAAATGTGTGCTGATAGTCAAACTATTTTTTCAGTTCTGAAACAGTAACTTTATGCTACACCCTTCTGTAACCGACGTGCTTTGATACAATATTTAAACTCTTGGTAAGTTTCCAGGCTGTTCTTGTCCAGGATAGCAGGTCTCGGTTAGACAGATGGATCAAAACTGGCAGCTGGTTTCACTAGCTAAGTAAAAGCAGACAGTGAGAATACAAGGCTTCAAGATGTCCCTTGGGAACCTTTTTGTTATGTCCGCGTGGGGAGGACACACGAGGTCGAGACCGAGTTCCAACGACAACGCTTTATTGTAGTACAAGACAGAACTGAGAACTGTGAAAACCGACCCTGCTTATATTCCCCCTGGCCGCTTGCGGCCACTATCCCCCCTGATCCGTGATGGGGGGAACAACCCCTGGGTCGCTAATAGCGTGACCCGGCTTAGGGCCAATGGGGCGTGCTGGCTCGGACCAATCGCACGAGAAGGGTTTAGGAGCCTTCGCCTGGGATTCAAGCTCCTAGGTTCTCCCCCTGCTTACTACCCTACTAATTACATACATAACACCCCTCCCCCCTAAGTCCAAACACCACTAGCACACAAAGTCTCTGAGGTGGCTTGGTCGTGATCATACCCGCTGCGACCTTCGTGGTGCTGGAACCGGTGCTGCTGATGCGGGCACAGCTGCTGGCATGGCGGTCGGCTCGGTCACGCTCGCGGCGGAAAGGGTGGTGTCTGGCAGCTCCTCAGAGGGGCCAGCTGGTGGACGCTCTTCGTCCCGTGCAATATCTGCAGGTGCTCCTCGCCCTGGGTCTCTGGAGGACGCAGGAGCTTCTGTGGCAGTTGCGAGGTTGGGTGCGTCAGCCGGGCGGCGGCGCAGCTGGTCAATGTGCCGCCTTAAGACACGTCCTTTGGGGGTAGCAACCCGGTAGGAGACTGGGCCTCTTGCACGGTGGCCGGAATCCAGGCTGGCCCCGCCCCATAATTTTGGGCATAGACCGGGTCGTCCTGCTCGACAACCCGTAGGGTGGTGGTCATGTCCCTGTGGATTGGGTACTCAGGAGCCAAGTCTGGGTGCAGCCGGTCGAGTGCGGTCTTGGGCCGGCGGCCCATGAGGAGCTCGGCGGGGCTCTTGCCGGTAGCGGAGTTGGGGGTGGTGTGTTGATCCAGGAGGAAGTTTGCCAACTTTGTTTCCCAGTCACCCCCGACGATGTGGCCCAATGCGTCCTTGGTCGTGCGCACCATGCGCTCAGCCTGGTCGTTGGTGGCAGGGTGGAACGGGGCGGAGGCCACGTGCCGGATCAGGTTGTTCGCCATGAACTCCTGGAATTCTGCCGACGTGAATTGTGCCCCGTTGTCTGAGACCACCGCATCTGGTAGCCTGTGTGTTGCGAAGAGCTGCCACAGAACCCGGATGACCACCCAGGATGTCATGGAGGACACTGCTACAACCTCCAGCCATTTTGAGAAGGAGTCCATGACAACTAAGAATGCCTTGCCCTGGAAAGGTCCCGCGAAGTCTATGTGGATGCGGGACCAGGGCTTGCACGTCGACTCCCAGTGCTGGGTCGGCGTGCGCAGCATCTCTGGTCGGGACTGCTGACAGGGACAACAGCGCTTGACCCATTCCTCCACGGCGGCGTCGATGCCGGGCCACCACAAGTAGCTCCTTGCCAGTGCCTTCATGCGCACAATGCCCGGGTGGGAGGCGTGTAGAGTCTCCAGGACCCTCGTGCGGAGCTTGGACGGGACGATGACCTGGTTCCCCCAGAGCAGGCAGCCCAGAAAGACAGTTTGTGCTGGTGGGCTGCAAATGGCGTGAACTCCCCATCTGGCCGGGTAGCCAGCCATCCCTTCCGCACCCAGTTCAGAATGCGGGCAAGGGTCCGGTCTTTAGCCGTGTGTGTGGCGATGTCAGTGGCATGCAGGGGAGCTCCGGTAGGGTCTCGATCAGGAGCACGTCGTGGGTCGGGGCGGGGGCGGGACTCTCGAGTGGCAGGCAGCTGAGGGTGCCACGTTCGCGATGCTCTTCCCGGGGCGATGCAGGAGCCTGAAGTCGTAAGCATTCAGGAAGATCGACCAGCGGAGCATGCAGGGGGACAGGATCTGCAGAGTCTGCCGTAGAACGAAGAGGCCCAGGAGAGGCTTGTGGTTGGAGATGATCTCAAATGGCCACCTGTAAACGAAGTCATGAAACTTCTTCACGCCGGCCATGACAGCGAGGGCCTCTCGATCAATCTGGGCGTAGTTGCGCTCCACCGCAGAGAGAGACCGAGAGTAGAATGCAATGGGCGCCTCCCGACCATCCGGCATCCGGTGGTTGAGGACAGCACCGACGCCATAGGGCGAGGCGTCGCAGGTCAAAACCACCGGTAGGTGCTCATCGAAATGGATGAGCAGGCTCAAGCACGACACCTGGTAAGCCCTTAAGGAGGTCTTTGTGCGAGCTGGAAGGTCCATGGCCCACATGCTTAGGAAGATCGAGTGCTGCTTGCCGACATCGTCAATGTCGTTGGCGTCCATGTAGCTCTCCCTCTCGCTGGGGTTGGCGGAGTGTTGCGTCTTGGTGTGTCGAGGGATTTCAGCAAGGCGAGCCGTACTGCCTGCTGGGCACTGCGAGGTCGTGGAGAATCAAAGGTGATTTCAGCGAGAGTGATTTCGGTAGCAAGCCGAACTGCCTACCAGCCTTCGTCGCCAATGTTATGTTCGCGTGGAGAGGACACACGAGGTCGAGACCGAGTTCCAACGACAACGCTTTATTGTAGTACAAGACAGAACTGAGAACTGTGAAAACCAGCCCCGCTTATATTCCCCCTGGCCGCTTACGGCCACTCCCCCCCTGATCCGTGATGGGGGGAACAACCCCTGGGTCGCCAATAGCACGACCCGCCTTAGGGCCAATGGGGCACGCTGGCTCGGGCCAATCGCGCGAGCAAGGTTTAGGAGCCTTCGCCTGGGACTCAAGCTCCTAGGTTCTCCCCCTGCTTACTACCCTACTATTTATATACGTAACACTTTTTATGCCATCTCTACCCTGAAAAAGAACCTTTCTGAGAATTCTAGAATAGACTGAATATATGAAGAGAATGTTAGTGAACAAGAGTTCTTTAGCAGTAGATATGTGAAGGTGAATAAGAGGGAGCATATTCTTGCAAAGTCATTTGGATCGGTTTTGTCCCAGTCCAGACATCACAAGTTCTGCTGCTGCCTGTAATCTTGCTTTTGTGTTCCAGAGATCCCCCTGCTGGGAGAGGGAAGTCCCCACAGAACACCTGCCTATCCCTAGACAGGAAATCCCACAGCCCTGCTGCTTCCGCCTGGTGCACAGAATGTCATTGCAGATCTTGATGGGCTCCTGATCAACACTATCGGGATTCCTACTTCAGTGTCATTCATATGAAATGTTTTTTTCACATACAGTTATCTAGGTACAGAAAAATAAATAAATAAAAGAACACGCACAAGGTATCATATGCCTAAATTTCATTTTGCCTCTGAAGACCACTCCTCAACCATACCCCAAACTACTTTAAATACTCAACTGCGTCCACACTGCATGGCCCTGTCACTTTAGCACTATCTCTCTGCCCTGAGTTATGTCATGTTATGGCATGACAGTGAAGTGTGATGGAAATCTTTTAAAAGAACAGCACAAAGGGAAAATACCGGGAACAGGATACTAGATCAAAAATCCCTGCTGTCAGATTATGATGATTCTAAGACTGTGCACCTAATTCTGCCAGCCTAATGTCAGAATTTCATTAAGAATTGTAAAGGGATAGGCTTAGACATACTTGGTAACTCTGCTTGTAAACCTCATTGACTTCACCATTTTTCACAGAGAAAGTACATACAGAATTAGCTGGATTTACACCCAGATCCCTAATATTGCGTTTACATGTGTACTTGAAATGCAGGACCTGACAAAGTGAGCTTCGGATCATGAAAGCTTATACCTTAGAAAATTTTGTAGATCTTTTTAAGGTGCGACTGGACTCAAATTTTGTTCAGCAACTGTGAAGTATCAAATCCCGTCAGGTAAATATGAGAAACTAAAGGTAATAGCTACATTAATTTTAAGATATATTTTGACAATTCTTCTCTATAAATAGTCCAGAAAACCATCTATATATTATGGAAATACAGGGAGCGATCCAGACTAAATTTTCCACTAATAGGGAAACAATTTCCATCAACTTCCCAATACGACTGATTCTCATCCCTGACAGGCCCCTGTTCCCAAAAGCACCTTTTCAGGGAAATCAGTGGGTTGCAGCAGAAGGAGGATTGTCAGATTGCAAAATTCTTGCAGATCTGCAAGCAGTGCCTGGGGTGGACAGAATTTGGGGAGGGGAGGGTACTTAGTGGAAACATGGTGCCACAGAGTCTATTGTCCAAATCTGCCATTTCCTCCAGGGGAACCAATCACTGTAGTCTGGAAATCCATTGTAATTCTGGTACTCACCAGGATAACCCTTGAGATCTAAGAAATTTCTTTTCTGCTGATAGAATTGGTGGAAAATTTAGTCTGGATCCAATCCATTGAGCAACATGAATGTCAAATTAAAATAATCAGCCAGACAAACAATACAGTGCACACTATTTCCACAATATGAAAAGGATACTGCTAAGAATGATAGCATCTGTGGCCATGGCAGCACAATGGATTTATGTTACTAATCAATTAAAGCTAGATAAAATTAATAAAAAATTATGGATTAGATCCCAAAAGATCATGAGAAGGAACATAGCTGCTACTTATATTCTGCAAACATTTCAGTAAATGCTAGCAATGGAGGGAGGGCTATAGTCAGTAGGTTCTACAGCAGTTCTCATATTTCCACCCATGAAAAACAGCATGAAGTATGTTCAAGTCTGAAGGTACAATAACCAAACAAATTAGAAAATTAGATTCAAAGCCAAAGGAAGAATTCCCAAAGTCATACTAACCTACAAAGCAGTGTCTACTCTAAATCAAACAATGGAAGTTGGCTACCGAGCCAAAGAACAGTAACTCACTGTCAACCAGTAAAGAAACACCATGTGTTCAGGAGCCAGTTATTTGTCATGCTAAACTACTTATTGTCAAGGGCTTACATAATAGGCTTCTTTAGCCAATTCAAAGTAAGATAACTATGTACAGATGCCATGGATCTGAAGTTAGGTACTGGATTAAAAGGAATTGGGTTAAACTAGTTTATTCAAACATTGCCATTGTATGTCCACCTTATTGTGGTAGGTACAACAATTCATATCATGCCTTCATGGAGTCTAGCCCCAAATTTCCCAATAGTGATTAGTTGCTTAGCAAAACAGACCTCTTATTCACCCCCATGTGGCTGTTAATTCCTACAATCAGATGCTTAATGACAATTACTCCATGAACATGTTATTTTACAGACATGATGTCCCAAACTTGGGCAAGCCACCTACCGGGCAGGAATCCCAAGGGACCCCAGCTCCCAGACCGAAGCGGGCCGTTTCACCGTCCACAACAGGCCGGGAGACACCGGCAGCATGACCGCGGAGGAAAGAGCCGGGCGGCCTGGCGAAGGCGCCCGGAGCTGGCAAGGCTCGAGAGGCCTCGATGCCGGGAGCGGCGCCGCAGCAAGGCGCACGGCCCCTGCCTCCCTCGTCGGACAGGGAAAGGGGCAGGGTGGAGCCGGAGGGCGGGGCAGGTGCCGACGGACAGCTGAGTAGCTGCCGCGGCTCAGCTGAAGAAAGGGGAGGGGCGCAGAAACCAACCAAGAAAGCCTTGGAAGCCCTAGGAGGGTGAGGGGAGGCGGGGTCGAGGGGTGTGCTGGCCCATATAAGCCCCAAAGAGCATGGAGGCCGGGGAGGAAGTGGCTGGTGGCTAGAGAGAGCTTTGGGCTCTGAAAGAGCGGACAGCCTGGGAGACGGAGCGAGGAAAAGACGTCCCTCCTCCACTCCTGTTCTGAGGCCAAGGAAGCGCCCTTGGGCGGGGGCCGGACACAGCGCAGGGCCAAGGGTGGGACCTCACACATGAATAATACTGTTCTGCTCCAGGAGTTTCAGGAATAGCAAACAAAGAATTTCCATTGCAGACGAATATAGTTACCGGAGACTAAAAGCCCCTTGCCCCCCCACCCCCGCCACTACAGAACCTAAAATTGTTTCTGCTATTCTTTCTTCTCAGTAATGACATTGTGTAGACATACTCAATAACAAATTATACTAAAGCATGGTTACAGCTTTCTAATTCCATTGAACCCGGTAGGCTTAGAAGGTTGTAACTTAGGCTTGAGTGTAAGTGAACTGTCTACTAACAAATCATATTATGTTTATTTTTATAGAAATTATAAATAAGTTAAAAGGTGCCCAGGCACAAAAACGATCTCTTACTCCATATATACACACACACGCACACACACACATGGTATCTTACTCCATATATACCGTATCTTACTAGACAGACAGACAGACAGACAGACAGATAGATAGATAGATATACGGTATCTGCAGAAGTGAGCTGTGGCTCACAAATGCTCATACCCTGCCAGAAATTTTGTTAGTCTTTTTTTTACTCCATATACAGTGGTTTACTATTAGTGGTCAAAACTGTTTCTTATATCTGAAGTGGTAAAATAAAATAAACAGTGCATATATACAATATCTACACAGACAATGGAACAATGGCTGCATCTAGGGGTTTATTCCCACACATCTGATTGCATGACACAGCACCAAAACAGAAGTCCAAGAAGCAGAAGCAGAATAATGAAGACCAAAGTTTGGCCACTGTTCCTTAGTAATCTACCATTTGTAACGGGATATCCACTTTGGCCCCACTAATCCCCTGGCTTTCCATGTGGAACAGAAAGCATCAGCAAGGGTGTGACCTCAGTCCCCAAGTGGCTTGTAGGTGTTAAGAAGACAGAATCAGAACACACAAAAATCCTGTGTCTGAAGATACCCTAAAACTGTATACTATATTATGACAGAAATTGACTTTAATATGAAGTGTTCACTTTATATTTCTCATTTCCTTTCAAGACATTTCTCAAAAAACTCATTCAGGGAAGAAGTACACTCTAAGTGGTACCAATCCATGTCTTTTCCCCTCCTCTTTCTTCAATATCCAGTAGAACACATACAATGTGACACCACTGCATCGTGTGTTTCCCTGTCCCATACCACATTATTAGAAGTGAAGAATTATACAACACAGTGATGTCACATCCTGCATTGTGTTACACTATTTATTTATTTATATATACTATATCCTACTAGGAAGTCAGAAGAGGGAACAGTGACAGTTCTGTGTCCTTTGTAACGTTTTCCCACTTACTCTTGCAAGCACTGGGTCATTCCTGACCCATGGGGTGATGTCACATCCCGACGTTTCCAAGGTAGACTTTGTTTGCGGGGTGGTTTGCCAGTGCCTTCCCCAGTCATCTTCCCTTGACCCCCAGCAAGCTGGGTGCTCATTTCACCGACTTCGGAAGGATGGAAGGCTGAGTCAACCTTCAGCCGGCTACCTGAAACCGACTTCCGTCGAGATCGAACTTAGGTCGTGAGCAGAGCTTTTGACTACAGTACTGCAGCTTAACCCTCTGCACCACGGGGCTCCTTTACTCTTCCCTACAAGTCTGAAATTTTCATCCCCATTCAAAATGTTAAGCAACCCAGTTTCTTTTTTTGGTTTGAACAGAATTAACGGGAAAGGTTTTTAACACAGAAGGCCAAACATTTATTTCATCGCTGAGGCAATTCTGATTCTGTTAAAAAAGGGATTTTCAGTCTTACACTGAAACATTGCCTTGAAACCGCTCAAGCACTATTTATTCATGCACTTTCCAAAAGACAACAGTAGGATCCCTTAAAGTGGTTGATGTTAGAAGATTATGCTAATTTTTGAGAGAGATTTATTTTATTCTTCCTTTACTCTTTGGAATCTTCAGGAACAATCCAGACTTTCAAGAGGGGACTTTTAAAAAGAAGTGGCAGTCTTTTATCATGCAAATATGAATGCAAAATGTGAATAAGAATTAAACCACAGGTTACACACAAAAAGAAAAGAAAACATATCAAAGTTGCTCTGAAAAGCCTACTACTCCCAGGGGAAATTAAACTTGCAAATATATTCTCTTTTTCTTCTTCAACAGGCTGTTTTTTTTTTTTTTTTGCAGGTGCTGGTGGGAAGCAAAAAGTTATTCAAATGCAGATTCAGCTCAGAAATATACATCCTATTGGAGACTATATGCACACATGCTTTTAATGCAGCTCAAAGGCTCAATTAAGACACTGCAGGGAAACAAAAGAAGAGCTCCTTTAAGAGAAGGTTCTCCTGAGGAAGAACTAAATGAAGATGGTCCATTTGAACGGTAAGACGAAGTGCAGCCTACTATCTACTTCTCGTAACAAAAACCGTCAAACTCGTTATTGTAAAGCATCCTTGTGTGACTAAGAAGTACAGGGAAAGCAATTGCTAAACATGCGACACTCAGCTGTCTCCAAATATTTTAAAAATATACCAAACACCTTTTCTGTTTCCCTGATGATGCATCTCTCTCCTCATTAAATCAATGCAGTAATGGAGCACAGCAGTGACAAGTACCAGGCTTATTGATGATCAACACAGAAAAATCAATCATTTCAGATACCAGTGTGTTAGGTATTTCTCCCAACACTCAATTAGAGCCAGATGCTTTCCCCTGAGAGAATGGTACAAAGATAGAAGATACATCTTCTATACATCTCATAGTGACATGTGGCCCCCATCTGTGGATATCTAAATCCACAGATTGGGATCACACCAGATGACAAAGATCAGTTCTCCTGGAGAAAAAGTCATGGAAAAAGTCATGGATGCGTCAATTCTTTGTCAATATATTACATGTAAGTCAGGGAAGTTGGCCTTGGAGGAAAATGTGCCCTGTTTGTGACTCTTTAGGTTGCAAGGGGCAGTCCACTCACAGTCTTTTTAAAAACGTGGGGGTAAACTGGGGCTTGAGAATGCGAATTCGCTGAGATATATGCTGCCTGTTGATCCTCAGGTTGCAGAAAATCAAGCAGCGAGCCTAATTCCCAACCCCATCTCTTTGCTTCTGACTTTCTTAAACAGAATGAGGGCAATATGCATGCACAGCCATACCTGGTAGAGGCAGGGTGGCATTTTGATCCCCCCCCCGTATTTAGGCTGCCACCTCCCCCACGTGCCCCTTGCATCCCCACTTGTGGGGGGCACTTTTTACTAACATAAGGAGAAATGACACTGCTGTTCTGTTTGCCTAGATTTTTTTTGGACTCATCATTTAATGATTGTTTCATTTTTAGCCTTGCTGTCCAAGAAGATAACTGCCTAAAGCTGTTTCACTAGGCATGACTGCTAAGTGATATCATCAACAGCAGAGCAACTATAGTTAATTCCGATACTCACAAACAAAGACCACATAAGGTAGAGCAATGTTATTCTAGTTTTGCAGACAGAAAACCACCAAGGGTTTAATAGGTGAATTTGGATATGGACTTGAAACAAGGGCCATTTATGCATGGGAGGTTTTGCCACTCTCTAGATGCACATTTTCCCCATCCAAATTCTGAAAACTCTGCACGGGGGCTATTGTTGAGTTTTGAGAATTTGGATGGGAAAAATGTTCATCTAAAGAGTGGCAAATCCAAGGCAAAACTTCCTATGCATAAATGGCCGAGGACTTCCAAGTGCACACTATGTTAAATCCCATTGGGTCTGTAGGACTCCAGTACTAGAAGTATGACAGAGCAGCATAAACAATTCCAGCAGTGCCACATCCTTGTTAGCCATATATATTATGAACTTAGAGACAGGGGTTTGGATAGACAGCTTGAGGTAGTAGTTAGAGTATGGGACTATGCCCAGGGAGACCAAGGTTCAAATCCTCACTCTGTCATAAAGCTTACTGGATGACCTAAGGCCAGTCATTCCTTCTGATCCTTACCTACCTTACATAATGGTGGCAGAATAAAATGGAGATACTGCCCTGGGCTCTTTGGAGTAAGGGGAGAAAATAATAAATAAATACGTTCAAAGAGGTTCTTGTGCAAGAGGGAAGGCCTCTAATTTCTTTTGATTTTTTTCAACTAGCTGTACTTCTCACACCATCCTGCAGGCTCCCTGGCATCATGAGCCACTTTTGAGGGATTCCAAAAGGGCTAATGGTAATTTCCCTACCTCTACATGCTGCAGTTGTCATGTGACACCCCCATATTTGCATCGGTAGGTCAATGCCCCCCCATGTCAAGAAATCAGTAGCAACAATGTAACTATTTACATTGCTTCAATGTGAAATAGTTCTTTCTAGGATCTTTACACTAGCTAAATATAATGGATAGTTTGTGACAGTTTAAACATTGCGAAGTAACAGAGCCCGTCCATAGCTCTGCTGCTTTAATTATATGCTCTTATTTTAATTTTGACTTTCAGATAAAAGAAATTAAAACCGTCTCTTATTTCTTATAATTTTTAAAAAGTGCTGTAGGTTTTTGGATCTTTTCCAACAGGCTAACAATTTTAGAAAGCATGTCTGGCAGTTATTCTTCTAATGTTCAGGCATTTTTCTTTAAATTGTCCATATATAGCCCAGTATAATGATCCCTTGTTTCTCTTATTACTACATCCCACAAAGTCAGTTATTATAGATTTGACAAATCCAGTGACATTTCTCATCTGTTAACATGGGAACAACTTTTCCACTATGTTACCATGGCAGGGCAGAGCAGACAGATCCAGTAATCGGTTATGGCACTTACAAAAGAGCTTCACTACAGATAGTTTCAGGCTGCTTTTTCGGATGACACGAATGCTCCTATAACTTTAAATTTAATGTCGCGCTAAAGATCACTGGAGCTTCTGAAATTTATTTTATGTTGTCTACAGGTCAATTTTTCAGATTCCTCAACATTTTCTGGCATACAGACAACATTGGATGAATTCCCTCATTGGTCTGAAAAGGAATGGTTGTCTGGATCTTTTTTGCAACCAACTTCAGAATGAAGTGAGTCATAGTTTTTACAACTACCACTAATTTGGTGGTTAGGAAGGGTTTATTTTTATGTCAGGGCTTTACCTTTTCCCTGACTTACCCTGGCTGCAGCAGATGGCCATGACCCCGGCCCCAAACTTCAGGCTGACAACAGCTTCTGTGGCCAGCCTGATGGTAAGAGCACTGGCATCACCAGACCAGGCAATGCATAAGAATGGCCCTGCTGGATCAGACCAAGGTCCATCAAATCCAGCAGTCTGTTCACACAGTGGCCAACCAGGTGCCTATAGGATGCCCACAAACAAGATGACTGCAGCAGCATTGTCCTGCTTGTGTTCCAAAGCACCTAATATAATAGTCATGCTCCTCTGATCCTGGAGATAATAGGTATGCATCAAGATTAGTATCCATTTTTACTAGTAGCCATGAATAGCCCTCTCCTCCATGAACATGTCCACTCCCCTCTTAAAGCCTTCCAAGATGGCAGCCATTTCCACATCCTGGGGCAGGGAGTTCCACAATTTAACTATGCATTGTGTGGAGAAATATTTCCTTTTATCTGTTTTGAATCTCTCACCCTCCAGCTTCAGCAGATGACCCCACGTTCTAATATTATGGGAGAGGGAGAAAAGCTTCTCCATGTCCACTCTCTCCATACCATGCATAATTTTATAGACCTCAATCATGTCTCCTCTTAACTGCCTTCTTTCCAAGCTAGTTCTTATACAGCACTGAGTGGCCTCTTTAAGGAGCTGCCAGCAGCAGCTGCAACTGGGCCAGAACTGCTAGGCTATCAGGCCAAAGGGGGACAGGTGTGAGAGGTCAGGGAAGGCTGTTGGGCATGTGTGCAATTAAGCCTGGCCCACATAACGGGCCAAATGGCAGGCCAGGGAGGAGGCTCCAGGCTGTGGAGGAGAGACTTGGGAACAACAACAGCCTTCCCTCGCTGCATCTGAGTCCTTTGCTGGCCGTGGAGTCTTGGCTGGAACCACACAGGTGGTCAGGGAAGAGCACAAGTGCGCGTGCCAGCATCTGGGTTGCTTGCGCTGGTGCCTGGGCCGCCACAAGAGGCAGGGATGCTGGCGTTGAGGCGCTCACGCAGCCCAGCTCAGGGATGCTGGCTTGGCCTCCTACCAGCATCCCACCAGCCAAATCCCCATGCCGGCATCCCAGGGGGGGGGGCATTCCTGGGGCATTCATGTTTGCTGCCATACATTGTTTTTCCTGTATTCAATAATGTTACCCTCTACACTCCTGCAGCCTAAGATGCATTCAGATCCCATCTTGGATCAAACCAAGGAATCATGATAAGGGCAATAAAATGCCATCAAATTATGAGACAGTCTGGTTCCTGTGGGGAACTGTCACACTCCTTGCCTAGAGCTTGTCTTGCTACCCCCATGTCATCTCCTCCACACCCAAACCAAGCAATTAATAAATCGATATGTAAGGATAAACTCATATCCTGTTACTATTAGCATCTTCCTTGGAGTATCTCAAGGAAAAGCAACCTTGTTCCTCTGGCAGGAAGAAAAGGGTGAGAATTTTAGGTGTGGAAACATTTGTTCTCTGAATTTGTGGTTTCCAAAGGGCAAGTCCAACAGTTTATATGTTCAGAATTTCTTCAACAAATCCCATTAGTTAGAGCAAGAGCCTGAAGCATTAGCTATCTCCAGGAATCTAATCAAGGCTATACAGTACAGCTGCAACTTCTTGATTCAGCCAAGAGTCTAGTTAGGACGTTTTTTCTTCCAATGCCAAAATGAGATTGAGGATGGTGCCTGTTGCTGGGAAGGCTTAGTCTCCAATTCCATTAATAATTAACTTTATCACCAGCTGCCACTTCCCATTTTTTGACAAACAAGTCTGTAAAATGTCATTCTTTATCAGCTCCAAATGTTCCCAACAGCCAAAGAGGAATGAGTCTTCCCATTTTTCAAAATTGTAATGGCGTCTTAAAAGAACCCAACTACAAGACACCATGCAAACTGCATTTGCAGGAAGACAACCCAAACAAATACTTTCCATCCCTTTTTAAATGCGCTTGCTATTCTTTATTCACAGTGACACACAAAGAGAAGATTAAAGATCTTTTATAAAATAACAAAAAAACAAAAACAAAACTTGCTTGGAAAACAAAATTTACAGCTGTATATATGTTAGCATACAATTCTTTTTCCTGATGAGCACTATTGTCCTCACTTTTGTAAACAGTTTAGAATCTGGTTACTAACAAGATGCACCGCAATTAGACAGAAATCCATAGTAAAAGCAATTAGCAACTATCATTTTCTATGATGTTTTCCAATAAAAGGCTGAAGAATTATCATTATTGTTTTAAGCCCCTTCAAAATGCACTCCATTAGGTATCAATCCAGGTCTCTAATGCAAACTTACCTACCTTGAAGATACTTACCATCATTTCCCTAGTGCAATTAATGAGAAAGAAATACATGTTTCTCTGCTAATAATGTTGAAAGATCAGCATTCTGCTATTCCATTATAAATTTACTGTATGTAAATTGGATCCACCAGTGTGAGGAACAGCTGTCGAAGTATGCTGAAAGTATGATCTATCGTTAATTCCATGGCTGCTTAATCACCATTCAGGGAAGAATCATCCCTCAACAAAACAGGGTTCAAAGGGCAGAATATTCTGATAAAGAGAAGTGAAAGAATGAAAACTCAACAAAACTACAAATAATAGATCCTATGCCACTTGAAAGCCCCGTGGTGCAGAGTGGTAAGGTGCAGTACTGTAGTCAAATCTCTACTCATGACCCAAGTTCGATTACAATGGAAGTTGGTTTCAGGTAGCCGGTTCAAGGTTGACTCACTCTTCCATCCTTCCAAGGTCGGTAAAATGAGTACCCAGCTTGCTGGGGGGAAAGTATAGATGACTGGGGAAGGCAATGGCAAACCACCCCGTAAATATAGGCTGCCTAGTAAACATTGGGTTGTGACATCACCCCATGGGTCAGTCATGATTCCTTTATTTTCTTTCAAAATGTATATCCCATCTTTCTGTCCCCACAAGAGTCACCAAAGCGGCCAACAAATTAACCATACATATTACAAACCACATTTTAAAACCACCTTCCCCCCAAAACACACATCATTAAAACAATTTTTAAAAGAGCTAAAATACACACAAAGACATAAAAATAACAATTAAAACACTGGGCAGGAAAGAGGGATCACTGAGGGAAAGCCAAATGAAACAAAAATGTCTTCACTCGCTGGTGGAAGATGGCAACAGAATGGGACAGATGAATCTCCCTGGGGAGAGAGTTCCTGTTTGGGTTCAGGCAGGCACCTGAGGCGAGAGATAACAAGTGTAGTCAAAACACAGCCCAGGGTTCAAAGCACAGTTATTTAGAAGTCCAGGTGTCAAAACCAGTAGGGCAAATCCAAAGAGCACAAGCCAAGACACAATCCAGAAGGTCAAACACACTGAGGTCTAGAACAAGACAAGAACCAATGGCAGGCACACAACGGTTGTGAACAAGTTGCTTTCATGCTGGTTCACCCTTCCCTGGCTGCTTTTATCAGGAAAACCCTTCTGAGCCATTCAGAAACAGGTACAACTTATCAACCTGCTGAGTCATCCAGGGACAGGTGCAGCTCATCAATGGCTGAGCAGTCTATATGGTTGACATCCTTGGCTGGGACACAACATGATCAATAAAGGGCTGCCCCTGAAAGTAGGCTAGACGCTTCAGCTAGTCCAAAGTATGAAAAAGGGAGACGCAATGATGAAGACCACCTTTGTCCCATTTACACCGGCTTCTAGTTTGTTTCTAGATCCAATATAAGGTGCTGTTTTTTGACCCCAAAGTCTGGAATGACAAGGGAAAGACGTCACCCATATGGACCAGTCTGGGTCCTGATGGCTCCTGCAGGTGCCTTGTCAAGGGAACCCACACATTCAGAGGTTTTTTGGGGGGGGGATCTGTAAAAAAGCTAGCCTGTGCTCTTCAGATCTCAGAAGTTAAGCAGGGTCAACCATGGCAAGTATTTGAATGGGAGACCTCCAAGGAATACCAGGGTTGTGACGCAGAGGCAGACAATGGCAAACCACCTCTGAATACCTCTTGCCTTGAAACCCCTATCAGGGGTCACCATAAGACAGATGTGACTTGATGGCACAAAAAAAGAAAAAAAAAAGGCAGGCATTCTTGGTTTCTACCCCCAAACTGTGGAAATTTGCCCCCAGAGGAGTATTTATCTTATTCTTTGTAAACCTTCTAGAGAAACCTGAAAAACACTTTATTCCAGAAAGCCTTTGAAAATATTTTGTGTATTCATCTGACTGTAAAAGCATGCTATATACTTTCAAAAATAACATAAATTCCCAGTGGCACTGGCTCCATAGTGGTTGAAATATATTAAAGCATATACGTTTTTCCAGAATCTTTCTACACACCAGGGCTAGTTAGAAAAGGCTAGGACAGCCAGCACTAAGGCTCCACATGTTTCAAGGAGAATTCTTGTCAAGATATGTATGGTGTCCAGATGGGGCTGTTTCTATGAGGAAACTCTTCCGACAGTTTCTGTGAAGCTGGAGGAAAAGATCTAATGATTCCTAGAAATGAAGGGTAGATAAAATTCCCTGGCACCTATCTGTTGCATATTTGGAGATGTGTAAGTGGCTGTTTTTGCACTTTTAGAAGGTTTTTGGGAAATGTTCCCCACTGGTCATGCTTCTTGTGTTGTCATATCAGTTGCCCAACACCACTTTTGGCTTGCCTAGAATGGCACCCCATTGTGCACCCCCTTCCAGCACATTGTCTCTGCTGTGGAGGCACTGGCTCTCCTCCAAGGGAGCAGAGTATGGGTTGTCTTCCAGGTTGTACCCTGTGGCAATTTCTCACTGTGTGCATCTCTCCTATACATTTTGTCCATAGTTCAGTTCACACTGCTGGAACAGCATGTTTAGGCAGCCATGAAAACTGGGATGGATCCAACCCCCTCCAAGTATCCCTCCTCCAACTTAAGTGGGCTCTTCCTTCAAGAAAAAGCCACTTAATTTGTAGGACGTCTCCTTAGATTGGAGGGAGGTTTCCAACTTAAGCCAAAAAGAAAGGTAGGATATAAATATTTTATAAAATAAATAAATGTTGTTTGGTGGAAGTAGGGATTGGATCTACCCTGATTTGAAGAAAGTAGTCTCAGTCTTATTCGGGTAACTTTGCTCTTCTCTGGAAGTATCTGCAGAAACAAGGTAAAGGTAGTCTCCTGTACAAGCACTGGGTCTTTACTGACCCATGGGGTGACATCATATCATGAAGTTTACTAGGCAGGTTGTGTTTCCATGGTGGTTTGCCATTGCCTTCCTCAGTCATCTATACTTTCCACCCAGAAAGCTGGGTACTCATTTTATCGACCTCAGAAGGATGGAAGGCTGAATCAGCCTTGACCCGGCTACCTGAAACCCACTTTCGTTGAGATCAAACTCAGGTCGTGAGCAGAGCTTTGACTTTAGAACTGCACATTACCACTCTGGACCACAGGGCTCGTGCATCTGCAGAAAGGCAACTTAAAAAAAAAGTAAATGTCTATCCTGGCTTCTATTGTTCTGATCCACAGCTTATTTTAATCCTTTCCTTTAGTATCTGAAACAGTACAGTGGAATTCTTTGGATCTTTGTGTTCTTGAAAAGCAGATATCTCTTGTCCATTGTATTATGCTTGCTTCTTAAGTCTTCTCTTTCATTTAAACAAAAGCCAGCTTATGGTGCTTCTTGTAATTGCTAGTCTTGTTGCAAAAACTCACCACTTAAGCATGATGAAGGAGCCCTGCAATGATTAGATATTTGTATTTAATGGCTGCAATATTAATCTTAACCTTGTGGAGCTAAGGGTAAAATGCGAAAGGAAAGAAGAAATTTTAGTCTAGAGTGAAAGGAAGACTCCTGGTTTTTGAAATCGATGTTTCTGCGAATTGCCTAAGTGTTGAATGATATGCATGAATTATTTAAGACTGTTTTGTTTAAATGTGCAAAAGTCAAGTTATCCTTGCAGTGCGACACATTGTCAATTGCCAGCAATTTCCTATGTTTGTGAAAACCACAGGCAGCAATTTACAGGAAAGATTAGGGCTGTTACTATACAATGTGTGACATTTTCTTGATTTAAACTGTCATTCTGAAAAGCTGTTAACCGAGATCTAGAGTTGGAGTGAGGATATAAAGTTTAGTAGAGGGCTTTAAAAAAAAAACAGATTAGATGGAACTCTATTTTTTGCTTGTTAAGATCTCAGCTTGTTGCGACTGGTATTGAAGCATTGTTTGCATACAGATTTGCATTTTCAAGGAAATTTTACATGATCTTTTTTGGCATTCATGTGATGTGGTGGTGCTGACATTTTACATCTCAAAAGCACAGTAATATATTTCTTAAATATCACCACTGTTGCAAAGATATGTCAGAAGTTTGATCGTAAATGTTTCAGGCAGCTGGCACCAAAGCAATATATAGTGATTTTGTCTCCTGATGCCTTTCTGCAGATAATGCTTTGGAATTTTGCTTTTAGATAGTTAGAAACAACTCCTTCTAAACTTCCCTAGCTATTTTCTCATTTTCTTTACATTAAGATTTCAGTAACGATTTTAAATTATTTTAAGAAGTAGGAGTATGCTTTGCCAATCTTAACCCTTCATGTTAGTTTTTCTGACACCAAAATAATGTAACTAACAGAGTGGAAAGCTAACAAATATTTATGTGGAAAAGTATATATATCATGTCACAAATGGATGGCTAGAAAAAGGGCAAGGGACCAACAGTAATTGTACAAATATCCTTTGATATTTTCCACCCCCCTTTTCCAGTGTTATTTCCCTTCAGGTTATCCCAAAGAATGCCTCATAGTTAAGCCAAAGTATTCCTTCTTAATTGATGTCTTCAGCAGCACTACAGATACAGTTGAACTTGTTTGCTTCAGGAAGGATAGCCTCAAGCAGGTTTTCTGAATAGTTGACATAGAAATTTTCTAAATAAATAAATAGCAGGTTATCCCCCTAAGGGCTTCCATTTGTCTCCCTTTGTATCTTAAATTTTATTTAAGAACCTCTTCAGCAGCCAACCACAGAAGCATGATTTTTTTCACTTCAGGTTTTCTTGAATTTATCTTTTTCAAAAGAATTCTTTTCAACTATTTCTTCCATCATGTTTCTTTGTACACATGCACAAACCTTGTAACCCCCAAACCCCATAGTGTCTTCTCTCAGTATGCTCCCTTGTTTCTTCGGTTAGCAGCTAGTCACCACCTGCTCTTCTCTTCCATTCACTGTACATTTCAATATGCATCCAGTTTTGAACAATTGCATTAAATGCCAATTAGCTTCTGGTCTCAATTCAAGGTGCTCATGTAACCTGTAAAGCCCTTCATGGCTTGGGACTGATGGGTTTGTCTCCCTCTATAAGCATCTTTTCAGCTAAAATCAGCATTATGCGCTGTGTTCTGAGTTCTTTAAATGTCAGACACAACCTCAGACCATGGTTTTGTGTTCTGTTGGAATCAAGCCAGGATTGTATTGTTGAACACATGAAGCTGCCTTATAGTGAATCAGACCCTTGGTCAATCAAAGCCAGTATTGTCTACTCAGACCAGCAGTGGCTCTCCAGGGTCTCAGGCAGAGGTCTCACATCACCTGCTTGCCTAGTCCCTTTAACTGGAGGTGCCGGTGACTGAACCTGGGACCTTCTGCATGCCAAGCAGATGCTCTACTATTGAGCCATAGCCCCTCCCGTGTTGTTGGAAAATACCTTGTAGGTAAGAGCATTGGAAATTGTTCAAGACTTTTTTCTCTTTGGCTCCATCATCAACCAAAAGGGAGACTGCAACCAAGATATCAGAAGTAGATTGAGACAGAAGTAGATTGAGACTTTGGTCACATTATGAGAAGACAAGATTCACTGGAAAAGACAATCATGCTAGGAAAGGTTGAGGGCAGCAGGAAAAGAGGAAGACCCAACAAGAGACGGATTGACTCTATAAAGGAAGCCACAGCCCTCGATTTGCAAGATCTGAGCAAGCCTGTTAAAGATAGGATGTTTTGGAGGACATTGATTCATAGGGTCGCCATGAGTCGGAAGTAGGGTTGCCAAGTGCCAGGTGGTGGCGGGCAAACCCCCGCCAATCCACCTGGCTGCCCACCGACCAGCTGAGGGTCGGTGGGTGAAGCGTGCATGTGCGCCTGCCACTGCACCACATCACTTCTGGTTGTAAATCAGAAGCACCATATCGCAAGGGGCCGTTTACCACTCAAACTCCGAGTTTGAGTGATAAACGGCCCCCCAAACTGGGAATTTGAGTGGTATCACACACAAGTCTTTGCCAGCGTTAACACAGAGACTCATGGTTGCTCTCCCTTTTGCTCTGTCAAACTCATTTATGCCAGAAAGATAATCCAGAAAGGTTGTCAGTTATAGAATATCATGGGGTTAAAAAAAAGAAAACAAAGAAGAGTTGGTTTTTATATGCCGGCTTTCTCTGCCACTTAAGGGAGAATCAAGCCGGCTTACAATCGCCTTCCCTTCCCCTCCCCACAACAGACACCCCGTGAGGTAGGTGGGGCTGAGAGAGCTCTTAATAGAACTGTGACTCGCCCAAGGTCACCCAGCTGGCTTCGTGTGTAGGAGCGGGGAAACAAATCCAGTTCACCAGATTAGCCTCCGCCGCTCATGTGGAGGAGTGGGGAGTCAAACCCAGTTCTCCAGATCAGACTCTACTGCTCCAAACCACCGCTGTTAACCACGACACGATGCTGGCTCTCAAAAGAAAAATGAATTTTCTACTTAAAGTAATATTGCTGTTTTATCACTCTGTTTTTATGCAAAGCCATGAAATCATTGCAAATGTCACCTAGGAAGATACAAAACTTGCACCATCTGCAAAGTGTTTCTAATTAAGTCCTCAGAAATGCAACAGCGTAAGTAAAGCACACCTATTAACACTCCGACAGCATATTCTAAAGCATGAGGAAAGAGATGTATAGGGCCCTGTTGGAATCATATTCTAGAAACAGTCTGGTATGGTATGGCACTGCATCAGAGTCAGTAGATTTGTAAGGAAGAACCTTCTGCTCATCATGCTGTGTTTTCAGTGGGAACAGAGGCAGTAAGGGGAATCATAGTAATCAATTCAAGTAAAAGACTAAGTTTAAAGCAGGGACTTTCTGCCTCAGATCTCATAGGGTAAATTATGACAGTGCTGGCTGTTCTAGCTTTTTCTCACTAGCTCTGGTGTATATGTAGAAAGATTTGCGGAATTATGTACTTGTTTTTATATATTCCATTCAATATGGAGCTATTTATATACATTTTTTTCCAATAATAAGGAGGGCACAGGTGGGGGAGCTAAAGCTTGTCAGTTCCACCATATCTTGTTGTTTGCCATTGCTTTCAGCCTGACTCACCTCTGCTATCAGAGCTGGGCTGGAAGAAAAATGCTGAAAGCTTTGGACCCTAGTGGGAGAGGGGGGGGGGACTGCATTCAGCTCCCCTTACTGACATAATGCATTTTTATTTTTTAAAGCCATGTGCCATGCTATACTAATTCATGTGATTTTTTTTTAAGAGAAAGAAACCACAGATGTATGTATGCTACTGTGTACTATCTTCACCCCATCTTCAACTCTTTAGGTCAAAGTCAGGCACAGATGCTACTAGGAAAAAAAGGTCATTTCAATTATTGTTGTGTACTCCTCCCCCTTTATGATTTGTTTAATTGTTCTAATACACAAATGTTCAGAGACAAATGAAAGTATGTGAAGTTTTCCTCACCGTTAACAATAAGTGAGGAGCAAATGGAAATGAAGTTAATCAGGTAGGCCAGTGCCACCACAAGTACATCTGGACTCAAGAAGCCATCAACCACTAACAAATTCCTCCCACACTGAACAAAAAGATGCAGTTGATGATCTAAGAACCACACACTGAAGCACAGGTACAGCTGTAGAAATAATTTGAACTCCCTCTATTACTCACTCTGTACCATGTATGTTCACATCCGGCACCAACAAAACCAGCAGATAAGGCAGTCCATACATAAACGGACATACTGCTATACCAAAACTGCATCCCTCATTGTATGTTACCAAATAAATCGTTCTCCCATAACACTGTTATCAAAGCAACACTGTTTTTCCCAAGTAAGAAATTAATATGAACCTACCTTAGAAAGCCCGCCTACTTCCAAATAGAAGCAGATAATGAAAACATTCCATGTGACCCAGAGAGCAGTCCATACTGAGTACTAGGGTGAAAAGAAGAGAAAATGTGAAGATGAAAATACTGTACACAATGTAGATCAATAATATAAAAAAGATCAATAAGTACAGCACTTCTGGGAACCATCAAGCAGAGAGTAGCCAGGGAGATTTCTCTTGGCTGAAAGCCCCTAGAACTGTAGCCAATTGCAAATCCAATACTCTCTGCTGCTCTTACACTCCAGGAAAAGTTAGATTTAATATTTATGGCTTGGTATTAGCCTACTGACATTAGTAAATTCCAAAGCATTGACCCAATTACAGATTTTCTGCGTCCCCTTTTCTCCTTGTGATATATCTTTATGTACAAATTTAAAGAAACAATCACAGAATAACCTTATTTAGCTGAAAAGCTTGAGGCACATCCAAAACTGTTTTGTAACCAGATAAATATGAGCGCTCCAAGCATTTGTTTATGTTAAAAAGAGGCTGAGTGAAAGACTCAGTAAATGTACAGAAGGAAGAAATTCAGATAACCAAAGTATAAGCATTTTTCTTTCTGAAAGTTTAGGAGTATACCAAATGAACACAATGTATGCCTGTTTGCATGTGAACACATACATGAGAATCAACATAATAATCAACCACAACAGGAAAAGGCAGGTTGAATTCAGATATGTGGATTTAAATAGACTATAGCCACAACAAAGCACACCAAATATTTAAAGCTGTTTCACATGGAAGCATTGTTCAAAGACAAATCATAGGTATTGTACAGTACAGGAAGCTGTACTTGAGCTCTACCAATTAATTATCCAATGTAGGGCTGTCAATTCGGTTCGGTCCGAACTGAAAATCAACCGAATTTCCCGATTTGTTGCTTTTCTGTTCGGACGGATCCGAACTCAAAACTGGCGGGCAACCGGGGGGGCCGAATTCAGCGAGTTCGGGAGTTCGCGAATAAATTCGGCCAATTCGGCCGTCAGTAAGCAGCATAACAGTCAGTAAGCAGCATTCTCCTCCCCCGGCCAATCGGTGGGCAAGCTGGGTCTTCTTCTGGCCAATCAGTCAGGATTGAGTACTGGAGGAATCAGCTGATGTGCGGCCCGGCCAGGGAGAGAGAGAGAGAGAGCGAAATCCTCGTGTGTGTGTGTGGGGTGCTTGTGCACATTCGCTCCTTTCTGTGGCTGCAGGGGGCGCATTTGTTGGGGTGCACACACAAAACTTTCACTGGAACTTCAGATGAAGCTTCTTAAGGTACCCCCCAAGTTTTGTAAACATTGGGTCAAGGGGTCCCGAGATATGGGCTCCCCCCTTTTTCTTTCCATGGCTGCAGGGGGCGCATTTTTGGGGGTACAAATCCCAAACTTTGAGCAGAGTTTCAGACCAGTGTTCTTAAGATACCCCCCAAGTTTTGTAAACATTGGGTCAGGGGGTCTCGAGATATGGGTTCTCCCTCTTTTCCCTCCCCCCCTTTTCCATTTATGTGGCTGCAGGGGGCGCTTTTTTGGGGATATAGCCCCCAAACTTTTATCATACCTTCAGTGAATTATTCTTAAGATACTACCCAAGTTTTGTAAAGATGGGTTCAGTGGGGGCAGAAATATCGCCTCCCCCCTTTTCTCTTTCCATGGCTGCAGGGGGCGCATTTTTGGGGGTGCAGACACAAAACTTTCACTGGAACTTTAGATTAAGCTTCTTAAGGAACCCCCCAAGTTTTGTGAACATTGGGTCAGGGGGTCCCGAGATATGGGCTTTCCCCTTTCCCCTATTGGGATGAATAGGGCAGCCGATCCGATCCTGTGTGCATCTCTCCAGAGCAAAACGTTCCGTGCCTAATTGGAATCATCTTGGATTACAGCCCGTCCGGATGGAACAGAAGACAGCCACAGTAAGACCCCTTTGGGGGCTTTAATCTATAATTTTTCTCCTGTGTATGTGTGTGTGTGGGGGGGGGGAAGCAGAGTCTGTGTGTGTGTGGGGAGGGAGCAGTTTCTGTGGGTGGGGGGGAAGCCAAAGGGGGCTGTCGTCAGTTCTGCCTGGGTTGTGTGTTCCTCGCCTTCCTGGGAGTCCTGGGAAGACAGGCGAGGGGTCTTTAAACCCCTCTGCTTTGCCTGTCCAGGCAGAGCAGAGGAGCTTGCCAACCTCCCGCTCGCCTTCCTGGGAGTCCCGGGAAGACAGATTCTTGGAAGTGGTCTTAGGACCACACAGGATTGTAAAAGCTGGGTGAACAATGATCCATTGCAGTGAGCCAGAGAGGCCTAAACCAATGCCAATGGTAACCCTAAACATCAAAACTAAAAACACTGTGGACAAATAAAAGCCTTGGAAAGTCACCCCACCTGTGTGATTCCTGCTTGCAGGGGAGATCCATCTGCTTTAAGGTAGCTGCCTTGTTTGTGAATTGTGATGTTGGTGGTTAACTTTGTTTAAGGGTGCACTAGTTATTAGGTAGAGTGGCACCCAGGCTTGGGTGAGGGAGGTAAACCACTTGGTCATTTAAGCAGGGGAGGTTTTGCCTTGGATTTGCCACTCTCCAGATGCACATTTTCCCAGCCAGATTCTCCAAACTCTGCATAGGGGCTTATTGTTGAGTTTTGAGAACTTGGCTGGGGGGAATGTGCATCTAGAGAGTGGCAAATCCAAGGCAAAACCTCTCTGACCCTGGAGATTATAGATATGCATCATGACTAGTATTCACTTTGACTAGTAGCCATGGATAGCCCTAAGCCCTAAGCCAAAAGTTTTGCATTGGTTTTTATGGAGAAGGGGGCAAGCCCCCTTCCAGCCCCCCCCAACCCAATCCTCACCAAACACGGGGGTTCTGGCAAGAAGAGTCCCCCCAAGCTACCCTAAAAGTTTGGGACCACCACCTCAAAAAATGCCCCCCCAGAGCCGTGGGAAAAACCTCCCTATGCCTGCCTATGCTGGGAGATTTCTCATTAACCTACTTCCCATGAGGGGTTAACACTTTGGGCGTCTGTGGTTAACCGCAGAGGAAACAAGCTTAATGAGAAATCTCTCAGCACCAGCAGGCATAGGGAGGTTTCTCCCACGGCTCTGGAGGGGGCATTTTTTGAGGTGGTGGTCCCAAACTTTTAGGGTAGCTTGGGGGGGCTCTTCTTGCCAGAACCCCCAAGTTTGGTGAGAATTGGGTCAGGGGGTCCGGAGTTATGGGGCCCGGAAGGGGTCCCCCCCGCCCATTGCATGAATAGCAGCCGGCTTCTGTTCTTTCTTTCCTTTGGGTGGATGGGGGGGACCCCTTCCGGGCCCCATAACTCCGGACCCCCTGGTCCAATCTTAACCAAACTTGGGGGTTCTGGCAAGGAGGGTCCCTCCAAGCTCCACTGAAATTTTGGGACCTCCACCTTAAAAAATGCCCCCCCCAGAGCCGCGGAAAGGCGCGATTGTGTTTTTAATGGCTTTATTCGGCCGAATTTTTTCCAAACTTTGAATTCCGGCCGAATTGAACGGATCCGAAGTGGGGGAGTTCGGACTTCGGCACGTAACGAACCCACAAGGGCCAAATTCGGCCGAATCCGAACTGTACCGAATTTTTTTTTTGACAGCCCTAATCCAATGGTACCAAAGTATTTACATGTGATGCAAGGAAGAATAACTATATAGATATGGATGCCGTAATATATATGGATGCTGAGCTGTAACATTTATACGCTTGTAGTATTCACAACAGGAAAATGTGGCTAAGGTCATCCCAGATGTGATATGGTGCCTCTTTCCACTGACAGTTATTTGTTGATTTTAAAGAAAAGAGTCTGAGGAAAGGAGAGTAGAAAGGCCGCTAGCAAACCTTTTCCCTCCATGTGTTGGGTCATTCAAAACCGCTACTCAAGCTGCTTTCCCATCCACCGGGGAAAGATGTGGGCTCCTGAATAATATTTACATACAAAGAACAGAAATACAGGATACATGCAAATGCAGCAACTGCTTCAATGTGAGAACAGCAGCTTTGGGAGGAGGTGATTTGTAGCAGATTGGATTGACAATTAGGAGTGGGAAAAGGGGAACGGACCATCAAATAATGGAGAGGCATGCAGATTGAAGCTTAAGTGCTCAGGAAAGGATGCTACCACACTATTGGGAACATCTAACAAACAAACTAATGGGTTTGTTAACTAACGGGTTAGAACTAATGAGTTAGAGCAATCAATTAGAAACATTTTGATCAACCTGCCAACGGTAGTCACAGTGTTAGAAAAGAAATTCGCCATCTCCATTGAATGCCATCAAAATTCTAAAATTAACAGCACATAAAACTCATACAAAGACATGGGTTGTTTGTGGAAATTATATTTGGGCTTTGGAAATGAGATTAATGGTGTCCACTGATAGCAATGGGTTTAGAGCGGAGCATATAGGATTGCACTGTAAAAGCCAAACAAGCCAAGGAGGAGGATGAATGAGCTGTAGCTGTGACGGCAGGGTGCTGCCTCGGTGTTTCCCCATCTGTCACACCTAGTGACCAAGCAGTTTTTGTTATTGCATCTTTGCAAGTGGTCAATAATGCTAATCCTGACCTGGCTAGCCCTAGGCTAGTCTGATCTCATCAGATCTCAGAAGCTAAGCAGGGTCAGCCCTAGCTAGTTTTTGGATGGGAGATCTCCAAGGACTACCAGGGTTGTGACATGGAGGCAGGCCATGGCAAACCACCTCTGAACGTCCCTTGCCTTGAAAACCCTACGGGGTTGCCATAAGTCAGCTGTGACTTTACTGCAAAAAAATAATAATGCTAATATTTTTAAAAAAAAACATGTTGCAGTTACAGATGGGACATGGGAAGTGTGTAATACAAGTATGTGAGATAATTTCTACTCCTTTTCCCCTCCCCTTTCCTGGAGTGATTCACACCGACATCTTCTTTCAACAACTCAAGAATAAATGTGTTGTCTTTTCTTTTGAAGAGTTTATGAGGAATGATTCAGTGGGCAAGAAAAGAGGGGTACTAATGTAGCAACTATTTACAGCGAAGGAGAGTTGCAGCTCTACTGTAGATGAATTACAGTATCACACTCAAGGTTACAGAAATGACAGGCTGTCTTTGCTAGAGAGAGAGAGAGAGAGAGAGAGAGAGAGATGGATGGATTTTATTTGGAATGGCTCACTAAACCCAAGAATCTCAAACTCTTGAAATACTGTTAGCTTGTCTCTCAGGATTTTCCGCTCAATCCCCTCACAAGTCACTAACATGTTATTTCTCTGAGGTAACTTCAGATGACACCAAATTATTATCAAGTCACCAAATTATTTAGGGTAGTTAAGAGCTCCAAAAGGAGCTCTTCAAACTGAGGGAATGGGCATGCAAATGGCAAATGAGATTCAAGTATAAAGTGATGCATATTGGAGCAAATAATCCCATCTTCACATATGCACTGGTGGGATCTGCACTGGAAGCTACAGACCAAGAAAGGGACCTTGGGGTGCTAGTGGATAGCTTGATGAAAATGTTGATCCAGTGTGTGGCTGCTGTGAAAACAGCAAATTCCATGCTGGCCATAATTAGAAAAGGAATAGAGAACAAAACTCCAGCTATCACACTGCCCTTATAAAAACCTGTGATGAGACCATATAGAATAATGTGTGCAGTTCTGGTCACCATACTTGAAAAGGGATATTGTAGAGCTTGAAAAGGTGCAGAAAAGAAAGCCCAAAAGAATCAGGGGCTAGAGCAGCTTCCCTATGAGAATTGGTTAAAACACTTAGGGCTGTTTAGCCTAGTAAAAAGGCAAGTAAAGGGAAAGATGATAGAAAGATGAAAGTAGGGCTGTTGATTCGGTTCGGCTCGAACTGAAAATCAGCCGAATTCCCCTTGATTCGGTGGTTTTTAGTTCGGGACGAACCGAACTAAAAAATGGCGGGCAACCGGGGGGGGGGGCCGAATTCAACGAGTTCGGGAGTTCGCGAATAAATCCGGCAAATTCGGCCGTCAGTAAGCAGCATAGCCTTCAGTAAGCAGCATTCTCCTCCCCCGGCCAATCGGTGGCCAAGCTGGGTCTTCTTCTAGCCAGTCAGGATTGAGTACTGGAGGAATCAGCTGATGTGCGGCCCGGCCAGTGAGAGAGAGAGAGAGAGAGGGAAATCTTCGTGTGTGTGTGCAGGGGTGCTTGTGCACATTCGCTCCTTTCCGTGGCTGCAGGGGGTGCATTTTTTGGGGTACAAATCCCAAACTTTCAGGGGATATTCAGATAAGCCTTCTTAAGAGACCACCCAAGTTTTGTAAAGATGGGTTCAGTGGGGGCAGAAATATCAGCTCCCCCCCTTTTCTCTTTCCGTGGCTGCAGGGGGCGCATTTTTGGGTGTGCAGATCCCAATCTTTCAGCGGAGCTTCAGACAAGGCTTCATAAGAGACCACCCAAGTTTTGTAAACATTGGGTCAGGGCCCCCCGAGATATGGGCTTTCCCCTTTTCCCTATTGGGATTAATGGATCACCCTCGAGAGATGCATACATATGGATCTCATATTGGATACAAATGGAATCATTGGATTACCCAGCCTCCCAGACCCTCCTGATGGAACAGAAGACAGCCACAGTAAGACCCCTTTGGGGGCTTTAATCTGTAATTTTTCTTTTCTCTCTCTCTGTGTGTGTGGGGGAAAGCAGAGTCTGTGTGTGTGTGGGGAGGGAGCAGTTTCTGTGGGTGGGTGGGGGAAGCCAAAGGGGGCTTTTGCCGGTTCTGCCTGGGGTGTGTGTTCCCCCTCCAGTCTCTCTCTCCCTGGTTTGAGGGGGGGCTTCATTTTTATGTCTTCAGGTTTTCCCTCATTCATAAGATCAGTTAGGTTATTTTGATGCTTGCTCAAAACTGGTTTTCAAATGGTGACTTAAAGAATGCATCTGCCTGGTCCCAAGTCCAATGCAAAAGGAGAAATTCCACCCCCTCCTGCTCATTATGCATAGCTAGCTGTCTCTGTCCCTTTCCATGGTTTGCAAACTCCCAGGTGTCAGGTGTTGCTTTGCACTGTTGCAAAGGTGCTTGTGTTGCTTTGCACTGTTGCATTGCGTGCTTGTGTTGCTTTGCAGTTGTATTGTGTTGCTTTGCACTGTTGCATTGCGTGCTTGTGTTGCTTTGCAGCTGTATTGTTTTGCAAAATTCTTCACACCTGCCCCGCCCTTTGCATGTTTGCAAAGGTGTTGCTTTGCAGTTGTATTGCTTTGCAAAGTTCTTAGCACCTGCCCTGCCCTTGCTCTCATCAGCTGTTTGTCGGGGCTGGGAGCTTTGTGCGTGGGCGGCAAGCTCTGCCCAGAGATGCACATTAAAGGTGGGGGGACCCCTTTCGGGGCCCATATCTCAGCCCCCCCTGACCCAATCTTTACAAAACTTGGGGGGTCTTACAAGAAGGGTCCTTTGAAGCTCCTCTGAAAGTTTGGGACCTCTACCCCCAAAAATGCCCCCTCCAGAGCCGTGGAAAGGCGCGGTTGTGTTTTTAATGGCTTTATTCGGCCGAATTTTTTCCCCGAACTTTGAATTCCCACCGAATTGCACGGACCCGAAGCGGGGGAGTTCGGACTTTGGCATATCCCGAATCTAAACGGGCCGAATTCAGCCGAATCTGAACTATACCGAATTTTTTTTAATTCAACAGCCCTAGATGAAAGTAAGGGGAAAGATGATAAGAGGTTTATAACATAATGCATGGCATGGAGCAAGTTGTCTGGGAGAAACTTTTCTCCCTCTCCCATAATACTAGACCGGGGCCATCCACTGAAGCTGAAGGGTGGGAGATTCAGGACAGTAAAAAGGAAGTATTTCTTCACACAGTTTATAGTTAAATATGTAGGACTTGCTGCCACAGGATGTGGCCATGGCCAACTTGGAAGGCTTTAAAAGGAGACTGGTCAAATTCATGGAGGACTGGGCTATGAATGGCTACTAATCATGATGGCTACCTACTACCTCCAATGGTAGTATGCCTCTTTAAATAAGTTGCTGGGGAGCACAGGCAGGATGATGCTATTGCCGTCTCTATATTCATGGGCTTCCTAAAGGTAACTAATTGGCTACTGTGTAAACAAAATCCTGTACTAGATGGGGCTTTGGTTTGATCCAGCATGGCAGTTCTTATCCTGTGATAGGCAGGTTAGGTTAAGAACATAAGAACACCCGTGCTGGATGACAGGCACCTATAGAAGCACCTATAGCAGGGGTGGGGAACCTTTTTCCTGCCAAGGGCCATTTGCACATTTATAACATCATTTGGGGGCCACACCAGATGTAGATTTCCTGGTGGTGGTGGGGAGAGGCTAGGGTTGCCAGGTCTTCGGCCACCACCTGGAGGTTGGCAACCCCAGGGGAGGCCACGCAGAGAAGGCCTGGAGGGCTCCCCTGGTCCTCCCCCCCGGCGGGAGGGCAGCCAGCGGTGGGCCCGAGCAAACAAGGCGCCAGGGAGGCGCAGCCCGCGGTCGATTGGCAAGGGAGGAAGGAAGGAAGACAGAGAAAGAGGAAAAGGGAGAGAGGGAGAAAGAAACGGAAAGAGGGGGAGAAGACAAAGAAAGAGACAGAAAGAGAGGGAGAGATAAAAGCCTTCCCCCTCCCACACACACACCCGCTGGCCCCACGCGACCTGGCCCCAGGCTCTATGCCCTCCCCACCCCAGAGTCCACAAAAGGCCCCCTGAAGCCCGATCGGCTCCTGCGTGCATGCTCTGCCGCTGGGAGCCGCGGGCCTCTTCCCCCACCCCTCGCTGCTCAACAGCTGACAGGCAGCAAGAGGGGCTTACAGTGTGCCCTGGCGTTCCTGCACTCTGCGGCTATAGGGGGCAACCTTGGGGGAAGCGTCCCTCCCCCTCCTCTCGCTGACCAACAGCCGTCAGTCAGCGAGAGGACGTCCAAAGGGCACTGCAGCACCCCTGCAAGCGGTGGCCCCAGGAACACCCTCAGGGAGGGCCGCCCTATGCCATGCCTCTGCGGCGGGGGGCCCGAGCTCCCGAGGGCCACAATAAATATCCTAGGGGCCGCATACGGCCCCCGGGCCTGAGGTTCCCCATCCCTGACCTATAGAAAGGCAGGATTAGGTTAGCTATCCAGTGATAGGCAGGCTAGGTTAAGAACATAGCTAACCTAATCCTGCCTTTCTATAGGTGCTTATGTCCTAGCAACCTAGCTCTATCGATGTCTGAGCCCTATCAACCTAGCACTATTGATGTCTGAGTACTATCTGAGGAATAGGAATTTTGCCATTATTGTCCATTTTCCCACTCACTTTCCCCTCTGCCTCCTCTCTCTTTCACTGACCGATCCCTATCCTTCCATTGGTTGAAAATGCTAGAGATCTGCATACGTAGCAGGGAATCAGAGATTGGGTGTGATGCCTGGAGAGTGGAACTAGAAGCCCTATCCATCACAGTACCTTAAATGTTGCCATAGGGGTCACAGAGTTTGCACCTTCTCTGTTCCTTACAGACTGTCAACACTTGGTTGCAGCACATTAATTGGTTTTAGATAGAAAACCTATGAATCTTGCCTGTTACTTAAGAATGCAGGTTGCAAAGAATAAAAGGGTCAGTGGGTAGAATTTTGGGAAGCAACAAATTTAAAGTCAGTAAGAAATACCGTACATCTAGCTACACTGCCTTTGAAGGCATGCAGTAAACTGTTAGTTTGATGTTTAGCAAAGAATGCTGGTGACAGCCTCCTATAACATGGAAGTAAATGCATTTTGCAATCATCCCTGACCCAGTCCAACTCAGCATCTGAGTGACAAGGGAAATTACCGACCAAGCAATATGACAGAAAATGAAAGTCATCAGCTCAAAATTTACCAAAATCACTCCCATAGAAAAACCTCAGCCTTATCAAACATTTTACAGTATTTTTGAAGCCTGTGTGGAATTGCCTTCCTTGCTGCTCTTCCCTGTCTAGGCTGGCTTAAATCCATGTAACCTGGTTTCACTCCTTGTGGATACTGCATTTACTACTCTCAAAAGATTTGATTTCTTTCTCCCACTAATCTCACTCTCTCTCTGTAGGCATTTCTATTACATACATTCTAATGCTGCAAGTGCACACTAGGTAAAATAGAATTACCTATGTAAATAAGAAACCTTTGGTGCTTTCCTGGAAGGAAAACATGTCCTATTTTCATATAGCAGAGAAATTTGTTTTTTTGGGGGGGGAGGCACTGGACTACGTCTGGCCAGTGTTAGCTGTATGACTCAAACGTTCACAGATATTTTTTTTAATAATTTTTTTATTGAATTTTTCAATACAAAAAAAGGAAAAAAGAAAAGAGAAAGTATATCTATATATAAAAGGGTATTCACATAACATATTCAATACATTTCTTTTTTTTTTAATACAGTCATCAAAAAATACCCTTTCCCCCCACCCATCAAAAGTGACCCATCACCATGACTTCCGAAGAAGTGTCCGGTAGCTTTATTAATAGTTATCTAAAATATAATACTACTTAAAACATATTTTTCTATAACTCACTAAATAACAAAGTAAAATCAATTTTTGCCAACTTATCCCAATATGAGGTGGCCTTAGACCATGTTTGCTTAAATTCTTCCAAATCCTTTCCATGCAGAAATTCTGTTAATCTGGCCATCCTCATATATAACCACAATTTCTCTCTCCATTCTAAAACTGAAGGTTTACTTGTTTTTTTCCAAACCTTAGCTATCACAATCCTTGCAGCAGCAAAACTATATTGGCAAATAATCCTATCCCGATCATGAATATCATTTGTGGGTATTCCCAGTAGGCAAAATGATGGTTTCCTTTTCACTTTACTGTTAGTCAGATTATTTGTTTCTTTCACTATTTTTTTCCAAATTTTTTTGATTTTTTTGCAAGTCCACCAAACATGCATATAAGATCCTCTTTCTTTTCCACATTTCCAGCAAATTCCTTTATCCTGACTGTTCATTTTAGATATCATAATTGGAGTTATATGCCATCTATAAAACATTTTATAGAGATTTTCTCTAATTTCATTGGTAATTGTAAATTTAAACTCCCTTTTCCATAAGTTTTCCCATTTATCTAAATCTATATTACATCCTAAGTTCTGCATCCATTTGATCATGACTGGTTTAATTCTTTCTTGTTCTAAATTAATTGTAATCAATAATTTATACATCCTACCAATCAATCCTTTATTTCCTTTATCTAATATCTTTTCTAACTCGGATTTGTTTTTGCTAAATCCAAGTTGATTGTCTTTATTAAAAATATCTTGTAGTTTATAATATAAAAACCAGTCTTTTATATTTAATTCTTCCCTGCTTTTTAAGACCCATTTACTCTCTTTCCATTCAATAATACCCCTATACATCTCTATATCTAAATTTAACTGTATTCCTCTCTTCATATAAGCTTCTATTGGGTTAATCCATCCCGGAGTCCTATTTTCTAAAATCTTCTTGTATTTTGTCCAAATTTGGAATAACCCAGCTCTAATAATATGAATTTTAAAATCCCTATTTACCTTTTCTTTTTCGTACCATAGATATGCTTGCCAACCATATTGAAGATTATACCCTTCTAGCTCTAATAATCGATAATTTTCTAATTTGATCCAAGTTCTTAACCAGAGAAAACAGGAAGCCTCATAATATTGTTGCAAATCAGGTAAACCTAATCCTCCTGTTTCTCTTAATTGAATCAAATTTTTATACGCTATTCTATGTTTTCCTTTTCCCCACAAAAAATTTTGGATATCCTTTTTCCAAATTTTAAAAACTTTAAACCCCTTAATAATTGGTACATTTTGAAATAAGAAAAGCATCCTGGGTAATACCATCATTTTTATTACCGATACTCTACCCCACAATGATAAAGGTATTTTTTCCCAATTTGTCAAATCGGTATTTATTTGTTGCCATGTTTTTTCATAATTATTTTTAAACAAATTAAAATTATTAGAAGTTAACCATATACCCAGATATTTTACTTTATGTTCTATATCAAAACCTGTTATTCTCGCTAATTCTTGCTGCTGTAAGAGTGTGATATTTTTGACCAGTATTTTAGTTTTACTTTTATTTATTTTAAAACCTGGCTTAAATCCATGTAACCTGGTTTCACTCCTTGTGGATACTGCATTTACTACTCTCAAAAGATTTGATTTCTTCCTCCCACTAATCTCACTCTCTCTCTGTAGGCATTTCTATTACATACATTCTAATGCTGCAAGTGCACACTAGGTAAAATAGAATTATCTATGTAAATAAGAAACCTTTGGTGCTTTCCTGGAAGGAAAACATGTCCTATTTTCATATAGCAGAGAAATTTGTTTTTTTTGGGGGGAGGGGGCACTGGACTACGTCTGGCCAGTGTTAGCTGTATGACTCAAACGTTCACAGATTTTTGATGTACAGCTCCAGAAGTGCTAGTGAAAACCTTAATCAACTTTAACAGCCAAGCGTCCCATACTATGGGAAAATCTGGCAGGATTTTTTTAAATGAACATAAAAAATATATTATTTTTAATATTGAAATCTGCCCTATACATTATACAGATAATTCAAATAGAGTTCTTACTAGTTTGAAAACATATGCTTGTAATTACTCATGCACCATGTTTGTACAGACATGTGCACATGTTCAGAACCTGCTATTGGTCAGAATGTCCCACAATATATGAATATCTCTATATCTAACTTCAACATGGCTAAATCTGAGGATACTTAAATCCAGAGATCAGAGCCATGAACAGGCAAACAGATATTTCTGCAAACCTGAAAAACACTCCAGGTTTGCAGAAAAATCTGTAATCTAAAAAAAAAATACAATGGGGGTTAATCCCCCCCCCAAAATAATAGAAGCAGCACCTGCAGCTTTAAGAGAATAGCCCTTGCTAGGCAACCCTACAGTATTGCCAGCCTTCAAGTCTTGGTTTCTGTCAGTAAAATGGAGGGGGCAGGGGCAGGGTCCTTTCCAAGGCTATTCTGACTGTTTTAAGGGAGGACTCAATGGGGCCATGCCCACTAGAAAATTGCTATCACAAGAATTGTATGTCTCACCCAGGCCCGGCTACCTGCTACTCCTCAACAGCAGCCACCTCACCAAAGCCAAGGTTATGTAGTGGTTAGAGTTTCAGACTAAGATCTAGGAGACCCACGTTCAAATCACCACTCTGCTACAGAAGCTCACTGGGTGACCTTGGGCCAGTTACACATTTTCAGCCTAAACTATCACAGGTTGTGAGGATAAAATGGAGGAGAGGAGAATGATGTAAGCTGTGTTGGGTCTCCATTGTGAAGAAACTTGGGATATAAATAAAGTAAATAAATAAGAAAATTTATCGCTGAAATTGGGGATGGGTGGATAAAATGTAAGTTGATGAGAACAAGAGAAGGAAGAAGATAATGATATGGGCCTGCCAGGAGGAAGGAAAGAGGAAATAATGTGAGGAAGGGGATACAGGGGAAGAATGAGGTTCCCCCTGAAAGTCATAAATGACTGTGCACTGGAACAGTCAGTCACAGAGCCAACCAGAGAGGTAGTGATCTTGGACTTGGTTCTTAGCGGTGAGAGATATAGACGTAGTTGCACCAACTGGGAGCACTGACCACACTGCTATTAAGTTCAGCATTCTTGTCAATATGAAGTTATCCCTAAAGTCCAAAACAATAACATTTGATATTATATTTGTTTAACAATTATCTGTATTGAAAGGCCAGTTTTCAAAGGTTCTAGTCTGAAGGTAGATCATGATGAGTAGCCGTGTTAGTCTGTCTGTGGCAGTAAAAAAGAACAAGAGCCCAATAGCACCTTAAAGACTAACTAAATTTCTGGTAGGGGTCACAGCTCATTTGTTGCTCATGAAAACTCATACCCTGCCAGAAATTTTGTCAGTCTTTAAGGTGCTACTAGATTCTTGCTCTTTTCTACTGGTCTGAAGGGCTTGGTTATGGGTTTTATCAGTCATAATTTTAGAAATGATGGATGAATAGGATACAATCATCAATGCGGAAATAAACTTTTAAGAATATGTTTCAGAAGTTTCCCAATAGATATCTTTTTTTTTTCAAAAAAAGAAGTGATCTTTACACCCCAAAAGCTAAGGGGAATAAAACTGCAAAGAGATCTCAAATGCTGGCAATTTCATGAGGAAAAAGCAATAAATGTTCAACCTTTCCAGCCAGGCAAGGGTCAGCAATACGTGAAGAAGGCTAGTTTTTCCAGTGGTTTTAAAATCTTGATTTCTGGATGGGTTAAGTAATAGAGAGCCCCGGTTTTTCAGTGGAAATCTGAGCAACAGAAAGTTATATATGGACTACATCTAAAAGCATGGTGGTTTACACAGCTGAAGGAAAAGTCCAAGACACCTTCTCTGTTGTATTGCCTCCCAGGCTCAGTCACTGAAGTCTGTCTGAATCCAAAGAAGTCTTACATCACTTCCAGAAATAAATAAAATATAGAGAGATAGCCAGATACATAGCCTGAAGCCATTTCTTTTGCTATCCAATATACTTAGTTTAGGTGAATACGGAAGATTATTCATCCAGTGTAAACTAATTGTGTTGCATACCTTATACAAGTCCACACTAACACAACCCAAGCCCTCTGCAAGTTTTTCCTTGAAGTTTTCCAGGTGGAAGGGATGCCAGGGGACAGGTATTTGCTGTCTTTCAGGTTGGGCCCAGAGAAGAAAGGATTTAAAGGATGGGGGGACAAGTTGGACTCAGATGATGTGCCCCATCCCCGCTGTGATCCTCTGAATCCTGCTCCTAATACTAGAAAGACACAGTAAACCTAAATGCCTCTAATGCACAGGGACATAGTGTTCATCTTGGCCAGATGCAACATGTGTGATCTCTGTATGCATTATTAAATTCCCAGGTTAAATGTCACATTTCAAACAAGTGTTCGGAGACCTACTCATGTTGAGTTTGGCTATATTTGTACATTACACCTTTGCAGTTATGCCCACTGGGAACAGTGCCGAGGCTGGCATGCTGGGTGGGCAAAGAAGTAAGGGTCAGTTCTCCTCCCTATGCTGCTTTTCACTGCAAGTCGTATCAACTGAACCTTAACAAGAGAATGAAAACATTGCAGATTAAAACCGTCCCAGAAGACATGCAGGGGATATAAATATATTGAACAAGCTGGGATCTTTGAAAAATTCACTGTTAGTGGGGTAGTTGGCCTTGAAAGGAGAACACCCTCAAAGGCCAGTTCAGTCTCAAACAGATTTATTGCATCTTTCTAGTATTAGGAGCAGGATTCAGAGATCACACATCTGGCCAAGACGGACACTATGTCCCTGTGCATTAGAGGTAGGGGCAGCGTGCCTAGTGGGCAAGACACATCCCCCCCACTCCTCATCATGTGTAGGGCCAGGATATTGTCCAAAACAACCCAAATATTTTAACCCCACTTTTAAAATTTATATTTTGCCTCGACTTTTATTCAGGGGTGTACAGGAACCAACAATAAATTAAAATACTATAGTACATTAAAATCTAATTAAACCAATTAAACAACAAAAATATACATGCCTCTGGGTATAAATAATGTATTTCCAAAATTTTATGCCATTTTCTAACTTTACAAAAGAACAGATTTCTTATATAAAAGGTTTTAAATAAAATGAACACACTGGAGAGAGATACAGTATGATTCTAAACAATGCTACACCCTTCTAGGCGCAACGATGCTAGTGGAATTAGAAGAGTGTAACTCTGTTTAGGATTGCACTGCATGATAGATTGCACAAAATGAACAGTCATCCTAACATTTTAAAATGGTGGGATGATATATTTTAAAGCTACTTTACAGAACAAATCAACGAAAATTAAAACAAAAACTTACCACAACTATATATCGAGGTCTGTATTGTATGGTTCCAAACAAACCCAAAATGACAGCTATTATGTGCAGAAAATTACCAAGTATGGGGGCCCACTGGAATCCAAGGAAGTCAAAGATCTGTCTCTCCAGGGCAGCTAACTGTAAGAAAACAAAAGATGAGGGAAAATGCTGTAATTAGGATTAAATCAAACTGCTATTCATAACTATACTATCATTCTTAAGACCCTGCGCTGATCCTTTTTAATAAAACTGGCAATTATCTATTATTACTGTTTCACAAAGGATGTATCTAGTTGTTATTCAGGCTGCAAAAAAGGACTTTAACTTTAAAATGGATTTTTTCTGTTATTTGATACTGAAAAGATATTCCATCAGATAAGCATAGTCAATTGTTTTTTGTTTGTTTGTTTTTGCAATATGGGTTCTCTTTATGGAATTTGTCAGTGCTCATGATCTCATATCAAACTTTCCCAAAGATACAGTTTTTTTATAACCTACTATATGGACTGTATCTAGTGGTATATATGGTTCCCTCTTTTATTCTCACAACAGTCCTCTGAAATAGGTTAGATAGAAGGAATGTGACTTGATTCGTTTATTGCATATTTAACTATGTTGGCAGTTGTCCTTAGCCTGGCCTGGCCGGGGTATAAATAAAAGTTTATTCATTATTATTGTTGTTGTTGCTGATTTGAACCCAGGTAAAGTAAAGGTAGCCCCCTGTGCAAGCTTAGAGAGCAGACACACCAAGGCTCTGGAGCTGCTGGCCATTATTGTGGGTTCAGCCCGTGTAACCTGACAATATTTAGCTGAGGAAACCTGGGTTCAATAGAGCCCCGTAGCGCAGAGTGGTAAGCTGCAGTACTGCAGTCAAAAGTGCTGCTCACGACCTGAGTTCGATCCCGACAGAAGTCGGTTTCAGGTAGCCAGCTCAAGGCTGACTTAGCCTTCCATCTTTCTGAGGTCAGTAAAATGAATACCCAGCTTGCTGGAGGTAAGGTGTAGATGACGGGGGAAGGCCATGGCAAACCACCCCATAAACATTGTCTGCTTAGTAAACATTGGAAGTGACGTCACCCCATGGGTCAGTAATGGTTGCAACATGTCAAATAGCCACATGTGGCTCCTAAGCCACTAAGTGAATATCACTGGTATAACAGTTTACTGAAACCTTGAGACATGCCTCCCCCACACAGTTACTTCAGTGGTTAATCCTGACTCTGAATTACATTCCTCTCTCTGCCAGACTGTTGACTATATCTTTAGTTCTTCTTGAAGCTGACTGCAGGTCCAACTATAGCTTTTCTTGGGAATAACTCATGCTATTCTTGCCTTGGGCTCCTCTTCACCACCAACACATTGCCCTGAGGCATAGCCCATAGCTGGGATTCTCACAACTACAAATAGAAAACAGTCCACTTAGTGTTGGCTTGAAGGAGACCTGGAAAGGGCAAATGTTAAAAGGAAACAAATCTCAGGAGCTTTATTTATTCTGCTATTGTCTTCCCTACAGTGCATTGCCATTATTGCTGAATTTCATAGAAACTTTTATTAGTAAAGAAATAGATATTTAAAAAGAACTCGTCACTTAATCCCAAACTGAATATTTAGATAAGTTCAATAACATGGGAAATGTAAATGTGTTTATGACAGAACTGAATGAAATTTCAGTGAAAATACACAATTACTGGAAAAGAAAATGCCAAAATTTGCAACACTTCTAAAACTTTTTTTTAAAATATATGCTCTACAATTGTATAAGCATTCTTGGTTTGGAGGATGCTTCTGTGCTTTACATGGATACCTAATCACAATTCATAGCCTCAGTGTCTCCTGCTCAGACAAATGAACTGAGGAGGTCATTATAAAATAATAAGCAGGAATGAGTGTAAATTCCTATGCGAGTGAATTTCACAACTGAATCTTGGTCTAACCTGTCCCTTCATAAAATGCTTTTCAGATCAAAACCTGATTTACGGCCATTCTGATGAACATTCGGAGTGGGGTGGTATACTTTTTAAAGGGATTCCCATTTATCCCTTACAGTCTTGTGGATGCAATTTTTGCAATCCAGGAATTCAGAGATATTAGGAAACATCGACCCACAGAAACAAAAATAACAACATAAAGACTCCTCTCAAGACTAGTCTTTGTACAAATAAAATGTTGTTTCTTTCGGGGGGGGGGGGGGTTCCAGTATTTCAGTATACAAATGGCTACTTTTGAAGTGGTTCCATTATTATCTATTGCCTCTGTTTTGCGGTAGGGTGAAGTTGCCTTACAGTGCAATTCTAAGGGGGGGGCTGAAAGGCCTTTGGAGGCAGCATAAGTGGCACTTGCGCCATCCAAGTGGGCACTTACACTGGTGCTGGGCCGCTTACACTGGCACCGGGGAGCAGCACAGCAGCACGAGGCACAGGCGCCAGTGCCTCCTCCAGCGCAGGGGCTTGCCTTGGCACCAAAGGGGGGCATTCCTAGGGATGGGGCTGATGTTAGTCAGCTCCCTATGCCCTTTCACCCCAGGAACGCCCATTTTTGCCAGCGTGAACTTACATACAGCAGTTCCATGGGGGTTTGGTGAATTTGCCCGCACATCTTGCTAACCTCAGGGCAGCAAACTGCTCAGTAGGCAGCCCAGCTGCACTGTCCCTGGCCGCAGCGAAACTATCCACCCTTTGGATTGTGCTGCCCATGTGCTGAAAAGCCTTTGTTTTTTTTTACTGTTTTAACACACACATGGTTAGTTTTCAAGGTCATCATTTTTTGTTTCTTTCTATCTAGCAGAAGAGTACAACATAGGGACTCTTTTTGTACATTGTTACACAAGGGGCTAATTCCAAAAAGGATTTCAGTTTGTTTTTGTTTTGATGGTGTTACAAAAGGACATAACTTTTCCAAGTATTCTTGAAGCTTAGGTTGGAGAAGTACACACCCAGGGCTGCTATCTCGGTTTCGTTATTGCCTCCGTCTCTGTGCTGTATTGTCTGCCCCCCAAGGTCGCATGCCTAAGCCTGGGAAAACTCAGCTCCTGGGAAACTGTATTCCTGCATGTAATCTCCCGCCTTTCCTGCCTTATAATATCTCCCAGCTAGTGAGCCTTTCATAGCTGTCATTTTATTCGTTTGCACTGTATGCCTATTTGATCAGTAAAAGCCATCTGTTTGGACTCTATATGACTTTGTGGTGATTTCTGGTTCTGTGGGCCAAGGGCTGACAAAACCCAACTTTTAGTACAGCTGCCAAAACTCTGTGTTAATGTCTTGCTCTGTCTTTTTGTCAGATTGGACCTTTACTATTTTTCGGTCTGGTCATCATTTGTATTCCATAACAAGCATTTGTGACTCATTTTCTCTTCAAAGCACCCCCCATTTTTGCCTTAGAATGGAACTAGAAAGAAGACTTTAAAGTCATATTCATATCTACACTTTCAGGGACTCATGTAAAAGAGAAATTTGCCACAAGAATGTATGGACAACTAGTTTTTCACAAATGCCTCCAGAGGAGGAGGAATTAAGCTTAGCTGGATACTTGATTACACCTCCTGAGCTATATGCAAAAGACTTTTAAATTGTGCTCCTCCAGCTGAGATAATGGATGGTGCTGCTACAGTGCATGCACCAGATCACACTATGGTGTGTACTGGTGAGGCCCTTATTATGTGGTATGACTGAGATTAATCTGTATGGATTTCAGTTTTTGCAGGCTCCCTTTAATTGACATACAGTTTAAGGATTGTTGTATGGGAAGTAATTATCCTCGAGCTCAGAAGGGAACACCACAATTCTTGCAGCCACATGCAACTTTGCTTGGTGTACTTTTTGGGGGCTTGACAGGGGACCATAATCAGAAACAGCTTATTCATATAAACATCTCTCCAAATACGTATGGAAAACATGGTAATATGTTTACTTGTGGTTCACAGCACAGGATTTCCTCCTTAGGGAAGATCAAACACAGACAGATATGAGGACAGAGACATTTGGTATCATGTATAAAAGCTTGGTTAGGTGTCCAGTTTTCCTGGGGCAACTTTGTGATATGAATAGACCACACATAAACATTGACTCCAAACTCTTAAAGACAGGATTTATTTTCTCATCTATAACCTAAAGTCAGCTACAGCCTAAGTGAAGTTACAGTGGTCAGCTTCACATTATAATCCAGCAGCTGTAATAAGACAGACCAATATTAAAAACAAATAGATATACAACATCCATGACTCCAGAGGAAAATTGACAGAGTCACAAAAAATGGGCAAAACACAGACGTAAAATTTACCCTATGAAGAAAATGAAAATGAACCTGAACAAATTGTTTTAACCAAGCCTTGAGCTCCTTAGGTAAGGGAAAAATATAAGGAACACAATGAATAGCAGACCCTCATTAACTGAGAATTGAAACAGAGGAACTCTTCAAAAATGAATTTCCTATGTGGAAAAGTATTGTGCGTGGACACAGCATTTAGACTAGTATGATGATTACAAATAATTACTTATTTCTGTGTGCATGTGTTGTCATGCCAATTTTGGCTTTCTGCTTACAACCACATACAAGAATCTACACAAGGTTCATGCTTTTTCCTTTACGGAAGCAGACCTAAGATATGTATTAAATCTGATTCTCAAGTGACCAGTGGACCAGTCTTTGTCCAACAGTATCCAGTTGTTCCTCCAAAATGAATACACAGCATGGACTCTACCAGCACAAAACACATTATGGTATGCAATTGTCAATACTAGATCTGAGGGTGAATGTAAACACATACATACAATTTGGCAGTCAATAGACCAGCAGAAAAGTTCCAAAGACCAGTTCCAATATTCCATGTTTCATGCTCTACACACCCTATAAAATACAAACTTCCTATCCTGTAATAGACGACTCCTACTGGAACAACTGAACATCCTACAGAGGTTTATTGTATACACCATAATGCCCTCCGCTGAAATACTTCTAAGTCTTCTGGAAAGACTGTTTATATTCAATGGATAAAATGAAGCTTTACCTAACAAGAATGATAAGGAAAGCCGAAGAGTAAATGTATACAATTTCTGTAGAATATCTTTATTATAGAGAATACGAAGGCCCAAAAGTTATAGTGGGATCACTTAACTTACGCGGAAAACTTCATGTTGTGGTATCCAGACAAAACAGATGCATTGAAGCACAACTCTGGAGAGAGACAATATGTGCAATTAAAAGAAAAAGGCCCTGTTAGCACTTGAGATATACAAGCAGACAAATGTCAGGTTCACATATATCCTTGATTAGCTCCATCCCCCTCTACATGCCCTATTATCTCTGGGAAGAAGACAACATATGAGATACCACAATACAAGATTCATCCTTACTGGAATCTCCCTGGGTCCACTATGAGAAGTCTTGTTTTAGAACAGGTGGAAATACTGTTCTGAGCTCTTTTGAGGAATGCCAGGATAAACATGTGACAGATTTGTCTGAATGTACATAAATATCTTTCATGCTGGGTTCAGGAATTCTTTTCTGAGCAGGGTCAACCGGAAAGGGGCGAAATGGGGGGGGGGAGGAATCCACGGATTCTCGTACCTCACTCTTCTCGCAAATCACAGGGCAGTTCACTCAATGACAGTTGAAGTCCCACAAGCTTTGAAAAATTGAAACTCGTGATGACCTTTCATTTTACGGATGCAGACATAAAACTGTGAGCAAGGCAGTGATCTGTGCAGCATGCTCTTTGTACCACACTATTTTTCATTTTCATTTGTGGAACTTTGGTTATAAAATATTTGTTCTTTCTGCTTGCTGCAAATCCAGCATTCTCTATGAGATTTCCAGTCACTGATAGTCAAGGTTTTTCATGTAGAATGCCTTTTAAAATTATTATCCTGTGATATACATTTATGAATGTAATTCCAACAAAGCCGATAACATTGTTATGAGCAACATAAGACAAAACCTCATGGACTAGAGCCATCTCTAGTCACACATGAACAAGACCTGAATATGTGATAGCTGCGCAAGAACCGGAACAATGAGCATCTGAATGTGTCTATGATGCAATGAAAAACAGTCAGAAAGACTGAATCATTACTCAGATGCATGGCTGAATATATGCTGATTTCTTATTCAATGTAGAGATTGAATACTCTCTCCCTCTGGCTTAAACAGGGATTTGGGTTTCCTTACTCAGCTGGGCCCACCCTTTAGAGACACTAACTGGTTCTTTCCATCATGTTGTAATCATACAATCATGTTGTATTATACTGTAATCCTTTACAAATGTTCGTTTTTCTTATGCTTTACATAGCACCATCTATGACTGCAGTTTGTTTTTTCTACTATGGCCATCTTCTAGACCCACTCTAAATGGATTCATTACTGTTTAAGTCTTTATTTATTAATTTATTGACATTATTTATAGTCCACCTTTCTCACTTGGATTTGAGGCACAGAGTGAGTCAATACAATTGACCAGATGGGATATTCAGTGAAAGATGCAATAGGAATTAGGGTTATAGAACCAACCAGAGGTCTAAAAAGAGAACTGAAGCAAGTGTGTTAACATGACACATTTTTATATGATGCAGAGTCACACAATAGGAGCCAACCCACAGCAAATTATGCACAGTAGTACAGACCACAGTCCCCAATAATTTATCCAAGTAACTTTGTGAAGCCTTTGTAACACTGCTACCCTATTTCCTGCATAGAAAAGGCTTCCTGAATAATTGAGTTTTACATTGTTTGTGGAAAGCCAGGAGCCAGGGGAGTGGGAGCCTTCCTGACCACCTCAGGCAGTCTATTCCATAAGGTGGGGGCCACAACAGAAAAGGCACATGCACAGGCAGTTGTTGATTTTGCCCATTTGCAGGTTGGCACCTGCAGAAGACCCTACTCTGATGAGCAAAGCTGTCATGGTGGAGCACAGGGGGAGAGGCGGTCTTCCATATAGGAGGGTCCAAGGCCAAGAAGGGCTTTGTATGTGATAGACAGTACCTTAAATTGAGCCTGGTAGCTGATGGGCAGCCAGTGAGGTGCCTGCAGGATGGAGAATGAAAAATAGTGTGGTACAAAGATGAATGCTCCATCTAGCTCCCGATAATATTTTTATTTATTTATGTATTTACTTATTTATTTTATTGGACATATATATTGGACGTTTCGTTAAAACGGCCCTCTAAGATAATAATATATATCATCAGATATTCCAGTGGTGCTTGGCTTGCAATATAAGGCTGCAGTAGGGCCTGCAGTAGCTGAAATAAAATGCAGTGCCTGCAGATGGAATGGAAATTTCCAGGCCAGGTGGAGTAAGATAGGGAGGCCAGCATTAATGAACAAACCGTAGCTGAGCTGTACAAACTGGAGCTTCTGAATTGGTTTGACAGGAGACCAATATAAGAGTGCATTACAGTAGTAGGGCTGTTGAAAAAAAATTAGGTAAAGTTCGGCTTCGGCAAAATTCGGCCCTTTTAAATTCAGGACGTGCCGAAGTCCAAACTCCCCCGCTTCGGATCCGCGAAATTCAGCGCGAGATCCGGAGTTCGGAAGAAAATTCGCCCCCCCCCCCGCGGGCCTTCACGGGGCTTCCATGAAGCCCCGTGAAGGCGCGTGGGGGGGAACAGATCTGCGCCTCCCAGCTGGAAGGCTCAGGTCTGTTTAAAGGGCCCCCCGCATGCCCTCAGGGAAGCCTCGTGAAGGCGCGCGGGGGGAACAGATCTGCGCCTCCCAGCTGGAAGGCGCAGATCTGTTTAAAGAGCCCCCCGGGCGCCTTCAGGGAAGCCCCGTGAAGGCGCAGGGGGGGGGTCTTTAAAGGCGGGGAAAGGCAGGTTCGGGAACGCCGAACCTGCCACATTTTTTCGGCGATTGCCCCGAACTCACCGAATTCAGTGCGTCCTTTCCCCACCTTTTTTTGAGTTCGGTTCCATCCGAACTGGAAACCGCCAAATCGGGGGAAATTCGGCGGTTTTTCAGTTCGGGACGAACCGAATCGACAGCCCTATACAGTAGTCTAGTTGCGATGTTACAGTGGCAAGGATCCAGGTAGCCAGATCAGCCATTTCAGAATAAGGGGCCATCTTTTGGGCAAGGCTGAGTTGGAAGAAAGCCTTTCTTGCAGCTGCATTAAGTTGCTTCTCCAATAATAACGTTGGGTCTTAACTGAGTCAGCAAGGATCAGGGTTAGTTTCAATTTGTTCACGCTTAGCCAATTTACCATATCAGCCAGGCCAGGCTGGCCTCTACCACATCACCGGGGGATTTGGATAAGCATACATAGAGCTGGGTATCATCTGCATACTGATGACATTCAACCACAAAGCTATGAATGGTTTGTCCTAAGTGCTTTACATAGAGATTTAAAAGCATGGAGGATAGAATTGCACCCTGTGGAACTCCACAGGATAGGTTCTACACTGGTATCTGGCCTCCAACAGCAACCCTTTGAGTCCAACCCTTTGAGTCCAATCTGTGAAAAATGATTTGAACTAGTTCAGTGCACAATACCTGATACCTACTTCTGCCTCCAAGTGCCTCAACAAGATGGTATCAAATGCTGCAGATAAGTTCAACAATAGCAATAAAGTGGCAATGCCTTTGTCTACACTCAGGCGGAGATCATCAACTAAAGCCAGCAGAGCCATCTCTGTCCCATAGCCCAGCCTGAACCTAGACTGAAAAAGGTCTAGAGCAGATGAGTTAGCCATGAAGACCTGGAGTTGGTCTGCTACTGCTCTCTCAATCACTTAACCAAGAAAGGGCAGCTTAGAGACCGGGTGATAATTGGCCACATCATTTTCCTGTAGGGATGGTTTTTTAAGTAGTGGACAGATAACTGTCTCTTTGAGTGGTTGAATGAAGGTGCCCTGTGTTCGAGACTGATATATAATAGATACAAAGGGTTTGTTGATGTGATCCTTCCATGATTTTAGCAGCCAGGATGGGCAGGGATCCTGAGTACAAGTAGTGGCCTTCACTGATCCCAGGATCTTGTCTACATCCATCATGGAAACTGGGTCAAAATGATTCATGACTTGACCAGGCAGTGTATTAGTCCTGTCTTCTGATGTGCCTGTGTTACAACAGACATCTACATCAGAGCATATTATTGATATTTTATCAGCAAAAAACTTGGCAAACACATCCCTGCTAATTGTCTCTTCCTGAGACAATAAAGGCTCAGATTTTGGTGGCAGCAGTTGCTGAGCTACCTTGAATAATCAGGATGGCTGTGAACTAGCTGATGCTATAGTAGCAGTGTAGTAACTTTTCTTTGCTGCCGTCAGCCCCACTTCATAGGTCTTCCAATGGGCTGTATAGAGTAATCTATCAGATTCGGTACAGGTTTGTTGTGGGTGTCATTCTAGACATCACCAATTCTGTGGTAAAACGGGGGCAGTTTATGCCCTGGGGCAGGAGTGGTTGTAGAGGGGCAACCTTGTCGATAGCTTCAATAGTCGGCAGTATCAGCACCTCACAAGACTCCTCACAAGACAGTATCTGCACCTCACAAGATTATAATGTCTTAAAAGTTGATTATAACATCTTTTTATTTGTTCACCACCCTGAGGCAGAAAGATGGCATAAAATGTTTTTTAAAAATGTTTTAAATAAATAAATAAAACAACCCTGTGAGAAGGGTTCCGCTGGAAAATAGTGTGTGGTCCAATACTGCCTAGTAAGTTTCACAGCAGAATAGGATTTGGAAGTGGATTTTCTGGATTTATTTTTCCCACTCCTAGCTCAATATTCTATCAACTAGACTACATTAGCTATGTATATGTTGTCCCACCTATTGCTCCCAACCAGTCAATTATATACAAGTGAGTATCATTAACTGCACTGGAGAAAAATATTTAGCACAAATTACTTTATGAATTACAAATGGAGCTTGCAGGCAAGTTGAAGTTAAATTCCAATAGCAGTGCATTATCGAAGTATTAGAAAACTAAGAGGAGAAAAGTCTAATGTTAATAAGGCAATAAGTGTCAATGAACTAGCATATTAATCTTGTTACTTCACTACTTTAGAGGCATTAAACATAAAGAGGATTTCAACAGTAAATGTAGCAGGCAAAATTTTACCACATCTTATAATAATGGTGCTATACTTATACTTTCACACTGCAGACATTATCATTTATAAACAGCACCCTATTTCTTTCTATGAATAGGATGTAGCTGCCTCCTCGAATTTAAAATACATCCTGACATCTCATTAAAATAATAGGAAGCACTCTAGAGCAGGGCTTCTTAAACTTTTCCCACTCGCGACCCCTTTCCGCCCGAGAAATGTTTACACGACCTTGGGTATATAGGTATATAAAATAGGTGTACAAATCAAACATTTACTGATAATAAATCATAAAGAAATTTAGAAACCTTTTACCGTTGCCAAATTTTTCACAACCCCCACATTCAGCTATGTGACCCCATATGGGGTTGCGACTCACAGTTTAAGAAGCTATGCTCTAGAGAAATGGAGAAACTTGCAGGCAAAAAGTGAGGTGAGATGACAGAGTGGTCCTGCAGAAGCCACAACATTTCCACCTTAACCTGTGAACCCAAGAACAATGGACCCAGTGATCCATCAGCAGAAGGCACAAATATGGCTCTTCCCCTTGTCCCCCTTCCTGCAGTAGTTCATCCTGACCCCAGAGAAGTTGATTCCCAATGTTGTGGGAATCCCCACATGGAATAACAGGCATGAGAAAGGAGGAATGCACTGGGAATGGGGTGGGGTGGGGGCGAAATCATGCCATCCCCTCATCCTGTCAGTGGGTGGAGAAAGATCTACCGTCCCTGCACTCATGGATCCTTGGATCCAACTCAGTAAAATCTATAGCAAAGCTCCCACAAGGTCTTAACTCACTGTAAACAAACCAGCCAAATGCTTCCCTTTTTGTAAAAAAATAAAAATAAGGGAGGCCAAACCAAACACAAAAGGATATGACCCTATACCTTAGACTCTGAGAAAGTCCAAATGACTGAGGCCCAGTACCACCTCTTACTAACTGCTGGTTTGACTGAGGAAAAAGAGACTCACTCAAAATGCACTCCTACATATCTGATATTTATTTCTTTTGCTCCCTGTATTCAACTTGTGCTCCACTCATGATAATGTATCTGCACTAACACCTAGCTAAGCTTCTGGTTTGTGTTCTGGTAAGCTCTTGCATTGATTACTGCAGCCTTCTCTCCTTATCACATCTACATCCCCTCACAAAAATTTGCATTGCCAAAATATTACCTTGTCTCTCCCATTGTCCACATCTTCCTCACTAACACCCCTCCCCAAGCCCTTATACTGGATCCCCCATGCCTTCTTCATTCAGCACCAATTCTCTGCCTTTAGCCTCAAATTTTCCCATGTCTGAATGCACCCTGTTCATTCATCTTTTTCTTCATTATATCTCTGCCCATGTATTTTGCAGCTCTACTACCCTGCAGTCTCCCTGCCCTCTTAAATAACTCCTTGCATTCTCCCATGTTACAGCATACCCTATGACAGATATACTGTTTCCAGTTCTTAAACTTTAAGGTCTTGGGCATAATTTGTTCAGGTGTGCTTTCTTGCTCACACTGTATACTTAATGTCACAGGAGCAACTGACTGCTCTGGTTTGGACTGGATGGCCTTCAGGTCCTTCTGGTATTGTCACTTTAAGATTCTCAGTTTTAGGATTCTCTATTTTAGATTATCATTGAAGAAAATTTCCAAGGAATGGACTCAACTGATGGGGTGGCTCCCCACCACCGACATTAGATAATGTTACCCAGTTGAGTTTCATTTGACTCTTTACCAAGTGCATCAACTAAAGTTAATCTCCAGAATTACTAACTATTACTATCATTTTCCCCCACTCTCAGTCTTTTAAAGGGCCAGTTTGTTCTTGTCTGTTGCTAGGAGGGCATTTGATTAAGCACTGGTTTTTATATTTACGTTTTGAGGCACCTGTTGCCAAACCGTCTTCTTCCCAGAAGGCAAAGGTACAACCTGATACCACTTCCACCTTCCCATTTAATCCATAGGGCCTTCTGCACATGATGCAGAAGAAAGGCTTTAGGATTATGGCCTGAAACATTGTTTTTTCTCCCTCTTCCTGTTTTTTTTTAAAAATTCCAGCCTAATGAAGAGTTTTGGAGAACATAAAAGCTTGCATAGTTTTGTGTCATTTGGGGAGGTTGTAAAAATAAGTATTACAGGGCTTTTGTTTGTGGATATTTCTATCACAGTTTGCATTTTCCCTCATACTTTCTTGCCAGATTTTTTTTCCTTTCCCAAAACAGCTTTTGCAGCATTGAGCTCTGTTGATTTAAGGATGTTTCTCTGCAATGCTATTATGAACTTCCCCTAGATCCTGCTCCATTCAACATGGATCTAGCAATTATCACCCTGTTCCTTCCCATTACCAGCCGCACTCAATTAGCCCCACTGCTGCACTTTACCATTCCCCATATAGAGGGGAGAGGTGGTGCTATTTAGAATAATGCTCAATAGAATTCTCCATGATGTCTCCCAGCAGTGTTCTCAGAGCCATAGCATACTCCAGCTGTTCTTTTGCCTGTTTCAATGTCTAGATGACAAACAAATATACCCATTTTCGTCAATTGTTATATCTTCAGCAATGTTTTGAGTATGACAAGCAGGTTGAGGCAAACAGTTGGAGCTGGATCAATCAGTGAAAACAATGTTTTGTTTAAATGATACATGTTGTCTTAAAAAAAGAACAATAAGGAGTGTGTTTCAAAACTGTCAGACACTGATGAGATAAGCTCTCACTTTTTACGAGTGCATTTTCAGGTTTCGTTTCTTCAGTATTGAGGAAGGTTTGGCAACAGTGACTCTTCTCCTTAAGCCATTAGCTGGCAAGATGGCTAAATAGGGAGAATGAAACAATGCAGACTAGTAAGTTAGAGGTTTAGGTGAAGAAATAGAACTGAGGATAGTTGAGAGATGAGCCGCAGATGCTGAAATGCAGGACCCTATCCAGGCCTTCCAGGGTGACAAATTAGACTTCAATTCAGCCAAAAGAGAAAGACACCTCCTCCCTAGTCCACTATGGTAGCTCCAATGCATGCCTAGAAGCTATTAGTTGGTTGATGCTACTACTTCTCTTGCCAATGGCAGGTAGTTAATGTCACAATGGCAAACTTGTTCATCCACAGGAACAACTCATTCGTTCCTAGAAAAAAGGAAATTTTTAGTATTAATTGTACCATCCATTAATGAAAAGCACACACAGAGATTTGGTCCAGCAAGGCATTCCTATGTGTTGCTCACTGACATCAAATCCCTGGACAGCTGATCTAGCATATTGTTATAAATAGACAGTCCAATTTAATGGATATCTATGAGGTGGAACAATTCCTATTTTTAATATACATCCCATCACACTTGATAGTTTAAATGTGCATCAGAGCCAATAAGACATTTTCAGGAAAATGAAGGGTTCTTCAACTTGGCCTGACCTCATTGTTCATTAATACTGGGGCGTTTGGATCTTCTAGCTAATGACTGCTGAGAAATCTTAAACTACACTTCAAATGCAGCAGTTTTATCTACTCTATATTACTCTTCCTCCACATCTATCACTTCCTCTTCAGAAATCTATTATGACTGTTTCTGTCATTTCAATCATTACAGACCCACACTTCTGACAAAAGGTGAAGCATGCAATGGAAACCCAAGTAGCAATTGCAGAGTAAGAACAAACCAATAAGCATGTTCACCATGTGCTCTAATTCATTATGTTTTCACTGACTGAAAAGGAGGATTGTTTATCTGGTGGGGCAGGGTGCTTCATTCATTACTCTAGTTAAAGATCTCTCTGTTTCCCCTAGCAAAATCCAGTTGATGTGGTTTTTAATGGTTTGTGTTCATACTGCATATGACTCTGAATACACAAACATTAATGAATGTATGTCCATAAGACCTCTTTCTCCATGGCTTTAGCAATACTACTATAGTTAGTACTAATAAAACAATAAAATGACAACTACCATATATACTCGCGTATAAGCTGAGTTTTTCAACCCAAAAAAAGGGCTGAAAAATCCCAACTTGGCTTATACGCCGGTCAATACGGTATTTCGCAGTTTCTTCCCCCCAACGCATGGAACCGCGCTGAGTCTCCTGCCGTGCCAGCGCGCTCCCCCCTCTGCCGGCCAGCTGATGGGCGGGCTGTCCTGCCTCCCCCCCACTCCCCACCCTACCCCACTGCGCCTTCTGCTGGGCGGCGGCGGCGGTGGTGGTTTCTTCCCCCCCCCACACCGCGCTGTCCCACCTTTCCCCGCGGCCCCGTCTGGCTGGCCAGCCCGGGGGCCAGGGAACATCGGCGGCGCCGCTGGAGGTTTCCTGCCCTGCCCTCCCCCCCGGATCGCGCCGCCAGGGAGCCCCTGCCCTGCCCCCGATCCCCCAGCCTCTGCGCTGGCCGCGCCACCGGAGGTTTCCTGCCCTGCCCTCCCCCCTGGATCACCCGGCCTGCACGCTGGATGTGCCGCCAGGGAGCCCCTGCCCTGCCCTCCCCCCTGATCACCCAGCCTCTGTGCTAGCTGCGCCACCGGAGGTTTCCTGCCCTGCCCTCCCCCCCTGGATCACCCGGCCTGCGCGCTGGATGTGCCGCCGGGGAGCCCCTGCCCTGCCCCCGATCCCCCAGCCCCTGTGCTGGCCGCGCCACCGGAGGTTTCCTGCCCTGCCCTCCCCCCCGGATCACCCGGCCTGCGTGCTGGATGTGCCGCTGGGGAGCCCCTGCCCTGCCCTCCCCCCGATCCCCCAGCCTCTGCACTGGCCGTGCCGCCTGAGGTTTCCTGCCCTGCCCTCCCCCCCCATGGATCACCCGGCCTGCGTGCTGGACGCACCGCCAGGGAGCCCCTGCCCTGCCCTCCCCCTAATCCCCCAGCCTCTGCGCTGGCTACACCGCCGGAGGTTTCCTGCCCTGCCCTTCCCCCCATGGATCACCCGGCCTGCGCACTGGACATGCCGCTGGGGAGCCCCTGCCCTGTACCTTCTGCTGGGTGGCAGCAGTTTCTTCCCCCCCCCACCGCGTTGTCCCACCTTTCCCTGTGGCCCCGTCTGGCTGGCCAGCCCGGGGGCCAGGAAACATTGTCGGCGCCTCACCGGCCGGGGCCCACCCAGGCTAGTCCTCCCACTCACCAGCTGACCAGCAGGCCTGTTGGTGCTTGTGGGGGCCTCTGGCACACACCCCTAGCCGGCTGCATTGCCGCCTCTCCCGGTGAGTAGGGGGTTCAAGGGCTCTTCCCCCTCCCCCCATAGGATGGTGCTGGGGTCGGGGTGGGCGGGAGGGCGACCCGGGGCAGGGGCGAGATCCTCCTCCTGTTCTAAAATGGCAGCCGCCATTTTAGAGCGCAGCATTATTGACCCTCGGCTTATACTCGGGTCAATAAAAAAAATCCCTTTTCTTTGGTCCAATTCGGTGCCTCGGCTTATACTCGGGTCGGCTTATACCCGAGTATATACGGTACTTTGTCCAAGGACATGCAGGAGATTGGCAATGAAATTAGGAACCGTTTGTATGTCAAACCAGTTGTTCATGGAAAGGGCCAGACTAATCGTAGAGGTGCTTGAGGTGTTCATCTAGGGGCATGAGTTTTAAGGAGGTTTTAAGGAGCATGGGGCTTTAAGGAGTGCCAATAATCATTGTGCCAGCTCTGTTCATAGAATTTATTCTAGTACAAACTATTTGTAGCAGAAGCAGCCTACACTTAATTCAATGTCCGGCCCCAATCTGCATTCCCACATGCCATTTGGGGGGGGGGGGGCATGCATCAATCTTACTGCAATTTCCATTCATGCTAATTGTAGACATTTGGGAAATTCCTTCTCCATTCTTTGAATTCTCCTGCTCTCAAAAAAAGTAGGATAAATACAGGCTGGGTTTGTGGGCAGCCGTAGCCTGGATCTATATATGTTTTTCCCTACTCGGGGGGAAAAACACACAGATGACTGTAACCCACTAGGTAACATTTCAGCTCAGACCCCAAGTTTCCTGATTCAGGTCCTGGAATCCCTGACAGTGTAGTCCCTATATAGTCATTCCCTTCTTGGAAGGATTGGTTACATGAACACTAAGGATGGCTCTTCTTAGGCCAGAGACTGCTGTTATTGATTTAAATGTATTCTTTAATTTAATTGGTTCGTTTGAATCTTTATTTATTAAGAAAGTTACTTCAAAACCATTCATTACAACTAGGCAAAACTCTTGGTTTAATTGAAAGCACAGAGCAATTAAAAGAGCAATTTCTTGGAAACATAGAGTTCAAAAGCAATAATACTATCTGTGTTCTCAAGGAGTTGCTAGTTCTCAAGAAGAATTATAAGAGCTTGATTAACTGGAGGAAAGGGGAGATTTATATAAGAACTGGCGACGTCTGACTACAGCTATTAATAACAATGACAACTCAGCCTTTTGGTCTATTGCCAATTCAGCCAATAATGGTCATGTGAAAGTCCCTGCCTGTATTCCATTTTCCATTTTGGTTACTTATTGCAAGAACCTTTTTTCTTATCCCCCAGACAATAAAGGGTTCGGAACCATAGTAACTTCTACCATTTTGCATGCATGGCCGGATGTGTCCCCTGCTGAAATTAAGTCCCTCATTGGTCATCTACGTCAAGGGAAAGTCCCAGGATCTGACTTAATCCCAAATAACTGTTTGGAGTGAACCCTCATTGGTGGTCTGATATTCTTGTTCCTGTTTTCATACAGTCCAATGCTTCGGGAGCCATTTCAAAATCATGGAGACATACCATAATAGTTCGAATCTTTAAATAGAGTCAGCATTCTGGCTCATGTTGTTATCGCTCAATTAGCCTATTATCTTCCTTGAGCTAACTCTATTCTTCATACTTGCTGAGGAAATTACTTGATTGGATTGAGTGAAATGATGTCCTTGGCTGGGAGCAGATGGGTTTTAGAAGAGAATGGTCTGTTATGGACCATTGTTTGGTACTTTCACATTTAGCTGAGAAATATTCTTCCCCTCCCAATGGTGATCTGTATGTTGGTTTCATGAACCTTAAAGGACCCTTTGATGCTATTCCTAGGGAAAGACTCTGGAGGAAATTATCAAATTCCACCATGGATAGAATATTGTTATGGCTCATACAGTAATTTTATATGGATGTTAAGGCTCAAGTCTGCTGTGGCAACCAAGGAGAGTTGACTGAGCCTTTTGATTTGGTCAGGGAGATTCAACAAGCCTTCTGGCTCCTTTATAGTTTAATTTATATTTGAATGATTTAGCAGTTAATTTGAAAGAGGTTTGTTATCCACCAAAGTTAGCAAACCATAATATTCCAATCCTGCTTTATGCTGACGACGCAGTTCTTTTGTCCCATATAAGAGCTAGATTGCAAAGATCATTACAATTTGTTTTCTGAATATTGTTTTAGGGAAGGTCTTCCAATAAATCACCAGACATCAAAGATTATGATCTTCTCTATGAAGAGAGAACTGCCCTCTTGTCATTGGGTACTAGATGGCATTGATGCTGATCAGGTTAAGGAGTTTGCTTATCTTGGTAGTCTCTTTTCTTATAATCTGAGCTGGAACTCCCATCAAAAGGCTGTGTCTAATAAAATCTACCCTGCTGTTGGGGCAATTGTAAATTATTTTTATACCAGAGGTAGAAAATATACCCTGGAACTATTCAAGTTTTTAATCTAAAAATTATTCCAATTATTCTTTTTGGTGCTGCCATTTGGATAAATGCTGTTAATCAGTCTATTGATCATCCTCTGCTCCAGTTTTTACTCAAAGTCTCTCGAAGCTAGGGCATGGTTGTTTGCCTTCAAGCTACAATTTAGGCTGGGTTTTTTTTAGCACTAAGAGATACCTAATTTTCGTGAAACATGGCTTGTATAAATTCTCATGGCAAAAAGGTTTTGGCGAGAAATTTTCATTGATGGGCATATTGTGGGATATGATTAGAGATCTTGGGAAATCAGAGGCGTCGATACGTGCTCGTCGTGTTTGCTCTTCTCAGTTCTTTGGAATTCCTCCTGCACCTCGCCTGCCTGATTACACCTATTTCTTGACAATTCCTCATTTTAAGAGCTTTTTTTCTTGCTAGATTAAGTGCTAACCTTTCTATGGTTATGCAAGGTAAATACACAAACTTACCACATTCGGAAAGGACCTGCCCGTGTTCTTCTGGTTCTATTGACTCTCTAGCACACGTGCTCCTAGCATGTAGTTTATATGAGGAACTAAGAGCAAATTATATTATTCTTGTCGAAGGCTTTCACGGTCAGAGTTCATTGGTTCTTGTAGGTTATCCGGGCTGTGTAACCGTGGTCTTGGAATTTTCTTTCCTGACGTTTCGCCAGCAACTGTGGCAGGCATCTTCAGAGGATTAACACTGAAGGACAGTGTCTCTCAGTGTCAAGTGTGTAGGAAGAGTAATATATAGTCAGAAAGGGGTTGGGTTTGAGCTGAGTACTGTCCTGCAAAAGTAATCATTGTCCTGTAAGTATCAAGATAATTAGCTAATGAGGGTATGGTATGTTAATATGGAACCATTGTATCCTGAAGTGATCTATTAATGTGTGTAATCCAAGGCTAATCTGCATGGCTATTGTTGACTGTTGCCTTTGTTAGTCTGGAGGTTTTCAGAACAGGAAGCCAAGCCTTATTCATTCTTAAACTCTCCTCTTTTCTGTTAAAGTTGTGCTGAACTAGTATCTCTGTGTCGGAGATAATACCTTATTTATTAAGTGACAGTGATCCTAAGGTTACACTGGAAGTGGCAAAATTTATCTCAGTCCTTATATCCCTTAAACGATTGATTTAGAACTATGCTGCTCAAAATTTATGAATCAACGAGCTTCTAAGGGAGAAAGGAAAGGTTATGTGAACAGATTCATTACAAGGTCATTTATGGAGCCCACATAAACACCATAAAGAATTTATTAATTTGGTTATTTAATTGCACAGCTGCTCAAAAATCTCATTAAACAAGAAAAGCAGCCAAACTAGACTTAGCCTTGAAACAAAAGCTTTCTGCCTCAGAAAAAATATGGCTCAAGGAATTCAGTTGGTGATTCTGAAAAATTACTCTAGTCCATGAACCTCTACATCTCTCTCTATATATATAAAGGGAATAAGGGGGGAAATTCAAATGAGTTCTTTTAAACATATAAACAGTTTCTCTGACATTTTAATAGTATTTTATGAAGACAACTGCATTTGTTCAAGTATAATTTCCATTCTCCTTAATATGTGTTCCTTTCAAATGTAAGTGTTAGGATGATTATAATTCACGCTTTGGTATGATTTCTTTAATAAGCACTTTTTAATGCAATCAGCCCTCATTAGGAGGCCTTCTGGTAGAACTCTCCCTGCAAGGCTCTCTATTAAAGCTAGGGTTGACTACTTGATGGCTCACAGCCAAAACCATTATGCTAGTCTTGATTGAAGTAGTTTACATAAGCCTGCTCACCAGTTCCCCCTCCCTTTCTACATCACTCATTGCAGTATAAGCCAAGGTGATGTTAATGGATTGCTACTGAGTGGGCCCTGCTTTTCGCGGCTCTTCAGTCAGTGTTAATCATGAAGTGCAGTTAATACATTTTTAATACAACTGTATACACAGCTACATTACACACCTGCTAGATGCATGCTCATCATCCACCCTCTGGAGAGCTGTGTTCATTTTCAAAATGTCAAGATGTGCTTGGTAGCAAGCATGGAGTGGGGCTATGCTCCAGACTGAATGGATGGAATGCACTTTAGAATAAAAGTGTTTAAATATCACTCTGGCTATGTTTTAAGGGAAAGCCAAACCAGCAGAAAATCCTGAAGGCTTTACTATGGCACACTGGATAAATGCAGTACTTATCTTAAGAGTTTTACACAGTTACAACTGCCTGACACTGTGGAGGTTAATTAATGTTTTTTAGAGTGAAAACCAAGAGTCTCAATGTAGTCTGAAGGTTAATTTGTTCATTTTGGCCTCATTTCCTAAGTGAAACCCTCATTCCCCATCCCCTCTGGCTAGCAATGCAAAAGACGAATTTGTAATTGGTGTCCATCTCCTTTGAGACATTTTTCTTTTGTCTCGGTTATTCATCAATTCAATCAATAATTAACTCAAAGACTAACAGAATGGCAGCACAAAATTTTACAAAGGGACTGTCTGGAAGAATGGCAAGCAATTAAGAAATCCTTAATTAATCCAATGAGCTTGTTTTTAAGATTCTTCTTCTCATTTGTCTGAAATAATACAATGATAATATATACAAGGAAACAGCTAGAAGCAATCCGAATCCTTTATTTGCTTGGTAATTCATAAGCAATAGATAGGATTCAATGATGAGGGTTAATATGCTCCTTAGCCTCACGGATGAAACAGGACATTACGTGGCTTTTAAAATATATTCTAGAACTTTGAATTTTCGTAAGCATTCTGAAGCATTCTTAAGAACATTTCAAATTAGTAAATTTTCCCCAAGCACCATAGCAGCTGCTATTATATTGGCGTTGTATCTGTGAGGCTCTGCCTGCTTCACCTCGGTCTGCCATCTTGCACACACTTTGGAGGAAGGTTCTTACAGGACTCAGAAGGTTCCTACAGGACTCAGAATGGGAGGGGAGAGGGTTGTGCCACCTGCTTCCTCTTCCTCCCATTTGGATTCAACCCCTCCACAGCCTGAGGTAGCCAACTGCCACTTCCTCCCTGGCCTGCCCTGGAACCTCCTTTTAGCCTCCCCTCAGTCTCCTCCCACCCCTCTCCCACCTATCCCCAGCCCTTCCTTTCCCCACAGAGAGACAGCCTCTTAGCAGTCCCACACACCACTCACCAGGGCTGCCATCCCATTGGTTCTCTTGCCCCTGTTCCATCCCCATCTTCTGCCCTGCCTTGAGTCTCCCTCACCTGACTTACACCCATCTGGGCTGTGTGCTGGAACCTGGTCGGGTGGGGAGGGTGACTACCAGCTGCCACCTGGGAGTCACATTTGCCCCCAGACTGATTTAGTTGTTTCTTGGAGTTATGCATGAGTTTTCCATTCCTCAGAGTTGACCTCATGCCCACCCCGCACACTCTCCGGGTCTTCCTGATGCTCTTTTAATGCAATTCTTAGTTCTTTTCTGAGGTCAACCCGGGTCAAATCGTCACCATTACTGTGCATAAGCCAAAGCATGGGTCTCTCTACCCACGCCCCCTCACATCCCCACTCTCATGTATCCTTCTCCCACTCCTCCTCCTCCTACCAGCCTTCAGCCATCCCCTCCACGAAGCCCCAGGAAGTCATTGATACCGGAGAGGTAAGCAGCCATGTGGATACTTATTTCTCCAGGCACCCTCCGGAGGAGGCTAAGATCCGACGCTCCCTCTCCCCCCACCCCTGCATTGGCTGCTTCTCTCTTCATTTGAAATCATAGTTAATTGAATTAACAATAAATCATCATATCAAAAGGGGGAAAACTGGCAGAAGGCACCCGGAGAAGTAAGCAGCGAGGTACTAGCTAGAGATCTCCTGCTATTACAATTGAGCTCCAGATGATAGGATCTGTTCACCTGGAGAAAATGGCTGCTTTGGCAATTGGACTCTATGGCATTGAACTCCCTCCCCCTCCCCAAACCCCGCCCTCCTCAGGCCCCACCCCAAAATCTCCAGGCATTTCCCAACCCAGAGATGGCAAACCTAGTCATGAGCTCGAACAGAGCTGCCATTTTTTAAACAGAACAAGGGTGCTATGCCTCCTGAAAAAAGCATCAGGGCAGTGAAGTGAGGTCACTCAGCGGTAGACAGTATTCCTCCATGGCTCTGATCCTTGGCTTGTTTTCTTCTGGTGCTCAGCTTGTGTTTCCTGTCCCCAGTTCTTTCAGTCTGCAACTCATGGTCCTGGCATTGACACCGGTGAGGGCATAATGCTGGCTTTCCCTCTTGCTGTCAAATGATCCTGATATCATGTGACTTGCTGCCACGTGCTTGCAGCTCAGTGGGTGCCATGTTTAATGAGTTCCAGACTGGAAAAGCTGAAGACCACTGTACTAGAGCACATTAAGGGGTGGGGCATAAATATCTAAATAGGACATCATAGGGAATCCTAGGCATGATAGTGACTGACATACCTAATAGACTTCCATATGATGCTACATTTCTTAAAGAAGATGAAAATGACTTTTATTGTGTGAAGTTCCTCCCCAAATGAAAAAAAAATCCACACACAGCAAAGAATGACATCTGTAACATGTTCATGCTCCTCAAAGTAGAAGTGCTTTAAATTTTAAACAATTTTATCAGGCACATTGAAATCAGGCAAAGTTTACTTTCAGTATAAATAGACAGTGCAAAACCTGCCAAACTGGTCTCAAAGGAAGATCCATTTAATTTAAAAACAGGACAACTGTTAACTGAATTAGCAATGTAGGTATGACAAGGTTGCATTTTTTTTAAAGTTGCACAGAACTCCTCTTCAGCCAAGAAATGAGGTGATAAATATTTTGTGTAATTGTAACAACAGTTCCTAAGAATGTGCATAGGACCATGGTATGGCAAATGGTCAAACATTTATTCAACATTAAACATTAACATTTACTAGTAATATCCTAGACCTGACCTGGATGGCCCAGGCTAGCCTGATCTCATCAGATCTCAGAAGCTAAGCAGGGTCAGCCCTGGTTAGTATTTGGATGGGAGACCACCAAGGAAGTCCAGGGTTGCTGTGCAGAGGAAGGCACTGGCAAACCACCTCTGTTAATCTCTTGCCATGAAAACCCCAAAAAGGGGTCGCCATAAGTCGGCTGCGACTTGACGACACTTTACACACACACAGTAATATCCTACAGGGAAACAATTAAACCTCATGGTATCCTCATCAGAGGTTTTCAGATTTGAGGCTGTATTATTATTCGTTCCTGACATATTAGATGCAATAAACAATATGATACTGGCATGCTTTTCTTACAGTGTGTGTGTGCAAACTTCTGTTTTTGTGTGTGTATGGTTAACCAATATTCCAGTTTAGATGTCTGCAAACAAAAGTGGCTTCAAAACACCATCTTATCTGCTGAGCTTCTCACCCATTAGTGCTGGGCAATTCTTCATTATTTCAGGCCAAGCATCGTAAGAAAATTATAACAAGAAGAGTGCAAACCAGATGATTTCAGTGGAGAAAAAAAGGTTTGCTTTCTGAGGCAGTCAGGACAGCCACTGAACTGTTGAAATCTTGTGCCTCTTCTGTATGATCAACCAGTAACCATATCAACAAAAAGTCAATGTGTTGTACTCCCCTTGCATAGCTCTAACTGCATGAAGGTGAGAGGAATAATAAATCCCAATGCCTGTGGCCAAAATACTTATTTGTAGCCTGCAGTGTCTTGGACATTTTTCTACTGTCATATATGCAGTTACAATGTGTTAAGAGCCTGCATGCATCCAAGACCCTATTCACAACAAAATTTAATATATTAAATGTTAGAATATTAAAAGACACGAAAAGCTCTAATTTTAATCCATTGGGGACTGTAAAAGTAGGGCTGCCAGACCCAGCCTGGCAACCACTGGGAGACGGGGGGGAGGGAGGAACATGTGGGGGCAGCTGTTATCAATGATGTGACATCACAACAGTCTGAGAGAACATTGTTTTAGGATTTTGCCATAGAGTCTCCAGCGATTTCTAGACAAGCATGACATCACTTCTGGGTTTTCTTAGAAGTGATGTTACCCTGTCACTGATAACACTTTTATTACAAAAAAGGTTATTACAGTCACATTTAATCAAACATTTAATCAAACAAGGTGTAAATAAAAAGATACATGAAATTGTTATACGGTACCTAGTGAAAATCTTAATATATCATAAGTCACATATTACTGTCTAATATAAGTTTCAGTTTCACATTGTTTGTTCCATAGGGTCTAGGACTTCTTGTGATACTATATCAACCTTATTCCTATCTTCTTTTTTAAGAGTTGAAAGTTTGATGTCCATATAGAAAGCTCTGATCTTACCTAGAAAGATTCTCCTCATTGGTATTCACCTTCCACACTTTACCTAATGTGTGGCTACTATAATGTGCAGCAACTATAATATATGATGTTATCTTCTGAAATTGCCCTCAGAGCTACATAATTTAACAGTAATAATGTGGGTGTATTTTTCACATTAAGTGCAATTTTTGATAGCATTGAAACGACAATTTTCCAATATTTAACAGCTCTAGTACACTTCCACCACACATGTATAAAGTCAGCATGGGCTTCACTGCAATACCAATAGCAATTGCTGCTATCACTATATATTCTTGCCAATATAGCTGGAGAGAGGTGCCAGTGGTGCAACATCTTGATAGCATGCTCTCTTAAACTAAGACTAATTGAAGAAGATAGCCCTCTGGACATCAGGAAACTCCATATCAATCTCATATCAATCTCATATCCAAGTGCACATTGTAATTTTCTCACATATTCCAACCTTGGTTCCCCCAAAGAAGTACACAGCATGTTATACCAAACAGACAAGGAGCTTTTTTGCCAGTAGACACAATGATAGCTTTGAAGCCAACAGCATTTTTAAAGTCATTTTTTTCGCCCACTAGTTGCTGAAGTGCCAGCAGGCAATGCCTACTGGGTACATATGGCAACCCTATGTAAAAGCCATATCAGAGAAGATCTATGAATAGTTCTAGTGAATGTCTAAAATCTGCCTTTTAACATGAAGTGTGACCACAGTTATGTTCCAGAAACCTTGTGGAAACATCAGCATCATCCTGGACCTGCATGCTTTGCTGGATAACAATGCAGCTAGCTGTCAACAGCTTGTTTCGCTGGGCTCAATTCCCGTGAGTTCTGTATTTCTTTTCCTTTTACACTTTCCTTAATAGGTCTTTTTCTGATGATACCATCAACATACTGATTCTCACCTCATTTTGCTCAGGAATGATAAAACAAATTTAACTTCTTTCTAGCACCTAACAGCTGTGCAAACAATTTCTAACCACACTCCTAAATTATGCTTCCTAAAGGCTCTTGAAAACTACAGTGAGTACTAATCCTGAAAGCACCTGCATAACCAAATGTTTTGATTATAAAATTCTGTTTGGTACAATGCTAACAGTGTATGACTCAACAACATCATTCATGCTATATGACTGACCATGAATCCACAGCCCACAAATCAGACTTTCATCTTTATTTCTCATAATCAGAAAACAGGTAGCTGGGTCAAGGATCCCAAGACCCAAGATCAAATCCTACTTGTCAAACAATAACAATCCTTTTTAAACACATGCAGGTTAAGTCACCACTTTCAGGAAGGCAGAGATGTTCTGAAAAAAGAATCCTGTTCTCCAGATTTTATAGTGTGTATGTGTGTAAAGCGCTGTCAAGTCACAGCCAACTTATGGTGACTCCAGTACGGGGCTTTCAAGGCAAGTGAGAGGTGGAGGTGGTTTGCCATTGCCTTACTCTGCAGAGTCTTCCTTGGTGCTCTCCCTTCCAAGTACTGATCCTGTTTAGCTTCTGAGAACTGATGTGGCTATAGCATGCCACATTCCCTCCCTCAGATTTTATTACATTCAGTTATTTCCTGTCCACAGCTCTTGCTCTAACAAGCAGGTTATGTAGCTTGTTTTTTCTGAGCCTACAAAATATTACATACCTACTGAAAACTGTTGCAGAAAACTATCTAAACAGCCTCAGGCCAAATTTAATGTATCAGAATCCTCTTTTTCCTCTCCTCCACCTTCCAGCATCATTACTCCTGAACCTCTGGGTTCATTGCCTACATAAAACAATGTCTTTCAGTTTAAAGAGTGTATTCTAGACTCATAAGGCTTTGCTTTAGTATTTGAAATAATCAAAGAGTCTGGCATACCTAACCAAACCAATTACCATCATTTGCTTCTGGCACAGTGTAGACCTTTTTCATGTGTAATGAACTGTGACTTTAACACTAGCTGGAGTATTACAACATTATGAGTAATTTAATTAATAATAACCTTTGCAAAACAAGACAAGTGCTCTGTTGGAAGTCCATCTTGTCCTTTTACACAATAGTCAAGCTTCGTTAATCCAAGCCAGAAAGCTGTATGTTCTGATTTTTCAATGTACAACCATCACACACACACACACACACACACACACACACACACACACCTATGACAGATGGAAATGGAATCAGACTTGTGTACTGAAATACTAGGATGAGGCTGGTCAAGGAACATTCCAAATGGTTGCTTTTAACCATTCAAAACTCTAGTGGTTCAGTGCTGTCAGTGATATCAGCATGGCCATAAATTCTGGCTTTACTTTTGAAATTAATAAACTACTATCCTTCTTGATGCTATCAGTCACTTGAAGACACTTCAGTCGTGACAGCAAATAATGAGAGATTTATTAAATTGTTAACCTTAAAAGGTCCTGTACAGAACAGGATGTAGAAAAGTAGGGCATGCTTATTTTTAGGCCTCAAAAACACTCAAGCCATTGAATTCTCTATTATTATAGCCAAAACAAAGATGTGGCTTACAGAGACTTTAGACTGCAGTATGCACACCTGTACTTTGCTGCCAAGGAAGTTTTATAAACTTTATAATTGCATGGTAAAGGGGAACAATCTCAAGGCAACTGATGAGCGGAAAAGAGTTTGGGACCCAGAAGCAATTGACATGCTCTGGTTGAATATGATATGGTACCATTGGTGATGAACTATGAACAAAGCTTGCAATACAATCCCACTAAAACGACTGCGTGTTTGGCCATTGTTGTGCCTTGTTTCAGCTTGCTTTTCATCAGCAAGCTATAGAGCCTCTGTCTTTTAAAGAAAAGAGAGAAAGCCTCTATTTTCTTCTGCAGACTCAAACACTGACCAGGAATCTTATTGACTCTCCCTGGCCTGTCTGGAACTTCATCCTTCCATCTCTGTGCACCTGACTTCTAGTGTCTTAGGAAGGACCCCTGGCAAATAGAGAAAAAGCAACTCTGATATACACAAAATTCATTTTTCAGAAATAGAAAACAAATTAGAATGTTTTCAATTTGAATGGTTACTATGTTGTATAAGGACTGAATTTCTCATTGTTTTGATTCTACAAACAAAACTCCATATTTTTGAACATGAGCAATTAATTAAATTCAGTTAAGATTGGTGCTTTATATCCTAAAAGATTAAAGATGCACTTAATGACTGAAGGACAAGATCTTAAATTATAATGAAGTCTGTATCTGTTATACTGAATTTGGTGAATGTTGGCAATCTCATAGGAATGCCTCCAATTAAAGATAAATGTGTAAATGTCCAAAAAGAGACACATCTCCCCAAATTTGAAGACAGACCAGTAAATGGTGACAGTCATATTTAGTGACTTTCAACTTTGCACTGGCATGTCTTTGAGCTTCTGGACAGTCACAAAAGTTGTTTGTCACTGTCAGCATTCACGTGAATACTGACATTCACCAGATTTCAGACTTTCATTGTCATGTATCTACTACTTCAGTCAGGTCTCTGGGTGGATTTATCATGCAGTCTTTTAATCATAAATAAAGCGAAAAGAACTAAGTTGTGGAAAGAAATGTGCATTTTCAAGAGAACCAGTGTGGTGTTGGGGTTAGGGCGTCAGACTACGACCTGGGAAACCCAGGTTCAAATCCCCACTCGTGCCATGTAAGCTTGCTGGGTAACCTTGGGCCAGTCACACACTCTCAGTCCGGACCTTGGCTAATATTTGGATTGCAGACCTCCAAAGAATGCCAGGGTCAGGATGTGGAGGCAGGCAATGGCAAACCACTTCCAAACGTCTCTTGCCTTGAAAACCCTACAGGGTTGCTGTAAGTCAGCTGTGACGTGATGGCCAAAAAATTTTTTTAAAAGCAAAATACATTCTGGAAACTTAAGAAGACAGCTTTGTCAAACTGAAATTCCATGCATTGCCTTAACCTAATTCCACACAAAACTACTGGGAGGCAAAAACAAAGCCTCCTGTAGATATTAGGTACCTACAGAATTCTTAAGCCCTCTTGTATAACCAAAGGGGTGTACTTTGTCATGCTGTATATATTGGTGCATACTGTGCCATGAACAGATTCTTGTGCATGGATCTGAGATTTTTCATGAAAACATATAACTAGTGCTTTCAGATTTGGCAGCACTGATCTGTTGAGGAAAGACAGTGGAACAGTCTGGGTTCAGTCTCTCCTGATCAGATCACTGGCCTCAGCAGGTGAAAAGCAATAGCAGCCTGTTCCATCAAACTTCCCATTGTGCCGGGCACTCAATATGGGGATTTTACTTCAAGAATGCACCTTTTAAGCCTTAATCTATTTGGAGATCTGCCCTTGGAATATGCATATTATTCTTTCTAGAGTAAGATGAAATATGACGAACGAGCACATTTTTATCAGCTGTTTGTCACAGAATTTTTAAGTGGCTATTGAAAGTATGTGTTATTTATTTATTTACTTGCAGAGGAAGACTGAAGTGACAGACTGGTACCAGATCAATGTTTTTCAAACAAGTTACAAGATTTGGGGCTTCCAGCATGCACATATGAATGCTTCTTATTTTGTTTTATTTTTTTAAGGCTTCAGATTCATCAGGGTTCTGAAGTACATGAATATCACTAGGGAGATGTTGTCTCTCTTTTTTAATTTACCAAGAAGACCCTGAATTCTTAATTATGAAATGTGTAGAACAGTTTCAGAAATAACATGAGTCTTTAATGCCCCTGTCTATTAATTAAGAATATTCATTATTTGTATTATGATGGTGAATTATTACTCTAATGGGGATGGACAAAGGAAAATTGAAATATTCCCTACTAAGAAACTAATTGCATTAAAATAATGTGCATTCTTAAAAGGGTTTATTCATGTGATTGTAATCAAATTGTATGACAATACACACTTCAGCACAAATATTTATGCCAGTCACAGTACTCCATATTGACAGTCTTCCAACACACTAAAGTTGCAATTCTGTGCAGACTGCCAGGAGACTTAGACCCATTTAAAGTGATAAGACCTACTTCCAAGTAATCAAAAGATCATGCTTTAAGTACTTTCTTTTAGGAAATCGGCATAATCAGAGTTATCTACTCCACATGCCTGAAAGAAAGCAAAAAACTTTTTTTCTTTCCAAAGCTACATTTTCTGGAGCACAGGGCCTTGTGCTGCTGGTATTCAATCCTAACTAGCAAACATAACTGAAATGGGAGTAATTTACCTAAAATATTATTGAAGTTCTGAGGTGATACTAGCCATAGCAGCTTGGATAGGGGCTGTGGCTCAGTGACAGAAAGCCTGCTTTGCATGCAGAAGGTCCCAGGTTCAATCCCCAGCATGTCCAGTTGAAATAGGGTTGCCAGGTCCCTCTTTGCCACCGGTGAGAGGTTTTTGGGGTGGAGCCTGAGGAGGGCAGGGATTGGGGAGGGGAGGGACTTTAATACCATAGAGTCCAATTGCCAAACAGCCATTTTCTCCATGTGAACTGATCTCTGTCGGCTGGAGATCAGTTGTAATAGCAGGAGATCTCTAGCAAGTACCTGGAGGTTGGCAACCCTAAGCTGAAAGGATCAAGTAGTAAGCGATGTGAAAGATCTACAGGGTGCAGCCCCACTGATGCTCAAGGGGTTGTTCCCGGGGCAAAAGGGCTGTGGAAAGTGCCTAAAGGCAGCTTCACCCTTGGAAATGCGGGGGGGGGGGGCCACGCAGGTATGGGCTTTCCCTTCCAGCATGTCTGCCCCTGCGCCAGCATAGGTGCCACCTTATTCCATGATAATGAGGAATCCCCCCTTTTAGGAATGGGCTCAAAGACATACTACAATTGCTCTGGAATTGTATTAGAAAGTGGGTCATAGTCATGTAATGTACACAAGACATCCTTTTGCAACTTAATTAATTTATTGCTGCATGAGCATTTTGTAGGCATGAACTTCCTAAATTACTTTAATGTAATGTGTTAACTTTGGGTTGTTTAACCTCTTTCTTGTTGATTTGAAATGTTTTCAAGATACTAAGATTTGAACAAAACATTGTTTTCATTATTTCACAGGAAATCAATTTCCCAGGGACTCTATGTAACTCAGAAAAACACAGAAGACTTTTACAGATCATACTAGCTAACACAGTATCATATTTGACTAATGAGACACTGGCTATAAAACTCATGAAATCAGATCTGGGGGTACGATGGGAATCTCCCCCCCCCTCTTTTCAGCATCATAGTGTTACCATGAATCTCAAGACTTAATGCTCATAATTCTAAAAAGACATTGGTTTGTGATGGCTGAACTTCCATGGTTGCCTATTTCTTCTGTCTATAAACTGCTGAAAAAGTTAATTTTTTATGAATCAAAAGATAAAACTGTGTGAAATGGTCCTGCTTTATACAGACTTTATGACTTTGGAGTAAAACACAAATGCAGGAACCTATGAATGTTGTGCAGCTGCCCATTTTCCATTTTTTTCTCTGTGTCTCAACTGAAGTTGCTCTGAATGTTCTATACTTCCCTGGTGGGGGGAAATGCTGTCAAGTCACAGCTGACTTATGGCAACCCTGTACAGATAGTGAAGAGTTCAGAACTAAGATGTGGAACCCAACAGAAGAAGGAAGACAGATGTAAAATTTTAAGTGGTAGGAAAGAGTGCTTTGAACTTACATTTGCTGCATCCTCTGCTGCCTATTTGCAGGGATGCAAATGTACATTCAAGCTATGTTTCTTTTGTCCTGGAGCAAAGAGTTCTGGGAAATAGAAAGAATTAGAACTTTTAGGCACTGTTGCAGAGATTTTGTTCAACTAGCATCTGCTAGTTCTCAGTGGAGTTTTAAATACTTTCCAAATATGGCCCAGTATTAATGCATTAGATCCTACCTACTTTTCTGCTCCATTCTCAATTCCCTCCTCAGTTCTAGTCCTGTTCTGTGTAGCTTTTGCCCACCTGGCTCTTATGATCCTTTTTATTGCTGTTTAAAAGTGGCCCTATCTATTTCTTTCACCTGGTAGGATCCAAACTAAAGTTTTTGTTCTGGCGATATTTCCAGGACTTACGGAAAATGTCAGTTTTCTTAAAGGTAGATTCTACACGCTGAATGGTCACTAGTTTGAACCACTTCTGACCTGGCCTGTTAGAGGAAATGATGGATGGGGGGCAACATTATGGAAGAGCGCCTATTTACACCTCCTCAGCTGCAGAAACAGGACACGAATCTGGACTCGACGGATGGTTCTTGGGAAACAACATTGCCCTAGGCCTGGAGGCCAGTGGCTGTCTATTATCTGAGACAGCCTTAGCAGCACCCTAACTGGGCTTGCTTAACCCATGCTAACAGAATACAATCCCAAAGCATATTGTGTAGTGCACATCTTCAATCCAAGTCTCTGCCCCTAAAATTTCCTCTAGCTCTCATCAGTACACCAGGGTGTAATGTTTGGACATCCAACAAAACTGCTGCACAATTTAGAAATCAGATGAATTATGACCGTCGTCACAGGGTTTGATGGAGTAGATTCCAATAAGAACTTGGAATACCACTTCCATAAAATATTTTGTTAAGTTACACGTAGCATTAGTTTTAGATAATAATAATAATAATAATGTTTAATATTTATATAGCACTTTCAAATGTTCAAAACTTCACACATATTATTTCTTTTGGCAACTGTATTTGGAAACTCTGTCTCTACACCACGCTGCACTCTTGATGAAATGATGAGCATTAATGACCTCTTGGCAGCTTGCTATTCTCACAGCCAAATTACATAAAAGGAGGAGCAATCAAATGAAGTGAGGCAGAAATAATTCTAAAGCCACAGTGACTCTAAATGTGCAATAATAAGTCAGGTAGAATATTTCTTTGCTTTATCTGCTTTGTTTTTCAGCCAACTCTACAACTGCAATATTTTTTTCTGAAAAATGTTTTATGCTACAAGCCTCGTTGCAAAGTCTTTTATGCTGTCAGCTTAATTATCTGTCACTATTGTTGCAGTACAATAAAACTTTGCATTAACAAGGCAACTTGGCAACCTCTACTGTAGATACAGAATGGATTTAGGAAACCAAGTATTTAATAAACAAGAAGAAGCTGCACTTTAGGATATTGGTAGTCACTAGCAATTGTACAGTCTCCATTTTTATAAATGTACAAATTATGGATTCATTGATTTCTAGTGTAATCTACCTCTTAGACTGTCTCCCATTTATTACATGAAAAAGACAGATTGTACTTTTGTTAGTGAAAAATATTTCCATATAACGTGAACAACATGTTTGGAGGGCCCCTGCCAAACTAGGTGTCCATATGCACCTCTATAGTACCTAGAAGATCATCTCCTGCTCAGAACAAACCAGAATATATGCAATGATGTGGGTTGGAAATATTTCCCCCCCAAAATCCCAATGGCTTAAACACAACATGATCTGATTTAGCATGTTTATTTTGTCAACTATTTATTATTATTTATTAAATACCTGGAGGTGGTTGATCAGTCATCTATTTCAACAGAATTTAACTCTCTTCCATGGAGGTCGCTGGGGCACCCGTTTCACTATCACTCTCTAAAGCAGGGTTCTTCAACCTTTTCTGCCTATGGGCACCTTTGGAATTCTGACAAAGGGTGGTGGGTGCAACCACAAAATGGCTGCCATGGGAGGAAGAGCCAGCCACAAAATGTCAAGAAGTGAGAATAAATCTAATAGTAACACTTCAACTTTTCAGGCAGGAGCTCTGCTTAACAGGATGCCTTTTAAAATGAACGTTTTGTTTAAAAATACACACAGTTCTCTCCCAGTACACCCCACCTCAACCCGAGAGCATTATGCTCAGCAATAAACCCAAGAGCTGTCCGGCTATTCTCAATCCAGGGCCAGGGCTTTTTTGGCCTTGGTCCTGGCCTGGTGGAACTCTCTCTCTCTGTGGGATCTAGTGCGGTTCCGCAGGGCCTCTAAGACTGAAATGTTCTGCCGAGTCTATGGTTTAGGGCGACAATGGTTTCCATCATAGCTGGCCTCCGTTCCACTTCCTTTCATTCCATTTAAGCTTTCTACAAGGGACCCTGACTGCTTTTCCCTGTGAGCCAATAAGTGGGCGCCAACTCAATTTTAATATCAGGAAGTGTTGGTTTTAATTGGAACAGAATTTATTTTTGTCTAATTGTTGCTGTTTACTGTATTGTGTTTTTAATGGGTGATATCTGCTCTGAGCCCAGCTTCGGCTGGGATAGAGAGCAAGATTCAAGTCTAAAAATAAATACATAAATTTAAAAAAATGTACATACGCACAAAATGACAATTTGTATTAAGCTAGCCAAGAAACCCTCATTTGGGAGAATCTGTCCTCATTTTGCAAGCACCTAACACACTTTTTCAAAAGGAAAAAAAATGTTTCTTCTCCTGGCCAACCTTTTACATGAGCCCTTCTCTCATGAGCCCAGACATTTTCAGCCTGCCCTATTTCTTGTAACAATGGCAGCAGGTGTTGAAGGGCTGGTGAGAGCTCCTAGCAAACATGTACAATAAAAAAAGATTCTGGCCAGATTTTGATAGGAACATTAATGATTTTTGAAGAGTGAACGGTTTCATGTAGTGATGCTATTATCAACTTCCACCTGAATTAAAAGACATTTTCTGCCCACATCTGCATATATACACAAGGCCCAACCTAACATCACTTATAATCACTAAATGCCTCCTAAGACCTCACTGGATAAGATTTGGTTCATAAATACTATACCAGTAAACATACTCTCCCACACACCCATACCGATGTTCAAACAATTAGAATCTAATTGGTCTTTCCAAATTGCCTTTAATAAAATATGGAAGTTTTCCTACTCTCGAAAGATAACACAATACAACCAGAAGAGGTCATCAACGCAACCTTAAATCAGATGTGGCTAGGGGTTGCCAGCTCTGGGTTGGGAAATACCTGGAGATTTTTTGGGGTTGGGATTGGGGGAGGTGAGGGATCTCAGCAGGGTATAATGCCATCGACACCACCCTCCAAAGCAGACAGTTTCCCCAGGGGAACTGGTCTTCATCATCTGAAGATCAACTGTAATAGTGGGAGATTGCTACCTGGAGGTTGCAAGCCTAGATGTGGCCTTTCAATGAATTTGAATTTGTGAGTCAATAGAGGGAAAACAAATTAACCAATATTTAAGCCAATCATATTCATAAGAAAAAATGAATGATGCTTTTCAGACACCAGGACCGATTCTAGTATTTCAGTTTTGTGTGCTTCTTAGTGATAAAACTAAACACATTCAAGGCAATTTGTTGATGATAACTGAGAACAGGTCCCGAAGAGTTCTGAGTCAGGATTGCCTGCAACTGCATTGAACAAATAAGCCACCACCTGCTGAATCAGGCCCCTGCAGCACTTCTAAATTGAGTTGCCATGAAGAACTCACACCTGTTGAATGGCTGCAAATCCGTATGGTGACCACATGATAGACCTCCAACCTGTATCAGCAGTGCATAATAGCACAGCCATGGCTCCTCATGATAAATATTCCCTGTTGGCAGCCACTAAGAGCCACTGTAGGTGCCAAAGCAATTATTAAGGACACTCTTAATCACAACTGTGCAAAAGCAAATATGAAACTTGGCTTCTAGCTAGCTTGCCATTTGCATCATTTTGTGCTAGCCACTTTGAAACAGTTTTCCTTCAAATCCATTAAGATTGCCAGTTTGTACTACAACATTCTGTCATTTCTTCATGTTTGCACTCTCATGTTTTATAGTTTTGCTAAGTTCGGGTATGGTAGCAGGCCCACTATTATTTCTGAATTTAAAACAAACAAGTCCTTCCATTTCCTGATAAAATAAAAAATTCTAAATTGGATTTTTAAAAATACACATCTCCAGCAATTGTGTTCCCTTATTTTTAAGTGCCTCTTCTTCACTGAACAATTACAAATCATTCCTGCAATCTCTTTAGACTCTCAAGCATGCCAAGAGCTAATTAACTAGGCTGACAACTGCAAGAAGTGGAAACATAATTCACAGGGTTTTTTGTCTTGATTTTTTAATAACTGTGAGGTGTCTAATTTGAATAAAAGAAGAATTAAGCATTAGCAGTTACAAACAGTATCAGCAGGTAGTATGTTTATATCTGAAACGGTTTTACAAAAGGTACAAATAGTCAAAAAGCCACAGATTGAAAATGGAAATTAGATTTAATTGGTGGGAGACATTTTAAAGACATTTTCATATACCCCAATGTCTGGTACTCTATTACAGAGCTCAGGCATGCATCAAGAACAAGTTTCAAATTGATTCCTTTATTAAGTCAAGTGCAAGCATTGTCTGTTCAGTACTGTATGATTTGGCATAAGAATCTTGTGCAATAAGATATCAAGTACCCACCCTCCCTGCCAAAAAAAAAACTGGAGAGGGAAGGAGAGGAAGCAATGAAGTCTTTTCAGTTGGTCTAAAAACAGACATCCAAGCTAGATCATTTATCTGCAATGATTTGAAACAGTGGGAGACTATGGCTACATAAAATTCAAGATCTGCTTTAGAAGTTCTATTCCAGATGCCCCCCCCTCCCCCGGAACATTCAGAATTCAGGCAGGAGCTGCCAGGGAAGAGTGTCTTCTGCACAGGTATAGCATACTTTCCAATGTTACGTTCAGTGAAGGCAATGCTTATCTCTTCAGTGATGGGTTATAGCTACTTAATTTACCTGTGAATGTTGACAGTGGACTGCAGAGAAGGGGGTTGTTGTTGTTCTTTGTTGTCCCTCCGTGTTTCAATTTTTAACTGCTTTATTGGGTTTTCATTATAATTTGATCTTGAGGTGTTTTTGAGGTGTAAGGCATGTTGAAGAGCAGTTCATAAAAAGGTCTAAAATAAATATGTGTCTTGAAGAAAATACATAAAACACATTTCATTGACCAGAATGTTTGACACATGACAATCTGCAGTTAGGGTTCACTTGTTTGTGTAAAGCCATTAACAGAGGTTTTCTATCATGTACAATTCAGTGTTATGAAGTTCAGCCCACCCAGGTTTAGGAAAGGGGCATAGTCTGCACATGCAGGTGAGTGAGGTGGAAGTGTGGTAGAAGACTACATTTCTGAATGCTTCCCTTGCAAAAATGTCACTGCAAGTACAACATAGCAAGGATTGGGTAGGACTTTTGTCTCTGATGTGCTAATTACCTATATTCAGGGGCATTATTGTGGAAGAACATTCAAAAATAGTCTCTCCACCCAGAGTTTGAACCAATACAGTTCATTCTGCCATATCATTCTGTTGCATGTGGAGATGAAGCAAATCAGACTACATGGCACAATGAGAACTGTGGTAGCAGATTTATGAAACAAGAAATGCATACAGAGAATCAACTGTGATAGTTGCCATTTATAGTAGAAGAAAATTATAATTTCTATCATATTAAACTGCTTCAGCAAATGAACCCAAAGAATGCTTATTCCAAAGAGTCAAGGATTTTCATACAAGATTTCCCTTTCCTATTAGGAATCAAATCTTACGGCTTTAATGCTTAATAGTAGGAAAGCTTTAATAGCAGCACTTTCATGAGACATCTTAAAACGCTTTTTTTAAAAAAAAGATACGAAATGATTGCCTTTAGTATTTCTACATAGTGAAGATTGAATTGCTGAGATAAGGACTGTGTCAAGAGCTATTTCAGCTTCTCATAGGTCCATCACTTGGCTTTGATTTCATAAAGCATACAACAATAATATATAAACTTGGTTATAACACAATACAAAATGGAAAAGAACAGAAAGAAAGTTAATCACATGGCGACACCACTGTTCAGGACTTGAAATTATGAGCTCAACTATTTAAATTTGTAGAGCAAAAGGAATTTCACTGATCCAAAACAATGCAAGTCTTGCTATATTCAGGATTAACTTGGAGCCTAAATCATTCCGCAAAGAGCATCTGAAGAAGTGGTATCTGAAGAAGTGAGCTGTGATTCACGAAAGCTCATACCCTGCCAAAAATTTTGTTCATCTTTAAGGTGCTTCTGGACTTTTGCTCTTTTCTACTGCTACAGACTAACGTGGCTACCCATCTTGATCTACCGCATAGAGCACTGTGTGTCCAGAAGCAAAAATCCAAACACTGCAAGAGGTAACTTCAAACATAAGTATCCACTAAATAAAAATAAAATTACAGCTGATAATTTTGGGCATGGCCAGCAAGAGAGCAGGGAGAGCAGACTGGGAAGAATTCTACTGCCACCTGCACCATGTTAAAACTGTGGCTTTGTGCGTTCTTCCTGGTCCTGTCCGTAAGTATGAAGACTGGGAATGACCAAAGGGCATCTTGGGTTGGGCAAGCTATCCCAGTGGACTGAGGACTAGCCCAAGAGACACTTGGTTATTCTGGTTGTTCCAATATTTAACTATATTTCTGTATTGTATTTTCACTACCTTCTTACTGTTGTAAACTGATGTGGGTCCCCTTGGGGAGAAAAGTGTCAAATAAACATTCTGACGAATCTATAAATGAATATTTCATCAGTTTATTATTAAATGTCATATAATAATATTAATGTTATTCTGATGTTATATCATATCTGGAGATTTGGGCTGAGTTATCGCTAATATGCAGATGGTACTCAGCTCTGTCTTACACTTCTAGCAGATCCTTCTAGCAGATCCTTGGGAAATCCTTGGGAGACTGCGTAAATCTTGAACGGGTAGTGCCTGGAGGCAATTTTGGGATGGATGAGAGCTAATAAACTGAAACTTAATCCCAACAAAATGAAGATGCTACTAGTGGGCAGAAGGACAGCACCAGGAATGGAATTTTTTCCAGCTCTGGATGGAGCAGCAATATCCCTAGAGGAGCAGGTTTGCAGCATGGGCGTGCTGCTGGATAAGGAGGAGGCAGCAGGGACAGAGAGCCTTTCACCAGGTTTGGCTGGTGAGCCTGGTACGACTAAGATTGAAACAGAGTTAAGGGAACCTCCATATACAGACGTGGCAAACCCAGCATGGTGTAGTGGTTAAGAGCCACTTGAGGCAGATATAGGTCTGGGGAGCCATGTGAGTCTGTAATAGCAGACAAAAATGCAAGCCCACTAGCACCTTAGAGAACAGCAAAACTTTCCAGGGCATAGGCTTTCATGAGTCAACGCTTACTTCTTCCGTTCATCAGAGATAGACGTGACAGCTTTCCCAGGGATAAGACTGCTGTAATTGTTAAGCTTGTGTTATTGTAGGTATCACGTATTAGGCCAGGGCTTGGTTTATCAGCCCACAGTCTTAATAAGGGATACATATAGATTGGAAAATGAAGATGTTGACTTAAAGCAAGGTAAATGAGCAAGCAAAGTTAATCACAATGATAGATGAGTGTAAAAAGAAATTGATAATAATTGCCTGTTTTGTAATTATCATTTTTTGCTTCTCAAGAAACCAACGAAACTAGTAATTGTAGTGAAGTGGACTGTCATGATTTCCACTAACCTACAAAGATTCTCTAAAGTCACAATCTAAATATATGATTTTAAAAAATTCTTGAAAATCAATCATAAATTATTACTGTAACTGCAGTGATTTCTGAACAAAACAATAGAATTAATATCAATGACACATAAACAGAAATTAATTGAACATTAAGCAACCCCTAATGATTATGATGCAAGAAAACAATTTGCAAGATATGGCAGGTTATTAACAATAGCTGTCTCTTTGATGGTATCTCAGTTCAGGTGTAAATTAAAAACCAGTTGCATTATTGATTATTTTCTGCAAGGAAAACGGCAAACTGCTGGAAAGAAATGACACTGTAGTGTAAAGAGAATGGCTTTATGTATGTTGGTAACATGTTGGCTTTGTACTAAGAGGCTGGGAAAGAGACACCTAAAGGAAGAAGAGTGGAGGATGAGGAGACTTTATGAAACTGGCAGGGAATAAAGGGAAGTGAGGAAAGAGGCTGATGAGATAGAGATCTTTGAGAAAGTTAAGATCAAAGAGGAGAGATGCGGAAGTGCTAGAGAAGCTTAGAGGCTGTCTAAAAGGAAGCAAGGCAAATTTGATTGGTTGGTGAAAACCTCAAGTCAAAAGGAATGGGGGCAAGGATATGTAGAAGTGACACAAAATTTCACATCAGACATAGGAAGTTAGGAACCGAAAGAGACAATATACAGGAAAGAAGCAGTTGTGTGTGTAAAGCGTTGTCAAGTCGCAGCTGACTTAAGGCAGCCCCGTAGGGTTTTCAAGGCAAGAGACTAACAGAGGTGGTTTGCCTTTGCCTTCCTCTGCATAGTGACCCAGGTATTTCTCGGAGGTCTCCCATCCAAGTACTAATCAGGGCTGACCTTGCTTAGCTTTTGAGACCTGATGAGATCAGGCCAGCCTGGGCCAAAGAAGCAGATAGAAAGAAAGAATCAGAGAGTTAGGTCCTGGGAGCCAGGCAGTCAAAAGAACATAACATTGCTTCTGGAGTCTAGAATTGCTATGTGCATACACATGTATATGATCACATTGCATGGTTCAGAATAATGGCTCTTGATACCTGTAAAATATGAACCAAGGGTTATTTATAATGTATTCTTGATATAGTAATACTTGGTTCAAAAATAATTTCCTTGTTTTTTGTCAAATCCATACGATACCAAAAATGCAGAATGTGTGCACAAACCACTAGAGGCATGCATCTGAGGCTGTTTTACTTTGTGTGTAGTAAGACTTTACGAAAATCCATTCTATTGTCTGTTTTCAATAATTCACTATCAATGGTTCCCCCCCACACAAACACTTATCACTTTACTGACTGAAACAAAAGTGCTTTAAAAAAACAAAACGGGCAGCTATTATGTTTGCTTATTTTTAGTTTATAGAGATTCTCTGCAACATCTGAGTGCTGAAAAAAGTGCACAAGGCCCCAGCTCAGAATCACTTTCTTTTGTTCGTATGTCGTATGTCCAAGGGCTGAGCCTTGGCACTAAAAACAGATAACTGGCACATATTAAGTCCTACTATTCAGTCAATGTCAACCAGGGCTTGATTAACTCTGAATAAATGAAGTATTTGACCAAGAGCAGAATGCTCATTACTATGTGCACGCAATATTTTATCAGGTATGATCCAGGTCAACTTATATTGTAGCAATGAAGTGCTGCCTATACGTGTAGTGGCCTCAGTACAGAAATGATCATCTACTTTATTTGTCCTTAAGGGGTCAGCCGACAATAACTATGTCACACCTGCTCTGACCTCCCTTCACTGGCTGCCAATTATCTTCCAGGTCCAATTCAAGGTGTTGGTGTGCAGGCCCTTCATGGACTGGGCCCTGCACACCTGCTTCTCCCTGAATGTTCCCGTGTGGCTGCTCCATTCTTGCCAGCAATGACTGCCACAGTCCAGGCTCAGGTTTTGTCAGTGGCTGCTCAAAGCCTCTGGAACAGCCTCGCTGAAGATGTCACAGTTGCTCTTCATCTCCTGGCTTTCTGATAGGACTAAGAAACAGTTATTCTGAAGATCTTTTGAGGCAACCCTAACCTGGGCAAAAGGGAAATCCCCTGCTGATGGAGTCATAAGGCATTTTTTTAAAAAATTAATGTCTTGTTATCTGTTGCTCTAATGCTTATTGTTTTATCAAATTGTTTCTATATTTGGTACTTGTAGATTATTCGGGCTGTGTGACCATGGTCTTGGTATTTTCTTTCCTGACGTTTCGCCAGCAGCTGTGGTAGGCATCTTCAGAGGAGTAACACTGAAGGACAGTGTGTCTCTGACACTGTCCTTCAGTGTCAGGAGAGACACTGTCCTTCAGTGTTACTCCTCTGAAGATGCCTACCACAGCTGCTGGCGAAACGTCAGGAAAGAAAATACCAAGACCACGGTCACACAGCCCAGATAACCTACAAGAACCGATGAACTCTGACCGTGAAAGCCTTCAACAATATTTTGTTTCTATATTGTTGTTACCTGCCTCGGGTCCTGGGGAAAAAGTGGGTTTATAAATATTTTAAAGAAATACATAAATGTTCTTCCATATTCTAAGTGCCCTGAGACTTAGATCATCGTCAAAGCCTCTTCACTGTGTGCTTTTACCACCTGAAGAATGTTGAGAGATCACAAAAGACAGAAGGCCGGCTTAATAAGCAACATCTCTGAAATGCCCTCCTAAGGGAGGTCTGAGCAGAACCATCCATAATGATGTTGTGCTGGGAGACGGCCCTTCAGTAGACGTGGAAGCAGGCGGATTAGCAGTTATCCAGGACACACCACAAGAACTCTTTGCTTTATAGAAAACAGTGTTGTTTAATTTACAGTGCACAGATACAAAAGACAAACCGTCACGTACACTCTCTCCACCAAACACAGAGTTACAGTTACATAGGCTTATATACATAACACCACCTGAAACCAATAAGGCCACCTGCAGACCTGGCCACAGTATTACATCATCCTACTGCTTAAACCGGTTAGTTGCAGTTCACCCTAGAACCTGCAAGGCTATTGCTGCCTCTTGCATCATCCTAGATGCCTCTGATCTGTCAGCTACCTGTCAGCTGTCTCTGTCAGATTATTATGGGCAACTTGTTACTCTGACATCAGTCTGTAAGTGTCTTATGATCTTTGGCTGCTGAAACATGAACTGCTGGTTTTGGTTAATGGCTTATGATGCTGGCGATTACTTCTGTAAGCTGCAGCCTGATAGTTTTAAGGTCAGTGCTGTTGTATAGACATTACACAACGTATTGTGGATTATACTGTTTCCATACTTATATTTGCATAGAAAGACAGAGTTCAGGAGATAAGAACCATAGAACTCTGGGAGCCTGTACGAAAATATGGCTTTGAAGAGAAATTCTCTTTGTTTACTGTTCCCAGGGCTCCTGCAGAGAAATAACCTTTAACACTCTGTGCTCAGATTTCCAGTCTGGTCACTATATCTGGGCTAATAACATTGCTTGATCATTTTATGTTCAAAATCTAGCTATTGTTCCAGTCATGAACTCCAAGGAGTCAAATATTTATCCTTTGACCTTTTGTATCAAAGCAGGTAATAGGAAAAAACAAAGCAAAATGAAGTGGGTGAAACCCAAGCCCTTTAAAAAAATTTCACAGCGGCTTCAGATTATTCAGAAGCCCAGAATATTACCCATGAAACTACTGCCAATGCCACTGTTATTTAACAAACAAAAAATCCCAAAATCTGCAAAGAGCTCCCTACCTTACCAACACTTTTCCACAACAAATAAATTTCTTTCAGTCAAAGAGAAGGTTTTCTGTCCAAGGACTGCCATGTTATTCAGACATGGACTGTGTAATCCTATGTATGCTTGCTCAGAAGCAAGTCCCACTGTGCTCAATGAGGCTTACTCCCAGGTAAACATATGTAGGATTTCCCTCTAACCAACTTTACATTTAGATGAGGTTATCTAAATTCTATTCTATTTCTTCTTTAAAAGTGCTGTGACAAAATTTGTCTTCTTTAAACTGAATAATCTTTATTTTACAGCATACAAATAACAGGATGCAATATGAATAGAAATAGCCTAGAAAACAAGAATTATCCTTAAGAAAATGTACTTAAATGCACTGGAAAAATATGAAGGTATATGTAAACGCCCCTTGTTTCTACCAAGATACTATGTTCTATACTGAATAAGCATTAATATACTGAATAAGCATTCTCGCCTTTCCATTCTTTCTGATCACTGCTATTAAACTCTGCTAACAACAGGTGGCAATCCTAATATGAAAGGGACACATACAGAGAGTATTAATGAATTTCCTTTAGATCCAAAGAGAAGTTTTCTAACAATTATATGACTGATTTTTCTCTGAACTTCTATACTGTCTAGACCATGCCAACACATCAGCAAGATAAAGATAACTGAGGATTTACTTTTATTAAAAACAAATCAAAAATGGGAACAAAAGTCAGCTCTACTGGCCACCCAAGTTAATTTCCATTTCAAAATTATGACTGTATGCATCGACTGCTCTGAGCAATCTGATTTTTTAAAAAGTTTGTCACATTTATAATGCAGTCCCCTGAAAATAAAACAAACAGTGATTCTAGCTATGATGACTATAAATTGCATAGTCAGTCATTAAACACATGGGCTAGTGATGCTTGTACAAAATGGATCACTTTAACAATTCACCATGTTTCATGAGTTTTGAATATTTTATACCTTCACCATTTATTAATGCTTCCAGTCAAATGTGGAAAGAAATCAGGATGCAGTCATCTGAATGGAGCAGCTGTCTATGAAGCCAAATTGCACACACAGTGTTTTAGTGAATGCTGTTTTTTTTTTTTTTTTTTGTGCAAGCCCAGACAAAGCCATGGCTTTATAAATTCAGGAACTCGGTCTCAAGAGAAGACTTCTCAGCTACTCTACCAGTATAGACACAGCTACCAAGAAAGAAAGAAGACACTGTGTACTCCTGGGGGAAGGGAGCCTATACCAAAGGCCTGGGAATGTCTTTACCAGGTACTTCACTAGGAAGGGTATCATAGAGTGGGTATCATAACCCAAAGAGTGGGTATCATAGAGTGGGTATCATAACCCAAAAGGTTCTGGGATAGATCCTATTTGTTGTGGAGCAGTGCTGGGTGAAGGGAAACTTCCCTGCCTCCTGCAGCTGCCTGGTATGCCCTATGAAACAGACACCATGAACACTGCGACCATGAAGTGGGAGTCTGCAATGGAAATCAATAACTCTACCGCTAGTTCACAATAGAATGGCCTTCTGCAAGAGGAAATGGGAGATAGCATACATGTAACACCCCCCCCCTTCATCTTAGTAGGTGTGGAGAGACAGTGAACATCAGGCAGGTTCAGATATCTTCAATACATTTAGCTATAACATTGTTCATAGCAGCCACATATAAGGACTGCTGAAATGTGAAAGCCCTTCAACAATGACATGAATGGCTGCCACTTTGCATTACCTTCCCCTATTCTGAAGCATCTTTAATTAAGTGATGAAGAAATTCCCATATGCCAGCATTATTTTCATACGTGGCTCGGCTGGAATAATGGCCTCCCTTTACAATACAACCCATGTGTGTACCAAATTTGGCTTTCTGACTGTTGTGAAAGCACCCAAACACTTTTCATCTCTCCATCTCACTCACACACTACAAAAAAAGAAATCTTGATTTTAAGGACATCTTAATCATTTTGCCAGTTGTCTGCAGCTGGGCAGAATAATTCTACATGCTGTTTGCTCTCGATTTCTCCCTTTCCTTAAAAACGTTTGTAATTATTAATTACAGGTGAACTTCAATGGTAATTTTACAAAATGAACCCTTCTTTTCATTTAGCAGCTCTTTCCAGTTTTCCGTGCCACTTCATTACTTCATATTATAGTGAAAATTGCATTAAAAATTAATTTTCCCATACTACATATAAGGGAGGGGAATCAAAATAACAAAATTACATCCAATTTATTTGCATAATTTATAACAGAGGTTTATTACAGTCCTCCTTTTAAACCACGCTTAGGGCTGTTTAGCTTGGAAAGGATGCGGCTGAGGGGAGCCATGATAGAGGTCTATAAAATTATGCATAGTTTGGAGAGAGTGGGCAGGGAGAGGTTTTTCTCCCTCTCCCATAACACTAGAATGTGGGGTCATCTGCTGAAGCTGGAGGGTGAGAGATTCAAAACAGATAAAAGTATTTTTTTCACACAACACATAGTTAAATTGTGGAACTCCCTGCCCCAAAATGTGGTGATGGCTGCCAACTTGGAAGGCTTTAAGAGGGGAGTGGACATGTTCATGGAGGAAAGGGGTATTCATGGCTACTAGTTAAAATGGATACTAGTCATGATGCCTACCTATTCTCTCCAGGATCAGAGGAGCATGCCTATTATCTTAGGTGCTGTGGAACACAGACAGGATGGTGCTGCTGCAGTCGTCTTGTTTGGGGGCTTCCTAGAGGCACCTGGTTGGCCACTGTGTGAACAGACTGCTGGACTTGATGGGCCTTGGTCTGATCCAGCAGGGCTTTTCTTATATTCTTATGTTCACAAATGAGCTCCTATTTTCTGTTGAGATCATGAGTCAACTCTTGCTTAATACACCTGCTTAAGATGTTTGGCACATTCCAGGTATGTACGGAAAATGCACTGTCCCACTACATTCAAATTCATTTGCTGCCAACTGATATGCTTGTGTTTTAAACTAACACTCTTCTCCTGCCCAAAGATGAAGCAGTTGAAAACTGTGGTAAGTTCTTCAACCCAATCTTCCAAAACAGTTGTTTTCAAATAAAACAATAAGAATTCATTTATTTGCTCATATCCTACAGCTATAAACTGGTATAATTCTTCCATGGCCTATTGATCCTAGTAGGTAGAGGGATATGATATCTAGTTAACAAAATCATAGTTTGTCCTCTTTTTCAGTGGATGAATGAAGGTTTTGAAAATACATTCTAAATAGTCCTGGCACTATCTTCCCGTGTTGTCATTCTATTTGTGCTTTAGAAATGATCTCTTCTCCCTTGCCTAGGTGTGGCAAAAGGCATTCTAAAGAGCATCCCCCCCCCAACACTACCCAACCACCACCAGACTTTTGGCATAGTTCTGATACATGTGAATTAGCCATATTTAGAACATAAGAAAAGCTGTGCTGGATCAGACCAAGGCCCATCATATCCAGCAGTCTGTTCACACAGTAGTCAACCAGGTGAACCACACCAATGTTAGTACAGTAAACATGGACAATTCTACTGAGACCCAGTGTGATACAGTGGTTAAGAGTGGCGAAGAACCAGGTTTGATTCCCCACTCCTCCACATGAGTGGCAGACTCTAATCTGGTGAACCGGGTTGGTTTCCCCACTGCTACACTTGAAGCCAGCTGGGTGACCTCGGGCTAGTCACAGTTCCATTTGAACTCTCTCAACCTCACCTACTTCAGAAGTTGTCTGTTGTGGGGAGAGGAAGGGAAGGAGACTGTAAGCCAGTTTGATTGTCGGCCCAGGGCCAAAAGGGGGAGGAGAGGCCCAGCCTCATCATGGAGGCCTATCTCGTATTTTGAGAACTTAAAAAGAATATTGAGAATAGCACCTGTTGTAGAAATATGAACAAACCACAGTTCTACAAATCTATCCCATGAGATTTTACTTATTAATTAAAACATTTATCCCCTCCCCCCCACCATGGACTGATCTTGTCAGATCTCAGAAGCTAAGCAGAGTCAATCCTGGAAAGTATTTGGATAGTAGACCTCCAAGGAATACCAGGGTTGTGATGCTGAGTCAGGCAATGGCAAATCACCTCTCAATGTCTCTTGCCTTGAAAACCCTATGTGGTTGCCATAACCCAGATGGTGCACAATAGTCAGCCAAGCAAATTAAAAAGACCTTCAAAACCATGAACAGTGGTTTGTTGTGGTAGCTCAGTTTCTTTTTTTTAATTTCACTTCAGTGTCTAAAGTGTGCCTAGTATCAGCTCAAATGTTTAGAGATGGAGTGGATTTCTGAGCATGGATGAAACTAAAGAGAGAATCACATCTGGATGGTGCTTAAAGCTGTACACCAGTCTAGGATTATCCTTTGTGTTCTGTCTACAAAATGGTATAGTCACTATTAGATGAAGCAAACAGCACTAACTGACCCAATCTTGTCTTTTTCAGAAGTAAAAAAGACATGTAATTTCTCTGGCAACCTTTAGCATCATTCCTGTATTTTCTAGCTTGAGGAAATTTATTCTGGAAGGCAAATCTAATTTTTCTTTTCTAAATTATTCAGGTTACATTACTGCTTCCTCCTTCCCCTTTCAAGGAGGAAAGAGCACAAGAACATCTATACTTTGTTTCATAATGTTTCTCTGAAGACAGAGATAAGCTCCACTCTTATCTGTTTTTCTGTTGTTCTTGGAATGATTGTACTGTTCATTATACAGTTTGATGTTATCATCCCAGCTTTCCAGTATTCTCTATGGTGTGTTCACTCACTTTTGTAAATTATTAAATCCTCAGTCCTCAAATGCGGTGATCCTCATTTGTAAGCTTTGTGTGCTGAAAATTTACATTTGCAGCAGTGATGATTAAAACAACTTCATCAGGGATAACTTATTAAGATGAGCTTCACATGACCAGGAAGAAGCACTGGGTGTTCTGCGGGCACTGCTGATATGAATAAAAATAAGAGCTTAAGTAGAGTTTTTGAAGTAAAAATGTCTGACCTATTATGTTGGTACCCATTATTCAGTACTATGGGCTTCATTCAGAAATCAATTTTCTGGGCCAGGAATGGTTAGGATTGAAAAAACTGCATTCGGTGATAAGGACAGAGTACTTCTGAATTGTATGTTAATGTTTTGCCATCTTGTATGCAGAAGTATTCTTGGTCTGCCAGACCTGTATAAAGTCAGAAAGTCAAAAATCCCAGGTTCTTTGATTCTACTCTCATTATCTTGATTGACAACAACATCAAAAGCCCTGAAAGGATACTTAAACTTGTGAATTGGCATCCAGTTATCCACTTTCATTCCAGGTTCCTGCCCTGTGTTTCATCTCTATGTTAACTAGAACACTTGAAACAAATGCCTGTGATTAGTTCTACCCAAAAGGGATCAGTCATCCACGTACTACTTCTCTTAATAAGGAAACAGGCTCCACTGGTGTGTGTGTGTGTCTGTTAGTGTTTAGAAACTGAATTATATGTGTTTCTCCATCTATCTGTGATAGAGACCAAAAAAAAAAAAGTTTTCTCACATGGAATAGGACATCTGAACTTTCCATAAACTGAATAATTTCATGTTGCCTTTCAGCATTTAATATGTTGCTAAGTCACAGTATTAGAATGCTATTGTATATTTTAAAACTTTTCTATGCCTGATGTTTTTGTTTTGCTTCTCTAAACACCTCATTCTTTTATTTTTTTGTCCCAGATGTTCAGAACCCACACAACAGCCTCCATCCACTTGAAAATATAACACTAATACAACACAGAGGAGAGCTGAACAGAGTGGTGGGAACAACAGACACCTTGAGGATTATTTGTCTGAAACATGATGTATGGCTCTTAAAATAATAAGATAAATAAACCCTCCGATATTAAATAAGAAAGGAGTATAAAGATCAGTGTCCATTTTTCTCCTGACAATTCTTAACCTCTACCAGGAGTTCTGCCTGTGCTTATTTGGACTCTAGAATGAAGCAAGATTTTTAGAGGACTAGAAAGCAGACAAGGAAGAGCCCCGTGACGCAGAGTGGTAAGATGCAGTACTGCAGTCAAAAGCTCTGCTCACGACCTGAGTTTGATTCTGACGAAAGTCGGTTTCAGGTAGCCGGTTCAAGGTTGACTCAGCCTTCCATCCCAAGGTCGATAAAATGAGTACCCAGCTTCCTGGGGTTAAAGTGTAGATGACTGGGGAAGGCAATGGCAAACCACCCCATAAACATAGTCTGCCTAGTAATGTGACATCACTCCATGGATCAGTAAAGACCAAGTTCTTGCACAGGGGATTACCTTTACCTAGAAAGCAGACAACTGCATCTACAGTCTCTGGGATCTATTTCCCCTAATTATTCGCCTACAGCATGCTCTAAATAACTTCTTGGGAATTGTATATTTTTCTCCTCTATCAAAAAGAAGGATAACATATTATTTCATTAATAGGTCAACTACATATAAATGTTGGTTCTTTATTTATATTATCTTTGCCCTACCTTTCCTACCCTTGAAAATCAGTTCAATGGCAAGAAACCACTGTATAAAGCCAATACAAACGAAGCTAACTTCAATAAACACAACACCCTAAAAGGAAATACTAAGTATCTGCTTTAGCTTCTAAATTCTTTTCTGACAGAACTGAAAAGGTGCACAACATTTGCAAACTTACAAGGAATATTATCCGGGCTGTGTAACCATGTAACCTGTGTAACCAAGACCACGGTTACACAGCCCGGATAACCTACGAGAACCAATGAACTCTGACCGTGAAAGCCTTCGACAATATTTTTACAAGGAATATGTTTAGCCAAACTGCATATCCTACTCTCTCGGGGCAACAACAGAATAACCAATGTCTCTCTGTCACTTATCAAGCTCCTTGGGCAGTAGATAATAGTATTTAATGAGAACATAGATATCTCAGAAACCTAGTGGAACAGGTAAAATCATTGGGATACATCTATTTATGGATAAATGCTGGACAGGAAGTACAGTGAAGCACAAATCAGAGGTTGAGAGGCTCTGTATGTCAGAAAGAAAATAGGAGAGCTGATGGCAGTGACAGGCTCTTGTGCATGATACAGAAGGGTTGTGAAAGAGCATGGCAGCCAAAATGCCAGTCCCAAGTAGCTCATCAGCTGGACTGTATCCCCACCTCTTTTGCAGTGGGAAACAAACTAGGTACCTTGGCCGTGCCTATACACACACACACACACACAGAGAGAGAGAGAGAGAGAGAGAGAGAGAGAGAGAGAGAGAGAGAGAGAGAGAGAGAGAGAGATTCTTTGCCCAACACCATATGGTTGGTGGTGATGTCAGAGCTGAAGTGGAAGGCCTAATGGCATTCTTCCTTTGCAGCAGCCTGCTTGGCCCAGTGGTTGGGGCACTCGTCTTGGGTGTGGGTGCTGTGTGTTCCAAATGAGCTCCTGTCTTATATCTTGCTGGCAACTTGGCTATGCTGTGACTTGGACACTCAGCTGTGTACTCCATGGGGAGGAGGCATGGCATTGAGGAGCCATGGCCACACTGGTGGGCACTGGTTGGTTGAACCAATTTGTACTACTCAGAGGGATGTTATCAGATGCTGGTCCATGATTGGTGGGTGCTGCTGGGGTTGCTAGGGACACTGCTATGCTCACAATGGTTTTGTGCCAGGCATAGCGCCCCCCCCCCAGCAGTATGTCCATAGGGAGCCCACCAGAGCTGCTGCTATTATGTTGATGGCTAGCCATCACCACCACAGCAGCCTTCAAGATTGGGCTGCCCAAAAGGGATCAGTACTACGACTAGTGCTATTTAATTTCTGCATAAATAAAGTAGAAAGAGGGTTGGATCCAACTCTGTATGCTAACTAATTGGCCAAAAACCATGGTCCCTTAATCCCCTTTATTCCCCGTTTCAGCCAGGATCAAATTTACCTGGGCTGGGGGTGGAACTGTACCATTACCTTGAAAAGCATGACATGAAGTTCCTGTTTAGTTTGGCACACACCCCATAACCGCGATGATTGGTCGTTTCAAATTGACCAATGACAGCCTTCCCTGCCCCTGGAAATGACCAATCACTGGGGGCGGGGGTGTTGCATGCTAAATAGGAACTGTGCACGTCTCCCACACTTTCTGTTTACATGGATGGATTTGCACACAGGTTCGTTCTTGCTTTTCAAGGTAATGCATACAGTTTCCCCCCAGCCCGGGTCAATTTGATCCTGGCTGAAATGGGGAATAAAGTGGGTTAAGGGACCATGCATTTTTGGCCACTAAGAGTATGATTCATTTTATGTTGTTAAAGCAGTAAACTAAGTTTTGGTTTGATTTTTCAAAAAGTATCGCATGTATTTCCATGTTTCCTCAAAATCAAATAAACTACACGGTTTCAAAATATCCAGAAATTATAAATCTCTTTCCTGAGTAAATCTATATGTTAGTCACATAGGGAGCACTGTGTACACTGTTCTTCAAAAAGGATACTGAAGCACTGAATTAAGGTGCAGAAAAGCAATGAGAATGATCGAGGGACTGGAGACTTATCTATATAATTTTTAAAAAACTAAGGAATTTGTGACTTTTTAAGCTTAGTGCACAGATGACTAAAAGAAGGGCACGATAGAGGTTTATAAAAACATGCATGAGGTGCAGAAAATTGACAGAGAAAGCTTCTTCTCCCTCTTCCACAATAGTAGAACTTGCAGACAACCAATGAAATTGATGAGCAGGGATTCAAGACAGACAAAAGGAAGAACTTCCTCACTCTAAGATTAATTAGTTTGGAGAATTCACTGCCACATGATGTTGTGATGTCTACTATTTCAGTCGACTTTAAAGGGAGATTAAGCAAATTGGTAGAGGCTAAGTCCACCAATGGTTATTAGTCATTACAGTGGAACCGCCATTAACAGTGCAGTCCTAAGCAGACTCCTACTGAAGTATACTCAGTAGGGCTTACTTCCAGGAAAGTGTTCTTAGGATTGCACTATTAGTAACCCAGTGACCTGGGGAGGGGGGTAGGCAACAAAAGGGGAAGCTTTGGTTTGTGTGCTGCTTGTATACCTTGTGGAATCATCTGGCTGGCAACTGTGGGATACAGGATGCTGAACTGGATGGACCATTAGTCGGATCCCACGACACTTTTCTTACATGACAGTTCTAGTAAAGTATGAACTCATACTGTGTTCCTTCTACAAGAAGTTATTCCACAATTCAGATTAGTTTCCCATCTTCAGGGCCTTGTTAGCGTGATATCCTCAAGGTGTATCAAGTAAAAACTGAATGCAGTTTTGATTAATTCCTTATTATTTTCAAGAATATATACTGACTGGACAGGCCCAACTTCTTAATTCATGGATTTCTTGGAGGAATAATGAACACAACTGCAAGAAAGTCTCAAATAATGTAACTAATACATATTCTCTTTAGAGATCAAGTGATGCCTTCACTGCAGTTGAAGCAAGTTCACTTTCATAGCAATGAAAAAACGAAACAGAATTGTCCATGTTTGGACAATTTATGCCAATGATTTCCGTTTTCTTCACAGGCTGTTATTCCTAGCACTGAACTCTGCCCTCCCAAAAAAGGATCAAAGGCAGCACGAAAAATGTAAAGCATTAGTCCAATATGGCAGGGCATCAAATATCATGCTATTACGCACTGTGTGCCACAGATTAATTTTAATGCACATACCTTTGGGTCACACCAACACCACAAAGAATTTTCTGGGTTACTATATTAAAAGTGAGGGCAGCCCTCTTTTCTGATACAGAGGTAGTTCACTTTGCTTTCCTCTATCAGTACCTTATCATGGTCAGAACAGATGCTTCCAAAAACATTTGTTCCAATTTTTCTGTCCTAAAAGACATGGCTCTTACAATCAGACTATGGCTGCAATTCTAACAGCACTTTCCTGGGAGCAAGCCCCAGTGAATAAAACAGGACTTACTTCTGAGTAGACCTGCTTAGGATTGCTCCCTACTTTAGCTGCAGCCTGAGCACAGACAAAAATTATGATTTAGAGCTATTCTCTTATATTTAATAGTTTTAGGGGACTGGTAGTTTGTGAACTTGTTGGGCATAAAGTTATTTCAAAGCCATTCCTCGCTCTGTTAAATTCTTCTGCAGATCCAGAAATATTATAGGACAGACAAGAAGCATAGAGGGAATTCAGACTAAATGAAAAATGTTAAATTTAATTCTACAGGGAGCAAAGGAAGGCACTGGGTACAAATTCTTTGTGAAGGAACAACTTCTTTTTTTTAATTTAATGGACAATCAACAATAGATATATACATATACTAAAACAGATAGTCGCATAATCACATAAAATCACGTAAAATACTTTACAGTTCTACATCAGTAACTCCTTCTCACTTATTACAAAATGGACATTTCTATCCTTTGAATCACTCTTGTCCATAAGAGGTCTACGCTATTAATATCATTTTTTTGGTAAGCAGTTAACTTCACTAAAATATAGACCTCTTTTTTTTTTATATCCAATCATATATCTTAGGGAAGCTTTCTGATTCCACTGTCTAGCAAAGACCATTCTGGCTGCAGTTATCATATGTAAAGCAACTATCCATTGATCTCTCGGAATATCAGGAAGATAATTCAACAACAAGGAATTATCAGGAAGATAATGCAACAACAATGTGAAGGAACAGGTTCTGACTGGTAACATACCAGTCTGTTTTCAACAGTTTTGTCAGTTCTTCTGAGTTTTCCCCCTGAAATATATGAGCCTGGAAGAGACCAGATTTATCACTAACAAAATTTCTGTGGCCTATTTTGGATGATTAAGCTGTCCTTGCAAATACCATTCTGTTCCAGGTAGCAGGTATGATGAATGGCCTGCCAAGTGGAGATACACTTACAGGACTACTATAAACTCTCATCATATGTTGCTGCTTACTAGATTTTACATTTTCCTGCTTGCCTCAATCAAGCAGCACTATTAGAATCTGTGAGCTGTTATATGTCTGTTATATTATATTGTAGGGGAAAGGAAATCCTCTCACAAACTGAATAATTCACGTCTTTACAACAATTGTCGTGCCTGTCCTTTGTATATTCTAAAATCAAGTGGAATTTTAGTTTGGGATTAGATCTCGGGGGGGGGGGGGGGGCTTCAACCTGTGTCAGTGAACAATTTCCAACAATAAAGGGGGGAAAGAAGTCATATTTGTTTAGATGGCCTCAATCCAGTTCTAAAACATTTTATTAGTGGAAAATTGCTTGCCTTAGTGTAAAAGGTAATTATTTCTAATGCATTTCAGATTGAGGGAAAAGGGCACTAGAGATATTAGGAAAGAAGTTATCATGGTGTTTGGAAATGCAATCTAATGCTTCCATTATAAACCTATCCGATCTCACCTAATAAAATGCACAATACATATATTTAATGTTGAATTTATCATTAATCCTAGAATCAACTTTTAATGGAATTGGCTTCATATAAGATCGGAAAGTCAAGAAGACAGTTCTGCATAAGATACTGCACACCACTTGAATCATTACTATACCTAATATTTAAAAAGGTGGCTCGTGCCTATCATGAAAGCACTCGATGATGCCCACATATTAGGAAGGAATTTTTACATACTTGTAATATTTTCTCAATTTTGTAAATTGAAAGGAAAAAATAACAAAGCGAAGCTTCATTAGGAGTGCATGTGCTTTAAAAGGCATGGTATGCTAAGTCTGTTAAAGGGAAATAACCAGAGGGAGATGGAGAAATAGTTATGATCCAGCCCTTGAAAGCCTAATAAATACTGGGTAGGGAGATTTGAACATGTGTGAAAGAGTGTGTGTTTATCCTCCCCTGTACCACCCCACTGCAAAAACAAACAAACAAACACAAACCCATCCTGAAGGGAATGCTTTGAATCAAGGGTAGATATTGCCTACTGGTTTATTCTTACCCTCTTGTAATTCCCTCACAGCCCCAGGCTTCTGTCAAGGTAATCATGAAATGTGTGACAGCTGACAAAAAGGAAACATTGATTGGCAGTTCTTATTTCTGTTGAGCATGCAATGCTATTGCATTGTTCATTGCTTTTAAATTTAGGGCATAATTGTGCCCCTTTCAAAGAAAACAAAATGAATGTGTGTTGTTGACCAGTATAAAAGTATAACTATGAGATCTTTCTGCCAGCAAAATTAAATATTTCTGGGAAACTGAAAATCCTTTTTTAGAATGAGATTAGGATACAGAAAAGATAAACAAACTGTCCTGACAAGTCAGCCTTTGGGCCCAGACAAGAGGGATCATGGGACTCAAAGACAAACTGAGATGTTTGCAGATGATATCAAATTATTTAGGGTGGTTAAAACAAAACTGGACTGTGAAGAGCTCCAAAAGGATCTCTCCAAACTGGAGGAGTGGGCATTAAAATGGCAAATATGATTCAATGTAAGCAAGTGTAAAGTAATGCATATTGGGGCAAAAAATCCCAACTTCACATATATACTGATGGGATCTGTGCTGGCAGTGACAGACCAAGAAAGGGATCATGGGGTGGTAGCGGATAGCTCAATGAAGATGTCAACCCAGTGTGAGAGATTCAAAACAGATAAAGGCAAGTATTTCTTCACACTATGCATAGTTAAATTGTGGAACTCCCTGCTCCAGGATGTGGCTGCCAACTGGGAAGGCCTTAAGAGGGGAGTGAACATGTTCATGGAGGATAGGGCTATCCATGGCTACTAGTCAAAATGAATATTAGTCATGTTGCATACATATTCTCTCTCTAATATCAGAGGAGCATGCCTAGTATATTAGGTGCTGTGAAACACAGGCAGGACAATGCTGCTGCAGTCGCCTTGTTTGTGGGCTTCCTAGAGGCACCTAGTTGGCCACTGTGTGAACAGACTGCTGGACTTGATGGGCCTTGGTCTCATCCAGCATGGCTTTTCTTATGTTCTTAATATAACAATTTGACCAAAAAACATTTGTGGGCAAAGTTTACAGTAAAACTAGACGAGGAGGAGGGTCAAGAAGCCTTAGAATTCAGATATATTACAGTGAAACATATGTTCACAAAGTTAAATTTATATTTGTTAATAAATGTGCTGGGCTCTATTAAACAATGCAATAGTTGGTGACATCTCTCTCACATATAAGCCACACAGAGTCCAGTTTTCCCCATAGTTCAATAAAATAAGTGGTGTATGCTGTTCTTGGTGTTTTCTTTAAGGAGCCCTGTTTTTCTGTCCCTCTTGATCTGAGCTGCTGGGGTCTGTATGAATGAGATGACAAACTGATATTGCTTCCATTTGCTGCTCAGCTCACACTAATGGATATTAATAGGCAAAAATAGTTTCACTGCCTGCATACTACCATTTGATTTTGCCACCTAGTGGCAGGCAAATAGAGCTGACATAGAGAGAGTATCCCATTATCTTTAATAACATTAAAAAATAAATATACATACTGGAGGAAACTTACAACCCTGCGAAAATAATACAGTTGTGAAACATCAGAATACAAACCAAATGAGTTATTGAATCCCTTTTTGGAGACTCTACCTACCTCTTCCTGTTTTTATCTGTACCACCTTATCTCTTTACCTTTCTTGTAGTGTAGTGGTTAAGAGTGGTGGTTTGGAGAGGTGTACTTTAATCTGGAGAACCGGGTTTGATTCCCCACTCCTACATATGAAGCCAGCTGGGTGACCTTGGGCTAGTCACAGCTCTCTTAGAGCTCTCTTAGCCCCACCTACCTCACAGGGTGTCTGTTGTGGGGAGGGGGAGGGAAGGTGATTGTAAGCCAGTTTGATTCTTCCTTAAGTGATAGAGAAAGTTGGCATATAAAAACCAACTCTCCTCCTTGTTATTATGGGGATCCATTTGGGAATGACTTGCTGCTTCTTCAGCAGTCCCAGATTTTCACACCCGTGTACACATACTCAAAGAGTATGATTTGTTACAAGAAACATTTGTCTATAACTAATTTTACAACTACCATAACTAATTATACAACTACAATTAGCTGCTCCTCAACCCAGGCACATCAAGTGAATGGAAAATAAGAGGAAGTATAAACCCAACCATAATTTAGATAAATAAAATGCTCAGAGGGTTGTACTGAACCAATATTTTCTGCCTGTGGAAGGGCACATCTCACAGTGGAAAAAGGGTCTGGGTTCTACTGATTTCTCTTCTACTGCAGACCCCACTTTATGCCCCACACTGTTCTTGTGGGTCCACCAATCTCCTGAAGCAAAATTTGGGAGACTGGAGTGGGAGGAAGGAAGTGGGGCAGTTCTATTCCACAAGCTTTGCTCTGCTTATTACTTCCTGGATACAATCAATGTTTCGATCAGTTCCTACACTGGCTGCTGAAGAAAGGGAAGGTGTACCCAAATATGTTACATGCACTGAGAAAGCCAATGCTGAACTACACAAAAGAAATCTGACTGTGTTGGTTCTTTAGTCTCTCTGAAGTAACCAATTTGGCTTTCAAGCTTAAAGGCTTTCAACCCAATGACCTTTTCTATAAAAATAAAAGCACACTAAGATTTCAATAATCCCCACAAAATACACCAAAATATATTTCTACATGTGGATATCTCCAAAATGCAAACCCATGTGACCCAAACTACTGTATCAGAAACTCAGATGCTGTATTTAGTTGATATTTATATTTTGCTTCTCTAAAATGTTTTAAGAAAAATACAGGCAACAATTATACATATAAAATATTTAATATTTCACATAATTTATTAAGCAGACGGTTCCGGGTTTACCCAGAGCCGTGGTTGGGGACCCAGGCAAAGAGAAGAGGCAGCAGTTGTTGGGAGCTGTCGCCCGAAGTGGGAAAATCCTGGCCGCAATTCTTGCGTCTAGGGTTGCTGCCCCGGCCTCAGCCAATCAGCTCCCAGAGGCAGGCTTGAATGAGCCTATCCTGGGACGGGCGGGGCGGGGCTGTGGTTGCTGAGCTGGAGGAGAGTTTTTCACTCTGGTCCTCCAGCTCAGCATAAAAAAGAGTCGGACCAGCAGGGAGCTTCAGTCCGGCTCCAACTTTGTCCCACCCACTCTCCCCTTTTTTGAAAGTTATTTGTTAATTACGTCACAACTAGGTGGTGTAGGCATGGGACTGGATGTGTTATGAGGGGCGAGTGACCTGTGTGCCCCTCACTGCCCATTTGGGGACCCCAATAAGGGGTTTTGGGTGAGGCACGGGTATGGGTGCCCAGCTTGGGGGCAATGGTGCACAGCCTCTACCCAAGTGGTGGGGGAACCACCAAGTTGCTGAAGCCCAGGTGTTTCCCAGCTCCGCCATCCTTTTCACCCCTCCCAGCGGGATCATTGGGAGGACTTATTACATCAGTCCGCAAGGTGGCGGCTGATCGCCATCCAGTTCCCTTGCTACGCCAAGGCACAATATCAGCTGTTTTGCCAATAAAGTTGTGGCCATTCCTCCAAAAGATTATCAGCGTCTGAGTCATTATTGTTAATGTTATAAGGGAGGTTTAAGGTGGGAACTGCCGCTGAACCCCTACTTAGCCCTGGGTCAGCAACCATAACCTCACAATGGTCACAATTTAAAACAGTCTCTAATGAACTAGGCTCTTGTAGTCTTTCTAGCTTGAATTTACTTGGTATCAATTGAGGGGGGGGGGACCACACAAATGCTCCAATACATTTACATTGTTTTCCAATGACAAATGGACACCTAAGAAATACTAAACTGTCACTCATATTGATAATGAAGAAGAAGAGTTGGTTTTTATACCCTGCTTTTTCTCTACTTTAAGGAGTCTCAAAGCGGCTTAGAATTGCCATCCCCTCCCCACAACAGACAGGTAGGTGGGACTGAGAGAGTTTGCAGAGAACTGTGTCTAGCCCAAGGTCACCCAGCAAGCTTCATGTGTAGGAGTGGGGAATCAAACTCAGTTCTCCAGATTAGAGTCCACAGCTCATGTGGAAAAGTGGGGAATCAAACCCAGTTCTCCAGATTAGAGTCTGCCGCTCCTAACCACATGCTGGCTAACCCTGAAGCATTTATCTGATTTACAAAAAACAGCAGTATTTGTCAATTCAACCCCGTGGCAATCACAGTGCCTTTTGGGGTGGTGTGAAGCCCTGCGGGCTTTAAAACATGCACAAGCTGTGGTCCATCTTTATCATGTTTCAAGGAGACCAGATGGAGTCAATGAAATCTTTTCAATACCGTACCAATATAGTATAGATAAATATATCTTCAATGAACATAATGATGATAGCTACATTCCAGGTCTGATTCTTTTTAGCTCTTTTTATGTTTATATAGTTTTCTATACCAGTGTCATTGTTTTTTCCCATTCCAATCTCATCTGCAGCCTCATTAGACAGCTAGAGGGGAGTAGTGGTTCCAACATTCCTATAGACCCCATCCTAAGTAATTTTTCTAGGAACTAGTGCTTCAAAACCAGACTATTTAATAATGATGGCAGCCTCATAAAATGGAATCGAATTTCCCTAACATGGTTAACCAAAGTGTGAGTATTCAGCCTTCTGTAATTACTCTTGTATCCAGATTGCTAACCAAATCAATTACCAATTTCAATTATCTCAATTATCTCAATTATTGATGTTACTGGAGTAAAGGCAAATAGGATAATGTCAGGGTGCAGTTTGAAAATCACTGTTTGTTTCTACAATTAAGATCTGCAAATAAGATCTTAACTTTCCTGCAAATTACAACAGCCATTATGTGACCAAACTGGAAATCAGAATGTGAGAGGTGGAAAACCATATCCAAATCTATTAACACAATTATTATCTAAAACAACTGCTACACCTTTTTTTAAAAAAAAATTCAGTAATGAAATAATAAAACCTATTTCTATAAAACCCAAAATCTTGTTCACTGGTTCACTGCAATATAATTTGACTAAATAAGTTATTTTCCAGGTAAACAGAGGTGTTCATCAATATCTGAGAACAGGACCATCCTTGTAAGCAGATGATACAAACCATGTAACATTTGAAAAGCATTCTGATTGTTAATGCACCCAAGTATTTTAAGGCATCTGACAGCAATTCGTATGTCCTCCTAGATTAGTGCAAGGATGGAATCACAATGTCATCTAGGTAAGGATACATTTCAATACCTGGATGGAAAAGATGTCTATCAGAGTTCAGAGCTTTCTAATGTAGCTCTTAAAAACTCTAAAGTCAACATGAATGGGGCAGCCTATGATGAAAGTACATCCAGTCTTACAATAGCATTGAACAATTCCCATACCAGCTTATTAGGGTCTACAGCACCCCAGTATATCTCTGCTGAAGCCTTGCTGCAGCAAACCAAAAAGCCTTTGTGACTTTTAGAGGGTGGTTGGGTCTCTTTAGGCTCAGAGAACACCTGCTCATTATTTATTATTTATTTGTTTAGAAAACATCAGTCCTGCCTCTCCATAGAACCCGCTTTAAAGGCTTTGTGTCTGGGAGATCAGGCAAGGGAATCAGAATGAGGTAACTTCCTACCCATTGTCACTGATCAGGCAGACAGGAAGGGAGAAGCGGGGAATTTGAATTTTGCATCCAAAATAGTCTCCCAACTTTCACCCCTTGTGGGACTTCCTTGCTGATCCCTGGCAGCCTAGGACTTCAGCTGTTCTTGGTCATAAAGGGAAAGATGATGTTAATTGCAATATTATTTCAAGCTATTGGACAAAGGAGACTCAAGAGTCTTGGGTGCATTCTCAATTTTCTCCCAGCTGCAAGAGGACAGTGACTATCAACTTTCCCCCTCTCCTTTAGCATGAAGTGCCTATTCACATTTTAATGAATGAAAGGTGGGAAATATTTTATATGTCTTGGGACAGAGTGGCATGTAATATTCATAATGGATATTCAATGGAGCAGTATAAGAATTCTGTATTTTGAGGCTGTCATTGATGTTTTTACAGATTTTCAAATTCTTTTTAATTCTTAGCTATATTTTCATATCACACAGCAGCATCTCTTTCTGTAGGCACATTAATCCACTTTCATTCCCATTCAGAAGTCACTCCCTGCATCAACATTCATCCATTTGTTTGCATGTAAATAATTTATTCGCATCTTGGTCCACCTACTAATTTTTACTGACATCTAAATGAGGACTGGTCCCAATCACATGGCCATTAATATTAAAGGCAAGTAAATCTAGGTCATAAATCAGAAGTTCTTCAAGGAAATTCCTAGTAGACGGGCTATTCCCATTGTCAGATTACCGGTCTAGGAAAGAAACTAGGGCTACCCAAGGATTAAAGTAACATATTTCAATTTATTCAACATTTGATGCTGATAGAATTGCTCTTTAGACAGCAAGCTAGCAAATATACAAACGACACTTGTGTCTTAAAAAGGAAAGAGGAAAGTGTTAACAAATGGCAGAGAACAATTAAAAGACCAGAAATGTCTTTTGAATTTTCTTAATGAAAAAATATAGACTTTTTCTTTATGTGATAAACCCTAATCCCTCCCCTAAGACAGTAACCTACTCAGTTGAGTTAAGGAAGTACAATTTGGCACTTGAATGTCTCTTTACCATGTTCTGGTTCAATTCCAATGGTTCAATAGAAATTGGAATTTTCCCCTCTTAATTTGTTATACCAAATGGACTACCAGTAGTCCTAACACAAAATGTCTGGGGATGCATGTGAACAAAACGTTGTTACTTGTTTTGGAGGATAATTTTTATGCTTGCTTTGCAGAACATACAGGATTGACTTTAGAGTACCATTCACAGAACATGTGCATCACAGTGGGTGTCATGAAAGGAGAGCATTAAAAAGGATTAATAAGAAATATCAACTGCAGCAGCATGTCAAGTCATCCTTTTCTTTGATGTATTTTCCTATTCTGGTGGTCAGAAAAAAAAGGTATTAATTAATGCACCTTTTAGATCTTGCCCATGGCTAGCCATCTACATGCTGCGTGATATGTTTTTAGCAGCAACATCAAAGAGTCAAAGGTGACCTAATTTCTCAGTTGCCATTAAAAAGGCACATGTTTAAAGGACTAATCTGCAGTTGTTCGGTAGCTTCTCAGCCTTTTAACATTTGGAAATCCTATATCAAAACTGGTTTTATTCTAAACCTCCTGGAAATTATCACTTTAATTTATTGTATAAGATAAGCATTGCTGTAACTCTCTCCTTTATGATGGAAACAAAACTTATTTCTACAGAACTCACAATTTTGTTCACAGTTTCTCTACAATATAATATGTTAGATGGCCATCTGTCAGCAATGCTGATTCTGTGACCTTAGGCAGATGATGAGAGGGAGGGCATCTTGGCCATCTTCTGGTCACTAGGGGTGTGGAGGGGGGAGGTAGTTGTGAATTTCCTGCATTGTGCAGGGGGTTGGACTTGATGGCCCTGGTGGTCCAACTCTATGATTCTATGTCTAAACAAGATATTTTCTAGGTATACAGAGATGTTTTGTCAACATCTGAGAAAAGGACTATCCTTGTTCTTCATTGGAAGGATGTGTTTTGGACATGCGCCGACATGAACCAGTTACTATGAACAAACATGACCTCCCATCAGTAGAGTTAATTGTATTTTAAGAACCATCACAGTTATCTGTATATTTTAAGAAAGCATCTTTCAGATCTGGTGCCCTATAAATATAACGTTAGATCACAGATAGGAAGAATGGAGCATTTGTACCTCAAGGTACAAGGAGGGGTTTGTGGTATTCTTGGAAAGAGGAAAGTCATTGAGCATCTTTATAGTATAGAGCAAAATATTATTATATATATTTCTGAACTGGGCCTCAGAGTGTGGATTAAAATACCCACACAATGTGGACATGGGCAGACAGGGGGTACTGTTCTACAAGCTCGGGGGAAGCCCCAGGTTTGCAGAAAAGCATGAAACATAGAAAATATACATTGGGAGATAGAAGACAAAATCAGAGAAGAAATGTTTGCTTCAAAGTGTGCTACTGAGATTGTATCAAACTATATTGTGAGATCTTGGGAGCCATTTGGGGGGGATGCTAGCCTGTCTGCAACCAACGTTGCTGAATTAGAATTAGAGTGGGGAGGGGGGTAGAGACAGAAAAAGTAAAATATGCAAAGGATGGAAGGTAAAGCTGGAGGGGGGAAGAGCCGGAAAAAAAATTAAGTAGACAGCTGAAGATGGAGGGGAAACAGAAATGTAGGTGACTGAGTGAGTGGGGCAGACACTACCAGGAGAGAAACAGAAAATGGAGGTATATGGATGGGTGGGAGAGAAGGAAAGCAGAGAGAGTGTAAGCACTGCTAGGGCAGCAAACAGGAAAACCAAGGAGAGTGGGAATGAAGACATGAAGCGCCTCCCCACACACACACCAGTTCTCATGGTTCCCTCACTTGAAATGATATAACATGGTCCATTAGAAAAATAACATGGGTTGGATCCTGTGATGGCCAGGCTAGGCTCCACCTCTCCCTAAAAGGAACCCATGATTGCTGACGGAATGTAAGTGAGAGACAGCTGGAAAACAGGAGTTGGGAGTTGGCAGCTGGGGAATTGAGAAGGAAAAGGAGGATGTCTGATTGAAACTGTGGACAGCAGCTACTTATAATGGGCTGAAAATAGTCAATTTGTAACCATAGGATCCCAGCTGCAGGAACAGGAGCACCTTCCAAAAATTCGGTGGAAGCGAAACGTTGTAACTTCTACCTTACTTTCTTCAGTGTTATGTTAATACCATAAATAAAAGTTAACTTAATGTTTAGTTTAACCCTTGGGCTGTGTGGCATAGGGAAAGAAACACACACACACAGTTTAATATCTCCGTGTATATAGATATGTAGGTAGATATGAATAAATGGTGGCAGTGTGTGAATGAAACAGTGTTTGAGCCTCAGCCCAATAGCTCTGTGTGAGTGAGGCTCTGTTATTAAAGGAGGCTGGACTACCCTGTCTGTGGATGTCTCAGTGAGTAAGAGAGAAGAGCTGAGAGGGTAAATGGTCAAGGTTCTCTACATATTTTAAAAGAGACGAGAAGGGTGGTGAATTTGATATCCTGACCAACTTGTCAGAGAGAGAGAGAGAGAGAGAGAGAGAGAGAGAGAGAGAGAGAGACAGAGAGAGAGAGACAGAGAGAGAGAGAGAGAGAGAGAGAGAGAGACAGAGAGAGAGAGAGAGAGAGAGAGAGAGAGAGAGAGAGAGAGAGAGATTGGAGAGGATGGTAGGCACTCTGTGTGAACGGAGAAGGGGTGTCACAGATCCTATGGCCTCAGCAGAACTCTGCTCCTGTAGTGGAACTTTCCCACTTCCCACTTGCTATATTCCCCCTCACTTTTACCCCAAAAAGAGTAGCCACAATTCAGAGAAATCGAAGGAACAGTGCTGGGTGTGATGAAGAGGTCTGTGGTAACAGAGGCAAAAATCAGCAAAAATCTTCCTTTTTAAACCAGAAATGCCCTAGCACCAGCAGAAATAGACAATAAGGTCTATAAAAAGAGAGTAAAACAAAACCAGCTGAAAATCATGAAGCCGCATGTATCAGAAGTAGCCTGTATCAAGTTTATCAGACTTCTACTCTAGGTTGCATGTTAAGCAAAATAAAAAGGGGGAGGGGAGAAAGAAACCATGATAAAAGTACCAGCCTGTCCCCACACTGCAGAGCTGCCTGCTCCTTATCTCATTAAATTAAGGGCAATACATCATTAAGTCAAGGGGTTCATGCGTGCATGTACTGTGTAAATTTTCCCATTCAGAGACACACAGCACAATCCTAAACAAGTCTACTCAGAATCCTACTTAAGTATTAGGGTTGTCAGGTTCCTCTTCGCCACCAGCAGGAGGTTTTTGGGGCGGAGCTTGAGGAGGGCAGGGTTTGGGGAGGGGAGGGACTTAATGCCATAGAGTCCAATTGCCAAAGCGGCCATTTTCTCCAGGTGAACTGATCTCTATTGGCTGGAGATCAGTTGTAATAAATCTCCAGCTAGTACTTGGAGGTTGGCAATCCTGTGAAGTATACTCAAAGAGACTTATTCCCAGGAAAGTATTTTCAGAACTGAACTGACAGTCATGGTGTTCTAAGCAACATCCATGCACTACTGCAAAAAGGAATATAACATGCATTCATTTCCAGGATTGTCTTGTCTGCACAGGAAGATCCAATAGTGAAAGATTTCTACAGTGCAACATACAATGCTGTGTAGGTGCAGCCTTTAAATGACACTTGCAAATGCTTTGCATTTGTACCTTACTACAGAAAAGGTTGGATGTTTTACGACAGGAGTGCAAAACGCTTTCGCACATGTTCCCCAGTGCATTTGTTATCATCATACCTCATGTATTTTACAGAGATGGAATTTCTTTGAAACCAACCTAAGAGGAAATCTAAATCAGATAGTGACTCATCCTCTGTCCCTACTGAATTTCCTTCTGCTAATGCCAACACTTATTTCCATTAAAGTTATGCAAATTAACATCCTGGCAAGCTGCAAGATCTTGTGTTAAGAGAGCAAATGCTGATTCATTGATTATTGGCTTGCCCTAATTAGTTTGCTAACATTAGAGAGGCACCAGAAGCAGGAAACAGTACACACTCCAGCCTTTATTAATGAATGTAACAAAATATCAGCCTCCCAATCATTTATCTGATATTTGAAGCAAAATTATTTCACCAAATACATTTGAGACACAAAAGTATATAGGCATAATCAAAGCCCCTCCGTATGACAAGATGTGAGCATCCAGAGGGGAATGGAATCACACTCAATTTGTATAAAATGATGTATTCATACCTATGCATAGGTATAGCATTTTTTAAACAATTCCTAAATTAATCCTTTCCATTTAGATATATTTCCCCCTTTTTTAGCAGGTTAATATTTATTTAGAAAATTTAAATGCTAGAGGTTGTTCACAAAGTAAAAAAATACAATAAAATTATTAAAATAACCACCTTAAAATTATTGATAATTAAACAACATCCAACAGATAGACATTATAAAACAGTCATCAGGCTAGAAGCAGACCATAAAAGTAACTTGAAAAGATCAAACCCCTCAGTTAGAAGCCTGAGAGAGAAAGAAAGGTTCTGGCCTGGCACCTAAAGTGTAAGATAAGACTCCAGGTAAACCTCAGGGGGTAATGAATTCCAAAGACAAGGTTCCATCAATGAAAAATAAATTATTTCAATCTATCTTCAGCTGCTTGACTTTTTGAGATGGTAGCATATAAAAATGTAGAGGCAACCAAAAACCAATTCAATGAATATTCCCCATCCCATCCCACTTAGATACTGTCTACATGTGTGTGTTGTGTCAAGTGCCGTCAAGTCGCTTCCGTCTCATGGCGACCCTATGAATCAATGTCCTCCAAAACATCCTATCTTTGCTCAGATCTTGCAAATTTGTCTACATAAACCAACCCAAATACAGAACTCTTTCAGATTGTACAAAAAGATGGGCATCCTTGGATCTGAGAAAATATTCATAGAAAGGGAGTTTCAGAAATGTGGGTGAGGCAGGTAGCTGCAAAGTAAAACTCTGCACATGCAACTAACATCTTGAATTTGTGCAGACATGGTATTATTAAGTGGCCATGCTTGGATATGAGATCAAATTGCAACAGGACAACTAGCAGGAGATGCTGCGTTCTCCCCGGAGAATGACTACTTATAGAATTCCACTGTGCTCAGGACAATGGTGGGGTGAGGTGGAGAAGAGCAATAATATAATGCCAAATTTGTCTTTGACTGTTTTGCTCTGTCTCGCCTGGTTTTCTTGCTTGTTTTTAGCTCTTGCTATTGGTGAACAGGGGCTCAGCTGTACTCTGTGTTGTCTGATTAATGATGATGTGATGACTGCATTCTCCCTAGACTGCTGTACAATGGACGTGTTAGCTCAGGCCCTGTCTTAGAATGCACGCTCACTTGAGGCCGCTTGAGCTCTTCTGCTTTCCTTGGCTCAAGCATCCTAGCAACTCTTCTGAAAGGCAGCAGATAGAGGCTGCTGGCAGTCTGATCAATAGCTCCCATTAGAGCACCTTGGGTCTGTAGCTCCCCATCTTGTTCTGTTTTTATTCGACTTGAACCCTTACCTCTTTCTGTATCCCTCCTGACTTCTGTCTTTCTGTTCCCTTCCCACCTTCATTTGCCTTGCTGCTCTTATCCAGTTATGCTATTTTTGTTCTGAGTTGCCCCTGACATAAGCATTCCATGGAAAGGTTAATGACTTCAGAATCAGTAAACTGGGATTAATATGGGAGGTTCTGGGAAAGATGCTTTTCAAATATGGATATGCACTTCAAAAAAATTATTTAAATTTTGTTTCAGAATTTCAAAATAGGGGGCATGATTACCATTACCCCAACATTCCAGAGGTACTGATACCATTTAGGGGATCCATTTTGGGCACATTTTTCAGGTTCCAGAATATCAGGTAGTGGTAGATCTGTCCTCCATCTCAAGACAATAGACCTGGTGGCTGGACTCTGCAGGCCAGGTCTACTGCTACAGATTCCAATGGAAGCCAAAATAACATGGGGAAAATCCTGAAACTTTAGGATATACATTTTAGGAGCTCCAAAATTTCAGGAGCGCCTTTTGCCATTTTGGATATCCCTGAACTGAAATGAAATAGCAAAATTTGGGCATAATTGCAAATGTATAGGATTTTAGAATTACAATGTTTGATACTTTTTGCTCATGGGAAACATCTTTGCATTTGTCTTTGGGAATGCATTGTAAAAAGAACATAATCATCTGGACCTACTGAGTGTGATTTGGAAAGGATGAGTACGCAAACTGCCACTGAAGATTATCAAAAGAACCCCAAAACTTGAAATATCTAAAAATAGCTGCCTAACATATTTTACAAAGTTTGTCCTGCCCTTAGAATTTCTTCATTTCTTACTTTCCATGTGCTTTGGTAAACAGTTTTTTGTTTTTGTTTTTAAAAAGAACCGTACAGTAAAGATGAGGCTATTATTATACTTTGGATACAAAACATCTGCAACAATCAACGGAGGTGCCAAAGATCTTGGGAAATCATTTCTTTCTCCAGAGCAACATATACATAGAATTCCCAAAGCTATGATGAAAATGGAGGGGAAAGGTTTTCATCATTGATGCAGCTTTTCAATATTTAATCAATTATGGGAAACACAGACAGAAACCCCTGAAACAGATATCACTGCTGTGCTATATCAGATCACTTACAATGTATTAAACTCTGTACTGGTTATCAACAGCAATGCTAAAAGCAGCAATTCATATAATAACTGCTATCTTCTTTTTTTATCATTTCTGATTTCTCTGCCCTATCTTTTGCTGGTACTGTAACGTGCCAATTAGAGGAGAGTCCTGGGTGCAAGCTACATGCCCCATTCAACTCAATTTGTATTTGAAACAGTCTTTTTAACCAGTTTGCATTGGGCAGGCAGAATTTTTCCTCTGTCCAAGCTCGCAAGCAATATCTCACACAGTGCTTATAATAAACAGGCAATGACTGAACTATCAAGAAGTCAGCTTCACAAAAACGTGCCATGCAGGCTTCTTTTGCAAAAACTGCATAAGCTGATAGCCACCTGGATCTTTTTATGGTCAAGGTTCTGTAAGTTATTTGCCCCTTTTTGCTTACAATCAAACAAATATGAACATGATTGAAAAAACTAATGTGATTTGAAATGCACAAGTGATTTCTAATACATCTGAAATTCAAACGCTTCTAGAGGCAGAGCCATATAGCAAGAAAGATGGAAAGGTATAATATAAAAACTGAGCTGTGGTTAGCAATCCTGGTGTTCTTCCTGAAAGAAATACTGAAGTGATGTTTGGTGTGTTTCCACAATGACATTTCCCCCAATTTTAGCAAACTGAGTTGTATTTTTTTTTCTTACACACAATTCCATCCTCCACTTGTGCAGGAATAATATGCTGTCCAATTTTTCCACTGAAAACTTCACTTCTTTTTAAAACAGCATAGCGATTTGATGGTTCTAGTAGTGTGGTATTCCCGAGTAGTGCACACATCAACAAAAACAATTTCAGAAGTGGGCAGAGAATCATGACAGCAACACCAGAGAACAGATACGATACACATATTTTGTGAGCTGGAAACCACAGTAGGAAATGAGGAAAAACTGCATTAGCCTATGCTATGTGGAATCTCTGTTGCAAATGGGAATGGACCAACAATCACATCAGCAACATGACCACCACAGAAAATTCCTTCCATGTGGAAGCACCCTTGGTTGAAATAGCATTGAACACAGGGGGGGGGGGAATGTAAACATATAAACTACCGCTCTTATAAGCGTTGAAACAGTGATGGTTCATGAGCCAAAGTATATATACTGGACCCCTGCCTGCAGACTACACAACTCTTGGCCTATAGACCATTTCCACCTGGGTGTACTTTAACAGGATTAGGAAGACGGTAGAGACACTCCCATTTAAACCAGGAAGTGTGAAATAGAAGGAAAGCCTTGGATGCTCTTATGAATGTGCAGTGCACCCAAGAATCATGAGACCTGTAGTTCCCAACACTGTATCCCCTCCATCTCTCCCAACTCCACAGAATCATCAAATAGATATTGGGGTAGGTTCCATCCAGACCTGGAGTGGTTTAGGCTGCAGGAAGGGCCTCATGCCATGGCACACTCCAGATGATGAGAAGAAGTTTGGACATTTTACATCTTATTGCAAGGAATCTGGTTTAGTTTTGTGTCTCATTATTATCAGGTCTCACTTTCATTCTGCGCAACCAGCAAAGTCTGACAGCATGTCTCGTTTCATTCTGCAATATATTCCACATTTTGCAAGTCAGTATCCACGTGACCTATAACTTCACATGCTGTTTAGTAATATGTGTGATCTTGCCTACAATCCCGCTGGCAAGGAGATGAGGAGCGCTGAATATGAAACCAATTTTACCATTTCAGATGGTATTATTATTCCTACTATTGTTGCAGAGGATGGACATACCCCATTTCCATTTAATTCTGATCTTCCACTTTTTAAAGGTGAAAGGCACACAGGAATTATAATAAAGAAAAATAGATAGACCATTACAGAAAGGTTTGGCTATGCCATTCATCTTGACAAACAGAGGCAATATTCTGACAGCTAATCACCATGGGTTTTATTTTCTTTTGCATCCACCCCAGTTCCAAGCAACCCTATTAATTTTAATAGGCTGGTGCACTCCCATTTAATGGTTCAATGATTATAATATATTGGTGCTTTCCTTTGCATAATCAAGAGGTTCAGTAAGCAAAATAACTTTTAAAACTTAATATATCAAAAAGGTTTCTCAAAGCCATACAAGCATTTCAACTTTTCTTTAGGATTACTGAAGTCTTATCTAAATTTTTCTCAGAATAATTATATGCTTTCAGACCCATGAATACACTTTTACTTCTTTCTTATACCTTATCTGAAGTCACAGATGTTATTAAAGATGCATATCCATAATAAAAACTATAGAGTCTCATCATGTTGGCTGCTGAATCCTTCAACCCTACTGGCATTTTCCAGTGTGATGCCTTTTCCAGAAGATCTGGAATCATTTACAAGGTCAAATTCTCCACACTGTGAATGCCTGCTCAATTCCAAGAATACCTGTTATGCTCTTATGTTAGGCCCCCCATCTATGTCAGCACCTCAGTATGTCATAAGGGCACATGGGACCAAAGCTAACAGGAAAGAGCAAGGCATGGCTTCCTCAAAACGAACCAACATTTCCAGGGCTCTGGGAAACCATTTTGGGACCTGTATGAAAAGGCTTTGGTTGCCTGCTGACATACAGAAGGGGCAATCTGCACTTTCCCTGGCCTCCAAGGTGAAACGGATTACAAGACAATGAGAAGAACCCAGCCTTCCTCACATAGGTAATAAAGAGCACTGGAGCAGACACTTAGCACTCCAATAGCCAGCAACTTAATCCTGTCAGCAATCAGAACCTATTATTCTAATACCAACTAGCCTGTACTGAATATGTAAATCACCCTTTACCTACATCATACTTGCAAAACTACCTCAACTGTCATCTCCTCCACTTCCATAGAGAATTCCTGAAATGTTCTTCTCACATCTAAAAATCTATACTGGTACTTAATCAAGCAAAACTAGGTATTCTTTTTCACTGGCTCTACCTCCTGTTCTTTCATACTAAAACAGTTAAAGTAACCGAGAAGCAATCAAGCCTTTGTCCCTGGCAATGTTTGGTTGCCAGTGAGGTCATAATGCCTCAAGATACATTTCAGGTATAAGTATCTCCCCTCTCACAATGTCAAATCATGTCCGTTTTTCTGGATCCAAAATGAGCAACGCCGTGCTGTCAGTGCTGCTTCTCATGCTTTTCCCCCAAGAAATGCTGGTCGTTCCTCACTTCATGCAGCGGCCATCTTTGGACATCATTCATCTAATTGATAAATATATTTAACCTGGGAACCTCACATCCTTATGGCCACCCTCTCCTTCTTGTTATTTCCTAGTTCTTGAATGTATCGGGTTCTGTGTGTTTTGCTGTGAGTGTGTATGCAATTTGAGTATTTTTAATAAAACCCTTAAAATTTATACAACGCTTCTTTATTGAGAGTACTTCCACTGGTGTGCTCATCCTCGTAGAAATTGGCTCAAAGATCTCGAGTGCCAATCTCTCACAAAGCTCATTTTGTCTCCATAGCTAATTCCCCCAAATAAATGGAGACCCCTCTACTTGGCCTAACACACGTTAGGATCAAACATTAATGTACTTCTGAGGTTTAGAAAACACAGAAGCCTAAGGCCACTATCTTCAATTTACCTACCATAGAATCACTTCAGGAATACAACTCCAAGCCTCATAGTAACACTTCTTTGTACTAGTCTCTTTGGGGAAAAGGACACATTTGTCTGAACAATAGTAAGGTTTATGGACTAATCCCAAGTCACTCATACTGAGTATTACTGTTATGACCTTTGGGCAAGGCAGGAGATTGATGAGTCTAGGTTTTACACATGAGAAAAAAAGAATCACAGATATTAGGAAGTAAAAACACCTGGTAAATTAAAAAGGCAGAATATTTTGGTTAGGATTATAGGACATCCAGGGTTGACCTCAACAGTACAAAAACTGAATGTCATGTTCAGTCTCTAGGACATTTCTCATCCTGGACATATCATTTGTATGTATAATTCTGCAATTTATGGGTCTTCAGCCCTGTCTGCCAATTCTTGCTTATGTGTCAATGATGCCATTATTAACCCAGCGTATCAGCTTTTCCTATTTTCCAGAGCTTTGCTGAATCCTCTTTTCTGAACACAGCCAAACATAAAGGATGCTCAAAGCAGGACCGGAAGTATACCAGCTAGCTTAAAAATGTATGATTCATAGAAACTTGAGGTATTTTTCAATCTTGAGCGAAGGTATGCATTGGTAGAAAAATAATTTAAAATAGCTGTGGTAATTTGGAAAGCAGGTTCAAATTGGGTCTGATATATTCTCTGTGACAATATTAGCACTGCAGACAAATTTTCCAGGTTTCTCTTCAAATACCCTTGTAATAGACGAATGTCAGGGTTATAACTTCTTTTAATACTGCACTTGCACCCTCTGACTATGAGGTAGAGATCAGCTTGCATCAAAGAGGAGAATTTATGAATGCTTTTTTGAGAGGGGGATTCAAGCACACGACAAGCCATTCCCTGCCTCTTCCAATTTGTGTTCCCGTTGCTTAGGATTAGAACCACTTCTTCTAACAAAGGGTGTGTGTGAACAACAACTAGCAGAGAGTATTCAACCCAATTTCAGAGTTTATTAAGCACAGAGGAGAAATATGAAAATAGAAACAATAGAGAACACAGTTCCCAAAGAAATAAGTTTCCAACTAAGTAATACTTGTCAACCATCTGTACTTACTCAGTTCCCAAGGAGACAGGCCAGAGTTTTGTTGCTATTCCAAAGGTGACCAAATGCCATCATTTTCTTGGCACTTTTTGAAGGAGTTATGGGGAGAGGAAGAAGCAGAGTTTGAACAGTCCAAAAGAAACAGGAATTCACTTTTAGTGACTCAGATGGTCAAAGACAAAAACTCATCAGGATTGGATGAGTTTTGTACCTCCCCTTCAGAATGGCGAGCAAAACCTTGTCTCATCTCAGATATGTGTGCAAAGGTTCTGGTTTGGGCTAGCAACATTTAGTTTGCCTCTAGAATATGTATTCATTAGGGGTACATGTTTGAAAGGAGAAAATGGAATCTCCTTGTCTCTGTGAGAAATGTGGTGTATAGATGGCAATAAAATACAAAGGAGCAAGAAAGGGAGACATCCGCATTACAAGCCTAGACTCACTTCCAGACTTTGGGTCAATTCATAACACAACACGTAAACTTACTTTGACAGTGCCAGCTCTTGCATTCCACCCATTATAATGCACTGCGGTCAAAGAAAATATGTCTTATACTATGTCTCAGGTTCAATGGGTTCTTTCTTCAATTATTATGACAATTTTTCAGGCATATAAAAGGTCAAAATAGTTCTTCAAACTCATTTGAAAACCACTATTTTGATCATTTGTTGAGCGGTTAAATGGGTTGTACTCAGAACATCTCATTGTCTTCTGCATTTTAGCTCTTGGGGATTATTTGCACCTTCCTTGCTTCAAGCAACCTGCTGTGCCTCCTAGGAAACACTTTCTATGGAAAGCAGCTTCCACTTTTCTGCCTCTCCCCTCCTTGCCACCTGAAAAGGAAAAGTCTTTGAAACTGTCATGTTGCATTGCTCAATTTGTTAGCACAGTTACCTGAGCAGAACATAAAATGTTTTGGGGCATCATTCTGCTATCTTGTGTATATACAGCTTTGTCCAAATAAGATCAATGTGAAATACTCAAATGCCACTTTTGGACATAGTTTTCTTACATTTATAGCCTTAGGCTGCCCATGACAATTGTTATTAAAGTTTTGAAGGAGTACATTTGGTTAATTCAGATAAAAACCAATGCTTCTTAACTCTCCAGTCTTTCTCTAATACAAATTCTTTGTTCAGAAGCTTGAAGTTACTTCCTTAACAGTGTAAAGATTCTCCAGAGAAGAGTAATTTGAGATTATCCACCAAACTTTGATCCAGAACTGAATAAAAGGGGCGTTGATTTCTCATTTTAGTAGATGTGTTTTCAGCAGCAGCAACAACAACAAAATGTAGCTGGCAGTTGTATAGTGATGACAAGATTTTATAGACCACAGTGTAGGTCCCTCCACAGCAGGTGGAATGTTTCTACATCCCAAACTTGCTACAGAGGTACTGGCTACCGGGGTAGGTGACCTATTTTGGCCAAGGGCTGGAAAAACGTGTAGCACTTGCCTGTTAAAAATGCTAATGTGGTTGGTAATGAAAAGGTGAGGGATGTTTTTGACCTCAAGCCCTGGGAGCGAGCCAAGCCCTAGCAGCTCTGAAAGCTCCTCAAGGCTCACTATGAACAAAGCTGGAGGCTGCAAAGGTCAGGGAGGTGATGACATCATAAGCCTTGCCCATTGCCTTCTTCCACCTGCTGGCCCCGGCAATGCTGCCGGGGCCTCGTTAACTCACCTAAGTTGCCTGGGCCTGCATGCCAGGGTTTGCCTACCACTGCTATAGCAAGTACGGAACCATTCATTTCATTCCTGGAAGGTTCTGTAGAAGCCACCAATCAAAATTCTAGATGCCTTGAGCCAAGGGGAGAGATGGGGTATAAATATTTTAATTAATTAATAAATACCAGTGCCCTATCCTCCATGAGTACATTTATCAATGGAATATATAAACATTATAGACATGTATTTTGTAAGCTTTCATCTTTTCAACAAGCTAGCAATCCTTATCACACAGGTAAGACACTTACAGAATGTGACTTTTGTTCAACTTTTCATAAAACCACTGAGATAACTGTTTTCACTTTCCACTCTTGAGTTCTATTCTGAGATACAGAATATACATCTGCAAAGTAGGGCTAGGCAGATATAACATGTTCATACCAACTTAGAGTACTGCATCCAATTATCTTTCAATCTTAATGGAAAATCTCCTCCAATATATGAAAACATAATGGTAACTTCTCATGTATAATGTTTGTAAGAAGGATTCACAGTTGAAATGGGAACAATTTTGTTGTGAGAACATAATGTTCAATGGAGTGCTGAAATTTAAACTGTACAATTTCCAGTAGTAACACATGACAATGAACTAGGGTTGCCAGGTCCCTCTTCGCCACCGGTGGGAGGTTTGGGGGGACGGAGCCTGAGGAGGGCAGGGTTTGGGGAGGGGAAGGACTTCAATGCCATTGAGTCCAATTGCCAAAGCAGACATTTTCTCCAGGTGAACTGATCTCTATCAGCTGGAGATCAGTGGTAATAGCAGCAGATCTCCAGCTACTACCAGGAGGTTGGCAACCCTACAAATGAACACATGAAGCTACCTTATAGGGAGTCAGACAACTGGCATAGCAATTGTCTACTGTGACTGGCTGGAGCTCTCTAGAGCAGGGGTCCCCTCCCTTTTTGAGCCTGTGGGCACCTTTGGAATTCCAGCACAAGATAGTGGGTGTAACCACAAAATGGCTGCCACAGGAGGCAGAACCATACACATACACAATCCAAATGCAGGGGAGAGGAGAGGCAATATAAAAATATATGTACCGGGAAAGACAAGTGCAAGAGAATAAACCAGTATTGTGGTGTCAGCTGCCATCAAAGCAACGTTATTTTAATCTGCACAGACAATCAGATCTCCAATGGCCAATCAGAAGCCACGCTGGGCAAGAGCCCCACCTGGATCCACCCACTTTCTAAAAATACTGTGCAGGCACCAGGAAAGATATAGTGGGTGTCATGGCATCCACGGGTACCACATTGGGAACCCCTGCTCCAAAGTCTCAGACAAAGGTTGTCCTTATCACCTATTATTTGATATTTTTAACTGGAGATGCAGGTGACTGAACTTGCATCTGTGAACAAAGCTGGTACTCTGCCACTGAGCTATGGATCTTATCGGTTTGAAAAACAAAGTTATAGTTCCACTGAAAAATGCAGCACCATTTCAGCTTTTTGACAACATAAGCAGAGAAAGACTGTTGCACATTTATGCATGATTCATCTTTATTTTATTGGTTTTACAAACGAGGACATATCTGAAGCTTGCAAATTTTCATGGACATCACTACTTTGCCAAAGTATCTTTTTCTGGGGGGGCCTTGCCTAGCTAGAACCCCAGATCAAGTGACTGATACGGTCCTTTCCAGATTTTCCTCTACTTCCAAAAGCACTGACTGACTCCAAAGTTAAACCCTCAGAAGGACTAATGATGCACTTTCCCCTTTCGTTTGTGTGACAGAAATGGAAGAAGGCAGATCTGCAGCAACCTTAAAAACTGGTTATTTATGCACTAATCCATGTACACAGTGGGGAAGGTCCTTCCAGCTTTCCCACTCAATCTCACCCAGCTCCCTTCTTCACTCCAGCCCGTCTCACATGTTTTTTGTCCATGTAGGTCCCATGATCCTCAGTGTAACCTTTCTTGGTGGTCAAAGGGGACCCTTTCTCCCTTTCTGTCAGCAAAAAATCTGGTTAGATCCACTCCAGTGTTTGTAGCAGCAAACACCATAAAGTGTCTGCAAATACTCAGTGGCTGTATCTGGAGAGAGCTGAAGCCAGCCAGCCGGTGTACATTTCTCCATGAATACACGGGAAAAACACTGATGGATATGCAGCAACACATTTGGCATGTGAAATAGGAACTGGCCCCCAGCAACCAGTTTAGGGTTGCCAGCCTCCAGGTGGGGCCTGGAGATCTCCCGGAATTACAACCAATTTCCAAATGACAGAGATCAGTTCTCCTGGAGAAAATGACTGCGTTGGAGTCATTATGTACCAATAACATCCCTCCTCTCCCCCAAACCTCGCCTTCCTCAGGTTCCACCTCCTAAATCTCCAGGTATTTCCCAACCCAGAGCTGGCAACCCTAAACTAGCTTGCAGCCCTTTTTAATCCATAACTACTACTATAGCTTCCATTAACGGCACTCTCCTCTGAGATTTCCAGTTATCAACTCTCTGTTCTTTAGATACACATTTACTAATGCACCTTATCTGTTCATCCTGCTTATATGCTCTATTCCTATTCACAGCCAGCATCCAGTACCATTAGCTTTAATGGATTTTACTATACTTTTAGCTTTTTTAAAAAGAAATAAAGACCAGTGATTCCATTAATTAGTTAAGAGGAAACAGAGAAGTCATTAGATATTGCAGCTGAAAGCTCTCTCTTGCAGGCAGAAATTAAATGGCTCTACAGCAAATATTACAGTGACCCATTGTTGATGTCTATTCAGACTTACATACATATATAGCTGATCAGGAGAACACCCTCTATACCAAGAAAAAGAAATCACACTGAATACTTAAAAGCTAAAGCACACACAAGCCAACCAAGCCATATTATAACTGTCATTCTTAATATGGAGTGGAGATTCAACAAAAAGGGGGACAGAGGTATAAGGAAAGTTTGAGCAGGAAGTAGGGCTGTTAACTTAGGCACATTTACTACTCACTTATTGATCACATGATTATCCTGTCCTTCCTCCAAGGAGCTCAAGGTGGCATTATTGGGCATCTATTTTATCCTAACAGAAACCCTCTGAGACTTCCTTGCCCAACACATTAATCACAACATCATACAAGCTTTTATTGGGGTATAATTTCCCTTGAACACTGTTGAGTACACATTGCACTGAAGAAGTAATTAACAAGGCAACAGGAATGGTATTGGAAGTAAGAAATTGAATGAATGTAGCAATACAAATCTGGACTTGAAAAAAAAAGATAGGAATTCTTATCAGCCACAAGAAAACATTTCCATTCATTTTATTTAGGTGTCTATTTGGCATCCCTTCAAAGACCTGCATATTTATCTAGAACAAACTGGGAAAAGATAATTAGAAAAGAGAAGCAACATGGTAGATTTCTGTATCAGGGTCAATTGTTGGAAGACGAACACTATATTCTCTCTCTGAAGGTGAAAGCTACCACTGAAGTAAAGGACTCCACATTTCTCTGATCTCAACCAGATGCTACACTACCTGGACATGTTGAAAACACGGACACCAGCTGTGTCTGCTTCCCTTCTTTATGCTGCAGCAATCCCACAATAGTTGTTTCTATCAGGAGAATACCAATAAAATATTTTATTTCCCCCAGACCTGGTCAGACTTAAGGTGGAAGGTTGTGTGTTTTTACAGAGAGGATCTTTGTATACCCAGAGAGGAGTAAACTATTTAGATACATCATGACCATGACCAGAGCCAAGGGTGCACACCAAGGAGATTATCTACCTATCACATTTTATCATGTTCCTTCTCTAAGGAGTCTAGGGGCAGTTCTCCCCACCTTATATGTTCACAACAGTCTTGTACACAAGTTAAGTAGTTAAGCAGAGAAAATGTGACTGGCCCAAGGACAAGCAATGCCACATTTTCAGATACTTTCTCCTATAAAACTCCAGAATCGCACCTCCGCACTTCTTTTAATGCTTCTCTCAAGCATAACTAGAAGTTTGGTAAACCACATCAGGATTTACCACTGGAAAATCAGGGCCCCCATCCAAAAAGAGCCAAGTATGCACAACATAGACTTGAGGATCATTGTAAATGGCTAAAACAAAAATCAGAACTATGGTTCATGTTCAAAGAAATAGTTAAATAGCTTTTTGTATTCATAAGGGCATCGCTTCAGTCCCTAGCACAAATGTTGAAGTGTCAACATGTTTTTATGTTCTTAGAAATATGATCACCACCACTATCATGTGCCCATGAGTCAGATCCTCCGTTCCTTTACAGTAAAAATGATGCTCATGAACAAGTACAGCATGTTTTAGCCCCCTATCTGTTCACAGCAGAATAAAATTCATGCCTATCAGATCAATCAAATTATAGTCACATTTTAGAGACTCTTTCAAAGTAAGAATACCTGCTTCTTGAATGACATGCTACAATCATCAAATAAAAATGATTTAAAAATTCATAGAGAGTAAAACAGAAATATATGACAATTTTAAAAAGTAAATTTATCAGTAACTGATGGTTACCTCTATCTTTCAGTTACCAAACTCATTAATCGTTCATGGGTTAATTTTTTAATTAAAAATTATGTCCCTAGTGAATCTCTGAAGAGCCCCGTGGCCCAGAGTGGTAAGCTGCAGTACTGAAGTCCAAGCTCTGCTCACGACTTGAGTTCGATCCCAATGGAAGTTGGTTTCAGGTAGCCGGCTCAATGCTGACTCAGCCTTCCATCCTTCTGAGGTCGGTAAAATGAATACCCAGCTTGCTGGTGGTAAAGGGAAGATTACTGTGAAGGCACTGGCAAACCACCCCACAAACACAGTCTGCCTTGGAAACGTCGGGATGTGACGTCACCCCATGGGTCAGGAATGACCTGGGGCTTGCACAGGGGACCTTCACCTTTGGTGAATCTCTGAGCCTCAAAAAGAATGTCATTAGCCTGCTACTTGCTAGCCAGGACAGGCTTCCTGAGAATTATAAAAAAATATCTACAGGAAAGGGAACATTTTCAAAACTACTACTGGACCTCTGGGATAAAATAATCCACAAATTCCCCAATTCTTTAAGAACTAAATTCCAGAGGTCTTGTATTTTTCCAATCAATACCTTTCTGACCAAACAATCAACCCCTTCCTGACCAAACAATCAATACCTTTCTGACTATTTCCAGCAGTTTGATGAGCCTTTGTGAAAAAAAGTGTTTCCGCATGGCACCAAATGTCTTTGAGTGACAATTTTTCAGTTTTGCAGAGATTTAAAAGGTTTTGTAAACCCACTACGGTACATTTCCAGTGACTAGGCATATCCTATCACTCCACTAACCAGTTTACAGTGTTCCTGTGGTCTAAAGAGCCATTTAAGTTGCAAGAAGGCTCCCTGTCATGTCATCCTAAACAGAGGTATATCCTTCTAAGCCCTTTGACTTTCGTGAATCTAGAACTGTACAGCTCTGTTTAGGATTGCATTGTTAGGCTGGAGGAACATCTTTCAGCCTCTGGGTTGCTCTCCCCTTATCCTTTTCTGTGTTTGTTGTTCAATTTAAATCATCGTGCCTTACCCAATACAAGTCTGGATTAAATTGGTATGTGACTTGTTTATACAAAATACGTCTCTGTGTGTAAAAAAAAATTACATATAGTAAAATCATCCACTAGCATTACTACATCAGAGTCTGCTTTGCAGACTAGCCAAATAATAATCAATCTGATTTATCAGATAGGGCTGCTGAAACATTGTGACTGGTGGCTCAGTTTTCATGCATTTTACAGGAATATCAGTATGATAAATTGACTTACTAAGTTTTCTGATACAATGACCCATTCAATCAAGAGCTTCAGACAAAATCATCTGAGAAAGAAGCAGCACCTCAAAGAACACTATATCATGTTATACTCAGTAAGCGCATTCTCAAAGGATTACTTCTCCAGATCCATTCCCAAGCACATTCTGATGCAGACTCAACAGGGAAGTTATTCACACTCATAATTTAAGTAACTATGCACATTATCCTTAAAACTAGCTTCCAATTCCCACTGTGGCTGGTTTCCACGGATTGTCAGCACAGTAAAAACTATGCAACCATACAGGAAAGCTTATATGATCAGGCAGCGTTTCATTTGCTTGTTCTAAGGATAAAACTTTAATATGTTGGGATAAAACAATGAAAATAAGATCTGCCAAGTATAAGGAAAATGCCAGCCACCTCTAGAAAACTCTTAATTCTATCTTTAAAAGGATATGTGTAATAAATTCTGTATATTGTTACTCTATATACACAACTTTAAAATATATATAAAAATTGGCCAAGCCATCTTTCGTCTTTGCCTGTTCAACATTACTTTCTGCTTGCTGTACTTTAGGCTCCAGCTTGCATCTCAAGCAACTCATCCAGGGCCATAGGTGGCCCACTCCATCTCTGAATTCCCACCTTTTATTTTTATTTTTAAAGTAGGTCTCCAATTCTTTTTGTTGTGGAGACATAAGGGAAAATGTACAAGCAGTTTTGGCCAGATTGCCAGGGAAGGAATGGGGGAAAGGAAGTTGAATCAGTTAACCCCTTTCTGACCAAATACATTGTTGTCTGCTCTATCCCATTACCTTTTCTACCCTTTTCTGTTTGTTTGCTGCCATCCTCTTTAATGCCCATAGTGATAAATGAGAACCTTGGGGACAATACTCAACTGAGACATATAATATTTGGGGGTTGCCTCCTCTGTTTGTAGTGTGGACTTTGCCTCAGGGGTAGGGGGGCCAGTAGGGTTGCCAACCTCCGGGTGCTCACAAGTAAAACCTTGCATTAACCTCCAGGTGCTAGCTGGAGATCTCCTGCTATTACCACTGATCTCCAGCCGATAGAGATTAGTTCATCTGGAGAAAAATGGCCACTTTGCCAACTGGACTCAATGGCATTGAAGTCCCTCCCCAAACCCTGCCCACCTCAGGCTCCACCCCAAAAACTTCCCACTGGTGGTGAAGAGGGACATGGCTACCCTAGGGGCCACGGAGAGGCGGAAACAGAAAATGAATGCCCAGTTCCATACAGGCTGGTATCTAGTTTTAATCATCCATGGCAAACTCCTGGTTTTAACTTGCTTGTGTAATGGAATGCATGACTCCGAGCATGTGCAGCATGCCTTTTACTCACCAATGAATAATCACTGTCAAGCTCACCTCCCTTGCAAAAACAAAAACTAAAGCAGTCTCTACTTAGGGCTAAAGTGCTAAGGAGACATCACACTCAGGCAGGTTTGAACTCCCAAACCTTTCACAACAGAAAAGGAATACAACAGAAAACCAAAGGGCTGATGCAGCTTTATAACCTGGCTGCCTTAAGCCCCATCAGGTCTTTGGGGCACTCTAAATAAATACATGCCTTTGATTAACAACAGAAAATGAAGAGCACAAAATTAAAAGCTACGCAGATGATGTTGTCTTAATTTGTCAAAACCCTGAACAAACACTTCCATATGTTTATAATCATCTCATCGAATATGCAAAATATTCCGGTTATAAACTTAACAAAACAAAGACGAAAATTTTGACTTTTAATCTAACAGCAAATGAAGACAAGCATATTGAAGATATTATCGGATGTCGAATTACTAAAGAACCAGTGAAATATTTGGGTGTCAACATATCCTCACAAAACAATACACTTCTAAGGTCAAACTACTTGAAAATTTGGGGAGAAATAGAAAAAGATTTGAGTTTATGGTCAAAAATGAACATCTCATGGATAGGAAGGATATCAACGATAAAGATGAATGTTCTTCCTAGACTAAATTTTTTATTTCAATTTTTGCCGATTGACATCCTTGACAGGATACTAGAAAACTGGCAAAAACAAGTTAACCGATTTGTTTGGAATGGGAAAAAACCGAGAGTCAGATTCAAAGTCCTTCAGGACGAAAAGAAAAGAGGAGGGCTGGCATTGCCTAATTTCAAATTATACTACCACGCTGCCTGCCTAACTTGGATAACCGAATGGATAAAACATCCTAAAAGCCGGCATGTTATTTTAGAGCGGGCGGATTTGGGACAAGGCTTCCATAAAGTTTTGTGGGACTCTAAATCAAAAATTCAAAAAGACAAAGTATTAGAAGATTGCGATGTCAAAACAGTGTTACTGAAAGTGTGGAAAAGATACAAAAAGAGAATAAGTCCTTCTCCGCCACCCATAATGTCACCAACTGAAGCTTATCACGATAATGTTAAACTGAAACCGGGTGTTCATTTTACCTACAATGATATGATAGAGCCCACGGGAGAAATCAAGACCATGATTAAACTTCAAGAAAAATTTCAAAAGTTGAATTGGTTAACTTATTTACAACTGAGGTCCAATTTACAAAAAGACTGTTTATATCCACAACCATTTCGTGAACTAACAGAATTTGAGCAGTTAATATCTAAAAATGATACACACGTTTTAGGAAAAATATACAAGCTTCTCCTGAAATATGACACAGAAGAAGAACAAGTGAAAACAAACATGATAAAGTGGATGCAAAATTTCGGAGAAATGATTAATATGGACCTATGGGAAAAACTTTGCTCCTCCGAATTGAAATATACTGTCTGTCAAGAAGTGAAAGAAAATTGGTACAAAACTTTTTACAGATGGTATCTGACTCCTAATATGCTATCCCATATGACAACTCCAGGGAAAAAAGGTGCATGTTGGAAATGTCAAGTGTCAGACGGCTCTTACTTTCATGTTTGGTGGACGTGCTCAAAACTACAACTATATTGGAAAAGAATTCATCGAGAACTACAGATGATGTTAGATACGAAGTTTACATTTGATCCAAAATTTTATTTACTCAGTATAGTGCCGTCAAGTTTACCTTCGAAATCGCATGACGTTTTCAAATATGCTACAACAGCTGCTAGAATAATTTTAGCAAGAACCTGGAAACAAATCCACATACCTGAAATTGATGACTGGAAAGAAAAACTTCTGGAATATGCAACCATGGCTAAAATGACTTTTGAATTAAATCCTAAACTCAGTGAATCCACTGAGCAATTTGAGGAGAAGTGGGTGTCTTTTTATACTTACATGAAATGCAGCTAATTTATACGTAATATGCTTAAACGTTATAATAAATTCTGAATTATATTTTTTATCTCAATTAACTGCCAAGTAGAATATGAATTCTTAAAATATTATAAATCAGCCTGATGTAAGTATAATAAACTAAAGATATTCTGTAATTATGTTTTATTTAAAAACCATCTTATAATACTGTATTGTTTTTATAATGATAACACTTACCCCTTCCCCTTTTCCCTTCCTGTACCCTCCAATTATATAAATAAAATAATAAATAAATAAATAAATAAATACATGCCAAGATTAATCAACTCTCTGAATACCAAGACTATATTTTGCATGTATACAGAGGACTTTCCCCTCACTACACAATAATCACACACATCTCTCTACCTAATATTAGGGATAAGGTTGCCAACTTTTAAACTGGTCCCTGTAGCTCTGCTTTAATATCAGTTTACCTGAATTAATCACAAGGTGATGTCATTTAACTTAATGCCATGAAAAGTCTCAACTGCCCATTTCTGCTTGTTATACCTCTATTCAAGGGATAGGCCTTTTTTTCCAGTGGGCAACCTTAATTAGGGAATACTTTCCAGGATGGAAAAACTGATTTGCAGGTAGGTGTAACTTCAGAATCTTCCACTTTGCAAATTGAGAAACTGATTAATTATTGGTTATTGTAGGTTATCCGGGCTGTGTGACCGTGGTCTTGGTATTTTCTTTCCTGACATTTCGCCAGCAGCTGTGGCAGGCATCTTCAGAGGAGTAACACTGAAAGACAGTGATTAATTATTATATATACCACCCCAAGTTTCCCCAACGCAGGTTTGAATCCTATCCCAAAGTCTTATGTCTTTTGAGAGAAGAATGTTGGTATGCTAATTAAATCAACAAAGGACTCAAAGTGTGATCTTACGCAAATCACTTTTCCCTGGGAACCTGATGGTGTCCCATATCGAAGATATACCAGTTTGTGTTAATTACTGCATGTGTAATTTGGACATGGGAAGCAATGTGTGTATATAAAGTGCCATCAATTCACAGCTGACTTATAGCAACCCTTGGTGGGGTTTTCAAGGCAACTGATTAAGCAGAACTGGTTTGCTATTGCTTTCCTCTGCTGAGACTTCCTTGGAGGTTTCCCTTCCAAATACCGACCCAGCTTAGCTTCCAAGATCTGACAAAATCAGGCTATACCATGCTGCCATCCCTCCTTGCGGGAAGCAATAATCGACACTAAAAGCTCAACTACATTTTGCATACAGCAAATTTCCATGTTATTGTTTTTTTTAGTTTTTTAGTCTGGTAAATAGCCTTTCTCTTCAAAGTCATATGATTACGATTACACAGAGCTATCATGTGCTACATATCTAGTGGTGTGCAGCAATACTACTATTAATACAACAATGTAACATTACTAGGCCCCACCCCGACACTGTGGGATCTAGGGTTGCCAGGTCCTTCTCGCCACTGGCGGAAGGTTTTTGGGGTGGAGCCTGAGGAGGGCGGGGTTTGGGGAGGGAAGGGACTTCAATGTCATAGAGTCCAATTGCCAAAGCGGCCATTTTCTCCAGGTGAACTGATCTCTATCAGCTGGAGATAAACTGTAATAGCAGGAGATCTACAACTAGTACTTGGAGGTTGGCAACCCTAGTGGGATCCCCTCCCATGGCATTGCCCAATGGGTCTCAGGGTCTAGAGTGATAAGGTCTTGGCAACCCTAGCCCCCTCAGGGTACTCAGGCACCCTAACTACAAAATTCCTGCCTACAGGCCTGAACTAAGTGTGAGGACCCTGATGTGGAGAATACAGTCCCCAGGCTTAGGATCAAGTATAAGTAAAGTAAAGGTCCCCTGTGCAAGCACCAGGTCATTCCTGATCCATGGGGTAACGTCACATCTCGATGTTTACTAGGCAGACTTTGTTTACAGGGTGGTTTTCCAGTGCCTTCCCCAGTCATCTTCCCTTTACCCCCAGCAAGCTGGGTACTCATTTCACCGACCTCGGAAGGATGGAAGGCTGAGTCAACCTTGAGCAGGCTACCTGAAACCGACTTCCGTTGGGATCAAACTCAGGTCATGAGCAGAGCTTGGACTGCAGTACTGCAGCTTACCACTCTGCACCACAGGGCTCTCAATTATAGGCGCCTTTTATTTCAGCCTGGCTCTGATGATCCAGTTGATGAAGCATACTCTGAACACAATATTGATTAATTAATAGTGAATATTAACAACCCACATTTTATTAAATATTAAACAGCCCAGATTTTCTATGATGATTAAAAACCATGATGATGTTATACACAAGTATTGTCTTTTGGGCAGTTAATCTTTCCTCCCTTCTCCTACCCATTGCAGCTATTCATGTTTAGAATAGTAGTACTCAAATTTCTTGAACATTTTATGGACCAACCAAAATGTCACAAAACATTGTGCAAGCTTTTGAGCCCAAACATTTCACCAGTCGAGATGTTAACAATTTTTTAAAAATCAGAGTAGGGGAAAAAAGCAAATCTTTCAGGTCATGAACTTAAAGCCTAGTCTTGCCAGCATTTGGTGTGTGAACTGGCAGGCCCATGATTTAATTGTGGCTGGCGTTAGATTACAACACTTGCATATGCAAAGAAGAAGTAAACAACAAGGAAGAGTCCTCTCATTGTAAAAATAAAGGTCAGCACAATCTAAACGTCATTCAAGGCCCATGTGAGAAACGCAGTTCTCTTTGAAGAAACTAAATTTGGAAAAACTACAATAGTCACAACTCAGATAACTTAATATTTCTTAGAGGTATAGGCAGGAAAAAAGTAAAAAAGTCATTTGAGGCATCTTCTTAGGAACGAGATATCCAAAAAGTGGGTGTCATCATGCAAAGGGTCCCATTCTGCGCTTAGTCTGAGGAAGGCAGATAATTGAGATAGGTTTCTTCCTCTAGTGTGAGGGAAAGGGAATATGTGGATGCTCAGTGCTTTCTAAGAGCAAAAGTATGAAAATAATAAAAAATTACTCACATTTACTAAACCTTTTTTTTATAAAGAACATGGGAAGGCAATGTTCATATTCTCTAAAGAAAGCATTAACTACATACTCATATCACAGGACAAGAGACAACACTCAGAATAGCCACATCACTTTAAAAGGAGCTTCACTTTATGATCAGCATTTTGCAGTTTACAGTCTGTTAAATGTCATTCTTAAAAAGTTATGACTGACACTGCACTCTACCTTTGAATGACTGAGAATTGCTTCTGTGCTTTTAGATATGACCCATTCAACATTCAAGGAGGAATTAACTGATGGTGGATATAAAGAAACAGAAGGCAGAAAATATAGATGGCATCCTACCAATGAAATTTCACAAACCTTTCACTTGTGCTATAATAAGGATGCCATACTGATTCTGAGAGAAAACATGGCATATCTGATTTTCTGCAATATTTCTTTTAAAAATTGCACCTTTAAGGCATTATTGCATACTTCATCTTATTAATTGACTTTCCATATGCTAATTCATTTTACACCACATTAAGTAAAATTGGTTTTAATTTTCTCACTTAATGGGAACAAAATGTGGCATATATAATAACTTACTGTCACATTCGCATGAACATCACTTTTTCCCCTTCCACTACACGTAATAATTTGAGTTGCCTGTGGCAGAGGGATGAGGAGAATAACAGCAGAAGTATGAATTGCCTTGTTAGATAAAAGAAAAGAGGAACAGACATCAGTTGTGTACTGTTATACACACTGATGGACTCTTTTAGTTCTTTCACTCATGCTGAAAAAAGAACGGTAGAGTTAAAGCGTCAATTAGACATTGGACAGAATACATCGGGTATGTCAGAGGAGTAATTACTGTTTCAATTTAGACAAGGCAATCATCTTTGAGTTGTGCCTACTACTAGATGGGCACTTAGTGAAGTGCAATAAAATGAAGCAGTCATGCTACAACTCAGAATTGGTAGCAGAGAGTGGTGATTATCCAAAACATAGAGAAGTGGGGCACTTTCCCCTGTCTGGTTTCCAGTGACCCCACACAGCAACTTGATCTCTTAAAACCTCTTCCAAAGTTAAAAGGAAAAGCAGTACAGTAGCACAGTAAAGATGTTAATCAAGGTGGACATCTCAGGAAGTCATTTCCCTTTTTTCTCTAAGTGTCAGTCAACTCATCTCTCCTAGGACCTATATAAACACAAGTCATTTCAAGAATTATGAATCTCACCCTTCAAATGTTGAACTCAAATCCCAGCAAAGTAAATGTCATGGTTTAAAGAGAGCAGCTAGCAATCAGGGCTGTTTTCATTGTTCTGACTGTGGAGCGCAGGAAATGACAGACGGGATGCAAATTTGCAGATGCATACCCGGTACACAAGATCATCATCACCTCTGCACAGTGTAGGTGCCTGCCTGCACAATGCAGTGGCACGCATATACCTCTGGATCGGAATAACTGAACTAAAAGAGAATTCAGTGGATTTACAGCATTATATGTTTGGGCTATTGTTAGACAGGTTAGTTCAGGGACTGTCCTGGAGCCAGCTTTTGGCAGCTTTGTCTTAAATGTCATAGACAAATCAATCTTTCCTTCTGAGTGCCAAATCCCCCACAATGTCTATTTACAAAGGTGGTGGTGTGCCAACCAACCGAGAGGAGTGAGAGAGGCAAAGGTTGTTCTTGGGCAGACACACCAGGAGAAGCTGAGCCCCTGGTGTTTGCCACAGTCTTTTAGGCAATGAACCCTGCATGCTGAGCAAAATGGTTTGGCGCACTGCTGATCAGCATGTGTGCCAAGGACTGCCTACCCCTATTCTAAGATTTGAATAAAAAGAACTATTAAGCAAATTACTTGAAAATCAAGACGTTCTGTCTTATCTGACAAGCAATTTTGATATTAAACAATGAAACATCTGGCTTTGTTGAAGTAGCCACATTTTCATGAGTGGCACCAAAATGCAAACTCATGAAGATTTGGCTTGGCTGTACTTTTGTGCTGCTATTCACGGCTGCAAGAATAGAAAATCCACTTTCAAATTCTTTATCTCAAATAGGACTACTCAAAATCTTTTAGAAACCATTGCATGAAAGCCCTACAAACTACATTAGATGGTATTCCCCCCCCCTTTGAACTTAACCAGAAAAAAGGAATAACTCTGGGCCTGTACAAAATAGTTTTTATGTACTTTGCAAATCAGATATTAGCTGCACTACGAGTGTTTCCACAGTGTGCTATTTATATGGCATTATTCCCCTAGTTCAGTCAATCAAGTTTTATTTCAATACAATATCAGCTCTGAATAAAAATCAAAGTTCAGTTAAGAGGAGGAAAGATCTTCTATGTGGAAAGGTTTTCAATTAGCCATTTACGAATCCCACTAGACCGGAGGCAGAATTTGGCTACTTGAATGGTTATCTCCCAAGAGGAGTCTGCTAAGAGAAAGGGAAAGTTTAACTTCTTCCAATCTCCCAGGAAAGGATGACAATATGGGGAGAATGTAATGTGATCTTATGTCATTGTAGTATTCCTCTAGTTGAAGAAGCCCCATGTGAATCAATATCCAGAACTGGGAGAACTTCAGCAACCTCGAAGTCTTCATAATGTACGGAGGACAGAATACCAGTGCAGTCTTCTCCTGCATCATACCACTTTGCCATTAAGCATTCATCACTGAATTGTACCACATCTGCTGTCCTTTCCTGAACGCTAGCCGCTAAAGATTTATTTCATTTATACCCCCCCAGTGGGGACCCAAAGCAGCTTACACCATTTTCCTCTTCTCCATTTTATCTTCACAACAACCCTGTGAGCTAGATTAAGCTGAGTGTGTGCGACTGACCCAAAATCACCCAGGGGAAATCCACAGCAGAGTGGGGATTCTAATTTAGGTCTCCCAGATCATAGTCTGAATCGCTAACCACTACACCATAAGCCTTTCAACATCACAAGGCCTCCAGTATCACAACAAGTGGGGTGAATTAGTACCAATGGCTCATATAAGCTGAAATGAACCACCACAACAAAAAAACCTTTAATGGGATCAGCAGCCTTCAGCAAAAAAGATTAAACTCCTCTTTCCTCTTGACTTCACTGCCTGAGCCTGGTGTGTCAATTGGCCTTGCATAAATGTAAGTTACCTCAACATTAAGGGCTGCTGGCATCAGCAGAAGCACCATCCCAAAGAACTATTTGGTCTGCCTTCATGTATGAACAAGCCTTGGTACTGCAACAAGGTGATAAAAAATGTAAACGTGGGTCTATTTCTGCCTGCACATTTAACGCATAATAGACTAAAACACCTACTTTTGGCTTACATAGCACTTTGCACTTTATCAGCTACTATTAAAATGCATTAAACGGCACTAATGATGGCACACAATTGACCTGCATAGTGCTGCAGCATTTCTAATCATCTCCACTTTCTCTATAAATATGAAGAACAGTAATTATCAAACTACCACCTTCAAGTCTTCAGGGTATTGACAAGAAACACATTAATTAGTTTCAACTACATGTTTCCCAAACTTGGCCGCTAGTGACTTCTGTAAGATATGTTAGCCCTTATTTAAAATGGGCTCTCCACAGTTAATTCCAACTGTGAATGACTAAAGAGAGGAAGAAAAAAAGAAAGAAGGGGGGGGGAAGCCTTTGTTCCTGCAAGTTGTTTATAATTTATATAGGTCATAGATTGACAACACAGATCCAGTTGCTTCTGTAAAAATGTGTCTTTTGAAAATCTCTTCATAATATCTAGAAGATGTAACAGCCTTCTTGTTCTATTTTCTCATCTATTTGTTCAGCTCTCCCTTTAAAGAGACGCTAGAAAACAAAAAGAATAAACCACCATTCTGAGATGGGCTAAATTGCCACAAATGTATATTCCCAGTCAGGAAAGTATGTCTGCCTTTTTTAAGGACACCGTCCCTTCTCCAGCCAAGACCCCTTAGAAAGAAGATTCCCCCATTGTCTTTCAGACTTAGTTGTTTTAATAGGCACCCCCTTTTAGAGCCTAACTTCTGGGGATCTGAAATTTGGGGACTCTCAGAAAGGGACCTGGGTTCAGCTGTGACACAGGAGAGTCCCAGGAAAGAGATCGGGTGTTGCTGGAATTAAAACAGGTTACATACAATCTTCCCCGGCTCATGGTATATCTTTCTCAAGAACAAAAGACTTTTCAATGCTGAAGACATAACTCAATACCCTCACACACCCCGGAGGTGTCTGCCCAGCCCAAGGTCAGTGACTCAACCAAGGAAGGCCCTTAAGTCTTTAAGTTGCCCTCCATCCTTAATCTCATTTGTGCCCATGCAGAGCTGGCTCAAAATAGCCGTATCAAGGTACTTTTATTTGCCCCCAAAGTATAACAGCAGTTAACTTTAAACCTGCCAGTATGATTCAAACTTCTTGTCTTGGCCCAATCTTCTGTCCATAAAAGAAGGACCCCATGCCCCAACAAACCATTCCTCAGATCTCTGGTCAGGAACTCTGCTAGTTACAACTCTGAGAACCCGTGGTGCCTTCTGCAGGTTTTTCTCCTTTCTTTGCCGGCTCCTCACTCTGCTCCTTGGACCTCCGCTGCATTGATCCCTGGACCTCTTCAGACCTCAAGCCCTCTGATTTAAGGTTGTACGCTCCTCCCTGAAACTTCCCAATTTCCTCCCTTTTCCCTCTAACAAGGTGCAATCCCTCACTCGTGTGGTGTGTTTTACTCTCTGGGAAATAAGTTCTTAGGTTCTTAGTGTAGGTTCTTTACATTTTTAATTTTATTGTATATATAATAGAGTTGTTTTTTGTATTTACAATCACTCTCATGTTTGGCCTTCAGAGGCAAAGCGCTGGGTAATCAGAGACAAGTCTTTTTCAATGGTGCACCTTGTCTGTGGAATATTTTCCCCTTGAAGCTCACCCAACAGCTGCAATACTTTCTTTTATGGGTTAGTCTAAAACATTTCTCTTTACCCAGGCTTTTAACTAAGGGATTTCTTTCTAGTTGTTTTATTGACAGTTCCATAACCTGAGGCCAGTTTTATTAATATCATTTTAGACTGTTCTATTTGTATTATGTGCTTTTATGCTCCGGCTCTTTTTAATTGGCTTGACATGTTTTATTGGCATGCTTTTATTGATCTGTTTTTATTCATGTATTCTACCAACTTGGCTGTTTTTATTGACTTGTTTTATTGCATGATTTATTTTACTGACTGTTTTGTTATGTTCATTGGTTTTGTTTTATTGTTTCTGTTGTGAGCTGCTCTTGGAGAGGCAGCATACACACTGCATAAACAAATAAGTGGCTGTACACGAGGGTCGCTGTTCACCAATGCACAGGTGACAATGCCTTAAACAGACTAAGCTGTATATTCCCCATCCCCACCCAGCAATAAGGACAAGATATTTCCTGATATGAAGTACCAAGGGCCAAAATCCAATTAAGGGATTTCATATATGTACGCATTCATGCTTTATCAGTGTGCTGAGGGAAGTATTACTATCCACTGCACTCACATTTGTTATATGACATGTTCTGCTGTCTTTTGGCATTGGGCACCTGCTTACCTTCTATTTTAAATAAGTAGAAATTTATTTCTTATCTTTCAAAATAACAACAAACTCAAGAGGCTCCTAAACTTACACAAGTTTCCGTTTGACCTGCAGTCTAATATACGGGACTCAGGGCAATTATAAGGCAATCTCTGGCTGTGAAAACCTGTTTCTAATTTCTAAAACTGAAATAAGATATTTTTGGCTTTCTATGAAAATTAAGTATAGACGGTGCTATTTTACAAAATCAAAAAGCATAATTTGTTTCTAAACTTATCCCCTGCTAAGATAACAATTACTTCTCTGAAGAAATGCTTTCCTTATCCTTACCAAGACTATGATTCAACACTAGTAGCCTGAAAATGATGCATAAATAGATGGGTGGGGGGAGAACCAGGTTGTGAAAAGGCTACTTTATACTGTTTTTCAAACTTCTGAGCTCATTCTACAAATACTCATGAACTGTGTCTCAGCCAAACTTCCTTCCAGATTTTGTGTTGTCAGTAGGGTTGCCAGGTTCCTCTTTGCCACTGGCAGGTGGTTTTGGGGGCAGAGCCTGAGGAGGGCGGGCTTTGGGGAGGGGAGGGACTTCAATGCCATAGAGTCCAATTGCCAAAGCGGCCATTTTCTCCAGGTGAACTGATTTCTATTGGCTGGAAATCAGTTGTAATAGCAGCAGATCTCCAGCTAGTACCTGGAGGTTGGCAACGCCAATTGCCAGAAATATAAACAGGCGCCAAATTCAGTGTTTTCTTGGGAATACAGCAGGGAGTTGTTGCCAATGAGTGTGCCCTCCAAATCTGCCGTTTTCTCCAGGGGAGCTGATCTCTATAGTGTGTAGATCAGTTGTAATTCCAGAAGTTGGCATAGATTATACCAAAGCTTTTGACTGTGTGGATCATAAAAAGTTATGGCTAGTTTTAAAAGAAATGGGTGTGCCACAACATCTGATTGTTTTGATGCACAATCTGTACTCTGAACAAGAGGTTACTGGTAGAACAGAATATGTAGCAACAGAATGGTTTCCAAGTGATAAAGGTGTCAGATAAGGATGACCTTTATCTCCCTATCACTTCAACCTATATGCAGAACATATCATAAAAAAAGCTGGAGTAGATTGAGATGAATGTGGGGCGAAAATGTGTGGAAGGAATATTAACAATTTGCGATATGCAGATGACATCACATTACTGGCAAAAAACAGTGAAGACTTGAAATGACTACTAATGAAGTTTAAAGCAGAAAGTGCCAAAACAGGATTATGGCTGAACATCATGAAGATAAAAGTTAAAAACTACTGGGGAATTACACACTTCAAGGTTGACAATTAAGAAACTGAAATTGTTAAAGGTTTTCTATTCCTTGGCTCCATCATTGTCCCGCGCCCAGACTAGCCCCAGGCGCGGGACTGCCCGGCGGCGCACTTACCGGGCAGGAGGAGACGAAGCCGGATGGGGAAAAGGGGGCAGGGCCGACAGTGCCACAGCCCGCGGGAGCCCTGGGAGAACTGCCGGCCTGGCCGGGAGGGCTGGGGCCGAGCGACTCGGCAACGCCGCACGGTATTGGCAGGGTTTGCGGGGCGACGCCTCCGCCGGCCCAGGCACTGGGGCGAAGTCCCCCGGCAGAGGAGGAGCCGGGCGGGGAAGGGCCGGAGGGGCGAAGGGACAGGAGCGGGAGCGGCACAGCACGAGCCGCCGATCAGCTGGGGCGGGGCCGCAGCCCTCCTGAGGGGGAGGGCGGATGGACGGAGCTGCCAGGGGCTGATTGGTGGAGCCCCTGTCAGACAGGAGGGGAGGTGGGAAAGGGGTGGAACCCCGGAGGGCCTGGCTGGCTATATGACGGGGAGGGGGTGGAAGGCCAGGGAGGAAGCGGTGCCGGGCGTCCCTGGAGCTGGTGTGGCTCAGACGAGCAGGAACGGACCGTGGGTTGAAGAGGAGGAAAGGAAATCCTCTCAGGAGGCCCATTCTGAGGCCAAAGGAAGCCCTCTCCAAGTCAAGCCGGCCAGGCCGCGGGGCTAAGAGGCGGGGCCCGAGGGGACGGATCCTCACAATCATCAACCAAAAGGGAGACTGCAACCAAGAAATCAGAAGGAGCTTGAGACTGGGAAGGGCAACCATGATGGAGCAAGAAAATATTCTTAAGTGTAAGGATGTGTCACACAGAGAATCACAGCATCCTTGACAAGTGTTCGTCCAGCAGCTGTTGAAGATTGCCAGAGAGGGGGGGCTCACTTAACACTCACAATGAAAATGAGCCATGCAGTCACCAGTCCTGTCCAGCCCCAAGATTCCTCACCTGCGGTGACAATGGGAACACACCTATTTCCTGCTTCCTATACCCAGTGAAACCTCAATGACAGACAGCCAAGTCCCAGAAGACTTACTATGTGATTTTTTTTCCCAATGGCAAGTTGAGCCTCTAACTAGATTTTGCAAAATTTACATAGCTAAACCTGTGTCACTAAATCATGCCATTGAGACTTCACTTGCCAGTCCTCTGTGTAGTTGACATTGGTATTCACAGCACACTGCTTTGAGGCCATATACAACAAACCCATCATGTGTTGGGGCAAAGGTGTTCAGCTGCCTCCCTGGATTTGAAGAGCAAACAAACAGAACTCATCAAGTGCTGGGGAACGGCAAATGCCTGGCTGTGATGCCACGATCTACAGAACAGAAAGGGACATTCACTGCTGAAAAATGTGGAGTAGTGGTCAGCTTGCTCCTAAACAAGAAGCTGTGTATTTAATCTGCTATTCTGTTCCTTTTAAAATTTATATTCTGACCAATCCATTTCCAAGGTATATTCAGGGAGCATGAAATCACCCCTGGAAAGTAATTCAAGCATTAGTCTAATGTTACACTGTCTGAAAAAAGTGTCAAGTGGGGAAAATGCTACCTAAGATATTTCACAATTGTTTTAAAATTATGTCTCTTTTTTCCTGTACATATGCTTTCTACACAGAGAAAGTTACATCTTTCAATTTTATTGTCTGTTTACCTTTATAACAGTTGGATAGAGAATAGAGAATCAACAAGATCCCAATAATGTAAGAACAGGTGGCATAAAGAAAATGGTTTATTCAATCCATTGCTGGTATGCAACATAGAAGTAACATAATTCAGAAGGTCGAAATTGCCCAACCCTAGATACTTAAAAATATGGAGGAAGAAGAGGAAGAAGAGTTGATTTTTATATGCCTACTTTCTCTACCACTTAAGGCAGAATCAAACCAGCTTACAATCACCTTCCCTTCCCCTCCCACAACAGACACTCTGTGAAGTAGGTGGGGCTGAGAGAGCTCTAAGAGAGCTGTGACTAGCCCAAGATCACCCAGCTGGCTTCATGTGTAAGAGTGGGGAAACCAACCCGGTTCACCAGATTAGCGTCCGCCGCTCATGTGGAGAAGTGGGGAATTGAACCCTGTTCTCCAGATCAGAGTCCACCACTCCAAACCACCGCTCTTAACCACTACACCACTCTGGCTCTCATTAACTCGAAGAAGATTAGTAATGTAATAAACTAGATGAGTTCTCTTATTTGTCTAATGTATATGGTCACGTGTTCCTTGTTATGGATTAAGATAATTTCTTATCCTGCCATTGGAATCATTTATTTTTTTGTCATAAAAACTGGGAAAATATTGACACTGATGGAAATACTCTTGAGCAGTAACCATCTGACTTCTACGCATGGAACAACATTTAGCACATAGATAGTAACATACATATTCTAGCATACATGAAATAGGCAGTGTGGTGCTCATGATCGCTCATTCATCCTGTTCTGGTACGAGCTCCTTAGTATGCAGACTGCCCTGCTGGATCAGGTGGTGGTTAGAGCGAAGTAGGATCTGGGAGACCCAGGTTTGAATTTCCACTCTGACATGGATGCTTGCTGGGTGAAATTGGGCCTGTCGTAACACTCCCAGCCTAACCTACCTCACAGTGTGAGGGTAAAATGAAAGACAGGAGAACAAAGTAAGCCACTGTGGGTCACAATTGGGGAGAAAGTTGGGGTACAAATGAAGTAAATGAATAAATAAAGTCCATCTGAGTCAACATCCTGTTGCCAAACTGGCCAGAAAAAAATATCCATGGACACTCACAGGCAGGGCAAATACATATCTGGGGTTCAGAGAGATATTGCTTCAATTAGTTGTCATAACTAGTTGACACGGATGTGTTTAAAACTTTTTTTTAAAAAAACTGTCTTATAGCAGTTATTATCAAGCCTTGTGGTAGTGAGTTCCACAGGTAATTTATGTATTCAGTTGGGTGGTATTAATGGAATATGGGTAATTTTCATTGGTTTTAAGATTGTGTGTCACGTCTTGATGTTTCACTGTCTGGTGCTGTCCCTGATTTCTTTTTTGCAGGGGTAGAGTGGGCACAGACCTCTTTGGGGGACCAAGAAGATCCTTTCAAGTCCCCATTATGACATATACCACACTGGCTCCTGGGGATTTCTGACACTTACTTCAGTAAAAATTCAGTGTGATTGCTGCACACACTGGTGGTGGCCTTTAAGTGCCTGGAATTCAGAGAAGACCACTTCTCACACACTGGAGTCACTTGACCATCAAGCATCAAGTGACTATTTCACGATGGAGAAGCATTTGCAACCTGGCTCTTTAGCTTTCAACTTAGCCTTGATCTATCCAAGTCAATGGCCTGATACTGACTGTGCAATCCTGTATGTAGTTACTCCACTTTAAGCCCACTTAAATCAACGGGCTTACACTGGAATAGCGCTGAACAGGAATCCACTACAAGTTGTCTCCAGCTGAAAAGACACTGAGCTATCACCTTTCTTCCCCGCCCCAAGACTCATTTCTGACTTGTTCTACAGCTTTCCAAGATTTTTGAACACATCCCCTCCCAAACACACACTGACAGAAGATTCTAGTGATATCTTTACTGCTCAATTGGTTTGTTCATGCCTATCTTAAAACATTTAAGCTGAGTTGGAAATAAAAGAAAACAATGTCTGAATCCGTAGGCCTATTAAGCAAACAAATCAGAAATGTACACAATTCAGGAGGTGTTTAACTGTCAATGAGTTTGAAAATACTTTAGAAGATAATGCTGAGCTTAGTGCTGTGCAGTTCAAAAACTCCATTAGTATAATAACAGGTTTGTCTGCTGGCACTGTTTCCGAGATCTAGTGCATTAAATGTCATTTAACTGTTCCAATAAATCCAGACTCATGGGTGTAATTGATAAGCATTCTCCCCACCCCAGCTTAAGAATGGAAGCCCCAGCCATAATAGATAGATCAATACACAATGGGAGGAGATAATGAGCAGTTAATGTGTCACCAGTGAAAAAAATAATTATTAATTATCTTCAAATTATATCATTTTGGAAAAAATATCTTTTGAATTAATAGTTGATTATGTACAGTTATAGTAGTCCTCTGTTGATTTCAAGGGAACAATTATCAGGGCTTGGTTTGCAAACAGGAAAAAAAAGCTCCCTATAAACCCAAACAAATTTGTTCCTGTGACAGATATGAACTCATAAACAAAGCTGTTGGTGCTTTATTTTAAAAGGAAAATGCAATGTTTCCAATGTCTTTTTCCCCAAGCTAGTGTAAAAGACATGAGTGCATTAAGAGGCTCCCGGGGGATCATAACTTTTGGTTATTGTCGGGTACGTTTTCAAAGGGATTGATGCTTTCACAACTCAGCTGCCTTCCACTAAACATTTCTGAGTTTAATTTACTTTCTACAACTTTGGTTAAGTAGAAGCACTTTGGTTAACTTACATCTCAGTAACTTAAGCATATTCAGCTAACACATGCAGAATAGAGCTCTTTTTCTCTTCTGCAAGATAGTAGGCATATATCAAATAATTATGGTATGCGACAACAAGAGGATCGTATTTCCTGCTATCTATTGGATATGGTCTGTTTTAACCACTTCAGGAAGAAAGGAAAAGATGTAAGCAAACTATTCAGCTACAATTTACAAAACAAAAATAATCATTTTTGTTGTCCACCACACTATACTTGAGCATTTAATGTGACTTGCTCAGCCTCGGGTAAGTGGGTGTTCCTCTTTTAGTAGGGGATTTCACTGAAAGGTGGGAGGCGCCGCAAAGCCCGCGCTGTGGCCCGAGCGCTCTGCTCCACTCCAGCTATGCCACGCTGTGAGCTATGCTCCCCTCCAGCCTAGCTCCTTTCCAACCCCACCACGGGAATCACCTTCGCCACAGACTCAACAGGCTGCCATCACCCTCACGCCGCATGTGAGCCGCTCAGCATGTGAGCCACCCTGCCACATGTGACAGGGGAGGAAGGAAGCGCTCCCATTGGGCTGCTGGGCAGAGGGGCGGGTGATGTGAGAAATGCCGTCAGGCGCGCGTGAAGAGGGGGAGGGGAGCAGCCCAGCCCCGCGTCATTCTGGCTTTCTAGTAACTAACTCAGGTGAACTCTGTGCTGGGGCGGCCGAGCGCGTGCCCACAGAGAGGGCTCTGAGTGCCCTCTCCGGCACGCGTGCCATAGGTTCTCTACCACTGCTCTAGGCCAGGGGTTAGCAAACTCATTAGTCAAAAGAGCCAAATATCAACAGTACAACGATTGAGATTTCTTTTGAGAGCCAAATTTCTTAAACTATATAGGTAGGTACCCTGTTTATTAACTTAATAAACTTTAATTAAAGTTTTAAGTCTTAATTAAACTATAGGTACACAGAATAAAACTTGATATCATACTTAATAGTGATTTTATTTATTGATAAAAATTAAATTGTAAGTCCCTGCCATTTCCCCCTCCCCGTCCGGAGTCCTCGCCTGGAGGCCTGGTCTACCACCATAAAAGCCTATTGGTAGACCTGGCCTCCGGCTGAGTCCCATTGGGAGGCCAGGTCTACCCATTGGCTTTCTTGGCAGTAGACCTGGCCTCCGGAGGCCCATAGAAGCCAATTGGTAGACCTGGCCTCCCAATGGGACTCAGCCGGAGGCCAGGTCTACCGCCAAGAAAGCCAGTGGGTAGACATGGCCTCTGAGGAGGGAAAAAAGTAAGTAAGGTATCCATAAAATTAAATCATGACAATGACTGACAAACACTTAATGTGAACAATGTGAGTAAACTTTTCTCTAGATTCACAGACGCAGTAAACACATGAGAACATAAGAAAGGCAGTGCTGGATAAGACCAAGGCCCTTCAGGTCCAGCAGTCTGTTCCCACAAAGGCCAACCAGGTGCCTCCAGGAAGCCCACAAATAAGACCATTGCAGCATCATTGTCCTGCCTGCGTTCCATAGCACCTGATATAATAGGCCTGCTCCTCTGTTCCTGGAGAGAATAGGCATGCATCATGACTAGTATCCATTTGGATTAGTAGCCATGGATAGCCCTCTCCTCCATGAACAGGTCCACTCCCCTCTTAAAGCCCTCCAAGTTAGCAGCCATCACCACCTCCTGGGGCAGGGAGTCCCACCATTTAACCACACGTTGTGTGAAGAAATACTTCCTTTTATCAGTTTTGAATCTCCCACCCTCCAGCTTCAGCAGACGACCCCGAGTTGTACCATTACGTGTGTCCTGGGTCGGGGCCCCCACCCTGCGCCCTGGGGCTTTCCCGCCATCCTCCACTTACCAGACAAGCCCCTGCTGGTTCCAAAGTGTGCCTCTTCCCTACAGGGACCCGCAGGCCCAGAAGACGACGGGGGAATGGAGTTGGCGCCGCAGAAGACGGGGCGCCGCAGCCCAGCGCCGCTGCCAGGGACGCGCCGCCAAAGGAAGCCCGCCCCGCCCAACAGCTGATAGGCGGGTGGGGCGGGCCAGGAACCGCTGAGCCGCCTGCCCAGCAATCGCGCGGCCAGAGGGGAGGCTTTAGCCTCCCAACCATTGAGGGCAAGGGAAAGGGGCACCCGGCCATTCTCCACGGGGGGGGGAGAGACAGCGCGCCCGCTCGCCTGCTCTCTCGTGCTCACTCTCTCTCTCTCTCTTTCAGGTGCACCGGCTCTGCAGCCTGGCTGCCGGCACGAGCAGGCGCAAGAGCAGGGGCTCCGAACTAAGTTCGAAGAGTCGCACCCAACGGGCCAAAGAGCCGCATGCGGCTCGCGAGCCATGGTTTGCCGACCCCTGTGCTAGGGTATAGTGCCATGCAGTCCACCTTTTAAAGCAACCATTTTCTCCAGGAGAAAAGGAATAAAAGTTTTAAATAAATAAATAACAAGAGATTTATGTAGTCTAGAGTAATCAATTGCAATTCTGGGAGAGACCCAGCCCCTACCTGGAGGCTGGCAGCCCTATTCGGGCACCAACTGTTTTTTCAGCTGAGAGTCAAAAGACTGAATCTGAATTGCTATTCCTTTCTCACAACACTGAAATAGATTCAGTGTGAATAATAAGCATGTAGTAACTACTACTGAATAAGCAAGTCTCCTTTCCCCCAATATATATATATATATATATATATTTCTCCCTCCTTTTGCATCAATCTTCTGCTTACCTCTCTCTTGCCCTTCTTTTTCCTGATTCTTCTTCCAGTTCAGGGAATCCCTATTCTTTTACCTCCTGCTGACTCATTTGAAATTCAATACTCCTTTTCTTGTGCTAGTGAGCCAATTTCTCTTTTTCAGCCTTGTCTGAAAATATTCCTCTACTGTTGCTTAAAATTTACTCACAGTATATCGTTTTCCAATACCATGCATTAAGAAGCCATATGAAATTAAAATTTATTCTTTTCTGCTTGCAGAAATCTCTGAGTCATCAAGCTGACATAAATATCAATCAACTTCATACTGAGGAGGAACTATTTTATTAGATAAAATCATTTTCTTGCAAAATTGGGGGTTGTAGAGTTCAATACTTGGTTCTATATCATCTCCACCCTACAAATGGGTGTGTGTGTAGAGTTCAATACTTGGTTCTATACCAAAGAACCAAAACTCAGTCTACACACAAGACAAACCATATTTTGTGCATTTCATTGTCTTTTTGTCTTATTTTTAGACTGTGGCCTTTATCAGTTACTTGTTGCCTTCCTAATCAGTAAAGGTAAATCTAGCCATTAGCAAATAACCAAATTACCTCTTTTTCTCTGCTTTTTTTCTGATATCAAAAATACTTACCTTAAAGTTACTGTAGGTTAAAAGTCATACAAATTAAACAATCTGTATCCATCCCACACTAGTAAGGTAAGTGACTTGAGCATAAATAATTTGCACTGGTCTCTGCAATTAACATGCTATGCATGAGAGTTCAAAAACATTAGTCAGACATTGTTTTAGCTATTTGTGCTTTAGAATCAACATACGTAATTGTTGGCACTCATTAGAATTTTTCCAGTAAAGACTTTAAGACATTGTAATTTATATCCAACACACCACACTTAACACCCTTTCTCCCACCACCACTGAAATAATTACATACCTAGCGAAAAAGGGCAATCAACTGTCAATCAAAAACTCACTATTGGCTTCAGCATTAATATCTTCATTTACCTACAGGAAAAACAAGTGTTTGCTGTACCCTTTGAGAGCATGAAAACAAAAAGAATATTTGCTTTAAAAAGAATCTGTTATTGCACCACCAAACTGTACCTGCCTACCTTCTGTCTCTTTAAAGAATACAGATTGCCTGGTGCTCATGGTTGAGCAAGAGTCTCCACAGACACTGGCAATCTACCACCCTGAAAAGGGCACGGCAGCAAGGACTTGGCCTCCCTGATCCACCCAGGCTGCTCCTTGTCATGGTGCTCTCACTTCCTCTCCACCGCCATCAAGACAGGACAGGCTGCGTGATGCTCCTTGCCACCCGCTATTTACCCACAAGTGAGCAGCGTCACTGGGAGCTGCCAACCAGGAGAGGACAAGACAGGGACTGTCACTAGGGTTTTGTCTGTTTAAGTCATATTTCTCTCTGAGGTAAATACTGGTGTGGGACTGGAGGAGAAGGAAAATAATCTCCTCACGAATACACTCAGGCTAATGCTTTTCCCTCAGCATATACAGTCAGGCTGAGAGAGTGGGATATTGAAGTGGTTGAAAGGGGGGTGCTTCATAGCAGCATACTCAATTTAGCCCAGCAAATGTCTCTGGACATTAACAAGCGCAGCAAGAAGGTGGCATTGGTTTGTTACCACTTCTCCTCACAAACTGATATTCAGTGTTTCTACTTACCATCACTGGGCATTGAATCCAAATCTCACCCAAATCATGGTGAGGACATATTTATGTCCTCCTATTGCAGACTCTGACATGACACCTAGGACTGAGGATTCCCAGACCCAAGGGTAACGTTTTGGAGAGTTGTTGGAGGAAGCACAGAACAGGAAGAAGTAAGAAAGTTCTATTCCTTAAGCTTTACTGAGTGATCATGATAGCACAGAACTTATTTCTTTACTACATTTATATCCCACTTTTCTCCCCAATGGGGACCCAAAGTGGCTTAAAACATTCTCCCCTTCTCCATTTCACCTTACATCATCCCTGTGAGGTACGTTAAGCCAAAGCTCCTGTGGCAGACTGGGGATTCAAACTTGGGTCTCCCAGCGTGATGGAATGGTTAAGAGCGGTGATTTGGAGCGGTGGACTCTGATCTGGAGAACCGGGTTTGATTCCCCACTCCTCCACATGAGCGGTGGAGGCTAATCTGGTGAACTGGATTTGTTTCCCCACTCCTAAACATGAAGCCAGCTGGGCAAGTTACAGCTCTGTTAGAACTCTCTCAGCCTCATCTACCTCACAGGGTGTCTGTTGTGGGGAGGGGAAGGGAAAGGTGATTGTACGCCAGTTTGAGTCTCCCTTAAGTGGCAGAGAAAGTCGGCATATAAAAACCAACTCCTCCTCCTCTTCTTCTTCAATGCTCTACTACAAATCACTCAACAAGGTATTTGGGATCCTTTTTTGGGATGGAGATTCCACTTTTTCTCTGACCCCAGTATTCTACATAACAAAACCTATACTTAACTTTGAAAGGACCATCATCAGTATAAAATGCAAGATTGTGTATTTGGTTCTATAAAATTTTTATTTCAGGGTTCCTTGACACATTAACCTACTAATCCTGAAAAATAGCCATAATTTTGAGGCAATCTCTCCTGCAATTAAACACAATGATCCCTACTGTGAAAGCTCACTAGGGTGCTTTGAAATATAGTTAGGTTTCTCCAAAAACCTAATTTCATTTTTTGTTTGGGTCCTATTAAAAATGCATGAAGTCAGGGCTGAGCAAGCTAGAAATTAGATCTGCAGGGAAAGAGACTATATTTCATGGGGCTTGTGATAACTTCCGCAAATTAAAATGAAAAGATCTACTCCTCACAAGAAATTGTGGTCCAATTTTATTATGTTGCTTCAAAGATAATTCGGCAGTTTCTCACATTTCATCTTAATTGTCACAGAATTAGTCATTACAGACTACAGCTGCTTTCCAAGGAAACATTAACTCAACTACTGGTTAACATATATCAGAGCACATTTACTCAAACAGACAACATTTCAACCAGTGAATAACACATATTTGTACACATTTGGTCTGCACCTAGCATTTCATTTAAAAACATTTCCATTCTAGGATCCAAGTGTCACTTATAACAAAAGTCATAAGAAATTATAATCTCTACATAGGTTTTTTTATTGTCCTTTTTCTGTCATAAAGTCATGGATATGAAATATCAAGAAAGTTGGTGGTGGAAAGTGCCATCAAGTCTCAGCTGAATTATGGCAACCCCATAGGGTTTTCAAGGCATGAGACATTCAGAGGTGGTTTGCCATTGCCTGACTCTGCATAGGAACCCTGCACTATCCAGGTCAGGGCCTAAGAACATTACAGTGCTACAAACCTGACAACATTTAACCAACATGAGATCTCCTTCCCATCCTCAAGAAACCCAGAAAACTGTAGCAATAAGGAATCCTTAACAGAACCCATTTATATCATTCCTCTCAAATTGTAGTCTTCCATCTCAAACATTTGAAAAACAAGAGTCCTAAGTATATCACCCTGCCACAAATATCATCCATATCACCTGTATGTTTTGTCCTTTCAAAAATGGTCAGTGTTGTCCTTATGAAAACTCAACAGTATTCCACTTTAGCTGGAATAGCAATAAAGCAATAATTGATACCTTTAGCCTTTAAATTAACAATGAATGAGAACAACTCTCATATTTAGCTAACTAAAGTGCTTTCTTTCACAGGATCATATAGACATTTGATTGAGGGAAAAGATTCATCCCTCCAGCAAGATCCACTAATTCTCTTTAGTAGTTCAAAAGTTGTCACACTTCATTGTGTAAGAAAGATACATCCAGAACATTAAATGCTTGGAAAATGCCATACAAAATGTCAGAAAAACAAAGAACAGATTAATGTTTGCCAAAACACCAAGACACAAAATTAAGTGAGCAAAGCAAAATCCTTGATCTTTATACACAAACATTTCATATGAGTAGTGTTTAAAGAAGAACTAGGTTATGAAAACCATGCCAGATTGTATTAAACCTGGTGTATCCCAGAAGACTTTTCTTAAGCCTGTGTGCAAATGTATTTCTTCCTTGAATAGATTTCATATATATGTACAAGATTTGTGAAAAGACTGATGTACACACTGCAACATGTATCAGGGAGTCATTTATGTCATGACCTTGGAATTCATAGTATCTGCAACAGGCCTTCTCTACCAACTGAGGGGACTCACACAGCTTCTTATGATTTGGGGGAACCAGGTTTGTTTTGAATGGTAAATCTTTTCCTCAGTTATAAGATGTTCTTACAGTAGCAAGTAGGCTTTATGTTCTCTGCCATGAAATACATTCTGTGGTTAGTGTTATATATATGTGGGTGATACACGAGGCCAGAGTCAGAGTTCCAACAACAACTGCTTTATTGACAACCTAGGACTGGACTGAACTGGAACTCTACTGAACTGTGCTGCTTTACTCAACTGAATGGAACTGAACTGTAAGCACATGACCCCCCGATTTATATGCCAATCCTAACCACCCAGAGCCACGCCCCCCAAGTCTGTGATTGAGCAGTTGTGGTCCATAGTCCAATGAGAACGCAGGCGAAGCCAAGTCCGTGATTGGGCGGCTATAGTCCAATAAGAAACACATGCGAAGGAGCCTGGGGACAGCTTCAAGCTCAACATGAGCCTTGCTTCCACCTGCATACATTACAGTGAGCAAGAAGAACATCGAGATCACTGACACAAGAGTTGTATGTAAATAACAAAGAAGATTTATTCATTTACAGGCTATTTTAGAGAACAGATCAGCAGCACAGGTCTCCAGACAATCAAAGAAGTCTAGCTGATACACATAAATTTAAGCTAGCTATGGCTTCAGAGTGTGGTAGGGAACGACCCCTTTGACACCAGTGTGATCCCTTGCACCGGGACAACGCTGCCAGCAAGACTGTGCCGGCACCTACAGCTCACACTGCCACGCGGCTCCCCACAGCCAGTGTAAGGTGCCCAGCGCCTGCATTAATGCCAGTTTGGCTGGCGCAAGTGGCACTAACTCCGGTGCTGAGGTCACACCGGCTCCTATCTTCTCCCCCGTTAGGATTGGGCTGCAAGTCTCAGAAGTTACTGGTGCATTTACAACCCATGACACAGATCCTTGGATCTTTGCCATAGATTTTTCTGAAGTATATTATATTTATTTTTATTGAGCTTTTACCCTGCCCTCCCCAGCCAAAGCCGGGCTCAGGGCAGCTATGTAAGTTTTCACATGTAGATGTTACAAATAACTATGACTTCATTACCAAACATGTCACCAAATGAAATAAACATTTAATGTTGACATTTTGGGACTAAAGGCCTCAAAACAGGCAGTATTGTGTCAACCAAATAATTAGCATGTAAACTCCTATGTTAAATACATTAGAATAGAATAAAGTAAGTTGATGCCTTTCCCTTCTTTGCCATCCCTGCTAAATTTAGCAACTCTGGACTGCTGGGTAAGATACAGGACCTTACACTTGCATATGCGTGTGTGTGTGTGTGTGTATGAAGTGCCGTCAAGTTGCAGCCGACTTATGGCGACCCCTTTCTGGGGTTTTCATGGCAAGAGACTAACAGACTAACAGAGGTGGTTTGCCAGTGCCTTCCTCTGCACAGCAACCCTGGTATTCCTTGGTGGTCTCCCATCCAAATACTAACCAGGGCTGACCCTGCTTAGCTTCTGAGATCTGACGAGATCAGGCTAGCCTGGGCCATCCAGGTTAGGGACACTTGCGTATACTGCCTTGCAAACTGTATTCAGATACTGTAGTTTATATCACGACTGCAATCAGTATGTACCATCATTGTCTTTAGACTGGTGCATGGCACCCAATTTACAGGACTAATGTGTTTTCTGGTTTTGTAAACCACAACATATATTCTGTGCATATTTTTGTGGGAGGAGCAGCTTTTCTAAATATGAACAGCTTACATTTTTACACACTGGATGAAATTACAGTCCTCATGGCCTTGTGACCATGCGCATGCATTCAGGTGTGCCAACACCACAGTTTTCCCTACCACAGTTTTCCAGCAGCTCTAACAAGGAACCTACAAATGGCTTTTTAAACACACTAGGAAAGAATGCTGCATCAACTTAGAAATGTTACTATTCTGAAAGATGAAAGGGAAATGCAAAGCAGATCTAGCTAGATCACAAGAGCCACAGCAAACCAAGCCATAAATTCTTTAAAAGGAGGGTTCATTCACACCAGATCATTGTCAGCTACATCTCCATAATAGGCGTTGACAAGTGGGGGACCCACAAGGACTTGCAGAGAGCAATTTATTTTCTCCTCCCACACTATTTCCTTTTCCCTTCTCCTGCCAGTCCCGTTTCCCTGCTCTCCATCCCACCCACCAACCTACCTGCCTTTTATCTGTCCATCTTCAGCTATCTTTATTTTTTATTTACTTGGTTTATAACATGCCTTTCTCCACATGGACACCCAAATCAGCTTACTTCATTCTCCTCTCCTCCATTTTATCATCACAACAACACTGTGATTAGGGTTGCCATCCTCCAGGTACTAGGTGGCGATCTCCTGCTATTACAACTGATTTCCAGCCAATAGAGACCAGATCACCTGGTGAAAATGGCCGCTTTGGCAATTGGACTCTATGACATTGAAGTCCCTCCCCTCTCCAAACTCAGCCCTCCTCAGGCTCCGCCCCAAAAACCTCCCACAGGTTGCGAAGAAGGACCTGGCAACCCTAGCTGTGATGTAGGTTTGGCTGAGAATGGGTAATTGGACCAAGGTCACCCAGTGAGCTTCCACAGCAGAGTGGGGATTCTAGACTGAAACTCTAACATACACTAGCATTCATGGGGTAGCTGCTGATGAACAGCAAGAAGCAGCTGTGCTGGAGTGAGTCATGCAAGTTGCTTAGCATCAAGTTGCTTGGCAGTGGTTGCTACCAGGCCTGGCCCGTGAGTCCTCCCTCAAAAGCCAAAAGAGCCCTGCCCTCTCCCCTGCCTTTAATTGACTGAAACCAATGCTTGAAGTAGGGTTGCTAGATGCCCACTGGTGGCGAGCAAACCTCCAGTAATGTGCCCCTCTACCCGTCGACCAGTTGAGGGCTGAAAGGCAATCGTGCACACGAGCGCCGACGTGGCACTTCTGGTTTACAACTAAGAGTTTGAGCGGTCTAAGGCTCCTTGAGAGGTGGTTTACAACTAAGAGTTTGAGTGGTCTAAGGCTCCTTGTGAGGCGGCACTTCCGGTTTACAACCGAAAGTGCCGCATTGGCGCGCGCACACAAGATCTAAACAGAAACCTCTTGCCAAAGGTGAGTGGAGACCTGGCAACCCTAGCTTGAAGGCTGGCATTACATTTATGGTTGCCTAACAATGGCCACTGTTTGTCTTAAAGCTACAGGTGCTGCTTCTATATTGGGGGGGGGGGTAAACCTACCAGTGTATTTTTTTCTAAATTTCAGATTTTTCTGCAAATCAAGGGATATTCAGGTTTGTCAAAAGATCCTTCTTGTTTGTTCATGGCTCCAGTCTCTGGATTTAAGTATCCACAAATTGGGCCACATTGAGAATTAGATGTATTGATGAGTATGTTCCCTTTATATAAGCAAGTAATAAATCCTAGTTTCCAACTATGATGTCAGCATCAAATGTGGCTTTAGGAAATATACAACTCTACCTCAATCTTCTAATCTATAAAAAGGATAGTTATGTTTACTTGCTTAACAGAGATATGGAAGGATTAATTCATTAATATTTATAAAGCAGTGAAGTTAAAGCTGCATAAATGCAAAACCATAGCAATCATGTATCTTAAGTAGATGGCCTTTTCAATTATCATAATACAAATGTGCTATCTCAAGAAACTCAGCAGCCCATACTTCCTTCCTTATCAATCATCTGCATGTACATGGCCCAAAGTCATCCATCAAGCTTCCATGGCAAAGTGTAGATTGAAACCTGTGTATATTATGGTGGCTCATTTAAAAAACAAACAAAAAACTTTTGACTGTCTCCTTTGGCTTCGGACCCAAGGACTTAAAAAAAAACACTATAAGATCATTCAGATTCCACACCTAAACCCCTCACAAATAAGTAGAGCACGCAGAAGGCTAGAACGAAGGTTTGGATAAAGGTGAAGGAGAAAATACTGGAAAAGAAATGGACTGGCCAAGGCAGAAAAATTTCTCTTCCTGTTGAAGTCAGATCTGTACATTAGTAACATATGAAAGCTCTGTGAGTGATAGAGAAGGGGGTTTCTGGTGTTGAAATCTTTCCCTTTGCTTTCTCCCTTCACAACCTGTATTTCTTTTGTTCCAAGATTGCTGCTTCCCACAACTGGGTTTCATGACTCGTGCTCTACCATACAGGAAGGAAAAACCTGGATCATGGATACTGAGAGTCATTGTCTCATTTAACTGTGTAATCAGCGTTTACTCAAAAGTCAGATATGGCCTTGCCTGGACTAGGCCAGTGGAAATCAAGGTCCCAGGAATCGTGCCAGGTAACTTTGTGGACACTCTCTCTCTGAGCATAATGTATTTGACAGGGCTGTTGCAAGAATAAAATGTTGTATAGAAAGAACCATGTAGGCCCCCCTCAGAATTTATCATTTTGAATTTTTATTAACACTACTCAGACACCATGACTATGTGCCAAACAAACATTCTTCAATGGATACAAAAAGCTCTGAACTGTAAAACTGCCAAGTGCAGCGACTCCATGGGCTCCCACTGTATAAAACAAATAAAACAATTTGCTCATTAAAATAAATGCAGTATTGCTTACTGTACTCCATCTTTATAATCCTGTCCTCCCTTAAACGATTTTACTAACCATTTGGGGGCAGGGGAAACAAGTTATTTTTTTTGTTGCTTTTGTTGCATAAACTATCTAGATTTGTTCAGTGAAGTTTAAAGATGAAGATTGGGTGTCTTATAACTTATAAGGAAGCAATTATAGGGCCAATATCACTAGTTGATGTACGAACATTCGGAAATATTGATAGTTTATACCAGGCTGTTGTGTGAGCAATTTTCCATGTGGCAAGGCCTAATGTTTGGGTTAAAAGTTTATATCAGGCCTCTTAGGATATAAGATAAGGTTCACCTCATAAGGTTCACTTCCGGATGAGTTTTTAATAATTATGTATTTATGACCACTGAGGAAGGCCTATTCAGGCTGAAACATGTATGGTTCTGTTTTGGTCACTTATATCAAATGTATATCAACTGTGTATGAGGTTTTGTAACTACTACACATGAAGCCAGCTGGGTGACCTTGAGCTAGTCACAGTTTTCTTGGCGCTCTCTCAGCCTCACCTTCCTCACAGGGTGTCTGTTGTGGGGAGGGGAAGGGAAGGTGATTGTAAGCCAATTTGATTCTTCCTTAAGTGGTAGAGAAAATCGGAATATAAAAACCAACTTCTTCTTTTATATGTAGCCTGTATTCCAGGCCCTGTGTTTTTAACAAATTTATAGTGTACACCTTGTAATAAATATAATTATTTTATAGTTTACACTTGCCTTGGCTAACCAATAAACGTTGTAGTTTTTCTAGAATAAAGAATGTGAATCGGTTTTGTTTATTTGGGTAGCGGGCTCCCTCCATTGGAGTTTAAATTTCCTCCATCATAGTGAATTCTCTACCACATTTCAAAATGCAATTATTCATTAACATTTAATAGAAATCAACACAATTTATTCTATCATTTAAGAGTTGTTGTTTATGTATATTATAAACATTGATTATATACATGTGTGTGTGTGTTTGTATAAATAAATATATATGGGGGCACCATTTTTTCCTCTTGCCCCCTTCAAAAATGTAGATCCAGCACTGCTTATAAGCAGAACTCCATGGATTTTTATCATAGCAGAAAATCGAACATGATTTGATTTGTATAAGCACTGGGGGTGGGTGGGTTCCTAAGGAAAACTACACCGTTTTTCATGTTCCTTCAGCCTGTAAACAAGTAGGCATAATATTGTTGCTAGATTCTTCTAAAAGGCAACTCATTGTGCTAATGGAGCATGGGAATGTTCGCCTAAGGGCCAGCTATCATCAACGTTTTAGAAGCACTCAGAAAGAAATGCTGAAAAGAATGGGAAAAAACATCTCATGGTTAGCATGAGACTTTGGTGTCACACAATCCAGTCTGATTCTGACTGGTACATAAAATACCTATAATAGAAAGAGTAGGTCTGTATAAAAGTAGCTGTCTGCATTGCAAAGTAAGCCACTGTGATGGAGAACTGATTTCATTTATCAAGGATGTTTAATCACCTGCTCGTGTTCTGATTGCAAGTTGCAATGATGAGAGCTGAACATTCACCACACCATTCGACTGTACCTGAACAGCTAAAATGTGTCCGACTGGGTGGGGGGAATACAACTGTGCACATACACCATTATTCCACAGCTGCTACCACCATCTCTAACTTAAAAGCAAATTTGACATTTCTGAATTGAGGCTTACTATTTTGGTATCTCTGTATGATTTACTACTCAGTGTCTGTTAATAACTGCTAAGTTGTCCAGATCAATTTGTACATGTGCATTATTGTGTGTGTAAAGTGCCGTCAAGTCACAGCCAACTTATGGCGACCCCTTATGGTGTTTTCAAGGCAAGAGACTAACAGAGGTGGTTTGCCAGTGCCTTCCTCTACATAGCAAACCTGGTATTCGTTGGTGGTCTCCCATCCAAATACTAACCAGGGTTGACCCCGCTTAGCTTCCAAGATCTGATGAGACCAGGCTATACCATGCTGCCTTCTCTTGTGTATTCTTACATAGTCTCATAAGACAATAGCAAGCAGCTCCACAGGGCTGTTTCAGGTCAGGAAACTATTGCAGGGGAAGGGTTAAAGCTTCCTCTGCCCATATCTCTGTCCTCAATCTGAACTGATAAGGAAAACTAACTGGGAGCTCACTCATAAAATGCCAGTCATCACACCTTTTATTCAATGTGTTTATAATTCTCTGTGCTTCTAATTTTGTAGTGTGTGCATTTTAATTGAGACCCAAGTGTGGTGTAGTTGTTAAGAACAGTGGGATCTAATCTGGAGAACCAGGTTCAATTCCTCACTCCTCCACATGAAGCCTGCTGGGTGACCTTGGGCTAGTCACAGTTGTCTCAGATCTCTCTCAGTCCCACCTACCTCACAAGGTGCTTGTTGTGGGGAGGGGAAGGGAAGGCAACTGTAAGCCACTTTGAGACTCCTTACAGCAGAGAAAAACAAGGTATAAAAACCAACTCCTCTTCTTCTTAATCTGCATGTTTTTAAAATATTTTTATTTATATGTTTATTGGATTGATACACTTTCTGTCCCCACAACATAATAGTTTCAATTAGTCTGAGGACATAACATAAGACAGAAAAAATTAAATAAATAAATACACATCTGGCTTAGCCCAACCACTCCCTGAACCAGTGTCAATGGCTAGCTATAAATGTGAACAGCCAAAAGTAATAACCTTGGCACAGTTTTCCATCATGCTGACAGTGAGGATACAAGAATGGATTCTTATGCCATGGCCATGCATTGAAAGGCCTCTGGAAATGCTTTTGCAGTGCGGTAATTCCCTGTGACTGCTGTAATGTGTACGATCACCTTAATAACCTGGAGAATTACCTCTCAGGGATGGTGGAAGTTTACTGACAATCGAGTCTTGAAGAAATCAACATAGTCACCATTCCCTCATGCAGTACAGTCATTGACATGGAGCTTCCTATGGAAGAACATCCAGAAGCCTCATAAATACCTTTAATGAAACAAGAATGCAGCCTAATACTCTTCAGTGCAAATCCTGGATATAAGTGCTCAGACCCATGGCTGCTATATACTTGGTGACAGCAGAAGAATAAACTTCTCCCCACTTTTGGTTTATTGTAAAGCAGTACAATTTCCACAGTTGGGTGCTGAATATTTTTTTGAAGAATGTAAACTTAAAATAACCAGTTAGAAGCATATGTGATTACTTGACAGGATAGGTTCAAAATCTGAGATGTTTTTAGGAAATCGATAGCTAGCTTGCCTTTAATACATCGTGAAGGACAGCCTGCAGGTTCTGACATTCGCTCTCGTTGCAAAGAAACAAAAACACAGCAAAGCCAGGCCTGCATCTTTCAAAAGCTGAAACGTTAAAAGTAGTATCAATAATGAGAATACAATTTTAGTCTTGCAATATTGCTTACATGTTAATAATAGATGACCCAAGATACTCAGTATGGTGTCAATATCTGTGAAACATTACAAAGTGCAACTACTGTAGTAGTGAAATGGTAGACAGTAGGGCTGTCAGATTAATGTGTGAAAGAAAAAATCCCCTAAGGATACCTCTATGTGTGTATTCTCAACCATAACATTTTTAGATTGTGGGGGGGGGGGAGTGCTTTTTTTCGGCTTGGCCTCCTAATGGTTCAATGACTTCATCTGATAGTCATACCTGATAGTGTGTGCACTTACATAACACATTCAACGACATGGTTGCAGTCATTATGGCCTTATCCTAAAACCTTCTAAGAGATACTGGACATTCTATCATCTTCTGCTATTTCAAGTAAAGAGCTGAACATGTACCAGGAAGTATTCAGTTCTTCTGAACCTGTTTTGTGCTCTTTAAAAACAAGAGTTCCCCTTGGAACACGGGTGGGCAGAAGGTCACCTGGAAGTGATCAATCACTCTCCAAGCAATTAAAAGTAGCTCTCTGGCCCTCCTCCAGTACTACAGTAACCACTTTCTTACCCTTCCTCTTAAAGCTTCTACAGCAGCTTCTCTGTTCTTTCTCTTTCACGCAAAGGCAGAAGAGACACAAACCTTTGCCCTGGATGGGAAAATGATAGTATGGGAAAATGGTCCAAATGGTACTTTGCAGGAGGTTTGTGTCCTTTGATAGAAACTGCTATAAGATATAGATTCTTAGAGAGCTCAGAAAGATTTCGCTGCGGACACAGAAGGGAGAAGGGGGGGGGAGAGATTACTCTAAATACTGTGATATTGCCTCCAGCATTGGTCTATTCGGGAACTGAAATTCATAGTAACAGAAGCAGCACATAATTCTAACCTTCCTGAAAATGGTACACTTTAAACTACATTGATTACATCTAAAATTTATCTGAAGGCTCACTCATATAGAATATTAATATGATAAAATTCCTTAGCATTTGTTTTCCTTTGAATTCTAGACCCAAATACTTCTAAAGCAATGGGCTCCTCTTCCACATCATTGACTTCTGCTTCCAAAGGCAGGGAAACTGTAACTGATGTCAGGCTATCAGGCAACTGTTACAGAGGGGAGGGGGAAGTATTCAAAACAGGGCTGTCAGAGGAGTTTTGGGTTGGCTTGGATACATTCACCTGAGAATGCCACTAACACTTAATTTCATTCCCTCTTTTAATCTAATTGCTTGTTTTCTTAACAAAACTCAAAAATTTTTAATACAGACATCTGTTTGGAAAGCTGATTTTATGTTTAGCAAGCGATTTCCTTTTATGTGGCAATTACAGCATCAACTGGCAACATCCTATATCCTAAAGTATTTTTATGACTTCAGGTAACACAATGTGCACTACAGCTGCTTCACTAAGGAACATTACTTCTAGGTAAGTATGATTGAGTAACAAAAGTATTACACCCCCTGATAGAGGCTAAGCAGTGGTTCAAGATAGCATGAAACCCGACAACTTGTCTACAAGATTCTTGATCAGAACTTGATTCACAGGAGCGGAAAATACAATTGGATTAATGATAAAAGAGTTGGGCACTTCAACAGGACCTAAACAATCTTCTTTGGGCCAAATCCTTCGTAGTCTTCACCTGAATCTTTCACATCTTCCCTTTAGTTCCTTCATTCATCTCAAAACCCTTAACTTACCGTTTTCCCCCCATCAAGTCACATCTGATTTATGGTGACCCCGGTGGGGTTTTCAAGGCAAAAAGACGTTGAAAGTTGGTTTGCCAATGCCTGCCTCCGCATAACCTACTATGTAGGAAGACAATAACTTGGAATTTTCTATTACCATACAAACCTTGAAATGACACAGAACAGCATTTGCTCAGAATCAAAACTTTTTTTTATATGCCAAATAATAATTAGGAGAACATAGACAATCTTTATGTTCTTCTCTACTTGAAAGCTAGTACAGTATTTGTTGTAGTGGTTAGACTAGGATCTGGGGACACAGTTTTGAACCCCCACTCTGCCACAGACGTTTGCTGGGTGACCATGGGCCAGTCACACACACACTCTCAGCCTAACCTACCTCAGAGGGCTCTTACAAGGATAAAACGGAGGAGCAAAGAACAATGTAAGGCACTTTGGGCCCTCATGAAAGGAAGGGTATGAATGAAGTAAAATAAACAGCAAAATAAATAGAAATATGACTGTAAGATAACTTAGTGTTTGCATCCTTCCCAAATGAATCACAGAGACCACTGAGTATTATTGGGAAGAATGACAGTCACGGATTGCAGACTGTTTCATCAAACATGAAAACCATGAACAAATTGACCACACCATGCAACAACAGTTCAAACCAAGAACTATGTCACCAACAACATGTGCTTCAGTAACTAAACTGGTGACTCTGATAGCTGCAATCCCACATAAGAATCACTATAATTACTGAATTAAATAATTCACAAATACACAAAATCTGAACTTTTTGACTCTGTACAAATGTGGTTGACCTGGCATTCATCTTAGAATGATCCCACTAGTTTCAGCCCACACCCACCTTTAAGCCAATTACAATACCACATACACCTGTAATTAGTCAAGTAACAATAAAGAGAAAAACCTACCCCGGAAAACATGTGAGTGAAGGGGTCATTTCACTAAGAAGTGCTCCCACGAAAATACTAATCTACGTCAGTGAAATTGAGCTCATAATGAACCACAGCACCTGCTTCCCTTAATTAAAACAACAGACTAATTCCTGTAATCATTACATTTGTCAGTACTATTAATCAATTCACCCCTTACACCAATGTTTGCACTTCTTTTCTCTACACACAGGGAAATTTTTATCTAGTAGAATGGTCTTGTGATTCATTGGCCCACAACAAGTATCTGTTATATTTATCTGGTTTTTACGTTACTGGATTCATGAAGTCTCTTCTATCAGTACATTCTTAATAAACTGACATTTGTCCAATGCAAAATGTGAAACCAAAACATAAACATTTTGTAAAATGCATTGTAGCCTCAAAGATAAACTTCTACTGCATAATGTATGCTACACTGAGATAGCTATGATTGGGAGTCTCATGTAGAGATGTAAAATTTCTGGAAACTTTGAAACCATTAGAAACATTTCTTGGGGAGGAAGCTTAAATTTGGGCGGGAATTAAACTATATGCAATACTTACTTCCCTATCAAACCTATTTTTTATTGATTGAGCAACATAAAATACATTGATTATAAGTTAGTGTACAAAATTGTATGATTTGGCATAAATGGAATTGAACAATATAACTATCTTCATTTTCTTTAAAAAAACAACTTGCAAGTATACCCAATACTTGAGAAAGTTGCAAACTGCTGTACCATTCTTTAAAAAAACAACTTGCAAGTATACCCAATACTTGAGAAAGTTGCAAATTGCTGTACCATATGTTAACACAGCAGTTATCCTTATCTTTTTACCACCTGAGAGGTAGGGAAAATAAAAGTTGATGGCAGAATACAAATTCTGTAGTATTTGGACAGAGACTTTTTCATAGAATCACAGTAGGCAGAACTGCCAGCATGTCTGGATATTAAGGTAAACACTGTAGCACTGAAAATATCAAACTCTTTAATAATGTATTATCATTAAACTCATGATAGCATATTAATTATTGCCAAAGTAATTTACATTTAAACAAAAAATACTGAAAATGTTGTATATGTCTACAGTATAAGAATTTTTTTCAGCGCTCCTCAAAATTTCCTGATCATTTTCCACTGGAAAAATGGAGAAAATCCTCAGATTTTTTAATACTATACATTTTGAATGGGGGGGGAATCTTGCTTTAAAAAGCATTTTATTCATTCTGTAACAGAAAATATTTCATGGGAGTTCCCCCCCCCCCCACAGTGTGGTAGTTCTTGGGAGGAAAGGGGGGATGTTCCTGATTTTTTTTCCAGTCCCCTCCCCCAGTCTTCTCATCTCTAGCCCCATGCATGGAAAGACTCTGGTCTGATGAAGCTTTGTGTCTGCTTGAAAAACTTACTTCTGCTGGAGCTAACACATCCTGAACATTCTATTCTATGGGATACTGGAGGTTTGGTTCACACAGCAGGCTGAGAACCAGTCTACATATCTAGAGATGCATCCAAGTAACTGTAGCAGGCATTTGTATTTCTCCCCAGAGACCCAACTGCGGCTTGGGAGCAACTTCGATATGGAAAACAGTACAGGGTAAAAGGTTAGCTTCTCCTCCTATCACTGTCAGCACATTCTTAGCCACCCAAAACAGTACTGAAGTAGAAAACAAAAATGTTGGCCCAGAAGGACTTAATAGTTGCAGCTTACATGTTCCACTGGTTCCAGCAAGACTTACTCATGACTAACATTAGATAGAGACTAAGAACTTTAAAAAAAAATTCAAAGAGTTGAAAGACTTTAGTATTCAAACTAGGTTTATAATGGAGAAATGTATGCATGCATACACGCACACACAGGGAGAATTCCAGGCTGAAATTCCAGAAACAAGAGAACTTAAAATCCAGGGTTGCCCAATCCCATCAGATCTCAAAAGCTAAGCAGGGTTGGCCCTGGTTAAAACTTGGGGGGGGGGAACACCAAGGAAGTCTGGAGTTGCTACGCCAAGGCAAGCAAACTGCCTCTGGACATCTCTTGCCTTGGAAACCCTACGGGGTTGCCATAAGTCAACTGTAACTTGGCAGCACTTTCTACCACCACTCCGCATAGTAATTTGGAAGGAGGGTGGGGCTTTATCAGAAATCATTCAGTCAAGATGCCACTATCTGCTACCCCTAAGGGAGGGGTAGACCCACAGTGACCAGGAGCGACACAGCTGCACCACCTCCACAAAGGCTTCCTTGCCGCTGAAAATAAAATAAAAACACTTTAAAAATGCCCCCATAGCAAACAGCGAGGCTACACCACCAAAAAGGTGGCATGGCAACACTGCAGCTGAAGGAGGCGTTCCTGGATCCAAAGGTGTTAAGAAGCTGCCCAGAGGCAACTCCACCCCCAGGAGTGCCCCGGGAACTCTCCCCCATACTGGCGCAGGCCCCCACTTCCGAAATTTCACTGCTGGCATAGCAGCACAGCTGCGGAGCCCCACAAAGCAACATGGCTTTCAGGTACCGGTGTGTTTGCCCCTGCACCAGTGTAGGTGCCACTTTATTCAGTGATAAGGCAGCACCTACGCCAGCACAGGGTCACGCCGGCTCCTGAAGAGCTTCAACCCCCCCTCCCTTCAGGATTGCAGCCCTAGCCCCCATCCCAGCAGACGGGTTGGCTGATGCTAGGATCCGTTGCCTCATGCTGTGCCAAAACTCTGAAAGCTACTGTAACCAGTAAAGTTGTGGCCATTTTCTTTCCAGAAGGTTGTCTGTTGTCATTGCGTGTTCTTTGAGTAGTGGGGGTTTCCACCTTGACATCCCTTCGCCCCTTCAGCGATGGGGCCACAAGTTCACTAGCAACTTGTGAGCAAGAGCAGCTGGCACACCCCAGGTATCCTTAATCTCATACACATCAGATAATGTCACAAGATAACTAGTCTGTGCTAACTATCTCCATATGAAACTTCTGAACCTGAACTCTTGATTGTCCAAAAAATCAATATCTGAATATTTTCTAATATTTTTTACCTAGAGGGTCTATTTTAAGAAAAACCTGAATATGTATTCAAACTCACCATGAAACGTCTCTGAGATGTTAGATATGATCCATAATATTGACCAGCAAATAGATGAGAACGAAAATCTATTCACATCGGGACATGGTGTGGAGCAGACAAACAACTTGTCTTCAGTATTCTTACGTACCTGATATGAACACACTAAGCGGTCTTGTACCAGACTGGACTATTCGTACATCTAGCTCAGTAACATCTAATTGTGACTCGCAGTGGTTCCCGTTTTCCAGGCAAACTACTCATTACCTGAGATCCTTTGATGGAAAGGACTGAAGCCGGACCCTCTGCATGCAAAACATACGGTTGTCCATTGAGCCCCTCCTTAACTCCCTCCTCAGGCCACTCTAACTGAACCAAGAGTGTCATTAGCCAGTGCAACTCCTGGCCTATGCTCAACACCTAACAGGAAACAGGGCACATTTATGCGACAAGCTACAGCTGGTGAACAGAAAGACACAACCATCTACAGATCCACTTGCCAGATTGCCAAGAGAAATCATAATGCTGGCCTTTTGGTGATCAGATCTCCTTGGCTGGGGTCATATGTGAACAGAGGGTATGGAGGAATGACAAAACAGCAAGAGTCTCTTCTAAGCAGTGGGAAAGACTTCTGCTGTTTTTTCACAACCAAGCACAAAAAAAGATAAGGCCTCACCTCTTCATTTGCCAGAGAATTCATACTAGGAGGAACAAAAGGTGTTCGCCATGAATAATAGCAGGCTATTGAGACCAACAGACATTTGTGCACGCCTGGGAAATACCTCCGTATTCTACTCTGTGTTATTGATATGTCAAACTGTAGGACACATTCCTTCTGTTTGCCTGTGCTTGAAACTTCCAGGCTGTTACATAATTACAGTTTCTTTTTCCAGGTGCATTCCACTTACTCTTGCACTTTTTTCTTTTTTAAACATTTTTCAGCAATCCAATCGTGCCTGGAAATGTCACCTGACGGCTGGCACCAGCTGGCAACTCTGTTCTTTTGATAAAGGTCTTCAATTTGCCATTCTGCCTCTGAGTCTTGATTTCTGATCTAGCTTCTTCAAAGGGGCCATGGGGAGGGGCCGTGGCTCAGTGGTAGAGCCTCTGCTTGGCATGCAGAAGGTCCCAGGTTCAGTCCCTGGCATCTCCAGTTAAAGGGACTAGGCAGGTAGGTGATGTGAAAGACCCCTGCCTGAGACCCTGGAGAGCCGCTGCCAGTCTGAGTAGACAATACTGACTTGGATGGACCAAGGGTCTGATTCAGTATAAGGCAGCTTCATGTGTTCATGTGTGTTCAAGTCACAATATGGATAGTGACACTCGGATTAACACCAGCTCTGAGCCACAAACCAGATTCTGACACGTTATTATAAAACACGCACACCTTGATTATGTCAAAACAGTAATGTCATTTTTATCCATACAAACCATCAAATCTCCCCAAATATGTACATATAAAGAAATTAAAAAACTACAGTTAAAAAATACATGGTTCAGAGCTGTTTTCAAATCCTGATTCCACCTCCCAACAACCTCGGATTCTCTTTTCCCCACATGCATCTGGAAATAATCACAATGGGAAACAGACATAGGAAACGATGGGAAACAGATATGAATGTGGCAAGGAAATTATTAAACCATTATATATCAACATAACCATTGTTTTCTATTTTAGAGTAGGCACTCAAAATACAGAAACTATAAACAACACATCCCAAGAGGGAAATGAAACTTCTTAAACTTGGCCTGAAAGATGTTCAGTTCCAGACAACAAACAAACCTACACAGCACTGACTTACATACAGAGACCATTTCTGAAACATACATTTGTGAAGGGAGCTGCAACTGGCACAAACCATATGGCACAACATACAACCGGCAATTCTGACTTTAAAGAGAATGGTTAACTACCTATCTATTTATTTACTTACTTCATTTAAACCCCACCTTTCTCCCTAATGAACACCAAAGTGACTTACATCATTCTCCTTGCCTCCATTTTATCCTCACAACAACCTGATGAGGTAGGTCAGGCTGAGAAAGTGTGACTGGCCCAAGGTCACCTAGCAAACTTAAATTGCAGAGAGGGGATTCAAATCTGGATCTTCCAGCTCCCAGTCCAACTCCGTAACCACTACACCACACCAGCTCCTAAACATCAGCTGGTGACTATACTTTTCACCATCATATAAAAGTCTAGAGTTTTCAGAGAGTTCTCCTCCTATGCTTGCCCATGTGTTTTGTTTCATTTATAATAGGGAAACCTACTTTTTAATTTAAGAGGACTAAACTAGTAGCTATTACACTAAATACAATGCTGCCACAGAAAACAGCAACTGTGCACAACCCTCCCTCCATGTATGAAGTTTTTTTTATAACTTGAACTCATGAAGCTACCTTATACCAAGTCAGACCATTGGCCTATCAAGGTCAGTGTTGCCTGCTCTGTCTGGCAGCAGCTCTCCAGAGTCTCAGGCAGAGGTCTTTCACATCACCTGTTACCCAATCCTTTCAACTAGAGAAACCAGGTATTGAACCTGGGACCTTCTGCACACAAAGCAAATTGCTCAACACTGAGCCATAGCCATGTACCTCGTCACATTTTTCTCCCCTCCCCCCCCCGCATAGTAGCCAGCAGTAAGGAATAAGGGTGGGAAAGCACAGCTATGTTGCAATGTCATGACACAAACTATATCTTATGGAGGGAGAGAGATAAGCAATTGCATGGTTGCTGTTTTGGGCAGCAATCAAACTTTCAGCAAATATCTAGTGTTGTCCTAAGACTGCAACGTTAAGCACGCTTAGTAGAACTACCCATGCCACTCAACTCAGTGGGACTTGCTTCTAAGCAAACTTGCACAGGATTAGGCTGAAACTGTTTTCGAAAGTTCTGATGTTTTCCTGGTAGAGTGGGGCTTTCTTTCCTCAAGCACAAATAAATCATTTGTTCGCAAATACCATTTCTTTTTGGCATCCATGAGGATAGCAAAGGAAGTGATTTGGTTTTTGTTACCCTGTAGTTTGGTGATTTACTAAAGTCAGTGATGGGAGAAATGGAAGGGTTGCCAAGCACCAGGTACTACCTGGAGATCTCCTGATATTACAACCGATCTCCAGCTGACAGAGATCAGCTCACCTGGAGAAAATGGCCACTTTGGCAATTGGACTCTATGGCATTGAAGTCCCTCCCCTCCCCAAACCCCACCCTCCTCAGGCTCTGCCCCAAAAACCTCCTGCTGGTGGAGAAGAGGGACCTGGCAACCCCAGATCTCCAGCAATACATACATAGTGGTGACAATTTCAGCAAACATCAATTCAATACCCTAACTAGTTTCTTCTCTAAAAATATCCTGGGCTCTTTACAAGTGGTTGCTACCAGATCAAAATTTACAGCCCATTTCTGAGCCGCGCCGGCAGCCTGCACCAAAGTTGTCAGGAGGCCGGCGAAGGCCCACGCCAACGCAAGGGCCCACGCCGGCATCTGGGAGGCGCACACTGGGGTTTGTGGCCCCAGCGCCGGCATGCAGGGCCGCCCGCCAGTCTCCAGCTGCTGCAGCGGCAGCACCACTGGCGTCCACATGCCGGCAAAGGCCACGGCGGCAACCCGGGAGGCATTCCTGGGGCATAACGGCGTCCTGGAAGGTGTTCCCGGGGCGTTATGCCACCGGCCAGGGGGAGGGGCCACCAGTAGACGGCCTCCTGAGCCATTTCAGTTCAGGAGCTCCCCCTTCCCCCCCTCCCCCGAGATACGCCACCTTTTAGGTGGCGTATCTCCAGTGCAACCCTATGAGGGTTGCACGGTTTTTTTGGACTGGGCAGAGGTTTCGCCGCTGCGTTGCCTCCTAAGCCCAGCGCAGGCATTCCACTCAGGAATGCACTGTTAGTTTCCAAACATATAGGTACTATAGTTTTATTGGTTTAAACGAAAGCATGCCCCTCTAAAAGCATTTGTCTTGATTGGAATTCACTGGTTACTAAAATGATGTGGAATTTGACAGTGGGCATGGAATTTGACAGTGGGCATTAAATAATGTAAGTATTATTAGAATAGAGAGAAGTTGTTAAGTTAGCACCAGTTTTGAAAGCTGTTCAATCATTTGATGAGCCTGTTATAAAATACAGTAGGTTTCTGAAGAATTTTATATGCAACCTTCTACATATTATGGGGGCTATTCACATTCAGTAGTACTTACAGTCCTTATAGCTACCAAGAAATCCAACAGAACAGTATATACTTCCACTGCAACTGTCAGAGCTGAGTTACAATTTTTTTTAAAAAAAAAAATTGCCTGTTTCACTTTTTATTCTTTCTGTTATACCAGCGAGATGAAGAAAACTAGAACTGAATGTCGTAATTAGTAGAGATCTTCAGCCAGGTAAAAATCAGTGTGCAAGAAAGCCTTTATTCAATGGAAAGTACAAACTACCCACATGTTCCTCATTAGACTATCTTATCACCTTTTAATGCTCAGTTGATTACTCTGCCAACTAAGCATAATACCTGAAGAGGAACTCAGAGCAGCTAAGACAAAATACGAGACAATTAAACATGAATGACTGGTTTAGGCTATCTGATGGTTGCTCCTAGCATACTCGTATGTCTATTTGGAGGTTTTCCAGTCTTCCTGATGGGCAATTCAGTGACAAACCACAAGTTTATGAAATACCACCTTTGGAGAAGGCACAACTGTGCGTAGGCTTTGTGCCCCTACAGTGCAACTTCTACCTTGCGGATTGTACCACCTTTGGATCTGATTGGATCACATTCGGCTTGTGAATCCCAAGTATAATCTGTTGTGTGTGGGGGGGACCCACCTGTGCAGAAGTGTTGGTATTTGATTAATGTGTAACTATGTAATATTTTCACTCACCGAAAACACACGCGCGCACACACACAATAAAACTAGCTTTACAAGAGCTATAGAGAGGAGGTGGACAGCCTTAAAAATACAGATCACTTTATAATAAAGATAGATTTTGCAGGCCAAGCTGAGGCTAGGGCTTTATCACCAGCTTCTTAGGATTATTTCTGGAAACACCTTGATAATTTTAAGAAAAGCTGCTATACAAAATAGGCAGGGAGGAGGAGCTCAGAAACTATAAGCTCACACCAGTCTTGAAGTGCCTTTAAATTCCATGCTATTATATCACTGAGCCTATTCCAAAACAGGTCTTTTGTGGATCTGACCAAGTCAGCCCCTCAAGTCAAAGTCTATTAACGGAATTGTAAAAATAATCCTAAATAATAAGAATCAGAAAAGGCATAGCATTGGACCCAGGGACTCCCTTCCCTTTGATTGAGGGAATAGTTGGAGTTAACTGATAAGAAGTCATGTTGGAAAGGTTTTCTCAGGGCTAGTGAACTCCTCACACTTTTGTTGCATGTCCTTAGCAGATGTCACCCATTCCTATGTTACATTTTGACATAACTGCTCTAAACAGATCCAGCTACTGCTTTTTTGGCAATTTAATCCCAAATATATCATATTCAACACCAACCTTTGAGTATTGTTTCCCCCTTCCTGGCCCTGCAACCAACAGGTAAACCAGATCATGACTCGTCATGAATCCATAGAAAGGACAATAATGGTCTATAATGACATATGTTTGATTCGTTTTTGCACTCTCTCTAATTTTTTCTTGTAATCTTAGTCCTATTGCATTGTTTATTAGATATCTCAGGCTATCTGAGTGTATTGTTCTACACAGTGTAGTCCCCCTTGGGTCTCAATGAGAAAGGCAGGTTAGGGAGAAAGACGGGGTATAAATGAATTAAGCGAACAAATATAGACAAACCCCAACGGAACAACGCTCTTTTAAATATCCTGCTAGGAATTAAATCTTCTAACAATTACTTTCATGGAAGCAATTATACTAACTATACTACACAATGAAAACTCAATAATGTAGAAATTAAATGAGACATGCATACATATGTATTTACTCAGAGTAGGAGTTGATCTGGCAACCCACAGCACTACAACCTTTTGGCCATGCAGACCCAGCAAAGATTTATTTAGAACAAAAACTGTGCTTTCCTCCCAACGGAGTACCCAGAAAAATGTCTGCTTTTTTCAATTCAAACCTCTCTTCTCCCCTCCCCACCCCTGCATTTGATGGAAACAAGTCAGTGACTCTCAAAGATAAGAAAATGACTGGAAAATAAAGAGCAGAGTTCCACACAATGTGCTGCAAAAATATGCCATTTTTAAAATGTATGCTATAAAATGCTACTTTGGCAGGAAAACAAATTGTCTGAGTAGAGTTAAGATTTCACCTAGTAATCCTGAACTCATTTTTAAAAGGCAGCATTACCCTCATTACCAGATCCTCAGTGCTGTCTGAACACTTTGACCTCATATTGATCACCAAGCAGTTATAGCACCCAGCTGCCAAGCAGAGACAATGCAAATAAGAGTGGTTTCCACAGAACTGAGTAAAATTTAAATATCTGATTTAAGCACATTGGGGGGGAGCACGAAACCTCTTCCTCACACCACAAGATATATTTAAGCTGCCTTGAACTAAAACCCAGGACAGGAGTCTACCTTCAAAGTCCAAGAGAACTGGCAGGCATAGAGAACCTTCAACAATACACAAGAGACTAAAGAGAAGAACTGAGCATCACCCCAGAGCCCTTTTATTCCCTGGGAGCACATGATCATCCAGAAAAAGAACACACTTTGCATCAGCCACAATTAGCTTTTCTTTTAAATGCACATTCACAACTTTAATCAGAATAAGAAACTAATCTGTCCTTGCTCTGAACATGAAAGGGTAACATGTTGTTTTCATGAGAAACATGCAGTGGCTTTTCTGCTTCTACTGTTCCTTACACCTAAGCTCCTGCTCCACACTGGGTAGCGAACATTAAAAAACAGGCACTAGATCCTCACATTTCTAGCTCCTAAGAGGAAAGGGGAAGCCAGCTGCAAAACAGACTCCCTATTGGGGGATTAATCCTTAGAGAGCTGTGACAAAAATCAAGCATCAATCCACTTGAGACTCCCCTAGCCCCTCTTGTGTGGGAGGGTCTCCGTCCCTCATCCTCTGCAGCTGCTCTCCTGGAGATGGGAGATTTCACACAGCAGACAGACTGTACCGAAGGAAAGGTCGCCAGCAGCTTCATTCACTCCTGGGATCACCTGTGCCCAGGGGCAGTTGCTAATGCCTCCAAGGTGAGAGGGACCCTCCGCTCTCAGAGAGCACTGTCACGTGAACCCATGAAGCTGCCTTCCACTGAATCAGACAGACCCTTGGTCCATTCAACTCACTATTGCCTACTCTGACTGGAAGCGGCTCTCCAGGGTCTCAGGCAGGGGTCTTTCCCATCACCTACCCGCCTAGTCCCTTTAACCGGAGATGCCGGGGATTGAACCTGGGACCTTCCGCATGCCAAGCGGAGGCTCTACCACTGAGCCGCAGCCCCTCCCCTAAGCAAACCCATGAACGAACCTGCCTTCTACCGAACCAGACCCCTTGGCCCATCAAAGTCAGTACTGCCTACCCAGACGGGCAGCGGCTCTCGGGCTGAGGTCTTTCCCATCGCCTACTTGCCCGGTCCCTTTGGCTGGAGATGCCGGGGATTGAACCCGGGACCTTCCGCATGCCAAGCAGGCGCTCTGCCACGGAGCCCCAGCCGCCCAGTGCCCGTTAGGTGGAGGCGGCTCTGGGCAGTGAGAAAGGAACAACTGCAGAAGAGTTGGCCATGCCCGAGGGGCGCGGAGGGGGGTCAGCAGGCACAGGGACCGGGACGCGGGGGGGGGGGAGGTCCCCTTCCCTTCCCCGGCCACTTCGCCGAGGGCAGCCACTCACCAACTGCAGCGTGCAGAGGAAGATCAGAGTGCAGCGGCCGGTGCAGCAGCCCATGGTGGCAGCGCCGCGTCCCCCTCAAGCCGCCGCGCGCCGCATCCGGACCCAGCCCCCCGCGGCCGGCCGCCCCCTCCCCTCGCCTCGCCTCGCCCCGCGCGCTCGCAGCCGCCGCCCCCTTCCCTTTGTTCGAGGGACCCCCCGCCCCCCAGCCCCGGGGAAGGCGACGCGGAGGGCAGGCGGGACCCCGAGCCAAGCCTCCGCCGCCCACCCGACTGCGCCCCTCGGCTCGGGGGGTGGGTGGGTGGGCGTGTGGCGGGGAGGGGCGGGGCAGAGGCGCGCGTGGCGGGCCGAGGAGAGCCTATGAAGGGGGCTTGTGAGCAGGGAAGGCGGGAGACGGCGGGGGAGGCGGCAGAGGGGAGAGGGGGGAGGCGGCTGGAAATGGCCGGCAGGTGCCCAGCAGCGAGGCGGAGGGGGGACTCGAAGGGGCGCTGGAGGGGAGGACGACTATTGTTAGGGGCTGAGAGGGCGCCCAGGCAGGGGGCGGGGGGCGGGGGGCGGGGGGCGGGGCTTCTTCGGCCGAGGGGGCCGGACGCCGAGGCGGCGCGTGGCTGATTGTGGCGGGGGGCGCGCGCGCCAGAGAGAGCGAGCGCAGAGGAGCGGCTCGCCTTTGGCCACAGGCTCCCCGGGACGCTTGGCCGGACGGGGCCCGGGCGCGTGATGGGGGGCGAGGCGGGGGGGGCTCCGCTCAGCGCCTGGAGCGCCTGTCCGGGAGAAAAGGCCGAAAGGGCGCGTGCGTCCGCGGCGAGGGCGCTCCCCGTCCGGTGCGCGTTTCACTCCGCAGGGAGGCCCGCTTGATCCAGCGGGACTTCGTTGGGCAGGCCATCCCGTGGGAGCCGTGCTCGTTGGGTTCAAAACGCGGGCGCGCCTGCTCTCAGGGGACCTGCTGGAGACACAGTACCATGGGCGAGACAATGGGATGATCAAAATCGCATAAAATTACCATTGCAATAAACCATCGCAACCCCAGCCGGAGCGTCAGAACAGCATGAAACATTTAGCGGCCAAAAACAATATTCATAGAACAGTCCTGGGGTCGCGGCGGACTCTAAAAATAATGTAAACCCACTGTTCAAGCCTGGGCACGTGGAAACGTTTTGGCCTGACGCCTGAAAGAAAATAAGGCAGGTGCCAAGTAAGCTTCCAGAGAGAAGGTATTCCAAAGCTGAATTGTGCGTGTGTTTAATACAATCCAGTCCCTTCTGGTGACCATTGTCTGGTGACAATGAATGACCTCCAAAACATCCTGTCGTTAACAGCCTTGCTCAAGTCTTGCAAACTGACGGCCATCGCCATGGCTTTCTTTATAGAGACTATTCATCTCATGTTGGGTCTGCCTCTTTTCCTGCTGCCTTTGACTTTTCCTAGCATTATTGTCTTTCCAGTGACTCTTCTCATAATGTGACCAGTACAATAGCCTCAGTTTAGTTATTTTAGCTTCTAGGGAGAGTTCAGGCTTGATTTGATCTAAAAAGGTAAAGGTCCCCTGTGCAAGCACCGGGTCATTCCTGACCCATGGGGTGACATCATATCCCAACGTTTACTAGGCAGACTTTGTTTGCGGGGTGGTTTGCCAGTGCCTTCCCCAGTCATCTTCCCTTTACCCCCAGCAAGCTGGGTACTCATTTGACCGACCTCAGATGTTAGGCTAAGTCAGTGGTCGGCAAACTCATTAGTCAACAGAGCCAAATATCAACAGTACAACGATTGAGATTTCTTTTGAGAGCCAAATTTCTTAAACTTAAACTATATCGGTAGGTACTGTTTATTAACTTAATAAACTTTAATTAAAATTTTAAGTCTTTATTAAACTATAGGTACACTGAATAAAACTTGATATCATACTTAATAGTGATCTTATTTATTGATAAACATTAAATTGTAAGTAAGGTATCCATAAAATTAAATCATGACAATGACTGACAAACACTGTACATTTTCCCCATCTGCATTCTCAAAATTCTGCAGGGGGGCTTATTGTTGAGTTTTGAGAATCTGGATGGGGAAAATGTACATCTGAGTGGCAAATCCAAGGCAAAACCTCCCATTCATAAATGGCCAATAACCCCCTGTACAGAGTTTTGAGAATCTGGATGGGGAAAATGTGCATGAATCAAACATGGCTTCCCCCCTCCCCGGTCCCGACCTCCTCCTCCTCGCCGCCGCCGCCTGGGCTCCTTCCTTCCCTCCCCAGCCGGCCTGCTGTCCGCCCGTCCGCCCCTCCTCAACACCTCGGCCTCCTCCGCCAGCCAAAACCAGCGCGAAAAATCCTGCCCGCTGATTGGCTGCTGCTGCCCACCTTGGCGCCGCCGGCCCTCAAGCGCCGCATGCAAAACCCGGCCGCACTGTGAAAGGAGGGAAAGGGGGAGGGGGGAGGAGGGCACTTTACCTCACACACCGCCCCTTTCATGGGGGGGAATAAACCCGAAATGGGGCAGTGAGGAGAGGTTTCGTGGTCAACTTTTGGTGGGGGGGGGGCCGCACGCCTCTTTCTCCTCCTCAGAAACGTTTGGGTTTCCAGAGCCGCACTCAAGGGCCCAAAGAGCCGCATGCGGCTTGCGAGCCGCGGTTTGCCGACCACTGGGCTAAGTCAACCTTGAGCCAGCTACCTGAAACCAACTTCTGTTGGGATCAAACTCAGGTCGTGAGCAGAACTTGGACTGCAGTACTGCAGCTTACCACTCTGCACCACGGGGCAGGGCACAATATGGAATATGATGGCATGAATTATCTAGATCTTGGTCACCAGTGACCCATCCTTACACTTAAGAATATTTTCTAGTGCCTTCGTAACTGCTCTTCTCAATCTCAATCTCCTTCTAATTTCTTGGTTGCAGCCTCTCTTTTGGTTAATGATCTAGAGATCACTTATTTGTCTTTTTGGCAGTCCATGGTATCCGTAAAACTCTCCTCCAACACTACATTTCAAATGAATAAACTTTCTCCCTGTCAGCTTTATTCATTGTCCAACTTTCACACCCATGCATAGTAATGGGGAATACTTTTTTTTCTGCAGTCCAGTCACAGTTGATTTATGGCAATCCCATGGGGTTTTCAAGGCAAGAGATGTTTGCCGTTGGTGCCTACATGTCATGGCCCTGGTACTTCTTGGTGGTCTCCCATCCCACTACTAACCAGGGCTGACCCTGGTTAGCTTCTGAGATCTGACGAGATCAGGCTAACCTTGGGCTATCCAGGTCACAGCACAATGCAGAATACGATGGCATGAATTATCTAGATCTTGATCACCAGTGACACATCCTTACACTTAAGAATATTTTCTACTGCCTTCGTAACTGCCCTTCCCAGTCTCAATTTCCTTCTAATTTATTGGTTGCAGTCTCCTTTGGTTAATGATGCAGCCAAGGAATAGACCATTTTGAACAATTTCAGTTTCTTCATCATCAACCTTGAAGTTGTCTAAATCCTCCGTTGGTGATTAACTTTTGTCACCTTGATGTTCATCTGTAATCCTGCTTTGGCACTTTCTGCTTTGACCTTCATCAGCGGTCATTTCAACTCTTCCCTGTTTTCTGCCAGTAACGTATCATCTACATATCTGAAATTGTTAATGTTCATTCCATCACTTCATCTCAATCTAATCCAGTTTTCTTTATGAAACGTCCTGCATCTAGATTGAAGAGATGGGAAATAAAATACATCTTTGTCTGACACCTTTGTCTGACACCACCACTGAAAAAGCTCTGTCTCTGGCTGCCACCTATCTATAGGTAATAAGAGTATACATTATATTTGGAATTTATTTTTGGTGTATCTAGTGAATGGTCAATGATTACGACTATTATTGTTTATTGTATTATATCACAGTCCGGCTGGATGGGCAGATTATTTTAACCTTTTGCTTAATTTCAATAATGCGGTGTATTTTATATATTGCATATTTATTTGTATTTTATATATTCTGTATAATTCTGAGCCTGATAGGGGCCCTGGTTTGTTCATCTTGGGTTGGTGTGATTTGATTTTGATTGTGAGAATTTGTACGAGATGTCTTTTGAACTATGCCTATTAAAGGTTAATGAATGAATGAATTTATTTTGAAATATATTATTTGACTTGTGGTTTGATTGTGTACTATACAGAGCACCATCTGTAATACAGAACACTACCTGTGGAATTAGCTTTTTGTGTATTTGTTTGTGACTACCACTGTATTAACTGTGTGCTGTGTCATTTGTAAGTTTTCTGTTTCAATTATAAATGTAAACAGTTGAAGTCTAAGTTGTATGTGATTTGGAACTTTCCCTGGTGAATTACCTGAATATGGGTAATTTAATTTAAAGAGATATGTGTTAGAAATCATTAACAAATAATACTTCCAGACAGAGGGTACTACGTGACAGAGATTTGTTTGCTGCTTGAAGACTGCCAATAAGGGGAAGCCACCACCTCCATAGGCAGCTGATTCCACTCCTGAAGTACCCTGACTGTAAAAAAAACTCCTAGTATCCCGCTGGTACCTTTCTGCCCATAATTTATACTCATTATTGTGAATTGTATCCTCTGCTACTAACAGGAACAGTTCCCTGCCCTCCTATAAGTGCAGATTCGCAAATACTTAAAGACGGCAATCCTGTCCCCACTCAACCTTCTCTTCTCCAGACTGATCATTCCCAAGTCCTTCAGCCTTTCTTTGTAGGGCTTGGTCTGCAGGCCCCATGAGCATCCTCATCGCTCTCCTTTGCACCCACTCCATTCTGTCCATATCCTTTTTGAAGTGAGGCCTCCAGAACTGCACACAGTACTCCAAGTGTGGCCTGACCAATACAGTGTACAGCAAGACTATGACATCTAACAATCTGGATGTTATGCCTACGTTGATACACCCCAAGACCACATTAGCCTTTTTTGCCACTGCTTTACATTTACTGCTCATATTTAGTTTGGAGTCCACCCATACCCCAAGATCTTGTTCACAAACACTGCAGCCCAGAAGTGTATCACCCATCCAGTATGCGTGCTTCTCATTTTTGTTTCCCAGATGTAGAACTCTGCACTTATTCTTGTTGAATTGCATTTTATTCACATAAAATTCACACACTTTTCCAGTGTGTTCAGATCTCATTGAATTCTATATCTTCTGGGATGTTTGATACTCCTCCCAATTTGGTGTCACCTTGGCATATCAAAGTTGTATTTATGCTTGATTCAGACATTCCTCTTGTTCTCACTTACTGTGAATCAAGGAGCAATAATGCAGCTCATGTAATATGGAAGATACATGACAGTAAGACAGTCAGTTCCCCAAACAAAGGAAAATATCCAGAATAATCAGACAGCAATTGTGAATTCCCATCAGAAGCTGGTTTATCCTACAAGAGTGGCCAGTTGGTGTTAGTACTGCACTACCTCACAGTATCAGAAAAGAAGTATTAAGTCATATTTTAAATATGATCCTGTCCTTCTTTTAAGGAAGTCAGAGCAGCACACATAGTTCTGTCCCACAGAAACAGAAGCTGGAAGGGACCTAAAGGGTAATCTAGTCTGACCCCTTGCACAGTGCAGGGAATTGACAACTACCTCCCCCACCCCCACTTTCCCAGTGACTCCTGCTCTATGCCCAGAGGAAGGCAAAAACCTCCAGGATTCTTGGCCAATCTGGCCTGGAGGAAAATCCCTTCCTGACTCCAAAGTGGTGATTGGCATTTCCCTGGGCATGTAAGAAAGGGCCACAGCACTGACTTATTCCTTCCTGCCTTCCCTTTCATGATCTGCCTGAGTGCACAGAATCAGCCTTGCTGTCAGATGGCCATCTAGCCTCTGCTTAACAATTTCCAAAGAAGGAGAGCACCCCCACCCCCCAGGAAGCCTGTTTCACTGAGGAATCGCTCTGTCAGGAAGTTCTTCCTAATGTTTAGCCAAATACTGTTTTGATTTAATTTCAATCTGTTGATTCTGGTCCAACCTTCTGGGGCAACAGAAGAAGAGGAAGAAGAAGAGTTGGTTTTTATATGCCGACTTTCTCTACCACTTAAGGAAGAATCAAACCAGCTTACAATCACCTTCCCTTCCCCACCCCACAACAGACACCCTGTGAAGTAGGTGAGGCTGAGAGAGCTGTGACTAGCCCAATGTCACCCAGCTTCATGTGTAGGAGTGGGGAAACAAATCCAGTTCACCAGATTAGCCTCCGCCGCTCATGTGGAGGAGTGGGGAATCGAACCTGGTTCTCCAGATCAGAGTCCAATGCTCCAAACCACCACTCTTAACCACTACACCGCTTTTAACTACTATACCACACTGGCTACAGAAAACAACTCTGTATCATCCTCTATATGACAGTCCTTCATATACTTGAAGATGGCTATCATATCACCTCTCCGTCATCTCCATATATTGTTCTCACACTGCCTTGAAATAAGGCTGAAAAACAGTGCCTGGTCAGTGGACATGCAAGGAGTGTCATGGCCGAGCAAGAATTTGAATATGGGTCTCCCTGGTACAATTCCAACACTTTCTTTCGTAGATCATGTTAGATCACAGTCACAGAGCATTCAAACTCTTGCCCTGGAAGCTATCAGCAATTGGCTGAGATAACAGTACACATTCCTTGTCTGATGTCTCGTACATCTTTAGGAAAAGTTTGTCTATACCATCTCAGGTGAATGAATTGAAAGAAAGCCAACTTCCTATAACTGCCTCTTGCCCTCAGAAACAATAGGGGGAATTCTCTGCCCTTAGCAATAAATACAAAAGTGCTTGATGCTGACCTGGGGTGGTGTTCTCTATCACTCCAATAGCTCCCTTGTGTTAAACCAGCCACAGTGTGGTCGGTATCTCTGTGATTATTTGGTCATGCTTGTGAAAACCTGTCTAGAGACAGGTATTCTAGGCCCACAGTTTCCACTCCTAGATGCTTCTGCATTTCTGTATAATCTAGGGTGGAGGTAGGCAGCCCTTGTAAACATGCTGACAGTGGCACTCCGTACATTTTGTTTGGTACCTAGGGCCAGATCTCTGCCCAAGCAACAGAAGCATGGACAGTGCTGCTGGGGTCAGTGATGTGGGAGAAGGCAATAGGTATGGCTTATGCCTATCATCACTCTCAGACATGCACATCCACCATTCAAGTCCAAGGCAAATCCCTGAGATGCTGACTGCACCACTGGGACTTTTCTTGCTCCGAGCATGTCTACAGCCCTCAGAAATCCTCATCCCCTCCCAACTTTTGTTTGCATTTTTTGGCACTTGGGCCAAAAACAGGTTGACTACTGTTTGATCTGGGGGTTTGAGGTTCTATTCCAGGGGTGGGGAACCTTTTTTCCGCCAAGGGCCATTTGGATATTTATAACATCATTCGCGGGCCATACAAAATTATCAACTTAAAAATTAGCTGACCAAGCCCCAAGCAGGCAGCTGCCCCAGATGACACACACCCCTTGCGCGTGGGCAAGCAGGCATCCAACCAGTGGCACACTCACCCACCTGGTGGCACAGGATGGTTTGTTGCACCAGCTGGGTGTAGCTGTCCAGCCACACGCCAGAGTTGCTCCTACTTTGCATGGTCAGGCCGGATTCTACAGCCAGCTCCTGCTACCTCTGCCTGCAGGGATGAAATGAGGACACACTAGCTAAGAACTCTCCCCCCTCCCCCCGTGCATTCTGGCCCTGCCTCCTTTAACCCCTCCATTGTCGCCACTTCTGCCCCCAGCCCTCTTACAGTACAGAGGGAATACGTTTCTCCATGGCCCGGGTGGGAAAGGGATAACACAGTTTCTTGGGCGGTCCTAGCAGCTCCATAGCTAAGGACTCTTCTGCAAGGGGGAAAAAAGGTTCCTTTTCTTGGCAAAACAAATTCACATCCGCCTTGAATAGAGGCTATTCCTGTCTGTGGGAAGGGGCGGATCACCAGTCTTAGATCCTTCTGAGCTAGAGATCTGCCAGGACTCACGAAGGGCCAGACCAAATGGTTTCGCGGGCCTTAAACGGCCCCCGGGCCTGATGTTCCCCACCCCTGTTCTATTCCCATCCTGCTTTTCTCTGGTTTCCCATTGCATGAGGTATATGTTGTAATATCCTTTCTCTTCCAGCAATTGTCTCTGAAGTAATTATTCTGTGGTTATTCCCATCTGGACACTCTAGACTGGTGCTCAGATTCTTTGCTCCTTTTCTGCAGCCAATTAGGAGAGGGGAGTGAGATGGGAAGTTGGGATTTTCCCCATGGCAACGCCTTTATGCCTTCACAAGCAGGGGGATTAATTCAATCACAGGTTCCCGTGTTCAGTTATGAAAGGACCCCCAGGGAGAAAGATTTAGCCCAATGAATAATTTAATTTGGCAAAGGTAAAATGAATCGGAATGCTGCCAAGTTGAATGCCTACATGAAAGGACAAGAGAGAACAACCTCTTCTGCCTCTCTTGAGGGCCTGAGTCACAGTCCTTTCAAATAATTATTAGGAGCTTTTCCACTGCATGCAAGCAGTTTTGGATCAGGAGTTGCAAGTTTTGCTGGAGTGGAGGGGATTCAGTGGTTGCAGCATCTGTAAGCATCAGTCTATCTTTTGTGCATCAAGTTTCAGGAAACCAAAGGAAAAATGAGAGGTAAGGAATGATACCGCATATTATAATTGGAAGGGGAAATCTTTATAAATTAAATGCTTCTGTGTCCATTCCCTATCATGGGGGCAGTGAAGGCTCTTTTTGAGTGAGTGGAAGGCGGAAGCACCTCACCCTCCTTCTCAAATATTAGTGGTCTGCCAATTAGCAGATAAATACAAGCCATCTAACCTACACAAGCCAACATGATCAAACTGAGGTTACATCATGAGAAGGCAAAACTCACTGGAAAAGACAATGTTGCTAGGGAAATTTGAAGGCAGCAGTAAAAGGGGAAGACCCAGCATGAGATTGTTGGACTCAATAAAGGAAGCCATGGCTTCAGAATGCAAGACCTGAACAGGGCTGTTAAGAAGAAGAAGAGTATGCCGACTTTCTCTACCACTTAAGGAAGAATCAACCTGGCTTACAATCACCTTCCCCTCCCCACAACAGACACCCTGTGAGGTAGGTGAGGCTGAGAGAGCTCTTAAGAGAGCTGTGACTAGCCCAAGGTCACCCAGTTGGCTTCATGAGGAAGAGTGGGGAAACCAACCCAGTTCACCATATTAGCATCCACTGCTCATGTAGAGGAGTGGAGAAGCAAACCCGGTTCTCCAGATTAGAGTCCACCGCTCCAAACCACCACTCTTAACCACTACACCATGCTGGCTTAATTATAGGATGTTTTGGAGGACATTAATTAATAGAGTCATCATAAATTGGAAACAACTTGATGGCACATACACACACAAGTTGACTTTCTATTCTTTTTTCACGTGGAAAGAAGAACTTACCATGTACATGTGATGCTGCCTTATCCTGAGCTAACCCATTGCCTCAATATTATCTACTCTAACTGGAAGCAGCTCTCTGTGCACTCAGGGAAATAAAGGTGTTTTGCACAGTAGTTATCCAAGATCCCTTTAGAGATGCCAGTGATTGAACCTGGGCACTCTGTATGCAAGCTGATGCACTAAGACCTGGCTCCTCTTCACAGGGACAATTTACAGCCTGTCAAGTGTAAGATGGGGTAAACGTTGCCTTGAATTGCTGGGATTGTTCAGGGTTGTATTATCCTGCTGTTACCATGAAATCCTGGATACACTATGTTTATGCAGAAACATCCAGGGCCTCCTCAGGGGCTGTGGCCTACAAATATGGAGTAGGCTCTGCTCCTCCCCCTTTAAAAAATAGCTTGGGATACCAAGATTGGTGGAAGAGCCTGATTCATGCAACATGAACCTAAGGGTTTCTGGACAGGTCCTAGTAAGGTTGGAGTGAAAGGAGTACCCACAGCCAAATTTGCTGGCTACCAAGATTCTGTTGTGGGTTCTACCCAGAGAAAACCCCAAATCCAATGCTGACTTCTATCTTCCGGGTATTAATCTCTGCAACTTTCTAGCTCAGGGATGACATTTTTGTTTCATTAATTAGTAGACCAAAAAATACCACCCCACCCCATGCATTCTCCATGTAAGGCAATCACATTGCAAATCCCTCGATGCCTAAAAACTCATTAGCTAAATTGCATATGTAGAGGGGTTTTTCCCTTTCACTCATTAGCCAACCAAACTAACAAAAATTGTGAAACTGCAACCTGCAACTTTTTATTTGTGCAGCTTTTTGATATCACTATTTTCTGAGGAGGATTGATAGGTGACAAATAGACAAACTTCTTTGCTTTCCCTAAATAAATGTGTTCATAGGGTCTACAAATCATCATTAGGAATGGAAGTTAGTATAATTATGTATACATAAGATAATTTCACTTCTGCTCTCCGTATAATCCTTGAAAATGAGATTTGCATAAAGTAATTTAAAACAGACAGTGCAAACTAGAAGTACATAATTATGTGTCACTGAAATAAACACATTTTCAGCATTCAGTTCTTTAACTTGTCACAAGTAAAACAAATACACATTTTTTAAAAAAGATCTACATTTTTCTTCAATTTAACCTGGGTGTATACTTATATCAAGAATATGCCTTTTCAAGAAACCTTGACTTTGATAAAATGCCAGAGAGAAAAAAGCCCCTTGCTTTTCAAGATATTTTTCTTGTCAAAATGTATTGAGAAATTCACCATCCGAGTTCTACAATTTCTCTGTGTTCCCAGAGCAGCCAGTCTGGAAGGGCTAAATGCATGCATCAGTCTGATGCTATTCACATTACAATCAAAGGGAATTTTAATGAGACAGGATTTGTTGGACAGAAAATATAGTATCCCCAGAAACCTACATCCACTAATGTATCTGTGAATTCTATGGAATTCAAGAGATAAATTAGAATTTCATTTATATATCTATTCAAAAATGTTTTATAATAGGAAAAGCTCCACTAATTGTTAAATTTTCTGGTTCCGGTGGTTTCTAGGTTGATCAGGTCTGTATCTTTGAAGTATGTGGTATGCACGAAAGGACATAGAGGGAGTGATCCCTTGGATTCCTTGCGTAGAAACTTGTCTTTGGTCTCCACTGATATGGGGACCAAATTGTCTCCAAGCAAGGTCTTTCCCTGATACAGGAAGCCCATAATAACCAATTTTGATCTATATACTCCGCTTGCCAGGGGCATACCCAGAGAGCCTTTCTGGCAGCTGAGGCTGTGGCTAGTGTTCTAGCTGCATATGACATGTTATCTAAGGAGGAATCAGCCAGAAAGAATACCACTCTCGAAAACATGGATGACATGGTATCTAAGGTAGAATCAGCTGGAAGGATACCACTCTCAAAAAAACAAAACATGGATGCCCTTCTGGCATCTGATGCTGCGGCTAGTGTCCTAGCTGCATATGGCATGGTATCGAAGTTCGAATCAGTTAGAAAGAATACCACTCTCAAAAACATGGGTACTCCTGTAAAGGCGTTTCTTTCTTCCTGTGGAAAAAGTTGATATAACTTCCTAGTCCAAATTATTGCCGCTCTGTATACTAGGGCAGATGTGATAGAAGCGCTTGATAGTGAGTGCCAAGGCCTCTGAGCATTTATGCCTGCTAACTCTGCCTTCCTATCTGTAGGGTCCCTAATCATGGCAAGGCCATGTAACAAGGTTGAAGGAGTGAAGGCAGTGACAGGTGATTCTACTGAAGGCACTTTTAGAATTTTAGAAGCACCGATAAACCAAATATAAAGGCTTCCTAGAGGCTGTGGAGCATTGTATGGGTGCCATTGGTTTCTCCCGCTCTGCTTTCAACAGAGTTAGAAATAATCAAGCGCTGGCACAAACCTATCTGGAGTCTTTTCTCCCACTCTGAGTCCTCTGAGAGATCAAGAGTAGCTAGGTTTTTATGCCAATGCAGAAGGAAATGTTCTGCGTTAAATACTATAGACAGTCTGGGTACCAATTGGCAATTTTGTGACCGTGAATTAGCTTTCAGCGCTGCTTAGGCTGGCCAGCACGTACTCTCTTGGTACTACTTGGACTGGTGATCGGCTCACCATGATCTCAGGCAGAAGTCTTCCACATCACCTACTACCAGAACTGGCCCTCTGCATGCCAAACCGACGCTCTGCCACTGAGCCACAGCCGTTCCCCTGCTTTGGCTGATATTCTGCCCTTTTAGCAATCAGATTACTGTTTGTGGTGCTGGAGGGTGTGATCCCTACGATCCCTGTATGGATGGGGCAGGATAAGGAGGTTGTACTGCCCTTAAGCCATCTGAGAAGGCGTTTTTAATCAGGGCGGAGAGCTCTGCTCTTACAGGAGTAAAACAGGCTGCATCTATGAGGGGGGGGGGCGAGGTCACCTTACCGGCAGTCGATGTCTCCGTTGATGCTTCCCGTCCTTGAATAATAATAGGCGAGCCGCCTGAGGACGGAGCATTGCGAGGCAAAAAGGCGAGCCGCCAGCCTCCTTCATTTTCCCCGTTTGTGCAGTGTGGGAGAAGTGGCTATAGCCGCTGTGTTCTCCTGGCTGCTTCCCGCTGCTTCCCGTCCTTGAATAACAATAGGCGAGCCGCCTAAGGACGGAGCACGGCGGGCGAGGCAAAAAGGCGAGCCGCCAGCCTCCTTCATTTCCCCCGTTCATGCTGTGTGGGAGGAGCGGCTACCGCCGCTGTTTTCTCCCGGCCGCTTTCTGTTGCGATCTGGCAGTCGCGTCTTTCAGGCGCGGCAGAGCAGCGTGCGTTTTGCAGCAGGCATTTGGCGCGCTTGTTAGCGGTCGAGCCAAGCCGTTTGTACTTGCCTGCGCCGTTCTTGCCGCTTTTGCCTTTCCCTTTTGAGTTTTGGTCCTCAGGTCACCAGAGTGACTGTCCGAGGGTTCATCTAATTGTAGTGGTAAGGCCACTAGCAGGCTAGGGTCTAAATTGGCAGGCGCTATATAGCTGTCCTGATGCCGATCCGCCCTTTTTTTTTTTTTGGCGGGAAAAGACCCTTCTGAGGAGAATAGGCAGAAAATTAAGACAGTAAATAGAATTGAGTAGTAGATTAGTTAGGTTAAGTTTAGGTTTGTTAAAATAAGAATATTTTTAGGTCTAATAAGTAAGGTTAAGGTTTCTCTATTATTTCTGTAGCAGAGAGCTGCTAGAAGGCTGCTCTCCCGTTCAAGGCAGGAAATAGAACTGATCACAAGGGGGCGTTTACCCTCAGAGGTCAGAAAAATTTAAATATGTGGTTCCTGCCTCCCGAGATAAGAGGAAAAGGAAACACCCATAATGAAGATGCCCTTCTCCCTCTGAGCGAGAATTCTATGGAATTCAAGAGATAAATTAGAATTTCATTTATATATCTATTCAAAAATGTTTTATAATAGGAAAAGCTCCACTAATTGTTAAATTTTCTAGAAAAAATTGCTGGGCAAAGTCTAGGAGGAACTGACAGTGGAGGACAGGGAAAGTAGTGAGATATACCAACAATGACAGCACATTCCTGAGCTGCTGGCGGACAGGGACGGCGGGAAGGAGGCACCACTGTGGCGCCTTCTAAGCCATTCCATGGCCACCAGCAGCTCAGAAAAAAACCTTTGAAAGGCTTTTCTCTTAAAATGGGGCTTTTCGCCCCATTGATAAAAGTGAGGCTTCGCCTGCTAATGGCAGCTCCTCCCCCTGGCCTGCCCTGGGAACGCCCCCCGGAATGCCGGCACGGGCCTTTACGCCAGTGGGTCTCTGGCGGAAGGCCCCAGCAGCATCCTGGTGCAACACTGCTGTGGCAGCACCTGGAGACCAGCATCCGGGCCTTCCCACCGACGTTGGGGCCACTAACGTCGGTGTAAGTAGCCTGGACTGATAGTGACTGACTGACAATAAACTTTATTTACCTTTCACAGAAAACTCTGCATTTGCCATCCTTCTTTGTTGTGGTCAGTAGTTTCCTTTCACAAAGTAAAGAAGACTTCATTTACAGAAAATCTCCCCATCCCCATCCCTGCAATCTTTGAAAACAGTTCAAATTTGAATAGGCTCAAATGGTGTGCTTTGCCTTCTCCTATGCTGACCAATAGGGCCATAGTCATTGAGTATGAGTACCTGCACCATCAGAGATATTCCACACCCCTTCCCTGAATATTCAGTTTTCTCTCAAATAAAATACTAAATTTTCATCCATGTTCCTTACAGCAGTGTAAGGGAAAATGCACAAACAATATTTTGCCCGACTGCCAAGTGAGATGAAAATCAGTATCTGGCTCCTGTGGTCTGCCCAGTAAGTACAAAGGCATCTTTGACAAGCACAAAGCACTTTTAGGAATATTTAATTCAATTAAATAACTTTATGGCTGCAATCCTCAGAACACTTTCCTGAGAGTAAACCTCATTAAATAAAATGGTACTTTTGAGTAGACTTGCTTAGAATTGCTCCCTGTTTCTACTAAAGAAGTGCATGTACCACTTTACACATGTCATTATTTGTATTTTGGTTCTGGCTGTAAGCACCGACAGTCCCTCCTCCCCCACCCCCGACATCAGCTCCACATTTCTGGCTACAGTTCTAAACAATTCTTGCTGGGCAAAGGACTAAGAATTTTGCAATGGTCCTCAGGCATACTACCAAACCACATTTAGTACAATGAAGAATTTAATGAGAAAATAGACAATTACATAAATATATCTATGGAAAAATTGTGACTTTTTGCAGTCAGCCTATTAAGTGAAAACATGCAGCATTCATTGAACAAATTTGTTTCTAGTGTAAACAACTTGTTCTAGCTCATTATGAGCATTGGTTTTCTCTAAAAGCCAAATGAGCCAGAGAGAAAATAGGGTCATTTGCAAACTACAGATGCTTTTAGAATCATAGTTTGCACTTCACATGTTAAAAGTTTCATCTTCAGAGTAATTCAACGTGATCTCAGATCTTGAGAAATTCAGTTCTACACAAAGTACAGTGACATAGATTCCCTTGAATTAAACTGGTGGTGGAGATGGTTGTGGTTGTTTAAGAAAAAGCAACTCTATCATCTTGAAATGTTTTACTGGTATTACACAGATTGAGCTTCACAGTCACTGTACCACTTTTCATTTGGACTGAAATGATTTCACTTGAATATTTGCCCATCTAGAATTCCGATGCTACTGTAACATGGCCACACTACCTGTACCAGTCCCTACTTGTTCCTGCTCATACATATAGACAAAGAAAAGATAATTAACAGATGGTTTACGATATGCAACATTAACTAAAGGTAAACCAAATGTTACCCCAAGATGTTGCATCCCAAATTCCACCAACAGGCAGCTGGATCCTGAAATTCTGGCCCAATTTCATCACAGATACTATTTCTGCACTGATGTCAAAACAGCATTGCTGCTCATATTCCTGCCTATTTAAACCCAGGTGCTTGTGGCTGGTTCTGCTCCAGAGCCTTCATCACTACTAAAACTGAAACCACTAGTCTTTATCTTCAAAACAGAACATTTTTCTCTCTCCCATTCTGCTTTCCTTCCTGAGTTGATGCTCCATGTCTTTCTATCTGCTTCCTTGCCTCTTCCTTTCTGTTTCCCATTCTCAGCCAACTAGCCTTACAGCTAACCAACTTTGCCCCATAGCATCCTGCTCTAGCTGAGGACTTGTTCCCTTCCTACCCTAAAATCCATGCTCATTCAAAATATTGTCGAAGGCTTTCACGGTCAGAGTTCATCAGTTCTTGCAGGTTATCCGGGCTGTGTGACCGTGGTCAGGAAAGAAAATACCAAGACGACCGTCACATAGCCTGGATAACCTTCAAGAACCCATGCTCATTCGTTCTCATCTTTTTGGTCCTTTTTTGGGACACTCCACACCTGTTTCTTCTCTCTGGGTTGTTTTCTCTGGACTAGTCACATGGAAGGAACAGTTTGTGTCATAAATAACTTTAATTGGGTATTAGCTTAAAGTAATAGAACAGAACACTAAAATTGTGAAAAAGTGAATGGTTTTATTGCATTGCCACAAGCAAATTGCTACTGTATTGTATTGCCATTTAATAGTCCAGTTTCTTTCTCTTGTTTTGTTCCTTGTCATGTTTCCTCATTATTGTGATTTAAAAAATGGAACAACCCAATTTAATACATCAACAATAAATAATACATCTGTCTCTCTGTGTTATTCTGCCACCCTTTTGCTGCCCCTTTTGTATTCTGTAACTTGGAACGCCAATAAAATTTACTTTCTGGTTAAATATCTGTCCCCTTCTTTCTTTCCTTCCCAGGAAGACTTATTGTATCAGACTGGAAACTCTATATAAACTGGACACAAATGATCCCTACCCTGGAATCCATGTCCTGGATTTTAATATGCCAGTCCTGGCACAAGGACCCATTTGGGTAACACAACACAGTCTTTTAAAGATATAGACAGCCAACACATTCACCTGAATGGGTTAGTATCATCTCTCAGGTTTTTGAGAGCCAGCGTGGCATAGTGGTTAAGAGCAGTGGTTTGGAGCGGTAGAGTCTGATCTGGAGACCAGGTTCGATTACCCACTCCTTCACATGAGCGGCGGAGGCTAATCTGGTGGACTGGATTTGTTTCCCCACTCCTACACATGAAGCCAGCTGGGTGACCATGGGCCAGTCACAGTTCTCTTAGAGCTCTCTCAGCCCCACCTACCTTGCAGGGTGTCTGTTGTGGGGAGGGGAAGGGAAGGTGATTGTAAGCTGGTTTGAGTCTCCCTAAAGTGGTAGAGAAAGTCGGCATATAAAAACCAACTCTTCTCCTTCACATTGGTCAACTACAGATAATGCAAACAGGGATTACTCTAATTCTAAGAACAACCTGGCATGTGTTGCTGACCCTCTCATTACTACTCCAGAAATCTGCAGCTGACAATATTCCAATTCCTTAGAAGCCATCTTGTCTTGATCATGAGAGTAGACTTCATTTCCTACGGTAAAATTGGTTCCTCAAACAGACTGGTTCCTAGTCAAATTTCGTAGTCTTTCCTTGTCTCAAAAAGCAAAACATAGGATATCAGTGCTCTAAGAAAAAAAGAGGACAATCTCCTAGTTCTCTATAACACAAGATACCATTTTGACAATTTCAGCTGCTTTTTTTTCATTTAAAAGTCACAGGACAGCATCAATACTGATAACAAAACATTAACCAGCACTACCTCCCTTCTCTTTTTCGTGCGAGTATATCCTTTAAGGGCGGGAAACACCGATTCTTCATATCCCATGATTCTCCATTACAAGGCACAAAGTAATATACATTCCTATTTTTGCCTTTTACAGAATAAATAGTGTAATCTGATTGAACTGAAAGCCACTTAAATAAAAATATGCAGATTAGTTCCCTTCATCCTTGGCAGGTTGCTTTCTCCTGGGTCTCTGTAAGCTTTATTAATGTACTGCACGTGGTGGCATTCTTAAAAGACCTATCCTGCAATAGTAAAAGAAGCAGAGCAATATTTAGATATTTAGCCATACAGAGTATTTTTTTAACTATATAAATAAATAAAAATACTAAGTTTCATTGGATGCCATGGCACATTTTGTATTGTATCAGTGAGATGCTGCTTTAGGTGTTGATTTTACCGTATATACCCATGTATAAGCCGACCGCGTATAAGCCGAGGTGCCTAATTTCTCCCCAAAAATGGGGAAAAATTAGGCACCCGCGTATAAGCCGAGGGTCGGCTTATAACCCCTCCCCTCCCCCGCAGGCTTACCTGACAGGGCTCCCGGCGAAGGCGGTGGTGGTGGCGGCGGGCCCCCCGCAGGAGGCTTCCAGGGCGGGGGGAGCCAGGCGTGCCCGGCGGCGGCCACGCGGCCTTGGAGCGGCTGCAGGAGTCTTCCCCCGGCCCTTCCAGGGCGGGGGGAGGCGGGAGCGCCCGGCAGCAGGCTTCCCCCGGCCCTTCCAGGGCGGGGGAAGCCAGGCGCGCCCGGTGGCGGCGGCTGCGTGGCCTTGGAGCGGCCGCAGCAGGCTTCCCCCAGCCCTTCCAGGGCGGGGGGAGGCAGGCGCGACCGGCGGCGGCCGCCACGCAGGCTTGGAGCGGCCGCAGGAGGCCCTCACAGGGCACTCCTGGCCGGGGGAAGCCGCATGGGCCCGGCAGCGGTGGCGGCGGCGATGGCGGTGGCGGTAAGTTGCCTCCTCCCTCCTCCCCCCTCCCCTCCCCTCCCGTATTGACCCGTGTATAAGCCGAGGCCTGCTTTTTCAGCCCTTTTTTTGGGCTGAAAAACTCAGCTTATACGCGAGTATATACGGTAATTGCATAGCAAAAAGAAAATCCCATTGACTGTCAGTTAAGTTCTATGTTCTCCAAAGGTCTGAATTTGCATGTAAGTATCCCAGACACAGTTGGGTTAGAAATGGGAACCTCTGTCTAGTACTTTTACCTGTGCATTCCCTTACACTACCTCCCACAAACTCAGCTGTACTATTCTCCTCATACTTTATTGAGTTATTGAAACATGTTTATGACACCTTATAAAAAAAGTCCATGTGGCAGCTCATAGGTAACAAACAAATAAAATCAAATATGTACAAATCTAAATCTGATCAATGCCATAAATCCAATAGTGTACAATAAGATCAATAATGACAGCACACACAAAATACTAAAGCAGTAGTGATAAAAAATAACACAGCAATGCCAATGAATCAATCATCCAGAGCCAAATGAGAATGAGAAATCTTAGCTATCACAGAATTACATGTTTGTTTTGTTACTGTTAATGCCAATAAAGGTTCTGTTTTCTGACTAGCTATCACAGAAGGCCATGTGGGGAAAGGGATCATACAGTGGAGTGTACCTGCCGAATGCTGGGAGAGCAGGTGCCGGGAGGGAGTTCATGGGAGGTTGTTTAGACTGGGAATAGGAAAGCAGAGGGGCAGGGTATAGCCATATATGTCACTCTGAGCTAGGGTTTCTGCCTGGAGGAATTGGGGAGGGGGGAAGGTGCACCAACATCATGCCAGTGTGCAACATAACTTCTGGTGAAAAACAGGACATGACATCATCACATCAGGTCAACGCTCGAGGATTTGCCAACGTGATGACATCACATCTAGGTTTTTTGATAGAAGTGATATTGCATACCAACATGAAGCTTGCATGCCTCCCATTTCCGCCCTACTAGCCTGTGAAACACCAGTGGTGAATTGGGGTGATAGTCACAGGAGACCTGACTCCCCCCCACCAGCTTTTTGGAGAAAGGGTGGGATAAAGATGTGACAGATTTGACAGATGGAAGAGCAACATTTGTATCCAGTAGCATTTAAAGACCAACAAGATTTCCAAGATATAAGCTTTCAAGAGTCAAAGCTCCCTTCACCAGATACCTACAACATAGTTTGACACAGGAGTTGCTACAACAGAATATGTCCTGCCTCAGGTAGCTGCCTTTCAACCTTCAGAGGTTGAGCATTGCCTCCATCACATACTCATTCCTAAACTGTTATCCTTCTTCTTTTTTCTGTGACCATAATACTTGGCTGCTTTGTAACTACAAAAAGAATTTCATGTGGGTGTACCTCTATATTAACATAGAGTGGTGCATTTATAAACAAAGGTAATCACGTGGACAACTCCTCCTCCTGTGGTTAAATTCCCCTGTACAAAAATGTCACCCTTTGTGACACTCTACTGCAAACGCCATTCATTCACTTAAATAAAGGAACATTTTAAAGAAACACTGCTTGGTTGGTTGCACTCATTGTCACTTGCTTTAATTAACTCATGGCCAACTTTTCATCTTTCCCCCAGAAAGTTCGAGGGAAAGGGTACATCCCTGGACCAGTGATTGCTTTCTGAAATATTTCCTCAGAAACAAATGCAACTAAGGGGAAAGGCTTAATGTCATTTATTTACTTAACCATCAAATAAAAAAACTAATGGTTCATACTTCCAAATGTCAGTGTTTAATAGGAAATGCCACTTTTCCAGAACAGAATAAGAGGTTTGCAATAGCGTAATGAATGTGTGGTGAGCCTCTGGATATGAATTTGACCCCTTGGTTACTTGTTCTTCTTATAAGAAGAGAACTTTATTAGCCTCAAGTAAGAGAAAATAAAGTCTGAGCCAGGCAGGTACACATAGGAACGAATCAAAGGGCAAAACAAAACGCTTTGGGCCTATTTCATATTTTGTGTTGGCCAGTGTGTTTGGCTTCTTTCAGCCAGCAAGAAAGTAATTAGAGCTAGCTGATTTGGTTAATACACAGTAATGATTCTTTTAAATCAGTATATTTCATGGATATTATTGAATATTATTAGATCCTATTTATCCTCCTATCCCAAAAAACTTTGGGAAAGGATTGTGCTTTCAGAACCTAAAGTATCAGAGAAGTGTTCCCCTCCCAACTGACTTGACCTATTTTTCAACCCTGCTCCTTCTTCCAGTTGGCACACACTGCACAGAAGTGAATAGTTTTTGTTTTGGAGACCAATGAACATGACCAGATTGCCAATAGGGCCTCACTAAAAAAGGAAGCAAAGCAGACTTTTGTTTAGAGGTGACAGAAATGTCTTGTCAGAAATGGAGAATCTTTACGACAGCAGAGATGATTAGGGAGAGATCTTTAATAATAGCAATGGCTGACAATGGGCAGCTGGCAAACAGTCCGAGGGCCTTTGACTTACTTATCTTATCTTTCTTACCTCATCTTTCTCAATATTAATATAATTCATATTAATATAAATGTTAGAGCCTAATTTGTTCTGAAAACCCATGCTAACCAGGTAATGTACTCACACTAGATCATTGATAAAGTAGTTTATATGCCACACTCCTTCACCAACTACTGCTGGTATAGAACTTCTCCAACATACAAAGAGGCAACAAGAGTGGAACATGATGATCACTTTGACATGGTGAGCAGGCTGATTTTTTTTTAGTATGCTGACCACTACATCATGGTTCAACTCCATCATCCTACTTGTACAGTATGTGTGGTGATTCCAGTCATGTCTGTAATGTATTAAAGTTTTTACCAATCATGTCAATGAAAAAAGAAAACACACCATTCAAGGATGTATCACATCAAGTACCATATCAAATTAGTAATCTCAAATAACTTTCAATATCTTTGCTGATATTTGTCACTATTATGTGGAGCAATTACTAGAGTATTAGAAACTAGAAGTAGTCCTTTAAAAAAATGGGGTCACAAAATAATGTAATTGTTTTGTAAAATTGTAATTTCCACATGAAATGAACTTCCACAAATGTGGGGGGCAGGTCTAAGTCCTATGAGGAAAGGTTGAAGGAGCTGGGTATGTTTAGCCTGAAGAAGAGAAGATATGTTTAGCCTGAAAAAGGGGATATGATAACCATCTTCAAGTATTTGAGGGGCTGTCATATAGAGGAGGGTGCCGAGTTGTTTTCTGTTGCTCCAGAAGGTCAGACCAGAACCAACGGGTTGAAATTAAATCAAAAGAGTTTCCGTCTAGACATTAGGAAGAATTAACAGTTAGAGCAGTTTCTCAGTGGAACAGGCTTCCTTGGGAGGTGGTAAGCTCTCCTTCCCTAGAGGTTTTTAAGAAGAGTCTAGATGGCCATCTGTCAGCAATGCTGATTCTATGACCTTAGGCAGATTATGAGAGGGAGGGCACCTTGGCCATCTTCTGGGCATAAAGTATGGGTCACTGGGGGTGTGGGGGGGTTAGTTCGGAATTTCCTGCATTGTGCAGGGGGTTGGACTAGATGACCCTGGTGGTCCCTATGATTCAGACAGTCCACCCCATAGAATGATTCTATGATTCAGACAGTCCACCCCATAGACAATGGTCTTCCAGGAATTTACAGCCAAATTGACAGACTCCCCAGGTGAAATCCTGGCTGATTTTTGAAACAGGGCTGTGGCTGTCCACACCATTGCTACTAGATGTTTTCTTCCAGCCTGTAGATCTGAAGACTCTCCCTACTTCTATAGGGATCTGTTGGAAAAGAAACAGTAGAGATGGCAACTATAGCATGAGTGGCAGAAGAAGGCTTAAGCCCAATCCAGTTGTTCATGGTAGTTCATGGTTCTGAGCCCATTTACATTGTAATTCTCAACCTAATTACATTTAAGTCAAGGAGCTTTGCAGGGTGTAATGTCTTATGAATGCACTGCCAGAAGCCCATTTCATGGTAGTAAAAAATTCTTATTTTATGCCAACACTATATAACTTCAAATGGTTGTTCAGAGGGGCTATTGCTAACAACCAGACTTAGATGGGCCTTTCGTTATTAATTCTCTGTCTGAGAGCTCTGGGTCAACCATCAGTCACCATTGCTTAAATGAGTTTGGGTTGATTTTACTTGAAGATTCAGTCAAGGCATTTGGGTAGGTTTGTGATATGAATTGCCCCCAGGATCCTTCATGGGTAACTATATTTAAACAGTTCAAACTGGCTAGCTGTGTCAACCTAATAATAAATTGTTCATTTTCAAAGGATGTCCTGAAGAAACTGTATAAGCCTCTCTTTAAAAAAATTTATATCTGGCTGACCTAAATAATTGTAGGACGGTCTTTAATTTTACTATGGGGGTTAAATGATCAAGAAGGTGGTTGCTGGCCAGCTCCAAGTGTTCTTGGATGAAGCTGCTTATCAGGGGAGGAACTGTGGCTCAGTGGTAGAGCATCTGCTCTGCATGCAGAACATCTTAGGTTCAATCCCTGTCATCTCCTGTTAAAAGAATCAGGTAGTAAGTGATGTGAAAGACCCTACCTGAGATGCTGTCACTTCCAGTCAGAGTTGACAATGGTGATCTTGATAGACTAATGGTCTTACTCATATGGTCGCTTCATGCATTTCAGTTGGGTTTTCAATTTGATTTTGAGATGGAGGCTGCCTTGGTAGATAACCAGTATCACAAGAGACAAAGAGGGGGTATAGAATGCCTCACAGAAGGGGATTATTTTGCACTGGTTGCTATCATTGGTGAGGGGACAGTCAGATTCCAGGAGTAGTTTCTGAGAATTTTTCTGTAGGTTTTTCACAAGAGTGGATAGCGATTTTAAAGGGGTCCAGGAATAAGCTCAGCTAATCAGCCTCTAGGGGCCTGTCAGCTTCCACATAGCAAGCAGTGACAATAGACTTAGACTTGCCCACCACCACCTCTTGTAATACTGCTGGCCAAGTTTAAGTTGAGCACCCTCCATACAGAGGCCACTTGACTTGGACCTGGCCAGTGGTAGTGAAGAAGTGTTGGTTTTTATATGCCGACTTTCTCTACCTTTTAAGGAGAATCAAACCGGCAAACAATCTCCTTCCCTTCCTCTCCCCACAACAGGTAGGTGAGGCTGAGAGAGCTCTAAGAGAACTGTGACTAGCCCAAGGTCACCCAGCTGGCTTCATGTGTGGGAGTGGGGAAACGAACTGGTTCTCCAGATTAGAGTCCACCAGTCTTAACCACTACACCACGCTGGGGGAGGAAGCATTGGGTACGTGTGTCTTTTGTCCTCATAGCTGCTGTGATAGAACCAAACATCCCCTGTGGTGATGCAAATGTGCTGGGCTCAGCTCACTCTTCGCCACCAGCTGCCTTTCAGATCAACAGGTAACTGGATACGTATCCAGTAAGTAAAAGGGCCAGTTCACCCCAGGTTTCTAAGAGATCCATTCTATTAGTGACATTTACCCACATATATATGATACTGCTACGGGAGGTCAGCCAGAGTTATTGGGTGCACTGTTATTAATAATCAGATAACATCTACTGTATTTCTCCTTTTCATCTTCTCAGGTGACAACACTGAACACGTGCAATTCAGTAATGGACTGGATAAGGGTGAATAAGCTTAAGTTAATCAATGGGGAAGTAGAAGTTATGTTGTTGAAAATCTCAGTGCATCAGCTGTAAGTGGAAAGGCCTACCTTAGATTGAATCACATTTTCCATGAAATCTCAGATGAGAACATAAAGAGAGGAGCTTGGCCCTAAGACTCTTGCATCACTTGGTTTATCCAATGGTATTTGGTACCCATTTGAAGTGGCATTTCTTCTCTACCTACCCAAAGTAAACTGACGGTGCATCTAGGTCAATGGCTTAGAAAGGTGTGACACTGCTTAAGATTGCACGGTAAATTGACTGAACAAACTCTGCAACTCTGTAACTGTGTATTGTGTACCAATCAGGTAAGCACCCCAATTTAGTTGCCTAACAATAAAACGGGATATTAGGAAACACAAAAACACCATTTTCCCACCAGTCCTGTATCATTTTATGATTTACCCACGACTTTTGATAAAACTGGACGTTTGTTTGTTTGTTTGTTTGTTTATTTATGCTATTGCCCAAGAACTTTATCCAGTCAGTATAGTTCAGAAATATATCTTCCATGGAAATATGTAGATTGCTGCAGGAAGAACTTGAGTGTTTCCAAATTAGGCATTAGGCAACTACAGTGGTCAAGATTAATGTATGGACAGGATGACCACTAGATCTTCTCTGCCTCTTTGAATATGTCCTAGAAAAGTGCTGCTTATTGAGATCTTATTACTTAATTATGCTAGCATCACTGCAAAGGAAATGCAAGCACTCCATCTGGAACAGTGTAGAATGCAAGGGAGTAGCTAAACAGTATGTTTAATCCCTCTTTAAATATCTGGCTCCGACACAATAAAGACAAGTTATAATCAGTGATTTGTTGTCTTGAAAAGTTTTACCATCAAGGCTGTGCACACAAACGATGTAGGAAAATGAAAAGCTGTATAATCACAATTCTTTTTTGAGTGCCTCTTCAGTGTGTATGTCATGAGCCATTTAAGTGATGCTTGGTTTTTCAAACAAAAGAAAACATTCAGTTTGAATGTTTCTCCCTTGTCAAAAATGTATCTATAGCCCAAGACTGGCTCTCAAATGAAACATCTTAGCAATGCAGTATGTAGTCTTATTGTTCAGTGCTAGATCAAAGTGTCAACAGTTTTAGAAAACTTGTGTACCGATGTGCACCAGGGTGTAATTGTAGTATAGTTACAACTAATGCATGACTATTTTGAGTTACTAGTGACTGATCCCTTACCTGCTGTATCCTATGAAGGCTTTGGACTTGACCATCATCAAGAGTTTCTTCAATTATTTTAGTACTTAAAAAAATAAATAAAAAGAAACTGTATAAACAGCCTTGTGTGAATCCATCACATTTCCTACATCAGTGATTTTTAGTGTAATTGCACTGAAAACATGAGCTTTTTACTTGTTGTTAAATTTTAGTGACAACACTAAAAACACTAGCATAGTATCACTGACATATGCACATTTTCCTTTTTAGAATTAAAATGTGCTTACCCTAGGAACAAGAATAGCATAAACAGCCCAGTTTCTCTCTGGGCCATCTATCAGATGTTTGACATAGCTTTGCGTTCTGAACCAAAAGAGAAAATCATTCTGAACCTCAAAGGTATGTATACTGTGCGAATGTTCAACCTAAAATAATATTTGTAGTATGATATTATGATAATTTTGTGATGAAGTAGCTAGGTTAGCAGTAGTTGCTCAAATGGAATTCAGTGCCATAGAGTCCAATTGCCAAAGCGGCCATTTTCTCTGTTTGCTGGAGATGAGTTGTAATAGCAGGAGGTCTCCAGCTAATACCTGGAGGTTGGCAACCCTAGGATGGGTACAGTGGTAGTTTTCCATAGAGTGGTGAGGCAATGCCATCACACATTCATACAGTCTTTCATCAAACGTTTTTACAAGTTTCTGTGAAAAGCAGTTTGGTGAGAGTCTGTAGTGAAAACAGGAGAGTAAACATGCGAATGACTTGAAATGAAACCGTTGTCCTACCTCCTTCAAGTCTTTAAAAAAGAATTGTTGCTGTTGTTATTCGTTTTTTTTTTTTAATGGATCAGAGGTTACGGAGGCATTGCAAGTTGAAGCTCTGAAGAAAAGTGTAGTGGTGCAGACGTTAAAGACATGGGGCTACCTCAGAATAATTTCTTGAGGGGTCAGCTTAGAGGATGAAGGAGTGTGCTGTGACTATCTCCCCCCCACCCCGGTCACAAAATAATGCACATACATGCTCTGTCCAAGCACACACATTCCTATTTGGCTTCTTTTACTGTCTTAGTAAGCGATGTCAGGGCTGCTGAGAGGGCGACACAGGGGGTACAAAACTCAGGGGGACAAAGTCAGATTGAGGGCATGTGAAGCTGGAACCATTCTCCATTCAGCAAATGCATTTTAATTTATTTTACTTTTAGTGTGGTTCTGCACCGCAGCCCATATGGGCACATGGAAGGCAGAGTAAACGCCAGATGCTCTGACTTCCTGGTAGTGTTTGGTGTGATTTTTAGCATCAATTGTTTTTTAGAAACCTTTCTATAGCTGCAAAAGATTTAACTACAGGAAGGCTGCGGCACACACCTGTCTATTGAGAGGTGTTGCTAAGCCCATCATCCAACCTGGTATGCCTTCATTTCTCTCTCACTCCACCTTTTCATACCAGCCTACAGACACAGGATAAGGAGAGCTGACATCTTCCTGATTCTGCTTGCTTCAAGTTTTTTGTTTTTTTGTTTTGGGGTTGTTGTGGTTTTTGCACCATATCCTATTGCAATGTACACTGTAGCTCTTTGCAGCCCTGAGCCATGTTTGGAACTTCAGAATATAGTCCACCCTGAGCTTTCAGTCCTTCAACCCAGCCATATTCCTACCATAACAAAGATGTTTTTACCTTGCAAATCCTCCCACTGGCAATGCTAGTCGCTGTTCCGAAGGATGAACCATGTGCTTAATGGCTCATGTTAAAGATCTAAGATCAGCCACTCAAAGGCGCTTGTGACGGAACAGTGTTCAGCTGGAGCTATCTGTCTTGTATGCTACAGATGCCAGAAAAGCAACATAAAACTTAACATAAACCTGGTGTGTTTTGTGATTTATTTGACAGAGTACTAAACAGCCATTACACAGGATACAAATCTGCTGCAGAAATTTGAGGGGGGATGGTCTTTTAAAAAATAATAAAAATGTGAAGATAAAGAGAACACACTATATCTTGTTGTTTAATATGGGCAGACAATGGAATTGAAGGTGCTAGTGTGGCAACTTTTATGATAGTCTGAAGGCAGTAACTTAGGCTGCACATAAAGATCCGATTGATAATACAATGATATGTGACCAACTTTGTTCAAAGGATATTTTAATCTACCTTTAAAGTTTGATTGTAAAAGTTCTAACTTTATTTAGTTTGTTTTGCTTTCAGGGTGTTGTTGTTTTTTGTTTACACTTTATTTATTGATTTGTATGAAAATTCTAAATACAAAGATCAATTTTTAAAAGCAGTGGATCAGACGATAATTTACTTATCCATTGTAACCTTAAAGAATTTAAGAGAGACACTGTCCTTCAGTGTTACTACTCTGAAGATGCCTGCCACAGTTGCTGGCGAAACGTCAGGAAAGAAAATTCCAAGACCACGGTTACACAGCCCGGATAACCTACAAGAACCTTAAAGAATTTGATTCAGTATAGAAAAATCCTGTGTGGTACATGAACAGTCCTTCTACCAGGAGAAACAGTCCATTCAGAAATAACTAGGGAAAGAAATAAAACTAGGAAGTATGCCTTTCTTAATCCAGATTGAACCAATTTGATGATGTTTTCAGAGATTGTTCTGATTAGTGACAGTAGCATGGATAAGAAAGCAGCTCAATGATACTTCCATTTGGGGGCGGGGGTTAGAGCTGCCCTGATCTGAATAGCCCTAGGCTAGCCTGATCTCATCAGATCTCAGAAGCTAAGCACTGTCGACCCTGGCACTTTTTGGATGGGAGACCTCCAGGGAATACTAGGGTTGTAATGTGGAGGCAGGCAATGGCAAACTACCTCTGAACATCTCTTGCCTTGAAAACCCTGCTAGGGGTTGCCATAAGTCAGATGGCGGCCAGAGAGAGAGAGAGAGAGAGAGAGAGAGAGAGAGAGAGAGAGAGAGAGAGAGAGAGAGAGAGAGAGAGAGAGAGAGAGAGAGAGAGAGAGAGAGAGCGCTACAGTTGCAGTTTTGACATCAGATTGTCTATCCTTGTGGATCCTCACAGTCTTTGTGCATGAGCCAAAATCAGCATGAACGTATGGATCACAAGAGACTGATTCTCAGAACGTCAATCATGAAGTCTAGAACCGTCCTTACAAGGCTGATCTAATTGGCATAAAATGGAATAAACCAACACCTTGGGACAGATCTACCTTTGCTGCTTTTAGAATGGAGTACAATTAAAAGGTGGTGCAGATTTCACATAAGTATGCATTAAATGCATTTGAACCTCTCACAGTATTGGTGCCTTGTGTGAATATTGTTAACTTGGGAGAGAATGTAGATAATAATTTGATTGTAGAATCTAATTTTTACAATCAAATTACAGGAAATGCCAGTTCAAAAAAAAAGGGGGGGTAACCTCTTGAGGAATAATATGCAAACAATTACTTTTGGGTTCTTATGAGATTAACAGAAAGGATGTCTGTGTAATGCTTAATTCAAGGATCAGGTGTGCTTATACAGTAGAGATTACATTTTACCAGCTTCTCTCCTGGGAGTGGGAGAAAAAGGAAGGTAGAGTCCCCCTCTGACCACCCCAAAATGCTGTGCTGGGGTTCATTGGACCTGCATGTACTAAAGGTATGTGGGAGCAGGGCTGTAGTAAATTTGAGTGGGCAAGGTTGAGTGAAAAAAGATTTATCTGTTTAAATCAGAAGATTTCGCCCCGCCCCTGCTGCCCTAGAATATCCACATACCTGATGGTGGCAGCATTTGTAAGAGTATATGAGCTGTTGCACTGAATAGGAACAGAGTAGACATGGCAACCCCAAGCTCAAGGCAACATACGTGGGCTTTCCATCTTGCAAAAGTGCTCTTGTCTCAGTCTTTAATAGATCTCCCATACCCCTGGAAGTGAGAAAAATATAATTCAACGTTACTCAAAATTTGCAACAATTAAATATGCACACATTTGGTTCTTTTTCACGACTAATCAAGTTTCTGCTGCTCGGAAAGGGAGAGAAAACAGCCTATGTAGAGCACTAGAGCTTTACTTCCCGATTGCTAGGAAACTTCCTGAAACAACCACCCACTAACCAATTTCAAAAATATGACTATAGATTCTCAAGATATTTTAAGCTTATCTTTGCAGTAAAAAGGACTAGACAATTGTTTCTCAGAAAATGAAAGCTGAGCTATTTTCTTGTAAAGTGGAAGCTGAGCTGTTCAAGATTCTGGTTACCTAAGGACAATACTAAAGTGGGGGAAGGGGTCTCTATGCAAGCAGAAATATTGAGGGTCATAAATAAACTTTAGATGTCTTTAATGATTTTATTTATTTACTTCATTTATACTCCACTTTCCTCCCCAACCGGGACCCAAAGCAGCTTACATCGTTCTCCTCTCCTTCATTTTATACTCACAGCAACCCTGTGAGGTAGGATAGGCGGAGAATATGTGACTGATCCACGCCACCCACCAAGCTTCCATGGCAGAGTAGGGATGTGAATAGGGTTGTCAGGTCCCTCTTCACCACCGGTGAGAGGTTTTTGGGGCAGAGCCTGAGGAGGGTGGGGTTTGGGGAGGGGAGGGCCTTCTATGCCATAGAGTCCAATTGCCAAAGCGGCCATTTCCTCCAGGGGAACTGATCTCTATCGGCTGGAGATCAGTTGCAATAGCAGCAGATCTCCAGCTAGTACCTGGAGGTTGGCAACCCTAGATGTGAACCTACCTATGTTTAATGTTTTGTCAACTGAGGTGACCTAAATGGAATATGGAACTGAAAACCTAAGCTGTACAGTTTGAGGATGTAACCTCAGAAAGAATTGCTGTACAAGCACCATTCACTTCACTGGGGCTTCTGCAGGGTTGTTGCGTGGGCCCTACTGAAATGAATGGAGACTATGCAGGAGCAATTCTCAGTGGATTGCACTTGAGCTGGTGAAGTGATCTGACTCCCAGGGCATTTCTAATGATTTTTAAATATTGTTTTGACACAAATCACTGCATTCTTTCTATAATTGTTTTAAAAACAAACAAATAAGAACTCTTCCTGTTCTTCTAAAATGAAGCAGGCTTTTTATTTGTGTGTGTGTGGGGAATGCCTTCATTATTTATTTATTTATTTATTCATTCAGTTCCACTTCTCTTTACTCATGCAGGGACCTGAATAATGTCTAACCACTTTCTTTTGTGCAGGAAACAAAAATCCTTCTGCAGGCGATGGTGGCAATGATAATCATGATAAACCTGAGTAATTATGGGAGAATATTTTTCTTCTCTGCCTGATGGGAGAGTTGCTCACAGTACAAGATGATTTGGAACTAATAAGGTAGGTGAAAATTCTTCCATTTAGGGAAATGAGTGTAACAGAAATAGGCTGCTGCTTAAATAATACAGCAGCCCCAACAATAAGAATGGAGCATTGTTTACTCACCGTGAATGCTCCTTCTCTCCGGAGGCGAAGGCGTCTTGATTTGTGGGTTATTTCCTTCCATCATCGGGTAGGCAGGACCAATTCTTTTGACTTCCTGTCTCCCCCTGGTGGGAAATAGCCTGCAAAACCTCAGTTACAGTCTTGCCTAGCTATCAACAGGAATGAAGCTCCTTGATAAAAATCATGTAAACATAATTGACGACAACAACCACAGTAATAAGACCAAGGAGGACTGAACTGGTTGAAAACGGTCATCTCAGGAACCTAACTCGAAATTTTTTTCCAGAACCTTGACCTTAACGTTTCCGCCTTAACTAAGAATTCTAACCTGTGCCGGGTGGGCAAGACGCCTTCGCCTCAGGAGAGAAGGAGCATTCACGGTGAGTAAACAATGCTCCATTCTCCTACTGAGGCTCCAGCGTCTTGATTTGTGGGACCTCCAAGAGCTCCCAACTGGGTGGGTAGAGCACCCTATTCCACCACGTGCTGAAGAACTCTACGGCCAAAGGCCGCTTGAGCCGATGCCCACGTGTTAACCCTATAATGTTTAACGAAGGTAGAAATAGATGCCCCGGTAGCGGCTTTGCAAATTTCTTCAACCGGGGCCTGTCTATCGAAGGCCGCTGATGAGGCCGCTCTATGCAGGGAGTGAGCAGTTATTCCCTGTGGTGCTATAACTCCCTAGGCCTTATATGCCTGTATGATGCAGAGTCTAAGGGTATGACTAATAGATGCTGCCGACATCCTTTTGCCCTTACTGGGATTGCTGATACCAATAAACATATAATCAGTCTGACAGATGTCAGCGGTTCTGTCTAAGTATATATGTAGAGCCCTACGTAAATCTAAGGTAAGCCAGGCCTGTTCCTTTGATCCTGATGGCTTAGGACAAAAGGAAGGTAGGTTGATTTCCTGCGACCTGTGAAAGGGAGAACTTATCTTTCGAGTAAAGGTAGGGTCTGGTATCAGAACCACTTTGTCCTTATAGAAGGTACATAAACCTTCACGAATGGACAGAACTCTGATTTCGGAAACCCGACGCACAGACGTGATTGCAATCTGGAAAAGGACCGTCATCTGAAGGAACTTCATGTCTATGGTACATATGGGCTCGAATGAAGCCTTTGTGAGGGCTCTAAGGACCAAACTGAGGTTCCATGAGGGAAAACGATGTATAACCGGTGGTTGAGTCTGAGAGACACCCTTGAAAAAAAAGGAGATGACGTGCTGGTGCCTGGAAATAGGTACCCTATCCAGTTCTGGAATAACTGTGGCCATCGCTGCTATCTGTCTCCTTAAGGTTGAGGCTAAAAGTTTAAGCTGTAGGCCTTCCTGTAAAGAAAAAATCAGTACCCTCTGAATGCCCGGATGGAGTGGGTCTACCTTCTTCCATCTGGCCCATCGGACAAATGCTTTCCACGACGCATTGTATATGAGTCAAGCGGAGGGTCTGCAAGCCACTAAGATGGTGATCACTACCTCCTTTGAGTAGCCCCTAACTAGGCGAGATTGCATGCAGCGAGTAGACGGGATCCTTTTTCCCGGCTCTCGACATGCCCCCCCACTCTGTGACAGCGCTTTCTTTTTACGCCGTGTAAGCTCGTTGCGACTTTTCAAAGGCGGCTTTTCGTGCCTTTTTTTTTTTTTTGGCGCATCATCCGCACTCTGCGCTGAGCCTTCCAAATCCCTACCCCCTAAGGCACCAACATTGTGGGCATTGGGAGTGGGCGTCTCGGACTTCTTCGGAGTAGGCTGGACCAGCTGGTAGTCCGAGACTGAGAGGAGGCCATCCTCCCTCTCCTCTGAGGCGTTTGCCATAGGAATCTCCGGGATTAACACCGGGGCTCCTATTCACTCAATCTCACAAGGGAAACGAGGGACGGCAATGAGGGAGGGAGGGAACACCCAAACAGTAGGATATTACAAACAAACAGACAAAAAACACAAATCGATAAGGAGCTACGGTAGAAAACCTGAAAGGCTAACTTAAGCTGAGCAAGCACAGAGCTGTGCTTACGACCTGCGTACCCTTCTGAGGCAGGACGGAACTGGGGTTTGCAGGCTATTTCCCACCAGGGGGAGACAGGAAGTCAAAAGAATTGGTCCTGCCTACCCGATGATGGAAGGAAATAACCCACAAATCAAGACGCTGGAGCCTCAGTAGGAGAATTCTGTGCCTTTTATGCATGGGCTGCTTCTGTTGCCATCAACCCCCCCCCCCCGACAACTTTGGGGCATTGTTTTCATTATGCACATTTTCTCCAACCTTCAGAAGTCACCTCACTTTCCCCTCACATTTTCCCCATGATTTCTGGATGCTGTTTTAGCCCAAGTTTAAAGTCTGCCTCGATCCCAGATTGAAAGCTGGTCCTGTGCATACTTCTCAATTTGTGTTTTTCTCCCCATGCCCATTCTTGCTTCTCTTTCCCCCTCATCCAGCCTCTCCCCTTTAAGCCATGTTTGTTTGTTTGTGAGTGCCGGAATACTATTTGGTCAATTTTACAGCGAGTGTTAGTCACTTTCACACCTCGGCCAGATCAAACAGATATTTTTTTTGTTTGCAAGGGCAGGACTAGTGATATAACACTGGAATAATAACAAATGATCCATGTGGCTGCTTATTTGGTCAGTTTTGCAGTGAGTGTTGGTCAATTTCAGACCTTGGCGGGATCAAACAGAGCTGGGCTAATTTGTCACACTCCCCTTATACTTGTCTTCTTGAGGATAGGCAAGAATGCCATTGTTTTTGTTTGCACCAACGCCACCCAGGCACCCCTAACAACGTGTCTGTGTGCATATTTCAAAAAAACACTACAGCCAATCTAGCAATCTAGAGCACATGTGTGAACAACAAAAGGGTGTATGGCAAGCTGCGTAAACGATGATGACATTTGTGACACCCCCTCATTAATTCAGAAGCTCCAGATTTTTGCTGCATAATTTACTCTGATTACTCCAGGAATTTCTTTTTTTTTGGGGGGGAGCCCCTGTTTATAGTGCTTTGAGAATTCAACTGGAACTACTGTACATTGAGAGAGCAACAAAAACAACACATGCATAAAAGGCCTAAGTCTCACAGATTTGGTAGTGGTATTTTTGTGCTGTGCAACTGCATCTAAAGAGTGGGAGTTGTTCTCAATGAATATATGAGATGAAGATTACCTAAAGTGATGGAGAAGTAGAAATGGAATGCTAAGTCACGGGCAAGGAAGTAATTGTTGGTGATATTGGGGTGGATCCCACAAAAGATTTCTGCACAACAGTCCTTGCACAAACAGAAGCACTAAAACGACTCCTCATTATCTGCTTGTGCTAACTGAAAAGGATTGTGTCCCCATTACCTTTTCTGTGTGCAACAGACATAGCACAAGTATTTCTTCTGACATCAAATTAAATGAAATCATTTGAACTGTTTGTTGCACATTCCAATGCTCCAAATGAATATGGTTATTTTAATTTTTTTTTATTAAAGTGCTGTGTGTTATTGTAACTGCTGTCCTAATGATAGTACATTTTCCTTTCTGGTCACACTGATCCAACCTGGTGATTCCGTTGTAAACTTCTGGAAATGCCTCTTTGGTTCTGGGGGGAGCATAATGATTGCTGGTTCCCCCTGTCTTCTTACCATTCTACTTTGATAAAGCTATAAAGGCCATGCTAATCAAATGGAATTGCTTAGGAACCTCCTCTGCACAATATTTCTCTATGCCAGTAAAAGTGATATGTGATTTAACATAGCTTCTTTCACAATTTACAGATCTTTACAGATGTGTTTGCTGCATGGTATACACAGTTGCTTTATGCCTCAGGAATGCAAAGATTGCGTTATGACGTTTTAATTAATGTAATTATGCTACTGCTGTCACCAAGGTACCCTTCCAATGACCTTTTGATCTACTACAGATTTTTCTGTCTAAACTAGAACTCCCCTCTTCTCCCCTAAACTAGAACTCCCCTCTTCTTTCATTCATGTTATTTATGTCCATCCCTCTGTGATGGACAGCTGCATTCCAAGGAGTTGTCAAGCTTTGCATATCTAAAGCAAGCTCAGGTCTGGTACTAAACAGATGTAATAAATGATATCTACTTCTATATTATGGCAATATTGCAATATTGGTTTTTAAATAAACGTTCCAGATTGGCGAGATGTTTATTACCTCTTACAAATTAGACTTTTGCAGCTTCAGACTTTGGGGGATCATAGTGTTTATGGACAATCCTATGTAGTTTTCCAGAGTTCGGCAGAGGAGGAGCTCATTCTCATAAATTGTGTTTTTTGTAGAACGGAAATGGAAACAATTTTGAGATGTTCATAGTTGTCTATTTATCACACAGGGAGGCAGCTCAAGTGACCATCTGAAATACTACGCTTCAAGGTCAGAGACACAGAAAGGCAACAGAGTCTATGATTCATCCGGCAGCAGCAGAACACCCTTATACCAACTGATAAAGCCAAACTACCAAACACTGATACGACAACTCAGATTCTGAACCGAATACGCAGTAGGAAGGTTTCTGTAGAAAGAGCAATGGCCAAAGGAGGCCCCCCCACCCTTGTAGAACAAATTATACTCAACTCAAGATAACACAGTGTTTTAAAAGAGCAGGCCGGGGGGGGGGCGTGACACTGGAGAAGGACAGATGGCAGCTTGCCATATACTAGGCAGGATATATAAACGTCATGTTCTGTGATCGGGTTTTGGTATTCTGTGGGGTTTTACAAATTTTATGGGCACTTAGCTGCCTAATTAAAAAGATTGTGGAGACCAAATTGAGAGCATACACTGAAAGCATGCCTGAGGGGAAACTCAGAAATGTGGCCACTATTGGCTGCTGTAACAGTTTGGGGACTGTAAAACATGGTGCAATATGCTACCATGTTCCAATATTCTGGTCTCATATGGGATTCCCAAAACTCAGCACAGGAGGCCGATAATGGCAAAAGCAGTAAACTGTTGCCTTCTGTTCATGTGTGACATTATTTAAATGGAGAGATGGACACACTATCCCAATTGATTAGGAAGTACAGAACTCAATGGTAGCTGGAAGAATATACTGTATTGGGAGGTTTTCTAGCAAGGAAGTATTTCCACTTTTCAAAATGAGGCGCACTCCCCAAAACTCTTTTCTTTGAAAGCAGATGAAAGTCTGTTGTCTGAAAAGAAGACCAAACTAGTTATCATGGCCTCAGTTCATTGTGTTCGAATCATAAAGATGATGTTGTGGGGGGTTCAATTTTAGAAGCAAAAGGAGTGTGTAGGTTTAAACAAAACACCAAACTCTCTCCACGTCTGTGCCCTTCTCGCAGCCCACTTCTCTAACTACTTTTCTGCCAGCTGAACATGTCTAGTGTGTAGGTTTGTTGAGGAAAAAAGCACTCAGAGAATGAAACTTGTGGGTGAGGGAGAGTTGAGATGTGTGTGAGAGGAAAGGCTCTGCATTCATCACTCCTTGTGCCTCTTTTGCTTTGAACATTAGAGCTAAAAACCCCGCCTTTCTGTTTGGAAAAGGTCTAGATTAAAACATCATTGTGTCTAGTTTGGCCTTTAGTTCCTTAGAATCAAAGAGTGGTTCCGCACAATGACCCTTTTGCGTGGCTGAATCATCCTGTTCCCATGTTAAGGTGCAAGCGGAAATGAAATGAGGATTCCACACAGCATTGAATATAGATCAATATTCCCTGCTTGAACAGGGGGCAGGATATAAGTTGGAGAAAGAAAGAAAGAAAGAAAGAAAGAAAGAAAGAAAGAAAGAAAGAAAGAAAGAAAGAAAGAAAGAAAGAAAGAAAGAAAGAAAGAAAGAAAGAAAGAAAGAAAGAAAGAAAGAAAATCAGGGCAAGTTCAAATGATATGGCTACTTAGAAGTAAATCCCCTTGAATAAAGAACTTCTCCCTGCATTTTTCTTTTATTTGTTTTTAGCCTATTTAATTCCTGTTCTCTTCCAGGAAAGGTTAATTATCAGCTTATGTGTGGGGAAGAGGGCATTAAGTAGTTGTTTTCTAACTTTGTAGCAAGCCAGAATCACTGCTTATCATTTTATTGTACTTAGTTTTATTTGTTTACCATTATAACACAACTACAAAATAACAGTGACAAAACATGAAAACAAAAGATAATTGACTGTTCTTGTTCTAAAGTTGAAAAAAGGTTCTTCCGTTGCTCCCAAATAACAGCTGTTAATTAACCATTTCTTTACTAGAGAAATGGTCAGCCAAAGTAACTAATTAGGTTGGAAGGAGAAGGATTTAAAAGGTTATTTATGCTTGGGAGTTTTACCTGAGGTTCATTGCTGGCTGGACCCACATTTTCCAGTTGGGAATTTCTACACCTGCAGTCTCCAAGCTCAAATCTAGTCCCACCCCTTTAAATGCTGCTTTGTAATTGGCTTACTTTGCAGTTCTCACTGTTAGAGAAGATTACCCACTCCAAAACCCAACTGCCACATAAAAAAGCATTTTAAGAACAAAAAACAAAGCCATCTGAAAGAAAGGGGAGGGGAGAAATCAAACCCTCGGTTTTAAAAAGCCTTTCTTTTTTCTCATAAAGAGTCCCAAGGAAGCGTTTGAATCCCCACCTCTTTACATGCTGCTTGTGATTGGCTGTGAGATGCCAAACTATCTGTGGCCCATGTTTTGCCTTCTGCATGGAGATTTCAGCTGGGCTGAAGAGTCGGGTTAACAGAGGAATGGGAAGACCCAGACATTGCGAGGGCTGGCAGCGAGGTCATTTCTAATGGATGGAAAACATGTGCAGAATTCCAAGGAACAACCGAGTAAGACAGGAGGCGAAGGAGAGTTCAAGTACCCCTGCATAAATGACCAAAGTGGCAGCTATGGAATGCCTCTATGGCTGTCCACATGGAACAGTCTGGGGCTGCAAAAGTCCCTCTCCCCGTTGCAACAAATCAGATCTGAAAAATATACAGGGGGGAAAAAACCCACAGGAAATCTGTGGAGTACAGTGGGTTGACCAGGGCATCCTCAACCTTTTATGAATTGTCCATAAAACATGAGGAAACAAATCATGGCAGATCTAGACTAAACTAGTAGAATGGAACCAGCCTTACTTCCTGAGCCTTCCTTTATAACTATTGGCATGAGCTGCCATTTATACAATATGCTTATGACATGTGACTACTGCATCTAGAGACTTTTACACAGAAACCTGTTCTTCTGATTTTACCAGAATACACAATATGGTCTTACAGCCGTTGATCACTTTCTGATCATTTAAAACTGGAGTGATTCCTCCAATGGGAAAGTAAAAAATTAGCTAATATATCTTTGATTGAAATCAGCGGGACTTGAAACTGCTTATGTTAATCAGCAGGACTTGAAACTTCCAAGTACTTAGGAGGAGCCTGCTCCATAGCTTTACTGATTCATTAGATGGAACAGTGTTGATCAATTTACAAATGTAAAAATATGAAGTTAGTTCATTAACAGCCATTAAAGAGCCATCATTAACCTTGCCTTCAGCCTAGGGTTGCCAGCCTCCAGGTAGTGGCTGGAGATCACCTGCTGTTACAACTGATCTCTAGCCAATAGAGATCAGTTCCCCTAGAGAAAATGGCGGCTTTGGCAATTGGACATCTATGGCATTGAAGTCCCTCCCCTCCCCAAACCTCTCCCTCCTCAGTCTCCACCCCCAAAATCTCCAGGTATTTCCCAACCCACAGCTGGCAACCCTACTTCAACCTCATTTATACAGCATAGCAGAGACTGGGCACAAGTATTCACACAGTGGCATCAGGGATAACTATGAGTCGCATGTCCTCCTGGTGCCAATACCTCTGCATAGTTTGGGGATTTTAAAGTCAAAGCATAGGATTTGGGCCTCTCTCTCTCTCTGTCCCCCCCCCTCTAAAACCAAAAGATCTACTTCTGCAAAATGCTATGGTGCTTCATTGTATCCATGCCTCTGAGAAAAGATAATTTAGCCAGGGATATCCCCACTCACTATGGTAACCAGCCCTCAGCTGAAACGGTTGACCCAATTTTGCTTTCCGGTTTGCACATGGTCAAGTAAGTTGGCCATTTGATTGATATTTGGAGAGGTGATGACTAATGAGGAGGTGTTCAGCTCTGCTGGGTCCCCCTTCTTTCCCTTCAAGACAGCATAGCTTCCTCCCCTCACTTGGATGCAGCTTCATCATGATCCCATTTGGAGAATGCCCTATGAGTAGTACATGTGCAGGCAAAGCCTTTGGAGCGGTGGACTCTGATCTGGAGAACGGGGTTTGATTCCCCACTCCTCCACATGAGGGGCGGAGGCTAATCTGGTGAACTGGATTTGTTTCCCCACTCCTACACACGAAGCCAGCTGGGTGACCTTGTACTAGTCACAGCTTTCTTAGAGCTCTCTCAGCCTCACCTTCCTCACAAGGTGTCTGTTGTGGGGAAGGGAAAGTGATTGTAAGCCGGTATGAGTCTCCCTTAAGTGGTAGAGAAAGTTGGCATTTAAAAACCAACTCTTCTTCTTTGACCCTGTGTACAAAGTGCAGCACAAGAGAATGAAAATCGCCCCAAGTCCTCCCAAAGTAATGAGAATAAAATAAAAAGCCTGCACAAACACACAAGCTGGAACAATCCTTTTTAGCAGGAAGATTGGCTAACTGTTTTGGTTGGATGATGCCTGTGTCAGTCACTGCCTTTTCACTGCCCATTGCTGGGAACCTGAAACCAGATAATGAAGCACTCAAATAAATTAATAAATGACCCTTGTTGGATTCTAAGCAGTTAGGGTATTTATGAATAGATATTGTTTGGACTGGACAGATATTCATATTTATTTATTTACATAATTTACAGTCTGCCTAATCCAAAACTTCCAGTTTGGATAGATTAACTCCAAAACTCATTCTCACTCTATCCACAACCCTCCTCACATTCCTCCCCCCAGCTGATCTCCGGCATTGCTGCTTTGATTACACTTAATTTTATTACCTCCCTCCTAGAAATCAGGAGGATTTAATACTTGAGAGCACTTTCTAAAACTAAAAAGCAGGCAGATCAATCATGGGTAGCGTTTGACTGCATTTAGCAGCTCTGCCTGGGGCTCCCATTCCTACATCCTAACTTGTTATAATGACATGTGCTGCCTTTCACACAGTCTTTTGCAGACGCAGAAAGGGAACAGTTAGCAAAAAGGAGGGCAAATGAAGTATTAGGTGTATCAATTTGTAAATGGAGTCAAACCTCTAGAGTGAAACGCAGGAGTGGATCATGTTTAAATGCATTGATCACAACAGTTTCATGGTTCCTGACACTCAGTGGCCTGAAGGTGTGTATAGAATGAAACTTAATGCAGCAGGAAGTAGTACCGCTGTGTTATAAAGCTGCTCACAGCCTGCCACAGATCGCTTGCTTGCTTGTAAGACAAACGGTGGCCCAGCAAAAGACTGGGGGTTGGATCAATGGGCTGTTCTCCACCTGTGGAAGGTGGTGGCAATTTTTGCTGATTCCACCCCTCCCCCATTGCAGATTCTCAATTTCTACTCATGCTGTTCCTGAAGGAGCCCTGACCCCAAGAAGCATCATTTTGGGGAGCTCAGGGAGGAGACAGGAGGCAAGAAAGCTCTGTTCCATGAGTGGAAGTAACTTTCATCCTGCACTCTCAAATGGATGTACATTGGACCTCACCTTTAAAAGTGCTTGTTTATTCTGTTTTCCCTCCCAACTCGCTTTCATCAGCAGAAAGAGCGGGGGGAAGGGCTTTTCACTCTTCTGTTCTGACTCCACATGACCAAGGGCATTGGAAAACATTGCCTCAATCTCCCATTTGCCATGATGTCTGGATTCATATGCTTGGACAAGTTGGTTTCTTCCCTACATATGCAATGGAAAGAGGGAGGGGAGAAAGCAGGAGCACATGAGCTTAGCAACCAGTCTTATCCATAATCATCATGAACAAACAGCCTGATGCTGATGGGGTTTGAACTGGTTGAAACAGAGTTAAGGGAACCTCCATACACAGAGGCGGCAAATCTCTAAATACTAGTGCTGGGATGCAGCATCAGGGGAAAGACTCTATATTGTGTTCTTTGGCTCTCCAGGGTAATTGGTTGGACACTGTGTGAAACAGGATGCTTGGTTTGATGGACTGATCCAGCAGGGCTCTTCTCATGTTCTTTTGCCATACAAAAAGTCAGCTCCCAGCTCACAACAGTGTGCAGAACACGAACCAGAAGTTGGCCAAGCATCCCAATAACAATGCCGTTGCTGGTGTCATTTTAAACCCCAGCAGTGGGGCGGCTGACAGGTGGGGGAAAGAGCTCCCATACACTCACCTGAGGGTTTATCTGAGCCCCTTCAGTGTGCGAGAAAACACACAATTTAATGTGGTTCAACATATTTTCTGTGTATTTCAAGTGATTCCATAGTCAGTGAGGCAACACAGACTCAGACCTTGAGTTTATAAGCTGACACTTCTGCACAATTTAAAATAAAACTCAATGTTTTTACTCTCTGAGTGCTCATAAACAAGTTTTATAGTGCCTTCAGCTAGAGCCTATTGTATATTGCTGGTGAATTACAAGTGGCTGGGGTTTAAACCTCTCTGCTAAGCCATCAAATGGAAAGAAAACTATAGTTTTTATCTTTACTAAAAGGCTTCTTGAACTTATATAATTCTGGCCTTACCATGTGTATGAATATGTGTGTATGTATGCGTACGCAACACGTTGTTATAATATTCAATAGTTTTTAACTATTTTGATTGATTCCTTCTTTGCATTCCAATTAGGGCTTAAAATACAGTCTTTCAATCTTTCCTTTCCCCTAGATTTAATAGCCATCGGCTACTCATCTACCATTCAAACTTTTAAGAAGGGGAAATGAAATTTAATTTTTCCTTGACACTATAAAGAGAAAAGTTGCCACATCTCTCACGCAATTGACCAATCTACTTGACAGCAGATAACACCAGATGACTGGGCTTCCAGTTTCCTGTGTGCTACTGCAGGACTCTCAAGCCTTTCAATCTGAATTTTATACTTTTAATACTTCCAGTTTCCAGGTTTTTTCTGTAATGCAGCTTTTGAAACCAAAATTTGGTGGGATGTTCCTTTGCTGTTTTATCTATACATTGGTCTGTGCTCAGTGTAAACAATACTTTGACTTCAAGCATTACTTACATTTTGATTGTCTACTTGGGCCCTTCTCCTATTATTTTTTACGCAAACAGTCATTGTACCAGTAAATATGCAGTATGTATTTCAAGAAAATATGCACATATCTCCTGGCCAGATGAGCACCCATGGAGAGATGGGGGCTGGGGGGGTAATCTCTAGGTGGGAGGAGGGCTCAGGGAGAGGCAACAGCCCATTGGGATTTTCCATGGTGACCTCAATGGCCTTATATGTCCCTGGGTTTCCCCACAGTGTGATCTCTGGGGCAGCTACCCCAATTGCTCCATAGCCAAGACAGCCAGTGTTTCCCAGGATTTGAGGTAGATGCAGGGGTTCTGTCTTCCCTTGCCACTTACCAGTACGCCTCTCTCATTTAGCTAGCCTTCTGCCTCTTTTTAGGCCAGTTCCAACAAACCACTATCAATTGGGTCTGTTTCCTTCTCCTCATATCACTCCTGGGGCTTCCATGGGGCTGATATTAGTTCTGGACACTGCTGGTCATGGCTAACACTGACAGAGTTTGCAGCAGTGCAGAACAGTGCAGAGTCAGGGTGTTGGTAGGTAGACTCCTATGTCTTGAACACATAACGAAGCTACTATATCAACTATAGTTGTGTATTTCCATCCTCTGCTCAAGAGGCTCTTGAAAATTAATTCAGCCTAGTAATTTAAAAAATCAGTTTTGCTTACCTATTTCAAATCAACAATTATTCCTTCTGGCCTCACTTTGATGTGATATTTTCAGGGCTGATGGCTTACACATGTCAGAAGGAAGACCCCTTATGATGCAACTGCACCCTCATTCCGCCTAGGGGTTAACTTGAACATCAGAAGGCCCAGTCAGGCTAAGCAGGTACACCTGGCTTGGGAATCATAGGTCAGACAGTGGAACATGTTGATTCAGAGTCATTTTTGAAAAACAGGTCCAGCTGTGGTAAAAGGATGGAAGGGGGGTAACATAAAAACCTATGAAAAGCCATGATGAATCAGACCAAGGTCCATCAAGTCCAGCAGTCTGTTCACACAGTGGCCAACTACTGGAAGGAAGGAGATTGTAAGCTGGCTTGATTCTCCTTAAAAAGGGAGAGAAAATCGGCATACAAAAACCAACTCTTCTTTTTCTAAAGACAAAAACGAATTTCTCCTCTAACCCTCGCCCCAGCCATCAGCCTCATTTGCCATCTTGTCACAACAATGTATGTGTATTTCACTCAGTAGTACACAAACCAATTACAATGCCCAACAGACACAACCTGACTCAGTTTTTTTTTCTAAAAAAAGGGGGGGGAGATCACAGGATCACAGGATATATAAAATGTGTAGTTCTGCCATAATGAAAGAGAAAGAAGGAAGAACTCGCACACTAATGTCACAGAGTGGGCAGCAGAGGTGGTTGGTGGTGCTTGATGTTGTACCCTCACCAAGTCCTATCCATGGTTCAGAGATGGTTTCATTTTGCTGCTCAACATGGTGCCTATCCAATGACATTGCTTATTTATTTTTACAACTACCCCCACCATACTATTTGAGTCTGTTCTGCTTGCCACCTGCTTTCTTGGATTGCCTTAACTACTTCTGGCCATTCTGTTTATAAAAGAAAATTACAGGTAGAAATGTACTTCCCATTAAAATCAATGGAAATGAAAAATGAATGGAATAACTATAATAGCTCTACAGCAGTGGTTCCCAAAGTGAGCAGTACCACCCCGTGGGGGGTAGTGGGATTACCTTAGGGGGGCACTAAGAGGCAAGGGGGCAGCAGGGGGTGTTAGATGCAGGCCCCTTCAACTGTGTTGTTCACTAATTTACAATAGATCAAGCTATGATACCATGCTGGCAAATTTGGTGGAAACTATCAGAATTATTTTCCAGACTTTGAAGAGCTGGTACCACTGGATCAAGTTCATCAGTTTTGTTGAATAAATTTCAACTAAAAAGTTTTAATTTGATTTTGAATAGATGTGCAATCAATTGTTACTGTTTTGAAATTTTATGGTTATTATCTTCTTTAGTGTGTCATGCAAACCCCTATTTTGAATAATGCTTTTTATAGGACAGGGTAGGGGGTGCTGGGGTTGAGTTTGCGGAACCAAGGGGGTGGTGGCCCAAAATTTTTGGGAACCACTGCTCTACAGAGTAATCTGAAGCAAAGTTGCACCCTTTTAAGCTGATTGTCTTCGGTGTAACTCTGTTTAGGATTCAACTGTTAATAATAAGCACAATGAAACCAAACCATGTCAAGAAATGAACCAAAAGCAAAATAACTGTTTTGTAAACACCACTAATGTGACTTTTATGAGCACCTAGAAGCATCAAAGGTGCATGACAGAATATATTAGTGCACACTCCCTCCTCCAAATTCATGGGGTCCCCCTGAGGATGCCTTGGCTAACACCCCTCCCCCTCTCCAGAATGCTGGAGTGGCTATGGCTTACTGGAGATCTCTAAGAAATCGATAAAACATTTGTTTCCTGTATGCCATGTATTTAGAGTTCATTGCAGCGGCTGTGTGGATGTAACTGGCTTTTAATTATGGTTGAGACAGATTTATTTTGCAGCATCATTGAGTAATAAGTCAGCCTTTGCTTTTTAGATGGTGAAGCAGTTTTATTGTTCACAATCAAATCAGAGCACAAAAGCAGAACTGAAAATGGATTTGCATGCTGTTTTACCCAGATCTTGGTGTGCAGATTATGAAATTAAGAACTCATGTTACCTTTACAAGTTTTCTGTCTTGTTTGTCTATAGATGTGATTCAATAGTAGTGTAGCCTGTCTGGCCACTGTGCCCATCAGTGCCTGAATCAGTAGCTTGGTAGGCGGAACAACCAGGAGTGTCAGGTAGTTGGGCTGGAATCTGTGAGCCCGGACACAAACATCCATCCAGCCATGAAGCTCATTGAGTGATCTTGGGCCAGCCACACACTCTCAGACTAACCAGGGTCCTATGAGAATAAAATGGAGAAAACATATATGCCACACAGAGATCCTTGGAAGAAGGGCAGGATAAAAGTATGGTATAGAGAGACACAGGGGCTGTGGCACAAGGCTAAGGGGATTTTACACTTTTTCTGGGACCTCACACTGCCTCCTCCCCTCCCCCAAGTTTTTGTTTGAAACATTGGGGGAAACATAAAAGAACCATTCAGGCAGCCTGTATGTTACCCCCAATAAGACAAATAGCAGATTCAAGAGATCAGGGCCCAATCTGAATCAGGGCTCTCCTTTGATGCTTTATACCAAGAAATACAAACACATCTTCCAATGTATCATTTAGTTTATCCATTATATTTACATAGCAACCAACATTGTGTAAATTATACTTTTGCAGAGTCCTGCCCCTAGGCAGAGGAAATTGGCTCAAGAAGGATTGCTCTGGGTTAGGCACAACAATGGTGCCCAAACCATGTAAAACAAACAAACAAAGGTCAAAAACGCATGGTCGCTTTATTCCGTTTCAGCCAGGATTCAGCCAGGATCGAATGCATGTTCGGCAAAAATGCATGCATTCGATCCTGGCTGAATCCTGGCTGAAACAGGGAATAAAGGAGGATAAAGCGACATGCGTTTTTGCCCCCAAACCCTTTAGTTTGCCCTTCCCAAGCAGGGATATGCCCATATTGTACTTTCACTTACCAAGTACCTTTGGCTGCAATAATCACAGATGAAAGGAAAATAGAGCATATGTTGTTCGTGAGGTTTGCTTAAGTTAATGGTGCAATCGGTCATCAGTGTGACTAATGGTAATGGCCTCCTTCTGATGAATTATTTGTTCCAAAGACTCCAGCTGCTTCAGGTTGGTGTGAGCCAGTCAGGTATAAGATAACTGATTTCTGAATGTTTGCGGTACTGAATACATATTTGAGCCATGTGAGCCCCGAAATGCCCCAGTAGTTTTCTAGATAGGCTGGTAGGTGGTGCTGTTTGTGTGCTAGCTCCAATGGCAAAGGAAGAATATCCAAGAAAGAGCCGTAGAAACCTAGGGTATAAGGAGAGAGGAGAGGAAATCTCTAGTTCTGTTTCAAAATATTGTCGAAGGCTTTCACGGTCAGAGTTCATTGGTTCTTGTAGGTTATCCGGGCTGTGTAACCGTGGTCTTGGAATTTTCTTTCCTGACGTTTCGCCAGCAACTGTGGCAGGCATCTTCAGAGTAGTAACACTGAAGGACAGTGTCTAGTTCTGTTTCTTTATCAGTCCGGGTTTATTTTGTACCTGTATTCCATTCTACCTTACTGTTTACTTAGAAGTTCAAAGTTTAATTCCAGAATTCAGGCACATGTTGTTGCCCACAGCTTTCGTTTAATTTGTATTCTTCCATGTTATTGGTGTGCATGTGTATACTGTTACCACATTGCAAAAACAACAACAACCCCAAATCAACAATTCCTGATGTCACTGAACATATGACTGAATCCAGACTCTTGTATAGAGGTGTTTTACTGATGAACACATGCACTCCTATACATTAGTAAAACATGCCCCCCCTCTGAACATTTGTTCTCATTCATACAAATGCTGACAATCTATTTCAGTGTGCCTAATGGGAAATGTATTGCACCGGGAAACAAATAAGGAAGACACTATCTGCCTTTCTCGGCTTCATTTGAATAGTGCAGCTCCTTGCATACGATGTGTTGAAGGTCAGTGGAAAGCTTTATGCCTGCACCATATTGCCAGATGATGCTTGCACAATGGCCAAATATGAGCAAACTTGTGAAGAGTAAATATCTCTGTAGATACAGGTACCGGGGTCTAGGAGAAGATGCCAATAAGCATTAAAAGACCATTTTTTCTTTAATACGATGTATCTATTTAGGTGCTACCATTTCCCACTTGACATATGCTGGAGGATTTCCTGGGTACTCAGAACAGTTCTGATGGCTAGGCCTGAATGTCATTACTTCATTTTTCATTAGCCTTGAATTCGAATTTGTATCAGCCTATCTTTAGTACACCTGCCAGGAACAAATCCTGGTACATTTGAGTAGGATGATATTCTAGTAAAACAGTTTAAGAGTATAGTGTTAACTGTGTGCCTTCCTTTTTTTTAATCTGCTAGTTTTTCAGAGATTTCCTGACAAAAACAGAAACAAGGACTGTACACTCGGCTCACTGTTTTCTATATCACTTTAAAACCTTTATTTCAATGTGTACTTCAGTCTAATGACTTTATGTGAGCATCTGCCAGAGATGTGGTCAAAACTTCACTAATCAAGATCTGACCCAAACCATACCCATTCTTTATTTATTCAAATGATTTTTAAACAGCATTGAAGGTATTCAGTGTGGCTTACAAAAACATTAGAATCGGTTAGCTCATAAATCCCCAGCAGAATTATTTCCAGCATATGTGAACAACTGGCATCCTTACAGTCTGACAGTTATTCTGGTTTCAGTTCCCTGGGTAGCAGGAAGTGAGAGGGATGATGAGAAGAGAAATCAGGAATTTAAAGTTCACCTTTGTGAATTTTATTAGGGAAGGGCTGTGGTTCAGTGGTAGAGCACTGGCTTTGCATGCCAAAGGTCCCAAATTCAATCCCTGGCATCTCGTTAAAAGTTGCCAGTCAGAGCAGCCAATACAAATGTTGGTAGATCAGGCAGCTTCATTATGTACTTCTACCACTTGCAAACAAAATTAGAATAACCAACTTCAAGTCCAGTAGCACCACAGAGACCAACAAAACTTTTGGGGTATACACTATTGAGAGTCAAAGCTCCCTTTGTCAGATAACCAGGTTGTATCTGATGAGGGGAGCATTGCATCACAAAAGCTTATTCCCCAAAAATCTTGTTGGACTCTAAGGTGCTAATGGACTTGAACCTAGCAGTTCTATTGCAGACCAACACAGCTACCCTCTGAAACTATCCTCAATATCTCAGCAGCTTCTATAGCTCTATATCAGGTGATACCATTAATATTACAAAATCAGAAATGTTAGGACTGCGGAAATCCACTCACAGATAACAATTTCAGAAGTGGCCATTTACATGGCAACCTCAATAGCTGAAATGTTAAGGGATTAACGTTTCCATAAAACAAAAGATATAATCAATGCCAATGTTGACCTACTTTCATAGGCCATCAAAACAAATCTAATTAACCGTAGACACTAACCCTATCACTAGGCCAATATAATTAAAATTGATGTGGTATCCATACCAATCTATATAGGTACCGGTAGGTGGTTTAATCAAACCCTTTTCCCCTATAAAAAAATGTTATAAACCTTAAAATATCTAGTACAGGAGGAAGAGTAAAAAATGTAGAAGCATTTATATCAAGAAACAATATAAGTAAACATTAAAGATTGAAAAGAAATTAAAGATCTAAAAGAAATACAATCAATATCTTTAAGATTTCCTAAACTCTATATTAAACTAAACATAACACCAAACATTTCCATGGGACTAATTCTGTACCCAAATATAATAAACTGTCTCTATCTTTGCAAGAATATTGTCTTGTATATGAGCATAATCTTTTCTCACAAGATTGTTCTCATACTGAGATTTTGTCCATTAACAAGACAAACCACAGCTTGTGAGATCCGGTATCTATGCTTGGAAGCCCTCGTTGCATCCACTTTTGAGCCAGCAATAATCTTACTGCTTCTATGAAACTGTTAAGAAGATACATAATGCCTTTTAAAAAACTTGGCTGTATAACATTAACCAGGAACATAACTGGGCTGAAGGCTAGTTTATATCCAATTATCTTAATCTCTTTATGAATGTTCTTCCAGTATACACTTCCAATTGAACAGTCCTGCCTAATCAGGTATTTAAAATATGGTTTTCAGTGTAGGATCCTGGCTGTGTATGCCCATTGACTACTATCATACTTTGCAAAAATTAAAAGCTTTAAAAATGAGCATGTTACTACACCTGGAAAATAGAAGACTTTCTTCTTCCACAGAAATGCATGTATAGATCTGAAACATTCCAAGGAAATGCAAGGCCAAGGCCAAATAAAGGTTCCATTCAATCATCCATCTGAAAGGAATATTATACATTAGAGTTACATTTTGGGCTGGAGTCCTTGTAATTCTGAATTGTGCTTTATAACAATTATTTAAAACTAAGGGTATGTTCGCTTTCTGCCTGAGATGTTAATTTTTTTATTGGCCGGAACTTAGGACATAGCTGTCATGGTCTGTGAGAATGTTACTTTTAAATGTTTAGAGGTATGTCAATTTCACTTCTGAATTTGCTTTTAGACTTGGCCTATGTCTTTAGGAGAAAAATTGACATTCAGTTAACCATTTAATTGTGAACACTGACACAAATGTTAAAATGCCGGTTCTGTGAGTGAAACTGATTGATAAAAGTTGTCATCTGAATTAACTGACATCAGGAAACTACTTTAACTAAAGGTGGGTGAAACTAGTAGTCAACAAGTGGTTCTCTTTCATTTTTTATGTAAAAAGCATGTATAAGCTACTGCGGTTGCATTGTAGGTAATACCAGAAAACCCAGGATTGTGTTGCAACACCAACCTCTAACGCCTTTTATGAATGGCTGTTTGCCTCGCTGTCACCCCTCCAATGACTTCAGGTCTTTGTTGTGATTATGCAGGCCATTTCCGACCGTCAAAGGTCACCTCACTGTTCCCCTGCATTTCCTTGCGTTTTGCCCGCGTTTTCAAATTTGAGATAAAACAGATCCCTGAAAACATGGGCAAAATGCAGGGCAATGCAGGGGGAGGGCGAGATGACCTTTGATGGTCGGAAACAGCTTGCATAATCACAACAAAGACTCCTCGAACTCTTTTTTTGAGGACGAGGAAGCGCCCGCCTAGAGAGCCAGTGGGATCAGAGGGGCCCAGGGCAAGCACCCCAGGGCAAACTCCTCCCAATTTTAAAGAAGTACTTTAGTATTGTGAGACAGGTGGCATTACACAGATATCAGAGGCAGCAAAGGAGCAACAGTGCCAATAATGGAAGACCAGCTTAGGCAGTGATTGCAGATGACAACACTGGAAATGTCCAAAGTAGGTACTGCTAGAAAAAAAGGACCTTATTTTGCAGGGTTGCAAATGCAGAAATGACATCACTTGACAACAGATTGAATATGGGGAGCTAAGGAAGGTAAAGCTAAATCTTCATGCTTCTACAGCATGGATAGTGACTGTTAAATGATATGTAGAATATGCTTGGAGATGAAAAAGAAGGGTGTAACTCTGCTTAGTGTTGCACTGTAAGAGGGCAGAAACGTACCAGGAAAGTTCCCAGTGGGCTAGTGGCCTGGAAGGCCAATTGGCAATGGCAACCAGGAGCAAGCAGAACCAATTGGCCCTTGGGTGTAAGCCATGGTAACAATGAGGAAAAGGGTGCAAACTGCCGGTACCAGTTCCCTTTTATGGATATATCAGCAACAGCAATTTGAGGAAGTAACATTACATTACGGGAGAAATACAATGTTCCACCCATTTTAATATCTGTGCATCATTTAAACCTTGCCTGCTGAAGTACTCACTATGATACTGGAGTACTGATTGTCCAGTGTATGACAACTGAGGTACTGTTATTAAAGCCTTATTGAGTCTAACCTGTAGACTATTCTTCAGGAGACTAAAAGTATTTTCTATTCTGATGCTCTTTTTATTATTGCTCAGAAGTGGAAGATATTCAGATTATGCTTTTACTTTCACATTGTCTCTCTCTGTGTGTAAATTGCATTTTTTCCTTACTGTAATGTGAAGCATTGTTCTTAACTTTCCTTTTCTGCTATGCTGCAATACTGACCTCTGCTGAGTAGTTATGGTACACCTTTCTTCTACAATCTGTGCTTTCTCAAACAGAAAATCATCACAACAGCCAGCCTGTTGTATTAAAAAAATTACCCTATTCAACTCAATGGCAATCAAAATTTTCTTCCTAATTAGAAGATGCCCAGCAAATCAATTCCCATGGAGTGAAATCAGAGTGGATCAATTTAGAATCATATTTTGTACTTCCTGTATTTGGATTTTTCTGTCCACATTTCCACACAGAGGCAGGACCATTTATGTGTGTATCTCATCTAAGAGCCCATTCCTGAGTGGGGGGAGTGCTGCCTTCAGAGCAGCTTGCTGCCAGTGCAGCAAGCCCAAAAAGGAAATAAAATTAATTTTACTCTTAAAACCCTGTGGAACTCCCCATTCAGTTCCACAGGGCTGCACCATGATTTTGCAGGTGTACCTGGACACCTGCAAAATTGTGCTTTTTGAAAGGGGTTAGGCAGCTCTGCCCCTGGGCACGCCTCCAGATTGCCCCCCCTCCCAGGATGCCAGCATGGGGAGATATGCTGTGGAAATGCCAACAGGAAGCCATGCCAGTGTCCGAGAGCCACACTGCTGCAGTGGTCCAGAGGGCCCGAAGTAAGTTGCCCTATACTGGCATCCATGCCAATTTGCATGGTGCAAGTGGTATGGACGCCAGCGTAGGGGTCATGCTGGCTCCTATAGGCATTGGGCCTAGGGTTGCTAGGTCCCTCTTGGCAACCAGTGGGAGATTTTTGGAGTGGAGCGTGAGGAGGGATGGGTTTGGGGAGCGGAGGGACTTCAATGCCATAGAGTCCATTTGCCAAAGCGGCCATTTTCTCCAGGTGAACTGATCTCTATCGGCTGGAGATCAGTTGTAATAGTAAGAGATTACCAGCTATTACCTGGAGGTTGGCAACCCTAATTTGCCCCCCTTTAGGCATGGGCTATTAGAGCATTGTTTAAGACCACTTTTTTCTGTGGGGTTTTTTTTTGGGTGGGAGGGCCCTGTGCTTCTTGTCACTACTAGAATAATAGTTTCCCCCTGCAACTGGGAAAATGTCTGCTATATTTTGATAAAACGACACATGAGTATGGAGGAGCTTTAAAAGAGCCCAGTTCAAGAAGAAGGTTGTCTGCTTCTATATAGGGTAACTTCAAGGTTATTCTGCAGCCCATGTCCCAGTTTGGATGGGACTAGTCTGGTGGCTTCCCTAGCAATCTCTAATGTAATCTTGACTGCAACATATGACATGAAAGTGTGATAAACAATGCATTGTGAACATAAGAGAGAAAAACTAAAAGACTATAATTGTATACTATTAGGGCCTAATCCTATAAACACTGTATAAGTAATGCTCTGACATTGAAGTCATGTACCAGGGCCACAAGTTTATGGGTATGATGTATGGATTTTATTTTTTTTGTTGCTGATTTTTTTTTTCTTTTTACAAAAGTCAGCCAAAGTGCCTGCATTTGAAGCAGAAGATCTGGAATGGGGAGGGGGAGAATGGCTTCCTTTCAGATGGTTCTCCTATCCTTTCCTCATAGGATCAGCATAGGATAGCTCTGTTATTTCATAGACAAATGTCACGATTAAAACGGAAACAAATGTAACAATTAAAACAATCTCCTATCCTTTCCACATAGGATCAGCTTAAGATAGCTTTGTTATTTCATAGACAAATGTAACAATTAAAATTCAAACAGCTTGGTGAGTAGAAGGCTCTTATTTTTACCACTTCCTTCCTCTAGCTGCAGCTTCATGTGCCATATCTCATCTCCTTCTGGAGTGTCCCTCAGTACCCAGGAACATTGTTTCAGATGGTAGAGCAGTACTTGGAAGGAGGAGGAAGGAAATTTCCATTGCAAGAGTAAAACACGCTTCTCTGAATCCAACCTATAGTTGAATGCTAGCAATTGACTGTTGCTGATCTTTTGTGCTCCATGTATAGCTTCTTGCACACAGAACAAAATTCCTACAGATCCAGAGCATTACAGATACAGATCCCTAGTGTTCCATTGCAATCAAATTAGACTATTGCACCCCCTCCCCCCAAAAAAACCCACAACACAACTCCAGTGAAGAGCCTGGTGATACTTTGAGAAGAACACCAGATTTATTGTGGTTGGCATAAGCTTTCATGGGCCAGAGGCCACCATCAGATTCCTCAGCTATGGACCACAGAAGCTTATGCTTTGACAAATATGTTAGTCTTTGTGGAGTCATTGGTCATCTATGCATGGGAGTTTTACTTGAAGTCTGTTGCTCGCTGGACCCACACTTTCCTGTTGGGAATCTATGCACCAGCAGTTTCCAAGCTCAAATCAAGTCCCCGCCCCTTTAAATGCTGCTTTGTAATTGGCTTACTTGTAGTGCTTACTGTGAGAGAAAATTCCCTCCCAAACCTAATTGGCATATAAAAAAGTATTTTAAGAACAATAACAAAAAAAGGAGTAATCTGAAAGGAAGGGGGGGAATCCACTTCTTCTGCTCAGAAAGAGCTCCAAGGAAGCAGGAAGTATTTCAGTCCCCGCCACTGGACATGCTGCTTTGTAATTGACTGTGAGAGAAACCAAGCTTGTGCGTCCTGCACTTTGCCTTATGCATGGGGTTTTCACCTGGGTTTTGCTCAGGGGAAAGGGAAGAGTCGGGTTAACAGAAGAATGGGAAGACTCAGACATAGGGAGGGCTGGGCACAAGGTCTTCATTAATGGACGGAAAACTGATACATAACTCCAAAGAACAACTGAGACAACCGGGGGCGAACGTGAATGAACATATCCATGCATAAATGACCATTGTAATCTTTGTTGTTTTTACTCCCAGAATAGATAATCACCAGACATGGTTATCAGGTAATTTCATACAAGAAAGTGCTCCATCATGGCTAAAGTGACCCTTCACCCAGAGCAGTAGTGTGTGTGTGTGTGTAAAGTGCCTTCAAGTTGCAGCCAACTTATGGCGGCCCCTTTTGGGGTTTTCAACAAAATTAGTAGTTCAATAAACAGAATTCTTTTCAACCTGTTCACTACTGTTCTATATATTTGTATAATCCTCTAGTAAAAAAAAAAAAAAGAATGGCTAGTAATCCCAATGCAATCTGTAGCCTATTCTAGGCAGTTCCTTCTTTCTACACACAGTTAACTGCCTGCTTGACACCTGTCTCTGATATATTGACTTTATTGCTGGTGAATAGCTCCAATTGGGCCCATCCAAATCAAAACTTGATATCTACTAAACCAATACATTGTTTCTAAATGTCTTGGTTTAGCAGACATCAAGTTTTGATCTGGATCGTTGAGGAATGAAGTTGAGGAATGAAGCCAAGGACAAGACTGATTTACCTACCCTGTTTAAAAGTAAACAGATATTGACGAGGTACTCAGATTGCCAAAGGGTTAACTCCTCCAACAAACAGGAATTAATTACCAATTTTTCTTATGAATTAAAAAAAAATGTCACTCCTTGTCTTTTATCCAAAGGTTTTGGAGGCAACATCCATATCAAATTAAAGCAATTCAACAGTCAACAAAAGCAATTCAAACAGTTTATTAATCAAAACAACAACCAAAAATAAAACTAGACAGAGGTAAGAAAGCTATTTAAACAAATCCATATACACAATCAAAGTTAACTAAAAGCCTAAGAAAACAGAAAGGCCAAAAACTAAAACCCCCACCAAAACTAGGTGTTCAATGGGCAATTACGGAAAGGATGTTCTTAAATCCAGGTGTCTCCAAGGAAAAGAACCTATCCCTGGTAGTTACCCACCTGTCTTCTAAAAGTGGTGGCTCCTGAAGAAGAACTTCTGCAAAACATCTTAATTTGGGGCAGGCTCATAAAGGATGGCCTTCAACAAGTGAAGAAAATCCCTGATTTCTCTCTCTTTCTCATTTTACACTTCCCCCACAACATATTTCCTTCTTATCTCTCTAAAGGTAAATTAAAATGCTTCCTACAAAATTTTAAAGGCCTACACACTGAACACAAATCAAGAAGAAACATTATTATATGCTATAATACTAACACTGGAAATTTACAACTGTGCTGTAATTACATTAAAATAAATGATACTATGTATTTTAAAGGGCTGGATGATTTTATGATGATTTAAGTGCATTTCAAGAAAAACAAGGCAGAAATATAAGGATTGCTTATAAGGAGCCCCATGGCGCAGAGTGGTAAGCTGCAGTACTGCAGTCCAAGCTCTGCTCACAACCTGAGTTCGATCTCAAAGGAAGTTGGTTTCAGGTAGCCGGCTCAAGGTTGACTTAGCCTTCCATCCTTCCGAGGTTGGTCAAATGAGTACCCAGCTTGCTGGGGGTAAAGGGAAGATGACTGGGGAAGGAACTGGCAAACCACCCGGTAAACAAAGTCTGCCTAGTAAACGTTGGGATGCGACGTCACCCCATGGGTTAGGAATGACCCGGTGCTTGCACAGGGGACCTTTACCTTTTTAACTTGCATAGCAACAGAAGTTTCAGGGCATAAACCGATTAGCTTTTGAGAGTGGGATGGAATTTTCCTTAGTATTGCAATCGTATCCAAATATGCTTTTAAAAATTCTAACAGGACAATTCTCAAAGCATTTTTCTACAGGAAACCCCACTGGTTTGTGCTTGATTTAACCCAGGGCCCCCCAATGTGGTGCCCATGAGTGCCATGGCGCCAACACCTTGCGCCAACACCTTTCCTGGAGCCCACCAAGTGTCTTTAGAAAGTGGGCAGGGCCAGATAAAGCTTTTGCGCAGCAAGGCTTCTGATTGGCTGTTTGAGATTTGATCGGGTATTCAATTTTTTTAAAAGTTCCTTTTTCAGAAGCTGCCACCATAGCACAAGGATCTTCACTGTGTGACTAAAGGTAAACAGCAGCTGTTTTGTGACTGGCTCCGCCTCCTGCAGCAGCACTTTTGTGGCAACCATTTTGTGACTGCGCCCACCATCCTGTGTCAGAATTCCAGATGTGTCCACAGGCTCAAAAAGGTTAGGGACCCCTGATTTAAGGAGCACCAGCCATTTATTCAACCAGGAGGCTAGCCTTTAAGGAACCATGATCTACTCTTACATTCCAAACTGCTTCTCCAGGCATAAGCAATTCCAGATTTTGTGCTTCTTTTTTGATTTACAGATCCATAAAGCCATTAAAGCTGGGAACTTTGATTTAAGTCAGTTTAACCCTCAAGAGTCAATACAAGTAAACTGGCTTACAGTCAAATACTCTGGTTGATGACCTATAATGATGAAGAGAAATCTGCAAAGTTTTGTTTTTTAAAAATACCAATTTCCTTGTCTATTGCCAAATCTGAAATGCAGCTTTGCATACTGCAAGGAAGGACTTCCTGGAGAAGCATGGGGAAGAAAAGCTGCTGGCGTTGATGGAAAAACCCAGTCTGTAGTCTGTGAGAGGCTTGAGATGAGGGGTGGGGTAGTACTCCTTGCTCAACATCCAGCCTGAGGAAGAAATGTGACAAGCTCAAAGGTTTGCCCCCTATCTTGTGATTGTTTTCCTGGGCATAACTGAAGCACCACCCTTCTGTTGTTTCCTATTTTTTTCTAGTGGACCAACATGGAAACCTAAATGTGCAACACACATTTAGAATTTCTGTGTCTCCCTCAATACCTGTGACAGGAACAGATTTCTGCTGTGCGCATTTGAGAGACAGCAAAAGAGATGTCTGAGACTTGTACATGCTGTTGTTACATTTGAAACTTGGAACTTTTTATAACTTGTACTTCCCTTATGTGAGCAATAGATATATTTGATACTCAAGCTGTAATTATTATAATTAAATTTATGTTATCCATAGCCTATCTAATATATTATCTATAATTTATTTTCATGATCTCATATGCAGATTGCAAGGAAACAAGTATTTTCCATACAATAAAATTGCTGTTAAATTCCAAACATAATTCCATCTGGAATTAACACAGACTATGTGCATCACACAGATTTTTACAAAACACAGGTACAAAAAATGGAATGCAAGAATGGAAGCAGAGAACAGAAAGGGAGATTAGAATAGGCAACACTAATGCATTATTGATGAAGCGGTGCCTTTATAAAAGTGGAAATTATTGTTGCAAGCAGATGGATTTTTTCTCCCTTTTTTTGTAAAGAGAAGGGGAAAAAAGATGAGAAATGTTAAGGTAGGAAAAGCAAGGGGGAAGGGACGCCTTTTTAAAAAGGAAAGAAAAAAAGTATGGCAGACATCAGGCAAAAGAGAATCTCAGGCATTAGAAGAACTTTTTTAGAAGAAAGGATGGCAAACAATAAAGGTCGATAAAGTAAGAACAAAGGGGGTGGTTTCAGCCTAATAGCAGTTTATTACTGGGTCCCAGATTCTCCCATCCAACCCCCAAGGGTGATACCAATGTGTTCCCTTTGGCATTCCACTACAAACAGATACAGGCTAACTTTCAGGCCCCTCCTTCCAAGGAGGGGAGTCCAGAAAGCTGCCACTGAACTCAAATGCTGGCTGATATCTGGTGCCAGTGAGATAGTGTTGCCAACTCTCAGGTAGTTGCAATTAACAGTAATTGTTATTGTACAATTTTGTCACCCCTGTACTGATTTCCTAATCTCCTGATAGTAGTACAGTGGTATCTTTTTCTCCTACCAACTCTCAGGTAGTGGCTGGAGATCTCTAGGGATTACAGTGGATCTCCAGGCGTCAGAGATCAATTCACCTGGAGAAAATGGCCGCTTTGGAAACTGGAGACTATGGTATTATACCTCATTGAGGTCCCTCCCCTCCCCAACCCTGCCTTCCTCAGACTACACCCCCCAAATCTCCAGGTATTTCCCAGCCTGGAGCTGGCACCCTACATTGAGAGGGAGCAGGCCATTCATCAATAGGGTTGCCACCGGCGGGATATTTTTGGGGCGGAGCCTGAGGAGGGCAGGGTTTGGGGAGGAAAGGGACTTCAATGCCATAGAGTCCGATTGCCAAAGTGGCCATTTTCTCCAGGTGAGCCGATCTCTATTGGCTGGAGATCAGTTGTAATAGCAGGAGATCGGGTGAAAAGAAAAAATATATAGGTCTATGTGTAAATATTGAAAGTATAATTTATTAGAAGCGCTATGTAAAATTTTAAATTCTTTAAGAACATAAACATAAGAACATAAGAAAGGCCCTGCTGGATAAGACCAAGGCCCATCAAGTCCAGCAGTCTGTTCACACAGTGGCCAACCAGGTGCCTTTAGGAAGCCACAAACAACACGAGTGCAGCAGCACCATCTGCAGCACCAAGACGAGTGCAGCAGCTTTAAAAGCATTAAAATAGCACAATGGCATATCCTGAGGTTGATGACTGTAACCACATACCAAACGCGTTTCGGCCTATGGGGCCTTCATCAGTGGTTAATTTAAACCCTTTATTAAGCCTGCACACATACACAGAAATACAATAATGAATACAAATACAAACAGTTCAAACCCAACCAGGAATGTATATGTTGTAAATTCTATTCCAAATTACTCTAACATCTGGTATAATAAGTTCTTGTTGTAATACTGGTTAGTATAAGTCTGTCATATATTCTGTGTGCAGGTATCAACCTAGTGAAGCAGTTATAGCAGGAGTTGTATCAGTTGTAATAGCAGGAGATCTCTAGCTAGCACCTGGAGGTTGGCAACCCTATTCATCAACAGTCGTCTTATTACCACTGCCAGTGGAGGTTCTAGGCTCCTTCCTCCAGAGACTTGATTAGATAGATAGTTTATTTGCGGCCCTTGGCCAGATAAAACAAGATACATGGACTAAAACCAGAGACTTGGTTATAATTTTAAAAATGCAGTCATAATCTCTATAACTAATAGCCATGGAGTGATCAACGAACGGATCTGCAAAATGCGGTCAGCAACAGCTACAAGTTAAGGTTCTGCAAACCCAAAGCATCTACCAGGTTTGCAGAAAAACTAAGAAGTTACAGGGGAGTAATCCCCCAAATTAACAGCAACCCCCCACTGGTGTTCAGGTGGGCACTTAGAGTCACCATGGCAACCCAAAAAGGCACTCAAATACTGGTGGCAGGAAAGGCTGGAGCTGCAGGGGGAGGCAAGCCAGAGTTGGTGTAAAGGATAGTCAACAACAGTGGTGCAGGTCAGGGGTGGGAAGGAAAACCAGTGATGGGGAATTTCCTTGCCCTCATTACTCTTCCAGGGTCCCTCCCTTGTACATTATTATTAAACACTGCTAGATTGTCAAGCACTTCAGAATCCTTATTTCATTAATCTTCACAACATCTCTGTTGGTTGCCAAACTTGTCAGAGCAACAATAGCACAGAATGGCAAACTCCTAGGTGAAGGGATAAGGCGTTAACATGCCACATGTGGCCTGCAAGTATAATGAGCTGCTGTGGCCCGATCTCTGTAGTCCGGGGGAAGGAGACAGGTATGGTAGAGATGCCGAGAAATAATTCTTCTTTACCAACCCTGCAGATATGGGTGATAAAGTAGCTATCAACAAGCAGGCATGCAGTGCAAAAAACTACCAAATGGACAAGAAAAGAAAGAAAACTCCTATGCCTAAGCAAGGACTAGAATTGGAACAGCAGTGAGAGCTACACCCTTCCCTAAATGGTCATTCTCTAAAACACACCAAATACCTCCCTTTAGCCTCAGTATCTATGTATCCACATATTCAGGAGCCAGTCTAGGGTAAATGGATTAATCTCTAATCTCAAATAATTCTGGGATATCTTGTCAGTCTCAGACATTTCTTGATTGATGAAAACATCAATTAAAGCAAACAGCTATTTAAGTTAATCATTTTTTTAAATCTCCAGAAACACTTTGGCATAATTAATAATATTAGATATTCCACAACATTGGGCAACAAACAAAGGGAAGGGGAACCACCCCCACCTGACATGGCCTGACTCCTAATAAGTCCCCTTGGGAGTTTCATTCACAGATCTGCCAGTTTATCTAACTGGCAATAAATTAGCAGACATCTTGGGTTGGATCCAACTGACTTTTCCATCAGTGAAAATGGAAGTAGGTGGTTTTGATCACCAAAAATACTGGGCTTTGCTATCTTTAGGGTTGCCCACAGGCTTGGAGTAAAATGTCAGCAGGAGGAGGAGGAAAAGTTGGTTTTTATATGCTGACTTTCTCTACCACTTAAGGAAGAATCAAACCGGCTTCCCTTCCCCTCTTCACAACAGACACCCTGTGAGTTAGGTGGGGCTGAGAGAGCTCCGAGAGCTGTGACTAGCCCAAGGTCACACAGCTGGCTTCATGTGTAGAAGTGGGGAAATCAACCTGGTTCACCAGACTAGAGTCCGCCACTCATGTGGAGGTGTAGGGAATCAAACACGGTTCTCCAGATTAGAGTCCACCACTCTAGCCACTGCTCTTAACCACTACACTATGCTAGCTCTCTAATGGAGTTTTAATGTGTGGAAATAGATAGCTGAAGCTTTTAATGGCGTGGAGGTAAACATCAGCATCTGGTAAATAGCATGCCATTAAACCTCTATTACAGAGAGGTGCAAGTATAGCAAAGCGATCCTGTGTATTCCCTCCTAGCTGTGAAAACCATGCCTAGCCAGCAGTTTGAGGTTTCTCCCAGCACTGGTGTTACCGTAAACACTGCTCAATCTCAATAAATGTTAGCTCTCATCCATGTCTATTTCCACATGGCAAGGATTCTCTACTTTGCTTTTATCGTCTCTGAGAATGCAGAGGTATCCCTACTGGTGACAGAGCTTCCGCACATTTCAACTTTTCCCTTCCATATGTGCTCCATAGCACCTCTTTCGTGTCTCCTTCATGCTCAACATAGATGTGCAAATAGTATCTCTCTGCCTGAAGTACTGCCCTACACTTTTGTTTTCTTTACCTGGTACATGGAGAAATCACTGTGCAGTGAAGTTTGAAATGAATGGTTGAACACTGAATTCCTGCCCCATTCCAGGCATTTTTTTTCTTTTAGTTTTCCCTTCTTGTTTCTTTCCAGGCAATCTGGACAAATATTAGCTGCATCTCTTCCCTTGTATGGAAGGCAGGTGACTGCTTCTTTATCCAAAAAATTAAACTAGGTATTCAGTGGAGCTAAAATTTGAAATGTAAATAGGTAAGTAGCAATAAAGTATTATAACATTTATGATGTTATCATGCACTACAGCACAGTAGCAATAGCCTGTTCAAATATACACCCTGCACTGGAAGCAATATGATAGAAAAATGATACTTCTGAAGGGCAGTGGGAAAATGGCGCTGATGTGGTTGTGACTTCTGCAGGACACGATTCCTTCCTGATAGCATGATAACACACTTGGACACTGTTGTTTCCAAAAAGATCAGTGTAAAGAAAGGATGTACTGACAGGCAAAACTGGAAGGAATACATGGAAACACCATAAAAAAGGAGCACTCCAGTTTGGAAACCAAGGCAGAGAAACACCTCTGAATGAAAGCAGTCAACATCAATAGCTAATCCTGTTTGCTAACTAGACTATCTAAAACAGTTCACTGGATTAACTGTGATTAAAAGTCCCCAAAATCTTTTGGACTAGGTGCCCATTCCTACTGTCTACTCTGAGCAAAGTCTCACTGATTTCAATTTAAGGATGCAATTCACATAGGGAGTAAACCCCACTAGACTCAGCAAGATTTCATTTTTAAGTAGGCATGCACTGGGTTGCATGTATATTCAGGACACTGGAATCTGTGGTCAGAATTACATGTGCACTGCAAAGCACAGGACCGTTGCAATAAAGCTATAAACAAACCTTTTTGCATTGCTGTAGATGCAGAAACCTGATACAAGTGCATATAAAGCTGCATTTTGCTTTCCACGCTTGAACGCCAAAGGTGGGAGAAAGATTGAAAACTGCTTTAAATGGCATGTGGTCTAAGGATAGAATCCTTTACACTCGGAGCTGAGAGTAAACTTTACTGAATACAATGGGACTCTTCTGTAAACAATAATAGGATTGGGCTACAATCTTATGCACATGTTCTTGGGAGTAAGCTCCATTGAACTTAATGGGAGACTTCAAAGTAATCATAGGTTTGAGTTGCAGATCATTTCTATTTCTGCAAAAAAATCCACTGGCAATTTAGTGACTAACAAACTATGAGTCAGAGTTTACTTAAATTAGACGCGATAAGCTTACATCTATTAGGCCGAGTAATTTATACCGTAAACAATAAAAGGTATGTTTGTGTGGAGAGATGTTGCAAAGCAAGAAAAGTTCAAAACAAGATCCAAAGAGTAATCAATCCACTCAAAGTGGGTGGGGAGCACTCCCAACTGTTGATAGACAGGCAAAGTAAGATTAATACAAAATCTGATCTGGGAAATACAGGATTAAACATGAGAACATGAAGAACTAATTAGAAAGTTACAGAGAAATACCGGTAGATGAACTTTTAGGGACAGGATATGCAAGATACTAGCACCTATAATGAGTGACAAATTTTAAGCCCTTGTTAAGACAGAGTGGGGGTGTTATACATTTTCATGACTTTTAATTCAGCACTTTTGTGTTGGATCCTTCCTTTGAATTTTTGTGGAATAGTGACTTTTAGACCAGTCACAGAATTAAAACGGTCACACGTTAGTTTCTGAATGCTCATGTCAGATTGTGCACATTTTTTTGTCCCATGTAGAAAGTAGAAAGGCACTATTGACACATAATGGCGTATAATATATTGGAAGATGAGCAAGTGAATGACCCCAAGATGGCATAGCTGACGTTGGGTCCTGTGATTGTGTATCGAGTGTACATAGGGACAAGGATGAAAACTTGGTTTGTTCCAGCATCTGGGTCTTGAATTGGTGTCTCTGTTAGTTGATCCACTGTTGTAGGTAGGAAGTTGTCTTAAGTGAGGGGGCTCTCTGTATGCAAAGAAAGCTCTGCCACCCAAAGTTTGTGAGAGAGAAATACCACTATCCAGGTTAGGCTGCAGATCTCCGATGATACAGAGAATTAGCCTAAACTGCAAGCCGTAGGTGACAACCAGTGTTGTCGTTATCTCTTTTGGCTGTCTTGTAGGCTATTTACAGGTTCTCTGAAGAACATGAGAGAAGTAAGGCTAAAGAAGAGAGGGAAATATAATGAAAGACAATGAAAGGAGAATGCTTGGGGATATGAGAGGGGGTGTTATGCTGAAGAAATTGGAGGAGGAGAGCCAGAGAATCTGCTTTTCTTAAGCTACTTTTAACTTTGCTGGGGATGGGGGAATGAAACATGATATGTTTTGGACCCTATGGTAAGAAAATCAAATCATGGTTTCCCAACTTCATGTAGTTTGGTTGTAAACTCCAATGAAATAGATGAGGCTTTAGTTGCCTCAAATGTCTTTTGGATTGCAACATTGTTTGGTAACATAAATCTTTGCAAGATCACTTTATTACATTATGAAGTTATTTTGCAAGAGCAAATACAACAAGAGTCTGTGATACAAGGTGAGCCCCGCTGAACACAGTGGAATCTACTTCTATGTGAATATGCTTTGATCAGGTTGCAGTTCTTATTCCCTCCCTCTCCCTCCATTGGCTTTATGTTTAATGCACTGATTGAGCTCCAACTCCTTAAAATACTTCAAGCAGTTACACTGAATCAATTTTATTACCCAAGCATGAAACACTGCGCACTTGAGCTCTATGTGGATTACTAAGCATTAAACTGGATAGTTTAAGACCAAGGAAATTACAATGCCTGATTTTTTGGATAACAAAAATGTATCTTTGTTATTACTCATTTAGGATCCATAGATTTCTATTTAATTTTTTGTTGTTGAGAGTTTATATCCTTGGCTATGAACTAATCTTGGAAGGGCTTTTTTTTAATTTACCGTAGTTCATTTAGGGTGGTGATGGTGGTAAGTACCATCAAGTCACAGCCGACTTATGGCGACCCCACAGGATTTTCAAGACAAGAGACGTTTGGAGTTGGTTTGCCATTGCCTGGCTCTGTATAGCAATCCTGGACTTCCTTGGTGGTCTCCCATCCAAATGCTAACCAGGGCCAACCTGGCTTAGCTTCCACGATCTGATGAGATCAGGCTAGCCTGGGCCATACCACAAGTTTTTTCTTAATGGGGACCCAAAGCAGTGCACATAATTCTCCTTTCCTCCATTTTAGCCTCGTCATAACCCTGTGAGGTTAGTCTATGTGACCAGCCCAAGGTCACCCAGCAAACTTCCACAGCAGAGTGGAGATTCAAACCTGAGTCTCCCAGATCCTAGTCTGACACTCTAACTACACCACCACACTGGCTCAGGATAGTAGAGGGAAGATGATAATGTAACACCCTCCCCAACGATGTATTGGCAAAGATATACTGTCCGAGCTCCTGCTTGTTCTTTACTCTTCCTTTGTGCCTGAGTTGCCACTGGAGGAAGGGATTTCATATGCCTTTCAGAGCGGTTTGAAGGGCTGCCAATTTATACTGTACCTATACCTTTAAGAGCCTACTGAAAACCTGCAGTGTTTGTAAAATGACTTGGCACCCTGCCAATCATTAAATTAGCAAACCCACAGATAAGATAGGTTTCTACAGACTCAGGGAATTCACCAGGTATCACTTGGTAGCTTAATCAAAAGACCTCCCCACTCAACTAGCTTGATGAGAACTGAACATGATACACTAGCACAGAATATTGACAGCAGCAGAGTTATTGGGGGGATCCTCTGCTCAAATCCTGGGTAAACATATGAACTCTGGAAAGGAAGATTTTTGGAGGGGGGATTAGTATTATCTTGCAATTCTTTGTAGGCTCTTAGCCTATTTAAATAAAATAGCTAATTAAAAAAATTGCAACACTTGTTCTGTCTCTCACATTCTGCATGACTGACCAAGCAAGCAAATTATCTGATCTTTAAATAAGTAGCCTGTATTTTGTTGGACAATTTAACGTCTGCTTGCCTTGACAAGTTTGACAGTTACAAAATAGATCTGATTGCTTTTATTGGTTCAATCTTGATAAACGCATATTCAAGCTTTCAAGTCACAGACACTTCTTGGTTGGGAAATCGCATGTAGTTAAACTTTCTTCATATCACTCAGGAACTGTAAATTAATATTAGGCTGGGCTGCTAATATTTTCGCTGAATGATGCTTAAAGATACATCAATAGTTTCAAAATATATTTTTAAAGGAAGGTTCAATATAATCTTCACTGTCAAACCCCACTTCTCTTTCTGCCTCAGGCAAACAGGAGTCTGTTACACTCTACTGCCCATGTTTTTGTTTTAAAAGGCATGGAAGTCACTAGCTCTAACTTCTTCCCTTCTTCTCAATAGTAGTAACTTCTCACACTTTGCCCCAAATAATGATGACCTCTTCCAACTCTATGATGACATTTAGGCACCAGGAGCAGCATTTTGGGATTGTTTGTTGAGGAAGTACTTAAAAAGCTGTTGGTTTTCCCCCCCTTTTAATCCCCCAAAGCAATCATAGCCTTTTCCGTGTAGGAAACACTGTCCCCACAAAGGGCAGGATTTACTCCGAGGTAAGTTTGCGAAGAAGAGTTGTTGGTTTTTAGATGCCGATTTTCTGTACCTTTTAAGGAGAATCAAACCGGCTTACAATCTCCTTCCCTTCCTCTCCCCACAACAGACACTTTGTGAGTAAGGTGAGGCTGGCAAGAGCTGTAAGAGAACTGTGACTAGCCCAAAGTCACCCAGCAGGCTTCATGTGTGGGAGTGGGGAAACCAACCCAATTCACCAGATTAGAGTCCACCCGCTGCTCATGTGGAAGTGTAGAATCAAATCTCTAAGAGAACTGTGACTAGCCCAAGGTCACCCAGCTGGCTTCGTGCGTAGGAACGGAGACACCAACCTGGTTCACCAGATTATAGAGTCCCCAGCTCTTGACCCCTACATCACGCTGGCTCTCCACGCTATAGCATGGCAGCCATACTGGTCTAGCTGGGATTTGGAAAAGTTGCTCGATGGTTCGCGCCTCGTTGCCTATGTTTTAAAAAAGCACGTCATTATCCCACCATTGCCCTGAGGAACTCCAGGCTGCATCCTGCACTGCATTTTCACAACAGCCACCCCGCAAGGTACGGGAGACTGAAGAAGACCCAAGCTTTTGAGACAGCAAGGTAGACTTCCCCTGACTATGGAAGAGCCACTGATTTTGCAATTTGTAATAATCTCTTTTCCTTTCTGTAAATGTATTGAAATGTATTAGGACAGCAAGAGAATAGCTTGTTGCTGGGCAGGGTACCTCTGTGTGTCTGCGTGCTAGTAATTGGGGCAAGAGTCACGGAGAGTTACAGTGAACCATAACAAGAACTGGGTGAAACAGCGACTATACTGCCGCCTCTCTGTCTGTATCACAATCAGATATGCCCTGAATGTTGATGGCTGTCATATCTTGAATTTGGATAAATATCCCTTCCTCAGTACGATCGGGACTCAGAGATTTCTGCCCATTAGGGCCTCTGGGTCGCAGCTGCCAGAATAGTTTTCTTGAAATAACGGTTCAGGTCTCTATTTCCCCCACGAACCCCTGTTTACCGCTACACTTCCATAGCAGCTTTGCGACTGGGGCTCCGTCCCACACGCGCCCCTCAGAGCGCAGCGAGGCCTCTCCGCGGCTCTGAGGCAAATCCAAGGAGGCGCCTCGTCCTCCCGCCCTTCCACGTTGCCACGTTCCAACCGACCGCGGCGATCCACGCGCTCGCGGCCAGAACGCCGTGTTCGAGGCGGTCCCCTCCTCCCCCTGACCAACGAGGTCCCTCTAGGCGCTTCTTCCCTGCCTTGCGATTGGTGGGCACAGCTGCCACTCGGGGGTCGTCGCAGGAGCTGGCGGTTGGTGCGCGCGCGCGTCCCGCGTCGTGCTCGCGAGCCGAGTCGGTGGGAGGGGAGGCTTCGGCCGGGACGCCCTCGCCCCGGCCCCGCCCCTTGCCCTCGTGAACGCGCCCCGCCGCTCTGCGCGCTCCCTCCGCTGCCCTTTCCTCCACGGCGCCGCCTGACAGGAGGCGACATGGCCCCGCGCAAGAACCCTAAAGGCGGCAGCCCCGCACCTGGAGCCCGGCGAGGTCGGTAACGGCCGCATGGCGCCCACCGAGGCCTATATGGGAGGGGGCGGGGAGAGGCACGTATCCCGCCTTTTTTGACCTGTGGCGCCGTGGGGAGAGAAGCTCGGGGGGAGAGAGAGAGAGAGAGGGGGGCGGGTATCCCTCAGTGGGGCTTGTGGGGAAGACTCCTTGAGGGGAGGAAGGTGGGTGTTTTTTGTTGTTGTTTCCTGCCCCCGTCATGCTTTTGAAATCCGGCTCGGGGGAGTTCAGTTTCTTCTCCCCTGCCTCGAGGCGTCAGGAATGTCTCTTCGTTTCCTCGCTGCGAGGACGGCTTCGAGATCTCGGGTCCCCTCTGGTTGGGAAGTTTGGAGAGGAAGAAAATGGAGCCCGAGATTTCGCCTCCTGGGATTGCACCGCTCCGGCGGCAAGTTCTCGCTAATCCCGCCGTCTCTGACCTCCTCCTTAAAAACACACTACGAGTCCCGCTCCGTCGCTTTCTCCTCCCAGTGTGTACATAGTTCACATTTCTCTCACCTAGAGGGTAAAGGGCTGCCTCGAACACGTCCCGCGCTTACAGGAGGGAGTCGTTAGAGACTCAGGTTGAGTGATGTCCGTGCGCGCTGTTTGCATCCTTTCTTCTTCTCCTCTCTCTCTCCCCCACCCCCTACAAAGTCATGCCATGAATCCATTCCCAGCCCAGCTGGGGTCACCTCCAGGACGGTGCAGGAGAGCTTACAGCCTTTTCATGGGGGATTGTCATCCTGCAAATCTATAACATGTTATACCCTATGGGGAAGTTACTGTGTTTGATCAGAATAAAAATTCTGTGTGAAAACTGCTCCAAAGATAATTGTGCAGAAATCTGGGTTAAATGCTCATGAGTAACCACTACTTTGCTATGGAATTGTTTGATGCATCCTGATCTAACTAGTTAACCATTGGAGGAATATCCCCCTGTAGATTGCTATTGTGCCATCCCTTCTTTCTCCTTTGTGTCCCCGCCCCCAGCAAAGTATATAATAGAAGCCTTTTCTGTCAGCTGGTAGCGGCCTTACCTACCCCCTGCTCATAATCATAATATCTCCTCCAAGCAGCCAATCTAAAATCCCTTTTCTTGCTAGGTGTGGTAGTTTCTTTTAGCTATTTAAAGAGCAGTGGAGATAGAAACTACTTTTCTGTTTTCTTACAGTGCTGGTAAAATTGAAGCTTTCTGCTTCCAGGATTAGATTAATGATTTAATAAGGCCCTAACTCAATTGGGCTCAGAAAAAAATATTGTCCCAGTGAACTGAAAATACATAGTACTGTATCAAGGCAAAATCCAGCACAGTTGTGCTTTTATGCCAGATGTTTGTAACTACTGCATGATTTAGCACTAGTCAGCATAAGATTTTCAATAGGTATAACCACTTGTAAGAGTAAACCTGTTGTGGAGGGAATATGCTTTTAGTGCTGTTGCAGAAACCCATAGTAGACTGGTATCTCACAGCTCATTCATTAACACAATAGTTTATAAGTATAATTGTTTTCTGTTAGGCTAGCATCTAGGCGTGTGTCTGTATTAAACATTTTAGACTTTTAGACATGGTACTGTGATCAGCCAGTTTGGTTGCTCTCTATAAGAATCTGTAGTAGATTGACTCATTGCCTATGTAGAAACTTTTTGTTTGTTCTGCTGGTCTGATATCGTGAATATCTTTTGTTTGCTGTTCTGCGGGCCAGAGGATTGTGAGTTATAGCGAGTAGTTCAGTTATATAAGTTGTGAAATGGAAGTAGTATAGGCTATGTGGATAATACTTTGTGAGGAGGCAGTGTTGAGGAGAGGATTAAATATTTTAGCATTGTGTAATGAGGGTGGCTTGCTGGCTGAACATGTGAAAATCTTGTAAAACATGTAAAAAACTGATACATAGTGACTACAAATAGTATAGGCTTATTTAGAAATACTGGCTTTTCATCATGCTGTTCTGCTCTGAGCACCACAGAAGTTAAACTGTCAGAAAACTATAAATTTGTGGTCTGGCAGCATCAAATTTCATGAGCAAGTTTTAAAGTAGCTTCCCTGGATTGTCCAGCAAGACTTGTAACTGTTGCCTTGACAGTAAGGTACTACCCTTCTTTGTCTTTGTTCACTCTCTCATCTCCCCTAAAGTGTTTACGTGACAGGCCATGAGAAGAGAGTGAGGTAGGACCAGATGGTTTACATCTGCTGGTTGTACTTGAGTCAACCCTCTCCCCTTCTTCCTCCCTACTGGCATTTTCTAGTTGTAATGAGTGATCCTCTTGAAACTTACAAAAAGCATGCAGGAATGAATGGAAAATTCTTTACTTGTTAGGAGGCCACACTAGATAAGTGATAAGTAGATCTTGTAAGTATTTGGCTGATTTTAGCTTAAAAGTTCTAAGAATATTTGTCGACCATATATTTGAATAGTTGAAAATAGTGGCTTTTTTTAAAGTCATCATGGAAGTGTGAACATGTGCCTTTATTGAAATGGTATTGCCAATTAAATATTCTTGATTGGTGTCTCAGTCCCATAGATTACAAGAGAGTTTAACTTTCAAGTAACCATGTATTATGCTAACCATGGAATGGGTTATGTTGTTTTAGGTGATGAACAGTGCAAGGATAAGCAGAGTTACACCCTTCTAAGGTGATTGATTCCAGTAGACTTATAATGGTGTAACTCTGTTTAGGATTACACTGGAAATGGTGAGTGTTAGCTATTTTATTTCATCTTCCCAGTGTGAAGAAGTTGCTTTTTTCCTGGATCTTTTCCTGTCAATTTGCAATTGTGTGTGTGAATTCTTATGGGACGACAGAATGTATTCCCTGCTTTAATGAAATGTAGAGGCCAGTCCTAGTGGTTCAGAACGAAATTGTATATACTTCAATGTTGCTACATCCAAGTAAGTGTTCTTAGAATGTCATTCTTGCAGCATATTTAATTGAAGGCAAGTTCCACGAAGAACAGCTGGATTTGTTCCAAGTAAACATTGTTGTCATATATATCTCAATATGAGAAATAAGCTTAATTTCTTTCCCTTGCAGTAGAAAACTGGGTATTCATGAAGGTAGTTTCAGATATTCATGCTTACACTTACTCTCATTTCACATCTTAGCTAGGTTTGTGCTTGCTCTGAGAGTCTGTGTGAATGTTGACAGTGGAATCTGTCTTATTAGCTTTGTAACTGTAGGGCTTTAGAATGTAGTTCAGTATTGTGCCTCAGCCCTTTTACTAGCTTAATTAATGGTTAGGATGTAAGTAAACAGTTACTGTTTGACTTTTTGTGTATTTGATGGTATGGGGAGAATGATGACTTCTCCCAACTAAGTAAACTGAAAAGTTCTTTGTGGATGACTGCCAGAATGGGGTGGTGAATGTTATTTAAAATACAAAACATTGTTCACAGCTGTCATAGAGATGGGATTTCTCATTTCGGTGGTGGTGATAAAATTTTCTTCCAGGTTGTGATGGTGAAAATGCAGTCATAAGAACATAAGAAAGGCCCTGCTGGATCAGACCAAGAACCATCAAGTCCAGCAGTCTATTCACACAGTGGCCAACCAGGTGCCTCTAGGAAGCCACAAACAATACGACTGCAGCAGCACCATCCTGCTTGTGTTCCACTGCACCCAATATAATAGGCATGCTCCTCTGATACTAGAGAGAATAGGTATACAGCATGACTAGTATCCATTCTAATAGCCATGAATACCCCTTTCCTTTATGCATTCATATTTTAAAATCTAAAATACAAATTTTAATGTATGAATATGACAAAACAGATGTTTGAAAACATATGTGGGTATGGTCCTCATAGAGGGAGAACTGGCTGTTGAGTGAAAAGTTAATACCAAGATTTGTGCTAGTGTAGTGAGGGTCAGTAATGAAATTAAATGTGACAAGAATATTCCTTTGGCTGCATCTCCTAACTTATATTACATTCACTTTCTAATTCTTAACTGTTTCTTAATAGTTTGTTCATTTTGAACAGTCAGTAATGACTCATGTTTGTCATATATTTTACTTGGATTTGAAAAACAGTGGCTTTTGTATAGCTATCAGCTTAATCTAATAATAATCCTCATCATGAGGCCGCTGAAGGCATTCATCTGTACTGAAGCATTTTTGCTCTTGAGGCATAAATATTTCATAATTTTTCCAGCAGTTTTCAGCAATTAATGGGCTTTAATAATAAAGATCTATTCTGTCCTATTTTCTGCTGCAGCACAGTTTTTGAAGTCTTGGGTGCTTCAAATCCCTCAGTGGTCCCTCCTCCTTGTCTTGTGTTTATTTGCTGTTTTTATGTTTTTGTATGTGTATTTTAACTGGGTTTAATTGCTTTAATGATATGCTTTCATTTTGTTTTAATGGTTTTATTAAGTTTGTTTTTAATTTGTTAACTGCCTTGGTAGCCCTGATGAGGGCAGAAAAGGCCAGGTATAAATTTACTAAGTAAATAATAACTATCATGAAGACCATGCGATGTGACCAAGGGAGGAATCCTAAGCAGGTCTACTCAGAATGTAGTTCTATGTAATTCAATGGGACTTAACTTCCAGGAAACTGTCCTTAGGCTTGCAGCCCAAATCACTTTCTAGTTCTGTCAGATTTTATAGAATCCTTGTAAGGTAGAGGATATTTTGCTAGACCCTATCCATTATCTCTCTGGATAAACATTGATGCTTGCTGCTTTCTCTCATTGTTGTCAGAGAGATCCTATAATGTGATCTTTCTGCCAAAAAGGAGATTCCCATCTGTTTGGGTGTCCTTTAAATCTTTTCAAGATATGGCAGAAATGAGATGCAGAAATCAAAGTACTTTTTAAAATCTGAAGGAAAATTGTTCAAAGACCTTTACCACAATTATGCAAAATAACCTTAAGTTCCCAGTGAATGTCAAAAAAGGGTGTGTGTGTTAAGCTGTCACTTTTCCCTCTAGTTATAAAGAAGGCCTGAACTTTCCCTAGAAGCTAAAATGGCTAAACTGAGGCAGTCTCCTTTGGTCACATTATGAGAAGACAGGAGTCACTGGAAAAGACAATAAGGCTAGGAAAAGTTGGAGGCTGCAGGGAAAGAGGAAGACCCAACATGAGATGGATTGACTCAATAAAGGAAGACATGGCACTCAGTTTTCAAGCCCTGAGCAAAGCTATTAATGATAGGACGTTTTGGAGGTCATTAATTCATAGGGTTGCCATAAGTCGGTAGTGGTTTGATTACACTTAACACACACTCACACAAAAAGAAGGAATCCCTGTAAAACGTGAAGAGCAGCACAAGAACCAAACAGATCAGTGAATTGTGAACATGTAAGATTGATTCAGATGCCTGTGTTTAGAAATAAGTGTACTATCTTAAATTTATTTGAAAACATACTACTTATAGCAGTGTTACTTAACTATGGCACAAACAAATTTGCATGATAGCTACAAGATTGCCCACATGATTTCAATGTAGACATCATAAATCAGCTGAAATCATGATAAAAATTATATCTACATTATGTAGTATTACTACCATAATTTGTTCCTGGTTCAAACGGTGCTAGTGCATCATTTGGAGAAGTAAAAAAAAAATTAAGGTAAATATTGGCAGTCTGAATATCTTTACTTTGTTGGTGGGATCAGTGTGAGAAAGGCACATTTGAAGCCATTGTGATGTAGTGGCTAGAGTATCAGACTAGGAACTGAGCTATCCAGCTTTGAATTCCCATTCTGCCAAGGAAGCTTTGCTGAGTGATCTTGGGCCAATCATTGGGGTGAATCTTGTTATGATTGGGTACCCTGAAACCATGGCAACTGTTTATTTCCGCAAGAAGGGAGAGGTAGAGAAAACAGGAGCTTGGTTTCAGTGGTAGAACCAATCCATTTGGCCTACCTACCAAAGGAGGAGATAAATGGGCATAATAAAACCTGATGGGGGAGAGCTGTGGGCTATGTGCCAAAGGACCTTATTGGCAGAGCTCAGAGTATCTCCCACAAGGGCAGGATTTCAGGATTCCTAACGCTGGATTGGGATGGGGGGAGTTTCACTTAAACAGTTTTTAACAGGGGACATCTTCCTTTGTTCTTGGTTCCAACACTTCGCCCAGATGCTGTGACTGGTGGCCTCATCCTCCTCTGTCAGGGTATAGTAAGGAGGTTAGAGGGATGTTTAGTGGAGGGACTGTGGCTCAGTGGTAGAGCATCTGCTTGGCATGCAGAAGGTCCCAGGTTCAATCCCCGGCATCTCCAGTTAAAGGGACTAGGCAAGTTGGTGATGGGAAAGACCTCTTCCTGAGACCCTGGGGAGCCACTGCTGGTCTGAGTAGACAATACTGACTTTGATGGACCATGGTCCATCAGGCAGCTTCATGTGTTCATGTGCTCAGCCTAAGGTAACTTTTGTATTGTAACTTAGGCTCATGTTTCATTTTATTTCCTTAGATCTGTATCTCCTACTATGATAGCTATTTTCCATGTATGTACCTAGTTTATTCCGTATTAATAAAGCTTTCTTTCTGTTTAAGAAAGCAAACTGTGATTCAAATCCTACCTTCATGCTGAAGACTGCTAACACTAACACATGGAGAGGGAGCTAAAGCAGTTGGATACTCTGCCCTTTGTACTTGCTTAGAGGCAGCCTTATCAGGGTACCCCAAGGTGCTGGTTACTTGAGAAGCTGGGTTTCATATCTTGGGTGGCAATGAAGAGGAAATATGCTTTTAAATGCGGGCAAACACTCAACATGCATGTGAGAACACAAGGACCCAGGGCGGGGTTATGATGGATCCAACCAGCTTTTCCACTCACCTAACTTTCCCTCCTTACTGAAGCCCATGCCTCATATGGCTTTTGTCCATAAAGGTCCCATGATCTCTGTGTCTATTTTGGATCAAATATATTGTGACAGAGTTTTTCACCTTTGAACAAATGAAGTTGCTTTTTTCCTTATTTCTAAGTATTCAGGACACAAAAGGTGCCACGCTTGAAACTAATGGCTTATTGGATTCTTCATTTTAGGGCATTTATGCAAAGAAGTTTTGCTTGCACCAAGGTGATTGTTTCCTGATGTACATCATAAACTGGTAAAGTGACTGGTTTAAAAAACAACTGCAGTGACTGATAAACCTGTTTATTTTTTAACAATACTCACTGACTTGCATGGAGAGTTTTTTTTGTTTTTGATTTGCAGTGGAATATGAGAACTGAGGCTGGAAAATACCTTTAATGGGTGCCACCACCAGAGTGCTAGCCTCCAGCTGTGAATAAATGCTTTTATTACTTATCACCAGCAAAATAACCTTTGGCACCTAATGGTCATGTTTTTCTTGGGGAAGATGCAATTACTTTATAATTTCTTTTAAACATATTTTTCAGTACTTTGAAGATGCATTGAAAACTTCCAGTGTTAAAAATGTTTTCAACTTCGTAAGTGCTTGTGATTAAACAGCAATACTAATGAGTGGTGTGGTGTTGGAATTGTGTGTCTGTTTTTGACAAAGGTGATCTCTCAAATAATTTGTTTAAGATAGTGAATGCCATTGAAGAAGAAACTGTGACTGATTAAAGGATTATGTGTATCGGATGATTTGTATTCTAGTGTTACTATCTGTCAAACATCAAAAGAACAGATCTGAAAAGGCACAGTTTTATGCAATGGCAACTATGCTGAATTCTGACAGCATTGCAGAAGAATGGTGCTACTAAATTCTAGTTCTAGTAGGGCTTCTGAAAGTCCTATTGGTGGCGGTTTTGCTGGAGACATTGATGGTAGTCTGCATATCACAGGGATAGGAGGGAGATAGATATGTAAGACATGTTCAGCATTAGGTAATAATTCATATGTATACTATAATGTATACGATAAACAAACATTTTCAAGACTTGTCGAAGGCTTTCACGGTCAGAATTCATTGGTTCTTGTAGGTTATCCGGGCTGTGTAACCGTGGTCTTGGAATTTTCTTTCCTGACGTTTCGCCAGCAACTGTGGCAGGCATCAGGAAAGAAACGTGGCGAAACGTCAGGAAAGAAAATTCCAAGACCACGGTTACACAGCCCGGATAACCTACAAGAACCAATTTTCAAGATTATTTTTATTTAAATATAATGATATAGTTTATATGCTGTATTTTAATAATTATACATTATTAATTTATTAAACAAATAATTATACATATGTATCAAATTTCAATTATACATATACAGTGTTTTCAATATTATAAAGTTTAACTTAAAATCTAAATATGTTGGTTGTCCCAACTACTCTGACTACATGAGAATGTTTCTGTTCAAATGATACATGGGCAGCCCAATCCAAAGGGGGGGTGATGGTTCTGGAGTGCCCAGGGATGGTACTGCTGTGCTGCCTCCAGAGTGGCCTGCTGCCGAGTGCAGCAAGCCAAAAATACATTTTTGAAAGAAACCCCATAAAGCAGCCTCACTCTTCTCCCTGCTGGTATACCCAGGGTGAAAGGGGACAGGAGGCTGCCTACAGGCAGCCCCGCCCTCCGGAACGCCCTGGGAATGACCTCTGGGCTGCTGGCGCAGGCCCCATCAGTGTCCAGGGGTGGCTGGAAGACCAGCATCCGGGCCTCCCCACCGGCATTGGGGCCACGGCGGCATAAGTAGCCCGGATGCTGGCGTGCCAGGGCCCCAATGCCAGTGCAGCCCCTTCATGGCCTCCTGAGGACTTTCATCCTCAGAAGTCAGGAATGTGCTGTAAAGCAGGGCTTCTTAAACTTTTTCCACTCACAACCCCTTTTTGCCCAGGTATATAGGTATATGCAAGAGCCCCGTGGCACAGTGGTAAGCTGCAGTATTGCAGTCCAAGCTCTGCTCACGACCTGAGTCGGAAGTTGGTTTCAGGTAGCCAGCTCAAGGTTGACGCAGCCTTCCATCCTTTCGAGGTCGGTAAAATGAGTATCCAGCTTGCTGGGGGTAAAGGGAAGATGACTAGGGAAGGCACTGGCAAACCACCCCATAAAACAAAGTCTGCCTAGGAAACGGGATGTAACGTCACCCCATGGGTCAGGAATGATCCAGTGCTTGCACAGGGCACCTTTACCTTATTTTACCTATAGGTATGTAAAATAGGTATACAAATCAAACATTTACTGATAATAAATCATAAAAAATGTATTTTAAAACAATTCTTTGGTCTACATGGTAAATTTGTAAATTTTACCATTTACTGTTGCCAAGTTTTTTGTGACCCCCCCCCCCACATTCAGTTATGCGACCCCATATGGCGTTGCGACCCCACCGTTTAAGAAGCTTTGGTCTAAAGCACCTAGGAGATATAGCTAGACTGTGCTTTCTCAGATTGTCTTGTTCCTAAGTGGTGGGAATATTTGGGGTTGAAGAGTTATTTATATGTAAATGTGTATACCTTCTTTTTCTGCAACATGTGGACCTAAAACGTTTTACAGATTTATGTATTTTTCTTCTGCCAGCTAAAAATTTCAGGAAATGCATTCATCTCCTTGAATAGTGTTACATTTCTTTATAGTTCATTGTGAAATGCCAGGCAATGACTTACACTGATACATCTGAAATAGGGCACTGAAAACTTTGACCAGATTGAGCAAACTTTAAGCTGGCCAAATATCAAAGCAAAAGCTTTTTGAGCAACCTACCCTATTCCAGGTGCCCGAAGGATGTATTGGGAAATACCCTTTAATTATGTGATCTTGTATTGTTGAGTTATTTGAGAGACAGGGTCTTTTGCTTGTAGAAATTAATGACCTGTAAGTTTTTAAAAAAGAAAAGTAATGATAAATGCAAATGCCTCAGTGTTGTGAGAAAATGGTGACTGGAAATGTGTTTGGCTACCATTTATTTATTTGTGCACTTTGAACCTTCTTTTCTTCACTCAGCAGTCTTAAACATCTTACAATGTCAAAAACAGAAAACCATCAAATGACACAAATATTTAAACCCAGGTTGTTTCGCCACAATTCTGTCTACTGCCAGCAAACTAAGCCACATGATGTGGAGGGGGGCAATTGAGGCAGTAACTTCTAGCTTCCTTTTAAGCTTCTGGGGAAAGATAGAAAGGACAGAGCAAGTGGTAACAGCTTTGCTCTTGATGTCAACAGCCTTTCCTCAGGCATTGTCCAGTTGTGCATCTATGATACATCCTGCAAATAGACTATGGCACAAAGGAATGAATAGCTGCCTTTTGCATGGGGAGATATTAGGCATTAACAACGGAGAACACAACTTTACTGGGGTAAACTTCTTATGTGGGAAATGGGAGGGATCTGATCAGTAGAGAAGCTGGTATCCTTTTCCTTCTTCAGCAGTTCTTTTCCTGTGTCTGCAAGGTGTGCAGGGTTATTTGAAGTGTCCTCCTTTGCAGAACTCCTAGGACAACTTTGGCCTCACCGTTTACCTCAGCTCTTTGCCATGTCTACAATCCTTTCTCTCCCTTCACCCTGTTAGAGAGATTTTAAAAAATCCAAGTGTGCCATTTGCATAGCTGAGAGTCAAGACTATGGCTGAGAGAAACTCTTCTGAAGAAGCCTATGATTTCTCAGGTCCTGTGGTCAGGACCTGTAGTCAGCTCAGTACAAGATAATTGTTATTGCCACAGGACAGCAGTGTAAATGGTCCTCTGCTCTCAAAGTATAGGGAGTGACCTTATCACCCTCCCTGCTGGTGATGTAATATTTGTGTCATTTTGTGGCCCAATACCTGGCCCTTAGAGCCACAGAAGAGCAGGCATCTGTCTCCAGAGGGAGGGGGGCACCCCTCAGAGTCTCTCTCGATCTTTTGTCTGGCCAGGTTCTCAAGAAGATTATTTAGTTCAGTTTGTCCCCTAATGGATACAAATATGAATGGCTGCAGAAACCTTGATGATCAGCAGGGAGCAGCAAAGACAGCCTAGCCAACCAGGGCACCTAGAAAATTCTATTAACCCAGTAGTTTGTCTGCTTTATTCACCTAATCCAGATCACCCGTTGAGGTTCACTACTTGAATCAGAATATTGAGGTTTTTCTCAGGCAGGAAGGAGGGGAAGTGTCAGAGAAGAGGAGCAAAGAAAACTTAGGCCAGGTGTTTGTTTTCTCAGGAAAATGTTCCCCATTTAATTACCAGAGCACAGAATATTAGTGCTTCTTGGATCCTCTATAGATCAGTCCTCAATCAGGGGTTAAAAACCCCTTGAAGGGACCAGGAAGATAATTTCTAGAGGTAAAAACCCATAAACGTTTTCATTTTTACATTTTTTTCAAGGAGGTCCTTTCCTCTTTGCTTGTAAATACAGCATAGGACACATTAACAGGTTGTATTTTCCTAGCAGAGCACTAGAGTTTTTTTTTCAGGTTGGTATCTAGGTCAGTGGCCTGAAGGATGGTGAAGGTTCCTTAAAAGATGCAGCAGATTGCAAAGGTGAGCACAATATGAGTTTTGATGGCAGCCTTCCTTATTACCAAGTTTCTGTGATGTGGGCATGCAAGCTACTAAGTGACATTCCAACCATGAATAGGAAAGAGATGCTCCCTCTTCCTGCCCACTGCATCTAGGCTGATGCTGTATCAGGAACCATTGGGGGCTTTGCAACCAGGGGTTTTCATGACTTCAGTGGGCATGATGGACACATAAATTCTAGTTGTGCTACCTCATTGGAAATTCTTCAGATTCTTCTACTTGCAGAGGCATTTCACTTTGGCCTTGCCTCCACCTTGAAGTCTTACTGAATTGATGATTGCAGTAGTAGCCTTAGTCAGAACATGTGATGTTCTTGTGCACCTGTTCTTGAATAATCTTCTGCGATCCCCTCCAGGGGCAAGGCTATTATTGACTCGTGTTGGGTGAGGTTTTCCCATCTGCAATACTGGAAGAAGAAACTAAGGAAGGCTGTGATTCAAGGTATGTTCTCCAAAGCAGCCAATCTGAGGTCCCTTACCTACTTGCAGGTAAACATTATATGCGTAGGTGAAATACAGTAGGCGAAGGTGCATACAAGTGCACTACCATGGTTACTTATCCTTCCAGCATGACATTGCAGCTAAACACTATCTGCAGATGTAGACCCTCCACCTCAGATATAGTAACGACACTTAGAGAAAGCCTAACACTTTCATATCAAGGCACTAAGACAAGTGGTTTTCAGTATTTTAGAGGGGGGTATACACTGCCAGGGACTTCATGCCTAGGGGTTCTGGAAACGAGGAATGCAAATACAGTATCATTTTTTCAGGGCCACAGGCAATTAGTTTAGCTCTCCTAGAATTCTGGTATGTAATACAGAATGTTTTGTATTCTCACAGCATGAAGGCCCATGTGAACTGGCAAGTGGGTATGAGATCAGCAGTGCTACAGTGGGAGGCAACTGTAGTATCCTAAAATAAACATCATTGTTGACTGATCAACATAGCAGCAGCAGCACCACCATCAACCACCAGTGCAATTGGCTGGGTTGTAAACACCGGAATGCAAATAATTTTTTAAGTGCAGTTATATCAATGGCATCTGTCTTAACATTTGTAAAAGGAGACGGTTGCAGGGTTCTGAGCTTTCCCTGACTCCTGTCATGATAGGAGAAATCATCCATCAGGGATGTCTTCCATACTTCTGAGTATTTAAGTATTAAGTCATTTGAGTCATTTAAGTATTCTGTTTTCTATGTGCTGCTGTTAAATTGGTTAGCTACCTAACCTTGATCCTTGTACTTGGTTTACATTCTGATAATTTCAGGAAGGTTTGTTGGTATATTGGGGGTGGGGGCAAGCACGCTTAGTTTCTCATAGGATTCTAGTAGTTTGCGTGTAGTCTCCCAGCTTCTGATTCCAGGATCAATATCCATCTCAAGGTATGAGCTTGACCCGTGCAGCCTGACATGCAGGACCATGAAGTCCCACGGAAATCTCTGGTGCATCCTCTTCTGTATTAAATTTCTCAAACTGTAACAGGATTATATTTGTTAAGAGCAGTAATAATATTAAGCTGTTTTTTGCTTTAATTTTAGGTTTCACTGTAATGTATCTGAACCATGACTTTTCCCCATACAGTCTAGTCTTGTCATTGAATATAAATCTTGAACAAATGTAGTTATTTCTTACCTCTTAATTCATTGTTCAATTTATGAACTGGAATTTATAATGGTATTTGAAATAAAGAGGATTTTACAGGGTCATGATTCATTAATTTTACATCCTTTGCCCAAATTATCTCTCCTGTTTAGTAAAACTAATGAACCTAGTAGGAAAATAATGTAGAAAATGAATGACCTGAGAACTCTATAGGGGTGGCACTTTGATAGTTGGGGTAAAATTGCATCTTTTTGCTCCACTGGTCTGATTAGGAAACAAAACATGTAGTGTATTTAACAAAAATGTTGACCAATACAGTTCCATTTAATAGAGGAAATTTTCTTAAACAATTATATAAAAACAGGGTAGCGATAAAACCACATCTGGGTGGTGAAAAATTCTAAAATGCTCAGACGTCTAAAAATGTCCTTGGAACAAACCAAAGATAATCTAGCTACAGTTATTGTACAAGTATAATATAAGTCACTTTAATCAGGTAATGTAAATATTTCCTTGTAATTTCTTCTGTTCTGGATCTCGGGAGATTCTTTTGTGGTGTGTTGAAGGCTCTTTTCTGTTCCAGCTATATTTGGAGAACCGTGTTTTTCAGTGAACTATCTGAAAAGTAGGGAAGGATTAACAGATGAAATAGATTTGCAGAATTTAGGGCTGGAAGCCTTCCTGATGCTAAAATAAAGGCAAGCTGTTGTTCAGCATCAAGGCCTCAGTATGGAGGATTTGTAAAATGAAGCTAGAAGTTTTTTGTCTTTTGGCAATGTAGTACTATAAGCAGCATAAGTTCTTTTTTCTTTTTGTTAAGTGTTAGGACTTGAAACAAAAGATAGAACTCTCAGGAGCTGAAGGGTATGGGATGTGAAATTAAAAGAGAAAGGGGAACTACATTTGAAAAGTGGCATAAGAGTGTTATTTTAAGTTGTTTAATAAAATATTTACTCTGATAATTTGCCCAAGTCCTCCCTGGGTGGGTATGCCTGAAGATTAGTTTTCTCCTCTGGTCACTAAAGGTTTCCTCTGGTTGCTGACACTTTCTAATCTTTGTTTTAAATATTAAATTATTTTTTATTAAGTTACTCTTTCCCTCCCAAAGCCATTTAATTATTTTCATTGCGGATTATAGTGTTGAGTCAACTAAAGTAATTATAGTCTTTTCATGTAGATACAATTACTGAAGTGGCTACTATAGCTACGGTGTTATCAGAGTAATATTCAGGTATTGGGAAAGGAGTGCTGTAGCCTCCTGGTGTGGGGGGAATAAACACCAAGGCTTTTTATCAGATGATTATGGCCTTAGGAGCTGCCGAGCCCAGCCTGCAGAGAGCTGGGTGGATCCCCTGTATCTGACACTTTTGAAATACTCAGCTGTATGTATTGTTTGCAGACCATTGGAGTGAAATATGTAAACAGGCATCATTTTGCCTTTGCTTAACCACTAGTATTTGAGGAATTCTTCAGTGGTTGCTCCATAATTGTGGAGCACTGTTGTCCCCTCAAAATCCAAGTCGGATGACCTTCCAGGATTGTCAGCATAGGCTGGAACACCCCTCCCCACGCACACACACAGTTAAGCAGATGAATTAATCCAAATGTCTGTATTTTTAAAATTATGTAATATATAATTTGTGTGCTCACATGTAGGTAGAAGGTTTTGGACTAGGAACTGGGAACCCAAGTTCAAATCCCCACTCATGCCATGGAAGTTTGCTGGGTGATCTTGGGCCAGTAACACACTCTCATCCTTGACCCTGGCTATTATTTGGATGGGAAACCTCCAAGGAATACCAGGGTTATGATGCAGAGGCAGACAACGGTGAACCACCGGCGAACACCTCTTGCCATGAAAACCCTGTGGAGTCGCCATATGTTAGTTGTGACTAGATAGCAAACAAACAAACAACAACACCAGAAACACCCCAAGTCCTTTGGAAAAAATTGAGTAGGGAGAAAAGGGGGGTGATGATTTACATAAATTTCCATTCCAGGAGTTAAAATATGGAGGGATTTGAAATTGTATGTTATAAGAAGGGGATCTGTGATCATTTGCAGGGGAGGCAAATCCCCTTTCCATCTGCCAGCCACTGCTTTCTGCTCTCTTGCTGGGGCCTTCAGAATTTTTTTTTAGGTTGACTAAGCAATCCAGAATAGTGCCAATGTCTTGTGAGATAGCCTTGCGAGATCTCATTGTTTTAAACTTTCTCCCACTTTTTTTTCTTTTCCTAGTTTGAAGAAATCTATACCTTAGCTGCCCCATTGTAGTTTTTGATTCCCTGGAATTGGGTTAGATAGATGAATAGTTGGAGCTTTTGACAGTGGTGGTTGTGCATTGACCCCTTCACAGTTCTGGCTGTTAGTGCTGTCATTGATGCAACATCCTTAAGAGGCTTCAGTGTGATGCCCTACTGTTGTTGTGGTATATCTTGTGCTAACTGTAGATGAGTTTATAGATATGCATTCCAAAAAGTGTGCAATAGCTGCTTGTCAGCATTATGTAAATGCATTTCACTGATGCCCAGATTGTACAGACAAGCTTTGTGCCCTGACTTTTGTTTGAGTTTGTTCAGAAGGTTTAATGCTCTTAGAATTTAGTCACTGAGGCATGCGTTCCTGCAATCATTTTTTTTTTAATCTGTTTGGTTTTGCTTCCCTGGTACGTTGATTTTACAGATTAAATGAGATGGAAAAGACCCAATACCCAGGATGCTTTGTTAGTAGGAGGGGGCAAATTTGATTGTCGTCAGCACTGGGTTTCCATATGGGTGCTTAAAAGCATTTGGCTTGCAGATGATGACACTAAAAATAGCTTCTGAGCATAGTTGCAGCCGGGTCTGATTTCGGGTTTCAGCTGAGTTGGCTGTAAGAAATTTTCTTTGCTGCTGTTGCAAGGCTTACGTGAGGGTGAATTTTTTGCTGATTCTATCTTGGACACTGGTTTTATAATCAGGTTTACTTTATTCATGGATAAAAGACACTGATGCCATGGCCGAAGACTCAGGTATAGTTCTCCCAGTTTGAAAAAACACGTTGTCTAATGTGGTGGTGGTTCTTCTGATAGTGGGCAGCAAAACTACAAATGCATTGCTGTGTAACTTTAATCTGAATATTTTGTAAAAAGTTTAACTCCTGTGATTAGTTTTGGGTGATCCCATGGAACTGATTACTTAACATCATATTTGATCTTGTGGCTCTGAAAATGGATGAAATTATGTTTAACAGCAACTGATTTGAGATCCTTCATAGCAAATAGGACATATTAACATTGCAAGTAAACAAAATATGCAGTCTGTAAACTAGCCTTTTAAAATATTTTATGGGTTTTTGAAAGTGCATAATGATATTGTTTGTGGTGTCTTTATAGATATGGCAAAAGCAAAGGTTTACCAGATTTGGAAATTAACCTACTTTCTACTTTGCTGGCAGTACTAAAGGGCTTCAGCTTTGATGTAGCTCTTTAGAATGAATTAAAATTGGTAAATAAATCAAATATATGTTAAGTTATTAGTATCAGCTCATGATTGAGACTCTTACTGTTAAATGTCACCAAGGAATTAACTGACCCCTTCCACCGCCAACAGAGTCACAGTTATAATTAACTAGTAAAGAGGACTAAGTGCGTTGGCAGTAAACGTTTCCCAACAAATCAATCTTTCAGTAAATGTTTGGTGGGTTTTTTTTTTTTACTGATGTGCATATTTATAGAAGTAATGGTTGCATAATTTAAAAAAATGTTTAGAAAGTTGTATTTGCAGTGAACAGCCTTTTGGCTGCTGCTCAGAGAAAATGATCTAATGTCAACTTTGAGAGCATTTGCATTTATATGGTATCCATTATATCACTTGCTAAATATTATATGTATCATCATTGCCTTTCCTGTGTGTGAAGTCACTGGGCCTCATAATTTTATCTCCATGACTGAGTTATGCTAGTGTTTTAGTAGTAATTGATTATATATCTTATTTTCTGTGTGTATTATGCGTGCCAGTCAAGCATTTTGTGCCAGTAGCTGATGAATAGTTAAGACCAGGCAAAATATTCTGTGCTTCTAATGGCCTTTAAACTGATTTAGAGCCTAAATGACAGCCAGTAGTGAGCTCTTATACAGGTATTAACTTATTTTGGTAGACTTTTGAAAGTTCATAATACTACATTTGTATTTTTATTATAAAACTATTATATGTATTATATGCCTCTAACTGTCCTTTATCTTCTGAAACATTTCTTAAGAAGCACCATTTTCATAGGGAGGGGGTTGGTCTGTGAACATGGCAAAATTCAATTGTGGTGAGTCAGGAGCTGTAAGCGCTGGGAAGTATATCCTGAATGAAATTTCTTAAAAACAACTTATGTAAAAGGCATTTTAAGTGGCAGTTGGGGAGTAGAAGTTGCACAGAAGAACATGGGAATAGCTGTTTTGCTTGAGGAGTGGAAAGTAAAAATCTCTTTTGCAATTTAGCATTTAGCTTTGACTCTTAATTGTTCTAGGATATGTCATATAAGCTTCATTAATGTTGCACGTGGGGCTTTCATTTTAAAATGTTCAGAAACTTGTACTGGCTCAGAATACAGTAGCTACATTACCCTGCCTTTACATATAAGTATTCTGGAGGCAGCTTATAACAAAGTAAAAATATAACATAAATGAAAATAGCAGTAAGCCAGATAAAAGGGAGATAGAAGATAACACTATTAAACTAGCATCATCAGGAAAAAAAAGTTAAAATTTTAAAGGCTTTAATAGTGTAAAAGCAGAAAGTAAACTCTTATATGCAATGATAACAATTTTCCATATAATAGAGGAAATGTTCTTAAACAATGACATAAAAACAGGGTAGTGATAGAACCACATCCAGGAGGTGAAAATTTTTTAAATGATCAGATGACTAAAAAGGTCTTTGGCACAAACCAAAGAAAATGCTATTGACATCTGAATGTTGCCAGAAAATATTACAGTAACTTTTTGAGTTCTAATTAGGGTTGCCAGGTCCCTCTTTGCCACAGGTGGGAGATTTTTGGGGTGGAGCCTGAGGAGGGTGGGGTTTGGGGAGGGATTTCAGTGCCATAGAGTCCAATTGCCAAAGCGGCCATATTCTCCAGGTGAACTGATCTCTATCGGCTGGAGATCAGTTGTAATAGCAGGAGATCTCCAACTAGTACCTGGTGGTTGGCAACCCTGGTTCTAATTTAATATGTAAAAGCTCTTTCATGCTTCCTTCAAGAACCTAAAAGGCATCTATATAGCAGATTGGGAGTATGTAGATTAAAAAAATTAATCCACTACTGCTTTGATTAAAATAAATACCAACTATTAATTAACTAAAATATGAATCTAATGTAAGTTAATCTGAGTCATGTTGCATTCCGTGTGTACAGTCTTATAAGACTGAATCCATTATAATAGTAAACTAAGGATTCTATAGTACAGAAAGGATTATGAGGAAAAACTCAGATTTCTGGTTTGAACCTTTAGAAATATAATATATATCAATATATATGTACCTATCAAACAAACAGCATGGACATCTACATTCATTGTCATTGAAAAAATGTTCTGCCCTTTAGTTATTAGCCATTGTTTATGGAATGTTCTGGGCATTCAGCCCACAGTCCAGTATACTGAATGTTGTGTTCAGACAGAGCTCTTGTCTACTTGTTTAGAATTTTTGCACAGGCACAGCCAAATGCAGACTGTTGAATTCCATAGTCCCTGCCCTTTTTACTAAGTAGGTGTAATGTTATAGTGTGAAAGGTATGTGCCATTACGACCAGATGTTTTGGATTATGCTGAGATAGTATAAAACCAATGTGTTTTTGTTGTTTCAGCAACTAATTAGTTTGCACTCCTGTTAATGGAATACATAATAGGAAACAACATCATTTTTTTCTTTTTAGTTGAAAGTTTGTTTACTGTATTTAAAGCACTTTTATCCCACCTTTGTTCTCAACTAGGGCACTCAAGGCAAAAAACAGTTAAAGAACATTAAAAACCAACTTTAAAAACCATACATATAAACACTAAAAAAAACCCGGAAGAAGAATCGGTAGGGAAAGGTCAATCAAACAAGGGCTTTAAAGGACAACACAAGCACCTTGCATCAGGCCTAGAAGCAAATTGGAAGCTAGCAGGGTGGATAAAAATCAGTGTTTTAAAAAAGTGTTTTAAAAAATTTAAATTTTAAAATTTAAATTGGATTTTTTAATTTAAATTGGATTTTTAAAAATAAAATGCCTTTTGAGGAAAAATCTATCTAAAGATAGTTTTCTATTTAAGATACATTATAGTCCAAAGATTATTCATCATGAAATAAGGTTTAGTTTTTAATTATGTAGCATGAGACTGTATTTTCAAAGAATGTTTAAATTCTTTGGTAAATGAATTCCCTCAGTCCATTCATAATGTCATGCTTTTCCAGAGGTTTCTGTAAGATTAGTTTGGGCAGTTTTTCTATATGGAAGATATTAGCACAGATACTTGGTTTTGCAGTTCTCAAAACTGTGAATTTGTCTCCTCAGAGATAACATGCCTCTTCTTTATAGCAAAATTTTTATAAAATAAGCCTACAGAGTTGAGAAAAAGACCTTAATCTTGTTGTTCCTTTGAGAATCAATGTACACAGAACCAACCCTTTACCACTTAAGTTCCAAGAAGTTCAATGAATAGAGCATTGTTTGGAGTGGGAAAGAGGAGGGAGGGGCGAGCAGTAAAAATGAAAGTGAAACCTTTTGAGCAGACTACTCCACAAATCTTAGGATCTTTGTGTGCATAGCTTGAGGTTTATCATATTATTCGCTCCCTGGAGGAGAAAACCTATAATGGCAGCAGGCCATAAAAGTGTAGAAAACCATGATTTAAATCTAGTTATTTAAATCATGATTTAAATCAATTTGATTTAAATCAAATTAACCCTGGAAGCCAGTATCCATTGAACTACATTGGACTAATATGGTCCCCATGACCCACTCCAGTTAACACTCTTTGTCAGCATTCTGTACCAAGTGTAGTTTCCAGACACTTTTCAAGGCAGCCTCACATAGAGGTCCTTGCAGTAATCTAATCTAGATGTTACCAAGACATGAACTACAATGGCAAGATCTTTTATCCAAGAAGGGTCGCAGTTGGCTCACCAGTTGAAGCTGGTGAAAGGCACTCATGTCCACAACTTTTACCTGCTTATCCAACAGTTATATGGACTAATCAGTAGATAATGTTAACAATTGTGGCATATATGTAATGAAACACATTATGCTGAATTTTGTATTAAAATGATGTGTAGATATAGTTATGCCTTCTAGTAGTAATTAAATTGCTTTATTTTACAGAAACAAAGCACGGAAATAAGAATGGCAAGAAAGAGGGCGTTTCTGGAAGTTCGTTTTTTACGTGGTTTATGGTAATTGCGCTGCTGGGAGTATGGACATCAGTTGCAGTGGTTTGGTTTGAACTTGTAGATTACGAGGAAGTCCTAGGTAAGAGTTCCATATGTCACACACTGTAAATTAGAGTGTTTAAGAGAATGTGTTTAATGTTCGCGAGCATCATGCATTTATTGTTTTTGGTTCATAACATCAACAATAATGGGTACATTATTATTTTATATGGATTATACATAATCCATGTATTTGTTGTCAGGCATTGCAGATCTTTATTCAATTAAGGCTTATTTGTTAGGATCTCAGAATGATCGAGGTTATATCATATATAGTCCCAACAACAAAGAATTAACATGGGGAAATGCCTATGTATAAGGGCAGGAGGATCAGGTAGCTTATGTGTTTGGGGTCTCATGATGTGAATAATGCTTTCTATATTTTTACCACGCACGCAGCCAAAGCAAAGGACTTCCGTTATAACTTGTCAGAGGTACTCCAAGGTAGGATGATAGAACATAAGCTATGCTTATACTTCACGGGCATGAGCTATAGAAACTTTTTTAAAAGTATATATATTAAATTGTTATTTACTTATTTCTTCTACAATTGGTGTTTTGACTGACTTTGGTGTTAGTGTTTAGATCTGAAAATCTAATGTAACCATCATTTTTCATTTCTGAAGGATACTGTTGTAGACTTTATTGTTGTTTCTTGTGCCTTCTCACTATGTTATATATTACATACCCTGTAGTTTTTAAAAGCATAAGCTTCTTCAACAGCTGTTGCTCCTTAGTTTGGGATTAAATTGGGGAAGACTGAAATGGCAGGTGATGATGGGAAGAGTTAGATCCTGTTCATCTGAGCTATGCATTCCTCCCTTTCTCCTTTGGGAGAAATCATGTTGGCTAGGTTGCTTCCTCATATAATCAGGAGAATAGGAAGATTTTATTGCTGACTGCTGGCATGCAGATGTTTCATTCCTATCTCTCTTTGAAGCTACTTTGGGACATCTTATTTCTCTTCTAGAGGCTCTAGGTAGATGAGATTGATCTACTGAATCATATATCAGAATTCACTTGAATTTTGTGATATGAGAAGTTGGGGTAGGAAAATGCAGGTACCTCACTTTACCACAGCAACTAGAGATCTGACTGAAGTCCATGTGTGGCAGTGAGTTAAGAGTCAGAGGATCAGGTTTTATTGAAAGTATAACAAATTGGTGTTCAAGATGGAACTACTAGACAGAATTTGTGAAAATTGTTGCGGTACTTTTTCATAGCAGGTTATTACAGATACCGATTTTAACTAATTTAGTAAAATATTTTATATTACCTGGAAATAAATATGTTTCACTATTAAACTACAATTATTTATTTAAAATATCCTATCTTTCTTTCGTGTAGACTGTCAAAGTGGCTTATAACTTCTTTTAAAACAATTGTGAAAATAGAGAAAGTGATGACCATTAATTTTAGTATGAGCTGTGGGTTTAATTCTGCTACTGCTGAAGTCAGTTGCAAAGCTTCCATGTGACTCTAGAGAAGCAAGATTACAGCCATTTTGATATCTGACTTGTACAATATTTTAGATATTTTAGTTTCTGAAATATCAGGCCATACTGGGGTGCTAATTATCAAATTATGTGAAAGGAATTCAGATTTATGTATGATACATAAAGTTGGATCCAACCAGTTTTTCTACTGGTGAAAAGTGAGGAGGGGTCTCATTTGACCACCAAAAAAGCTGTGCTGGGGACCATGGGACCTGCATGGACAAAACTATGTGGAATGGGGGATGTAGTAAGGAGAGGGGAATGAGGTGGGATTGAGTGATAAAGCTGGCAGATCCAACCCATTGCCTTTTAAAGGCAGAAATTTATTCAAAAACATCTTCTCATAATTATTGTTTTACATTTGTGTTTTGGAATGGTGCTTTTATAAATCATGAGAATTGTTTTTTGCTAAATTCCAACACAGGCTTAATTTAGTGTTGAATTAGATTGCTGAATTTATTTCTACCTCTCCACTGTAGGAAAGCTTGGGATCTATGACGCTGATGGGGATGGTGATTTTGATGTGGACGATGCCAAGATTTTGCTAGGCAAGTACACACTTGTAAAATTTTATCCTCAGTATTGTATTTAGTCTAGTGTTTATATATTACGTAACTGTATCTGTTTGTGTTGTAAAATTAAAATGGCAAATTAAATGCAACCTAAACTACTTCCTAATATATTTCATTAGTAGATTATTAGTGCAACATAAGTTCTCCAATATTACAGAAAGAAATGTTATTGAAAAACCCTTTGGAGTGTGATTTAAAGTCGTATTCACATTGACAATTTGAAACATTTAAAATACAGACTTTTCAGATTCTTGTATGATTATAAATTCATGCACTAGACAGAGAAGTTATAGTCAGAGCACCATGTTAATAGAATTCTGTCTTTAAGAATTCTGAATAGTGTTAGGAAAAAGACATGGGATATATGTTGTTAGCAAACTGATATCTTGTTGAAATGGTTCTAAATGGTTACTTTAGCTGGTGGGCAACTGAATGACTACTGCTGTTGTCATCTCATCCTTGCTTTTAGTACTAGCACTCAACAAAAAGTGTTTGAAAGTGAAGTATCCCTTGGGGTTGGCAGTTTTGACTTGCCCTTTGAAAACTGCAGTCCTGTTAGCCTTATATTTAAAGGGCATATTCCTCCTCCCATGATATTTTACAGTACAAAATACTGATCCCATCAGCTACTGCCAATGAATCCTTGATTAAGAACTTCAGCCCATCAGATAGCCAGAATGGAGCTGCGCCATGGCTTCCAGAAGGGGTGGTCTTTATAACCTGAAATCTCAACCTATAGATGGTTCTACCCTCTGGAGTACATTTTCCATTCAGGGATGTCTGAGAATTATTAATTCTTAAGGACACATGAGCTGACACATACATGGGGAAGGCTTGCCTAGTCTTGATGAATGTTGCTCCTTTGGATGTATCTTTCTCCCCACCCCACCCCAACATCCATAATTGATTGACTAGTGAAAATGGAATGCTGGATTCTATGCCGGGGTTCTCCCTTCTGCCATCTTTAGATAAGAAGAGGGTGCTTGCTCCAAAGATGCTCACTTTCCATTTTCTTCAAGGTGTTCACTGTTCTTCAGTATTATTTGTTTTATTTATCAATTTATTTCATTTATACTCCACCTTTCTCTCCAGCGGGGACTCAAAGCAGGTTAAATTATTCTCCTCTCTTCTACGTTATCCTCTATACAGCCCTGTGAGCTGGGTTAGACTGAGAATGTGTGACTGGCCTAAAGTCACCCAGCAAGCATCCCTGGTTCAGTGGGGATTTGAACTTGCATGTCCCCGATTCTAGTTTGACACTAGCCCTGTTCACATGTTACAGTGAATGCAAGTATATCCTGCATGTATGTTCATACATCTGTTCGTAAGAAATATCCACACCCATTCACTTTACAAATAAAATCAGGGTACCTGGGTAAATGTGGGGTCTGAATGGCATGTAGATCTATACAAGCATTGAACATACATGAAAATTACTCAACGTTACTTATAAAGAAAAGTCACATGTTCACTGTACATGGGTTTACTGAAACTTGTGAATAGGGCTACTCTAACCACTATAGACGCTACACACAAGGTCAGATGGTTTGCTTGGATTCCTTTCTGTGTCTTGTTTCATATCAGGGAATGAAATGGGGAGGCCTAAATTGGTCCAATAGAATAATACTTTGATGTTGGATGTGGGACACCTGAGCATGATCTTGACTTACCCAAGAACTTGTTCTGTGACTGGCATAAATCACTGTTCTCTTAACTGAAGGGGAATTATATTAAATATTTGGGTTGCTAGCTAAAAGGACAGAAGATCTAGAGTGAAAATGAAAAGCAGAAAAGGTATGATGAAACTGACATGTTACAAGAAGGTATTATCACTGACCAATATCACTCTCTGAAAAGAAATTTGGAAAAATATACTTCTAAGTTCTGTACTTCATTGATGTAAAGTAGTAAAGTATAGACAAGAGGAAAAAGAAGAAAGGATGCTGGAGAAGGTGCAAATGTGCTGGTGAAGAATGTGTAAAATGAGCTGATTAGAAAGGAAAACTAATGAAGAAATGTTGGATAGAGTTGGACATGAATGAGAACCACTGCAAAATCTGAGGAAGAGTGATGAAGGTTGATGGGGTACTACTCCAAGATATAATTGAGGAGAAACCGGACAAAGAAGCAGCAAGAGGAAAACCTCTGTACAATCATATGAAGCCAGTTTAAAAAGGAATACAAATGAATTGCACACAGAAAAGACTTATACGATTAAAAAAATGAAATTTTGTTGAACAGCCTATAGATAAAACACATGAGAGAGGGGATTAAAACAAACGGCCTCATTAGGTGGCTTATAAAAATGAACAAGGTCAGTAGTAATGGAATGGTAGAGGAACCTGGACAGCGTAAAGGTATAAAAGGATATAAAAATCTAGAAACTGAAGGAACTTTAAAGAGGGTGGAAGGAAACAGAGAGGTCTTGGGATCCAGTCTCTTTCCTACAGATTCATTAATTTGGCAGTAGTGTCGTCGTTCTCCCACACTCACATGCAATTTAAAGGTCCAATACTTGACTTTTTTTTCATTCAGAGTGGGGAAACTAATGTAACTAATTCATGCATTTTGTAGAGAGCCTTTAATTCATCAGGGAAGTTTATTGTTCAGTGACACTCTACTTGCCAAACATTTTCCAGTGTCTTTAGTCTTCTTTATTTGCTGATGCCCAGGGAGTGCATTTCTTTTATGTATTCTGCTGCAAGTTTAAATTTATAAGTCCAGTATTTATTAATGGAAATAGCAATTAAATTAGTCAGTTCGCACATATTCCAAATCTCTTCGGTTTATGATATACTTTATGGCCCATACAAAATGTGTTTTAAAAGTAAATGGTGATAGATATGGTCACAGTTCGTTGTGATTAATACTGTATTCAGCTTCAGCACAGTGCTTCACAGAATCTTCTATTTAATTCTGAACTAGGCCAAAAATTTAGATCAAAAAAATCCACAGAAGAGGGCTATGAACAGAAAATGAAGAAGCCCCAGGTTTGCAGAAAAATCTGAAAATTGAAGACTTTTCTTTAAAAGATAAGGGAACATTGAAACAGCCCCCAAACGTCAAGAGAAAATTGTTAGCCACTGTGACAGGCCCTTTCTACCCGCTGAAGGGACCCACACAGCCTCTTATAATTTTAGGGAACCAGGTTTGTTTAGCACTGTAAACCTTGCCCTCAGTTACAAGATGTTCATTAGTTATGGGTTGTGATATAGGAATATTTTTATTGCTTAAATATATAGCAGATAAACTATTATCCCAGTTTCTTCCCCCAAGCAATGCATATATTTGTGACCATGAAGAAGTGTTATTCTAATTATCACTGTGCAGATTCTGGTGAAGTTATAATCAGTACCATGTGTCATCATGGTGAGGTCTGTGGCTATATAAATAATACAGTAGTTTTATAGAAAATAACAATAAGGCATGCTTCAACTTTTGTGAGAATCTTAAGAAGGAATATCTCTGCCATTTGTGTTGCACGCTTTTGTTTTAATCCTGTTGTTCAATCAAAAATGACTACTAAAGCTATTTGCTTCCTATCCTCCCTTTTCATGTTCTCATCACAGCCATCAACTGTGTTATATAAGGTCTGACTTGTTATAAGCAACTTCATATAATCAATCACTTGAGCGTGCCCCAAGGTAATTAAGGTGACTAAGGCAAACAAGTTGGGTGTATGCTAGCCAGGTCAGTGGTCAAACTTGATATGAGGCATCTGTATATGTGCCTAAAAATCACAATGCAGTGTTACTGTTGTAATGGTTTGGGGAGGTAACATTCTGTTTTTAGGACTAGCAACCAATTAGCTTGTCACTGGATGTGATGAATAATGAATTCTTAGAAATAGTGTAGTATCAGTCTTTTTGCTGTGTTTATTACAGTTGTACTAAGAATCCCCCCCCCCCTCAGCAGAGATCCTATGTAGGGCTAAAACTAGAAGAATGTTTAAAATTATTTATTTCATGGGTAGGCTACAAACACCAGAAAAACTTTGTGTTATACATTTATTATTCTGAAGTTACTAATTCTTCAAGAGTTAAGTGGTACCAGACTCCAAGAAACTTATTTCAAGTTAACATGATTACACACAGTTGTAAACAGCATTAATGGAAATGGAACTCCTAACTGATCTCTCTCTCCCCCCCTTACCAAAAAAAGGTCACATACTCAGCTAAGTAAATTATCTTTAATAACAGAGCTCAGTAGTCAAACTTTTATCTTGCAAATTCTGGCAACTGGCATCCTTTGGATTCTGCAGCTGCATAATTGTCTTCTAAACTGGTCTTTGTATGAAGAAGATGGTTAAAGGGCCACCTTCCATCCTCTTTATCCCTCCAGTATTTCCTGTGGTGTTGATACACAGATTATGCTTGGATGTTGATTCTAAATTCTAGTAGGGAATCTTGTATGACTGTTCTGGTGCTAGCATTACTAGTTAGCTTTCAGTTGGTCTGAGGGTTGGGAGCACACACTGCCCAGTGAATGAACAGTGCAAATCGAGGGCTAAGTAGTTCCTTGAAAACAACCAGGTTTTGGCAATGATGGTATCCAGAAGACGCAAATTATACAGGTATAATAAGGGCCACTCTGACCTAGGTAGCCCAGAGTAGCCTGATCTCATCAGATCTCAGAAGCTAAGAAGGGTCAGCCGTGGATGGTACTTGGATGGGTGACCACCAAGGAAGTCTAGGGCTGCTGTGCAGAGGCAGGCAATGGGAAACCACCTCTGAATGTCTCTTGCCTTGAAAACCCTATGGGGTCGTCACAAGTCAACTGTGACGACAGCAAAAAAAAAAGAGGATGCGGAGGTACCGCCAAGGTAGCCAGGAACTGGGTGGGAAGTTGATTGAAAGAGGGTGTTAACTAATAACTTCTCATTTTAAGACTGGCTGACTTTATAGCATATTAACTCATGTATGAGCTATGGGTCATATTGAACAAAGATCTAATCTTGCATCCATTCACCCTTGATATTGTAGATGATCAAGCCTGGAAGATGAGGTGAGCACTGCCTCTTTTGGAGTACCAGTTGTTAAATTAACAGTGCAGCCTCATTAGTGGTTGAGACATGGGTCAGGACGTGAAGAATGTGAAAAGTTGACCGTCAGGCAAGTCCCTCTTGCTGGAGGATCTGAACCTTCATTCTTATAAGGTCTCTGAACTGGATCTACCATGGGCACAGCTAACATGAGAACATTACTTCCCCTAGCTTGTGGTCCGCAAACATTTTGAGCCTGCAGGCATGTTTGGAATTCTGACACAGATTGGTGGGTGCAACCACAAAATGGCTGTCTTAGGTTGCTGCAGGAGGCAATCACAAAATACCATGCATAACTCTTCAACATTTCAGGCAGACAATCTATTTAACAGGATATCTTTTAAAATGAATGTAGAAGATCCTTGTGTTGTGTGGTAGCAGCTGCTGCCAAAGCAACATTTTTAAAGATCTGCATAGCCAATTAGATTCCAATGGCCATTCAGAAGCTGTGCTGGAAAAAGACCCATCTAACCCCACCCACTTTTTAAAAACTTTTGACAGGTGCCAGGAAAAGTGACAATGGACACCATGTTGGAGACCGCTGCACTAGCTTATGATTTTGAGGACAGTACTGTCAGAGCATGTGGCAATGATTTATGATGCAGGGATGGATATTTTATTTCTTTGATTGCTTTGTATGTGCTGAATCTTCTCTCTAGATGCTTAGTGATAAACTCTCAGTTCAGCAGATTGTGGGGTTATTTTTAAAAAAACAACCCAGACAGATTCATGGCAAAGTGAACAGATTGTGACCTTCATAAAATAACACTCCTTGTTGATGTAAACAAAGGAATATTAATATTTGCTGAATAGATTTTCTGAAGCGGTGGTTGGTGACCACTGAGTGGAGCTGAGGTATATTTCATAGGGGGAAAAGGACTGTTATTATTTAGTTACCAAGGATCAGCTTGGATCAAGTTGAGCTGAGCAAAAGAATGGCTTCTCTAGAATTGTCACACTACTTGGGAACAGTGAACACACAAGCTAAGAAATCCAATATATTTTCAAGTGGAATAATGCCCAGGAAGTCTAACACAATCACATCTAATTTTAAAAGAGGAAAGTTTTCAAATAAATAGAGAAGATAGTAAACAATTGAGATGGAATCTCAAATCTCTGCAGATGCCTGGAGAATATTTAAAATCATGTTAATAAGATCAGCCATTAAATGTGCTGCAGATTAGGCAATATGTAAATAGTTGAGATGATGCCAGCATGGTTAACAAGCAAAATCAAGGAAACTCAGTGGGAACTTGGATTTCCTAATTCAAATATGCCTTTTATCAACAAAATTGGCCTGTTTGCTAGAAATTTAGACAGTGGCCAACAAAGCACCAACTATTGAAAAGAGTTCTAAAGGAGAGCAGGAAGTTACACACTTTGTAGCCCAACATCTTTCCTAAGCAAAATAGTGGAAAACACTATTAAAGCTATAATTTTTAAGCATATACAAGAACAAGCCTTGCTCATGAATTATCAGTATGGCTTCAACAAAAGAAATCCATGTTTCCCGATGTGCAGTTGATGAAAGTGGTCTGGAAGTTACTATGTACCTGGACTTCCAAAACCATTTTATTAACTAGTTCGCCAGATGCTTCTGTCTTTGTTTACATTTAGAAGGTCTTCCTGTGGATCTGTTATTGGTTAAAGAAGAGAGAGCAGATAGTAAATGGCAGTTCTCAAAAAGGAGGGAAGTGAGTAGTGGGCTCCCTCAGGATCTGCTTTGGTATCAGCACTATTTAATGTATTGGCAAATATTGAGTCAGGGTGCAAGTCCAGTGTGTGAATGTCATCAGATTGTTCCATACAGTGAAAAACAAAGCAGAGTGCAAAGAACTGCAGAAGAATATTTCCAAGTTTGGTGAATGGTCAAGAGAATGGCAGATGAGACTCAATGTAAGTAAGTGTGAAATGATACATTTGAGGACAAAAATCTGAACCTTACATATGTGCTGATGGGAATTTTACTGGTGGTGGCTAACCATGAGAGATTCTGAAGGGTTGACGGATTGCACAATGAAAACATAAACTTTATGGGATGGTAGTGAAAAAGATTCTGTGCAAGGAATTTTGGGGGAAATGAGTTGAAAATAATGATCAGCATTGTAATGTGTTCATATAAATGTATGGTGAAGTTGCATTTAGTGGTCATCCTGTCTCAGAAAGTATATTGTAGAACTAAAAGAGGAGGAGTACCTCCCCTACAAAGAAGGGCTAAAGTGTTTGGGTGTTGTTGTTTTGTTCATTAAAATAGCTAAAGATAGTCATGGTATGGAAAAAGTGGATGGGGAACCTTTCTCCCTCTCATATTAGAACTTGGGGTCAACTCACTAAGATGGACAGTAGAAGTTGTTTCTGCAAGATGTGGTGGCCAGTGTCTTATATGGTTTTAAAAATGGGCTAGACTAATTCATGGAGTCAAGACAGCTAAATGCTACCTCCGTATTTAGAATCAGTATGCCTCTGATTATCACTTGCTGAAGGCAGACAGCAGCAGAAGGCTTTCAGAAGGATAGTTGTGTAATTTCTATTAATGTGGCATATACTTTCATAAGCCCACTGCTTGCTTTATTAATGCATGAGTTAGTCATCTAAGTGTGGGGAGAGAGAGTGAAAACAGTTGTCTGTGTTTTATTAACGTGAAGCCCATTGGCTTGAATGATGGAAGAACAAATTATAGATATGGCACAATGGCACAGCACTGATAGATCCAAAATCTATTTAGTGTAGGCACAACACATGCCAGACTAGTTGTCACTGGTGATTGTTGCAGCTCCTTACCCCCTCGAACTCGAGAGGGATGAGGGATTCAGGAAAAAGAGCAAGTATCAGAAAGGGACAAACCAACAGGAAGGACTCAAGATATTAACTGCTGCATAAAGACGAAGAGGCATTTCAAGGGGAAGAGCCAAACAGGGAGAAAGGAGCAGGTCAACAGGAGGAGCCAAATAGAGAACAAGAAATAAATGGCTGCCTTTTCTTTATTACTTGATTGGCAGGCAGAAGTGAATGTTAAGCCAAGCACAGAAAGAGCCCAAATGCTAAGAACTTGGAAACATGGGCAAGAACAGCTGTATCAGAGTGTGGGGCTGTGTCCCAGTGGTGTAGTTTAGAACTCAGACCTTGAGCAAGGGGCCGTTGCCTAGACATGGGATTGCCCACAAAGTGAGTTTGTAACTTCAGGACCTACTCAAGGGCAAATATCAAGATGAAGTGGGCCCCAGTGAGACTTCTGGCTACCCAGTATTCAGGTAGCCTGCCAGAAGCACTTCTTCTATCCTGGGGACTGCTTGTTGTGGCATCCCAGGACGGTACACAGTAAGAGTAATGTATAGGCTTGGTAAGATAAATAGTATAAATATTTTAAGGGTTTTTAGCTTCTTTGATTTTGGGAAATGTATACTTGTTTCTTCTTTTAAGTACCTTCAGGTTTCTTTTCACTCATTTGCTCAAGCTTACTGTGTAAATCTGTCTTTGTTAGACTGGATCATGATACAAATTTTCTTAAATCCTTTTCCTTCCATTTCCTTTTTCCACCTAACTGCTGCTTCTCTCTCTCTCTCTCTCTCTCTCTCTCTCTCTCTCTCTCCTTTATTCTTGTGTAGGCCTGACCAAAGATGGCAATAATGAAAATATTGATTCACTTGAGGAAGTCCTTAATATTTTAGCAGAGGAAAGTTCTGATTGGTTTTATGGCTTCCTCTCATTTCTCTATGATGTAATGACTCCTTTTGAAATAATAGAAGAAGAAGAGAGCGAAACAGCAGATGATGTTGATGGTACGTCACAGAATGAAGGGGTTCAGGGAAAAAAGACCTGTGTTATTGTGGATTTACAGAACCAATGACTTTGGTTCAAGCTCCCCATTCCATCAACTTGTAGAAATGTCCATGCAGTTACAACAGGGTTCTTTGACAGTGGGATGAAATCTCCCAGCAGACTTCAGCCATATGATCTAGATTGACCTGTCCGAAAGCCTTTCAGAGACTTGCAAAGGAGACACAGACTGATGTTAGACAAAAGTGTCTGCAGTGGTGTGATTGGCTTTTGTACGGCTTTGCTTCCATTTGTGCAATCTTGGCACTAACCTGCACAATCTCTATGGTAGTAAGCTTTACTATTAACTTTTAAATGGTTTGTCTTTCTAACAAGTGTTAAATGACCATAGAATACTCTGACATGATTGACAAGTTAATGTAAATATTTGTATTTTAGAATGTAAGATGGTTATAGCATTACATAAGAAAATGTTATTTAAATTATTTGAATTTACTACATGATTATTCCTTAATTCACTGATTTCTTAGATATGTTTACAAACTGAGAGAACAGAATACTGAGAAACTTCCTTGGGCTTGTTAACCCATTTACTGTGTAAAAGAAATAGCATGTAATTGTTTGTTTCCATTGTATAGTTTGAAACAGAGCCTTCATTCTTTAAACGCGAAGGCCTCAAAGGCTGTTTTAATTAATTTATAAGAGTTTAATGGGCCTTTTACGGCAGTGAGAAACTTTAAATAATGTATGTCTCCTGTAATGTTGAACTTATTAAAAGAAAATCAATAAGAAATGTCTGCTATTTCTTGCTGAACCAAATGGCTGACTTGGGTTTAGTTTTTTGGTCCCCAGCTTGTCCTCCTGTTCAGATAAATAACTAATTATACATACACCCTAGTGTAGCAAAACTGAATCATATGTACAATTAGGTTTCCATGTACAGATTTGCCTTTCTTGAGCAGGTGCACACATCTGGAAGACTGTTCTTTTTTGGGGGGAGGGAGGCAGGGATCCAGTCTCTGCACACCATGTATGCTAGTGAATAGATGTTCAGTCCTTGTTTGACTCGAGCTTACTGATTGACTGGTTCTCACAAATGTTAGCTGTGGTAGTTAACATATTTCTAGACTGTACCACTTCAGACTGAAAGTATGATTGAACGTATGATTGAATACTCCTCCATTAAAAAGGCCTTGCACTTAGAGAACTAGCAAGTCAAGGAACAACAAGCATGCCAGTTCCCTATGCGTAAGGAATTATTTTTGTATCAAGCAGCATTCAGTCACGTGATCTACCTACCCTACAGTCTCAGGTAATACGGTTCAGTAGCCCAGGGCTTTGTGTGTGTGTGTGTGATGGTACTCACCAGTACTGAGTATTGGTACCTTTTTTCAGGGCTCTCCAAAGTCCTTATCCTTGTGCTCCATCCCATCCCACTCAGCCAAATAGAGAGGTAAACCTTAAGGGACAGCCCAGTGGGGATCTGCAGCAGGAAGGGGGAATCGGTGGGAATCAGCACAACCTTAGATAAGAGTACTGGCACTTTTTTTTTAACCAAAAAAAAGGCATTGCGGAAATGTTCTTGTTTTTACAAGAACCAGGCCTAAATGTTGGGTAGGTGGAATAGGTCTGTACAGTCTTCCATCTTTTCCCCAGTTCATGTAATCAGAATTTTTAAACCAGATTGTTCAATTGGAAATATCCTCGTGTGTAGTAGTAAAACCCACTACTTATTAGAAAATAACTAAATTTGGTCCACAGATCCTTAGTTTATTGATTTGTTTGATTTTTCTGAAACTATCCCCATTTGTAGAACATTTTCATGTAAGGACTTTATTTTAGAACACTAAGTTCTAAAGAACAAAAAAATGTATATTTAAAATAAATAAGAAAGATTTTAAATCAGTTTCATATAAGCAAATTGGTTGTACTGTTTCCCCCCGACAATGTAAGTATTAAATTAATAATAATTTAAAATTTGTGTCCTAATAATTTAAGATATGAAGGTATCTGATGAGCATTTAATTTCTCTAAAGGTCAAATATACGAATAGATTACAAAATTAAATGAACATTTGTGTTTAACTACATGCAATTACATTTAACTTTATGTTGCTTTCAGTGTTGCTATGATGGACTCAGAAAATGAGTGAAATAATGGAAAACTTTTATTTGACATGCATGTATTTGTCTGACATTCAGATCTCTTCTTCAGGCTGCACAGCTTGCCTAACTTATTAATACTGAACATATATTGCTGAAAAGCAACTGCTGCTTGCTGTGCTATGATCTAACACATAAATATCTTGCAGAAAATGACACTTGTTTAGCATCAAAATGTGTGAAATGAACCCTGGATTTCTGTGACCACCTTCAACAGTATCTAAAGCAAAATGTGCACCCTGTTAAGATTTCAGGTTTTCAACATCGTCAATTCTAAACATATCTTAGGGGACAATTATTTTGCTGCTGTTTATGATGTACTTTACATCTTTAATTGACATAAAGTGCATTAACTTTTGGAAACTATAGTATTGTGGGATGTTGGGATGCAGAACATGGTAGCATAGAATAATTTTGCACAAGATAAAAAGGGAAATAGTCATAAGTAAGCACTACTAATTGATGACTTCTGGTCCATATGCTGTTTTGGTTGCCTGAGAATATGTGTATTTTCCCCAGTGAGAGTAAAATCTGCTTAGGATTAGTTTTTTTTAGTGTAAAAGCATGACAGGAAAGTGTTTTTAAAAAAATCCTTTGCTCCTGCTTTACCTTACATCTCTTCTCGGTTACAGGGAAAATTGCTGATAAAGTTTAGAATATCATCAGTTATGTAGATGCTACTAATGATAGGCTGTTCATAAACCATCTGAGGATAAATTGGTTTGCTGCTGCTGAGGATAGTGTCATACTTGTTTAAGGCCTTGATTATTAAGAGTTATGATATAATGACAAACCCATTCCTGTCAAGCATGTATAATATACTATATTGAACCTGATAAATGTTAGTTAAGAGCAGGGGTGGGGAACCTTTTTTCTGCCAAGGGCCATTTGGATATTTATAACATCATTCGCAGGCCATACAAAATTATCAACTTAAAAATTACCCTGCTATATTTGGTCAAACGTTTAGCCAAAAGGCACGACCAGAGACGGCTCCGAATGTCTGCCACATAGAGCAACTCACTTTTGAGCTCTGCTGTCCCCAGCTGGGCCCAAGAGATTCAGGCAGGGCAACATCCTTCTGAGCTAGAGATCTTCCAGGACCCATGAAGGGCCAGACCAAATGATTTCGCGGGCCTTATACGGCCCTCGGGCCTGACGTTCCCCACCCCTGGTTAAGAGTCATGCCCTATTATCTAAAACCAGTAATGGCTTAATTGTAGAGCTTTTCTTTCATGAGAATGGCATCTATATATCAGTGTGCCTTTTAAGCTGGTAAATCTTGTTAAAGTCTGAATAATGATGAATGGTATTTTAGAACTACAGATGTTTTTCAAAGTTGTTTATTTCTTGACCTTAGTAGTATTACTATTTTCCTGTAGTGATGAAACTATAAAACTCCAATCAGGCCTGAGGTAACTTTTTAAAATTTGTTCAGTGTTGTTACATTTTTGCTTAAAGGAATATCAAATATATTCCGTTTGTCCATATGTTTGCATAGAAATTGACTAACCTATGGTAAAAGCATGATGTTAGTATCCTTTTAAATATTACAGTGAGATATTATGTCTATTCCAAAGGTATTATTTAGCCCAATTGGTTCAGTTGTTTTTCCTTTGATCACCAGATTCCTTTACCATAAAAAACTGATTTTCAAATTTTTTCCTAATTTCTAGCTTACTTATCATATATGTAACAGTAGACTGCTTTTTCAAGAAATACTTTAGGCACACAGAACTAGTTTCACAGTTGTATGTGTCTTAATTTTGAACAACATATTCTAAGCTTCAAAATTAAAAAAAAATTAGAATGGTGAGTGCCTACAGATTACAAAAGAAGTTGTATGTATATTTTATATAATATCTATAATTACTTTCACTGTATCTTTGTAGTCTAGTAGATTACAACGGAAATGATATGTGCATCTGATGGCAGGACAAGTTATTTCTCTCAAGTATCAACATATGTCAAATTACATAATGATATTTTGAAAACATTACTTAATGTGGGCATTAGAGAAAATATTTTAGAAATCATGTAGAGGAGGTACCTTACGCTCTATAGGGTAGCCAGAATGACACCAGGAGCCTCTCATAAATACTGGTGATGTAACAGAATTGGTACTGTCTTTCACATCTGGAGGCATTGTCTACAGGAACCACATAAATACTGGATTGATATATTCAAAGAGATTAATAGAATTGTAGATTGTAAGATAATTTGTATGCATAAAGTAGTCTTTTTAAGTATTTTATGTCAAGCTATACAGCAGAAAATGAAATACATGCTCAGAAATCTTTTGGTAGCAGCAAGACAATATTAGTGCAAGCCTGGAAACAGCTGAGCCTGCCTCATATGGATTAATAGACTCATAAAGTATGGTACATTGTAGTAAATATGAGAAGGAAATATGAGAAAATATGAGAAGGAAAAAGTAAGACTTAGGAGATGCTTATTAAGACATGGTCTCTTTTTATTGTCTTGGAACAGAAGTAAACCCATTGAAAGAGTTAAAGCGAATATTCTGAGAAATATTTGAACAAGGGACCATCAGATAACAAATAGATTTGTGTTTGATAGTAGGTTCCATTACTATGATGATGATGATGATGTTTCTTGTATTTTCTTTGTGTTTTTTACTACTTTAATTGCTATTAAAATGGGATAAACTTTGTGGATGTTTTAAATGTACATTCAATGACATCTTAGGAAACTAAAGTTTGGTGCCTCACTTGTTCTGTAGTGAATTATCAAAGTAGATTCCTGTTTTGTACTATACACCTAAATTGTTGAAAAAGTTATATAAATATGAGGGTCCCCAACCTTTCTAACTCTGTGTGCACCTTTGGAATTTTGATAACCGGATAGTGGGTGCAACCAAAAAATGGCCACCACAAGAAGTGGAGCAAACCGCAAAACGTCAGGGAGTGAGGTCAGGTGTAACTCTAATAGTAACTCTTCAAGTTTTTAGGCAGAAGCTCTGTTTAACAGAATGCCTTTTAAAGCAAACATTGTTTTAAAATATTTTATTGCATACACACAGCTTCACTGCACGACTGAAGGTAAGATCTTTGTGCTGTGGTGGCAGTTGCTGCCAAAACAACTTTTAAAAAATCTGCACAACCAGTCAGGTCTTCAGTGGCCAGTCAGATGCCCTGCTGGGCAAATGCCCTTTCTAGTCCTGCAAACCTTTTAAAAACACTTGGTGGGCCCCAAGAAAGGAGATCATGGATGCCAGGGCATCCACAGGCACCATGCTGTAATACTTCTTAAATCTCTGTGAATATTTTCTTGGAAACAGAGCACAGCATGAAACAGCTATCATTATCAAACTACTGCTCCTTACAATCTCTGTTAGTTCAGCGTTGTGTCCTGATTTGCCTTCGGAGGGGGTACTGCGTACCCTAGTTCTCCTTCTTCCTTTTAAGTCATTCCTTCCCCTTCTCTCTGAGAACCAGAGTAAGCAAGCCGGGATTAGTATCGAAAATACTACTTGCACTTGTGGGAAGATAACTTTTTTTTGTTTTCATGGAGTTTTTTTTAAGCATTGTGTATTTCCCCCAAAGTACAGTAATTGAAATGGGCAAACTCTAGTTCTTGATTCAAGCAATGTAGCAACAAGCATCTGAAACCTGCATTTGGTCTGATTCTGTCCTTAGTTACTTAAGAAGTTTGTATCTATATTCTACAATCTTGGGAAAGCATACAGTATTAAATATTTTGAACAGATTTTCTCGCTATGTACTTGTCTCTGCTTTGTGATATGTGTACACCATAATGTGGTAGTCCTCAACTGACACACTCTGAGTAAAAGGTGTATGAATAATTTTTAGTTTTCCAGTCAACTGCTTCCACCAGATACTGCTTCTGTGTGGCTACTACCATAGTTTTTCACAAGTAACTTGCTGAAAATCCCAAATTGCAACCATGTCTATTTCGTAGAAGGGACAAATCATATGGTCGTCCCCATATCTTTTATCTTGGGGGAAGGGTGCATACTTTTTTAAAACTTGGTTTAGTAAAGGACTATTGGGAAGGAGATGTGGTACAACGATGCCTAGCGAAATTTTGTAGGTAAGTCTTGATCTTGTTTAATATGTATAACTCTTAAAGACAATGCTTGTAACTTGTTTCCATCTTATGAAAATCAGGACTGCCACCTGAAGAGGTAGTCAAGAGGAAAGCTAAAGCCAGAGGTACTTTTTCCAGTGAAACCATAGTGACTTTTACTGAACAGTGATTTTTAATGTCTCGAAGCATGAGTTTTTGTAAATGTGTCTACTAATACTGGATGCTGTTTGTGCCAAATAGGATTGTGGCATATCTCACTTGGAATTTACATGTGTGTGTAACCCTAGGGGGATAGGGAATTACATATGCAACCAGAGACTGTGCTTACAGTTTCCTGAGCCAGCACATCAGCCAGTGCTATGTGTCCAACTTAGTTATTTTTAAGAAAATCAAATTCCTGATCATCATCTGGCATTGGGAGAGAGCAGGAGGCTGGGTTAAGTCTTCTGGCTTGCTTTTCCCTGCCAAGTGGGTGTTTGGACCTATGTTAATGTTTTTCCTCCGTTATATCCCTACAGCCTCAGCTGCTGAGTGCATACGTGGATGGGCCAGCACCTTTGGGCAGATGTATAAAATGAATATGGTCTTGACCATTTTAGCTAATTTGCTGATATTAGTTTTTAATGGCCCTAGATATTTTATTTTATTTTTCACATGTCTCCCTAAAAGAGACTTAGAATCAGTTCTCTTTTTACTGTAATGCCCTTGCCTATTAACTGGTACATAGTAGTGTTCTTTGTGCAGGGGATGGGGTGGACATTAATAAGGACGCCTTCCTGCTCCTCTTGGTTCTTCTCTGAAAATATCTGCCTCTCATATAGTCTGTTGTTCCTTGGAAGGGAGATTTTAAAACCTACAAACGGGGAGATGTCCAAGTAAGGGAAAGGTTAAAAGTCTGTGTGCTGGTATTTGTTTGCAAATGTTCTGTTTTCCTTGTAACATCTACTACTTAAATGAAACTACTCATTTGACCCATTGTCAAGTAACATCTACTATATCCGTGTATCTTGAAATCTGCAATGCATGTGTGTATGTGAGCTTTGATATCTTTGCTGGAAGCTGGTGAATGGTTGGATTGAGCTATGCTTTGATCACAGTGAAAAAGTCCATTTTACTGAACATGTAATTAAGGGCTACCATAGTCTAGTTCCTCAAATCCAGCAGTCTAGTTATGCACTCTGCTAGTTATGCAACTACAGAGCATTAATTGTTGCGTGGGCCTATCATTGGTGCCTAGATAGAGGTATCATAGCCTCTGTGTCTGTTGCCCCATAAACAAATATGTCATGTGTACAATGCTCCTTTCTGGAAGAGATGTAGCCTGCTGATCAATTATAGCTAATTTCCATCATTGCCAAAAACAATGAAAGGTGGGAGTGAACTTGTTTTTTGAAAAAAACAATTGCATGGGCACTGGGTAGCATTCCAAGAATGCAGTGAAAACCTAGGAGACCAGTTCTTATGGTAGCCCTAATGTAATGAAGCAAGTCATAATTGTTCAGTTTTTATTACGGCCAACAGGCCATTCACAAACAGTAAAAAATACTAAATTAATCACCTACATAAAATCGCAGCATACATTATTCATCTTAACATAACTAATAGGTTACACAAACTCTGACCTGGATAGCCCGGGCTACACTGATCTCATCACATTTTGGATGCTAAGCAGGGTCGGACTAAGTTAGTATTTTGATTGGAGACCACCAAGGAAGTCCAGGGTCATGATGTAGAAGCAGGCAATGGCAAGACACCTCTAAATGTATCTTGCTTTGAAAGCCCTATGGAGTCTCCCTAAGTCAGCTGCAACTTCATGGCACTTTCCGCCACTCCATTTTGTATATACATAGGACGTTAACTTACCCCATATTTTCATTACAGAGAACAGAAACTTAGTAAAGGTGCAGTAGTTATTTGATCAATCCCTGCCAGTAAGATTTCAAGAGTCTTCTACTCAAAGAACAGTTTTTTATCAACCAGCACAGGTTCCAGTAAATCCAAGTGTGCTTATACATAAAATGTGCACTGGAAAAACATGTGAACCAATGTTTCAATTGAGTTAGCCGAGCAAGGACAGAATGTACAATTAGATGGAATGTTATTGTACCTTCCTGTCAAGAGTGCGGATGGTGGCACGTTAAATCTAGCCAGCGTAAATTCATGGCAACATCTTGAGCAGTTAGTATTGATAGATAACATGCATATTGCTCTAAGCTCACTGGAGCTAAGTTGAATAGTAGGGGAGACACACGCCAATGTCTCTTGAAAGTCATTATCCTTCATATAGTCTTAGATAGCTAAATTAGCTTTACTTAGCCCCATAGATTTTAATAAAGGAGGGGAAAGACCAAAACCATCAACAACTCAACTGTTGGGTTAAGCTAATTTAGAGTATAAGGATCAGACATCTGCTGTAAATAAAATTGTTCTGATCACTGATGAACAAAAGTAATTCATAATTGCAAGTTTTTCAGAAAGATGTTTTTGAATAAAGGTTGGAATTGTTCTTAACTTTTTAAAGGTTTCCCTCTGGGATAATATGTTCTTTGAGCTTTTAAAAATTATAGAGATATACACCTCCTTTTCTCCCATCTCCCAAGTAATTTTATTAAGAATGCGTGTTTACAAGAACTTTTTGTCTGTCTTATTCGGACATAGTATTTCCAGTTTGCAAGAAAAAATATGTCCAGGTATTACCTTCAACAGGGTTCTTGAATTTGCAGAGGGGGCTTCTTCTACAATAGAAAAACAAACAAATGAAATAGTCTGTTCAGTACATTTACAGGGCCAGTTGCTCACTGGATTTTGATTTATATTTAAGTTGTTTATAGCCTGCCTTTCTCATTGGAACTCAAGGTGGATTACACAGAATGAGTCAATACAATCAACAGGATGGGACAGTCAATAAACAATGCAATAGGATTAGGCTTGTAGAACCAACCAGAACTCTAAAAACAGAATTGAAGCAAAGAATAAGTATTAACATGAGACATAAAATTATGCAGAATTACATGGTAGGATCCTACTTTTACACCAAGTGATTCACAATAGTAAAGACCACAGTCCTTAATCAGTTATCCAAGTAACTTTGTGAATAATTTTGTCCTCATATCTTACAAAGTATGCTTTAAAAGTGTGTAAACTGGATACAGGCTGTCTCTGCATGGGATGGTAAAAGTATGAGATTAACAGGGGATCTTGAGACTTTATTAATGAGCAGGGTGGAGGTGGGCAGGGATGAGGTCCAGATACCCCACCCACATGCCACTCACTCCTTTATTGCCCGCCCCACCCCTCTGTCATGTTGCAGAAGCACTGATGTAATGCCAATCTTGCTGGTCTTTTCTGCAGATCAGTAATCCCACTTTCACAGCTGAGTCACCACTCAGCTGTGAATGAAAAAAGAAAAAGCCTACTGAAGGACTGAGGTGAAAAACCAGTGCTTTACTATTTCGAAGGAAGAGTTTAATCCCTCCCCCTTTCCCAGATTGGCTGTGAGCACAGCTTCTAAATGGAGCCTCTGCCTGCAGCCATCCTGCAGTTCCAGTAAAGGAGGTGTATCCTTTGCTCCATCTTGAGGGGTAAAGCCACGGCAGCCCCATATGTCATGCTCAAAAAGAGCATGATGATGTTGGAAGCTCCCCTGAAATACAGGAATATACTGTATTCAGCCTGAAGAAAAATCCCTATGTAGATGCAGTACTCTCTTCATTTCCCTCTACTCATAAATCTAGAACATTCTAAAAATACCTTAAATAGTAGAGCAGATGTCAGGAGATGAAATGAAGCTATTTTGGGGTGATAGAGAAAGCCAAAAGGAAATAAAATTTTCCCATGTCTACTAAATTCTCAATTGGTGGTCTCTGGATTTTGAGTAGGTCTTAGATGCTTTTCTTATGAGTGTACTTCCTGTTTCACTGCATTCATATAGCCTGTGCTCTTACTCATTCAAGCATGAATAATGGTACTTACAAATGACACAGATCCTGGAGAGCTTTGTTTCAGGTGGCTGGCTGGAATCTTTTCCATGTATGGGCTCTACTTATGAGTAAATAGCCCAGCTTGTGGTGCTTGCTTATGAGTAGTATGCTTCTGTTATTTGCAGATGTATACCTGCAGTTTACATGAACAGAACATTCTAGGAGGATGGGGAGAAAAATAGGATTAGTGTACTTCCGTGTCTTTCTAATAAAGCTTCTAAGACACCCTGTAAACTATCAAATTTTGTGATGTATAATACATTAATGTTATGCCCATTTGCTAGATCTCTTTGTAAGAAAAGAAGACCTGCACATTTTTAGACATGTCCATTTCTGTTCAACAATTTCTAATGAAACTTCATGAGAACAGAACTATTCAACTAAATATTTCATCAGACAGTATGTGGTTTTTAAATAGTTTTACTTTTTGATCAGCCGCTTGTTGAGTAACTTTACAAACCAGTGCTTACAGTTTGAAAAGTTTCAAATGTGGCATAAAAACAATCAGATCTATCTTCAGAATGTTTTTAGCACTTCAAAGTATGCTAGTATTTAACACAGTTCTTCAGGCATTACTAATACTGTGTGGTTGAGTTCTTTGGAAATGAAAATATGAGTTTGGTCTGGAGTTGGAACGGCGGTATGCATTTGGCTTGCTGAAACTGGGTCTCTTAATGTATGTTCCTTAACAAACATTTCCCCCTTTTTTAATGGGAAAAAAATGAAAAGCAAAAGAGATCAAAGAACCTGCAAGGAAAGAGAAGCAAGAATTAAAGAAGGAAAGCAAAGATGAAGAAAAGAAGAAATTGAAGAGAAAAGTTGATGACTTGGACAAAAAGGATAAAAAAGCTGCTGACAAAGCCAAGAAAGATAAAAAAGCTGAAAAGGAAAGATCTGGGCCAGACAAAAGTGTCAAAAATAAAGGAACAGCAAAGGAATTACGTAGCAGCAAAGATAAAGATACAAAAAAAATAGCTAAGAACCCCTCTAAAGCATCTGAGAGTTCTGCAAAGGGAGAGGAGAAGAGAAAAAGAGTGAAGTGATAATATTTTCCATTCTTGAATTGATAGCAAGAGAACTATTGGTCATAATAAAATTGAGCACCACAAGGAGAATTTTTTGTGAGTTGGTTGGAATAAACAAAAATTACAAAGCTTTTGCAGGAATAGCCTCAGTATATTTTATGTGTTCACTACGATGAAATTCCAGTTTGTACATACTGTATCTGATCATTAACTCTTCTACATTCTTATTGTACTGAGATTAGTTAACTAATCTTTTTTTGGTACCTTATCTCACACTTAAGGCTAATAAAGGAAAGGTTTGAAATACTTGAGAGTAGTATTTGTTTCATGCTAAATTACAAGCATTGGGGGGAGGGGGAAATCGAATAGAGCATGGGACCAGTTCTGTTGTGCTATACTAGTCGTTAAATATTTCATTAAGATGCATAGCATTTTTCAGGATGAAGTAAACGAGATCTCTGCTTATTATCGAGAAATTAAATCCATGGAATAACAATGAGCATAAAGAAATAAGCGAACCAGTAAACAGGAATATAACAATTATGGTTATAATGCTAATTGCGATATTGACTTTGAGTTATACTAACAGGAACTTATTTTCCTAGAACCATGGTTTTTGCTTCCTGTCCTGTGGGAAATGGGATGCACTATTACACTTATCCTAGTTTTAAATCCATGTTTGACAATGAATAATCTCCACAAAGACTTAAAATACCGTTAAATATCCATTTGGCTATTTAACAAAGAAAATCACTAAAGGGGAGAGACTGCATGGGAGAAGGCATTATGCAACAATAACCTGGAAAATATAAGGAGAAGCAGGAATAGGTGGGACTGCAATCAGTGCAAGCATTGAAGATTGATGACTGCAGTTCATGATGTTTACTGGTCCTAAATTGAGATGTACTGTGTATGGGTAGAAGGTACAGCTTTTGGCAAATAAAAACAAAACACAGCCTCCAACATGATCCTGAGAAACATTTCTAACTAACATGAGTTATGACACTTTGTATAGTTGCATAGAGATCAGTGGCAGAGAAATGAGGGATGGAGTAAAATGTAGAATAATTAGAAAATATGTCTTCCTAACATCAATATGAAGCACTAGGTTTTTAATTTTCATTTGAAATCAACCTTTGTGTCCAGAATGACATTTCATTGTAAGGGGAGATCAGTCAAAGAGATTGGGGTTGGGGATGAGATTTCCTGGCAATGTACAGATACCCACTCTTGGATGCAGTCAGTACTAAACTGTGCATCAACAGTGAGTACAGGTTGATTATCCATTATCCAGAATTCTGATATCCAAAAGGCTACAAAATCAAAAACTTTTTGAGAGCCCACAAAGGGTAATAAAATGGCACTTGTGCAGGCCAGTTGCACCAATGGTTGGTTCCCCACAATGCCCATACGCACAAAACTGTTAAAAATAAAATTAACCTTCAGACTATGTGTAAAAGGTGTATATAAAACATAAAAGGATTTCATGTTTAGGGTTGGGTCCCATCCCCAAGATATCTCATTTTGTATATGCAAATATTCCAAAATATGTAAAAATCCAAAATATGGAACACTTCTGGTCCAAAGTATTTTGGGTAAGGAATACTCAACCTGTACTGATAAATAACTGGTTACTTTTTAAATAATTCACTATAACATTAGCAACACTAGTCTAAAAATAATAATCACATTTTCTTAAAAAAAATGATTGGTACTTTTGGTATGCATCCTTATACACTGGACCAATCCATGTTCATAAAATATTCATTGTGTGGAACTGTAAAAGTATCCCTGAAACGTAATTGCATCTGCCATGGTTCTTTCCCCCAAAAAAGAACCACTGGCTTATTTGTGTATCCAGATGAACTTAATGTGCTGTGAGGCCCACCTGCTTACCCTGGCGTTCATGCATTGGATGTAACATTGTTCTATATAACAACCACCTTTATGTCTAGAAATGATAGATCACAATCACACATATTGGGTTTCCATACCATTTGATGTTACATTCAGCACATGGAACATTTGATGTAGTTTGTGTATTTAATACATTTTTGTCAATTTAATTAATCAGACCTGTTCTGAAAAATTAGTGTCCATTTATTTTGCAATTGAGCATACAGAGATTCTGTCAGCTTATTACTGAAATCAAGCACTTGCACACATTCTCGTATGAAGTGGGACACTGAAGAAAATAGCAAACAAATTCTCTTTCTTGACATTTCCTGAGAGTGCTAATTGTGACCACCTCTTTAATTGTACCTGTTCTAGAAGAATAATAGGAGGAGGAGTAAAAATCACAACATACCTTGCTTTATTCTCTGGCACGCAGTCAGGAAATTCTGGACATGCTTTTTTGTACCTCTCATTTGCTTCAGTGAATAAGCTTCTAATAGCTTGTACACCAAGATTATAAACTTGTACATGTCACTCCTTGAAAATACTTCTCACTACTTGATTTATGGTGGAGAGCAGGCAAGAGTGACAAAAAGGGGAAAGGAGAGGGGGGATAGATTAGGCACATACTACAGAGACAGATAATAGGGAAAATAGGTGGACCTTCTGTTTCACACAACAGCCCAATAGATATTTAGAGTGGCTTTCTATAGTAATAGTACTACTTATTGATATGTTAAAAACAGTTCATAAGCATCTACAGGCATCCACTGGCCTTATTTGGAAATGTTTCCCCAGAAGCAGTCCTCCTCCAGGCCTACAAGCTGTATTTTGAATTCCTCTGTTTTGTATAGCCACTTCTTTAGAAACAAAACACATATACTAAATTACTGTATGCCTTTTAAAGAGGCTGTTTCCCTTCAAGCAGTTCCTGTAGAAAACTGCTTTTTAAATTTGGGAATTTAAAATACCGTTTGGTGTGGAGCATTACCTCACCAAGAAGATCCAGTATCTGCATAGATGGGTGTTTCCTACTTAAGGGCCTTATTCTCTTACTGATATCTAGCCAAATCACAACGAAGTACCCAAAAGGCTAAACTTAACTTTATAACTGAACAATGCAGGACTCAAAGAAAGATCTGTCCTTGAACACACAACACCAGGAGATGCGGAAGAGGTGATTCAGCAGCCTGCAGATCAGCCACACATTAGAGCAGGTAAGTCGTCCCACAAAATAAACAGAAAAATCACATTCTTTCACTTGCTTATTCTGAGTGCAGAACATTATAATGTCTGATCTATACTAAAAAAAAATTCTGCTATACTATATCCTTGGTTTGCTGTAATCGGAATGAGGTGTTCCCAAATGTGTGAAAACATTTCGGTGTGATCTTTACTGCCATAAGAATGCTTTCAAAATGATTCCAGTCACCTACAGATGCGCACATTGTCAAATGTGAATCTGTGGGTGTTTCATGAAAGATCAGTGAACAGAAGCAATCTATGTCATCGTATGTCTTCTATGTTCATATGTCATCAACAAAACACAATTTGTTCATTAGGTAAATGAGCTTCAACTCCTTTGACATGCACGATGCCTTTCCCTCGCACATGGATCCCCAATTAAAGACTTGCTTGTTAAAGGAGTTTTCGATCTAATTCCAATGTGGTAAGGCACCAAATTGAAGAGCCTTAAAATGGAAAATGCTTCTTTCCCAGTAATTGGAATTCTAAACCATTCTTTAATCCTTGTTTAGAGTCCAGGTTACTGCAGAAGAAACAGCTGCCAGTTTGGTCAGGAACCTACTTTGAGATTTCACGATAATTTTGACTTGGAGTGGAGACTTCCTAGGAAGACTTCACTTGTAGCTCTGTGCTTATGTGAGGAAAGGCGGGGGTGTGCAAGGCCAAGGATTAGAGGCTGCTTCATGACATGAACTAACTGGTCTGTTTTGCAGCCCTTTGTTCATGAATTTTTGTAAGTGCTTCATATGCACGCATACATACATGGGTGTCATTCCCAATACATCTTCCATAGAGTCAGATACCATAAGAGTGAATCATGTCAAAGGCTTTAAAAAAACCCACTGTGTGTCAGTTCAGATGTAAAATTTCTGCATCATTGGGTGGCTATTATAATCTTATTTGCCCTGACCTGGATGGCCCAGGCTAGCCTGATCTCATCAGATCTCAGAAGCTAAGCAGGGTCACCCCTGGTTAGTATTTGGATGGGAGACCACCAAGGAATACAAGGGTTGCTGTGCAGAGGAAGGCACTGGGAAACCACCTCTGTTAGTCTCTTGCCATGAAAACCCCAAAAGGGGTTGCCATAAATTGACTGTAACTTTACGGCACTTTACACACACATAATCTTATTTGGATGCATATTTATTAAAATACTATTATAACCAGTTATCCATTCAGCATTGCTTACTCTACCATGAGCTGAATCTATCCAATAACTCAGTCTGAAATACAATGAAGTACCTTCAATAGATGTGTTTTATAATATCTATCTATCTATCTATCTATCTATCTATCTATCTATCTATCTATCTATCTATCTATTTCGGCTCATACAGCTATAGCCTTGAGCAGAAAAGGTTTTTATAATATCAACTTTAACAATTCCCTTATCTTCACCATAGTGATGCACTGAATTATTTTCATTCCTTTCAGGGTTGGAATATTGTAAAAAGAAGTAGGTATTTTCAGTAATGAAGTGGGTTCAGTTTTCAAATTGTAGGTGTGTGTTGCACCTTTAACAAGTTTCCTGATGCTTGATGTCTTCCTGCTATTTATGCATGCAAGTGATTGAGTATGCACTGATGTTTCAGTTCATTGTTATGTAGACATCATTTGTTCTACAAAGATATATGCAAATTATTTGAGACAGTAGAGTATACCTGGTCACTCTTTGAAGTCACATGCTGTACATTGCACTCTTTTCTTCTGCATTATGAAAACTTTGGTCATCTATTAGGATGAACACCAAATTGATTGATTAAATTGGCATACAAGTAAAAATGAATAGGCATACTTTGTTTTTAGATGACATGCATGTAGCAGATCATCTTAGAGGAGACATTTGTTCCTATGTGTGGTAGAAGAAGTGATGTCTCTTCCAAGATGGTGCTTGCCATCTGCAGTGTTTAGAAGTATGTGTATTTTAATTATATATAGTTTTAAAGGCCAGCATTTAACTTGGCAGTGTTTTCTTAATCAAAAGGTTTTTAAAGCACCTAATCTTACACCTTAATTTGCAGCCCAATTTATCTCTTCAAACTCTCAAAGTTAAAAGAATTGTTAAATTTAGATTTTTGTTTTTAAATTTAAGCAGTGCATTTAAAGGTCATTAAAGATTATAAAGATCATGGAATCAGTAGAGGTGGCATTAGTAGGGAACTTGACAAAAGACCATGAGGAAAATGTACGTAGTCTACAAGAGAACGGAAGATCTCTCCTTCCAGAATCTGATGAATACACATACCTGGTCCTCATATTTTCAAATATATCTCTATAACCATGAGGGCTAGAATGATTCTTTTTTCCAAAGCTTAAAGGATTGTAAGGAACATTGTGCACGAGCAGGTACATATGGAAAGCTGCCAGCACTGCATCTACTTTAACCTGATTTTCTGTGGTCTGGTCTAATGCTAGAATGTGAAACCACAGGTACTATGCAGAGAGCCTAATTATGTGTATGAATGGCCTTTGTGCATGAAATGCACTTTGGCACTTTTTTCTTCCAAATAATAAGCACCATCCTACATTATAATCTGCCTCTGAAAATCCCTATTGTTTCAAAACCGCCATTTTATGTGGCATGCAGGACTTCTGCTTTTTATTGTAAGTTTTTAAAGTTACATGATCTGTTGTGCATTTACAGCTAAGTATTCAGTTCTCTAGATCGTAGCGTATATGGAGGCTTGTAGAAAAAGAACAGAGACTCATCCCTTGGTATTAGAATCTAATGTAGTCTTGCATGAATGAAATATTCCAAGCCTATAACATAAACGTTCTGCCTGTTTGTGCTTTTGTACAAACCAAGCCTGCTCATTTTCAGGCCTATTTATGTAAAAAGGAAAGCAAAGTCTCTCAAGAATCCAAATTATTCAACAGCTGATTCTATGCAAGTTATGAATAGAGCATGATAGTTGGATTCCAGCAAGTCCTCTAGACTAATCACCTGCTTTAGTTTCTTCTATACTTGATCAATCATGTTTCTGTTAGGTTTGTAAAATGAATACCAAAAAAAAGTCTTTCGCTTATTGCTATCTGGTCCTTGTCTGAATAAAAGTTAGGGTGGATTGGGCCTAGGGTTGCCAACCTCCAGGTACTAGCTGAAGATCTCCTGCTATGACAACTGATCTCCAGCCAATAGAGATCATTATACCTAGAGAAAATGGCCGTTTTGGCAATTGGGCTCTATGGCAAGTCCCTCCCCAAAACCCACCCTCCTTAGGCTCCACCCAAAAAACCTCCCGCCAGTGGCGAAGAGGGACCTGGCAACCCTAATTGGGCCTTGACCTTAACATGAACGTTCCTAGTAAGCCACTGCCTTGCAGGGCTAGTGGTGGCCAGGAGCAAGCCTAGCTGAGCCCCATAGGCATCTTGGCTCAGATCTGGTCAGCTGAAATGCAGGAGAAGCTAAGCGCTTGTCACTGGCTGGACCCAAGCCAAGCAGCCCAGTTAGTGCTTAACTTGCTCCTTGGCCATTTCAACAGCTTGATCCTCCCTGATGATTGTTTAGTACATCACTTTTAGAAGAAACATACGTCCAGTTATGGTAAACTTATGCTCACTTTTGTTTATAGGTATCTGTTTTTAAAAAAATTCCTGGTTTTTGGTTATTTCAAGTTCAGTCTTTTTTCCCCTTACACTTTTTTTGAATTCTGTAAACTAACGTAGAACACAGGAGTGCTGAACCAGAACCTGAAGATGAAATCCAGTCTCTGCTGCGTGAAGCTCTCAACTCACAACTTGGTATGAATTTATAGTTTTCAGTTGTTCATCTAACTTCCATTTTCTGTATCTCCCACTTCTTAAAGAGCAAGAAGTTATTTTGATTTGTGAAAGATTGTGAATAGTTACTTACAGATCTTACTGAGCATTCTACTATTGTTAGAGTTTAACTTGCTAACTTTCTAAAGTAGAATGGTAATAGTGGTTAGTGGTTTTTTTTTCTTCTCACCGGTGTTGCCAAGAATATCAATGGATATAAGTATCCCATGATAACTTGTATGTACTTTAGATACCACCCAGCTAAAGTTAAGACCCTTTCCCTCTGAAGGTGTAAGTGCGTGCTTTAATCTCTCCCTCTGACATCAAAAGGACTAAAAAGTGCATAACTTTGGCTGGATTGCATTTATGTTTGTTTTTAATAAGGATAACTGAGACAAGCAGTTGAGATGTTTTGTTTTTGTGTTCAGATGCTGCTTACATATTTTCAATATTTTTGTTAAAAAGGAGAAACAGATGACGAACATGAAGAAACACAGTTTCAGCAGGAGGAGAATAATGAAATACCAGAAGATACTTTCGAAGTTCCTGAGGCAGAGGAGGACTATGAAAGGGAATTTGAAGATAAAATGCCTGACATATTAGCAATCCCAGAATCCTACCAGGAAGGTATCTGGCACATTGAGAGTATCAAGCATATTTTTCATGCATCTGCAACCTGGGCACTATTTTCTGATATATATCAGAGAAATGGTGAATTTTTAATATTTTGTGTACCCACTACCCAGTATTTCCTAGAATCTTTGCAGTACTATGCATACTAAATTTCATATGAATAAGTAATACACACAAGAAAATGACATGTACTTCAAAGGTTTGTAATTGCCCTCATTGGAGTGATGTGTGTATTTAAAGGCAAAAGTGGTAAAGCGCTAGCATTTGGGGATTTTGCAATGACTAAGTTTCAGTGTTCTATGTTAGTCCTCAGAATAGTGATAGGTGTCTGGGTTAGTTCACTTTACCCCATGCCCAAGTAATTTAGCACACATTAAAGACCTGTCTCATATGTACACATTCATAGTAGGTTTTTTAAAAATATATATATATTTTTATTGCATTGGAGGTCATTTTACATCTCCATACCTTTATAATTACAATTTACATTTTCGTTCTTCCAATACAAATTTGGCCCCTTGGTTAATTGTAAAGCTTTATTTAAATTTTCTGTAAATATCCCATATTTCCGCATACCTTGATTTAATTCATTCTCTACTCTTATCCATTTCATATTTTCAGCTCCCTCAATCTCCATCAATGCTTTTAAATGAAATGCTTCAAAATACTATTGTAATTGTGGGAGACCCCATCACAATTCCTCCTGAGGCGCATAAATAATTTTCTTCATTACTCTTGCCTTCTTTCCTCCATATACCCATTTCCTGATAGCTTCATCCCACGCACCCACTTGCCGTGAATCTAGTTCCACCGGGAGAGTCTGAAACAAGTACATCATTTTTGATATTATAAATGTTTTGGCTGCCCTAATTTTATTTAATATACTCAAGCTTTTATTCTTCCATTCCTCCATCTTCTTACTCATTTTTTTCCATATCTCCTTATAATTAATATTTACCATTCTTTCTATATTCTTTGGTAACTGTACTCCAAAGTATTTAATCTTTTTAACACCTGTTTTCATTCCTGTATATTTCCTGACCTCCTCTTTTTCCTTTTTCATTCCATTGAACCACATAATTTCCGATTTTTTTTATGTTTACTCCCAGCCCTGAAATATTCTTGAAATCTTGCAAAATAATCATTAGCTCTTTAAGACCTGCCAATGGTTGTTCCATTATCAATAATATATCATCTGTGAACAGATTAATTTTCACCTCCTCTTTTCCTATCTTATATCCCTGTATTCTTACACTGTTACGAATTCTATCAGCCAAAGGTTCCATTGCCAATGCAAACAGCATAGGTTACAATGGACACCCTAGTTTGACCCCTCTTTGTATAGGGATCTCTTCCGAGTACCCCTCATTTACCCAAATTATTGCTTCCCCTCTTCTATAGATTTCTTCTATTGCTCTCAAAAATGGACCTCTGAATCCCATCTTTCCCATTACCTGTATTAAATATTAATCGAATGCTTTGTAAATATCCAATTTTACTATTGCAAAGTTCCTCCTGTCCTTATGAGTCAGTATATTAATTACATTTCTAATAGGGTGCCCTATATACCTTCCTTTGACAAATCCATATTGGTCTTCTTTAATCAAATTTGGCCAGATCTTTTCCAAGCGGTTCGCTAATACTTTTGCAAATATTTTGTAGTCCTGATTCATTAAACTAATTGGCCGATAAGAGCCTAACTCTAATGGGTCTTTCAGGTCTTTTAGTATAGTGACTACCTCTGCGCTTTTCCAAGATTCAGGGGTATTTCCCCCTTTGCATATATTATTACATAATTTGCATAGCTCAGGAGCAATTAGTTCTTTCATTTCTTTATAAAATTCAGCTGGGTACCCATCAAGTCCTGGCAATTTTCCATTCTTCAGACCTACTATTACATCTAATAGGTCCAGATTAGTCTCCTGCTAAGATTAAGTATCCTTCTTGAAATTTCTGTAGTTTTCTAAAAATTCCTTCAATAAATTTTCTCTGTCCTTTATTTGGTGCATATATATTTACTATTGTAAACTTTTCTCTATTCATTTTAAATTTCAAGAATACATATCTACCTTCCCTATCAGTTATCTGCTCCATTATCTCTATACTCATACTGTCATGAGTTAGTATTGCCACTCCTCTGGATTTCCTTGTCCCCCTTGCCTCCACTGTGGTCTGCCATCTGGATATATTTAACAAAGGTTTTGCATCCTTTTTATCTTTATGTGTTTCCTGGATACATAATATTTTTATCCCTTGTTTCTGTAGTATATTTTTCAATCTATACCTTTTTACATTTGAAGTCAAGCCATTTACATTCAAAGAAAGTAACTTAATTGACTCTACCATTCCTTATTAGTTTTAAAATTAAGGTGTGCCCATGGCCCCTTTTTTTCCCCCTTTGTTGGTCCTCCCCCTTCCCCTCTCCCTCCCTCCTGCCCCTCCCCTTCCCCCCTCCCCACCCCCCTTCCCTCAGAAGATGTTGAAAATACCAGGGGTTTCACCCCTTCCCATCTTCTTTCTCAATGGAGATCTGTGTTCCCCCCTTATGCCCCCCTTAACAACATTTTACCATTCTTGTTAAGCCCCGTGTAATTGCCTGTCAAAAGGTCAACAATTAGTTTCACTTAAACAGTTTAATATCTTCCTTATTCTTCTTCGGCTTATCTCTGTTTGCACTCCATAATTCCAATGTATTTATTTGGCTCTTTTTTCCAAACATACTTGTACTTCAAGCCGTTGTTTTGCCTTGTCTTGGTCTCTTGGCTCTGCTTTGAGTCTGGCTGGGTCCTGGTTCCTCCTCCTCCTCTTCTTCTTCATCTTCTTCCTCCTCACTCTGTAGTTCCATCGATTCCCTGGACTCCTGTTCCAAGTTACCTGCATTTATGCCAAACTTCTCCAGCTTTTTAAAAGACTCTGTTGGGCTCGGTGCAGGACTCCATCTTTATACACCAGAATCACTGCTGGATAGGCCTAGGACAGCATTATTCCACTATCAAACAGCTTTTGGGCATATGGTTTCATTACTGCTCTCAGCTGCAATGTCTCCATTGAAAAGTCCTGTTGAACTACAATTTTATTTTCTTTGAATTTCAGGTCTTTGATTTTTCTCAAGGCTTTATACACATACTCCTGCATTTGTTCCCTGGCAAAGGCAACTATTACTTCACGCTGGTTTGCTCCCACTGGGGGGCGTGGTCTCAATGCCCTGTGAATTCTTTCCAAATCATTAGGCTGAATTTGCACCCCCAGATCCTGGAGCCAAGTTACAAACGTTTGTTCCAATTCCTTTGCATTCACATTTTCAGTAAAGCCCTGAAAACAAAAATTTATTCATTTCTGTCTGTCATTTAAAGCAGCCAGCCTACTTGTTAATTCCGCTATTTTCTTCTTGTTGGTCTTTGATCTTCTCTCATTCGCTTTGACTGTCTCTTTAAACTTTAGCAGTTCTGTGTTTGTTTTTTTAACTTCAGCGTATAAATCATTATAATCCTTTTTAAAGTTTTTCTCCAGGCCCGCAATAGCCGACATATCTTTAATGTCCTTTTTAGTGGCCATTTTTCTTACTCCTCCTCCCCCTCTTCTGCTGATAAGCCAGAAAAAAAACCACTGACAGTCCGAACAACAGCTCACTCACCATAAATTTTCTTCCCAGTGATGTTGACCTTTTCTTACAACAATTAGTTGTCTTTCCAATCAAACTTTCACCATTTAAGGGCTATTTAATTGCTTTCTCCTCGGAGGGGGTAATGAAGGGCTGCTAAATTCCTTCCCGCATGCGCAGTTCTCCACATTCATAGTAGGTTCTGTGCATAGATTTTGTAACTTACCTTAGGCCAGTTTCTTAATTATTATTGACCCATGTGTCATTATCCAACCAAGGAAACATTTTGAAGAGACCAAAGAGTCAAACTTGGCACATCACAACAGCCTGTTTTAAGAGGTTGCACCTGAGACCCAGTTTCAGTGCAATCAAAGTGATTATGTAAGGACAGCGGCATCATACATCTCCTTTATCCCTCCTCCTTCCTCCCACTTTTCTGTATGTTCCTAAATGTGCTTTGGAAACCTGGTTTTAGCTAGTATATTCTACGTGAGTCTATAACTCTGGTCAGAATAGATGAAACAATGAAGAATCTGAATGTGAGAGGAGAGGAACAGGGAAAGGCACATCAATCCCATGACCTACTTCCTAGTCTTTAAATTCTGGTCCTAGAGTTACAAGGCCTGTAACTTTTCTGAACATGTTGAAACCTCAGAAAAATACTTTCCTATCAAACCTAAATTAATTTTACTTGTGAACAACATAAAACACATCATTTATGACTTAGAATATAAAACTGTCATATTTGGTTTTTTTAATGGAATTTAAAACTATAAACATCTTCATTTTTTGTATGAAAAATTGCATGTATACCCAATACTTGAAGAATAGTTGCAAACTGCTGCACCGTGTACTATTGTAGCCCGTGTGTCTTTAATTTTTTGTCATCTGTAAGGTAGGACAAACAAAAGTTACAATAGCTAGGACTGCCAGCATGTTTGAGTATTAAGCTAAACTAGCATTGAAAACACTGAACTCTTTAATAATGTATTATCATTAAAACAGTATGACATATTAATTGTTGCCAAAATTGTTTATATTTAAACAAAAAAGCATGAAAATATTGTATATGTCTACCATGTACGAGTTTTATTTTAGTGCTCCCTAAAAGAAAGTCCTCAGACTTTTTTATGATGTACATTTGAAACACGTGAAAAGCTTTGTAAGACAAGGTTTTCCCAATCAAAAAGAAAGAAAAATTACATATGGTTTTTTTCCAGTGCTCTCCAGCATTTTCCTCAGAGTTCATGCAATACATTTTGAGTGTGAAAAAACTTATCTTAAGAAGCATTTTAGTCATTCTAAAAGAGAAAATATTTCATAGGAGTTTCTTTTTGCCATTCCCCACAAATTATCCTTCCGAAAAGCTTTGGGAAACCCCCCACACATACACACACAGTTTCTTGTTTGTTTTTTCTGGGCCCTCGCATCTCCAAGTGTATGTCATGTCTGAAAACTTGTAAGTTGGTTTGTTGCAAACTTTTTGGTGTTTTCAGCCAGAACTTTTTTAATGTATTCAAAAACAAGTATTTTTTCCTATACTTGGTTTATTGTTGTATAGTTTTTACTGGTCTGATTGACTGTACCAATAAATGTTATTATTATTATTATTTTCCTATACTTAGAACCTACTAGTGACCATGAAGTACGAGAACCAGAACTGGATGAACCTCATGGTATGTCTTGCTTCTGAGGTGTGTTGAATATGGAAGTTCTCACTTGAAGAGAGGAGGACACTCGGAGAGGTTTGGGTACTGTCCTTTCCATGATCCCCGCGTTCAGGAATCTGTGTGTTGTGACTGCTGAGGCCATAGCTCTGACTGAAAACCTCATGGAGTTCAAACTGGAATCTCAAATGAAGCATACTGCTCTCTCTAGCTGACAAACAATGAGGCTGGATACTCCTGGAACAATTGTTTTTGAACCTGAGGACAGAGGCCCTTGCTATGAGGGAAGTGACCACTGATGCCTTTATAGATAAAGCCATTATTTCATGGGCTCTAAGGAGCACGGCATCGCTTTTGCAATCAGTGGCATTGTTTAATGATCCTTGCCCTCTCTGGGCAGGTCCAGGTTGGAAGCCAGGCTTTCCACAGGGCGGTCCACCACAGGGACTCAAAAGGAGCCAGTTGGCCTTAGGGGAGAAAGAGAACAGCCTTCTGGAATGGCCTATGTGGAGCCTGAATGACTGCATGGCCCAATCTTTAATTTTGGAAGAGAAAAAAAGAAGGAAAAGGAACACTGCTCCTAGTTCCTCACATCAGACAGAGTCCCCTTTGTCATCATAATTGTTTTTTGGGTCAGGGAGTTGCTCAGCTTAAGACCAAGAGTCTGAACATTTTTAAGGGCTTTACAGAGACATGAAAGAAGTTCTGACACTGAAAAATCAATTAGAATGTTGCATCTGTGTGTGTGTGTGGGGGGGAGTCCTTCACATCTGACAATTCTTCCACCTCCCTGCCCAAGTCGTGGTCTGAGTCCCTGGAGAATATGGTGAAGGAATCCTCCATTTGTCTCTGGGAAGAATAGGATGACTTGGTGGTCCATGGAGTGCTTACTTGGAAGAACAACTTGGCTAGAGACAAAGTATTTTGCATCTCTGCAGAGCCTACTGTTTGGGAAGAAGGGGAAGTTAGGGAGAAGGAGAGAAGGCTGGCTGCTGAGGTCTTTTGATCTCCCACTGCATATTAGTAAGCTGCTCCATCCAAGCCTCTAAGCCTAGGGCACAGAAAAGGCATCCTCTTCCCCCATTCAGCACAATTGCAGGTTTCTGAGCAGAGAAAAAACAGAGAGAGGATAAGAACGTTTTTGATAGCTTAGAGGTATAAGATAGGGAAGAGACACATGAAGAAAGAAAAGCCTAAGAACTCAAAGATAAAAAAGGGAGCTCTTCAGAAGCCCTGAACTCTCAAGAAGGCAGGAAGAAAAAACTGAAGGTGGTGCCGCTCCTTCCTCACTGGGCTTGAAGGCTCTACAAACCCAAAAAGTAGCATAGCAGGCAAAAAAGGAGGGAAGAAGAGAAGAACATAACAAGTAAAAAATTAAAATTTGGCCTCATGTTGGAGGCTGGTGTTATAAATAGCATGCTAGCTTGAAATCTTTGAAGGTCACTGATCTGCACAAAACACATTGTACTTCAAAATGTGTGAGGACAGAATCTGTATGCATTTGTTAATTCCTATGGCAAACTAATTATGCATTACTCTTCAATATCCATTTAGTATGTCAGTTCAGGGATGTTAAAAGAAATATTATGTTCTTTTCATGGCTTCAGTCGGGTAGGATGGTGTTGCAGGGAGAAGCAGTTGTGAGACTACCATACATGTCTAGTTTTCTTTAAAATTAACTTTCTTCCCTGAGTGGCTTTGATGTTAGTCAAATCAAGTCAAATTCCTGCTTTGAACATAGTGATGGTACTAATGGCTTCTTGTGGCTAAATATGAACAATGTCTTAATTTTCAGGTACTCATGAATACGACACAGATGTAGAAGAAAATACATATGAACCAGTTGAACCAGTAGAACCAGGTATGTCTGGTTATGACTCTTATGAATTTAGGAATAATCTATATTGTGTGGAGTATGTATCTTGCTTTTTATGTTTAAACAGGTTGTGTTGTGTGGTACGTGTAACTGTAAAGAGCTAGTAAGGGAAAGACCTTTGCTTTTGTTCCAGTAATATGTTCCCATTATGTTATCTCAAAATAAATGTACAGTGTGTACACTGGGTTGCGTCCCCTGGAAGATTTCTGCACATTCAGCAGTCCTAATGGGGGTTCTAAAATTAATCCTTGCTGTCTGCTTGCTCAAAGTGAAAGTGATTGTAGCCCCATTAACCTTGTTATGTGTGCAAGACATAGCGCAAGGTATTTTTCCTGATATTTCAAGAGCAAATGAAATCATACAAACAGTCTGTACATTTCATTGCTCCACATGCACATTGTTGTTTTGTAAAAAAATATACTGGAGTTGCTGTGTGTCGCTGCAGCTTTTGCCCTATTGTTTGCTCAAGTGGAATTACGCTGAGAACATTTTCCTTTCCACTTATGCATCACTGGATCCAACTCCTTGTTTTCGTTTCAATTTGTCAGGCTTTGTCGGTATGGTCCTGATGGCAACTAATTTTTTAACAGGACCATATTTTCAACTGAGCAATGCCTGAAGGCCAGCAACACTTGCTGCACCCACTGATTCAGTCTGTCTGGAGAAACATGAATAAATGCCAGACTTAGAAAAGTAAATCAGTCTCTCACAACTGAGTCAGGGGCAAAAGGCTCTATGATCTGCAAGCAAGGTTTTGACAGAGCACGTCCTGGAAATCTGTGTGGCTTTTGAAGGGAATAAGCAGCTGCGTTAAACAATAAGGGCAAAGCTCTGCCTAATCTTCCCGTGAAGTGGGATTAAGTTCCTTTTTTCCTCTGTTTCACCTTGGGATAGGCCTGATGAAAAGTCTTTGCAAGTTGGACTTGATCTCCTGGACTTCACTTACTTATCGCTAATTTATCTTCTTGTATATCAAATACAAGACTTTTCTCATACAAAAATATTTTCTCTTCTGTGTAAGAATTTACACATAGAAATCAGGTTTTTCCTTAACAAGGGGTTAAGTTCAAGTCTCAGAGAGGTCCCATGCTGAGTACCTGTGAGGAATCCTGAGAGCAAGGAACAACTCGGAAACTCCTCCCATTCCTCAGGGATTCTGTAAGCTCTCCAATTTGAGTAGACTAACCCGTCATCCCTCTTTACTTTAACTGATTCTCAACATTCCACGCTCTTAAAGGTATTCAGTCTGTATCAGGCTGAGTTTTTCTTTCCATTTTGGTTAAGTTACTATCTTACATTTTTCTGCATTCCTAGGGAGTATCTGAGTATGTAGAGACCCCTACCGTGTCTGGATGGTCTAATTTTGCTGCTTTCACATTGGATGCATGATTGCTAGATATAATGATGTTTCACCATTCCAAGCTACATTCTTTCTGCATCATAATGACATTAGGGTGGCCGCTGTTGGAACTGCTAGCATCAATCACAGTGTAATGATTCACCACCCAATAGTGTGTTTAATACTTCTCAGCATGGCTCCTAATTGGGATATCTACCAGAGGGTGGTAAGAGAAAATGTTCTGTGGCAACTGATGCTAGAAGTTCCACAAATTGAGCAAAGTGGGACCTGTTTGAACATACTATGTGGCTTCATTGCTGGGATACAGAACCAATTCGTTAGGTCTTAACTGAAGCACTACAGCAACATGGCTTTTAGTTGCATTTGGAAACCACGTCAGTGTTTTAATACCATGATTTTGCACATAGGAAATTTTGTAACTGGAATGCCTTTGTTTATGTTAAAGTATACTTGAGTGAAGTTGTGCATGTAGGAAACTGTAAAAAAGGGGAAGAAGAAAAAACTTCAACCCAAAGGAGAGGAAAGTGGAAACTGTGTCATCCCATATAGGACAGGAAAAATAAAAATGAGAAGGCTTATCAATGTAAGCGTGTGTTAGTACAACGAGAATTCCCTAGACCTGCGAAGCTGAGATTCTTATAGCAATGTAACATTCTGCCTAATTGCTTGAATATGAAGTAAGGGCAAGGGAAGTGATTAGTTTTTGAAAATGCTTGGTGTACTTGAATTCCCTAATCTTTTTTTTTTTTTTTTTTGAAGAAGTCTAATTTTTAATTAGAGTTAATGAGAAAAGGAAATGGCTTCTAAATCTCAAGTGGTCTAAACATGTGCCTGGATTAAGAAATATGTGACAAGCAAAGGCTGCTTTATATTACTCATTTCTGCTTCACTATGGAACAGTTTTTAAAATACAAACAATGAGGGTGTGTCCCCACCTTACTTTAGCAAGGCACAATGGATAGAAAGTTGAATGTGAGCCAGAGTGGCTTAGCTTCAGATTTAGTTTAGCTTTAGTTACCATTCTACAAAGTAATTTTATGTACTTCACTGTAGTAAGGACAAACAAAATAAGCATTATACTATAAACCTTGTACTCATCAGTATGTTGTTGTTGTTAGTGTGAATAGTAGTAGTATATGTATCACATTTATTACCCTTTCTCTTGAGGGAACTCAAGGTGGCCTATATAGGATTTTTAAAGAGTGGCCTATGTAGGATTTTAATATTTAAAATAACTCTGTTAGACTGAAACATTATGTCTTGCCTAAAGCTGTTCAGGAAGCTTCAAGGGCAAATAGGGAGCTTAAGCTGCTCAATATTTTAATCAGAACCCGACCGAGACTGTCAAGGTTAAACCATATCTGGTGGAAAACATGCAGTCACCCTTAGTTCTTTTAATGTATGGAATGTGATTAAACAAAAGATGCTGAATTTGGGTCTGGTTTTTTTTAAGTGCCCAGAGCTCAGTATTATTCAGTACTCAATCGCTTTTATGCTTATTAGGGAGATTGACATTTCATATCTGAAAGGCGCCTCCATATACAGAGGTAGCAAACTTCAGAATGCCAGTGCTGCAAGGCAGTATCAGGGGAAGGCCTTGGCCTCTGTCTTGTTGGTTTGGCCTTCCTCTGTGTGAATCAGTGTGCTGGTCTAGATGGATCACTGGTTTGATCCAGCAGGCTGAGGTTATGTTCTTATGAGAGGAGCTACACTTCTGTATATAGAATGTTTTATAATTGGTGTGCTCTTTAACCCTTGATAGTAGAACACTGGGAGAGGGGGATAGTGGGAACATATTGTGGGTTGTGATTATTAACAATCTCTGGGTTGTTGTTAGATCACTGTGGGTAGCCATGTTAGGCTGTCACTAGCAGTAGAAAAGAGCAAGAGTCCAGTAGCACCTTAAAGACTAACAATATTTCTGGCAGTGTATGAGCTTTCAAGAGCCACAGCTCACTTCTTCAGATACAGCTAGGGTTGTTGTTGTTAACCTTCTCCCTGAGACTCAAAGCAGATTACAAAATATGAAAAGCAATTCAATTAGGCATCAAGGGCCTCCAATAAATGATGCAGTAGAAGTAGGGTTACAGAGCTGGATTCCACTGACACCTACACATTAGAGGTAAAGTATGTATAAGGACCTGCTCGCTCTGAGTCTAAGGCATGTAGAACAAAACAGTGTGATTAGTAGACCAAAAAATCAGAAGGTACAAACTGCATCTCTTGAACCTGGAGATGTTGGAACCTACATGTGTAGACCCCTGTGCAACTCTACTGGTTAGTGTGTGCGTGTTGGAAGGTCCCCAGAAGGGAGGACAAGCTGATATTGTTTTGATCCTCCCCCATTGTGACAATGGTAATTTGAATAAAATGGTACACCGAGTTTGTCTGTCTTTTATAGATGCTAGAGAACTAACTCTGGAAGATGCTCTTGTGCATGAAACAGGTACTGAATAAAAGTCAAGCTTTTTCTGTTTTTATATTGTGCTCTTCTTATATGGATTCCATGTAATTTAAAATCCACCCTGTGCTCTACTTTTCATTTTGCATGGATATTTCAGCAGCATATGCGTTTGTTAAAGGGGTACAAAAGATCATCTTTCAGCCATCCAGGGGTGGACATAATCAAACCAAGGTGCTTCTCTAACAAAGTTCTGGGCCTGTTAGGGTGGCCTTTTCTTTTAGGGGGAGGGGGCTGCAAGCAAAACAGCATCAGTGGCTCCTGTTTCTCCCGTGGGAGAGAGGGAGGGAGGGGCGTGAGAGAATGAAAAAAATATTTGTATCACCAGGCACCTACTGCTGACTCTCTGAAGACGATTTTGATTTAAAAGCTAATGAGAGGGGGAAATGTTTCTAAGTTGCACATAAGAACATAAGAACTAAGTTCTTAGTCACATGGACTAAGCGCTTCCCTATTGAATCAGTGCAGTCAGCCTTCATGCAGTGACTCAGTGGAAGCACTCTTCTTGAGTATTTGGAGAAGCGCTTCCCTATTGAATCAGTGCAGTCAGCCTTCATGCAGTGACTCAGTGGAAGCACTCTTCTTGAGTATTTGGAGAAGATCCTGGGGTTGGGGAGAAGGAAGTCGGTTCACTTGCATGGTAAAGGTAGTGCAGCGTAGTGACTGGCCAGAGTGTAAAAGCAACTGGCTATGTCATGAACTAATGAGCTCATGAGATTGCAATGATTACTAATGAATGTTGCACAGTTACCACATTGCTGATTTATTTAGTGGACTCTGATCCTGTACTGTGACTCTCTTCATTCATTACATCATCTGCTAGTGCCAGCTTATATCCACTATCATTACACCAAAGCACAACTACGTTCCAGTGCAGGGGTTCCAGTGCTCTCGGGCTCTGTGGTCTTCTTAACTGGGCATTGCTCTGGCCAGCTGATTCTTACTTAACAGGATTGTCTGTGGAAATATCTGGCATCAGAACAGAAAACAGGATGTGAATTCTAAGAGAATGTATAGTGGCTGATTTCTTGCATACTTCTATGAATTAGACTATGAACACTTTGTTTATTTACAGAAGCATTTTCAGAAGATGAAGAACAGCAAGATTATGTGGATGAACATGGTAATTTTATGGCTTTATGACAAGTCTATAAGTGACTGTGCTTATGAGTTTTTTGTAACTTTGTTGTAGTAGACTCGTTTTGTGAAACATTTATTTAATCCATTTGTATCTGACCTTTCTTCCCAAAGGGGATCCAAAGTGGCTTATGTTATTCTCCTCCATTTTATCCTCACAACAACCGTGTGCAGTAGGTTAGACTGAGAAAGTATGATGGGCCCATAGTCACTCAGCAAGCTTCCATGGCATGAGTGGGGATTTGACCCTGGGTGTTCCAGATACTAGTCTGACACTCTTAACCACTACTCTTAATCTTTTGATTAAAATTAGAAATTAAACATCTAAAATAATTTTGTAGCTCCCTTTGGTAGATCGTGACTGCACTGTGTGATAGCTGCTTGTCCAAAGTGAAATTCCATAAACTTGTGTGTGTTTGTGAATGATGTCGACACCATTCACCAGACTAGAGTATGGGTATATACTGCAGTCATGTAGGTGGGACCAGTAGCAGGGTCTTTTAAAACCAGCTAGCTCCCCCCCACCAATGTGGTTGAAAAGATCCACATAGTATGTGATACTGCAACCACATAGGAATTGCCACAGAAAATCATTATGCAGTTTGGTGTGTATTTCATGATTACCTATTTTCTAACCATAGTAAGGGGGAGACCAGGGGACTCAAGTTTACTGTTTTCAGACTTTTCCCTTAGACCAATTGCTAGCACTGTTTTTACACTTGTCCTCCAACGGCTGAGCCAAAGATCAGGACTATTGCAGCTCCCATGAATGAATGCATGCATTTCCCAATACCTCCTTTAAAAACAACAACCCTTTGTTCAAACTCCATCCTCTTAATCTGTCATCTAATTTTCTTCATCAAAATAATTAAATCCAACAAATAATGTGCGCCAGCTTTAACTAATGAATTGGCACTGCTCTTTAAGATGTGATCAGAGCAGTTGCTGCCATCTCAAGTATTTGTTGCTTCATCTTACATAAACGCAAATTTTGACTTTGTTCCTTTTTGTTAATCAGTTCATAGCCATTGTGATACTCTTGGGCTTTTAATGGTAAATTCATTGTTTTTCTAGAAGTGGAAAGTGAAGATTATGTTGAAACTCAGGACACAGGTAAATGAACTTCCACCTGTATATCCAGAAGACTGAAAAATATTGATTGTATGTTAATGGTTTTACTGACTGTTCCTTTTGCTGTTGTGCCCACATAAGTCTGCTGTAACATTTCTTGTGTATAGATCACCCAAAGAAATATATTTAATGTATTCTTCTTCATCTTCAAAAATGAGTGGTTGCCACTGATATGTCTCTTATGTTCTGTTTCTGTGCATCTAGTGGGAGAAGCTGATTCTCCGCACACCTGAAAGAATTTGCTATTGCAGTAAAGAAAGAGTGAATGTTGTTGACTCTCTTCCAGTTAAGGATAGGCATTGATATATTTACATCTCTTTAAATTAATATTCTTTAAGTACCTAGGTACACATGATATGCAAACATGTGCAATACTGCATCTTCAGAAGGAAAATGTAGATTGGGAGGAGGTAAATTGGCATAAAGAAGCAGCATTAGATTCCTGCCCTTCCCCCAGCAGAGTTGAAAACTAGAGATGCCTCTCCCTGCTTACCCCTCCTCCTCCTTTTCCCTTCCCCCATGCCTGGGATACTGTTTTGACAGCATCCGGATGCACCCTGTAAAATGTAGTGCTCAGGTAGTCTGATATCTTAATCCTGAAACATCACCTAGTTAGACAAGTAGGGGGAAAGACAGGAAACAGGCAGGGAGAGGCAGCTGTTTTATTTGTTGGCTGGCTGGCTGCCTGATGCCAATCTGCTTGTCCGTGTAGGGCCCGCAGCTGTTTGTGCACGGTAAGTAGGTGGGGGAGATAAGGTAGGGGTTTGGGAGATTGGGCTTTCTTAGGGAGGCCTTTTATGAGCAGTGTTAGAACTCTCGGAGGAGGGAGACTTCCCTTCTGCCCTACCCCGTGGAAGGGAATTCTCCAATGACGCTGGTAGTATTCTGGTTGCTTTCCTGTTTGAGCTTGGGGTTGTAGGAAGGGTGTGTGTGTTGCCCACTACTGTTCCAAATGCCTGTTAGCAAGAGCTTTGCTCTTTCACAGATTCAGCTTCTTTTTCCTTATTTGTGTCATGCACAACTGTAAAGTCTACACTAGTGTTTTTGTTTTCTTGTGGACTTTATAATGCTGTTCTTCTTTCAGATGGAGAACCTGTAACTGAACATTATTATGAAGTCTTAGAAGAAGAAACTTTACAAGGTAAAAATATAATACTTATTTGAACCAGAAGAGTGAATTACGCTACAACTTTAAAGCTTATTTCTGGAGACAATACATACGCCCTCTACTTGGCAGCTACTGTGGTAGCATCTCAAGTCCATTTCAACATGAAAAGAAGCCTGCACGGAAAGCACAGCTTTTAAGCACAGCATAAATTCTGGACATTATTGCATGTGATGATTGCATGGGTGCTGGGAGGCCACAATCATTACATCCCATATAGGTACACAAAATGAAATATGTATGTGCAGCTGTTGTATAATGTGATCGATACAGATTGCCTTCTGTTTCCTAAATAGCCACACTTTCAATGTAGGACTGTTAGTGTGGATCCTAAGCCTTGCTTTCTGTTTCCATGCCCATTTGTTAGGGAGGCAGTCCTTTGCTGCACAATGTTTTCCTCTGGCACTAGTACTTTTTGGCTTATTGAAAGACATTGGTCTTGCATGAGTGGAATCTCCTAGCACAAGGAACATGCTCCACAGCAGAGGACTTCCCCCACGAAGTGCAAGTGGATCCAAGCTTAGGTTCCAAGCCATTGCTACATTTCAGATGGCCTTCAGTTATATTGCCTGAATAGATGGAGTTAGAGTCTGCTGTTCCTACTCCTCCTTATGAGATGCTCCAATTAGATGTTTCCAGGTTTTATCTTGGTAAGAATTCTATTGATCTAATTAGCTTCCCCCCCCCCCCCGCCCCAAAGCCTAAGATATTTATTTCTCATATGCCCTATAGCAGAACCAGTCGACAGTGCTGAGCAAGAAAATGAACGTGAGTATAAAAAGCTTTTCCGTTACTGGGGATCTTTGGACAACAAAGAAACATTTAAAAATTGTATTCATTTCCCCCCATCCAATAATTGTCTGAAAGGCACAAGGGAGGTAATTGTTCCTGTTGGCTTTTAAATCATAGGTCCTATCACTAAAAAACAACTCCAATAGAGTAATAGTACTGAAGATAAAGTATTTGGACAAAGTGATTGTTTGGGGCCTGCGGTGCAGCCCCCTTCCTCCACCCCGGCAAGCCCCAGAATTGACACAGTAAATCCTTGTCCACTAATCTCTTCCCTACCAGTTTTTACTCATAACAGCAAAGTGAGGAGTGAGTAGGGAAGAACAAGAGTGAAAGCTGGAATGGGGTTGGAGAGGAGAGAATAAAGGTAACAAGGAACATCAGGAAAACATCAAGGAAAATGGAAAAAGCTAGGAAAACAGAAACAGCAAGGACTTAAAAAAATATTTATAGGCAGCCATTCCATCTGAGGTTGTTAAAGTAGTAATGTTAACTAATACTAGTGCATGCTTTTGTGTTTTTATTTGAGAGCTACTTGCAGTTAATTAGTGACTAATTAATGTATGAAAATAAATTTTAAAACTAGGCATGTTTCCCGGGCTATGTTAAGGTTTACTGAACTCGGTAGGACCTGTTCTTGATTCCAGAAGGTCAGGCACCATGGATGGCAAGGAGATTTAAAATGCCATCCTAAGCAGGCATACTTGGAATCCTACTTATGTTGGGTTACTGGGGCTTACATCCAGGAAAGTACTATTAGGATTGCACTGTTAAACGAGAAGTAAAAATCCCTTGAAGATGGCAATTAGGCATGCCTGCAGAGGCTAAAGGCAAAAATGAGTGGGAGAGGGGATGCCCAGATGGACTGCAAAGGATATCAGATGGGACTGAAAATAGGATATCAAACCCTGTCACCTCTTAGTGGCAGCCCTAGTTACTTGAGACAGGCTATTTCATCTACGTATCTAAGATGTACGCTACGGGACTCGAGTGTATCCATATGTAGCCGGGAATTTTGCCAAGCAAACACGTGACTTATTTCCTCACCTTCTGTAAAGGGGAAAAGGAAGAAGCACAGATAGAATTCATGCTGGTTTCTAGATTTGCGGGTGGGGCTATTGAGGCAAGGTACCAGCAGCAGAGCTCTTTAACTTGGAAAAGGTGATGCTTCCAAATTGTAAACTTACTTAATGGTATCCTGTGCTATGTGCAAAGGGGTGTGTTTGTGCCTAATCTCACACATTTCAAAGCTGGTTCTGAGAAAAAATTTCTCTATCATATATCTCCCTGTTTTTCATACTCTCTAAAGACTGAATGCTGCTTTAAAACATGTAGTTTCATTATATAAATGTTATATTTGCCATAGATGAAGCAGATGCTGTAGAGACTACTACTGAACATTCTGAGTCAGGTATGTAGGAATGAATTGTTCAAAGATATGAACAATAGTACAATGAAGATGTAAATTCATAAAGTTGTAGTTAGAGATGATACTGATGAAACTATGGGAACGACTATGGACAAGCGATATAAAATTTTCTTGCTCTCAATCTATTAGAGAGAATTAGTACAAGATGTTCTTTAGGTGGTATTTATCACCCAAGGATCTTCAAAAGATGTATAAAGCAAATCAAGCTAACTATTGGAAGTGTTCTGAGACCAAAGGAACTTTTTACCATCAATGGTGGACCAGTAAAAAGAGTCAAACTTTTTGGTGCAAAATATGTAAAGAACTTTATCAATATGCAACCGCCGCCACCAGAATTCTTTACGCAACATATTGGAAATCTAGCGTGCTCCCAGATATCACAGAGTAGATAAATAAATTGTTTGATTGCACTGATGGCCAGACTAACACATTTGATAAGAACGAACTCAATGGATAAATTTAAGATAAAATGGCAACCTTTATATAATTATTACTCACATGCTTGAAACACTCTTTAGAAACACTCTTTAGAAACACTTGAAACACTCTTTAGAAACTATTTAGAGAAATTTAATGAATTGTTTAAATGTTTCAACTGCTTAGATTAACTGATGAAGTGATGAGACTGTAAACTATCCAAAAGCTCGGACTTTTATACATTTTGGATATATCTTGTTTCTCTTTTTTCCCCTCCCCCTTTCTTTTTTCTGTGCCCCATTATATTAAATATATATATATTTTTAAAAAAACATGTAGTTTCATTATATAAATGTTATATTTGCCATAGATGAAGCAGATGCTGTAGAGACTACTACTGAGCATACTAAGTCAGGTATGTAGGAATGAATTGTTCAAAGATATGAACAATAGTACAATGAAAATGTAAGTTCTTAAAGTTGTAGTTATTTTTTTCTAATTAGCATAAGTAGTTTTAGGTATTGGCCATATATATGAAGAATACTCACAAGTGAAATGTGAAGAATGTGAGACTTTTGTAACTGTCTAGAAATCTCATGTATTAAACAAGTAGAGTCATCTGGATTTAGTAATCTATCAAGCTCAGATTCTCTGAATTTGTTTTCATGTTACTTGGACATTCAATTCTGTTTCTCCATTCAGACAATCATAAATCAATAAATAAAATTAAGTATAATGTGAGGAATACTGAGAGATGAGGCATACTGCATCATGTTGCACTTTTTATGCATCTGTATGATAATGGAATGGTTCAAGAAAGTGCTTTATTAAAGGGAAGGGCACTGGATTATACTACTGGGTATAGTATTCACCATTTGTTTCTGTATGTAGTATCTTACTATGTAATTTCTTCATTGTTTGGCATGTCATGTTACTACTTAAGCTTTGTTTCAAATTTCTGCTTGCTTTCAGATTTTCTGTATTCTAATTATGTTAGATTGCTTATTGGCTGCCCATCCTGCTGATTGTATTGATTTACACTGTTAAATTTGCCTTGAGTCTCAGTGAGAAAGGCAGATTATAAGTAAGATTAATGAAAATAAATAAATATTGGCCTACCTAATCTGTAGTATATGTTAAACATTTGTTTGTTTAGCTAAAGTTATGCGGGGGGGAAACAAGCTCATGTAACTATAGGGTAATATGCTTCTCCAACTTTTGTTCACTGTAGATGAGAGAGAACACGAAAAAGACCATGTGGATGATCAACCTCATGAGACAGGTATGTAAAATACTTTCTTAGGCTAATCCTCTACATTTCAATTTAATGAGTGTGCACTTGTGTGTGACCAAATCTGCCCTACAAAGCATGCAAATTATTTTTTGTGGTTTTTTTGTGCATGACAATTCGCTTGAATAGAATTCCTTTTATAAACAAGTTTTCTGACAAACTGAAGTGCAAACAACAGTCCATTGGATGTTCAGATGTTTCTGATTCTTTAAGGAGTCATTTCTGCAACCTAGCCTAGCATAGTGGGCAGGTAATTTCTCCTGACTTGGTACCTTCCGCACAACTCACTCAGCATGACTGCTTCCTCCACGCATAGGCACAGCGCTGATGAGCCAGAGATTGTTCAGGGGCAGGGCAACTGCCCTCGTGCCTACTCTCCCTCACCCAATGTGAGGTGGAATCATGAGCAGGGCTGGCCCCATCATGTGGTTGGGCTGTGGACCACACATAAGTGAAACTGCGAATCTGCAAATGGTGAGGGTCTATTGTAATTATGATAGTATTAGTTTTTAGTTTTTATATAGCACATATAAAACATATATAATAGCCTAGCACTCCATATTAAGAGCAGAGGGTGGGAAACAGTGGTTCCAATAATGAATGTTTGAAACTTGCTCAATACTGAATCTGACCCTTGGGTCCATTTACTGTCTACACTGACTGGCAGCAGCTCTAGGCTACCTGGGTTTCTCTCAGGCTGCTCCTTTACAGCCTTTGAATTGAAGATGCCTGGGATTCAACTCAGTGCCTCTTGCATACAAAGAATGGGTTCTGCTAGTGAGCAACATCCTCTCCTCTAATCTCTGTGCAGATGATTCTTAGTTTTTTTTTTTAAGTGTTAAAATTACTACATAAAACACTTCTGTGGGGAGGCTAGCATTCTGCCTCAGTGTAAGTAGTCACACTTCGCAACTATACAGTTGTTTTCTGTCAAATGTGTCAATCCTGCTTATGAATTGTTCAGTGATTACTACATGAACATACTTCTGTTGTAGGGACTTTGTCACATTTGAAGAAAATTCCTATTTGAATTGATCTGGAGTTACATTAATAGTCTCCCACCCCGTCCCTAGAGATGGTAAAGATGCCTGTGAACCTAATTTTTTACTAAATGGTGACAATATTTTGAATTACAGAAGTTCCTGTTCACACTGAGGGTCATTCAAAGGATGATCTAGTGGGTAAGTCAATTTACAGAGGCCCTGTTCGTCTATTAAAATTCATTGTCTCAGACCATTCGTACAGAAAGTCTTGATATTTTAAAAAAGTTAAGAAGAAATGGTGCATTAAGTAGGTTCTTGAACACTATAGCAAAAGGTTGACAAGTACTGGTTGTTCTGAAATTCAAAGATTTTGGACATCCTTTTGGACAGTTAAGAAAGCATGCTTTTAGGCAGGTTCCTGCAATGTCTTTCTTATATCTAAAGCAAGGTCAAACAAGCATATTTTTATGCCCTTTCTCAAACTTAGGAGAAGAAAATAGAACAAAGACAGTTTAAGGAGACAGATGCCATTTTTTATTGGTGTCGTCATACTCTGTAAAATAATGTTTCCCTCTGAGCCTTCTTGTCCTGAGTAAGAAAACAGGAGCCCAGCAGCACTTTAAAGACTAATGACATTCATTCTGGCATAAGATCTTGTGAGTCATGGAGCAGATGAAGTGAGAGCTGCCTCACAAAAAGCTTATGCTGCCGACTAACATGGCCTACCCATTTGACATTATCATCACAAAAGACTTCCTAAGTAGGCTTCTGTGTCCCACTCGCCCATCATCTGTTGCGCTTCTGAACTCAGGTAGGAATTGATTTTGCCAACCAGTGCAGTGTATCATCAGTTCTCATCTTCAGTAATAGTTATAGTGCACCTCTGTAAATAACCTCACTGCAGAATTATCAGGGTAAATGGGGGTGGGGGTGGGGCAAACTGAAGAAGGTTTCCCATCAAGTTGATTGAATGCACAATACTGCTGAGATTTAGGTGAAAAAGGCCTACCATTAATTTTTAACTGCCATGAGGACGGTCTACTAACAAAAGACACACAGAAATTCCTGGCAGCTTTTACAAAAAAGTTCCCATTTACTGCAGTCAATTGTACACTTTGTGTATGGATAATGTTTCTTATAAGTACTGATCTGATGTACTTTAAGAACCTGTTATTACACAGTTTGTTTCTTGAGTTAACTGGCATGTGTCATCACAAAGAGCAAGACTTGGACAGCCTGTTGGCCAGTGAAGTTTGGTGGACAATACATTTAGGGCAGATTAAAGAAAGTAGTTCTTCACACAATATAACTAAAGGAAATTCACAACTGGATCAAATGGATTTTAAAAGGACATTCGAAAAATTCATAGATGATAGGTCTAGCAAGTGTTATTAGCTGTACTAGCTCAGTGGAATTTACTTCTGAGTACCAGTTGCTGTGGGGTGGGGGAAACAGCTCATAAGAACAGGATACAGGACTAGATGGACAATTGGCTTGATCCAGAAGGGTTCTTATGAGCTAGGACCTTTTCCTAACTTGTGGCATTGGCTCATACCTCAATGTTGCTGAAGATCAATTAAGGTAGACCCGCTAGCCCTCAGGTCTACGTTCTAGCACTGCTGCTTACAGAGCCTGACTTTAAAGCCCCTCCCCTCTAGATCACATGTGTTAATTACCCATACATATTTGTCCCAAAGGTTGGCTTTGGATGGAAAACCAAAGGTTGGCTTTGAAAAGGTGCTGTTCAAAAATGTAAAGCTGGGAAGTCATTATAGTTTAATTTACACACAATAAGGGTTTCTTGTCAATGCTTTTCATATGAACAACTCTTGGGCAGTACTGCAGATACCAAGATCCAGTGCTTCTTGTTGGCAAAAGGCAGGGATTTGTACACGAGTGCTGGATTGTGGCTCTTGGGCTGAGCCTTGCAAAACTACATCCTGTGTGCAGAAAGGAGTGGTGAATGCTTTACAGTTCCCACATCTGCGACAAATGATGTCATTATAGAGCCCTCTGCCATCCTGAATCACAATAACCAGTCCACCTTCACTCTGTCATAGGGAGTTTATTTTTAGCCAAATATCAAGCAATGAGAGACACCAATGATGATATAATCCACCTGTCAGGACTTGAGGCACAAAACATGGAGTTGGGGCAGGCACAGTCTCACCTGTACTTCGCTACGAGTATCTCTGCAGTGTAACTGGAGAGAAAAGCAAAGAAGCCTCTGGAACAGCAAGAGCCAGGAGCAGGCCATATGTGAAGCATAATAACCCTTATAAAAACATCCAGATCAGGTTAGTTTTCTGAGCAACATGCTGGTGTTCCTCATCTTTATCAGATTCCTGCATTGCCCTCACTAAATTGCAACAAGCATTGTTTCACATTTTGAAGTTTACGTCTCAGTGCATAGATGTTGTCTCATTTAGACTCCAGGTGAAGACATTTTATTCTGAGTGGCTGCATTCGTATGTCTGTCTTACTTGTCGATTAGGATCTTGGTGGGGGAACAGACTTTGGTTGGCCTGTGCTCCTGCATTTGTATGTCACAGATAACTAGAGTTTATTTTTGGCTGTGATTCTCCATGTAGGAGGTAGAGTGAGGCAAATGCACAAGCCTGGCAAAAGGTTGGATTCATGCATGTCTTTACTAAACTGAGATTAAGTAAGGTGTCCTAATACAACCTTAAACCTTTGCTTATTGCTTTTTTTCTATTTCTGCTGACATTTTAAATATTTGCTGTTATAAAACTTTTAAATATTGTTTTATTAGTGCATCATTAATAGAAAGCTAGATAGAAATGTCTTAGATATAGACTGCTACATTAGATAAATGCCAAATAAAGAGGTGGATGAATGAAAGAAGGTTCAAGAGGAATGGTTGGGAAGTTTAGTCATGCATGAGAGGAAAGATAAAAGATGAATATTAGAAGAGGAAAGCAACCAAATAGTACTTTTTAAAAGAGTTTTGCTTAGAGCTGAAGCATGTTTGGGCGCATATGTAAAGACAGTGTATCTGGGGTTTTGGGGGGAGTTGAGCAGTTGAATGTTGTTAGGTAGTGAAGCCTTTGCACTCACAGCCAGTGAACTAGGTTTTGTTCCTTTCTCTCTGTTCATCCCATTGTGGATTTTCTAAAATTTACCAGCTTGAAAATGTGACAGATAGGCAAAGGTCCTTCCCCTTGCTGTCAGTCACTAATTCCTTGTATGCTGTTTTGGTGCTTGTGCAGAGCAGCTGAGAGCCATTCGGCACCCATAAAACTGGAAAGGAGGAGCCAGATGGGAGAGGGTAGTGGAGAGGGAAATCTGTAAAACCTTCAGTTTGAGTGAGAGTTTGAGCCACTAGAGAGTGAGGTCTTGCAGAGGTCTTGTCTCAGGAGATACCACTGTCTCTGAGCCTAGCTTCGGGAGAAAGCAGGCTTAATATAGTGAGTGCTTTAGGAGATAGGGTTTGTGCCTCCAGTGGGTTAGGCTGGGGGGATGGGATTTTTTTTCAGGTGACTATACAGGTCTCAGAGACTGGCTTTTAGGGAAAACAGGCTAATTTTGCAAATGCTTTAGACCAGTGGTCGGCAAATCGTGGCTCACGAGCCGCATGCGGCTCTTGGGCCCCTTGAGTGCGGCTCTGCCATAAATCCCCCCCCCCCGGCTGCCTGACGAACAGCTGATGGGTGAGGGGGGGTTAAACTGCTCCACGCAGACAGCGTGGAGCAGTTTAACCCCCCCCCCGCCCATCAGCTGTTTGTCGGGCAGCTGGGCGGGGGGGGGGGTTAAAGACCCCACCCCCGCCAGGCTTCCCGGGACTTCCCGGCGTCTCCCTCAGCCAGAAAAGTGGCGGTGGCCGTGGGGCGGAGTGTGCGCATGGAGCCGGCGGTGCTGCGGGCGCTGGTGGTGCGTACGGGGGGCCGGCAGCGGCTGCTGCTGGTGGCCGAGTGGCAGGCCGGGGAGCCGCCACCACGTGCGCTGCTGTAGCTCTTCGCGCGGGACCTCTTCGGCGAGGCAGTGGGCAGAGGCACGCGTGGGGCCGGGCTGCCGCTGGCCCTGGTGCCCGTTGGCCTTTGTGCTGTGCCGGCCGGGCCTGGCAGTGGCGAGGCGGCAGCTAGGCGAGCTGGTGTGCGACGTGCGCAGGCAGCTGGCACCGGCCGCCGGCCTGGTGGGAGTGCTGCTGCAGGAGGAGGCGGCAGGCGGGGCAGCCCCGCCCCAGGCCAAGCGGGAAGTGGCGTGCCTGCACCTGGAGGCACTGCTGCACCAGGCCGGCGCCCCCCAGGAGTCCCCCCGGGAGTCCCGAGAAGCCTGGCCGGGGGGGGGGGTTTAAACTGCTTTGTCAGGCAGTTGGGGTGTGTGTTTAAACTGGCTCTCAAAAGAAAAGTCAATTGTTGTACTGTTGATATTTGGCTCTGCTGACTAAAGAGTTTGCCGACCACTGCTTTAAACTATACCTGCCTCACAGCCTACTTCCATGGGAATTCAAAAAAATACAGCTATTATGGCTATCAAAATTGAAAACACACACATATATATCACTACTCGTGAGTAAAATAGGGTGTTGACTTACTACTCGTGAGCAAAATAGGGTGTTGACAATACAGGTTTTTTCTCTTGTTACTCGTGAGTAAAATAGGTTGTTGACTTACTACTTGTGAGTAAAATAGGGTGTTGACAATAAGTTTTTTTTGTATCTTATGTATTATAACAAAAACTTTTCTTTAACATCTATTGTATTTCAACATAAATAATAATTGCTTCTACATCAGTCAATTATATTATACACTCAACTTGTGTTTTTGAATTTTCATACACAATCTGTGTTTCTAACATACAATGGATTCAACACTAACAGTTCATATATGGTAGGTGGGACAGCTTTTCGGTAAGTAGCGCTGTTTCATAGTTTTCTTCAGCCACCCTTAGCCGTTTTGTGTCCACTTCCACTTTGTAGAACAGCAAAGTATTATATAAGGTATTGTGAGTTTTGAAGAATTTATTTGGATATTTTTGTATATATGATTTTATGTATATATTTTCATGTTAATAGCTTGAATTACAACTTTGCTGTTCTACAAAGTGGAAGTGGACACAAAATGGCTAAGGGTGGCTGAAGAAAACTATAAAACAGTGATACTTACCGGAAATCTGTCCCACCTACCATATATGAACTGTTAGTGTTGAATCCATTGTATGTTATAGAAACACAGATTGTGTATGAAAATTCAAAAACACAAGTTGAGTGTATAATATAATTGACTGATGTAGCAGCAATTATTATTTATGTTGAAATACAATAGATGTTAAAGAAATGTTTTTGTTACAATACATAAGATACAAAAAAAAACCATATTGTCAACACCCTATTTTACTCACGAGTAGTAAGTCAACATCCAATTTTACTCACGAGTAACAAAAGATACAAAAACCTGTATTGTCAACACCCTATTTTACTCACGAGTAGTGATATATATATATATGTTTGTGTTTTCAATTTTGATAGCCATAATAGCTGTATTTTTTTGAATAGCCAAGCCTTCTACAGCTTAGACATTTTTTTGTACTTCCAATGAAAAGCTAGCTAAAGATTTGGAGTTTCTTGGGGAGTTCACATTTATACTATGGGAGTTCTGAAATTGTGGAAATGCCAAAGATTCACCACTTCAAGAGATTTTTAGAAAACCCCATGAAACCACTCTATATGCTTTCATGGGGCTGCGCGACCAATTTTGCAGATGCCAAAGGGGCAATCCCCAAGATGAAAGGGCTTAGGGAGCAGATGAAATTTAGCCCCGCCTCTGGGAATGTCCCCTTTGGCGCAGGTGCAAGCCCCTGTGTCAGAGCTATGTTGCCATGGCAGCTGCACTGACACCCAGGCAAGGCGCTGCCCCGCCACGCTCAAGCGCCAGCGTAATTGGCCCCCCTCTCGCTGGGGGGTGTGAGCCACCCACGCGCCCCTCTGTACGCGCGAGTGTGTGTGTCTGTCAGTTCACGCGTGTGTCTGTAGCGCCTGGCGTGTGCGCCGTCTGGGCGCCCGGGCGAAGCACCCTGCTGCCAGGCGCCCCAGAAGCCAGCTTTAAAGGCGCCAGCCAGCTGGGCTGCTGGGAGGGGCAGCGCATTCGCTCCATAACACGCACAGACATTTCCCCTCACTTTTGAGGGGGGAAAAAGTGCGTGTTATGGAGCGAAAAATACGGTAGTTCAAATCACCCTGTAGGAGTTGGTAATGCATTTTGCTTTTTATGTGTGAATAATGATAATACTTATAGTGCCTTTTGAGTGTTCAAAAAATTGCACACAACCCTCAGGATTGTTTTACATTTTGCAGTAAAGCAAAGGGAGAAAGAAGAAATGAGGACAAACAATATCCCCTTGTTGTTTATAATAGTACTTTACATAGTAATATAAGCACAAGAAAAGTTCCACTTACATTGTAATCATCATGGTAGAGAACTAAACTTGATTGAATGATATTAGGCTGAAAATGCTTCAAATTGTATTTTTAAACATATGGGAGTTTTTAAAAAGAAAAGAATGTGAAATATCTTGCAGCACGCAGTTTGAGGAGCACAAAATCATGCTCGTATCATTTAATGTTCCCATAAACTATTTGCTAAACTTTTTTACATGGGTAGGGGGAAAGGGAGACAATGCTAACAGCACTTCCTAATTAGCATTTTTTATTAGTTGACCATAATTATTTCCCAAGCTTCGTTCCTAAAGTATATCAGTGAGTTGTTGATAACTTAAATGGTCAGTAGTGGCTAGTTACTTAATTTTCAGTTGTATAATTTTACATGCACACATTCAGACAGGAGCAGCCTTTTCTCCTACAATTTCCTTATACTATAGCATGTCAAAAACCAGAATCTAATATGAAGGTATATGAATGAAGTGTCAGGTCTGGGCAGGCAGTCAAGGCTTCATTCTCAAAAGCAGGTTTACCCCTTTCCTCATTGTATTTCTATGTGCACTTCTTTATTTTTTCCCAAATATGTGAATGGTTGCCATTTTCCTCTATTGGGGAGCAGTGAACACATTGCACTTGGAGCACTGTACGGTGAAGGGAAAACCTGCCCTTCACCCTTGTCACTGGGTGGTCCAACCTTCACAGATACAGATATTCTTCCTCCACACATATCAGCCATGATAACATTTAGCATTTTTCTAGTGTGTGTATTGTCCGTATGTATGCTTATGAAATACATTTCAATTTCTTGCTCAAGTTTAACACAGAAAAGTCAGTCCTCCTTCCTTCTTCTATAGATAGCAACTTTGTGATTAATCTAGTTGTAACAAAAGATTTCTACCCAATTAAATACTGTTACAAAGTTTGGGAGGGGCTGTGGCTCAGTGGTAGAGCATCTGCTTGGCATGCAGAAGGTCCAAGCTTCAATCCCTGGCATCTCTAGTTAAAGGGACTATGTAGGTAGGTGATGTGAAAAACCCCTGCTTGAGACCCTGGAGAGCCACTGCCGGTCAGAGTAGACAGTACTGGCTTTGATGGAGCAAGGGTCTGATTCAGTATAAGGCAGCTTCATATGTTCATATGCATATTATTATTAAAGATTACTTCTAAAATAATTTGTATCTTGGTTGGTCCTCTAATTTAGATTTCCCCTTATTTTTCAGATACTTAAAGCTTCAAAAAGACTGTCCCTACAGCAAGAGGACCAGCCTAAACCATACTCCACACAAGGGGAGCAGATGCTTGTTAGAGACCTTTTACGATGTAATTAACCAAGCAGTTCAGAAACCTGGGGAACAAACACTAAAGGCATTTTTACAAGTGATGCAAAGAAAGCTTTTTGTTTGGAATGCATCCCTTGTGAATGTTGTTAGTACGGTATACAAAGCAATAGAAAACCATTTTTAAATTGAATGTATATTCTGGTCAATGTAGATTTAACTTCCATTCTATAAATACAAGAAATTTAAAAAGTCATTTGTGAAACAGCCTAAGAACTGCGTAGCACTCATATGACATATGCGTAGCACTCATATGACATATTAATATACCTTTAGCATCCATTTAGAATCCTAATATACATTCTTATTTTCTTGTCATATTTAGTATACAAGATGATTCTATTTTCTCCCTAGATAAAGTGGTTTGTTAAATATTTTATATGTCGTAATTGTTAATATGCTATTTATAATGTAGCAGTAAAGGATTTGAGATTTTAATATATGTATATATCTGGCTACATTAAAATTTGGATGCAATTAAGTTAGAGAAGCTTAAAAACAGGATGAAGTAACTTTGGGGAATATTTTCATTTATTGTGGTGAACACTAACTAGGAAAACAGAGCTGTGAAACTTTGACTTGGACCTATTCATATACTTGTTTTGTAGATGATTTTCCTGTGTGAGCTTCAACTCACTTTAAACTATGTGCAGCGCAACAAATACAAGAAAAAAACAAATAGTTCATCGTGGCTATATAATAGATTACTAATTTTTTTCTGGCTCATGCTTCTCATAATGAACACTGAATATTGAAGCAAACCTTGATGATTTTAGTGGCATTCTGGAGCTGGGCAGTGTTTAGACTGGGACATCCCTGAAATCCTTAAGGGCTCAATGGTAGGTTTTTCTTTTTTGCCCATGGGCCTCATGATATCATAGCCATAGTTTCAGTGAACTGTTCATCAACAAACCATTGCAATTAAATCTGCAGGCACATGCATTCCGGCAACTACTTGCTCAAAAGTGGTCCTTCTCTCAGATGTGATACTCCAGATGTGGTGATTTCAGGTTGCAGCTGTTCTCAGAAATTGATTGAGAGAAAAGCAGGGTTATAAGTATTTTAAATAAATTAATGTTAATTTACAGGCGTGACCAAAAAGAGTAGTTATAAATTGGAGGCAGTATTGATTACTAAAACCCTTATTTTGATCATCAGTGAAGATGAACTTTAACAAAAGTAGTGTGTTAGATAACTGTCGCATGGTGCTGTTCCATTGATTTGTGCCCTCTAATTCAGGCCATGTTAATTATTATGTTCTCTCTCGGCTCAGGAATAGTTTGTGTGATAATGCTTTAGAAAAGAAAACACAGATTCAATTTAAATTAAGAAATTAATAGGAATGCTAAGGTGGTATACAGTCCTCAAAATATTTAAGAGTAGTTTGATGTACCATTGAAGTCAATTGGGTTGTTCTAGGACCTTTGCAGAGTGTTTTTTTTTTCCTTGTGAACTGAACTTAAAGGATTAATTTAAAAGAAATGAAAACTAGAAACATTAAGAAGAAATTGTATTCTATTGACTTTGTTTGTGGGAATCCAAGGTATTAATAAGAATTCAGCAAAATGCAAATGTGTATATCCCATACTTCTATGGGATGATTCTTCCCTGCATTGGTGCACAGAGAGATTTCCATAGGGCATAAAAAGCCATGTTTTCCCTTCCTTCCTCAGTGCGTAGGTACTACTCAAGACTGTTATCGGGAATGGGATGCCTGTCTATGCCTCCTGTATCCCCATCCAGCCTTCTCATGCTGCTTAATCCCTAGGCTGGAGGGGGGGCAGATGTGAAAGATATGCACAGTGAAGGGCTCATATGATAGGTATTAGGCAGGGTCATAGTTCAGAGGTAGAACACTTGCTTTGCGTGTTGCAGGTCCTAGGTTCAATCCCTGACAATCTTTTGGTTCAGCAATAGTTTGTGTGATAATGCGTGTTGTGTTGTGTTGTGCAAGTCCATTCTCTCCTTGAGAGATCTCAAGAACTGCTGATAGTACTGTCTGTTCTAACGGAGTTGGGTTGCCAGACGATCCTGGCAACCCACCAGGAGGGTTTGGGGGTGGGGCAAGGACTGTCTTCTTGCTTCCAACAACAAACCCAGAAGTGACATCTTTCTGCTTGCGTGATGCTCTATGGTTAAACCTGTCTCATATGAACACATGAAGCTGCCTTATACTGACTCAGACCCTTGGTCCATCAAAGTCAGTATTGTCTACTCAGACCGGCAGTGGCTCTCCAGGGTCTCAGGCAGAGGTCTTTCCCATCACCTTCTTGCCTAGTCCCTTTAACTGGAGATGCCAGGAATTGAACCTGGGACCTTCTGCATGCCAAGTAGATGCTCTACCACTGAGCCACAGCCTCTCCCCTAATACTGAGTTAGATGGACCAAAGGCCACTTCATATGCTCACAGGTCTCTTATTCCCTGTATTGGCCTGGCCTGGTACCTGCATGGGCGCACCAACAGAGAAACAGGGCTCCATAATCCCCATAGGAATCACTCCACTCTTGGGCACAGCATGTGTGCAGGGAAGGGTCATTCCCTATGAATATACACTATCAGGAAGCATTAATCAGGACGTATTATTATTCATGGAAAATTGTGTGTTTCTGAATGACTGAACAATACTTTTTTATAAGGCAATCTTTTTAAGGACATTTGAGTGAAAAATAAGATTGTGTTTGAACTGTTTTGTACACTGATAATCTATTTTTAAAATACTGTAGTAAAAGTATTTCTATGCTGTGATCAAATTTTAAAAAATACTTATAATTATAGGATTTTATGATAATCATGTTTACACAAGCGTGCCATGGTGGGCCAGGTTAAGGGGTCTTGATGTACCTTTCTTCTGTATTATTGTTTGGCTGCAATAAAAACACAGAAGAACATTTTCATTGACTGAGTCATTATTTCCTGAAATACAGACCAGCATCTCCTTTTTACCATTTGGTTTTTTGAAATGGTTAGTAATGTTATTATTGAGAATGTGGATGCAGAAAGCTAGCTTGTTGTTTGTGTGTTCCACATTGGCTTTATTGTGCATTTGTCATCAGTTGGTCAAATTTTAGTTTTTTCATTTTGGTTTTTTACTGTGAAGAGTTTTAGCCTATGATCTTGGGAACTATAGTATCATCGAACATGACAGACAAATATTTTCCTTGTGGGGGCCAAAGTGTATGATATTGTGGCAGCATCCTTCGATGACTTACAACTTTGTTTTGGTACAGCAGTTTAGTTAAGAAATGGCATCAATAATAGCATGCAGTGTAAGTAGTGATTTACAAAGCTCCAGTGGGTGTTCTAGCTGAGAACGGCTTTCAATGTGGTTTTCCCAAGTCCAGTCAACAATCAGGTCACAGCACAATCAAACCTAGGAGCTACCTGTGACCTTCACAAGTTTTGACTTCTATAAGGGCGGAACATCAGGCAGTTTCATGGTTCTTTATCCCAACAATTTGTTTTAACAGAGTGCAGCTTAAAGGGGGGAGGGGAGACTGCGGCAGGACGGAGGGATAAATTAACCCCTTTCCCTTCTGCACCATTTGCCCATTGGAAATCATCACCCCAAACTGCTTTTACCCTTGCTGGGTGGGGAAAATGTAGAGTTGTTGTTTCCTTCAACAGAGATAAAAGCAGCAGGATGGGAGACATCAGCGGTATAAAGGTATGAGGGGGAATTAATAGCCCCTCCCCCATTGGTTTCCCCCTTTACATCACAGTTCCTGCAGCTGCATTGATTTAGAAAAAGCTACCAGGAAAAAAGAGCTCATGTTAACACAAAGTCTGCCCTCAGATAACAGTACTAGGGACCTCACAGCACAGAACATTGACCAGCTCTCTGGTATTAGAACTGTTTTCTTTAATCCAAGATCAAAATTGTCAGCCAAGCAGTTTGCCTGCATTTTGTATAAGCATAAAGCTAAACATGATGCAGGGATGGAGGAGATGCAGGGATGGAGCTCCCTGTAGGGCTTTTGTGTTGTTTTAGTTAGAACAGTTGGGGAAAAGGCACATTGAATTGGCACCAGAGGTTTTACCCTTTTCCTGATGCAAATCCTACTTGCCCCATAGAGGAAAAACATATGGAAACCAATACAAGTAGTTTTTGCATTACCTCTGTGCTACATTTGGTTATATTTAGTTTCAGTTTTCTGAGATTTTAGAACACGGTAACGGCAGGCATGGAAATCAGCTAGGAGGAGTGGAGGTTCCAGTAGTCGTACTGCCCTTTAACGGCCCCAAGGAAAGACATTTTGGAAAATTAGTGAGACATTTTACATTCCTTCACCAATGTAATTTCTCATACAACTATTATAATTGTTAGCAGCCCTTTAGCTTCAAGGCTGATACATTTAATGTGTGTGGTTGTCTCAATGCCTGGTGGTAGGTTGGTATCTGATTCTTAGAGGTGTGCCTAATTCCACCACATATATCTTCTTGTACCATTACAACCACCTATCAAACATACTATTCAAAGCACATTCCAGTGAGTATGCTCTTTTGTTTGTGTAGGGAAAACCCCAAGGAGCCTTGTGGCACCCTTATCATTCCAAAGTGTCATTACAATCTTTGTTGTCCGCATAAAGCAAGTTCTCCAACTATATTAAATATATCCATCGCAATTCACCCTTAATACAGCTCTGTCATATGCTGAAACAATATAATTGCTAATCCAGTGGTCTCAATGGCATTAATGATGGCCCATCCTAATTCACAGAATTATTGTGAGACTAAAATTCTTGCCTGAGTTTAAGGGTAGGTAAAATACAGATCTACTTAAATAATGATGGGTCCCCAGCACTGCCAATTGACACATGGGGAGGTATGTCACTACATGGAGAGTGAGGAACAGTGGAGCACTGAAAGGGTATACAGGGGTTTGAGGGGTAGTGAGAGGTGGCAGCCTCCTTTTTGCTGAGAACCTTGTTTTCCTATATACAGTTCATCCAGCTATCTAAATAAAGGTTCTTTCAGTTATAGCAGGACCCAAGGTGGTCATATAAGTAGAAGTAATGGTACAATGCATTGTGCAATTTCTGCTTCAGCCTTAGAATGTGGAGCAAGAGTATAGTTCCTTCAGTCATACCATACAATAGCCTCCAAGGGTGCACTAGGCTTACCAGCAGGTTGGCATCTTGGCCAGGAGCACCTCAAAGGCAGGGATTTGTATAAACCCCAATATCCACATGGGGCTTTATATGAAACCATGAGGTTTTTTCAGGAAAGAGCCACAGTGATCATACAAGCTATAGTCATGGAAGAAGCATTCGTCTGAGTAAACATTGTGGTTCGGACAGTTGGTTCCTACACATGATCCTAACCAGTGCTCAGGTCCATCTGAGGCCCTCAGATGTGGGCCACTGGTTGTGAGTAACAAAACATGATCTGAAATGCAGTGAACAGGAAAGTATGTGGCAGAATTTTAAAAAAATCACTGTGGGCTGACAATTCTGTATCCCAAACCAGTCTACTACGGGGGTGGGGGGTTAATCTGTAGCCACAAAGACATAGGTCTTTCATGCATGGCTGTTTCACTCTCTGTCACCCCTCCAACGACTTCAGCTCTTTGTTTGGATTATGCATGTCATTTCTGACCGTCAGAGGTCGCCTCGCTCTCCCCCTGTGTTTCCCTGTGTTTTGCCCACGTTTTCAAATTTGAGATAAAACAGGTCCCTCAAAACACGAGGAAACACGGGGAGAGCGAGGTGACTTCCGATGGTCAGAAACGGCATGCATGATCCAAACCAAGACCCAAAATCATCGGAGGGGTGATGGTGAGTGAAACAGCCATGCATAAAAGACCATAATTGCTGTGATACTTTAAGAGTAACTTGAGGTTATGATTGCAGGCAAAAACCTCTTTCATCAAATACAGGTAATGGACTGAGAATGTGATACATAATAGTCCTGAAGGGTATATGGAAAATCAGCATACTTTACAAATCACTCTCAGCACGACTCCATCATCTGTAATGCGAGGGTAATCCTGCTGCCTACTTTAATTATCAGCTCCATATTGTAAGGATTATACTGATAAGAAGAGCCCTACCGGATCAGACTAATAGTCTGTTAGACAGTTTCCAGCAGGAGGTGAACAGAAGGAGGCACAAAGCCTCCCACTGTTGCTACCTTCTACCTGTGGATATTCAGAGGTATGTTGCTTTCAAAAATGGAAGTCAAATTCAATCATCATGACTAACAGCTATCAGCAGACCTACTAAATGAATTTGCCAGTTCTGTCCCACATAATATGACTGATGAGCTTTGAACACTGAAAGCAATACATAGATGCCAATAGTTATTACCATACGGACATTACAACTGAAGTATACTATATTTGGGCATAGGCTGTTTAAAAAATAAGATACCATGATGTTGTAAAACAAAGAGATACTCCCTTTACTTTGTGTATCTGTTCTAAAATGAGCCTTTTGTAACAAATTTAAAAAGTGGTTTATATGTTTTCCAGGGCAAGGTGAAAAAGAAGCTCAACAGAAAGAAAAAGGTAAGGTACTGCAAATATGTGTTGCGCAAAATGCAGAGTTTCTGCAGTGGGACCAGGATAGAGTGGAGATGGAACAAGATGCCGCTTGCTGGTTCTCGGACCTTTGTTACGTTTCACGACCTCATCTTAAGCCAAAGATAGTTCAGAGCCTTGGCATTTGAGAGGAGATCCCACAGTGCTCTGAATGCACCATATATTTTAAAGTTTTTAAAAGTTGAAAATCTAGAAAGCTCGTCATAAATTCACTTAAAGTCAGACATAGCAGGAACTCACTGTGCATTCTGTAGTGCAGCAGCTATGCTGAATTGATCACTGTAACAGTATGGTTTCATTTAATAGAATCCACTTTGATTGTACTGAGTCCACAGTCGTTTTATTTGATAGCATTGGCATGGATGAAGAGAACCACGAATTGAACCCGATGGGGGGTTGGGGTGGTAATTTCTGCAGATTCCTCCTCCTAACTGCAGCCCTGGCACTCGCCCCACACAGTTCTCAGAAGTCTCCCATCCTTAGGGGCAGCACAGGAGCTGTAGTGGGAGGGAACTGCCTGAGCTCCATTTTCAAGCTCCAGCCAGAGTTCTCTGGATCCAAATTGTTTATTTTCATTCAAATAACTTTTAAAAAAAAAATAAAGGTATAGAAATACTGTCTGCAAAGAGAAAAATTCCGTCAAAGCAAAAGCATAAATGTTAGCTGCAAGATCTCCTGTGTGTCTCATGCCACGTGAATGGAAGAGTTCTATTTTATGCTGCTAATTCTGCTAAATTTTATCTTAACATATGAAGTAGTAATTTCACTGAAAATTAGCAGTACATAATTTACTGCAAAGAGACTGAAGAACTGGAATACATTTCAAGTTGAATCTGGGTGAATCGCAGGGAAAACGGCAAATGAAAAATATTTTGTTTGACTAATTTATGCTTGTGTTAGGCTTTGTGGTCTTGGAAGATTTCAGTCAAATTCCAGCTTGCCATGATGTCCTCATGTGGGCTCCTGAGAAATTGGTTTCCTCCCACAAACCAGGATCCTGAAATATGTTTTAATCCCTGTTAAGATTCCCAGTTTGTAAGGAAGAAAATAATTGTAGATTTCTGTATTTGGACATCATAGCTAATCATAGTAAATTTAAAGAGGAAAAAGTTTAATCTCCGTTGTTGGACAACAAGGAGTGAGTATGGGAGCCCATGCATGCTGGGTGCATACCCATCACAAAAAATACTTTTGACCCCTGAAGAGGGCTGGGCAGAGCAATCCTAAAGAGGGGTGGTGGTGGAAGTAGAGGTGCAACTGGGGACGGTGTAGCTGGGCCGCCTCCTGATCAGTTTGCTACATGGCAGCAAGCAAACCGATTGGAAAAATCCCCCAATCACCATGAAACTGCTCTGTATGCTGCCTCAGAGGCTGTGGTGGCGCTGCTGTGCGGCTCCCCAACACTAGCATAGGTAGCCCTGCGCCAGTGTGAATGCCTATTTAGCTGGCATTAGTGGCACGCTGGGGCAGGGGTCACATTGCATCCAAACCTCTTTGCCTCCCCCCACTTTTCCGGATTGCACTGTTAGTGTCTCAGATAAATACTACCTAGGGGTTCATGATTAGTTTTGCCTGTTCTCTTCTTGCACTTTTCTTAGTGTGCCGTGTTAATTAGATATTAGGGTAGCCACTCATCTACTACTGAAAACAGTGGCCTGCATCTTCCCTGATGACATATAGTACTACAAAACATATCATAATACTATCGTCATCAGTCTTGAGTTTTCCTGTGCCCAGTTCTCAGTAGGTGGGAAATTAGAGGCGCAATGAGGTTTCGTAAATTTCGAGGAGAAAGAGGAGGGAAGTGCAAGGGAGGGCTTCTGTTTTGGAAAGCCACTGAATGGCTCTCCTAATGTCTCCTGGCCTGGTTTTCATTCTAAATGGAACGAAACAGCTTCACTGCAGCAATAGGGGAGAGAAATGGTTTTATTTTGTTTTAATGGCTATCCTGTTATTCAGATCATGCTTCAGGAAAATGCATGGATTACGCCATGTTTTACAAAACTGCTATCTTAAGGGTAGTATGCATCTCAGCTCTTTCTTGTTACATGTTACGGCCTCAGTAATATCTGCAGAGGCAGGAGCCTGTCCTGTCTATTAGCCCAAGAACATGCCACCATATGGTGGAACTGCCAGCGCAATGTTCTGAAGCATATGGGTGTTTTTGGTAGGAGTCCCATAAAAATGTGCCTTCCAAATCTTGGGAACTGTGATCAACTCATCTTCATTTTCTGTTTTACACATTTATTGTCCTTTCACAATAATACTCATAACTCTATAATGCTCATATTTAGCTTAAATGTTCTGACTTCTATTTACATTACTGTGCTGCTGAGCTCCCCCTCCCTCCATTCCAGGCACCCACACAAGTTGCTGATGAGCCTTCAACAAACCCCAGAGATGCCTCAGATATCACTTTTCTCAATGTCTTGTAACTGACTCCAACTGCGGTTATTTGTCAGACTGGCTGCAATAGCTGCTGATTGGGAAAAGGGTACCAGGGCTTTCAATTCCTGGCCAGAAGCTGTTGCATATGCTCTGAGATGTTACTGTACCGTGCTGCAAATGCAAAAAGTATATAATTTGCTAATTGGTCTGTATCGTCAATATAAAAGCTTTGGGGCTCACCATGCGCTTCTCTTCCTAGCATTTAAAAAAAAAGATGATTTTTTTTTTGCTTTATCATAACTGGATCCTGTGTTTCTTCAAAGGAAATCTCTCAATGGTCAATACTGAATTCTTAAGGCAAGTCTTTACTTTTCTTTTTAATCTAGCTAAGAAGAAGAAACCTAAATTGTTCAATAAATTTGATAAAGGCATTAAAGCAGAGCTTGAAGCTGCAGAGAAGCTGCGTAAAAAGGTAAGGCTGAAAGTCATCTGAGAGCGAGTTTCTGGAGCACTAGAGATTAGAAGACGGTCAACAGCAAAATTCTGGCCATACAGAACCTCGAAGGGTGCCCTGCCATTGTCCCATATGACCCTGAACTTTAGTCCCATGCAAAGGCATACTGGCATAACGCAGGTCATTTAAGAAATAAATAGATGTGCAACAAAGGTAGTGGATAAGTGCTACAGACTCTGGAGAAAAGATGCCATCTCTCCTAGAAGTGCTTCAGATCAATCAACACGCACATTTAATCTTTTTCTCTCTCCCTCCTAGCTTGGTTCAGACTCAGTGGCAAACAGAGATTGTCTTTACATGAACAAGCCTGGAAGGGATTGGAGGTACACTCCCTGATCCCCAGCCCTTTGTGGCAAGCTAATTAGTTCCATAGTTTGCGATTAATCTGAACCCGCAAACTATAGTTTGTGCTCATCTTGAAGCCACGGCAGAGCAAAACTTCTGTGTGGCTTCCTGACAGAAGCACTGTTTAGAGAAGCATCCACAAGACATCACGCTCTGTTTTCCTTAACATGGCTTTATACGATCTTTTTGGAAGATTGCAGTCAAAGCAATTTTGGGATACCCTGTAAATAGAGACATGAACATTTCTTCAAGTTCTTCCCACATGAGTGCCATTTTCCTTATTTTAAGCCTTGCAATGAACATCCCCCACACTGGTAGGTTTTCTTTCAAAAAATATAATGCTATATTCTTATAGCATTATAATGCCATAACAATCTAGATTCTGTCACAGCAATGTACCATTTCCATCTTTAATTTCAAAAAGTAGGTCTCTGGCTCTTTTTGTCCCAGAGTTTTAAGGGGAAAGTCACTGACTGCACATTTCTCCCTATCACTTTGAACCAAAATGTCTAGAGATTTACTTTTTTTAACATGAACAGGTGAATTAGTACATTGGTGCAATGGATTTACAGATATTACTGATTTTAAAAAAAACACTGAAGAAGTCCTCAGGTGGTAGGGGGACAGATGGCAATCATGGGGGACTGAGGCAAGGAAAGTGTGTGCAAAACGTCCATGTGGATGTGCTGTTGACACTGCAAATGCAGCAGGTTTCCAAATTGTGGTGTTTTTTTTCCAGTTTAGGGATTTTAGTTTCTGGGCCAGGTATAAATCATAGTTAAGTGACCTACAGTGCAATCTTAAGCAAGTGTACGGGGTTCTGAGTCCACTGAAGTCAATAGGCTTCTTCAGAAGGGTCTAGGATCTTTGGTTCTTGTAGGTTATCCGGGCTGTGTAACCGTGGTCTTGGTATTTTCTTTCCTGACGTTTCGCCAGCAGCTGTGGCAGGCATCTTCAGAGGAGTAACACTGAAGGAGTGTTACTCCTCTGAAGATGCCTGCCACAGCTGCTGGCGAAACGTCAGGAAAGAAAATACCAAGACCACGGTTACACAGCCCGGATAACCTACAAGAACCAATGAACTCTGACCGTGAAAGCCTTCGACAAGGTCTAGGATCTGTTTAGGATTGCACTGCTAATTATTTGGAGCATTGTTTTAATACTTTTGAAATCTGATTTAGTTGATAATGACGCTGATAGTTACCCTTCTCAATGGATTCAGCAAATATTTTCCTGTCAAAAGCACAAATTATTTCAGACTAAAAGTATCTATCTTTCAGGGTAAAGCAGAAGATGCTCTGAAGGCATTTGAAACATTAGTAAACACATATCCCCAAAGTCCTCGGGCAAGATACGGCAAAGCACAGGTAAAAAGCGACCAAACCAAATGGAAAGACATTTCTGGTTATTTATGTCTCTATTTCTGTTCTGTACTTGAGATTGATTCTTCTTTTCAAGTACAATTCTGAAGAAAGGAAGGTAGTGAAAACAGCTTTAGATTTTGGATTAGTGTAGTGATTTTACTCACCCCTAGATCACTGTTTGGACTTTAGTGCAGTGATTTTGCTATGTTTTCCAAAACAGAAGCTTAAATGGTACTTTGGTTATTCTCACAGGTTATTCTCACTTTGGTTATTCTCAGAGGCATGTGGTGGAAATAAAGTCCGAATTGGACCACTGATTTTAGATGCATAGAGAGATTTATGGTGATATGCCTTCGTTCAGGCCAGGGCACCAGTGGTATTTTAGTGTGTGCTGAGCTGATCATATGCATATGAATCACCACCATGTGCTAAACCAAATCTGGATTTAAAAAAAAACACTTGATTAGACCTGTCCTTTTTTTAAGTGGGTACAGTGAAGCACCAAAGGCCTGTCCAGGCTCACTTCTGGATAGCGGGCTGCACTAAGATATATGCACACAATTGGTTCAGTACAAGCACAGGTGAAAATGGCCCATCGTCTGCCTGAAAGCTGCAGGAGATAAGAGCTCAGGAAGGAGCCCCTTAATCTTTTGCTGTTCTGAGTCTGCAAAAGGGATCTCTTCCCTGGTATGGCCAGGATACTTCCCTCTGAGCTGTGAAAATTGTGGACAGTTAGCTGTGTCTTACTTGAGGTCATGACTGATTTATTCCTGTTCCTTTAGCAGGCTCTCCTTTTTGAGAGAAGGGAGCAGGTGATATTAATAGTACACTTCCTTTCTTTAGATATCTCCTCCCTTCCCTTAGCTTCTCCTGTTACATGCGACTAAGCACAGCATACCTGGTGTTATATTCTAACATGCCGCAGCATACGTAGCCCCAAAATAACATCAGTGCACACCCTGTTCTGCTTGCCCGAAACTACAGGATAGAAATGTGAGGGTTTTACTGTGTAATTATTTCGATAACAGCCATCTGACAAGCAAAAAGCCAGCAGTCTTCACTTTATAATCCCTTAAACCATTATAAACCATTCTACTAAAATTTGAAAGGAAAAAAGATTATACCGCTTTTGAACCAGTTAGTCTACAGAAGATCTCATCTTATTTTCTGCAATGCGATTAATGGATTTCGTAATTAAAAATAATAATGGGCCATCTCTGAAATTTATTTCTGTATGTACTTCATTAATGGGGACCCAAAGCTGCTTGCAGCATTTTCCTCTCTTCCATTTTATTCTCACAACAACCCTGTGAGGTAGGTTGGGTTGAGAGTGTGTGACTGGCCTAAGATCACCAGCAAATTTCCGTGGCAGAGTGGGGGTTCAAACCTGGCTCTTCCAGATTCTAGCCCAGCACTCTAAATAAGCATGCAACTGATTTTTCAACATGACTTTTTCAGTGAGCTATTGTGGCTAGCTGTAAAGTCTCTTCCCCAGCTGTTAAATAGTCTTCCTAATTGTACTTTTTAATGAGTTAGCCAAATTATAGCTTTGACTAATTGTAAACTTGGAGTATCAGGGATGCTATGCATCTTTCTTCATTTTGAATTTGTCATAATTTAAAACTTGTCTACTTGCCTTTCCAAAGCTCAAAACTGCTCATAATCAAATAGTAAAATTGCAACAACCAAGTCATTAAATATGTTTAAGGAAAGTGAACTATCTGGTGATCATTTGGGTACTGATTAATGCTTTATGACCATACCCAGAGTGAGGATGACTTGGCTGAGAAGATGAGAAGCAACGAAATGCTGCAGAGAGCCGTCAGCACCTATGGAGAGGTTGCTAGCCTACCCAGTGTCCCTGATGATCTGGTCAAACTGACTCTGAAACGACGGGCAGACAGGCAGCAGTTTCTTGGTAAGGTTCAGGAACCTGTTCTGACCCACAGGAGGAATGTTCAAGAGTCCATATGATTTTGCTGAAGATGAAATGCTCACTTCCAGAAATTTAACCCAAACTTTTGCTCTGCAAATGCTGACGTTGGATTGTCACCAGATGTTGCCTTAATGTGTTTTAGCTCTAAATATTGTCTGCCCAGGTCCAGGTGGGGCTGGGGATAGGTACACTATAACAGGGCCTGAGAGTCCATAGCGGGCAGCCAACTTTGCAAGCCCGTTACCACAATATGGGGTTAGATCAGGTGGATCTGTTCCACCAGTGAAGGTGCTTTCCTACAGCAGAAGCCTTCCTCTGTCACAAAATGCTCTGCTGAGAATCTGGCTTCTGGGGAAGGAGCCTTTCACTGCTCCATCCCCTGATCTATTTGTGTAATATCAGAAACAAGATAGAGCTATTTCTGTCATGTACGAGGTTGGATCATATTTGTGGAGGGGTCTGTGTTGCACATTTGTATTGGAACCAGAGAAATGATATGTGGGCCCTGTTTTCTATATTTGGCAATCAATGATATTTCTGTGTTTGACACCCAACAGTTGATATTTCACAGTGTTTAATAGTTCGTGTGCAAACGTTTTTTAGTATTGGACAATACTGATAGCTGATGTAAAATAACTGGCCACAGTGTTTTTTCTAACTTTCTGCTTTCAGTAAACACTTTTTACATCAGCCTCTGCCCAGAAGCCTCTGTGTGCCGGTCACCAAATCCATGTGCACTGCAGAGAATTCCTGTGATATTGTGTTTAAGAGTGTCGGACTTGTATCTGGAAGACCCAGGTTTCAATCCCCACTCATGCCATGGAAGCTCGCTGGGTGACCTTGGACCAGTCACACATTCTCAGCCTGTCCTACCTCACAGGGTTGTTGCAAGGATAAAATGGAGGAGAGGAGAATGATATACTTCAGAGAGTTGCCATGTTGGTTTGCAGTAGAACAGCTGGAACTGAGTCCAGATTTGAGTGCAGTAGCACCTTAGAGATCAACAAGATTTTCAGAGTAAGCTTTCGAGAGTCAAAGCTCCCTTCTTCAGATATGAGTTGGAAATAAGGGTGGATTAATGAAGAGAAAACAGCATAGAGGGGAAAGCCGCAACATTCAGCCCATGAACCTTGATCATAAAGAGGAAAAGGCATGGGTGAGTCTGAAGGCACATGTAAAGGCACAAAACTCCAATTGAATGTTGGCTTGATAGTATGTGAATGTTAAGTTTAAACCTTTGCATTCAGTATGCAAGTGTGAATGTTGCTTCAAAATTTCTCACTGAAAAATGGTGCTTGGTGAAAACTGGAAAACTCAACATTAGTATTTGTGAATATTCATTTCAGATCTAGTATAGATACATTTCAGAACCCTCAAACCAGTGTCACATGTTATCACCTTTGTATCTGTCTAACTTGCAATCTGTATCCCATGAAAAAAGATCATTACATAAATAAGTACCCATCCAGACAGGAGGTTGCCCACTGCATCTTCTCTTGAGTTATTGTTCTGGCTTTACCTTCTTCAATTTAGCCTTAGCCTCTGATTGATAATTCTGTGTCCCATCTGATTAGACTTATCAGTCACTGCTGTTAAAGGGTGTCAACAGAATTATTGTATACAGAAGAGGCTGTGTATGCAGTCACTGAGGATTGGGCATGGCATAATCAGAAGGCATGCTAGGAATAACAGTACTGAAAGAAAAAACGTGAAGGGAGCCCCTATGTAGATTTGTGATTTTGGTTTATATACATGCTAATTTGAGTACCCACTCCTCCACATGCAGCCTGCTGGGTGACCCTGGGCCAGTCACAGTTCTCTCAGAACTCTCTTAGCCCCACCTGCCTCACAAGGTGTCTTGTGGAGAGGGAGAGGGAAGGTGATTGTAAGCCGCTTTGAGACTCCTTAAGGTAGAGAAAAGTGGGGTATAAAAACAAACTCTTCTTCTAAACCTTTTAGTGTATAGTAATAAAATGTGACTCCAATTTTAGTTTTAAAATTGTGTGCCTGAGCTCTCACAATATGTTGGAAATGCTTAACATGCACAATCCTTTTAAAACTGAGAATTCTTTGAACACCACAGTTAAGGAGTACAAGTGGGAACCTGCAATGTCTTGCACGGGGCATCTGATTTCGCCCTTCACCACTATTTCCTCCTCTCTTCTCTGGCAGCCCCCACAGCCTATCCTCTTTTCTTGCTTCCTTCTGTCCTTCCCACTAACAGCCAACCTACCTTTATCTGCCTCCCTGTCTTCAATTGCCCCCCGCTGCAGACTTTACCTAGGAAAACTGTGGTCCAATTGTGTGGTGCTGGCTGCTGGGCCAGGACCACTTGCATGGTAGGGAACCCTTAAGGACTTTTGGGGGGGACCCATCACTTTCCCCTGTATTCCCCTACATTATTCCCTTTTCCCCTCCTCCTGCCAATCTGTATTGTCTCCCCAGTCCATGCTCCATTGTCTCCTTCTCAGCCATTCACCAACCTACCTTTTATTTGCCTCCCATCTTCAGCTTTATTTTTATTTATTTTCTTCATTTATAGAAGAAAAATTTATAGAAGAAAAACCTTTCTCCTCTGTGGGCACCAGAGCGCCTTATATCATTCTCTTGTTCTTTTTATCCTCACAACAACCCTGTGAGGTAGGGTAGGCTGAAAGTATGTGACTAGCCCTACCTCACCTAGTGAGCTTCCATGGCAGACTGGTGATTTGAACCTGGGTCTCCCAGGCCCTATTCTGAAGTTCTAACCGCTATACCACGCTGGCTTTCATATGGTGGCTGCTGGTGAACAGTAGCAAACAGCCAGGCCTGGGTGAGTCATTCAAGTCAGGTAGCCTGGTGGTTGATGCCAGGCCTTGCTGAATGAGTCCTCCTTCAAGGGCCAAAACAGCCATAGAAAGGACCCTGCCCCCACCCCTTGCCTTTTATTGAGGAAAACCTAGCCTAGAATGCTGTGGTTGCCTACCAACAGCGACTGAGGGCTTCAGTTTTTTAAAGCTACAATGCTCCTTTAAGATTTTTGTGTTTTTTAAACCCCCATTGTATTTTTTTAGATTTTATTTTTTTCTGCAAACCTAGGGCATTTTTCAGGTTTGTAGAAAGACCTGTCTTCTCTGTTCATGATTCCAATTACCAGATTTAAGCATCCTCAGATTTGGCCAACTTGGCTATTAGACTACACAGATGGAAGATGCAATACTCACCGGGGGGGTGTCTCTAACTTTTCTAACCTTTATTCCTCCCCACCACCGCAGGACCCCCACCCAACGCCCTTATTGGAGGCCAAGAGCCCTGCAGCTCCTGACCTCCAAGGCTTATCCCCCACCGACACCAGCAGCCAAGAGCTGCATGACTCCCGACCTCGAAGCCCACCTCCCACTGACACTGGCATCAAGAGGCCAAGAGGTGCATGGCTTTTGACCTTCGAGGCTTCCCCTCCACACACACACTGGCATTGGAGGCTTTTCTCCCTCCACGGTCACTGATGATGCCAGTGAGCCCCGCGTGGCTCCTGTTTTCCACCATGGGGCCCACCAAAGCTTCCTCCCCCCCCCCCACAACAACCATGTTGGCTCGGCTTCTGTGACTCCTGGCACCACCCAGGCTTCTTCCCTCCCTGTTGTCGTTGTTACCATTGCTGTGGCTTGACAGAGGAGGAGGAGGCGAGTATGTGCAGACGCTCTTTTATTTTGGGGCGGAGATTTAACCTCCCTGTGTAATTTTTAAGTTTTCGGATTTTTCTGCAATCCTGGGGAGTCTCTTAAGTTTTTAGAAGTATCTGTTTTCTTTCTGGGTGGCCCCGATCTGCAGGTTTAGATAACTGTGTTGGGGGGGCCACACTTTGCTGTTAGATAAATAGATGATGTCAGTAGAAGCCTACCCAAAAAGTCAATGAATTGGATCCGAAGCTGAGCATCTCTTGACAGAAGAACCTTCTGTACGTGGAAGGAGTTTCCACTACTTAAAGGTCCAGCTGTGAATGGAAGACTCCTTCTGCGAAAAGTCCTCCATCAACTGAAGTATATACCTTGGCATCCAACAAACTGGGTGTACGCTGGTGATAGACAGTGAAAAGCATTACAGGAAATAAACTCCAACAAAGATCCTGTACTGTATGCTGAAATTTAGGGCATTTTATAAATTAAATTTATTTTATAGTATGTTACTCCAAACATCCTCAAAATGTGATTTACAGCTGCTGCTCAATACTTCATTTCAAATGATTGCATGTAGTAAGCACCAGGCCAGGTTTAAATTGACAAGTTGTAACTCTTCTTGCAGGAAAGTAGTAAGGTGCAGACTTGTCAGTTGCAAATTGATACCAATGAGATTGCTAATAGGCAGTCCCCACAGATCAAATTTGGTTAAGGATATTCTTGTGGGGGGGGGGGGAATAATGCAAAATGTAGTTGCCAGATACATTTCTACCTGCTGGTCTTTCCCCCCAAAGGCATTATGTTGCAGCTATAAATTGGAATGAATCCAACTAGATGAAATTATCAATCTTCCAGGTTCATGGGAAAATTAATTTGGTATTAATTCAAAGGCTTTGCAGCTTGATTCAGTAACATAGGAGACAGAATGCCACTTTAATATCAAGTGAGATAATGTCTTCCTCATAAGCCTAGTATGTTTGTAATTTTTCTACTTGAATTTAACTCTGTTTATGTCTTAATGCAATTGGAAAAACCAGCAACACACACTGTAAAGAACTGAGGATTACATGAAGATATACCAATTACTATAAACCCACATCACTGTCCTAATGAGCTGTGATGTGAACAATATTGTAATTGTCCACAAGAGGTCTCTAAAAGACTAGTTGATACATTACATCCCTTGTTTTGCTAAATAGTACCTTTTTCATATCAGTAGTAAAAATGATATACTTAATTCATGTGGCGGTATATCCCTTTTCATATCCTGTATTGTCACTGGTTAGTAACATAGGAAAATTATATTGTTACATGTTTTTGCTAATATATACTCGGTAAACATTCCATATTCTAACCACTGCCATTTGTAAACTAAATTGTCATCTGATCAAATTAGGTCGCATGAGAGGTTCACTGGTAACTCTACAAAAACTAGTCAGTCTATTTCCTAATGATACTTCATTCAAGAACAACCTTGGAGTGGGTTACCTTTTGATTGGAGACAACAGCAATGCCAAAAAAGTTTATGAGGAGGTGAGTTTAAATGCAATTACGTTTTCAGAGGAGGGAAACAGCTCTCTACTTTAGCAGTTTTAGATCATGAAAATGGTAGGGGGAGGCTTAATCCATCTCTTCCCTCATGCTGTAGTTAGGGTTGCCAACCTCCAGGTGGTGGCTGGAGATCCCCTGCTATTACAACTGATCTCCAAGTGACAGAGATTAGTTCCCCTGGAGAAAGTGGCCGCTTTGGCAATTAGACACTATGGCATCAAAGTCCCTCCCCTCTCCATACACCGGCCTCCTCAGGCTCCACCCCCAAAATCTCCAGGTATTTCCCAATCTGGAGCTGGCAACCCTAGCTGTGGTGCTGATCAAAATTGGTGGCCCACATGCTGGTAAATAGACTTGAAGAAAGTGCTGGGAATGCCTGGCAGAGAACTCCTGTCAGTATCATCTAAGTAGGCCCTGAACAGAACTGGGTGGAAGAGTGTAGCTCTTGGAAACAGAAGAACAGCTAAGAGGAGTGGCATGCACAAATCTCTAGTGTACTGTAATCCAGGTTTCAGTCTACATTCTGTCATTTCTGAGTCAAATGACATAAATGATCCATAGAGTGTTACTATGGCTTGGATCCTGTGGGAAAATTCTGCTAATAGAATGCATTTCCATTAGCAGAGCAGAATTTCCTCACTTTCCCTTTCTGCGCAGCCCAAAATGCTGCTCTTAGGGGACAGAACACCACCAAGAATGGCTCAAGATGGGAGATAGTCTGCAGCGGCTTTGGGCAATTACCAAACACCCTTCTGTTAAAATTTACCATAAGAACAAAGTCCATTATGTAAATAAAATAGGAATAAGCAGATTCCCCCAGTTCCTCTGATATTTTCCATGGTTCTGAAAAGTGGGGGCGGGTCCATTTTGGCCATTTTTCAACAACAAAGCAGAATTTTAGAATTTTAATAATGGATTTGGTGTGAGAAAAGAAAGGTTTTTATAAAGATAAAAATGAATTTTTTAACAAAAAATTATTTTAATTTTGTGACCTTTCTACAAAAATATTTGTAATACAGTAAAAAAAAAAAAAGTAAATAGGGAAACCCCTTCCATGAATGCAAAACACTGCTTTTGTGCCAAAAGCAATTTAATTTGTATTTAGTTATTGTTCGCTAATAGTTGTTTTCCTACAACAAAAAGGGTTTTAGAAGACACTTCCTAAATCCAGTGCAGTAACATTGGTTAATTGAATGTGCAAGGTTTAATTTAATTTTTTTAAGGCATGTCTAGGAAATATAGTCGATATGAGGGATTGTGTGCCACTGTAGTGTCTGAAGGCCCCTGAAGCACTTCCTGGTGCTGCTGGCCATTGAGGTACAGGGAATCCCTTCTCCCTCTCTTCCTCTCCTCTGGGCTCTTCGTTTAGGAGAAGTTCTGGATCAGCAGCCCAGATAACTTTTGAGAAAACACTCTCCACAGATGACCTAATTTTTTTTCATACCCTCTTCAACCGTTCAATCATGTTGTGAATGCTTTTTATATTTTTGCCCTCCTTCAGTGAGGAGCCTAAACATTGAACCTTAAATCAAAGAAGTATAATGTCTATAGCCAGAATTGAACCTGATGGGAAATGTGCCCTCTTTTGAGAACTATTTTATCAGCCCCTTCATTGCACCACAGCTTGAAGACAATGTCAAGAAGTGATAGTATTTCATTTTTTCCCATTAGGTGTTTTCCCTTTGAATCACATAGTCCAGAACAGAGATACAATACATTAAATGCGGTCTTTGTAAAAATCAAAGTGTCTTTTGTATTCAAAGAGCAATAGATCTTGGTTTTACTTCTTCAAGGGATTCCTCTATAGTGTGAGAAATCTGAAGGCAAATTTTCTACCTCTTCCACCTTAGTGCCATAGATAGTGTTCTGAATTAGTTTAAGGGTTAGTCTTGAACCCTAGATTAATTGCTGTTTAATTAGCTGAAGAAGACATGGTAGCATGGCAGCATTTTCCCCACCCTGTGTATTAGTTGGCGTTTTCATCAATGCCTTGTGCATATATAAAACCTAACATCTAGAATGCGGTTTTAAAACAAAAGTTGAGCAATGGATATTAGCACAACTAAGGATCTTTTTCACAGTGCAAGCTGCAACTGCATCATGTATGCTGTTGAAAGAAGCATCTCTTTGCAGGATTCACCTCATTTTCCTTGTAATATTTAGAACCACTGGCCAGATATTGAGATATGAATGGATCTAGAATTTTCCTGTCACCACCAGCTAAGACAGGGAACTGTACAACACACTGCAATGCAGGGTGAACTTTCCTAAGTGTTTTGGACAAGAGCAAGAGGAGTTGACAGGGGATGCCATTTTTGAAGGTGCGAGTCAGCCTGAAAGAGTTCCCTGAATTAGATGGTTTCTTGAATTTTTGGGGTGGCCAGTGTAGACCAATAAATGTGTACAAAAAAGAAGCCCTTAGCAATAGTGAGCCAATAAATGTCAAATAACATCATAAATAACTAGACATCCCTGAAAGCAGAGGCAAAATGAGGCCAGATGGAAATTTATTTCCTTACTTACTTCATGTATTCACCGCCTTTCTTTCAGGGACTCAGTGTCCTTCAGGCAAGTGGTAAGAAGTATATCCATGTTGAGCTTACATTCCTGGCAGCCCATTCTCAATAGATATGAGACTCAGAATGTGTGCAGGATAAAGGGATTTCATGTATTGGAGAAAACTGCTGCACTGTGCTGCAGAGCAGAGAGGAAGAGTTAAGGGTTGCTGTCCTCAGTGGCATTCATGCATTCCCGTGGCAACCAGCATATAGTTGTGCCCATGGGCAACTAATGGAGTAGTAGGTTTCTCTCAGCCACTGATCTGGTTGGCCCGTACATTGCTTAGGTCCATTCTGAATATTATAAATGAAGGGTCCAAATCCTTTCAGATGTTAAAGTTCTAATGATAATTTGTTTTGCTTTCCCATATAGGTTTTGAACCTTGCTCCAAATGATGGCTTTGCTAAGGTGCATTATGGCTTCATTCTGAAAGCAGAGAACAAGATTGCAGAAAGCATTCCTTATTTGAAAGTAAGATTTTTATTACTTCGATATTACATATAGAAGAAGAGTTGGTTTTTATATGCTAACTTTCTTAACCCTTTTAAGGAGAATCAAACTGGTTTACAATCTCCTTCCCTTCCTCTCCCCACAACAGACACCTTGTGAGGTAGGTAGGGCTGAGAGAGTTCAAAGAACTGTGACTAGCCCAAGGTCACCCAGCTGGCTCCGTGTGTAAGAGTGGGGAAACCAACCCGGTTCACTAGATTAGAGTCCACTGCTCATGTGGAGTGGGAAATCAAACTTGGTTCTCCAGAGTAGAGTCCACCACTCTCAGCCTCTATGCCACTATTGTGGGATATGAAGAAACCAACAAACAAGCACATATGTTACAGTATTTAATATTAAAGATCCCTAAAAATGAGCATAGATCCACATCCCATTCATAAACAGGCTACTGCCCTTTGTGTCTCCCCTTCCCCTCCCCCCTGCATAACACATGGCTTCTGGTTGGTTATTTACAATTGCATTTTACTTTCTGCATTTTCTGTTACTGAGGGCCTGTTCACACTTCTGAAACCAACTTTCCCAACCTGGTAAAGTTTCACGAAAGTTACCCTTTCACCATGTAAACATGGAGGGAGAAAAGCCTCTCAATGGTGATTTTTTTCCCAATTGAAATACTTGTGTGAGTTGAACCTCCGTAGCAAAGAAGGCAGAGCGCAGAGAACTGGTGACCCATAATGGACTAGAAGTCCTGTGTGAGAAAAGAAACACTTAGGATAAGAACTGTTTAAATACTGTAATTAATATAGTCTACACTCTTTGCTGGACTGAAACTTTTTCTTGATAAGACTACTGACACTACAATCTTTGACTTTCTCTAGGAAGGTCTGGAATCAGGAGATCCTGGCACAGATGATGGACGCTTTTACTTTCATCTAGGGGATGCCATGCAGCGTGTTGGAAACAAAGAGGTAGAGTTTGATCTGTTTGAGGTTTATCTGAAAAAGAAAATAGAGTCTGCAGAAAGGGACCTGGTGCAAATAGATAGAGGATTGGGGTGTGCATTCAGCTAAATCTGAACTTTTAAAAGCCCATGAAAAATACATTTTGGGTATTTGGGGGAATTTTTTAACCAGTAAAAAAATGGCAATTAAATGGCAGTTAAAAAATGGGATGTTCAGATGGCTGCCTGTCGCCACTAAAGTCCATGTGGACTTCCGAGGCAGCAGGTGGTGGCAATCTGAAAGCTAGGGTGTTCAAATCACCGTCAACCCTTCCTCATAGGACTTGGTCTCCAGACCCCTCACCATGTTTGTTGCCCTCCTCTGGACACGTTCCAGCTTGTCTACATCTTTCTTAAATTGTGGTGCCCAAAACTGAACACAATACTCTAGGTGAGGTTTAACTAGAGCAGAGTAAAGCGGCACCATCACTTTGGGTGATTGGGACACTATACTTCTGTTGATAGAACCCAAGATCCTATTTGCCTATTTAGCTCCCGCATCACACTGCTGACTCATGTTCAGTGTTTGGTCTACTAAGACCCCAAGGTCCTTTTCACACACACTACTGCTAGTCCCCCCCCCCATCCTATAATTAAGCATTTGATTTTTCCTACCTAAATGCAGAACTTTACATTTATCTCTGTTGAAATGCATTTTATTAGTTTTAGCCCAATTCTCCAGCCTGTCTAGATCATCTTGTATCCTGGCCCTGTCTTCTACCGTATTTGCTACCCCTCCCAATTTAGTATCATCTGCAAATTTAATAAGCATCCCATTCGCATCACCTACTACCTTATTTTTTTAACTGGAGTTGCCAGAGATTGAAGCTGGGACCTTGACATGCGAAGCAGATGCTCTACCATTGGGCCACAGCCCCTCTGCAGCAGAGGGCTGCTTCCTCAATTTACAAAGAGGAGTGCAAATAAATGAGGTAATGTAAGAACAATATGGGGAAAGTAAGAGAGGTTATTTGCAACAGCAACAACAGCTTTTCTTTGGAGTTGCCCTCCTCAACTCTGCTTGTAGGGAGATTGCAGAGAGCAGAGGGAACTGTGGATTTATTTCCTAAGAGAAATATGGTTTGGTACACTAGCTAACTTTCAGTGTGACCGAATATGTCTATGAAGTTGATGCGCTATAGTTTGTGTGGACAAAAAAGTGGGGTTCATGAAAAATGAACTTCTTGGGGCAAAACATAGTGTTAAATTTGTCACTCTCTTTTTAAATTAAAAAAATGTTGCTGGATCTGCTGAAATTCAAAATTTAATCAAGGAAGGAAATCAATACATAAGCATTTGTAATCAGTCACTGACAGTGAGCATTCATCACTAGAGGCTACATTGAGAACTGAGAACTCAGCTTGTGAACGTTTTAAGGAGGGTGCAGCTTCAGAAAGAATACCTTCATGCAGCCAACTTGCTTGTAGAATACAGTGTACTGAACTGGTAATCTTTAAAAATGCTGTGACCTGAAGTGTTTTGAATTGGTGACATCAGGATGCTAATTTGGTGAGTCAAACCCAAGGCTACGCACTTTGCTGGTTATATACCGAATAAAGGTTGTCTATCTGTTTATGCATCAGCTTCCCAAACTCAGTAGGCTGCAGTGGAAGGGTGGAGCTAGGAAAGTTCTGTTAAAGGGCTGGAAAATTTAGTCTAGATCTAACCCAGAATCTGGAAAACGACCCTTTTCCCAGTAGCTGCAATGACTTTCCCATTAGTTTCCTAATAATAATAGAAGAATTTGGAACAAAATATTTTAATAAGGACTTACAAAAGGATGCAGTTAAGGAGGCAACATCACACAAATGGCTATTTTAATAGTTGCCTGGCAGGAAGAAATTAAATGGGTGTATATTCTCACATAGCACATTACCGGGAGAAGCCATGTTCCGAAAAATTTCTTTGCAATACACAGAAACAATCAAGAAGTTGTAATCTAGGCCCCCTTTCAGATTACTGTTCTAAACTGGATGTTATCCATTGTTGGCCCAATTCCAAGTAAAGCGATACAGGGATGGGTGTTTCAATACATCTATGAGCTTCTTTAAAGTGCTCTGAAGTGCTCTGGCCATTTTAAACAGCTCTGTGCTTTCCTCCTGTCCTTTTTTTCGCAGTGCATTCTTTTTCGGATTTTTAAAAACATTCTAAGATTAGTGCTATAGCACCATAGCGCTAGACCATCATATCAATTCATAGCACAATTCAGTGCATGAATTGCTATGATGTCTAGCGCTATGGTGCTATATCACCAGCATTCAGATGCATTGGATTGCTATGGTGGTCTGGCACTACGGTGTTATAGCACTAATCTTAGAACATTCAAAAGAAAAAGCTGAAAAAGAATGCGAAGTAGAAAAAGGCGGCGGGGGGGGGGGTAAGCTTGGTCCTTTTGGAAGCGTCCAGACATTTTAAACAGCGCACTGCAGCGATTCAAAAACTCAAGGAAGAAAGAAAAATGGGAAAAAGCAGTTTTCGTAAAAAAATAAAAAATAATAATGGCTGAGCCCCAGGATGCCAATGAGACAAAACCGGCTAAAGGTTAAAAAAAATCCATTAGTAGCCAGGAGCCAAAACAGTTGTGTCTGAAAATATATAAAAAATATGTTAGCAAGAGGCTGCTCAAAAGGATTATAAGGGCAGTTTGAAAGGGGCCTAGATCTCAATAGTCCTTGATTCCACTACCATTAATTTACTTTTCCACATATACTAGTCCAAGTGATCCCTAATGTGCTGCCTGCAGGCTCAAGAAAATTGGGGGGTCTTGTACTAGTCAAACAAGCTATAATGTTTCTTTTCTTCTTTAAGCAGCTAGGGCCCATCACTAATTTTTACTTTATTTTAGACTTATGCCCTGCCCCTGGGTCACAGGGCTTGGGGCAGCTTCCCTGGGCAGCTCCCCTGGGTCACAGGGCTTAGGGTGGCTCAGAACCTTCTGGTACAACATCAAAAGCTTCTGTAAAGTTAGGCTTCTGGTTCAAAGGCTAGTGATACACTGTAAATTGCAGAAGGTAACTTATGTTATAACACCCCAACACTGAAGGACACAATTTAGGACCATCTCCTCTGAGAAGCTTGAGCTTGTTTATAGCGATCATAAAGAAGAGCTCAAAGAACCTGCCCACTGTCACTACAAACACCATTTCTCAGAGTTTCAGATGTTTACAGAGTTCCAAAGCATTTCTTTCCTTTCATAGATCATTAAGAGTTATACAAGCTGGACTAAAACAACATATTACAAGCATGAAGAGAATGGGAACATAAACCTCTCTGCATCTAATTATTTCGAGCTTTGCAATATGGTATTCAGGCTATTTTTACATGTGTACTTCGGAGCTGCTGGAGAAAATGAACTTGAAGGCGACTTGTGGCACGTAGCTCCTGGAGAAAAATAGAAACTGGTCATTAATGTGATGCTTGAGACTACTTGGGATTTTGTTTGTGTGGGGAGATCCACCTTTATCCATAACAAAGAACTAGCTGTCTGGCAGCAAAGTGCTTTCCAGTTGCTGGTGTTCAAATAGGATCTCCCTACCCCCTTGTTTTCTGTAAGGAAAGGAATATGTGGAAATGGATGCTGGGTGTGTACATTTAATTGCTTCTCTATTTCCTTCTAAGAGCTTGGCTACAAAGACAAATAAGACAGATTCCCCTGTAACTCAATATCTTTAGAAGCTTGTGTGCTGAGCCATTTTTTTGTGATATTGGTGTGATGTTTAGTCAGTAACACTTGCTTCTGTATGCAGTCATGGATTTATTGCAGCAGAGAGAAATCGGTAGAAAACTTATTTAATCATTGATTTATGCATTTATATCCCACCTTTCTGTTCAAAAAGAACATGCAAGGCATGTTAACGGATATAAAACATCTTAATATAATACAAACATCAAATAATTAAGTATTAATTAACAAAATAGTACCAGGTTTCAAGTTCTTGCATTATTCTATTTTTACTAACTATATATTGTGTTATATTGCAGTTTTATGTAATACACCTCATTATATACTATATACACTATGATGTATATTATAATCTTGCTGGTACTTTCTACCAAATATGAGGATGGCTGGTGTGGAATTGCTGAAGAGGGGTGGGAAATCATTTTTATTTATTTATTTAAAACATTAGTATACACCTTTCCAATTTAGGGTCCCTAATTCATATATCATCCTGTACAAATATATAACACCCTGTTCAGATTAATGTTTATCTTACAGATGACATTTTAAAAATATTTTTGATAATCAATTGGGAAAGACTATGACCCAGAAGCACTGATACTTGGGCGACATTTATTGGGGGATTAAATAACAGTAGTGTACACATTTACATTTTCCCTAAGTGGCTTTGTTTTTAATAGTCCTCATTCAAAACACAAAACATTACTTTAGTTTAAAGCAACTGAAGAAAGGATAAACTTTGCAATTTTGTAGTGCAGTCCTATGTGGAGTTACCCCCTTCTAAGTCCACCATAGTCAATGGGTTTAGATAGAAGTAACTGCTTAGTGCTGCATTACTGGTGAGCATGAAAGGACCTGGAACTGGGTCTCCCTTTCAGAACCAATTTTTACCCAAATGGACTTGTCCATTTATGGTGGAGAAGATAGCGTAATGTAAACAAGCATCAAGCGTCTTCTCTTTTCACTCTCCAGCTGTATTTTCCTTTATTGCTGATTGTTCAAAGAACAGACATAAATGTTAGAGGGAAGGAAGCTCATAAAGAATCAGTGGCAGGGCTAAGACTATGTCCTGTTGGGACCTTTTCAGACTGATCTGGCATATCCAGTGGGAAGGCACCAAAGGAAGAAGGGTTCACAGGGGCTGCCATGATGGGGCGGGGGAAGGGATGGACACAGCCCACGCAGGGCAATGAAGTGCTAAACCCATGCAAGTGCTAAACCCCTTTTTATTTCTGCAACTGCTTTCTGCACTTCTGGTTGTTCCCACACACCTTCAATGAAGACTCCAGAAAATAATATGGGTTGGGCTAAGATTTATTAAGTTATAAACAGCTGAACTACAGCTAATTTCAAGTTCCTTTTGTGTTATTGTGGGTTCACAACATTTGGGCAGAACCACCAGGGCTCAAAGTTTGGAGAATAACAGCACTTTTTTGGGGTCTGCACTCCAAAATGTGTTGAAAGATGCTATTCATCAACACTATTCCCCTACACTGGTCAGCATGTCAGTTCAGATGATGATATTCAACACTGAAAGATTTTCCTCACCAGGTCCTTGGGCCAGTCAGCCCACAATATCTGGTTGGACTAGCTCCCCTCATTCACAGATGCCTCAGGGTGTTTACCTATCTAATTAAGTTGAAGCACCAAAGCTGCACTAATTGTTCCTGTCCTTCAGCTAGGACCTACCCAATCTCAATGAGACCAGACCTAGTTATCCTAACCAACCCCTTTGCACAAGCAATCAGAAGCAGATGAGTAAAAGAACTTCTGTCAGCCAATCTGAGAAGAACCCACAAAATTCCTGCTAAGCCCTGAAGCAATCAGCTAATCTCATAGTGATTATTGATCTGTATATGATTAAATGGTTCCTTCAGACCTAAGCAGGAATCTATTAGACAGTGGGTCAGTTTTAGCCAGCAGACAGCTGGCTCAAATACACAGGAAGGCTATATATATTCAAGTGTCTTTTGGTTGGGCTTCAGTAGCCCAGCAATGAGACCAGTTCCTGGTGTTCCCATCTGTAAATTGTTGTGACACAGGGTTGCCAACCACCAGGTACTAGCTGGAGATCTCCTGCTATTACAACTGATCTCCAGCTAATAGAGATCAGTTCACCTGGAAAAAATGGCCGCTTTGGCAGTTGGACTCTATGGCATTGAAGTTCCTCCCCTCCTCAAACCCCACCCCCCTCAGGCTCCGCCTCAAAAACCTCCCGCCAGTGGCAAAGAGGGACCTGGCAACCCTATTGTGACAGCAACCCATGGTCCCTTCTGGGATTCAGACACTTTCTTTATGTACTAAAAAGGCCAGGCCAAGAGTATAGGAAGCTTTTGAGAAGTTGTGCCTCAGAGAGGGTTTTCCACAAAAGAAAAGTACTGGTTATGTGTGGATGGGATGAAATGGTGTATCAGCAACCTAGTAAGAGTTTCTAAAGATATATCTGTAATATACAAATAATGTGAATATTGCTTGTATGCTTCTGAGCTCTTTGGTGGTCTAATTTTCCACATGCTAAATTATACATTATTTAAATTCACTTCAGTTTTCTTTGGAACAAAACCCTGGCATTGCATTCATTTTTTTTAATTTGCATTATGTATAGTTTGCCTTTCTCACTGAGACTCAAGACAGATTTCACAGTGTAGGTCAAAACAATCCACAGGATGGGGCATCCAGTAAACAGAGCAATAGGATTTGCATTGCAGAAATCTGAAGCAGGGCTGAAACAAAGCAAAAGCATTAGCATGACATATTAAACGATGCAGAAATTACATAGTACAATGATACTTACAGCAACAGACGTGGTATGTACTGTACACAGTAGTATAGTCCACAATCCCTATCCTTTTATGAAAGCATCTTTCTCAACCATTTTGTTACAGTATAGCCTAATTACCTGTGTAAAAATATCCTTCCTGAGTGATTCAGTTTTATTCAGCTTTAATTGGTTATTTATGATTGTGCTGAGTTATAGGAAACTAGTCATTAAATGTGGAGGGAGTATCGTTAGGATGCACAGAAGAATTGCCTAAATATTGTATTTGTTATTGATTTGTCCTTTGCTGCTGAACTGTAACTAATGTAAATGAGTTAACAAATTCCAATCTTCTAGGCATACAAATGGTATGAACTCGGCCACCAACGGGGTCACTTTGCTTCCGTCTGGCAGCGTTCTCTATACAATGTCAAGGGCATAAAAGCTCAGCCATGGTGGGCAGCAAAAGAAACAGGTTACACAGAATTGGTCAAGGTGAGTCATATTGTCTTCTTTACTATGTATCTTTATTCTAAGGAGATGCTAAGGATGTGATCCTGTGAATGCTTATCTGGAAGAAAGCTCCCATGAATCACTGTGGGACTTCTGAATAAATGTGCACAAGATAGGATTACACTATAAGTCTTTTCATTCCTTACGGCTTGTACCTGGAATTCATTATGCAAAATTCCCCTAATTCATTCTGGAAGTCACCGCTACAAGTTAAACTGATGATTGTTCAGCCCTTGTTCATATTGTTTTACAACTATATATCGGAAGGCATGGATTGCAGAGTAGGGAACAGAAAAAATTACATGCTAGCCCACTTGAGATCATCAGATGAAGATGACCGTAGTGACTCAGTAATTCACACTAATTACTGGGAGGCGAGCCTTAAATTGCTGGATGTTGTAATTAGTAGAAACAGGCTGATCCATTTTCCCTTGTGCTCCTAATTCTCAGAGGCTTCGGTGGGAGGTTTCATTGTGTAAGGTAGGCAGCATCAGGCCAGCTGAATAAATACAAAAATCAAACTACAGCTGAAGTAACTCCTCAGTGTTTCTATAGCACTTGAGACGGACAAGTAAATTATTCATAATTACTACTCTTATGATGTTATTAAGGAACAATGTTGTGAAGCATTAACTGCGGAATCTGTTATTAATTCTTGCATTTGAAGCAAATGCAAAGCTGCTTATCAGAATGTGGATTGGTGGGATTTCAAGAATCATGATATTTACCAAGGTCCTTTGGAATCTGTTTTCTATTTTTATTTTTGTTAGCATACATTCAGGTATGCCAATACGAAAGTTTTGTTCAAGCTTTAAAAACAAACATTATAAAATTTCTGAGTAAAATATATTTAAACATTAATGCAGTTACTATTGCCATGTCAGAAATCTTGGTGGAAAGGTTGTTTTGGTGGCAGATGTCAACACTCTATCTTGGAAGAAAGCTCTTAAATAAAATTAGACAGGGTGAGAGTACCTTTTAAAAGACGTATTTCCCGTGTGGTAGAGTTCTTCCTGAATCCTGACTCAGTTTGCTTTGGTTCGTTGGAGAAGATGGAATTCATACATAGTTGCTGTCCTCCCATATTTGCTTGGCTGTATTTTAAAAAAAGGTTCATTCTTTTCCACAAAGATTGCCAACCTCAAGGTGAGTCCTGGAGATCTCCCGCTATTACAACTGATCTCCAGACAATAGAGGTCAATTCGCCTAGAGAAAATGGCTGCTTTGGAGGGTGAACTCTATGGCATTGTACCCTGCTAAGATTCTTCCTCTCCCTAAATGCTGCCTTCCCCAGGCTCCACCCCCAGAATTTCCAGGTATTTCCTAACTCAGAGTTGGCAACCCAACTCAACACAACTGGGATGACATGTGCCAGTTTTCCATAAATAATGGCAGAAAGAGTGCAGACTTATGGGGACTAAATAGGAGGCTCTGTCTTCCAAGATTACTAATGCTTGTGCTCTGTCACTTGCTCTTGTGCTGTAATATTCAAGAAAGAGCAACAGATACTCCATGTTCCCATGCAGAAATAATGTAATAACAGTTTTCTTTCTCCCGTGTACATGTAACCAGCTATTAATGATAGAAGGTAAGATAGAAATGCTGAAAGAAATAACATACTTCACCTTTTTTTTTGCCATCAAGTCACAGCTGACTTACAGCGACCCCATGGGGTTTTCAAGGCAAGAGACATTCAGAGGTGGTTTGCCATTGCCCTCCTCTGCGTAGTGACTCTGGTGTTCCTGAGTGGTCTCCCATCCAAATACTTACCAGGGCCAACTCTGCTTAGATTCTGAGATCTGATGAGATCAAGCTAGGGCTACTTAATCATACATATTCCATAGCACATATACCCCTTTTCTACTTTCAAGTAAATGGACATGAATTAGCTCAGTGCCTGGATGGGAGACCTTGTGTTCATGGAAGAAAGACTGGATATAAATGTAATGACTATAAACACAGCCCTGACCTGATGGCCCAGGGTAGCTTTATCTCATCAGATCTCAGAAGCTAAGCAGCGTTGACCCTGGTGGGAGGCCACCAAGGAATTCCAGGGTTGCTATGCAGAGGAAAGCAATGGCAAACCACTGATTTTATTATCTTGCCTTGAAAACCCTATGGGGTCACCATAAATCAGCTGTGACTTGACAGCGCTTTACACACATACACATGCATATGAAAACATGAAACTGCCTTATACTGAGCTAGACCGTTGTCTATTGGTCGTTTATACATGGGAGTTTTACCTGAGGTTCATTGCTCGCTGGACCCATACTTTCCTGTTGGGAATCTATGCACCAGTAGTCTCCAAGCTCAAATCAAGTCCCCGCCACTTTAAATGTTGCTTTGTAATTGGCTTACTTGTACTGCTTACGCAGCTTACTCTGAGATAAAATCCCCCCAAACCCAATTGCCACATAAAAAAGCAATTTAAGAACAAAAATGGAGCAATTTGAAAGGAAAGGGGGGGGATTCAACCCTCAGTTTTAAAAAGCTTTTATTTTGCTCAGAAAGAGCTCCCAGGAAGCAGGAAATATTTTAATCCCCACCTCTGTCCATGCTGCTTTGTAATTGGCTGTGAGCAAAACTAAGCTTGTGTGTCCTGCACTTTGCCTTATGTATAAGGATTTCACCCAAGCTTTGCTCAGGGAAGATGGAAGAGTCGGGTTAACAGAGGAATGGGAAGACCCAGACATTGCAAGGGCTGGGCCCAAGGTAATCTCTAATGGATGGAAAACTCATGCATAACTCCAAGGAACAACCAATTCAGACTGGGGGTGAACATGAGTGAAAGTACCCATGCATAAAGGGCCTTAGTCTTCTTTGACTGGCAGCAGTTCTCCAGAGTCTTAAGTAGAGGTCTTTTGCATCACCTATTACATATTACTTTAACTGGAGATGCCAGGGACTGAACCTTCTGCATGTAAAGCAAGTACTCTACTACTGATCCATGGCCCTTTCCTATTTTTTTAGCATCAATCTTTAAGGTATTCTGTTTTTCCTAATGGTTAAATATTACAATAAATCAGATTTTTAAAAGTCAAATATTTCATGCAAGTTCTCTATTTAATGATAAAACATGAAAGATCATAAAACCAAATGTGCCTTTCTGTATGCAGTAGTAGCCTCATAATTAGCCTGGTAATATTTGCTAACTACAAAAGAGAAGCTTAAGTGAGATTCATGGAACAGCACGATGAAACAATACAGTGATAAAGTACTAGAGGGGGCAGAAGAATGTGTTCCTTGAGCAATACTGGCAACTGATTCTATCCATGCTGGTTTGTATTCATAACAGCATATGCTGCTGCTGATGCACATATATATTTTGTTTTAATTGGTGCAATGTTTTGGATCTCAAAGTAACTAACTCAGTTGGAAGGTTGCCTAAAGAATTGGAATTCTAACTTGATAAAACGTTTCAGGAAAAATTGTTTGCAGTTTGTGTATTTTTTATGTTAATGTTGTGTAAAATTATTTCAATATTTGAAAGTGATTCCAATAATGAACTCTGTTTTGTTGCTAGCAGAATGTGCCATAACATTCTCATGAGAGTGGTAACAAGCTTAATAAGGACTGCTGTTTCATTAATTTCGGAGACATTTGTGCTTCTACTCATATTGTTTATTAAAACTGAGAGATTTGGGCAAGTTCTTTTTTTCACACAGTTCAAGTTGTGACTGGTTCACTTCACAGTTTGCTTAAAAGGAACAGCAACCAATCCAATTTGGCAGCATTTAACTTTAGTTTGTAACTGGAACTGCACGTGATGTATTCTTACTCTTACTGGCTTCTCTCCATTCATTGTTGAATCCAGCTTAGACATTAGTGTCGACCAAAATCACCCATGATCAGGCCAAAGCTGACCCTGTGGGTATACCCCATTCAAGTGTAAAGCAGAGCACAGGGCAAGCTTTAATGTAAGCGGACAAAAAGCTACACAAGTCAAGGTGCTATTTGTATATCAGGTAGAGTCGCTTACCTCCAGGTGGGGTCTGGAGTTCTGCTGTTATTACAACTGATCTCCAGACTACAGACATCAGCTACCCTGGAGGAAATGGCAGCTTTGGTGGGTGGGCTGTATGGCATCATATCCCTGTTATGCTCCCTTTCCTCAACAAGCTCCATCCTTCCCAAGGACCTCTTCCAAATCTCCAGGAGTTTCCCAAGCTGGAACTGGCAACCCTAACTGTAAGGGGAAAGATTCAGAATGGCGATCTTCACACACTTCAATAAATGGATGTAGATGGGCAGCTTGTTTGCTGTGTTCTTACAAGCTTTGGTTGTGCTCAGGTAGACTGGATAACCTAACCGAGATTTTATTATTTACAAGAGTAACCAGGTAGATAGCTTTTTTTTAGTCCTAGTTACTAAAGGCCTCTTATTTTTAGAGACTGATAAAAATGAAGGTGCATTTAAAGTGTGCACGTGGGAGTTGCAAACACCTTTATCAAACTACTCTGTACCAATAGTGGTTCCTGCCCTGATCTTCACTAATCCAGTCCGCATTGCAGGTGACACAGTCCACTCCGAATGAAATTTCACAAATCCACATGCAACATAGTGTCTCATTTTTGTGAGTGTTGTTTCCTACATTAGTGCTTTACTGATTTAGATTTATAGCTGACCATTCCCAAAGGCACTTAAACACTTAGATAGCATTGTGGTAAGCTTCCATGTGAACTTTCCTGTACATAACAGCTAGCATTGTAGTATGGTGGTTTTCTGAGTACGGCGGTTGCCTGTATGGTTCATAAGGCCATGGAACCTTCTTGAACAAGATAGTGTAAAGCAAGAACTTGGGAGGTATTCCCAGCATATTGACAGGAGGCATGGTATGGTTAAGTCCAAGATGGAATCTGTATTAATCTATGGTTCAGAAGCAAGTCACAATGGGGTACAGAAACACTAGGACTGGCAAGTAAACTGACCAGACAAAAATAATGTAAGATAAGCAGAAGGGGAAGATGCTGGCAGCCAAGTTAGAAGGGGACAATTCTGGTATGTAATGGCTGATTGACCTGCTGACAGCCTTTTCCTGCTTCTTTGTCCAGGAAAAAGTAGTCCCAGTTGTGCTTCATTCTCGGTGCGTCTGATAGTATTGGGGATGAGTCTGGATAATAGGAACAAGTGACCCTGCTTCCACTTTGTCCTTCTCTATTGCCAGTGGTATTGTATGGCTATGGTCTAATTGAATTACATTGCATCAGAGTTTTTAAGAAAGCTGCCATTTCTTTGTGACATTTCAGGGAAGGCACTACTTTTCTCTAAGCAAAACTGTTCCCTAAAAAGATGAATTGACATTCCCTTGCTTGGTTCCACCAGCCTATGATAGATGATTATCGATGCAAGTAGATAATTGGCATTCTTCAAATGTCTCAGTAGAGATTTAGGGATCAAAAGATATCTTTTAAAATTGTATTCTAATTACATTGAAAATGCTGTCCCTAGGGAAAAGAAATAGAAACGCCGGTAACTACATATTTCATTTCCTAACAATGTTGGTTTGATATTTAGAAAGGATCCCAGTAGTATCATGCTAATATGGTAACAAAGTCACTGGAGGTGATTGATTAAGCTATATCCTCTATTTTCAGTTCTCAGTGACAGTCTAGAGTTTATTTAGATAGTGCTTCAACTTATTAGCATGGAACAGATATCTTTGTACACTTCTAGTGGGGCTATAGGCTCAATTACAAAGCACATAATTCAAGGAAAGGAGGCTACCTGGGATTTTCAGTGAAGGGCAGGAATTGTAAAAGCCTATGTCTAAGTTTTAAAAGAAATGATACTCTGATATATTGCCCATTAGGGTTGAGCACAGAGAAGATAATAGTTGAATAGTAGTTAGGATAGAGGTTAGACTAGGATCTCAGAGACCTGGGTTCAGATTCCCACACTGCCACGAAGCTTGCAAGGTGAACTTGGTTCAATCACACTTCCTCAGCTTATCCTATCTCACTGAGTTGTTGTGGGGATAAAATGGGGAAAGGAGAAGCATATACCCTACACTGAACTCCTTGGAGGAAGGATTGGACTAAAATGTACCAGACTAAAATGTACCAGCCATCTCTTCCTTTGGATACTGTCAGATGTTGGATTACTAGTAATGCTAGGTCTTTATCCAAGTCATACATCTGTAATGCAATGCATTGCCCTTGTGAAATGAAAGAAGTTCCAAATTAATTGCATGACTGTAGCTGAAAAATGTAGACGTTGCACAAAATGCCTGTTTAGTTAAATAGCAAAAATTTGCTTGGTACATAACTTTAAACCATTTAAGAAACAAATTATAAAGGTGCTGATAGAATTAAATTGTAAAATTAAGAGGATTAAATCTGTTTAGCAGAAGTAATTGGATGGCGACACTCCATATTAAGCTATGACTAATAAACATGGAGATAGCAAGTGCTATCTTGTTCTCGTTGCATTAGTTGTGGCTGTGGGGAAAATCATTGTTGTTTCTTTAAGGAAATCCTATAATTCCAGTATAGGCTATTGAACATTGCAACAGCAGGAAACAGATTTTGCAGAAGTTTCTTCCAGTTTCAGTCTGGTGCTTTAGCGCCAAACGGATGTGTGGGGCAAATGTCCTGACCTAGAACAAGAGGTATATGGAACATCCCTGGACTGTGAGAACAGTGCAGTTTGCACTGGTTGGTTCCACTAGTGTCCTTAACTGCTGGGCAGAAACATGGGAAGCCAACATGGGACAAAGACCTAAGACCTGTGGGGATCTGATGAGCACATCTATAAAACTCCAACCCCACCAGTGAAACTCTGCTTCCAATTTGACCTCACAGGACTGTTCAATTCCATGACTTTTGAAGTCATGCCAGCTTGGACTTTTATAGCCTAAATAACCTCAGCAGGTTATGGCTTATTTCTTGCTTTATGACCCATCACTTCTAAACTATTTCTGGCCAATGCAAGTATTGGCATTTGAAAGAGCTTGGGTGACAGTCCTCACCAGCACTGTGCTTCAGTGGATGCACAGATACTACATAGCTGCTAATACTGAGCTGGGAAAAGGTGATTTGTATTTGGACTTCTCTAGGTAGCAACTGAGCACCTTCCCAACATAATCATTCTTGTCTCATTCTTGTGTTAGCTAGCTAAAGACACATGTCTTTTGCTTGGATGCCCTTGGGTATCACTAGTGTCATAGAACAATCAACCTAATCTGCTATGTAGACTAATCCAATTGCATAAACATCAGTTCGGCTATAGCTGTCTGGGGAAGAAATCCCTCCAGAGAGGATAGATAAACCTGTTCCTGGCTGTGTTCCTGCAGTTTTACTGACAAATCTCTCCAATGTGTTAGGTGTAGATGTTAATGATTGCCAGGAAAGTCATGAGCTTCTCTCTTCTCCCCTTCTGATCCAGCATGACTGTACTAGGCAGTTGGCTTCTTGAAAAATCAATTTGTATGGTGAACTGGTTAGAGTTTTAGACCAAGATTGGGAAGACCTACTTTCAGATCCCCACTAAGCCAGGAAATTCATTTGCTGACCTTGAAATCACTCTCCCTCAGCCTAATCTAAGAGGGTTGTTGTGAGGATAAACCGGAGAGAAGCAGAACTGTGTATGTCACCATAGGCTCCTTGGAGAAAAGGAGGAAAATGTGGTAGATCCATAGAAGGACAAAACTAAAGGTGTTCCCTACTCCCTGCCTTCATCTTGACATGCCTGTGGGAGCAGCTCTTCTTAGTCTCTACCTTCAGGGAAGGCAAGATGCTGTCTTGTTGACAGCAAGGCCGTGTTATACTCCCTCCCCAAAGGGAACCGCCAAATCACTTCATTGTTCAGCTTTAGAAAGGTTACAAATGCTTTATTATCATTATTAAGAAGTCTTTTGATATGGAACTACTTCTAGGAGCTGAACTTTTCAAATCTAGTTGCTGTTATTATTGGTCTGTTCGACTGTTTTAAAGGATCTTTTGTACATCACTTTGTACATATAGCTTCTGGGAAGTCAATTTAAGTAATTACTAAGTAAATATTATTAAGTGAATATTATTAAGTAAATATTATTAAGTAAATATTTTTGTTAGTCTTTAAGGTGCTACTGGACTCTTGCCCTTTTTAAGTAATTACATGATCAAGGCAAAGTAGTGCCATTACTTTTTGCAACACACAGTCTCTGTAGAAAGCAAGTTTGGAGTATGCACCTCATTTGGAGGTATTCTCATGGCCGTTTTGGCCGTGTCCCTGAAGCATGCATAATCTTTAATGCATAGTCAAATAAAAATACCAATTAAAAGGCTGGAGTGGGTGAGCTGGAAAAAAAATCTGAAGATTTCATGCATAACTACAGAGTTCAAATATATATACACATTGTATTGTTTTGAACTCAGAAATGTTAACATTGTAAGAAGAGCCCTGCTGGATCAGATCCGTCTAGCCCAGCAGTCTGCTTCCCACAGTTGTCCACCATGGGAAAAAGCCTACAAGCAGGACACAAAGGCCAAAGCCTCCTCTTGATGTTCTCCCCTGCAACTAGCATTCCGAGTTTTGCTGCCTCGGAATGCAGAAATTCCATTTAAGTATCATGGTTAATAGCTAACGATGGATCTTTCATCCAAGAAAGCCTAGTTCCTTTCAAAGCAGTCTGAGCTAGTGGCCATCACTATATCTTGTGGCGGTGAATGTTATAAGTTCATTAGAAATGGTGTGAAGCAAGGTAATTTTTTTTGTCTACTGCCCATCAATTTCACTGAGGGGGGCCAGGATTTTAAAAGTAGGGGAGGAGGAGCAAAAAAAATTCTTTGTCCACTTTTTCCACCCCATGCATCATTTTATAAACCTCCAACTGAACTACTGTGGATATTGCTTGGTCTTGAGCAAACTTGGTGCACTATGATTGAAAAGACTGATACTCTTGTTAGCTCATGGCAAGGAATGATCGGGTTGAACCCCCCCCCCCTTTGTCCAATCAAGAGCAAGTGAAAGTGGAGGCCAGTCTGGCAGGTGGCTGGGGGATGACAGGAAGGTTTGTGGTAACAAAAGGTCATTGAAGCTGAGAAACTGCGAGGAGTTGATTTTCATGTTTGTGTTTTAAAGCCCCAAATGGGTGGAAATTAAAAATTGCAGAACCTTGTTAATGATGATGAATGCTTTTGATACTGTTGTTCAGCTTGTTAAAAGGTGGAACCATGAAAATGGGCTTTAAGTTCTATAGAACAGAGAATGCCTTTGACCTCTTTGCTTCTTCAGTCCCTAGAAAGAAACTGGAAAGTGATTCGGGATGAAGGGCTTGCTGTGATGGATAAAGGGAAAGGACTCTTCCTCCCTGAAGATGAGAACTTGCGGGAGAAAGGGGACTGGAGCCAGTTCACCCTGTGGCAGCAAGGTACAGAAGGCTCACCCCTTCCTTTTTCTCCATACCAGGTTGCCATACTGCAACTGCAACAAAGGGAAATAATTACAATTTTCATTAGGGATGGATAAATATGCCCCTTTCAATTTTTTTTTGTTCCCATATGTTGCCATTGTGAATGGTTTCAGTCCTCCAGTTTTCAGTGCCAGTACTAAAAATGTGTTTGTTTCTGTTGCAGTATTTATAGGTCCAGTATTTATATGTAAAAAATATTTGTTGTCAGGATCTAGAAAGTGGTGCAAAGATAAATACTCACAGGTTCTGTTCCCACAATGGAGAAGCAAAATCAGGGATCAACAGGGATTTTTTAATCAACAGAGGAAGTGGGGGCATAGAACAACAATGGAGAAATTCTGAGAAAGCAACAAAGGTACAAAGGACAATATTTAATAAACATGTCCTGGGTGTAGTTCTTGAAGCATTTTGAAATCTGGGGAATGTAAAAAAATCCTGATTATATAATCAGTAATGGTTGAGCAAAACTTGAAATAATAAAACATTGACATGAAAATATATCTAAAACAACCAAGTGGTAGAAAGCTAGCTCCTAATATAATATGTAGAAATCATGATTACAACTAACCCCTAGTATCCTGAATATATATGATAGAACAATATCATAACTTATATCATATGGCAAGCCATATCTCAAAGCTGCAGAAAATGATGACATGCTTATTTGCAAGATAGAAGCCTCCCTTATCCCCATTGAAAAAGGCTACAAAATGTAACATGTGGTGATCTAGGTGGAGGAGAAAGCTTATCTGAGCTTCCTACAATGAGAGTGTGAAATAATTCTTTCTATAGTGCACCTGCTGACTATTTGTGATCTAGATTAAGTCTGCATGGTAGCTGGGTTTTCCTTCATCTTGGCAAGAAAAGGCAAACAGAAATAAATGGCCATTTAGTAACTCCTACCCCTGTGATTTTTGAATGACTCAATGTGCAAAATGTAAATTCAAATACTTTATACAGAATCGTGTTTCGCTGGTGGACTTAGGAAACATATTCATGCATTTCTCCTTGGGAGGCTTGTAACTTGCTTTATATGTAGCAAAGTGAATGATAGAGTGGCCTAAGGAAAAGTGAGCTGGCAAAAGAAGAGGTATCTTCATGTCACTAACCAGATGTGACGGTGTAATTTGGCATTAATATGAGCCACAGCGTCAACAATATTGGCTAGCTGTGAAACAGGGCCAGCTAGCTGTGAAATAGGAGGCCTAAATGCTTGAATTGCTTTGCGATAGGATAGAAGCAGGAGTGCCAAACCCTTGGAAAAGACTCACTTTGCTTAGCGGCAGAGAGGTAAATCTCACCTATCTCTGTTTGTTATCACAGCTACTATTTGCATAGGAAGCTGTACTCTGGATCAACCCCGGAGCTCTTCTCAGGATTTTCACGGGGTGGGAGGATCATGGTGACAAGCTCCACCCTCCAGCTATTGGGAGGCTTTCACGGGGGGGGGGGGTGCGGGGGAGGAACATGCCCCTGCCACGGCAGCAGCTAGGAGCACAGAAGAGGGGAGGGAATAGCATCCATACCACCTGTTTCTGCCCTGTGCCACTGCTCCCACTCCCTGTTCCTCCCCTTTCCCCCATCATCCCTGTACAATAAAGGTCAGGTGTGCTGGCAATCACATGCTGCCACCAGTCTCTTTCCCTCACCCTTTCCCTGCTGAGACACACTGTAATATTATGACACGTTTGGCAGGCAAAGGGGGGAAAGCCCTTTAAAGGGCTGGGTGTGTGTAGCCCTGTGCTAGATAGTAGTTGAGGAGGTAGTCAGATGTAGGCAGGCTCCGCCTATAGTAACACACAGGGGGAAAGAGAACACTGCAACCCAGGCACCGGCACCATTTTCTTCGCTTTCCTTTTTTTCGATGCTGAGGAAAATGGGCATGTAGCTTTTTGCAACTCTGGTTGTATTATGTTATCTACCAAGTTCTGATTTTTCAAGGGTTCTGAATGGAGAACTTCATGGGGTCTTTGTGTTTGGTCTTTTGTGGTCTTTTGTGCTTGGAATATAAATTATCAATGCCTAAGTTTCCCTCCTCCCCCCTTCTAGGAAGAAAAAATGACAACGCCTGTAAGAGTGTTCCCAAAACATGTGCATTATTGGAACGGTTCCCAGAAGCCACTGGATGCCGAAGAGGGCAGGTATTTATGGATCTATAGTGCAATCAGCTTCAGCTTTCCATTTATAAAATGGGAAAAAGAATGATCTCCTGGCTTGTCGTGAAGATGTGTGCGCAAAGTGTTCTAAAGCTCTCTGTATGAGCTGTCAAAATGATTAATAATTTATACTACAAATACAAGGTGAGCAATTAAATTTGAACCGATACAGTTTTCCCTGGAAAATGCTGATATGAACGAACCGTGAGCTCAGCCATCCTAATTTTGTCTCTGCTAAGGGTGTATGAATGGGTCTGAATAGGATTTACTTTGTAACAGTTAAGTAGTAATGTGAGTTTTTGAAATGCAGTTCCGGCTCACAAAAACATGTGTGCTGATAGTGTCTTTTAAAAGTGTCTGAGTTCATGCGCATGTTTCCTTCCAGCCTTTGAGCGTTTATTTACAAATGTGGGATAATGTGAATAATTGTGTTTCGGTATGGAGAGACATAATTTATCCAGATGACTGAAAACATGCCCCCAAAAAACTTGAATGGTAAAAATGCGACTAAAAAGGAGTAGATATCAAATAGACTATGCAGACATTGGGCTATAGGTTTGCCAGGAAATTGCTGTAAGACAGTTTGAGATAATTAGGCTAAAATAACAATTTTAATAAATGCAAAATATCAGACTCGTAGTAATTGATTCAGATTTAATGATTTAGATTTTCAGCCTGCTCATCCCACAAGCAGATAGGATAAAGAAGGATATTTCAGCTGATTATCTGAAGATAAGTCTGAAAGTGGCTAAGACTCTTCTATTCCATGAAATATAAAATGATTAAAATATGACTTTTATCTAACTGATTTCTCCATCTGTGCAGAATGCTCTAGAGGTCTGTTAGTTTTTCTTCTCTGGCAACATCTACAACTGAGTTCTGTTTTACTCTGGACTTTAAGGCAAATTAAAGTAATGTCTTCCTTCTTTCCCTAGAGTGTGCTTTCTCTGATAAAGAGAGATGTCATTCCCTCCCCTCCCCCTTGCTTACCTGCAGATGTGATATGTTTGGATGCTGAAGTTAATTGTAAGCAACCGGGGGGTGGGGGGGTTGTCATCATTTACCAGAGAAAATAACAGTTCCTTTTAGCCGAATCTCATCAGATCTCAGAAACTAAGCAGGGTCATCCCTGGTTAGTATTTGGATGGGAGAGCACCAAGGAAGTCCAAAGTTGCTATGCAGAGGCAGGCAATGGCAAACCACCTCTGAACATCTCTTGCATTGAAAACCCTACAGGGTTGCATAAGTCAGTTGCGACTTGTTGGCAAAAGAAAAGAAAACATAAAGTAAAATAAATAAAGTTAGAACTTCAGGAAATGCATCTGTAATTTAGATTGTCTATTCTGGAATAGTTCAGATGCCTTCACATCAGGTACACTGGCTTGAAGTGTGTAACCAGGAATTGTTGACACAAGAAAACATGCAAAGACTGGTCAGTCTTCTGGGAATGGTTCCAACTTGGTCTTCGTTTCTCTTCTGAAGGCTAGAAAAGCGACCTAGTTCTAAAACAAATCAATACTTCTCTTTGCAGATCAAGTATTCTGTTATGCATCCAGGGACTCATGTCTGGCCTCACACAGGGCCTACTAATTGTAGGCTGAGGATGCATTTAGGTCTGGTGATTCCAAAAGAAGGCTGCAGGATTCGGTGTGCTGAAGAAACCAGGTAACTTTTCCCTACCTGTCCTCCAGGGGTTAGCATTAGCACACTTAAGTCCAGTGAGTGCCAAGGAAAAGCCACAGCAAGTGGAACTGGGGCAGACCTTCTGGTGTATCTGGTAGACTAATTTTGGAAATGGGATGTTGGAGTTGATGGACTTTGGGTCTGATCCAGAAAGGCTCTTGTGGTAGGTGAAGAGCCAGAGTGGCACCTGACTGAATCAGCTGACTTACAGGAACAAAAGTTTATCTCTGCCATCCAGGTATACCGATAACATACATAGTTGAGAAACCCAGTTTTGTTACAGACCTTTCTCAAAAGTGTAAGGAAAATATCCCTGCAGGCCATGATTCAGTTTAACAAAGAGGACCATCATGAAAACAGATATCCTGGACCTGTTCAGGGTATTTAACCACCCCAAGTGAGTGGAACCACAGGGGCTCAGTTTGGATTTGGTAGTGATGAAGATCCAGGATGTACTGACAGGTGTGCCCCATACCTGTCAGCTCTAGCAAGCTGAGCCACAGTGGCAGTGCAGGTGCCTCAGGGGATTGCTTTGGATCTGACAGTCCCTGATCTTAGGGGGCGGCAACAGGAGTAACCACATTGTCACTTCTTCCTACTCACCACCACCTGCTGCAAGTGACTCAAGCCTCAGCATGCTGCCAGCACTTCAGAACTTACCTCAAACCTGCCGGCAGCATTGATGGCAGTCTGGAAGGCTAGGACAGGCATACACTGAGACTAGGAAGTATGTTGGTGTCCTCACGTCATTGTGGAGTCCCAATCAGGTATTTTGATCACTTGGGTGGAAAACTGGCCCTAATGCTGGATTCTTCCCATATTCTTGTCTGTGTGTCTGAAGGATGGCTGTTAGCTGAATTCATCTGGAGATTCTGTCAGTAAATGCACCCTAGAACTAAGAGAAGGAAGCCCAGCTTTGGCTATAACCTTAAGTAGGCTTAAAGAGGATGAAGAAGGGCCTGTGGCTTACTGGTAGAGCATCTGCTTGGCCTGCAGAAGGTCCAAGGTTCAATCCCAGACATCTCCAAAGGGCCAGGTAAGAGATGATGCGAAAGACCCCTGCCTGAGACCCTGGAGATCTGCTGCTAGTCTGAGTAGACAGTGGTCTTTTATGCATGGCTGTTTCCCTCGCCTTTACCCCTCCAACAACTTCGGGTCCTTGTTTTGATTATGTATGCCGTTTTTTACTGTTTTGAGGGACCTGTTTTATCTCGAATTTGAAAATGCAGGCAAAACGTGGGGAAAGGCAGGGGTAGAGTAAGGCAACCTCTGACGGTCGGAAATGGCATGCATAATCAAAACAAAGACCCAAAGTCATTGGAGGGGTGATGGCGAGTGAAACACCTTTGCATAAAAGACCAGGATTGACCTTGATGGTCTGTTTCAGTATAGGGAGGCTTCACATATTTCAAGAAAATATTATATTGTCAAAACCTCACACTTCAGAATTATTATATCAGGTGTGGCAATTACCTTTCCAGTTAGTAGTAGTAGCAGGAGATACTACATTCTATCTCTGGGCATAAGCAGTATATTAAAATTGCATGAGCTAGAAATGTTGTTAGTTTTGTTACTGCCTAATGCCTTTTCCTTTATTTTGTTCCCTGGAACTATCTACTGAGATAATTAAAACTCAATGGTAAATCCATCTATTACCTAACACATAACCCCCTTAGTTGTGTTGTTGTTTGTAGTGAACTGTAGTCTTTGGCATGTTGCCTCAAATGTTTTTAGCATATGTTCTAGACCAACTTTGTAAGTGAGTTCATAACTGTCAATTCAGTTCACTTTATTGATCAGCCAGACAAGGTTCAACCACTGTAAAGACCATACCTGTCAGCATATAATAATGTGGAAGAAGATTATTTGGTATAATCTCTTATGCCAAAACATTGCAGCATTTTGAGAGCCTAAGTATAGATTTTAGAATAAATTAAGCAAATTGTGTAAGATTCTTGTGCATATTATAATCTGTGTTAATTTGTTATGCTGCAACTTGTGGGAGGAGTATTAGTGTAGAATTCTAGATATTTTGGGGGAGCTGTTTAGAATGCCTGCTGCCCCACATGGACACACATGGCGGGGGAATCAAATGCAGTGGGTTGGAAGCTGAACTCTTCACCCATCAGGGTCTTTGGTGCTGTCCAGAACTTTTCACCCTCTTCCCCTCTACTCCAGAATCAGTCATTTTGATAAGTATGAGGCCAGAAGGGGAACCATTGGTAAAACTACCCTTCACCATCCATCTTCAATGCTGTCTCGCACAACTTGTCTGCCAAAATCTCTTTACCAGCAGTTGGTAACCTGGACACTATCCAGGACCTGGGCCTTAATGCAGCATTTGCTTTGGTGAGAAAAGGAAACACAGAGGTAATTGGGGGGAAAATAACACATGTACCAATCATCTTCTGAACATGTCGTAAAAAATTTTCAGAGCAATCAGAAAACCCATTATAGTTGGTAACTTTGCAATATTTTGAGGACAGGCATTTTTCAGAGATTAATAATGAGGCAGTTTGGGGACTCTTCCCAGCACATACTTCATTTATATACTGTGGTACACACATCAGTGCTGTAGTAGGGTTGCCAACCTCCAGGTGGTGGCTGGAGATCTCCTGGGATTACAACTGATCTCCAGGCAACAGAGATCAGTTCACCTGGAGAAAACAGCTGCTTTGCAAGATAGACTCTATGGTATTATACAACTTTAAAGTCCCTCCCCTTCTCAAACCCTGCCCTCCTCAGGCTGCACACACACACACCCAAATCTCCAGGTTTTTTCCCAACCCAGAGCTGGCAACCCTAATGCTGGAGCCATTAGCTATCACTGCCAAGAACGTATGCACCACCTCATCTTATCCAATATGTTAGAGCTTAGCATCTGGGTGGGAGGGTAGGCTGGGAGGGGGAAAACTATGTTGTTCAGAGAACTAGTAAGGAGTTAGTAACTAGTCTTAGAATATGCCATTGTCATTTTTATGTTCTGCCACATTTTCAGGGGCTGATGCTAGATTAATTTTGAGAGACATTCTGCAGGGCAAAGTAAATACCTTAAACTGGGACCAGTTACAGTGGAGCAAATTCTCTTTTGTGGTATGTGTGCCTTCTGCAGTGGAGAAATAGTCTTTGGGGAAGGAATCATATTTGGAGCCTTACATTTCGAGTGTTGTAGGGTATACTTGAATAACAACAACAACAACAACAACAACATAATTATTAACAACAACAATGACAGCATAGTTAGCAATTTGTAAATCTCATTATCTAGGCCGCACAGTCACCAAAATTTTAGTCCATATTTGATACAAAATGAGACAGTTACCATGACCAAGTTTCATTTTAGTTAACAGTGAAAACAACTGACGATATGGAAACATAACTCTCCATGATTATGGCTGTGCAAAATTGAGCACTGGCTGCAAACCAGCATGCTTCAGGCTTGGTAGCTTTCCAGCGTCTATCTTAAAGGTAAAGGTATCAAGCACCGGGCCATTACTGACCCATGGGGTTACATCACATCCCAAAGTTTACTAGGCAGACTTTGTTTACAAGGTGGTTTGCCATTGCCTTTCCTCATCTTAGCACAACTATTTATTTGCATTTGTTGAGCAATTGATCCATGAGGCCAGTTAATAGCCCAGGCAACACTGTGCTCTTTGGCTTTGTTTTATATTAAAGGATCTCTTTGTTGTATATTGAGGATAACTATTATCCTTTCTTGATGATCATATTTTGCTGTATTTTCATTTAGTCAAAATATAGCCAAACTGTTCAGGGTTGACTTTTGAATTTACTTAAAACCAGACCCCAAAGGCATCTTAAGCAGGGCATTGTTTAGTTAAATCCTTTCCTCTGATTGCTTCCTCTGTTTTATTGCTCTCCCCTGGATTTCATTCAGTAGTCTAAATCTTTATGGTAATGAGATGTCCAGGAGTGTTTGCAGTATTTAAAACTTAATCTTCTCATCGGAGATTAATTATAGAGACTATTACTTCTTATCACCATAGATTTAGGGTGACATCAAGACAAGGTGAGTGATGAATGGAGTCAGTTAATGCCCTGTGCATCAGTAGGGTAATCCATGAATTGGGGGCTGGAGAGAAGAAGGGAAAAGAATTACTTCCAAAGTAACTGCTAATCCTTTGGAGGGATGAGGAAATCCTCAGGATACACCAACTGTTTCACCTGTAGAGAGGCATGCAAAAAGGTGATAGTAGGATATATTGAAGCTCAGCATGATGGACTCACAAAAGCCTTGTATCAAATTCTGGGCAAATGATATTTATACAATTCAGATTAATATGTTTATCCCTATGTGTCTTGCTCCATGAGAAGATTATGGGACAACACTACTGATAAATTTACCATACACTTTATCCAACGTTAGCCCTTGATGTTCCTTCCCTCCTAGCAGCATGTTACAAGATGATCAAGCTACCCCCGCCAAGAGCGAGGGAGCTCAACTTAGGATAGTGTGGTTATCTGCCTGGGGTCTCCTTCTGGAATGGAACCATGGTCAGAGAACATCTTTCAAGCATTTACAGGTAGCAAATCATGGATGTCCTGTTTTTCTCCTACAGGAGCTGGGAAGAAGGGAAGGTCCTCATCTTTGATGACTCCTTTGAACATGAAGTTTGGCAGGGCGCCAGTACTTATCGTCTAATATTCATTGTGGATGTCTGGCATCCAGAGTTAACAGCACAGCAGCGACGCACCCTTCCAGCCATTTGAAGGAGCCGTTTTCCAGTGTGCTAGACGCTTTCTCCTTTGAGGTCTATATTTTGCATTGGAAAATGCTGCCCTTATAAAAACTGAACTGTAGGAAAGCTTCAAAGCATTCAACCCTGTGTATTATACCATTTTACAGCACTGATCTGATAGCTCTGTAATCATGCTGCAAGAACAGATACCTTAAACAGTATCAGCCAAAGAACTTCCTGTGCCAGTGTTTTGTTGGGCCTGTATTATCTGTACCAGTGCTTTGGCATACTCTTGTTGTACTCCTCACTCAACTACCAAAATTTACGTGCAAATGCAAGGCATGATGACATCTTCCAGAGCCTGATAATGTGCCATTTCTGTTCGATTAAAGGAAGCTTGCACTGCAGGAATGCTTGGTGGGTTGCATCCTTCATCACGGTCAACATATCCATCTTAGAAAGGTCATGCACGAGCACTTATTGTGCAGGCAATTTGGAGATTTGTCAGAGTGCATAGTAACTCATTTAGATCTACTTTGATAACATTTTTAGTGTGAGCTGTAGATAATGTGAGTGGGTGGTTCTATTTTGTATTTTTAATAGATAATTGTATTTTTCTACCACAAATGTATGGACATGTTTTTGCTCTTTATCAACCACTTTGTTTTTTTAACTTTCTTTTAATTTGTTTTGCAAGAACGGCACCTCACAGCCATTTAGCTACAACAAAACCTTGTGACTAAGCAATGCTTAGTTTCCCCAAGTATGGCTTTCTTCTTCCAACTGGGGAGGCAAATAATCTTTAGCCCATGTTCCATTCATGCTAAATGGTGTTTAGTTCTGCTATAGAAAAGTATTTTAAGCCTTAAGTGCACTGAGTTTTCCAACTATATGTAGCTTCTGCCTCCAGGTTTGCTGGGCACCTGTTTAAAACAAAACAAAAACAAGAGACAACCCTTCACTTAAATGGGAGTTGCACATACTGTCTTAGAATATGCCATTGTCATTTTTATGTTCTGCCCTGTGATGGAACATATATGTTCTGCCACATTTTCAGGGGCTGATGCTAGATTAATTTTGGGAGACATTCTGCAGGGCAAAGTAAATACCTTAAACTGGGACCAGTTACAGTGGAGCAAATTCTCTTTTGTGGTATGTGTGCCTTCTGCAGTGGAGAAATAGTCTTTGGGGAAGGAATCATATTTGGAGCCTTACGTTTCGAGTGTTGTACAAACTTTACATTCTCAACTCCGGTCAGTTTTTCTTGTTGCAGGTGGCCATGGTTAAGAAAGATTTTGCATGGTTGTTGTGGCATGGTTGCAGCAATCTCAACCACACCAGCTCATCTGTCTAAAACAATAAGAGGGGATTGACACTTTCATTCATATTCAGTGAAAATGGATTAGATTAGAATTTTCTGTTTTCATTCACAGTGAGTGCCAGCCCACTGCCCACACCAACAACTATTGCTATCAGTGGTAGATCTACTATGAAACTAATGAAGCTTAAGCTTCAGGGCCCCTTTTTTTTAGTGAGTGACCCATTGACATTGACATCATCCTTTATTGGCATAAAATCACTATAGATACAGTTGCATGTAGAAATAAAAATGTTGAAATACAACCTTACAAAATCGATGAAGTTTTTTAAAGTGTTATTAAAATAAGGCTATTTTAGTGATAGAGTCATGTCAACGGGTTGAAGTACTTAATATTGACCTTAGAATATGCTCTAATACCCATTTTATATGGCCTCAAAATGTCCATGTAATGTGTCCAATTTCAAAAAGCCCCATCTTGCTGCACCCACCTTCTAAAAACACTTGGTTGGCACAAGAAAATGTATCAATGGGCACCATGGCGGGGACCCCTGCTCTAAATTATGGCCAACAGTATGACATGTTCTTGTGAGTAACTCACAGTTCATGACTCAAACATATGATTGTTCAGATTTAATGCATTATAGCAGATTGTAGAATTGTATATTTGAAATGTTTAGAGGTAAACTACTGAGGTACTACTGAAATACTCTTTAGGTAAGGAAACCTGTTCGGGCCCAGATTGCCTAAATGCTATTTTCTAATGAAAAAATATAGCCAGTATTTTATGAAGACTGAATCCAGGGTTTTTTAGTTTCTGTGAATGGAAAGAAGTCCTATGAAGAACATTTCTAAACAGTTGCTTTAAACCTTTCAAAGTGCAAGTTTAAGAACTAAAATTAAAATGTGGAAAGGGATGTAGAGTTGTAGCACTGAGGATTTTGGTATTCTTCAGCATTCTCTCAATTTTGCCTGTAAGTAGATACCAGGATTATGTGACTAGCAAACAGAGTGAACCAATCTTCTCCCAATATTCACATACAAGTATATTGTTGCCCACTATATTGTTGCCCATTGTGTCATGGTATATTGTTCTGTTGTGAATTAAACGTAAGTGCCTTCAATGAATTAATGTGAATTATTGTTTTGCAAGAACAACTTCAACACTGAAATTTCTTCTGGGGTTTGCAGTGATAATAAGGGATCAAAGTGCCACTTTCTGTGAGCTGTAGCTGGTGAAATAAAATACACATACATGAAACTTTACAAATATAAAATATTATACATGCTTTGACCTTGACCTTCCCATGTAGGCACCATATATTTTTCACAGTTCTGTACTCAAAGAGCTAATGTAAGAAGTACGCTGAAAAGTAACATTCCTTTAATAATACAGTTGGAAGAAACCTCAAACACTGTTTGAGGCCAAACCTCTGCTGCAGCAAGATTCCTAAAGACTGTCCCTTTTATACTGTGAGTCTATCTTTATCCCAAAAGACTGAAGTGCTACTTATTTTTCTCTAATTTCAGATTTATTATCTGAGCTGAAAATATTAACTAACTTAGAGGACCATAAATGTGTTCCCACAAAGCTTTCTGAATATGATTGGGCTCTGGAAATAAATTTCACAGATCCTTAACTAAAATTTTAATGCTTGCAACCTTTCCTCAAGATTTTACAATGCATTTAGGTATCGTTTTGTAAGGAAATAAAGCCCCTGGTAATAGTAGTTAAATGCAATATACTTTTCTTGGAAAGGGGCATTGGTGCAAACTGATTTTCTGTGTTATGAATGACATGGCCCCTACGGCAAAGGCAGATTAGCAGGCAAATTTGGTTTGGGCCAACATAAGCAACTAGCTAGCCAGCTAAATCCAAAATCACATGTGCCTTATAAAGTGACAGAAGTTGAAATACAATTGTAAATCAATCTCCCTGCATATGCAACAGTTAATTCAGAAACCTGCTACAAACACTGCCTTTTTTTGTTTGTTTTGTTCGCACATTTACATCAACAGCAGGAGAAGGGCTGAAAAGTATTCTAAGTGATGTCCAAGGCTGCTTTCACTGTGGAAAAGATAAAAGCTTGGTTATTTTACTTGAGTGTCACTGATTTTACAAGAAGCAGTAAGTTTCCAAGAGAGATCAAATTCAATATCTATTTGGCCTTTGGGGATAATATACATTATGGCTAAATTATACTATTTGCAGAACTCGGTATAAGCAACAGCTCTAAATAATAGACAAAACAGTTTCTGAAAGATACACATAAAAGGGAAACATTATGACCTTTAGAAGGAGCCCATCATACTTTGATTCGTTACCAAGGGCCAAAACTAAAGGAGTGATGTCACTGCTTCTAAGTACCAGCAATAAGTTACACCAGGGGTGGGGAACCTTTTTTCTGCCAAGGGCCATTTGGATAATTATAACATCATTTGCGGGCCATACAAAATTATCAACTTAAAAATTAGTTTGCTATATTTGGTCAGACATTTAGCCAAGAGGCACGACCGGAGACGGCTCCGAGTGTCTGCCACATAGAGCGACTCGCTTTTGAGCTCTGCTGTCCCCAGCTGGGCCCAAGAGATTCAGGCAGGGCAACATCCTTCTGAGCTAGAAATCTGCCAGGATCCATGAAGGGGCCAGACCAAATGATTTCACGGGCTTTATAAGGCCCCCGGGCCTGATGTTCCCCACCCCTGAGTTACACAGTCCTCCTTAAGACAGTGAGTGATCCCTCTCTGACAATGTGGTGCTTTGTAACAGATTGCAAATGGCTGTTCCATACAGTTGTAAAAAATTTATAGCGACTGCAGAAAATAAAGCCACAGCAAAAAAAAAAAATGTTCATAACAGTGGAATTTTTTATTATTTATTTTCATTTCAATGTAGGGATGGAATTTGGGGTGGTGTTTTTTTTCTTTTTTTGCAAATAGAGTGAAGATAAGAAAAGCAAACTGATCTTTGGCATTTCAGTTCTACATTTTCCCGTTTTTTCCACAGTTCCCTTCTAATGGAGGCATATTGAATAATTCATTCCAAGTTTTCCCTTTCCATTATTAAGCATAGCCTATATCTACAGTCAGCCAGGCCCTCTGGCTACACTTTTAACTGATTGCAGGAGGGAAGATGGTTAAACAGCTCTGCTGAGCTTTCATTTGCAGGAGTGACCTAAATGAAAGGACCTGAAGTGGAACATTAATCACTAATAAGCATTTCCAGTGAGTTCAGACACTTCCCTTCCCTCTTTCTCAGCCACCACATCTACCCCACATACTGCCTCTGCCCTGTGGAAAAAAAGAAACCCACATTGTTAAAATTAAATAATTGCTTTTCAAATTGCCTGTGTCTGTTTCCCACTCAGCTCATTACACTGAGCTGACAGGTTTATAGGGACTTCCACAATAATTTTTTTTCCCCAGGGGGCTGAAATAAACGGTCTCTGTGAGTTGCTGGGGGTGATGGGATCACTTACTGCAGAGCTGGCCATTTTTTCTGCTGGTGATTGCTTAGCAATTTTTACTGAAAAAAGGGGGCGGGCTCTGTAAAAACTTCAGGGTTTAGAGGCGTTCTGTCTGGTCTGCAAGCCCGTTACTTCAATATTTAAACTCAAGACACCTTCACTTTAACATCTGTTACTTGATCTAAATTTTATTTTAACAAAACTGGAGTGCATCCCTGCTTAGATAACCTCAGCTGATATATCTTTGTGTGAACACAGAAAGCAGTCCTTCTTGTTTCAGTCACCGTTAATATTTATACATCATAAAAGGGTGGGGGAAAGAACACATTCTCTGTTTTACAATCAGACTCTTCTCTCTAGCTTAGTATTCTGGGCCACAAGGAATGTCCCCTTTGGCTTTGGCCACACAGACAGATGGCTGGTGATGATCCTTACTTGCTCAGCAAAGATGGAGAACCTGACTTCAAGCTGAATGTGTATTAATATGTGTGAAACCTGTCTCTTGCTTCGTAGGTTCCTTATACTATTGAAGTCTGGTGATGCGTTGGTATGTCAGGGCTCATTCAAACTCAGTCTAGAGCCAGCAGTGGCTGGGTGTTCTCATTTTCATTCTGATCTTCATGTTTCAGCATCCCAGGTTCCACCACCGACTGAGACCTAAAAGGAAAGTACAGCTGTTAATTTTTCTTAAACAAAACACGTTTGATCATCATTTCATTTCCCTAGAGGTCTTATGTTCATAAGTCTAAGCAGATATTCAAGATGTCTAGAAATTTTGAATCCATTGTGGGGAGAAACAGGATTCTTTTTTAGCCAGTTCCTCCCCAAAACCAAAAATGTTTGGGGAAATTGAAATATATCAATATTTACTTATCAACCCCAAATGTATGTTACTTCTTTAACAACAAAAACTACATCATTTATAATAGCATATAACCTGAGCAAGGCAAGAGACGTTCAGAGGTGGTTTGCCATCGCTTTCCTCTGCATCACAACCCTGATATTTTTTTGAGGTCTCCCATCCAAATACTAGCCAGGGATCCTGCTTAGCTTCTGAGATCTGATGAGATCAGACTACCCTGGGGCTACCTAGGTCAGGGCTATTGGCTTCTACTTTCCCCATATATTACCCAATCAAGTAGGGTTAGGTTAGGTTGGCTGAAAGGCTCAAGTGAACAGTGAATTAATGCATGTCCTGAGAACAGGCAACTGCAGACTCCATCATGCTTTGGATCCTTCAACCTAGTTCTTGATTCCCACCGCACTGCACCTACAAAAGTCAATGAGCTTTAGGCACAAAACCAACTGATAGAATGAATGCTGGGAAGGCAGTCTTACATTTTTCACTTATAACTTGTAACTGGATTGAAACAATATCCCCATAGTTTCTTCTCTATGCCTTTCCGTGATGTGTATCACTATTCATCTGTTGGTTCTTCCAGAATGCATTGAGAATTTCCAAATCCAGGATTTCAACAATCTGGAAGAGTCACATGATGAACTACAATGTCTGTTACAGTCACAGCATAGAAAGGCCAGAACATAGACACTGCTAGATGCTCAAGAATCTCTGGGAGAGGAGAGGTAGTTATCAGCCATTCGCAGTCCTAGGTGCTCAAAGTATAACTGCACATACAGGCTACTACTGAAGGCTCTAGTAGAGTCAATACTGGACCAGGTGCTACCACACACCAAAATGGACATCTCTTTCTAAAGGCCTGCTATGTTACTACTTTGCCAATTAAATAACTTAGAGAGCCTGGAGTATATTTTACTTAAAGCTCACTTTCATGAAATATTTCTACCAATTTTTGGAGCACCTTCCTACTCTGGACTGCTGCAGTTGACTTAGCTAAACCAAAACTGTGGTCTCTGTTCCTTGTCGCTCCCTGCTAGTCAAAACAATAATTCATTGTACTTTTTTTTTTTTTTTTTTGAGTGATGCAATCTACAGCAGGTTGCCTGCAGAAGTACGATTTCTGAAGATGGTTTTTAGGAACATAAAAGAAACGCATTACTGGTTCAAATCAAATCCCAACCAAATTCCATAGCTTAACTGAGCAATCTGATTTCTAACAGTTGTCCACCTAGATAACTCTGAAACCTTATAAACAGCTGATGAAGATAAAAGTTTACTTTTGTTGTTTGGCCCTAGACTTGGTACCTACAGGTATCCTTTCTATCCAACTTAGTTATCATGAGCAATAGTCATTGGCTGACATATTCTCTATGATTTTGTCTTATTCCAACAGACATCTCCATTTCATCTTTCATTCTCTTTGCACAAGGTGTCTGGCAGAGTGTTCTGTGGTGGTGTACTTGGTTGCCTTTGGGAAGCACAGTGACCTAAGCATCTCCTATCTTAACTTGCGTAGGTAAGTGTATGCATATGTTACAGCACAGCAGAAACCTTGGCATCTTTAAATGCCATTTAAAAGGCTGCATTTTATGATTAATCAGATTGATAAGGGGGTGAGATGGGGAGCAAGAGATTAGGACCCAGGAGGGGAGGGTAGTGATAGAGCATCTGCTCGGCATGCAGAAGGTCCCAGGTTCAATCCCTGGCATCTCCAGTTAAAGAGACTAGGCAAGTACTGTAGGTGATGTGAAAGACCTCTGCCCGAGACCCTGGAGAGCCGCTGCTGGTCTGAGTAGACAATACTGACTTTGATGGACCAAGGGTCTGATTTGGTATAAGGCAGCTTCATGTGTTCATGAGTGGGGGAAACCTAATAGGCTGGAGTTCAGAAAGTACACAGCATTTATGTTTTTCTCCCAGGGTCTTTTTTATAGAAGTTATACCTCAGAGCCTCCAAACTGTTTTAAAACTTCCTTTCAAAAGAAAAATACCACTGCCAGACCGCTCCCCAAATTCATGGCATTTGAAGCGACTCTTATACACACTCCCATTCTTGATGTTTGAATCAACTGTTAGTCGGTAACATGAAAATAGTGTTAAATGATTGTTAAGCTGCAACACTGGAATATTCTAAATGTGCCCCTTTGGGCTTCAGGTAATGTCTGTATTAATAACTGAACACTGTGTCCCAAATCCATTGTGGAATCCGCCACACACATTTGAGTCAGTTAGTGATTCATTCACACTGAATGCCTTCTAAACATTAGCTAGATTTAGAAAGTACAAATTATGTTCCTTAGAAAAATCACCAGCAGTTACTTCAGCAACACTGCTGTGTAAAAATAGCGCGCCTAAACAGAACATTGCTGGGGAACAATGTTCTGCCTCCTTGAAAAACACTAGTCTAAAAGAATTTACAATTAGGGAGTGAGTTCTCGCTGGCCACAATCACTTTAGCTGTGCCTCCCCCCCTTTCCCAAAGGGCAAACTTTCTCTTCAGAGACAGAAAATAGAAAGCATCTCTGTCTGGAACACTCTGGCTCTCAAGGTAACTCTCCTCTCATTTGTTCCTAGCTGAGGGTGGTGTTTAGAGAAACTACTGTGGAGCAGTTTATAAAATATTAAGTCTGAACTTCAGAGTGCTACATATGAATCATTTAGACGCAGCAGGGAAGAAGAAAGAACTTGTTAGCTTGTCCATTGGAGACCAAAAAATGTGTCTTTACCAATAAGCAACAACTGCTAGATGGCATCTATGCTAACAAGAAAGAAGCCCTAACATACTGCTTGTCGAGGGCTGCCATTTTGTAATCCTACATGTGGCCAAGGACTTGACTACAAGCCATAGCAAATGACCAGAAACTACACCTCTCTCACAAACACACATACCAAGCCACTGCACCTGTATTACATCCTGTCAGTCTTAAAATGTCACATAGCATGAATTTGCAGATTTAGACATTGTGAGGCTAACAGTAGAACTACACATTACATACCTGTGTGTACAATGAAAATCTGATGGCTGCTCTTTTTAGGCAAATGTAATTCAGAAAGGGTAGTCTGTACTGTGAAGGAACAGGGTCACCAACCAAAGTTGGAGCCTGGAGAGCTCTGAGAATTACCACTGATTTCCTGAATACAGAGATCAGTTCCTCTGGAGCAAATGGCTGCTTTGGTGACTGAACTCCATGGCATTATTAAGAGCCCCCTTCCCCTTACCACCTCCACTGCAAATCAACCATTCTGAAGCACATTTGTTTCACTGAGAAAGTGGGATACAAATATTTTAGACAAAGTGGTTATCAGGATGGTTTTTGATATTCTGAAGTTAAAACAATTTTTAAAATGTATCATGAGAGTTGTCAGGTCTGCACCGGGATGCCAGCCTCCAGGTTGGGACCTGGGGAATCAACTGGAATTACAGCTCATGTCCAGACTACAGAAATCAGTTCCCCTGGAGAAAAAGGATGCTTTGCAGGGTGGACTCTATGGCACTGTACCCCACCAAGGTCCCTGTCTTCCCCAGGATCCACCCCCAAATCTTAAGGAGTTTTCTAACTTGGATCTGGCATCCCTACCCCGCACCCATCCCCTGCTGGTGGGCTGGCAACTAGTGTGGGGGTGGGGGCATAACATCATGTGCAGCCTTAATATGTGTAAATTCAATGGATGTGGCTTTGGAGAAGAGAGAGCTAGTGATATTCAACCACACAATTAAAAATATATATGCCGTGAACATGAAATGTAGTTTAGTTCTTTGTGCCAGAGTATTGCCACCAATCTCCAGTTTACATACCCAACTGTCATCACAAGCAGGTATACTTAGAAGTCTTTAAAGAAGCTGCCAAATATGTGGGCATGCTGATGGCCCTCAGGTTTCATCTTTCTGCCCTGACAATGCGCCCAAAGCCTGAGTTTCAAGGCCTAAGGCAAAAAACTGACAATCCTAAGAATCAATCAAATAAAAATTAAAGGACCAACAATGAAATAAACAATAGAATTGAATACTTAAAAGAACAATTAGTAGCATGGTCAACGTTGTTTTTTTGCCATTAAGTCACAGCTTACTTATGGTGACCCCTGGTGGAGTTTTCAAATAGGGTTGCCAGGTCCCTCTTTGTTACCGGTGGGAGGTTTTGGGCTGGAGCCTGAGGAGGGTGGGGTTTGGGAAGGGGAGGGACTTCAATGGGGTATACTGCTATAGAGTCCAGTTGCCAAAGCAGCCATTTTCTCCAGGTGAACTGATCTCTGTTGGTTGGAGATCAGTTGTAATAGCAGGAGATCTCCAGCTAGTACCTGAAAATTGAGCAACCAAAAAATTAACACCTCTGTACTAATATCTAAGATTAGGAAGAAAGTACAGAACACAGGCAATGCTATAACAAAGTGACAAAAGTGTAATTCATACACTGTTTGGTAACATTGTAACTAGCTGAAATTGTCTGTGCAACCATGTATCAGTGAATTATTATCCTGTTGGAAGAACTGATATATGAAAAAAGAATACATGGGTTGCTTTTGCTAATCCCTATGGGAAACAGAAATCTACGGCTCTAGAAGCCTCTTCTCAAAGACAAGTGTGCATATTACTGTTTTGATTGAATGGGACTGAGGAAGATTTGAGACTTGAAATGATCGTATCCCTTTTCACCCCTTCTTTTTCAAGACCTCAACCTTGGATTGAAAGTTTCTGTATATGTTTTTATACACTTGCATAACATATATATGAATTACACTTTTGTCACTTTGTTATAGCATTGCCTGTGTTCAGTACCTGGAGATTGGAAACCCTATTTTCAAGGCAAGAGACATACAGAGGTGGTTTGCCATTGCCTTAGAGTTGCCAGCTCTGGGTTGGGAAATACCTGGAGATTTTGGGGGTGGAGCTTGAGGAGGGCAGGGTTTGGAGAAGGGAGGGACTTCAACACCAACAGAGTCCAATTGCCAAAGCGGCCATTTTCTCCAGGTGAACCGATCTCTGTCACCTGGAGATCAGTTGTAATAGCAGGACCAGCCACCATCTGGCAGTTGGCAACCCATGATTGCCTGCCTCCACGCCATGACCCTGGTATTCTTTGGAGGTCTCCCATTCAAATAATTTTCCAGGGTCAACCCTGCTTAGCTTCTGAGATCAGACGAGGCTAGCTTGGGCTATCCAGGTCAGGAGGAAAAATCAACAAAGTAGAGGGAGAGCAAGAATATGAGGCCTACACAACTTGGCAGAAGTCCTGAAAGAAAAGAAATGTTTTTACCTGGCACAAAAAAGTTAATAAGCTCAGGACCAGGCAGATTATTCTGAAAGGAGAGTTGCAAGGCCACAGAAAAGGAGCAGTCTACCAATGGGGATGTGAAGGAATGGACTCATGAGCTCTGTTCCCTCAGGTCCTGGGAGGCTAGAAAACAATGCTGACACCCCTTTCCCCTACTCCTGGGAGGGCATCAAACTTCCTGTTAAGTAGTAACCACTGCCACCAGCAAATTTGAGAGTATCTTCTGCAAGGGAGATTAGCTCATCTAGCATGGCATTGCTGTTTAGAACAGGGGTGTTGAACTCAATTGTTAAGAGGGCTGGATATGACATAAATGTCACTTGGTTGGGACAGTCCATACCTCACTAGCCCAGATTCACAGTGTGTGTGTGTGTGGGGGGGGGGGGTGGCTGCCTCAGTTGGCTCATGGGCCAGAAAAGAGCTCTTAAGTGACGGGATACGGCCCCCGGCCTTATGTTTGATACCCTTAGTTTAGAAGCTCTGCCTAGTTGCCGTGTCTCACATTTTGCTCATACTAACTAGCTGCAGTGGAGTTACTTTACACTGAGTTGCTGCTGATTGGCTAGGAATGCCCAGCTATTATTAACAGTCTCTGCACTCACACTGGATTCTCCTAAACAATCGGCAGCTGCTCTGTGCTGGTGGCCTCTTCCACCCTCTAATCTCTCCCCACTGCTTGTTGCTGATAGCTCCATTCTGAAGACACTGCACCAACCTTAGTACAAAATTCTGACACTGGCTGACTCCCCAGGGGTCATCTGGTTACCAGTTAGAGAATTCACATGCTTGTCATCTGGTTGAAAAACTACAAAAACCTTTTTCCCCCCCATACTTCATTGGTTGGTAGTGTTGCCAACCTCCAGGTGGTGGCTGGAGATCTCCCACTATTACCATTAATCTCCTGGTGACAAAGTTCAGTTCATCTGGAGAAAATGGCCACTTTGGAAGGTGGAGTCTATGGCATTATACCCCACTTAAGTCCCTCCCATCCCCAATCCCCACCCTCCTCAGGCTCCATCCCCAAAATCTCCAGGTATTTTCCAACCCAGAGCTGGCAACCCTATTGGTGGGTTGAATAAACCCAAAGCATCCAATGGATGCAAGTTACAAGCTTCTCGGTAGGCAAAATATAGAGGCCATGATCAGACCTAGAAAGCCTATGCATGTGGAAGTTGGATGCTTCTACTCAACTGCAGTTTTGAACCATGAGCCATGCTTTTCACTTGTGGTAACTGAAAAAGTTTCTATTGAACATGGAAAGTCCAAATTCTGTTATGACTTGGTTTCCTTTAATAAATGCAATTCTTGCAACCTGCATGCTCCTATTCTCAGTCATTTACATTCCTTCTGTTATTTTCCCCCCTTTGTATTATTAACAACCTTATTTGCTAAAGCCCATATGAAAAAAAAAAAACCTATGACAGTCCTGCTGGGCTTTCGCTCTTGAATTGAGCTTTGTGCCTTTCAAACCAGTACACTGTAACCAATCAATCAGACTACACTGCAAAGATCTATTCACTTGGCTCTCACCGCCCATCTGCTCATTTCCCTATAATTCTTTGCCCATTACACCAACTCCTCCAGGCTATTATTGTTCAATGATTCATTCCTTCTGCAGAAAACGAGGGGAAATGTTTGCTTCTAACATGCACATATTGATTTTCTTATTGTTGGAGTGCGAAGGATTTTTAAAAAAATTTCCAATAGCATTTAATAGCAATAGCAATAGCATTTAAGTTTTCTTTGCATTTGGTTCTTGGGCAGTATTGTCTCTAGGCTCTCAAAACTTGATCTCTCAGGTAAAAAAGAAAATTCCTTCTATTGTATCTCTAGGCAGGGAAAGAATCCATAGTGGAGCCAGTAGTGAACACATGGACTGTGTTTACTGGAACACAACAGCTGACTAGCTGAACAGGCCACATTAAGCCTCAGTAACTCAGTAACAGGGCTGTAATGAGAGCAAGGCAAGTGAGGCACCTGCCTCAGGTGCATAAAGATGAGGGGCAAAGAAGAAATGTATGAAATATACATCTACTTTCCCAAGCCATTGTGCCATTAAGAAAGGGCATATTTCCATAAATTCAAATTGAACCAACCAAGCAGGGGTGGCTGGTCTATTAGGGCAAAAGACACTCAGCTCCTTGCTGCCTTCCTCCTTTACAGTAAAAGTAAAGTAAAACAAAACTTTTACTGAACTTAGGTGTGCAGAAAGAGAATTCTAGGAGTGAACTGCTCTTCAAGGAGCAGGAAACTAGCGAGAGAAGCAGTTGGGACTTCGGATGACCAAGGAATAGAAAGATTGCTAAAGGAAGATGGGAAGATTAGGGTGGCCAGGTCCCTCTTTGCAATCGGTGGGAGGCTTTTGGGGCAGAGCCTGAGGAGGGTGGGGTTTGGGAAGGGGAGGGACTTCAATGCTATAGAGTCCAATTGCTAAAGTGGCCATTTTCTTCAGGTGAACTGATCTCTAGTGGCTGGAGATCAGCTGTAATAGCAGGAGATCTCCAACTAGTACCTGGAGGTTGGCAGCCCTAGGGAAGATGGGGAGAGAAGCTCAAAGAATTCTTTGTATTTCTGTTCACTGTGGAAAGTATGGGGGCATGTATCTAGGACACAGCCCCTCTTTTCAGGAAGAGTGTCTGAAGAACTGAGTAAAATGGAGGTGATGAGAGATGAAGTTCTAGAACTACTGGGGAAATTAAAAACCAATAAGTCTCCAGGTGGCATACAACCAAGAGTTCTTAAAGAATTCAAATGAAAAATTGTTGATCTTCTTATATGGATACATAGCTTACCACTAGAATCAGTCACTGTACCAGAAGACTGGAAGGCAATACATGTTGCACTGATTTTATAAAGAGGTCCAGAAGGGAACAAGGAAATTACAGGCCAGTTAGCCTAACATCTGCCCAAGGCAAATTAGTAGAAATTGTAACTAAAGAAACAATTATTAGGCTCATCAAGGAAGAAAGCCTGCTGAGGGAAAATCAGCATCGCTTCTGCAAAGTGAAGTCCTGCCTCACCAAACTTTTGGAATTCTTGAAGAAAGTGAACAATAGATAACTTTGAGAAAGTTATCAATAGATAACAATAGATAACTTTGATAACATAGGGTGACTCTGTAGACATTGTATACTTGAACTTTCAGAAGGCTATTGTCGAAGGCTTTCACGGTCAGAGTTCATTGGTTCTTGTAGGTTATCCGGGCTGTGTAACCGTGGTCTTGGAATTTTCTTTCCTGACGTTTCGCCAGCAACTGTGGCAGGCATCTTCAGAGTAGTAACACTGAAGGACAGTGTCTCTCAGTGTCAAGGGTGTAGGAAGAGTAATATATAGTCAGAAAGGGGTTGGGTTTGAGCTGAGTATTGTCCTGCAAAAGTATTGTCCTGTAAGTATCAAGATAATGTGCTAATGAGGGTATGGTATGTTAATATGGAACCATTGTATCCTGAAGTGATCTGTTGATGTGTGTAATCCAAAGCTAATCTGTATGGCTATTGTTGAATGTTGTCTTTGTCTGGAGGTTTTTCAGGGCAGGAAGCCAAGCCTTATTCATTCTTAAACTCTCCTCTTTTCTGTTAAAGTTGTGCTGATGTTTATGAATTTCAATGGCTTCTCTGTGCAATCTGACAAAATAGTTGGTAGAATTGTCCAGTCTTTCAGTGTCTTGGAATAAGACCCTGTGTCCTGTTTGTGTCAGTCCATGTTCAGCCACTGCTGATTTCTCAGGTTGGCCAAGTCTGCAGTATCTTTCATGTTCTTTTATCCTTGTTTGTATGCTGCATTTTGTGGTCCCGATGTAAACTTCTCCACAGCTGCAAGGTATACGATATACTCCTGCAGCACATTATCTTGATACTTACAGGACAATACTTTTGCAGGACAATACTCAGCTCAAACCCAACCCCTTTCTGACTATATATTACTCTTCCTACACCCTTGACACTGAGAGACACTGTCCTTCAGTGTTACTACTCTGAAGATGCCTGCCACAGTTGCTGGCGAAACGTCAGGAAAGAAAATTCCAAGACCACGGTTACACAGCCCGGATAACCTACAAGAACCAACTTTCAGAAGGCTTTTGACAAAATACCTCATGAAAGACTCCTAAGTAAAATAAGAGGTCATGGGATAAGAGGATGGATCCTCTTATGGATTAACAATTGTTTAAATGACAGGAAGAAAAGAGTAGGAATAAATGAACAGTTCTCACAATTCTCCAAAGTAGCCATTTTTTCTAGGGAAACTGATCTCTGTAGTCTGGAGATCAGTAGTAATTCTGGGAGATCTCCAGTGCCCACCTGGAGGTTGGCAACCCAAATGGTGAGGTAATTTCAATTTTATTTGGGTGGCAACTCTACCAGTTTGATATGGAAATTATTTTCTATTCATCCACGTGAAACATTAGATGTCTGTGTGAAGGCTGTACTGTGTTATTTAAGTATGTTTGAACTGGTCCTCAGACTGGGGAAAATTGTAAGTTGTTGCTAGGTAACCAGCCATTTGCAGAGGTTACTCCTTGCTGAAGTGATGAGAGGGTCTGTAGGCTTGATCTCCATATCTCCCTTCCTGGCACACACAAAAGCTGACAGGAAGCTGCAGGCAAAGAGGAAAACAAAGATGATTGTTGGAGGATTCGGAGCTGGAAAATGGGGCAGATAATTGAAGAGTAACATTCGACCCTTTAAAATGATTGGCAGAATTGAAAAAAATGTTGCCAGCCTGGAATACTCATCTCTCTTTCATTTCAGATTGCTTAGATGCCTTCTCACTTCTTATAACTGGTCATATGGTACATTCAGATATATACACTGAAATTTAGAGCAAGAATATAGACTCTGATAAAAGGGAGATGACTGGGGAAGGCACTGGCAAACTACCCCGTAAACAAAGTCTGCCTAGGAAACGTCGGGATGTGATGTCACCCCATGGGTCTGGAATGACCCGGTGCTTGCACAAGGGACCTTTACCTTTAATCTTTCTAAACACCTTCCTTCTACAAAGATTGTTTGCCTTGATTTAATCCAATAAGATAGAACTGTTATTTGGCTTGGAACTATCATGTCTTTCACCTTGTATTTTTTCTGTTGGCTGTACATCATTCCTCTGGCCTCCTGGATACATTTGGCACACAAAGAGGAAACAGAGTCATCATAGTAACTTGACGTGGAAATGATATCCTCAAGGCTGAGTCAAAATGCAAGAGTGCCTTCTATCTCCCATCGCAGAATGCATTTTGCACTTTTGATGACAAAGTTCACTGTCTGAATCCTCGCAGGCTTAAAGTACTGTTCAAGTATTGTTACTTTGTCAGGTCTCTCCTTCTGTGATTAGGGATTCGCTATATTTACACTTTCATACATCTCCAACAACATGGAACAGTGCAGACTTTGATATGATTGTCAAAAAACAATCTATCATGAAGTATATAACAGCAGCTATGAACACTTTCTAATGTGCCGGGTTTTTAGTTTCTAACAAAGGTGGGGAGCTGCTGCAGAAAACAGGAAACATAAAATAGAGAAGAACACTGTATACCGTATGATTGTACAAAAATAATAGTGCTGAGGTTCCTGACTTGTGGGCTGGGGACCTTGGGGACGGGGGAGAGAGTTATAGCAAGGAGTCTGCAAATCTATCCAGCTTGGGCAGGTTTCTGCCTTCCCTCACCTGTGCCTTCCTTCCAGGCTCTTCTCCTTGGCTGCCATGCCCCCCTCCCAACTCTGTGTTGCTCTGGCTGCCAGCTGGGCTTCATCTGCCAGCTGGCTTGCTGGCACACCTCCCCAACTGAGCCTTCCTGCTCTGAGCCCCCATCCAGGCAGGCATCATTAAAATTAAATTTAAAAAGTTTCCATCTAGACACGAGGAAGAATTTTCTAACAGTTAGAGCAGTTCCTCACTGGAATAGGCTTCCTCGAGAGGCGGTGAGCTCTCCTTCCCTGGAGGTTTTTAAGAAGAGGTTACATGGCCATCTGTCAGCAATGCTTATTCTATGACCTTAAGCAGATGATGAGAGGGAGGGCATTTTAGCCATCTTCTGGGCATGGGAGTAGGGGTCACTGGGTGTGTGGGGGAGGTAGCTGTGAATTTCCTGTATTGTGGAGGGCTGGACTAGATGACCCTGGCGGTCCCTTCCAACTCTATGATTCTATGAGTATAAGTAATGTAAATGAATAATAAATGTAGCTGAAGATTGGAGGCAGACAAAAGGTAGGATAGTAATTGGCTGAGGACAGAATGAGGCAGGGAAAGGGTAGAGGATATGGGGCTTTCCAGGAGCAAGGAAAAGGGAAATGATGTGGGGAGTGGAAAGTGAGGTGCCACCCCACAGGTCTTTGAGGGTTCTCTATCATGCAAGTGGGCCTGGTCCAGTGGCTGGCACCTAGGCTTGCCAGGCCCCGTATCTCCACTGGCGGGAGCTTTCTGGGGCACATGTGCACCCCGCATGGCATGCCAACGTCACTTCTGGGTTTACCCGGAAGCAACGTGGACGCTCTAGCGATCTTGGCTAAAAATCTATGGTTTCCATAGAGTTTTATCCAAGATTGCAAGAGTTTACCTGAAAGTGATGCATGCGCATGTGTGTGCGCACGTGCACACAGTGCCCACCAGCCATCAGTTGGCCGGCGGGCAGCCCGGTGGATCGGCGGGATTTTACTCGCCACCACCGGGCACTTGGCAACCCTACTGGCATAGGGTTGCCAGGTCCCTCTTCACCACCAGCGGGAGGTTTTGGGGGCAGAGCCTGAGGAGGGTGGGGTTTGGGGAGGGGAGGGACTTCAGTGGCATAGAGTTCAATTGCCAAAGCGGCCATTTTTCTCCAGGTGATCTGATGTCTATCGGCTGGAGATCAGTTGAATTAGCAGGAGATCTCCTGCTACTATCTGGCAGTTGGCAACCCTATACTGGCACCACACATAGAGCCATAGGTTTCCTAAGTAAAGGCTGCTAGGTGGGAGGGAAAGCTTAAGATGGGGGCAGATAACAGTAGTTTGGCTGTTGGGTTGGAAGGAGAGAAGGAAGCATGAAAAGGGAAGAGGCTATGGGGGCTTTCAGGGAAGGGAAAGAGGAAATAGTAAGGGAGGGTGAAATTATATGGCTTCCGCAAGTCCCTGCAGGTTCCCATTTGTGTATTACTATTTTTGAAATGTATGTAGATGCAGCTGTGATTAATAAAGTACAAATTTAATTAAAATCATTACTGAATTCATAGAAGACTTTTGTCATTACGTATTTTCTCAATCAACAGATACTATTAGTATAGCTACTAATGTTGGGGTCCCCGAAATGTTTTGATATAAAAAAGTGGTCTTCATACTTGCCAACTACTATAATAGTGTACTTTTCTCTGTATCACACAAATGTAATTACAGATATAGGCAAAAATTTATAACAAGCAGTAACACTGAATATACTCAAAATGATCTTCAGAAAAAAATGGCAAGAAAATGTGTATCTACCCTTTTCATTGTTACCGCTAGACCTGGCTGCGCAGAAGAAAACCATTGCTGAAAGCAGTCAATTTACTTAACTATGGGCCAATTTCAAATCTCCCCCTTTGGCAGACCAACACAAGACCTTTCTGGGTGACACAGATTATCTTGACCTATTTTACTCAGGCTTCTAGAATCTTCTTGACATTGAAAATGTCTTAATCATGCCGGTGAGACTCAGAGGGAATGCAGCTCTATTGATTCTCCTGGATCTCTCAGTGGCTTTCAGTACCATTGACCCTTCAAGGCTGCCTGCATGACATCTGTGCAAACTGCTGGGAGTCAACTAGATCCTCAGTAAGAAATCTGCATTATACTGTTGTCATCATCACCAACAACAATGTCTCTAATTCTCAACAAGGCCAAATCTGTGGATGCTTAAATCCTGAAATTGAAAGTTGGATTTAAATTGGAAATTGGATTTAAAAATAATCCATGTTTGCAGAAAAGTCTGAAATGTAATAAAAAGCATTGGGGAGTAAACCTCCACAATGATAAAATGAGTGCTTGTAGCTTTAAGAAGCAAATGCATTTTGCGGCTGTTGCTAGGCAACCAGAACAGTTTTACTAGTATTGCCAGCTATGACCGTAGCTGACTTCAACTGACTAAAACCATGGCGAAGAAGTTATTAATTGCATATCAAACCTGGCAGTATGGTAAGAGTGTGCATCTGGGATCGAGTCAGCCTGCTCTGGATGAGATTGCCCTCAACCCAAAGAAGTCAATTAGAAAAGAGAGAATTGACACTGGAGAGAGGGAACAGCTGAGAAGAGAGACCACATGATCCTAATTCTCAGTCTTGATCTATGAAACATGGTAAAACCCACCCTATCATATCTGCATTGGTTCTCTAGAAAGTTTTCTTTCAGAGCTCAGCTGGCAGCAGATTCAACAACATATACAATTCCACGTTTTTTATACCTTGCTTTGGAGAACAACTGCACATCTTAGAGCTTATTTTACCTCTCATTATGGGGAAATATCCCCTCCCTTGGCTTCACAAGCATGGCCCAGATGCTCCACAACCAACAATTGTTCATGAGACCCAAGACGGCAAGAAGCATGCATGATGCCTCATGAAAGAGCATTCCACAGTGTGTCATTTAATACTGAACCATTTAATACATCTTTGTTGGTCTCTTTACTGTCAACCTGTTTGAATCACAATCAATAGTAATGGACAAAGTAACTGCATTTGTTCTAAATGCTGTTCTTTCATGGCCAGACAGCACTCTCTCTTCAAGGTGAAGTACCCCGTCTTTTTCACTTCAATAAAACGACCACTTTAAGCAGGATTATTATTTTTTCGACAGAATCCTGTTTTTTTTAATTTCTTACCTCTTCATGAGTTTTGGTGAGCATTCCCTCTCCAGGTTGGAAGATGCGTGCTTCACGTGCATGGCATTGTAGGATGTGTGAGTGTATTCGTTTTCATCACTGTAGTCAGGGCCAAGCAACGTCCGAGCCCAAGTACCCATGTCATAAGGAGGAAGTGTCCCTCCAAACTCTGAAGGCAGGCAGTCAGGGTGTATTAGCTGGTGAAGGCTGTTCAGATTGTTACCATGAAGGAAGATCTAAAAAGAAAAAAATACAAACAGCAAACAAAAGACACTGCTAGTTCATTGTGATCAGTGGTTTCATGGGCAGTAACAAAATATTCAGGACTATTAGAAAGGAAGATGGGGGGTGGGGAACTATTCTCTTGTAAATCAACCATCTGTCTGTTGAAATACACATGAATACTAAATTTTCTGGCCTAAGTTTTAGGTGAATTTAGGGTTGCCAGGTCCCTCTTTGCCACCGGCGGGAGATTTTTGGGGCGGAGCCTGAGGAGGGTGGGGTTTGGGGAGGGGAGAGACTTCAATGCCATAGAGTTCAACTTCAAAGCGGCCATTTTCTCCAGGTGAACTGATCTCTGTTGGCTGGAGATCAGTTGTAACAGCAGGAGATCGCCAGCTGGTATCGCCAGCTAGTACCTGGAGGTTGGCAACCCTAGATGAACTAGAGCTGACTTCTTCAGATGCAATTAATATCTGTCTATTCGCTATGCACTTTTCAGCTTCCTCCACATCAAAAGGACATAATACAAATGCACGAAAGCAGACAGTAAAAAAAAACTACAAGAGATGGAGTAACTGCACTGCCATGTGTAGAGGGTCAAGGACAAATTCAAGCTATGGTTTTCAGTAATGCTCGCCTAGGGGAAACCAGCTTTTCTTATGGGGGACCCATCCTAGTAATGAAACCCCACCTCACCCCACTCACTAAACTTGGGAAGGGGGAGCTGTGTGGAAGGGCCTGTCCTTGAAGGCTGGGCAAATGTGCACTTCAGAGTGCTAACTTCTTATAAAAATGTAGTTTCCCTGTTTCAGCAGGCTGATTCTTGCTTGCATTTTTAGATGAAGAATTTTAGTCTAATATGTCTTGTTGGAAGTCTCCTTGAGTTTTATGAATATGTAGGGTTGCCAGCTTCCAAGTGGTGGCTGGAGATCTGGGATTACAACTGGTATTAGGGTTGCCAACTACCAGGTAATAGCTGGAGATCCCCTGCTATTATGACTGATCTCCAGCCAATTGAGATCAGTTCACCTGGTGAAAATGGCCGCTTTGGCCATTGCACTCTATGGCACTGAAGTCCCTCCCCTCCTCAAACCCCGCTCTCCTCAGGCTCTGCCCCAAAAACCTCTTGCCAGTTGCAAAAAGGGACCTGGCAACCTTAACTGGTATCCAGGCAACAGAGGTCAGTTCACCTGGAGAAATTAGATGCTTTGGAAGGTGGACTCTATGGCATTATGCCCCATTGGAGTCCCTCCCTCCCCAACCCCCCCTCCTCAGGCTCCACCTCCCAAAATCTCCAGGTATTTCCCAACCCAGTGCTGGCAACGCTATGACTAAGGCCCGAGACAAACACACTAGGCAGCCTTAGGCAAGTCACCATCAATCTCAGTCTCCCCTACCTTGATACCAGCCCTGATAAAAATGGTATACAATAGAAAGCAACATTTGCAGGCTCTTTGCCACATCTGAGTCCTGTTTTCTCTATAACCGCATTTGAAATTTGGATGCTTCAGGCAATGTTAATTATTTCTTCCCCTTTACAAGGACAAGAATCAACAGAAAAAGTAAAAAGGGAAATTTCTTTCACGATTAAAATGACTGCAATGGGTGGAAAGCATGCAAACAGTTCTAGTGGGAATTTTCTTCTCTATCTGGTCCTTCTCTATTACAGCCCTGGAAATGCTACATCTTCACTTCATATATGTGTGTGTTTATAATATAAAATGGTGCCTTTTGTTTGTACATGATGAAAGGGCCGTTTGTGGTGCCTGGCTGTGATTCCGAAAATAACTCTCTCCTGCTGAAATATTGATTAAATGTTGGCTTTCGGCAAACTCCAAGTGAGGCGTCAGGCCTTGCAGCCACTCTGCAGCCACACAAAGCCCACCACAAAGAGGCTAGAAGAGGAGGCAGAGAGTCACGAGTGTCGCTCCATCGCATTGCAGATGGGCTTCATTCTCTAATTACCCTTTTCCTTGTCTTGTCTTTGAGAAAGGGCTTGATTAGCGTGTACAGGGCATGGATGTACCAAGGCTGGTTCACAAAATGGATGCCTCCAAAGCGAGCGGGGAAGCTGTCCTGTGGAGAAGAAAAGAATGGAAGCCAATTAACAGAGGCACCCAGTTAGAGGGGCAAGCAGCAGGGCTCGAGTCAGGAAAAGGTTTGCATGTTAATTGGCGCATTATGATCCAGCATCTCCTTCATGACACACGCAGGCACACAGCTTCTGCTTTAACACGTCCTTGCCACTTCTTTATACAATTACCGGGGTTGTGTGCGTTTGAAACCAGCCAGATCTCAACATGCTTTCCCCCGGACTCATCCCAGCTCTCTGTGGGTATGGTGCTTTTCAAAAAGCGCAGCACGAATGTGGGCGGGGATGTGTTTTCTAATTCCCCATTGTGCCCCAGAGCCAAGTTCCCATATACCTCTGTGAACACAGCTCACCTCTTCACCCCCATGCCTTCTTCCCTCCCCCAAGCCATCATTACAATAGCTGAACTTTCTGGGTGAATGAACAGCACATTATGCAGAAGAGGACGGGTGGAAAATGTTGATAAGTGAAGCTGTCGAAGGGGAGCGGCGTGACAACACCATGGAAACTGACACAGACAAGGGGCTTGCTTTGGAGGTTTTGTACAGATACTCAGCAAATTAGCATGCAGGTAGAGTAGCCTCTGCCAGCAATGGCCGCAGTCGCATGTCATCCCAGGTAAGCAGAATGGCATGTTTAGGAAAATGGCAGTCTTCTGGAGTGCCTTCACAAGTCATTCGCTATTACTAATGACATCTGTGTATCAGAGTCATGGGAATGTTAGAGGACAGTCTGGCTTCTTCGCCTTTACTGAGCAGGGAGGCAGGAAAGCAAGTTGTCTTGCTCTCTGAGATTACTGAACATTAGGTTAGTTTATGGGATTTGCGGGGGGGGGGGATTGTTGTACTTACTTAAAAAAAAACTGTTAAAGAGAACAGTGTACTTGCAAAGACCCAGACCTGGATGGCCCAGGCGAGCCTGATCTCGTCAGATCTCAGAAGCTAAGCAGGGTCAGCCGTGGTTAGTATTTGGAGGGGAGACCACCAAGGAAGTCCAGGGCTGCTGTGCAGAGGAAGGCACTGGCAAACCACCTCTGTTAGTCTCTTGCCATGAAAACCCCAAAAGGGGTCGCCATAAGTCAGCTGCGACTTGAAGGCACTTTACACACACACACTTGGGAAGAACTCTCTATAAAGTAACTCAGGTGCATCAAAGGGATAGTGAACTTGTGACAAAAAGAGAGACAGGCTCTCAGTGCAAGCTGTGGAAGATTCAGAAGGTTTTAAAAGTGTGAGAAGGAGATATATTTACTCACTGTCGATTACTGTAGCTTTAATTACCAACTTATTCAGGGCTACCTCTAGATTCCTGGTATGCACGTCAGCATTGTTTTGCAAAAACTCATCTTTAAGATACCATCACATTCAGAAAACTGGAACCCTTATATGAATTATTAATAATCCTTTTGTTATATTGTATTGAAAAGGTGTCAAAGGGGGGGGACATCTAAATATTATGTGGATAGATGATAATAATATGTGAACTCAATTTTTGATACCTTGGAAGTATTTTTAGAAATTTATGTTTAGATTTATAATAGTAATCACCACTGCAAGTTTTTTTATCTATTGTATTTAATCACAATTCATTTCATAATATTGTCGAACATTATTGTCATGTTTACCAAGTATTGTATAGGGTATCTTATGAAATTCATGCTTAGATTTATTATGATAATCACCATTTAATGCTTATTATTATACCACTATTTACTGCTCATTACCACTATTTACTGCTCATTATTGTTCCTTTCATCATTGACATTTGATCATTTGATGTAATAGTAATTGCTGTTGTGATATGGTTTCTATATTTCCCACCTGTTCTGATTAAAAATATTTTTTTAAAGAAAAAAAAACCTGGTAACCTTTTATCACCTTATTTTCCAAGTGGCTAACTGTGGGCCTGTGGTCAGTATCATCTGGCAAATTTTAAATTGCAGTATGATGAATAGTTTGTACATAATTTTATTCATAAGAAAAATAATGAACATAGTTTCAAGTTCTACAAAAGAAGAGGTATTCCCACACTTCAATGTTACATCTTACTTTTTCACGAGCAGCTCATTCCTAAGGGGTGTGTGTGTGGTACAACGGTGGCCAGAGGCAGTTGCGCCGCCTACAGAGTGGCTTGCTACCAATGCAGCAAGCCTAAAAAAGAATTTAAAATTATTTCTTGGGGGGGGGGAAGTGGAACAATTTTAGCAGGCATACCTTGACACCTGCAAAATGGTGCTTTTTGGAGCTGAAAGGGGATAGGAAACTGCCTAAAGGCTGCTCTGCCCCCAAGAACGCCCCAGGAACAATTCCCAGGATGCTGGCATGGGGACTTACACCAGAAGAATGCTGGCAGGGAGGCTGCGCCATCATCAGAGCACTGCGCTGTCACATCGCTCTCTGGCACCGGCATAAGTTGCCCTACACTGGTGTCTGTGCCAGTTTGCATGGCGCAAGTGGCACGAACGCTGGCATAGGGGTCACACTGGCTCGTATGCAGTTTCACCCCCCTTGTAGATTGCACCGTTAGGCACACAATGTGTCACATTTACCTGAAAGGAAGATAGCCTGAATGTTAGATGATCCCCTAAAAAACCCAAAAACCTTTTGTGTATAACTTTTTAAAACTGCTGTACATACCTGTAATGTATGTGAATTTAAGAAGCCCTCCACCCTTTTTTCTTAACGACATATGTGGTGGTGGTGGGGGAACCTAGTCTTTCTTTCAATAGGACAAATGTATGTGAAATACTGTGACAGCCTATGCTCCATTACTGACCAGCCCTTCTTAATACATTGTACCAACTTTATTGTTGCAAATGGGTTCACTTTGTACAGAAAAATACCACTCTGGGTCTTCGACCACTATAAAGATAATATGCTTCAAAATTTGGGCTCGGTAGCTTAGAGGAGATCCAAAACATTCAGCCCATCAGTTATTCAGATACATGAGAAACATCTTTAAGCAAAGCCATGATGAATGACAGTTACACAGGATTGTATCCCAACAGCCAGTTCACGGGGCCTCCATCCCCTGCCGGTGGTCAGGTGGGATCTGGCTACCCTATGTACAAAAGTGTTCAATGTGAGACATGTCCCAAGGATAAATTTACACAGAGAACTGCAGCTTGTACACTGAGTCCTTCACAACTCTAACAGCAGCTTCCTGGCAAAGATTTCCATGATTTCAGAAGCTGCACAATGAACCACCACGATGGCAAGAAGCTCCAGCTGTATCGGAGATGGCAGGTAACATACGATACAGGTCATCAGGCAGTTGTGACCCTGCCCCATTTACTCAGGGTTAAAGTAGTTTAGGTTCTGTATGTCTAGTCCATAATTTTGTATACTAACGGGTTAACTACCGGCAGAACTGATGTCCCATTCTTTCTCTAGGTCATAAGACGTCAGAGGACCACTTGAAAGAGCAGGTGATTAGGCGTGGCTCCCCATCAACTATACTGCCTGTGGAAAAACTGGTTGTTCCTCAAAACTGTCCCCCCCACCTTTACCTGCATTTCTCTTATACACAAGGCCTTGGTAAAATGTGACCTTAAAAGGGATTGTAAAATGTACTATTGCATCCTCGTTGTAAATAGGAGAAAATGGAGGAAAAGACTCACTTCTCTCTCAAACCTATCCCTGTCTGTTAGAAAGGTATGGCTGTAGGGAGAGGAACAGAGAGTGAAGGAGAGAAATGCAGGCTTTGATTGGAAGACAAACTTTAAGAAGAATATTCAGTTAGACCAGGCTTTGTTTCAATGTATTTCTTTTCAAAGGTTTTGTGAACACATTTTGTCCTATTCTGGAAATTGTTTCTATTCAAGTCAAAATAAATATAAGAAATATAGTAAATTAAAATAAATCTGCATAGGAGTTGTCATGCAGAATTAAAATGTGGTATTTTCCAACAATTGACCCGGTATTTATTATAAGTAGTACCTCAGAATGGCTCAATAGTAAGACAGCTTCAAAGCAAGTAAACTCCGTTTCAGTGGTGTGAGCTGCATGAACTTGCCTGTGGTTTTTTCTCATCTCTGTGAGAATACGAGACCAGCACATTGTATCCCAATTGGAAAATAAAGAACACACAGGGCACCAGGGAAAGTCACTTCAAAGCTAAAATTTATTATTTTATTGTCTAGGACCCATGGAAATTTCCTATTTACAATAGCTCTCCTTCCCCATTTTCCTAAGGATTTTGTTTCAATAATTTGGAAAGGAGAGATGTTAGGTCAATCTTTCTTCAGGACTAACAACCTCCTTCATCACCACATTCTTTTTCCAAGTAGAAGCAACAGTAGATGTTATTTCTTTGTTACCAAATGCTAAAAACTAATTTGTACACATTAAGAATGGTGTTGTTTTTTTAAATACTCTACCACATCTGGAAATAGCTTGACCAGGATCTCAAATTCTGAACTGCAAGAGTACAGCTGGAGTAAAGATAGTCCAACACTAGGGAAACTTCAAAACACAAATTTAACTGGTAAGACTGAGAATTTTTTCTAATGACACTTGCATTAATATACATGTGAATGAACTCCCTGGCCTTAAAGATCCAATGCAATCTACAGAGTAATCTTTGGAGACTGGAAATTTTGTCTGTATTTAGGAAGGGTTTTAAACAGCAAATTAAAGTATATAAATTCAAAAAGTAATCTTGTTCCATACAAAAAAAAAAGAGAGTAAAAGTAAAGCTTCTCACCTCTTAGCACATGTAATCTTTTTGTTTTAGGGATTTAAAGCTTACAAAAACTGACAGTAATTCTCTCTAACAATTTCTCAAAAAGGGATTCTGAGTGGTTGGTGATTCAAGAGGGAAATGAAATCTCCCTGCTCAAGAGTTCCAGTGCATTCTGGCTACTTTCTGCCCCAGCTACTTATTTTTCAAGACAGGAAATCTAAATTTACCCAGCTTGTCTCAGAACATTATAGTGTATCTGTATGTCCTAGGGTTGCCAGGTCTCTTTTTGCCACTGGCAGGAGGTTTTTTGGGTGGAGCCTGAGGAGGGCAGGGTTTGGGGAGGGGAGGGACTTCAATGCCATAGAGTCCAATATCCAAAGCCCCCATTTTCTCCAGGTGATCTCTATTGGCTAGAGATCAGTTGTAATCGCTGGAGATCTCCAGCTAGTAACTGGAGGTTGGCAACCCTAGTATGTCCAAAGATCAGTACAGGGATTACTTGGAAGTAAGAATCCCCAAACTTGAGTGGCATTCTTATTTGATGCTTTGGAGAAGAAAAAAGCCCCCATGAATTAAATGTGGCTTACCTCCAATTTAAAAAATGTAGGATTGGGCTGCCCAATCACAGTCTGTTTCAGATATTCAATATGGGTAGAACAACCATATAGATGGGGGGAAGGGTTAGGATCACAATGGCAAGCACTGTCTAGGCTGTACAATATGTGCCATTGAGCATGTAAAGGTTGGGGCATAGCATGCCACTGCGGTCCCACTCCCTACACACCAACACATGTTCATTCTACTAACAGGATCTGAAGAGGGCTCTTCTCTATCAGCAGATGTGCTTTCAAGAGAAAGGCTCCAGCTTTATGCTTGCTCCAAAAGGCTGGACCCTTCCTCTGCTTAATAGCTTTATACCTCCTTAATACCACTCTGCCATATAAAAAGGCAAGTTGAAAAACTTTCTTGCAAGTGGATTTTCTTATAAATAGGTAAAGCGGTTGCCATTTGGAGCAAAAAGTAGGGATTAGAGCACATGAGCCAATCTATAGAGCGCAAGAGCCAATAATAACCAATCTATAGCAATGGAAAGCATGACTAAGCAGAACTACTGTCAACTAAGTGTCCCCAGCTTGCAATTCAAATAGTAGTTTTGGACAGGCCAGTGTTTTTCATGAAATCAGTATTCCGAGGATCTTTAATAAGATGCAGCCAACAACCCCAAAAACCAGAAACAGAACAACCTAGAAATGGAGTCCTAATTAATGATTCTACCCATGACTGCAGCATTGCAAAAAACTCAGTCTGATCAGCTGTATTTCCTAAAGTGTTCTATCAAATTAGCATAGGAAAGGTTCATTATATGTGTTTGCCAATAACATTTAATGTGATATTTGATCAGCTTAAATTGCCACTGGGTTCTTTTTTGCTGCAACAGATCATTCTTCTGGCATGCATTTCTATGTGTACAGTAACAGATAAGCAGACAGTCCACTAGTATCTGAAAAATCCTCAACCTCCTATGGCCACCTCTTTAGCCTGCAGAAGATAAGTTCCTGTATCATAAAATTGCTGCTTTCAAATAGTTTATTGACAGCAAGTCAAAGATTACATAGCACCCTGTTAGACTTTTTCCAGATTGAAATTTGGCTAACTTCCAGATTGGGTCTGGAGATCTTCAGGAATTACAACTGATCTCTAGAGATTATTTCCCTGGGAGAAAATAGCTGCTATGGAGGCTGGACCCTATGGCATTATACCCCACTGAGGTCCCTCCCTTCCTGAAACCCTGTCATCCCCCAAGTGCTGCCCCCCCAAAACAAAATCTCCAGGAATTTCCTAACCTACAGTTGACGACCCTACTGTCAAAGCATCCTTTTGGAGAACACTATAGTTCTCCCCCCACCCAGCCCCATTTCATTTGTATTCTCTGGGCAGTTAGATGCTTTTCAAGGTAAGTGTATTTACTTCTAGGTAAGTGTATTTACAATCAAAGCTGTGTTCCCATGGAAAGTAACACACCCAATGCAGTAAAACATTACTAGCCCAGACAAAGGTTTCTGTCCACAATGAATGGAGCTGTATGGAAATCTAAAGTGACATGTTCATATGTAGATGTCATGTACCCGGAAACAGTAGATTACACCAGTAGCCTATGCAGGCTGCAGTAAACCTGTGTGAAATTGCAGTGCTGGAGACTAGGAAAACAACACAAAATATCAAATGCAAATTAAATATATATTAAGTGCAGAAGGTGCAAAGTGAATACAAAAACAACAGACAATACATACAATATTTACAAACTAACAAGAATACTACTGGCCAAGGTAAGAATTATTAATTAATCTGTTTTTCTTTTTTTATAGATTCTAAGATTCCTGGTAAGTAATTGTATCACAATGAACTGGGACGAATTCCACAGAAGGAACAGCCGAAAGAAGATGGACGTGTTGTCTAGATCGGTGTCCACGTTTCGCCAAAGGCTTCATCAGCTGAACAATTTCTCAAAAGGAGTAATATAAGGATATATCATAACCACATTAGGTACAATTTTCCAGCAGCCTGCAAGGCTCAATAGCAAATCAATGTCAGAACGTTCCTTCTGTGGAACCCTAGATGCAGCACTTAGACAATGAGATTTCATAAGCACCTCCCTCTTTGGCCACCACTAAGGGTCTAACTACATGATGCATTATCCCTTGGCTAGCCCTGGGGATTGTCAAGTAGACATACACTGGGAATTTCTAAGTGAAGCATGATGCATGGGGCCCCAGTCTGTATTGCAACCATGGCATGTAGGGAAAGAAGGCAAGGGTTTCCCCTGCATCGTTTTCCTGTCCTGAAATGGCCCCCAGGAGCTTCTATTTGCCCTACTGGGGTTACATGTGTACTGATGGGTTGCACATAAGTTTCCCCAACAAGGCAAATAGTGGTTCGCTGGGGTCATTTCAGGTTGGGAAAACTGGAGTGAGCTTAAGCCCCCTCCCTCCACATGTTGTGGTCACAATTAGAATTGACCCCCACATGCCTGAGAATGTCAGTTTTACAAGGGAATTCCCAGCATACATCTGTTTGACAGTCTCCGGGGAGACCCGGAAACAAACTTGGGAACGATGTATTGGCCTCAGTAGGAAGTGGGATGCATGCCCCATAATGCTGCAAAGTCCATAGTTGTGATCAAGCTGTCTTATATCCAGGGGCTCCTGTATGAAACAATGTGTGGACTTGACTGGAAGACTTCCAGTTAGTCAAAGCAAACAATCTGAAATCATTCTGAAGCTGACTTAAATTTCTAACACTTAGAAACACAGGAAGTCACAGCTGTCATAATTCAGTGCTGACACTCTGTAAACATCTGGCTATCTAAAAAAATTAAATAGCTTTCTGTCAGAACTCATTAATTTTCACTTTGCTAGGCTCCAAACATAACAAACATCTTAACTTTTCTTTTCTTTTTTGTAAGCAAGGTTTTAATAACCATTACATGAGGGTTTCTTTAAAAAAGTATTTTACAAGGCACTCTCATCTAGGATGTGTTGGCTCATACCGGGGAATTATCATACTTAAATCTACAGCATTAAATATCCGGTATATTTTCACAGTGTTTGTATTCTTGCCTTATTCACTAAGCTCAGCAATTCGCAATTGTTTTCCATAACCATTACCACAATATAATGATGCCTTCTGCACCTTCTGTTTACTTTGCACTTGGCAGATGGTGCCAATAAAACAAGTTCCAGAGCAAAAGATTCATTTGAGACACTTTGATCCGTCTTTACAAAATAATATCATATTTCATGATGTACCAAAATAAACTGTAGCTTTGGGGCTTACAGCTGCCTCTTCACTAGACAGAAAAATCATATTTATCCTAAACTTGGATGTGCTGGCGGTGCGTCTTCAACATCATACTGTTGCAAGGTTGGATTCTGGCTACGGTCCATGACCACCACTGAGCTGGTTCTGGACTCTGACTCCGAAGCCTCACAGGAAGAGAGGAGCCAGAAACAAGGCCCGGGGAGAGCAGAGAACTCTGGGAAAACCCAGTATGGAAGATGCCACTGGCTCATTGGTTGCAGAGGCTGCCCCTGAGGATCCTGCAGTTGGAGCTTCTCCACCAGAAGTTTCCTCTGCCCTCCCAGGTCCTGGGGTAACTAAGCCCCATCTCACAAGTCCACCAGGATCTGCCTCCACCCAGCAAGAGCTGAAGGCAGCGGTTTGTGCTGAGACAGCCCAGCAGAGATGCAGCACTAGGCTGATAGCCTGTGCCCCACCTCCTGGGGCAGATCATAGTGGATATTTCGGGAGGGGAAGGACTTCAGTGGGGTGTAATGCCCTACAGTCCATCTTCCAAAGTGGCCATTTTCTCCAGGTGAACTGATCTCTGTCACCTGGAGATCAGTTGTAATAGCAAGAGATCTCCAGCCATAGGGCTGCCAGGTCCCTCTTTGCAACCAGTGGGAGATTTTGGGGGTGGAGCCTGAGGAGGGCAGGGTTTGGGGAGGGGAGGGACTTCAATGCCATAGAGTCCAATAGCCAAAGCGGCCATTTTCTCCAGGTGAACTGATCTCTATCGGCTGGAGATCAGTTGTAATAGTGGGAGATCTCCAGCTAGTACCTGGAGGTTGCCAACCCTATCCAGTCACCACCTGAAGGTTAGCAACCTTACTGAGTTGCCCTGCCTACAGAATACCCGACAGCTACTGTGGATCAGTTTATCCATGCGTTTGGCCAAATAAGGTGTTGTGCTTGGGGAATCAGAGCCTGTGGCAAAAGGAATGGTAATATTTCTTAACTAGTTTAGGTATCACTGCTTAGAGAAGTGGTGCAGTGAGTAACAATACTGTTTAATACCCCAAATGTAAATTCGACATTATTTCCAAGTTACGTGCTTTCACCAAATATAAGGGTTGATTCTCAGCACAAGTGCCTTCCACATACACTTTTAAAGGCTGTATGTCTTTGGTTATGATCCCCAATCAATAGAACGTACACAGAAATTAGTTTCAATATTTACTTCATTTTGTTAAATGTATAGCCTGCTCCATGCCAAGGGTTCAAAGTAAATAACGAAGCTCTTCTCCCACAAGTAAAACTCCCATAAAACACCCATGAGATAAAAATAAATAAAAAAGGGTGGGAGAACCTCTGTGGTTCAATAGTTAGATTGCCGGACTGCAATGGGAGAGACCAGAGTTCAGATCCCTACCCAGGGCCAAACTACATGAATGAGTTGAGTCCAGGTTGGGTTCCCTGCAGTCACACAGCAGATATGGGAAATGGCTTTTAAATAACAATAGAGCCCAAATGGGCTTGAAATGCCACCATGGAATGGTAGAACAGCAAAAACAGAGAAATAACTCCATTGCTGTTTCTGCAGAAGAAAACAGCTTGGGGTGAAAGCAGGAGTGCTTCCTCCCCCGTGGCAGTATTCTGAGCCCTTTTGTGCTCTCCTTTATTTTTGAAAATGCCATTACTGTCAGCTGCTGTGTGGCTACAGAGAACCAGGATCCAACTTGTTAAAGATCCAAATGCGTAGTTTGACTCTCAGCCATAAAGCTTGCTAGGTCACCTTGGGTTAGTCAGGATCACCTATCTAACAGAGCTGTGGAGATAAAATGGAAGGTGGGTGAAACATATACACTGCCCTTCTTCTTGCCCTTCTAATAAGTCATCTCTGCCAAAGCAGAAAGCTCCAGTAGCTTGAGAGAAGCAATCTCAAAGATCCTTCAGCATACTAACCCATATTTGCTTCTGCTACCTGCAAGGACCTATGGATCAGAACCATTGTTTGCCATGTGGGGAGGGCATTCTTATCGAGGCCAGCACATCTTCAGGAGAGGTGCAGAGAAATGCAATGCAGCATAATCAGAATTATAGCAGAGATTATCAGATTTGAGAGTCAGAGTCTGAAGGCACATACCTTTGGATAATGGTTATCCATAACCTCCTGTGACATGCTGGGCTATATAATGAATGCTATTGCTAGACTCAGAATCTCTAGCCTTCTTTAATTTTCACAGCACAGCATCTGCAAACTAGAAAGCTTCAGGGTCATTGTGACCCATTAGTTTATCATTGCTCATTTAAAGTTGTCAGACCAGCAGCAGAAAATTATCTTAGAGAAGTTCCAATTCTAAGCAAATCAGACTGTCCAAGGGATAGTAACAACCCTGGAGCTGATGCGGTTTCTGTCTGTCATCTTGTGTTGTGCAAAGTATAGGATAAACAGAGAAACACTAGTATGAAAGGAAAGAGCCAGTAGGATTTACCCCTCTGTTTATAGAATTGGTATGCTTTCTGTTAATATATATTGCTTGCTTAATTGGTTTACTGATTATAAGCCCTCTCATGCAATATGCCAATGAAGGATTTTTGGTACATCCACCTTTCCTTACAACCCATAATGAATGATTACAAAGCACCATACTCTTAAAGCACTAATATTTTTTAAATTTAATATTTTGAACATATTTGTTTCTGGGCACTATTCAGAATGCTGGTTCTTACCTTTAAGGCCCTAAATAGAATGGAATGATAATAGCTGAAGGACCAGTTCCTTTTATACTGTCTACCCTCCAGTTAAGATGTTTCAAAGCCCTGCTCTCTGTGCCCTTGCCTGCAGAGGTGAGGTAGGTGGAAGCCAGACAGAGATTCTTCAGAGGTAGCATCCTGCTGGTGGAATGCCCTCCGCCTTCAGGACTGCCATTTAGCCAAGTAAGTGGTACAGGTTAGTCATGACTATTCTCATTGCTTCCTGTGGGGCTTACACACTACTATCATTAAATGGATTGGAACAAAAGAAAACAAAATAGTCTTGTTAGTACAGTGGTCCCCAGCGGGCACCTTTGGAATTCTGACATGGAGTGGTGGGCGCAGCCACAAAATGGCTGCTGCAGGAGGCGGAGCCAGCCACAAAATGGCTCTTTCAGCTTACCGTCAGTCACGCAGTGAAGATCCCTGTGCTGTGGTGGTAACTGCTGCCAAAGCAATGTTTTTAAAAAATCTGTACTGCCAATCAAATCTCCAGTGGCCAATCAGAAGCATTGCTGGGCAAAAGCCACACCTGGCAGCACAGCCCACTTTCTAAAGACACTTGGCAGGAACAAGGAAAGGTATTGGTGGGTGCCATGGTGCCCATGGGCCCCACATTGAAGACATTTGGGTGCTGATTTGCAGGCCGAGACTGTTTGGTAAACAGGAAGATGTTGATGAATGTAGAAAATTTGATAGGCGGAAAGTTCTCAGAAGCCTGACATTAAGAGCAGCTCTGCTCTGAGCAAACATACAACTAGCATTAATACACTAAATAAGCAACCTAAATGTCAATGATTGAGTTATGATCTTTGATTACTATGTGGGGGAAAGAAGAGAGGCTGGCTGAACGTTTGTGGAGGCAGACACTCCGAGTTAGATACAGGCAATGCCAAGATGTAAAGGGCAGCAAAGTGGTCAGCTGCGAGAGAATACAAAGGTCAGCAAGCAGATGGAGGGTCAAATTTCTCATGCCAGCGGAACTATAAAAGCACACATTGTGCTTTAAAAAGACAAAGGTTTATGGAGAGGAACTTTCTTTTAAGTATGCATTATTCCCCTGCTCAGCCACATTACCAAAGGAATCCGTACTACTTCTGTAGCAACTTTTATTGGATATTTGTGTGGCTGTCATCTAGGCAATGTCTGCACTGCAATGTTTGTGTGGCTGTCATCTAGGCAATGTCAGTTTTCCAAGTGTAGGAAAATGAACACCTGGGGACTTTTCCTGAAATGTCACACCCTCAGCTCTGTTTTAAAATGGATAAATGTGATCAAATGGAAGACAGGGAAGGCCTATTGAGTGGCACTTGCCTTTCGTGTGTGTATAAAGTGCCATCAAGTCGCAGCTGACTTATGGTGATCCCCGTAGGGTTTTCAAAGCAAGAGACTAACAGAGGTCATTTTCCATTGCGTTCCTCTGCACAGTATTTCTTGGTGGTCTCCCATCCAAGTACTAACCAGGGCCAACCTTGCTTAGCATCTGAGATCAGACGAGACCAGGCTAGCCTGGGCCTTAAAGGTCAGGGCCACTTTTCATAGACAACCTCAAAAATTAAAGCCCCTCTCTTTCATTTTGGTTGTTCCACACACATTACACACGTAAGGTTAATGGAGGGAAGCAGGCATGGTGATCTGTTGTGTTCACAATTAAATGAGCTACATGCTCATGAACCAATTTATTAAAACAAAATAGAAATCCATCTGACTAATTCCTTAACAGGTTGCAGTAAATTCTGGATTTAGAGCTAGTGGGTAGAGTGTTAGCTCTAAATTCTGGATTTAGAGCTAACACATACACACACACACACACACACACACACACAATATCTTTAAAAGCTCACGTACATTCACCGGGGAATACTGGCTTAAGCAGTTTTCCCACATGTGCATTCAATGGTGAAAGATAATATTCACATGTTATGTATTTGCTGGGGTACACCAGTCTTTCCCACAGAAATTGCAACATGTAGATCTGCTTTTACTTGTGTAGAATCATTTCACCTCTTTTCCTCCCCTTGCCAAAAGAGACCGATTACATGGAATAGACTCCTAACCCAAAGCGATATATTTACAAAATGAGTGTGGTAATTGCATCTGAAACCATAGGCCAAATGTGAGGGTACCGAAGTATGGTCATGCTTTAATAAATGATGGAAATGTTTATGCATTACACTTATTTTTTTTTTTAATCATCCAAGTACATTTTAGGCTTTTAGGTTACTTTATTATGCTGAACATTGATGCTTTTGATTTATGTTGCTTCCTTTTTGCAGTAGGTAGGGAAGCAATGGAAAATTTCACAATTTCCTGCGCATTTGTTAACGGGAGCTATTATGCTATGGGATTATATACATACTGGCATAATTCATTTTTTCCTGCTAGAACTCCTCCTAGCTTCCAATAAAATGAATTGCAAAATATTGCTGAAATCATAAATGATTACAGGTTTCATCAGTTAGCGACTTGAGCTTGGTAAACTGAGGGTGTACAATCACCATCCCATTTTTATGCAGTTGTGCTCCAATGCACTGATTTCGGTTTAGGGTTTCACTGTAGAACCATCTAATCAGCATCCTGTATAGCAACAGGAGATGATTAAGAACAAGCTATCAGAGTAGGACACTTACATAAAGTTCTAAACTTCTACTCAACATTAACAGAGAGCCTCATGGAACTTTAAAAACAAATGGATTTATTAGGGTATTTCATGAGCAAAGCCCACTTGGCAGCAATTTTCAAAACCAAGACAAGTCATATGTAGCACACACTTTGCTTCTCTGTGGGAAAAATGAACAAAACTACAGCGTGCTGCATGGGGTCCCACAAGCCATACTGTTAATCTATCCAGCCACAAGCTGAGCCAGGTAGAGCAGGCCATATCTTAGGACTTGCCTGCATCCCATCTGCTAGCATGATACAGTTCTGTGGAGACCTGCTGGCTCATTTCTATCAGCTGCAAATCAGAGATTGCACACTTGAATACACACTTGAACCATGTGCCAATACACAGCAATGATTTTGTATGCAGTTCAAAATGTTTCTTCATGGACTCCCTTCTGACAGTCACAATTCCTTCTGACAGTCACCGTTCCAAACCAGACTTTACACAGCATGCATCCGTCATCATACTTAGAGGGAGATCGGAAGTCACGCTGACTTCTGGGGATGCTCTTACTCGTCACCATGCAGCACCTGACTTCAGCCACAGCCTCAAAAACAATTCTGACATCATAATCACGCAGACTGATAAAGTGGCTCCTCTGATGGTCATAAACAGGAAGGATCAGACATGGGAGGCTGAGACAACTCTTTACCATTGCATTTTATGGGCCGCTATCATTGGATACCACTAAGGAATCACGAAAGCAATTACATATCTTGCAGAGAAGACTTTGCTGTAGAAATGCAGGAACAAATGTATACAGACATACCCGAGGAAGCTCACCCTAGAATATATTTTGTTTGCTGACTAAATTCACGAATTAAATAATCCTGGGTTCTTCTTGATTTTTAGGCATTCTCACAGCAGGCTAAGTAGAGCCTATGCTTAGGCCCTTTGCTACCAGTAGTCCTAGTTATCTATGAAGCACCATATTCCCCCCCTGGACCCTGAGGAAACTGCTGCCCAGTGATGATCTCCCAGAAAACACTATTCTGACAACCTGTAAGGCACCTGGGCAGGACTTGTTTGGGCCCAGCCTAGCCTTGCTTCAGTCTGTACTACAGGGCTAGCTACTGAAACCTGCGATATAAATCAATGCCTTTCGGCACATTTTCCTTCCAACAACAGAGATCAGTTCCCCTGGAGAAAAAGGCTGGTTTGGAGGCCAGCCTTTATGGCATTATACCTCACTGAGGGCTCTCCTGTCCCCAAACCCTCATCTCCCTGGGATCTACCCCTCAATTTCCAGGTATTTCCCAACCTGGAGATGGCTACCCTACTGGGCCTGCAGGTTGCCTCCTCAGTCTGGATTCCTTATCCGCAAATGGGAACCTGACCCAGACTCCGTTTACAGACCCTTCTTTCTTTGTCTAGCCCAGCCTGCAATTTTGGGTCTCAACTCTGCTTGTCTTCAATTATCCTGCATGCCCTAGCCTTTATACTTCAAGCTATGGGGGTGGGGGCTGTGGCTCAGTGGTAGAGCATCTGCTTGGCATGCAGAAGGTCCTAGGTTCAATCCCCCGGCATCTCCAGTTAGAGAGACCAGGCAAGTAGGTGATGTGAAAAACCTCTACCTGAGACCCTGGAGAGCTGCTGCCGGTCTGAGTAGACAATACTGACTTTGATAGACCGAGGTATGATTCAGTATAAGGCAGCTTCATGTGTTCAAAATATTTTTTTTAAAAAATGCATAATACAGAATTGAGAGTAGAATTAAGTTTAAGTAGAATTAAGGATCTTCCCCCAAATCACCAGGTATTTCCCAACCTGGAGCTGGCAACCCTATGCGGAGCTGAGTAGCTCCTTTAGCACTAGCTTGTATCCTCACAAGGGGTGCTTGGCTTGGCTTGCTCCAGGGCCACATCCTAGTCCACTCCGGGTTGTTGAAATACCACAAGACAATGGTTGTATTTGCTGCAACAGAAAAGAGGCACAGGCTAAACTGTGTGTGTGGGGAGAGAGAATATACTTCTCCTTGAAATACAGAAGCTATTATTTATACAAAAGAAAAGTGACTCTCTTCCCTAAGGCAATAAGCAATATTGTTTCTTTGAGCTTATCAACAGGGGGAAATCCTACTGAGTCCTTCAACTCTTCTGAGAGGCAAGGACAGCACACCCTGTTCTATCATTATAACATAATTCAGGGTCACACAGCCAGGGGCATGACTCATGTTTAGATGGTAGAAAGACAACTTGTCCCTCTGCACTGAAGATTTCAGGCAGTGATTTGTAACCTGCTTGAAAGATCTGCAGGAAGAGCCTTGATATGACTGACTACTCAGATTCGTCCCCCCATTTATTATGGAACATATAGGGTTGCCAAGTGCCAGATGGTGGTGGGCAACCCCCCACCAGCTAAAGGTTGGTGGACAATGCGTGCATGCGCGCCTACCCACGGTGCCACATCACTTCTGGTTTACACCCAGAAGCGCTGCATCGCAAGGGGCCTTTTACCACTCAAACTCCCTAGTTTGAGTGGTAAAAGACCCCTTGCGATGCAGCACTTCCAGGTGTAAATCGCAACTGTTAGTGGCCCCTGTCTGGTGGAACGCTCTGCCAGATGGCATCCAGGCCCTGTGGGATCTTTCTAGATTCTGTAGGGCCTGTAAGATGGAGTTGTTCTGCAGGCATTCTGTTGAGGATGTTTGAGGCCGATTTCCCACCTCATCAGCAGTGCCGTCTGGTTTTGACAGCAGTCTGGGATGTAGGTTGCTGAGTGCTCGTTGATGATGTTTTATTTTGATGACTGTGACTGATCTTACTATCTTGCATTTTAAATATTTTGTATATTTTTTATCATTGTTGATTGATTGTTTATTGAACAGTTCTGAGCAGCCCTTAGCCCTGTGGCCCAGGGGTGGGGTGGGGTATAAGTTTAAAATAAAACCAATAAAAATAAATGTGAGCCGTATTCGTTACGTGTGTACCTTTTGTATAAACATATGTTCTCCATATGAATGACTCTTTTTATGATAGACAAATTGCATGTACGGCACAGGACATAACTCCCTATCCAATAACAAGGCTCACATGAGCCTTACTCCTGCATCCCTCTTGCATGAGGAGTATACATACCAGGAAACCTGTGAACTGGGATTAACTGATGAATTCATTCTTATTGTAGCACTGGTTCATAGAAGATACATTTTTTACGTTGCATTGTCTGTATCATAACATCTCTGGCTCACCTCTCCAGTGCCTCTGTTTTCTTTCCTCTATGGCAAGTTGAAACTTATTTTATGTAGTTGGGTGTTTTTAAACATCAAAACCACATCCAGGACAAATAGATAAATTTGATTTGTCTCCTTTTACTAAAGCCACCACAACCTTCTTTTATGGACCCAGCAGCCAGTGACTGTCTTAGCTATACATTCTGAGATTAATATAATATGATAAATACGAACAATTCATGGTGAAGACAACAAATTACATGGAAAAGTTGACATTGCAATGATGGATAACATTGTGAGCTTTATTAATTTTATTTGCCTTTCTATGTAATGCATTAAAATTGCCCATGGAGGGCATTCAGGACTAAGAAGGATTCTTCTTCAAGGGGGAATGAGAGCATATTGTTCTTCATGCCTGTTAGAATGTGACTGATTATTTTGGGCACTTCAGAATGGATATTATGTATACACATGCAGTTTATGAATACAGAAGCATAGGCAATGCACTCACATTAATTTCCTGAGACAAGGATCACATATCCACTATAAATATTGGACTATTTCTTTTCTGATGTTTTACTAACATTTGAAAAATGCATAGCTTGTAGTGTCTTATATGTGTATCAGTCATAACAGAAAAAAAGAAACAAGTATAAATGAGATATTTCTCCAGGTTAAGACAATTCTCACTGTGAATTGTTTACATGTATGGTATAACATCCTGGTCAGTTTGGGCATGTCTATCCATCTGCCCATCTTCTACTCCTGAACTGTTTTGCCAGCCTATGTGGTAAACAAACCAGGAAGAAGAAACGTTAATAGCCTGCAGCTGATAAAACAGTCACCTTCCATTTGCAATATATTCCCAACAATGTTTGAATGTATGAAAGCTCCCTTATACTAAATTGGACCATCAAGGTCAGTACTGTCTGTTTTGGCTGATGGTGACTCTCCAGGTTCTCAGGTCTTTCACATCACCTACTACCTGATCCTTTTAAATAGAAATGCTGGGAATTGAACCTTGGACTTTCAGCATGTCAAACAGATGCTTTAATAGTGAGCGATGGCCCTTCCCCTACAGAATTGGGGTTCCTATGTTCTCACTTACAGCAGGTAAGTGCCAAATCCTCTCATTAGGCTGGAGGGGGAAAAACAAGAAAAAAATGCTATCACACTGAAACCATGATGTCATTTCTAGGGTGAACCCAGAAGTGACATCAGGCTACTCTAGGATTCAGCAGATAAAGCTTTTGGGTTTGCCCCAGAACTTATGTCATTCCATCAGTGTGATGGCACTCCCCCAAGTCCCAGCCCCCCAGTCTCCCATCATATGCTAGACCACTGGCTGGCAACCTTATAACAGAATCTACATAAGAAAAAGAAAAAAAAACCACAGCATGCATCTTTCTGCATGTCCCAAGCACATTTATTCAGAGATCAGGGCAAATGTGTTCAATCTTATTTTCTAATAAGACTGCAGACTTAGACTTTAGAGCTGCAGACTTACAGTGCAAACAGAGTTACATAGGCTTAGAAATATGTGCCTTTAGAAGGCCAGGGCAATGACTGGTAGACAAGGCAGATAGGGAAACAAGAATAAATGTGGGCACATGGAGGGGAAACAAGAATAAATGTGGGCACATGGAAATGAATAATAGTTCATTACAATTAATATGAATTAACCCTACAAAGACCTGGAAAGAGGACAAGAAGTAAATAAAAAGTACAGTTGCTCCCTAGGGTTACAGGTCCCTCGTTGCCACTGGCAGGAGATTTTTTGGGGCAGAGCCTGAGGAGGGCAGGGTTAGGGAGGGGAGGGACTTCAATGCCATAGAGTCCAATTGCCAAAGTGACCATTTTTCCAGGTGAACTGATCTCTATTGGCTTGAGATCAGTTGTAATAGCAGAAGATCTCCAGCTAGTACCTGGAGGTTGACAACCCTACTAATTCCAAACTTCCACATGTTGATACAGGGTACCACTAAATGTGATGGTGTTCCTGGGTCAGACCCAGGGGTGCTGCCACCATTTTAGAGCCTAACAGGAAATTTAAACATGCCACAAGGGCCAATCCTGATTAGGCCCACAGTGTGGCGGGACCTGCAGCTCATTCCTTCTATGCATATTCAAGTGCTGAAACATCTCCCCTCCCTCACCCCCGGCATGGCTGTTTTGCAGACAGGACCTGCAGTGCAACAGAAGTTGCATATGTTGGCATCTACCAGGTTGCTATGGCTACACAAAACAGCATCCAAAGTCTCGTGAGATCATCTTATGAAGCTGTGGTGCTATTTGGGTTGCTATAGCAACCCATCCATGAAAGGACAAGAGGATGGGGACGGCAGGTGATGGAGGAAGGAGAGATGAAGGGGAAAGGGAGGGCAAGAAGCAAGCTTTTCACAATTCCTCATGGATCACACCCTTGAAGCATAATTGGTTTGGATTTTGCCTAAGTTACAGTTTAATGTGATTTAGCCCCTATTGCTGTCTACCTTTGACTATTACTGGACATACAACATGTGACTATGTATTTTGATTATCTTTAGTTCTAAACAAATAATTATGGCAGAATGTCTAACAAATTAACCATATCTGATATACTTGATCATCTTGATCCTTATATCCATTAAAAATTCTGACCAAAATCCCACCTAAGCCATTTCATCACATTGTCCTAATCTTTTTAAAAAAGTGAATAATAGTAACATTCTTATTAGCACTAGGGATGATAAGCAAGGCTATAGGTTAAAGGAGTCCAGCACTTTCTCCTTAGCTTAAATGCTGGAGGCAAAAATACAATGGATTAAATGAACCTGATAAGCATGGAACAAATCCTTTCTAGTTGTTTGCTCTATGAATCATGTTGAGGCAGTTTGCAGCCATACGAGGTGACCCTTATCTTTTGCCACAGTTGCTGTACGTGGGCAAAGATGCATGATACTGATGCAACTGAACACTGGGAATCATTCCTTTTTTCTTGCTCAGAGGCAACTTTGCAAAAAAGTACTTGAAGTGGGTTTTTGTTTTCAATAGACACTGACTACAATGAGAAACTATGACAGTTATATAGAGCGTGTGCATAATGATAATGACCAGCCCATCCTCTTTCTGAGATGGCTCAGGAGGGATTGACTGTGCTGGGCCTCAATCAGGTGATCAAGGTCCAGGGGCCCTCAGTGATGAGGCTCCTCCCATAAGGCTCTCTCAACCAGACCATGTCTGGTCGGTATAGGTTTTAGCTTTAGAATAATTGCATACGAATCAGCTTTTCAGCAGTTGGGGAAGGAGAATAGATCTAGATCCTTACACAGCTACTGTGCAAGCTTAAGCCCACACAGTGCAACTTGGCTCCTAGATAGGGCTGCCAACCTCCAGGTGGTGGCTGGAGATCTCCCGTTATTACAACTGATCTCCAGCTGATAGAGATCAGTTCCCCTGGAGAAAATAGCCGCTTTGGCAATTGGACTCTGTGGCATTGAAGTCTCTCCTCCCCAAACCCTGCCCTCCTCAGACTCCACTCCCAAAATCTCCCGGTAATTCTCAACCCAGAGCTGGCAACCCTACTCCTGGAACAGAACTACTGAGGTTGGGGTAACTTGCCTGAACCTTGCATCCACCACATAGGGTTGCCAGGTCCCTCCTCTCCTCCGGCACGGAGGCTGTTGTTGGGGAGCACACGCGTACGCCGACGCACGTGCATCACTTCTGGTTTAGAACTGGAAGTTCTGCCTCGCAAAGGGCCTTTACCTCTTAGTTTGAGTGGTAAAGCGGCCCTTTACTACTCAAACTAAGAGGTATAAGGCCCCTCGCGAAGCGGAACTTCCGGTTCTAAACTGGAAGTGACGCACGGTATGCATGCACACGTGCAAATATGCCTGCAGACCCTCAGGTGGTCAGCGGGCAGAGGGGTAAATTGCCGGGGGGTTGCCCGCCACTAGTGGGCACCTGGCAACCCTACCACCACAACATGCGTTCCAGGAATGATCACCAGCAGAATCGCACTCTGGCAGGTGTGGGATATGATGAGGACATCAGGAACACCTTGTAGAAGCCCCAAGCCTGCTGCACCTGCCATTTCCATTCCCTTGGAGATTGTAGCAGGCAAATCAGATTGCAAGGCTGTCCTACTTGTGTGCTCATCCACCCACTTGCTCATTTCCCTGGCTGCGCATTGACTGTTCTGCCACATAATAGGAGGAGAAGCCAGTCCTAAAGGTCAGGTCAGGCATAAGATTGCAAATGTACATATATGAGACACACACAGAGAGAGAGAGAGAGAGAGAATATGCCTCTGTGGGTTGGAATCAAGCTAAATTTTCCATCAGCAGACGACCTTTACTGCCTCTCCTCACCCACTGCAGCCCACAGATCTCCACAATATGCTTCTTGGGGGTGGGGTGAGTAGGGGACCCTGAGGAACGACATGAAAGAGTTATGCCACGGGAAGGGGGACTTGGTGGAAACTACAAATTTAGTCTACAGCCAACTTTGTATGAGGAGGGAGTGTTTGGACCGGTATAAATCCACTCATTAATCTTTTTGCTTACTTATCAGATTTAATGCTCCCCTGTTGTAAAAGGATGCTAATACTGTTAAGGAAGGGGATGCTTTGAATCAGCGTTTGTCATCTGCAAAACGGGGACACATTTCTCTAAAGTCTCCTAGTGCTTAATTCGTTGACCACACATTGCGCATATGTGACTTAACTTGTAATCAGTGTTTTGACTCACTTTTTCAACTCTGTGTGGAACTTTGACTCTGCTATCATCTGGATAGCATGTAGATGTCTCCTGTGTCCACTGTGTGTATCTTAGATCTGTGAAATGGCATAGCTTTGGGAAAGGCTGACTTTTGTCTGTGTTTAAGAATATCTGGCACGGATATACTAATCCGGGTGCACGCACTCTCAGGCTAACTTACCTCACATGGTTGGTGTGAGGATAAAATGGAGGAGGGGAGAATGTTGTAATCAGCTTTTGGGTCCCCCCTGGGGAGAAAGGCGGGGCATAAATGAAGGGACTAAATAAAAAATTAGGACCAGTCATTATGAGCAACAGCATTTCATAGGTGTAAAACTGGGTTAATGATTATGAATAAAGAGCTATGTTCAAGTTAAAGAATTATCTGTCAGGAAATTAGTTACTTGGATCCTCTGGAGTGTTTCTGCGGATGGAAGGATTTCTGCCTGTGGAGCATGATTTTCTCACATTCCTCCTCCTGCGGCTCCCCTAAATACTATCATTGGGGGTGAAAGTCCCCCCATTTGCAGAAACACTCCAGTTAGGGTTGCCAGGTCCCTCTTCGCTACCAGCGAGAGGTTTTTGGGGCAGAGCCTGAGGAGGGTTTGGGGAGGGGTTTGGAGAGGGGAAAAACTTCAATGCCATAGAGTCCAATTGCCAAAGTGGCCATTTTCTCCAGGGGAACTGATCTCTATCGGCTGGAGATCAGTTGTAATAGCAGGAGATCTTCAGCTACTTCCTGGAGGTTGGCAACCCTAACTCCAGTGTATCCAAGCCATTGCATGACACGGGCTCATTTAGTTGCTTATTGCTGGGCCTCACTGTTCCAGAGTTGCAAAACAGAGCAAATTTCTTTTCTGATGGCCTCTAAGAGGGATAATGTTTAATTTCCTAATACAGCACATATAAAATATATCCAATGTTTGATTACCCTGGAGTCTGCGGGCTGGTCCACCTGCCCTGCATGCCATCTGCAATTGTGTGCTTAAGGAGCTCTTGTTTTGAGCCTTCGTAATCTGGAGTGTGCTGGCTTCCTTCCTTGATCTGCCACTAGCTGCCAGACCATGCCTCTAATCCTTTGCAACAAGTGCACATTGTGGAGGGAGAGTAGATCTGGATCCTTACCATATAAGACAGGGGCAGGGAACAGAGGGGTAAACAGAGGTAGAAGCCCAGACTTTGCATTCCACATACCCAGCAACAAACAATCTGCCTGCCCTGCAGAGTGAGGGGGTTAGTTGCAAAAGCTTCAGCCTCCCGCTTCCCATGTTACTAAAGAGGAAACACCTGCACACATACATACACACACTCTTGGAAATAGGGTTGCCAGGTCCCTCTTCGCCACTGAGTTTGTCATCTTTGTCACTACTCAGCTATTGCTTTTTTTAAAAAAAATTGAACCAATTTAATATACAGAATTTATTGGAAAAGAACATTTAACAGCTTGGCAGTTACTTTTTAAGGCGCCATCAGAACAACTGCCGACTGTTCACCTGCACACTGCAGCCCCTTCTCAAGTACGTCTTTAAAGAGGAACCATTCCTTTTTTGTATGTAAAATAATGCAACATTAGAGCGCTCCATCACTACAGCAGCAAGAAGAGAATAGCAAATGCTGTTGGAGAACTTTCACCTCTGTTTCCTTTTTGATCTTTATCTCTGGGGAAACAAATGTAATATCGAGAAAGCATAATACAAATGCTTATTACAAATGCCACCTACACTCTTATTCCAGCTTAGGAGGAATGAAATCATTTCCCATTGAAATGCAAATGATGTTGAGGACTGATCTTGTATCATTGAAGTATAGACAGAGAGGCCTTGTGCCGGCTGTGAAGAGGTGAGGCCACCCAAGTCAGATTCAGCAGGTAGTATTGTGGAGTGCCATAACAATGGCTGAAGCCCACAAGATAGGTACCTCAAAGTAGTCTGGTTGAACTGAATGAACTTCTCTGGAGTAAGCAGGTCGTGGTGTGAATTTGTAGTCATGTTTGTAGTTCAGTGAAAAAGTAGTTCGGAAATTAGGAATACACCTCCCTTTTTATTAGTTTTAAAATGATTACTTTAAAAAAATACTTGGTACTATCTCCCCAGACACAATTTGTTTCCTGCCATAGTTAACATTGCCAAAATAAGCAAAATTACACCCTCCTAAACCCTTAATTTCAATGGTGTAACTTCGAAGGGTGTAACTCAATTTAGGATGCCCCCATAAGCAAACTTCCACTAAACCAAAGCTTCTTAAACTGTGGGTCGTGACCCCAATGGGGTCGTGTAACTGAATGTGGGGATCGCGAAAAATTTGCTTTCGTCTTTAATAAATTATATGTAAACCAAATAATTGTTTTTAAATAAATGTATTTATTATTTATTATCAGTAAATGTTTGATTTATATACCTATTTTATATACCTATATACCCGAGGTCGCGTAAAAATTTCTTGGGCGAAAAGGGGTTGCGAGTGGAAAAAGATTAAGAAGCTCTGCACTAAACAATCTAGATGTTTTCCATTGAATAGAAAATTTATACACACCTAGAATTACCAATGACTTGGTTTCTATGTCTTCCACAAAGTGAGGAGCCTTGCTGTGATGAAGGAAGGGCATCATAAGATCCAGCCCTATATGTGTATTTTGATTTAAAAATGCTATTTCTGATTTACTACTGCAGCATACGATCCATGTATTCTGCTCGTGGAACAAACTTCCACTAGTAGAAAAGAGGGAAGTTTTTCACAAATTCTATTTTCCCACTGCATATCAAACCCACCCAAGACTGTTCCCAAGGGTCCACTGTGAATGGGGCAAGTCAAAAAGGAACCTGAGTGATAGTATTATAGTATTTAAAAAAATGTTAAAGGTTAATCTACAATTCAGATTATTCTGTATTTGTAATATTTACTTTGAAGAACATTAGTACCATCATTTCAAATTAAGAACGTTTACTGCCACTGGATTTTCTTTAGATGGCAACTGTCACGTTGCCTGCTTCGCATTTGTATCTTGTGTGAAGCACGTTGGCCTACATCATCAACAAAAAGAGGACAGTGTGAGTCAGACATTACTAAAAAAAAAACCTGACCCATGGCTCTCCAAAGAGATCAATACTTGCTGGGTCAATGGCAAAGCAAGTCATTATCCATTTAGAATGAACAACAGCGTTAAGCAATTCTGTTTCCATCTAATAATAATTTAAGAAGAGAAAACACTCCAGCAACTAGCAGACAAGATCATGAAAAGTAGTTTATCCCAAGCAGCTCTGTGGAGAGGGAAAAAAAACCCTGCAGAGAAGCCTAGGGTTGCCAACCTCCAGGTTGTAGCTGAAGATCTCCTGCTATTACAACTCATCTCCAGCCAACAGAGATCAGTTCCCCTGGCGAAAATGGCTGCTTTGGCAATTGGACTCTATGGCACTGAAGTCTCTCCCCTTCCCAGGCCCTGCCCTCCTCAGGCTCCACCCCCAAAACCTCCTGTCGGTGGCGAAGAAGGACCTGGCAACCCCAATCCCATGGCTAAGCCTCTAGCCATACCATGATCCTGCAAACATGCTTTGACTGATGGCATTGAGGATGCTCATATCCACTACCATCTAGGACACCAGTAGCAACCTCAATAACAGTTGGAATAACGGCCTATGCTCAAGAGGCTTCCCCTAGTATCATAGGCTATAGCAGTGGGTACTAGCAAGTACTGTGAGGTTCCACACAGGGGCAGATGGAGGAGCTTGAAGCTGGAACTAAATGATGTTGGCAAGCCTGATGGAGACATTCAGAAAGATAAAATAAAATAACAATGAATAATATAAAAACTATGCAAGTTTGTACTTTTAATAGGGCGAAAGGCTATTTTTATTGGAGAATTAATATTCTCAGAGTTACAAGTGAGCAGAAAGGAAATTCAGATGATGTTCGGTACATACTCCTTTTATGTGAAATGTTATGCAAAAATCTGTGTGTATTTTGTGCAGCAACGATAGGATTCTAAAAACCAACAAACCAAAGGATTTATAATAAACTCAACTTGTATCATAACTAAGATTAAAGAAAATATTGCAGAGCCTACTCTTTACATGTCAACTTTAGCCAAAATCCAGGGTTTATTTTGGGTCAGAAATCAAGCAGTAATCCCCATTCCTTATACTTGGTGGTGGTGGAACATGACATCAAGTCACACCCAACTTACAATGACCCTTCAGGGGGTTTTCAAGGCCAGAGACTAACAGAGGGGGTTTACCATTGCCTGCCTCTGTGTCTTGACCCTGGACTTTCTCATCCAAATACTAACCAGGGCCAACCCTGCTTAGCTCCCAACATGTGGCGAGGTCAGGCTAGCCTGGGCCACGCAGGTCTAGGTCCTTGTACTTACCCCACAGTCATACACATTACATTGTCATACTGGGATACTCACACAGACACATCGCACTTGACCTCTCTGAGCTCATTTGAAATATTGCCTCTTATTACTGCAATTTGAATAAGCTCATGGTCAATCAGCAATGAGAAAAATGTGCAAGTGGATCCACAAGCAGCAGAACTGTGCTTCAAACAACTGCTTTCTGTTCTTCCTTCCACACACCAAAGCATTTATATGATAGGAGTGTATTTGCTTAGACACAATGTTCTCCCTTCTTGTGAGGAGCATACTATACACACATTTCCATTCTTCTGTACTGACAGAATCTTATCTGTATCCTATTATTTTACCCACTGGCTCTTTTTCTCTTTCTGCCTGACTCTTTTCTTAAGAACCTTCGGGGAGGGGCTTAAAACTAAGCTACGTCAGATTTGTCAAAAGAAAGGTGCCTGGTTACAGGGACAGTAGCATACAATTGGCACCAGGAAGCCATACTTTCGACCCATGGCAAGGTAGACTCTTACTCATGGGCTCAGGGTATGATCTGAAGGCACATGATGCAGTCTTCTTTGCTGAAGTTGAGCAAATGCAGGTCTGGTCAGTGCCTGGCTAGGAGACTTCTTGGATACCTCATGTATGCTGCTTTGACTTCCAGCTAATACATCCTCACTGGAAGAAAGGTTCTTTGCACATGTTCTGAGCCACCTTCTTTATTACTTCACAGTTCAGGGTTGAACCTCAGTATTGAAAACAGACAGCAAGTTTATGCTCAGACACAAAGTCTTTTGAGCCCAACACTTTGACAGTTGGCTTTCTGGCTATTGCCATCCTTTGCCTGAAATCTTCCATTTAACTAACTTAAAAATTAATATTTTGAGAGATATCATCCTTTATCTCCAGAATAACATGATCTGGTTTGAAAGAGGAAGCAAATGATGGGAAATGTTTGAAGTGTGGTGGGAACTGCACAAATCAAACCCTAAGCAGCTCGAGAATTTAGGAGCCAAGGAAACAAATGGCACATGGCCTGGAAACAAACGGAGATTTAAATGTAAGCCTTAGCTTTAATAACCTTACTAATATAAAGCGGTTTTTATTCAATGACAATAACATTGACTAAGCTGTAACAGATTAGAGTAATATCTGGGAACTGTTATGCAAATATCTGCCACAAGAATCACATTAGAGTTTCAGCTCATCTCAGGACACAAACTCCACTGTTCTTATTGAACCAAAACATCCGTTAGTCATAAGAGAGATGCAGGGAGAGGAAAAAAACAGGAAACATAATTTACAGAACCAATACAAATTAGGTAAGTTCCTGTAAATTTTTGCTAGTTTCTAAGGGGACAGATACCACTGATGTAGCATTTTCAAAAAGTTTTTTTTTAGATTGTGATGACACTGTGTATCCACTTATTACCACGCACCTCCAAACATCAATGAGGACTAAACCTCCTAGATCAGGGGTGTCGAACTCATTTGTTAGGAGGGCCGGATATAACATAAATGTCACTTGGTCGGGCCGACTAAATAAATAAATAAATACCGTACAATGTAATGCCAGGTACTGGAGATACAGACTTTATAGAAGACACAAAGTCAATTAATGATTTTGTTTTTTACTTAAAAGACAAACAAGTTTATGAAAATAACATTCTTAGAGTGTTTTATTTAACAGTCCTACTGTTATTGTTTTAAGTATGTTTGCATTTTAAGTAAAAACAAAGTAAAAAATAATATCATTAATTGGATATGCATGTATCTTCTATAAAGTTAATATCTAGTACCTTGCATTAATTTTTTTGTACATTTTAATCTGGGGGTGTGTGGCTGCCTTGACCGGTGAGCTCGCAGCGGGCTCCCCAGCCAACTTCTGGACTGGGGGGTGGGGGTGGCTGCCTTGGCTGCCAAGCCTGCACTCCTCCCCAGTCCAGAAAGAGAGAGAGACCGAAAGAGTGAAACAGATAATGAAGAAAGAGGCAGAGGGAAAGAAAGAAACAGGAATGAAGAGAGTGTAAGAAAGAGAATGAAAGAGAGGGGGGGAGAGAGAGAAAGACCGACAGGGAGGTAAGTGGCTGGGCTTGCAGGGCACTGCAACCTGCACAGCCCAGAATGGGACAGGGGACTTACTGGCTTGGTGAGACAGACTGGAGTAGCCCCACTCAGCCTAGAGTGGGAAGGGGGGGATTGGGAAGGCAAGCGGGGTGCAGCCGCCCCGCTCACCCTAGGATGGGAATGGGGGGGGAGACTGGGGAGGGGGAATTGGGAAGGAAAGCAGCCCAGCAAGACCTGGCCAAAGCTCCCGCCACACACCCGGCAGCACAAGGGGCCTCCGCGGCCCGGCACGACAGGGCCCAGACTCTCGCCCCACACCTGCCTGCGCCAGGGGCCTCCACGGCCCGGCACAATGGGGCCCAGGCTCTCGCCCCACACCTGCCCGCGCAAGGGGCCTGAAGCCTTCCCCACTTCCTCCCCAGCCATGCACGGGCCCCAGGAAGCCAGAAAATGCTGGGGGAGGGGGGAAGGGGCACTAGGTGCCTCAGCTCCGCAGGCCGAATAAAAGCCCTCCAGGGGGTGGATCCGGCCCACGGGCCGCATGTTTGACACCCCTGTCCTAGATCTCCCCCAGTTCACTTGAAAATTTTGTTTATTATTCAAATCCATATTGTAAATGACACTAAGTATTTTTGAGAATAAATGGTTATGTTAATCAACAATGGTTTTTCTAGCTCCATGTGGCTCCTCAGATGTAGACCATCTCACTTTTTTAAAATAAAAAAACTTTTAACTTGCAAATATTCAAATGGCCAAATTGTTTGATTACTTAAGTAAGTGACTGTTTCAAAGGGGATTATCGTGTCGTTTACAATCAGATTCTCAAAAGTTCTGCTGATCCTTGCTCTTGGCTGCCTGGCCCTCTTGAGCTGTAGGGCCTATCTGCTCCTTGAGAAGTGTCTCTGCTTCTCCCTTGCATGAGCTGCCTGCACATAAGCCCTTCCTTGGTCGTCCCTTGGCAACCTCCTTTCCTTGCAGTGCTTCCTCCCCTCTCACAGCTGGGCCTGTCTTTTTTTATCAAGTTCCAGCCTGGGGAAGAGGAAGCTCCCCTGCCCACTGCAGTCCTGCCCTGCCCCTACCCTAGCTACATTAAAACTTAGCTGGGCCAGCAGTGGAGCAGGACTTCTGCATGACTCTTGTGGCCCTCCTCCCTCACACAGGATTCTTTGCCTAGCTAGGGTTACATATGTGGAAGCTTCTGTTCCTGCGTGTAGGTTCCATATGCTGGATCTAGGGTTGCCAACTTCCAGGTAGAAGCTGGAGATCACCTGCTGTTACAACTGATCTCCAGCCAATAGAGATCAGTTCACCTAAAGAAAATGGCCGCTTTGGCAACCAGTCTCTATGGCATTGAAGTCCCTCCTCCTCCTAAACTACACCCTCCTCAGGCTCCACTCCAAAAACCTCATGCCGGTGGCAAAGAGGGACCTGGCAACCCTAGCTGGATCACAGAAACTGTGTGGTGGCCACTGTGTGCACAGGTGTGGGGAGCTGATGCCCATCTCCATATGAGACATATTCTTACATGATACATGTGCTTGAGAACATACACATCTCAGAAACCATTATATTTTAGGAGTAAACACATAACATTTTAAGGATACTCCTTAAAAACCTTAAGTGGGTGAAGTGCGGCTGTCAACCAAGGCATGAGTTTAACTGATTAATGATCTGCTGCTGAACTGATTAATAATTTTGTTGTCATTCCCCATTATAGTAACACAGCGGATAAACAGCTGCAAAAAATAAATTGTTAAACTTTTAGCTCCACTGATTAAAATTGACCCCAACCAACCAATCACTCAATTTCAGCAACAGATGATGGATCGACTGCCTAAACTGATTTAGTGTGAAGTGGTCCTACGTCTGCATGGATACACTGACATCTGAAGCGTCTAATTAATTCATTTTAGTTCTATGTACTCCGTGACTCACAAAATTTTGCTAACAGAGAGCTACACTGGAACATCAGCCATGGAATGTCAGCCAATCAAGACACAACTAGATGAGACATTGGAGATACATGATTGGATCTCCCACTTATTTACATTTCCTGTAAAGGAGGGATTATTTGGATTATTTGCAGAAGGGAGTTAAACCCACACACCCACACCCATAGTTTTCTAGATGAAAATACCTTCCAACTCCTGAAAGCTATTTGATGCATAGGGAAAGTTATGGGTCCCAGAATATGGATGGAAGTCACAAGACACAATCAACTAAGAAGGATTGGGTTTGGTCATTTACCCATTGGGAAGCATCTTGGGAACTCTATGCATGCCTCTTGAGCTCCATGATGGAAGAAAGGTGGGATCTACATAAGGAAGTACATACTTCTCAAGTCTCAGAATGCCCAGAGTTCTATATGAGCTCTGAATACATTTGAATCTCTTCCAGAGCATGAAGTGAATCCAATTCTTTTAAACAAAGGGTTCAACCACTTAATACTAAGAAATGCATATGAAGATTGCCTCCTGCGATTAGCAGGGAAGACCTTGGAGTGGGATGGGACTCCATTGCGTATGCTCTGCATCCATTGCAGCTGCTGGGTTGCAATGCCTGTTAACAACTGTATAGACCCCTCATGGATTTCCACTGTGAAAAGTTTCCTTGGTATGAGGCCCAGAACTACTGGTTATCCATCATCAATTTATGGTATTAATCATTTATTACTTATGGGATTTATTAGGTGCTCCTGTTTTATTTCAGACTCCCATTTTATTTAGGGTGCTGTACAGAACCAAAATAAAGATTTGTGCCTAAAGACTCCAGAAGTTACTCAAATCTATCTTATGTCCCTAGATGGTTTCCACAAAGTGATTATACAGTGCACTTTGAACAATATTAATATTGTATAGCGGACAGCAGCCACCATTTTGATAAATGATCAAGCACACTCCTTCCCTCACAACAAGCTTTTAATCAGCAGACTGTTAGAAACCTCTCTTTCTGCCTCTGTGTTTGATGCATTCATCCTGTTGATGGCGTCACTCATCTCTTTCTTGGCCCCCATCCTTCTCTGCCTCACACATGCACACTGCTTATCTGTGGTGTACACACTACCACCTTCTGTTTCTCCCTCATTGTCACTCTCACAGACCAGTAGTACCTATCTCTCTACCCCCTTGTGGTTCTCTTGTCTCCCAGGTCTTTCTAGGCTGATGGATCATGACAAGACTTCGTGTCAACAACACAACAGATATACATGAATAGCTCTTGACTGGAGAATTATAGTTTTAAAAATAAAGCCCTTTATAATTTGTATGCACTTGGTTAATTTTAGAAGGAGCAAAAAACAAACAAACAACCTTATCAGCATCCAAATGTCCTGTTTTTGTCTTGAAGGTTACCAAAAGAAATTTATTTGAAGGCTACAAAAACCATTCAGCACTTGAGATCATGTTAAGGATGTGACAGGTACAACACTAAAATAAGTGAAACAGCATGTTTTCTTGTGCCTTTGGCAAATCAAACTACCATACACTTCATTTAAGTAGAGTCTCCTGATGGGAAGCTTATACATATTTAATACACTACTATAAATAATATTTGCATAATTCTGACGCTAAATGAGGCATAGAACACACCACCCATTCTATTTCAAAAAGTGTTGCCTTTATTAGGCAATTCATTGATGGATGAGAACACAGGTGGCTAAGAAAATGAGCTATAAACTGGAAGGTACCCAGTTGAAATTGTACTGGTACATTGAACTCACTAGGTGAGTGAGGCAAACTAGTCCCTTTCATCTTCAACCCCATCATCTACAATGAGGATATTACTAGGCAGCTGCAAACATTACACCAAGATAATGTACGAGAACCCTTCTGAACACTGAAAATGCAACAATCTACTATTATTCATAAAACCACATCCTGTTAGGTAAAGGGCTGTGGCTCAGTGGTAGAGCATCTGCATTGCATGCGGAAAGTTCCAGGTTCAGCATCTCTAGTTAAAAGTGATGTGAAAGACCTCTGCGAGACCCTGGAAAGCCACTGTCAGTCAGAGTAGACAATACTGTTCTTAATGCGCCAATGGTCTGATGATAGTCTAACACTCAGAAATTTGGGCAGAGATACTTTAAAATAATTTTTAAAGGGTTATCCTCAGAATGTGCAAGAGTAAAATCTATTCACCCTCTGGGGATCCTCCTCCCTGCTGTTCACTGCTCTGGGTGTGCCTCATCTGAAGAAGGTTTTGTGGCAGCATGGAGTCAAATCACATATAACAAATCCATATAACAATATGATTGCTTGAGTTCACCATATGGAATAGCTGCCTTAGGGAATCTATCTGTGCAAGCACACGTTATGTAATCACTGCATCATGAGAAAACCCACCTTCGTTAGTTTCCGGCAACATACATGTGAGTGCAAACTGAATGCAGAAGAATTAGAACAATGTTCCACCATAGCTCAAATGTGTATTTAGTACACCAGGACAAATTACCTCTTATTGAGAACCCACAGCTGATACTTCCCAGAACCAATAATTACAACACATTTTTGTTTCCAGATGGTTCTCTGAACAATTATGGTAAATATGTATTCATGGAAACATTTCAGTAGAATTAGTCATACTGTGGTCAATTAAATAAGAGGTGCCAAGCTTCAAGACTGAGCAGAAATCACATTTTTTGGAAGTCCTGTCCTTTAACTTCAGCTGTATGCAGGCTGCGTAGTTATAATCTACTGGGAAAAAATGTACTTTGTATATGCTAAGACACTCTGAAATGGCTTTTGGTTCCCAACTGAAAAGGAGGCACATTTCACACATATTCATGCACTGTGTGCCCTCTTTTAAATCACTTTTCGGAGTCCAATTGCCAAAGTGGCCATTTTCTCCAGGAGAACTGATCTATGTCACCTGGAGATCAGTTGTAATAGCGGGAGATCTGCAGACACCACCTGGAGGCTTGCAACCCTAAATGCAAAGCAATTCAAAAGTGTAGGTGTTGGGGTGACAAAGGTGGTTTCCATACAGGGAATGGGGCTTGTATGGTTTACCTGCTGATGTTAAAATACAGCAGCAACACACGGCTTCCACATGGAAGCTTCTACATGAAGGTTTTCCCTCAGTTTCCCTGGCCTAATTCCCCAGCAGTAGCCACCACCACCCTCTTCTTAGACTTTTGGAGGGAATAAAGAGATCATTAACACACTCCCTTGCAAAGCCAGTCACATTATACCTTGCTGTTTCTTGAAAACCACAATAATTCTTCATTGTCCTAGCAGTTTTAGGCACCTCTTCATCTCATTAACATGCATAAAGGCATTTATAATAGCCAGGAAGCATTAGATTTATATAATAATTAAATCTGCTTGGGCCATGGATATTAAATTAGATTGAACCACACTGTTTGCAAGTCATTTATTCATTTATATTATCTGAGTCTTCTGCTTAGTTCTTGCATTTGTTTTTCCCAATATGGTCTGTGCAGTGCTCAGATGTCTTAAGTTAGACACAAGAGTCCAAAAACAGTAAGAGTAAAATGGCACCAATGAACATGGAATAAAAAACTAGGCAGACCAAACAGATTTTATATCTTTTAGACCTTTGGAAATCTCATGAGTATCCTTGAGCTCACCCTACATATACACACTAAACTCTCTGCTCTACTACAATAACTGTACTGGAACCATTGTCTGAAAATAATTAAAAATCATTAAAGCCATCTCCAACCTGAATGCTTTTAGATATCAAACCTGAACTGTCTCTAGAAGCTAAAATGACTAAACTGAGGCTATCGTACTTTAGTCACTGGAAAAAACAATGATACTAGGAAAAGTTGAAGGCAGCAGGAAAATAGGAAGACCCAACATGAGATGGATTAACTCTATGAAGGAAGCATGCCCCCTTAGTTTGCAAGACCTGAGCAAGGCTGTTAATGATACGACGTTTTAGAGGGCATTGATTCATAGGGTTGCCATGAGTCAGAAGCAACTTGACAGCACTTAACACACACACATGCAACTTGAGTGTTTGGATAAATGCTCACACAATAGTTAATTGAGCAGAGCAATAATTTTAAAATAATTTAATTATGCTATTTGCAATGCAAATATCCCATTTACTTGATGCAAATCATTTGTAACAGACAAGCTGGATATTATTGGGCTAGTTCATGTTTTTTATGATTGAAAAACAAGTAACAACTTACATATAGAGCACGTTGTAACAAACATTTTAGGAAATCACAAAACTTTTCAAATACTCAAATGCCTGCCACCAAGTGTTTAATAAGTATCCAGTGAAGAGAACTGTGTTTGATTTCTTATTTGAAAAGCCTGAACCACTAGCCTGAACTTCAACCCCCAATCCAAAATGCCTTAGAAAATGCCATTCTTATTTCAAACTCCCAAAAGCAATGGACCTGGCCTTGATGAGAGTGCTGTTACTCAAATTAGATAAACCACAGGACAGCTTGTGCTCTATGGGATTCCTTAGGCAGCAATCCCTCAAGCCACCTCTACAGAATTGTCCTGTGAATGACAATCATTGCCTGAAACATCCGGAGTGTGGGATATGACATTAAAAGAATACATCATCTCAAACACCTTATAAACTACTTCATTAAATGTTTATGAAACTACAATGGATACAATCCAACACAACATTAAGTATTGTTAAGGCTGTGGGCAATCAATTGGCTTAAGTACTCTCAATACTGTGTTGGACCGTAGCCATTATGTATTGCTAGTAAGACATATCAACCTTAAAATTTCCATTAGACTTAAGGAACATCAACAACATATCACTGTCAACTAATACCAATTTCCTGTCAAGTGTATGAATACTCTACAAGAAGTTAATTCTAATCTACAAGTACCAAAAGCAAGTCTATTGTCTGAAACCTTTTATTTCTATTTATGCTATCTGGATTCCATGAACCGGTTGGCAGACAAACAATGTGATCCTTCTCTCACTGTAAGCACTGTGTTTTATTCACTCTACTTTATTCAGAAAGAGTAGGTCTTCTTGCAAATGTCTCCTTGACAGCTCAGAGAAAGCTCTCCAGTCTACCTTGCATTACCAGGTACTGGAAATGAAAGGCTCAAATATTTGGGGAATATGTCAAGCTGACCTTATTTCAGTCAGTATCAAAATGCTGTCCGCTACCACATTAACTAGCTGTTCATTGGAGCTGGCTTCAAAACTGCATCTAAAGAATGGTAATTTAAAGAGCAAACATCGCAAAACACTTAGGTTATATTTTTCAAGGCTCAGGATACATTTGGAGAGCCACAGTGGTACAGTGGTTAAAAGTGGCAGACTCTAATCTGGAAAATTAGGTTCAATTCTTCACTTCTCCACATGAAGCCTGCTAGGTGACCTTGGGCCAATCACAATTCTCTCAGAACTCTCTCAGCCCACGTGGAGACAGGCAATGGCAAACCACCTCTGAACGTCTCTTGCCTTGAGAACCCTATGGGGTCACCATAAGTCAGCTGTGACTTGACTGCACTTTCAACCACCACCACCAAGGATCCATTTATAGAATGCCTTCAAAAAGTGCAAAACAGCATTCACATAAGTATTATTGTGGCACATAAACCACATAACAGGCAAATACAGTGTAAATTGTTAATTTGTTTGATCAGAAACTAAGTGGCTCTGATATGATTGAATATAGTAATGAGGGTAGTCAATGCAAAAGATCTGAAATGTTACAGTTCTGTTAATCCAGCCAATTTGTTGGCTGGATCCCAACTAGTGTTTCCGTGGGATCTAGAACTTCTGCTTGCAGAATGATGCAGAACGATTCTCCTGCATCCTCCTTCCTGTGGAAGCCCAAAATGGAGACTTCCATGAATAAGATTTCTGGTGGCATTTCAGATTCCCATAGGAAGGAGGGAAATCATACTTTTGAAAAAGTCCTTGTGCCTGCAGAAAAGGTAGACCGGATGCAACCCATTGCCCTGATGCAAAGGGCACAGTGTATTTCAGAGCACCTCACCTTACACTAGGTAATCTGTATGACTTCTGTTCTTTATTAGAAACAAGAACTGGGAGAAATGGATGGCCACATATCAGTATAGCTATTACAGAGTCTGTTTAGAATGAGCATGCTTGTGCACAGACCCTTGTGTCAATAAAAAATGGCTGTCTGCAGTAATTATTCAGATTAGTGTAGATCAAGATGTCTATTTGCAAGCAAAGGTTTAAAAATTAGACGAGCCACTTCAATAATGCACAATCAGTGGGAGACAGTTATTTTGCTGGGGCAGGAGAATGTCATTCTGCAAAGAGTCTATGATTCATACCTTCAAAGAACACTGCATTTCCTAAGTATAAAGGTCTTTTGCTGTAGCTTTTGCAAATCCAGCTAATTGCCTATTATGGTGAGAAAATGCTTAACTAAATAAATACAACAGAGCTTTACTAATTCATACTTTGAAATCAAGGAAGGTTTTGCCGCTGAATTAAACTCCCTCATAGCGCATCTTCCAAACCCCACCCCTTCCAATTCAAACAAGTACAAGGAGTCATACCACTCCAGGATTTATTATTTGGAGGATTTGTGGGAGGAGGAGGCTTTTGTGCACACAATTGATTTTTAGGGTTCAGACAGGCACTTTAAACTGGTCTTACTGTGCTGCTTTTGGAAGAGCACCATTTTCCTGCTCCTGTTTCCAAAGCAGTTTTATTTTGTTATGTTTTGACTTCTGGCACCTTCAGTGCATAAACGCTCTACAATGCAATACATCCTAGAATGAAATATCACTTTTTGGAACATATATAGTAGATAGTTCTTTATGACTGATGACAGACTTCATTAGTTACATCTAGCTTAGGCTTGCTATCCTCCAGGTCTGTCAGTGAGGACACCCAGTCGGACCCGGGATGAGTAAACTCTGTTCTCTTCCCCCCCCCCGTTCCCATGGGAAAGAGGGACAGAGACTGGAAACTGTAACACCTCCACTTCAAAGCCTTCCCGTTGTAAATCTGAGATCGATCTTCCTAGTGTCATTTATAACACCTTGTGGAAGCTTCAAAGAAACTTGTTGTTCTTGCATTTCAAAGTCTACTTGTAATTAATTCTTTGTATGTTCTATATATGCTGTATTTGTCTTTCTCTGGTCATTCTGCCGTTGGACATCTCAAGGATGCTGACCTCGTAAGCTTCTCTGAAATAAACTTTAAACTTTCTGTAACGTCTGAAGTGGAGTTTATATTACTGGAATGCTACGTGGTACTGAAACCCTGACAGTACGGCAGAATCCCTAGCTTTTTTGTTTTGTGTTTTTATTTTGTGTTCTAGTTAGTGTTAGTATGCCTTTCAGTCAGAGCAATGAACAGGGGGCAACTCCCCTTATTGATTTGGACGTGGAAGCTGCGACCCCGGAGCAGCGCCCAGCCGGCCCCGCCGGCTTCTCCACAGTGCCAGCATGGACCTCCTTGCCTGCGCAAGTCGAGCAACGGCAGAGAGTCGGCACAGACGGACGGGCAACCTCTGAACCATGGGGCGGATTTTACCGGGGACCGTTGACCGCTTGGTATGGCGACAGGGGAGAGCGAGGCCGGGAGGACGTTCCCGGGGGAGGAGGGGAGGAACCCTTGCTCCCCCGAACCCCTGCCACCCCGGTCACCATCGCCGCGGAGGAAGTTGCCCTGCTACGTGGACAGAACCAGACCTTGGCTTTACAGAACCGGGACATGCAGGTGCAGCTGGATGCCTTGCGAACGAACTTAGCTGTGGTGTTGGAGGCAGTGAGGGGGCTCGGCCAGCCCCTTCAACCACCGAACCCTCCTGCCAGTACAGAGGTACCCTTACCCAGGCGCCCCAACCCCAGGGATCTAAAAGTGTCTTTTGACGGGTCCAGCACTCAGCTGCCCCACTTTCTACTCCAGGTGTGTGGGTTTATGAAGGATCAAGGAGACACCTTTCCTTCGGAAGAGGCCCGAGTTAGGTATGTGATTAGCCTCCTCGAGAAGGAGGCGATAGAGTGGGCTGTGACTGTTGCAGAGACTATGCCCAGGGTATTGAAATCCCTGCCGGAATTTATGTCTGCACTGCGGCGCCGGTTCGAGGACCCCCACAGTGGTGAGAAGGCAAAAATTGCCATGTGCCGTTTAAAACAGGGGGCCCGCGCTGTGAGTGAGTATGCTCAGGAATTTCTCTCCCTTTCCTGCAAGATAAGGGAGTGGAATGAAGCCACCAAGGTCCAGCATTTCCGCGAAGGGTTGCGTTGGGAAGTGCTGGATGGCTGTTTAACGCTGGGAGATCCAGAGTCGGTAGAGGACTGGATTAAACTGGCAGCTCTAGTGGAGAATCGGAAGCTGACCCTTCAGTTCTCTAAGGATCGTTCGTCAAAAGTCTCCCCCACAACTCCCGCAAAGGGGGACGATGCGATGGAACCGCGGCGAGACGGAAGGAGCCGCGGGAGCTTCAGTCTAGAAAAGGCACGCCGTTTCAAGGAGGGAGCATGTCTCCAGTGCGGGAAGATGGGCCACTTCGCGGCGAAGTGCCCCGGCTCTTCGGCGGTGTCGTCGAGCAACCGAACGCCTAGAGGACGAGAGACCCCCCCAACGGGAACCCTGGATCGGAAAGGAACAGAGGGGGCTGCAACCCGGCGCGGGACAGCGGCTCTGCATGCGGAGGCGACGCCTGATCTAAACATCCTTAGCCCTCGGGACCGCTCCAGAGATCCCTCGCCGGCAAAAAACGAGGCGGCCTTCTGTGAGGGAGCTGGCACGGAGGGCATCCTCGGAGGAAACCAAACTGGCTCTGAGTAGGGTGAGTGATCAGGGGGAAACACTACTACTACCCGTTGTGTTACGGAACCCCCACGGAGGGGAACCGGTGGCTGTAGTTGCCATCCTGGACTCTGGGTGTTCCCGGACATTGATCGATCAGGCGGTGGTAGATCGCCTGAAAGTTGGGACTCGAGAACTGGAACAGCCCTTACATTTTCATCAAATGGATGGAAGTGATTTGAGGGGGGGGGGCGGTCCACTTGCGCTCTCGCAAGGTATTGTTGGGGGTGGGGGGCCACTGGGAACAGATCCACTTTACGATAGTACCTAAGATTTCTTACCCGGTGGTTCTCGGTAGCAACTGGTTAGCGGGACACAACCCGAGCATTGACTGGGAACAGAAGCGTGTTGTTTTTGGGGCTCCCCAGTGTGAGAGACACGTCCGGGACTGCATGCCCGGAGGCGAGGGGGGCGATGCCGCCACGTTAGAGGAACATACGCTGCCCCCGGAGTACAGTGACTTTGCAGATGTATTTGGGGGGTCGGACTGTGATTTATTACCCCCCCCCACCGCACAACGGACTGTGCCATAGAACTGGTCAAAGACATCAAGCCGTCCAAGGCCCGGGTTTACCCCATGAGCCCCCAGGAAAAGACGGTCCTGTGGGTAATCACAGATCTCTTCTCCAAACAGGTTCATCTCGTCCCGTGCGAGGGGATGCCCTCAGCGCGTAAGCTGGCCCGACTATTTGTACATCAGGTCTTTAAATTACATGGATTTCCGCGCAAGGTCGTGAGCGACAGGGGGTCCGTGTTCGTGTCTAAGTTTTGGAAAGCATTTTTGGGACTCGTGGATGTGCAGCAAGGTCTGTCTTCGGCTTATCACCCACAGACGGATGGGCAGACGGAAAGGGTCAATGCGGTGGTAGAATGTTATCTGCGTTGTTTTGTAAACTACCACCAAGACGATTGGGTAGACCTGCTGCCGTTGGCGGAATATGCCTACAATAACTCGGTGCACTCTGCCACTGGCATAAGCCCGTTCAAAGCAGTATACGGAATGGATTTCGGACCCTTGGGGGCTGTGCCCCTACCTCCGGGCGGCGACCCCCCCCGAGGTATCTGTATGGGCCAACACGGTGAGGAACACCTGGCCTTGGCTAGTGAAAAACTTGGAGCGGGCTAAGGAAAGGTACAAGGCGCAAGCAGACAAACACCGAGCGCCTCATTGGGAGTTACAGGTTGGGGGGAAGGTGTACCTCTCCACCAAAAATCTCAGGTCGCTACGTCCGTGTAAAAAGCTGAGTCAAAAGTTCGTGGGACCGTTCCCAATCTCCCGAGTTATCAATGAGGTTACAGTTGAGTTGGAACTGCCAAAGACCTTGCAGGGCGTGCATCCCATGTAAGTCTCTTGAAACCCTTTGTACCGGCACCGGAATGGCACCCTGAACCCGCGGCGGCCGCCCCGATCATGGTGCAAGGGGAACAGCACTTCGAGATCTCCAGGGTGTTAGACTCTCGATTGCGAAGGGGCCAGCTGGAGTATCTCGTGCATTGGAAACACCTGAACTCCAGTCACGATGAGTGGGTTTCCGCTGTGCACGTACAAGCCCCCACCATGGTAGCGGAGTTTCATCGACAGTATCCCGCCAAACCGAGAAACTCCGGGGAGGGGTCTTTGGGGAGGCGGAGTGTCAGTGAGGACACCCAGTTGGACCCGGGATGAGTAAACTCTGTTCTCTTCCCCCCCCCCGTTCCCATGGGAAAGAGGGACAGAGACTGGAAACTGTAACACCTCCACTTCAAAGCCTTCCCGTTGTAAATCTGAGATCGATCTTCCTAGTGTCATTTATAACACCTTGTGGAAGCTTCAAAGAAACTTGTTGTTCTTGCATTTCAAAGTCTACTTGTAATTAATTCTTTGTATGTTCTATATATGCTGTATTTGTCTTTCTCTGGTCATTCTGCCGTTGGACATCTCAAGGATGCTGACCTCGTAAGCTTCTCTGAAATAAACTTTAAACTTTCTGTAACGTCTGAAGTGGAGTTTATATTACTGGAATGCTACGTGGTACTGAAACCCTGACAAGGTCAGGCCTGGAGTTTTCCTGAAATTACAACTGATCTCCAGGCTACAGAGATCTGTCCCCCTGGAGGAAATGCCAGTTTGAGAAGGTACACTCTGTGGCATCATGTTGCCCACTGAGCTCTCTCCCACTCCCACAGACTCAGCCTTCCCCAGGCTCCATCTCCAAATCTTTAGGAATTTCCCAAGCTCAAGTCAGCAACTGGAATTTTAAACTGCACAATGACAAAGCTATATTTGCACAGTGCAGAAATATCCGAACTACTCTGATTTAAATTGTTCACATTAAAAAGAAGAAGAAAATGGCATTTTGGTAATACAAACCCATTAAGTAACTGAGGTTCAACTGTGCCTCCAGACACCATGCAGCAGATATGGAGAGATACCGCATGTGTGTGGCATGTGCTTCCACTAGGCAGATGTCACAGATTTTTAATCCTCAGAAAGTCTCTTGTGGATTAAATCTCAAATCTCTACACATTATTCTTAACTGCTGTAGTAAGTAGTACATTGCTGTTTTAAGAACAGCTCAGAATCTAAATGAAAGCAATAAGCAAACACATGTCTGGTGTTTTGAACAAATTACAGCTGCCTGATAATCAAAAGATTTTCAGGTTTATTTTCTCTTTGCATAACAAGAATGAAATGTTATTCTTCCATTAAATACTAAAATCATATGATTCATAGTAGCATATAGTGCTCCTCCCAACCCACATACCTGTAAACCTTCGATGGCCAGTTTGAGGATAGAAGGTGTTAATTTGGAGGCCTGCTTGAAGGAGAAATTACTCCAGTCTATAATCAGAACGAATCCATTTATTTGAAGCTCTTGGTCTTCAATGAGAACTTCTAAGGATAACAGAATAGCCCGTAAAATGTCTATGAAAGAATTCCTAGGGATGAAATAAAAAGGAGAAAGGAAAGGATTATGGTTATCTACAAATTGCAAGAAAATATATAAATGCTGTTTTTTTTAAAAAAGTGTTCATTAATTTCAGTATAGTCCTTCAGAAACAGCAAATATTTCAAAGGTTTATATGAACATTGTGTGGGAAAATTCATTGTTATTTGATTACATATAAGTCAGTTAGTGTTAAAATAAAACTTCCAGCTCGTGTTTCATTAATCGTAGTAGATGTCTCACTCTGCTGCATTTGAAATACATTTGCCTTTGTAAGTGGGGCAGGGGAAGGCTAGAAGTTATCCCAAGAGCTCCTTCTCTCCTGAGTCCTGAGAGTTCAGAGGAATTGATTGGGCTTTGCCACATCAGCCTTATAAAGGGACCATCCTGTCAGCTGGATTCTCTCTCTCCTGCACAGGAGATGCCCAGGGGGAAGAGGAGGAACAAAGTGCCATGACCCCCCCCCCACATCACTGGAGGGACACCTGCGGGAAGGGGAACAAAAGCAGGGGAGTGATGGAAGGAGGTCTGCCCAAGGTCCTGGGTACCTCACAGCTTCACATATGTGCACTAATTCTTTTAATACACAGTTCGACATAAAATAGGCTCTTGCCTGTGAATGCTCGCGCTAAATAAATTCATTAATCTTTGAGCTCACATTTTTGATGCAACAAACTAGCATTTTTACTCTTCTGGAATTAAACAGATGTGGAGACAAGCAAGTCAATTTTTCTTAGTTCCCCTCAAATTTCAAAAACAGCAATGCACTGTTTTTCCCCTTTGACCTTGATTGCAACCATTACTAAATGTGATCAAGAAAACTCTAATGAAGTCAGATCTGCAGCCAGATTCACCACAGGCAATAAATCAGAGCTATCAGCAGCAAATCTGAAACTTCACCTCCATTCAATTTATACATTCAAGCATAACAATGAGAAAGTTGAAATAAAGAGCATTTTAAGGAATCCCAGTAGTATTTCCTGTCTGGAGAAGAAAGTGCTAATGACAAGCTATAGAATAAATTAAACAAGCAATAGAAAGTGAATTTTTTTAACTGAAAGCTGATATACAGTAAAAGTAGCAGAACAGGAACCCTCCTAGTAGGCAGATTAACAAAGAGAAAAATGTAATGGATTGGTATTTTTCTTGTAATAAACTATTTATTTACAAATATACTGGATCAGACCAAAGATCCATTGTCCTGTTTCCAACACTGGCCAACTACAACAGGCATTCTGGTTGTTTGCCCCATCATCTGGTACTGAGTAGGTCTCAACTGCAGTATGTTTTACTCTGGCATCAAGTTTAGTTAGCTGAAGACATTTCATTAGGTTAGGTTTAGACAGGCATCTCAAATAGTTTTGTAAATAAAACAAAGTCAAAATATTGTCGAAGGCTTTCACGGTCAGAGTTCGTTGGTTCTTGTAGGTTATCCGGGCTGTGTAACCGTGGTCTTGGAATTTTCTTTCCTGACGTTTCGCCAGCAACTGTGGCAGGCATCTTCAGAGTAGTAACACTGAAGGACAGTGTCTCTCAGTGTCAAGGGTGTAGGAAGAGTAATATATAGTCAGAAAGGGGTTGGGTTTGAGCTGAGTATTGTCCTGCAAAAGTATTGTCCTGTAAGTATCAAGATAATGTGCTAATGAGGGTATGGTATGTTAATATGGAACCATTGTATCCTGAAGTGATCTGTTAATGTGTGTAATCCAAAGCTAATCTGTATGGCTATTGTTGAATGTTGTCTTTGTCTGGAGGTTTTTCAGGGCAGGAAGCCAAGCCTTATTCATTCTTAAACTCTCCTCTTTTCTGTTAAAGTTGTGCTGATGTTTATGAATTTCAATGGCTTCTCTGTGCAATCTGACAAAATAGTTGGTAGAATTGTCCAGTCTTTCAGTGTCTTGGAATAAGACCCTGTGTCCTGTTTGTGTCAGTCCATGTTCAGCCACTGCTGATTTCTCAGGTTGGCCAAGTCTGCAGTATCTTTCATGTTCTTTTATCCTTGTTTGTATGCTGCGTTTTGTGGTCCCGATGTAAACTTCTCCACAGCTGCAAGGTATACGATATACTCCTGCAGAGGTGAGGGGGTCTCTTTTGTCTTTTGCTGATCGTAGCATTTGTTGTATTTTCTTGGTGGGTTTAAACACTGTTTGTAGGTTATGTTTTTTCAAAAGTTTCTCCATCCTATCAGTGACTCCTTTAATAAATGGCAAGAATACCTTTCCTATGGGAGACTGTTTTTCTTGAGTTTTCTGATTTTTGTTTGGTTTAATGGCCCTACTGATTTCATTCTTGGAGTAGCCGTTTGCTAGCAGTGCGTGATTTAGATGATTAGTTTCTTCCTTGAGAAACTGTGGTTCACAGATCCGTCTTGCACGGTCCATTAATGTTTTGATTATTCCTCTTTTCTGTCGGGGGTGGTGGTTGGAGTTTTTGTGTAAGTAGCGATCTGTGTGAGTTGGTTTCCGGTAGACCTTGTGACCTAACTGAAGGTTTGATTTACGGATGACAAGGGTATCAAGAAATGGGAGTTTACCCTCAATTTCCTTTTCCATGGTAAACTGAATGTTTGGATGGATATTATTAAGATGGTTTAGAAAGTCCATTAATTTTTCTTCACCATGGCTCCAAATGGTAAATGTATCATCTACGAACCTGAACCAGACTGTAGGTTTGTAAGGTGCTTATTCTAATGCTGTCTTTTCAAAATATTCCATGTAAAAGTTAGCTATTACTGGACTGAGTGGACTTCCCATAGCTACTCCATCAATCTGTTCATAAAATTCTTGATCCCATAGGAAATAACTTGTTGTCAAACAATGGTGAAATAAGGCTGTTATATCTTCTGGAAAAATCTGGTTAATCAATGAGATTGTGTCTTTTACTGGAACCTTGGTAAAGAGGGATACAACATCAAAACTGATTAATATATCCTTTGGATTGAGTCTTAACGGACTGATTTTGTTGATGAAGTGAGTTGAATCTTTGATGTAAGAAGTGGTTTTTCCAATGTGGTCTTGTAGGAGGGTGGTCAAATATTTAGCTAATTCATATGTTGGGGAACCAATGGCACTCACGATGGGTCGGAGTGGAACGGAATCCTTATGAATTTTAGGTAGTCCATATAATCGTGGTGGTTGTGCTTCAGTCTTGCATAGTTTTCTGTGTGTGTCGGGATGAAGAGTGGAATTCTTGATCAGAATGCTAGTTTTCCTGGTAATTTTGCAAGTTGGATCTCGTTTTAGTTTTTTGTATGTGGCAGGGTCCAGAAGTTCCTCAATCTTCTTTTTGTATTCTTCTGTTTTCATGATCACTGTGGCATTGCCTTTGTCAGCTGGTAGAATAATGATTTCTGGATCTGCATTGAGGGTCTTGATGGCGTTTCTCTCCTTGCGTGTTATATTGCTAGCAGGGGGCTTTGCTTTTCGTAGAATTCTTGCTGTCTCTCCTCTTATTTCCTCAGCATCTTCTTCAGGTAGATTACGAATGGCAGATTCTACATTTGCAATGATGTCTTCCACTGGAATTTGGGTGGGAGTGACTGCAAAGTCAATTTTCATTGTATGTGTGGGAAAATATAAGTGTCAACCCCTAGTAATTTTGATCTAGTTTAGGAGAAGAAAACAAGTTAGATTCAGAAACGTTACAGTTTGCATAACCCTTGTGGCAAACTTTGTCTTTCTAGTGTTCGAAAGTGGAGCACATCCAGAAAGTAGACATCCTAGACTACAAAAAAAGTTAGTGAAGGATGAGGTATAATGTATTTGTTTACAAAACTAAAAAAAGGTTTTCTTCATAAAACCTTTCCCACAGTATTAAAAACAAGGAATGAAATACCATAAAACTTGAAAGTAAACTAATATACAAAATAATTACCAGGTGTGAAACCCAGATAAGTAAAAGATGCATGATACAGCAATAAGATACAGGAATTCTACTATTCAGCAATAGAAAACCAGAACCCTACCAATCAACAAAGACCTGGTTAAAAATCATATATACAAATATTTCTATAATTTAGGTACAAGCGAACTCTCCTTAGAAGAACTCCAGAGCTTGATAAAGATTGGACCAGGGAGTCCAATTTTATGGGCCTGCAACAAATGTGCCCCTATCCATTCTCCATTGTTTCCAATGGAGGAAAAATGGGGGCCCATAGAATTGGACCCCTGACCCAAACTTAACCAAACTCGGGGGTTCTTGTAAGGAGAGTCACCAGCAGCTATGCTGCAAATTTGGTGCCTCTACCTTTGAAAAACACCCCCCGAGCCCCACAAAGATTCCCCATAAGCTTCAATGGGGAATCTTTGTCCTTTAACAGAAGCCAAAAAACGCTGAAAAAGCAAAAAAGAAAGAAAAAAAGAAATTCAGATTTTTCGGATTTTGCTTTTTCAGCTATTGTTGGATCCTATTAAATGACAAAGATTCCCCATTGAAGCCTATAGGGAATCTTTACGGGGCTCAGGGGTGTTTTTCAAAGGCAGAGGCACCAAATTTGCAGTATAGCTGCTGGCGACCACTGATTGCTGCACTTACCTATATGCTTCAAGTTACCATCCACAATCTACCACAAGATCAATTTTACTATAGACAAGCCCTGAGATAGGGCCACATCTTCCACAGTCTTTCAGACAGGAACAAATACCTCCAAGGTTTACACAAAGCATTCCTAGAATTACAGTATCCAATTGCATACAGATAGATAAGACTGCTCAGATACTGTCCCACTCACCAGGTTGAAGGCAAGTCTCAGGCCACATCAAATCTCTTAGCAAAGGTTCTAGAGCTCCAGTCTCAAGTCAAAGTCCAGGGTTTTGTAGCTCAGTCCCAAAATAATCCAAGGTCAGGTAGCAAAGTTCCGAGAATTTAAGCAAAACAGACAACTGGAAGTCTCATCAGCAGGACTGCAAACAAGCTGAGCCCAGATTGTCTGCAGCCTTTCTTCAGCCTTATATATGGAGTTTCCCTACATACAAGTGTTGCTGGGTCCCACATTAGAATTCTCACAAGCTGAGTCAGCTCTCCTACTGATGAAGAGTATTGGGGCCAGATCTTATGGTGACTCATCTGTCTCTCGAAGCATTTTTTTTTTAATCAGAGGGAAGGCCTTGGGCTGCCATGCACATACTCCTGCAACTGGTCCATGCCTTAGCCCTAGGTCCAGCACATCATCAAGGATATATGACTTCTAGAAGGTGTTTGTTCCCTCCCACAGACCTTGGACTCCCATGGAGTCTTTACTTGCAGACCCCCCCCCCCCATCTTGAAGGAACTATTCACTGGCAACAAGGGTACATCCAATACAGAGACTACGCTTGTAACAAATTGCAGTGCCAGCTCGGTCGCCAAATACACAACTCAAATGATACTGTCACAGGACCCAGCATCAACCATACTATCAAGGGTGCATTACCCTGCACATAGGGTTGCCAACCTCCAGGTAAACAAAACAATTCACAGTGCGATGCTAATAGGCTATGCAAAAACAATCCACACAAGGCTCAGTTCTATACATATATTCAAAAGGAGATAGTCAATACAGACTACTATGTAGCACTAAGAAAACAACAAGGCTGAAGAAGCCATCATTGGTGAAAGCGTCTATTACCTGGAAAACGTTTCCATTCTACTATAAGTGCCAGCTTGGACTCCGTTTGAAACACCTGCAGCACATAGCCAGTGGATATAAAAGTCTGATTTCCCACTTGGAAAATCTGTAGAAATTCTTTCTACTTTTGGGACCAGCTCTTACAAAGACTGATATTATACTGGAAAGTCTTTAAGACTCAAAGAGAAACATTAGACATAGATTTGTTGTATATATTGTTCTTTGACTTCTCTTTTGATATTTTTGTATAATGTTCTCTTGTTTGACTGTCGCTCACCTATAGATATTGCTTGCACCACGTTTTGTATTGACTATCTCCTTTTAAATATCTGTATAGAACTGAGCCTTGTGTGGATTGTTTTTGCATAACCTCCAGATAATAGCTGGAGATCTCCCACTATTACAATTGATCTCCAGCCGATAGAGATCAGGTCACCTGGGGAAAATGGCCGCTTTGGCAATTGGACTCTATGGCATTGAAGTCCCTCCCCAAACCCTGTCCTCCTCAGGCCCCACCCCAAAAACCTCCCACCGGTGGCAAAGAGGGACCTGGCAACCCTACCTGATATGTGCTATCATGTGCCAGCCAAGGCCCTTTTCTTATTACACTTGCCAAAGTGGAATTTTTTGTGCATGAAAGAAAATGGACACAAATCAGATACTAAAAAATGGAAACAAAAGAATCAGTGAGAGAGCATTTTGGCCTCCCTGGAAATAAGTTTGCAGTACTTCCACAGAAATTTTTTAAAGAGAAACTCGAACAAGAAGCTGCTGAGTTGGTATTCAATATGTATATTTGATACGCTCACACTCAGTGGAGACATGGAGCGGTTGACTCATTACGTAAAGTAATCGTTGCTCCTTACAGGTTTATATACACTAATCAGATTCATCCTATTTTGCTAATCCATCAACAGTTGGCAATAATCTATACCACTCGGAACAGATTATTTACCTTTTTATTGGATCTTGTTCATCTGTGCAATGTTATGCAACACAATGTTATGCTAGTGTAATGTGCAGTAACTATTTCCCCTTCCCACAGCTGCCCTTTGCTGTTTGTAGCACTGCCTACTGAATACACCTGACGGGAAAGTGTACTCTGACTCATGAAAGTTTATGACACACAATAAATGCGTTAGTCTTTAAGAATCCCCACAGGGTCTTGACTGTTTTTCCTTAGGAATGTGACTTTAAAATGGTTCGTCTTACTCTCCTTTTTCCTCACACATTCACTCCACTATAAAACCATTTCCTGAACAATATCACCCTAAACCTCCTTTTGTTTTCCTAGGTTTTTTGTCTTTCTTTTCTCATTCCCACCTGCACTAAGATATGAAACTATTTCCTCAACAATATACTAAGAACTTCCATTTGTGTGTACTAAATATTCTTATTCAGCAACCTGAACCATGCTGTTAATACTAGTGGAACTTATTCTGAGTGTTGATGGTCCAGTTTTGATTGCCCTCTATTATCTGGCAAATTTAGATTCATCCTATAGCTTGTCTGAATCAGTACTAGTACACCTGAGCCAAAATTCAAACCTTCTCTTGTAGTAGCTTTCTTTCCAAGTAAAATATTCCACCCACAGCAGACAAAATGACCCCACAGAGCACCCACACTGTGTACAGTTATTTAAAGGAGTGGTGGGCTGCCAAACAACAACAACAACAATTAAGGAGGATAATGACAGCTTTAAAATCAGCAATTACTAGATTGATATAGCACAAGACATTGAATCTATCTGTTGCCACAGTCTACTAGCTTATATAAATATCCAGCTTTAGTTTGAAAAAAAAAGTCTCTAGATACTTTTTAAAAATGTTGGGAATATAGAGGAATGGGTAGATCATGGCAATTGATTGTTGTAACATTATTGTGCTATAGCAAGCTAGCAATTGTCAATTAAAAAAACCCCTGAGAAAAACCATGTGGTAATATGGGGCAGAGGTGGTGGCAACTGCAGAGGCAAAGGCAAGGGAAAGAGCACAAATGTGGGCAGGACCTTCAAATATACAAATCTCCCTGTCCACGTGGCATGCCATGGCATTTCTGCTGCGGTCTTTCCAAAAATATCATTCTGTTTGGGAAAGAATGCAGCAAAGCAGAGGAAACCCCAGAAAATGGATTATTAGGGGAAGATGACACACGGATGCTAAAAAAACAGACACACCCAAAAAACAACAACAACAACAACAACCCTACCAGCCTGGATGCCAAACTGAAGAAAAACCACTGTGTGGAAGCAACCTTCTCTGTTGGCTATCAGAAGTCATTGGAAGTTGCGGAGAAAGGGGCTGCTTAATTTAGTTTCCCATCTGCCATGAAAAGTTCTCCATGATGCCCCAAATGTGTAACTCACTGATATAAGCTAAGCCTAGCTCCGTTCTTTCTCTTTATTATATTATAAATGTTTCAGTTTGTTTTTATTCTCTCTCTCCTCTGTCTGAAATTAATGAGGTCATTTCACCTTTTTCTTCAGATATTTCCATGTCTGCTTAGCTTGCATCTTTTCCAGATCAGATGTTAAAAAAGTAATATAAATATCAGTATGCATAACAGAATTTGTATTTTACTTTGTCAAGCCCGGTGTTGCTTTCCCTTAGTCTTTTCTTATTAACTTTTCCAGCCATCTCTGTTTCTTTAATTGATTTTCTTAATTGTCTGGTCCCTGCCTAATTTTTTAAAAAACAGCTACAAGCAATGCAGACCCCAGGAGTGCTAACAGGTACTGGAAAAACAATTCATATTCAAAGCATGATTGGATATGAAAGTGTGCATTTTTCATTGTTGATCATCGCAGTATCCTGTTTAATAAATCCTCCTTTTTTTCAAGATATTCTGAAGATCCTGTCCTTTCTTCTTAATAGTCTGCATTAATCTTACTTATGTAACCATGCATTTTACTATTTTTCCCCTCATTTATATTGTAAAACAGAAACTATTTCTGCTAGAGTGGTATGGATCGGGCTATCTGATAATGGTTTATAGCTACAGTTTTCCGGTTTCTAGTACTTAGATGAGCACATAAAACCATTAAGACTAGAAAGCACCTTCTCTACAGTCTTGTATGCCCAACACCAGGGTATGGTGCCTGAAAAGCAACCAAGTCCTACCATAACAGGCCTGTTCTTAATACAAGGAATACGCTTACAAGGCAATCCACAGCACTGCTATCTCCAGTGAAGTTAATGGGCTTGGAACAGTGTTACTCTGCTTAGGACTGCACTGTTACCGAAGCACAACCAGGTGCCTTGAGCATGCAAGAGACACAGGAGGAAGCATCAAGGTTCACAAACTATTATAACTTGGGGGACATTGATTCTCTGTTCTGTGTGCATAAACTGACACATTTTTAGTAGAAGTCCTCCTAGCTCAGTGGTTGTCAAACTGTGGGTCAGGATCCAAAAGTGGGATGTGACTCTCTCACAGATGGGTTGTGGCACTAGGAAGGAGGAGAAAGAGGAACAGGATGGCATATTAACAGTTATTACCCTGTTCTGGATGGGGTTGCACTTCCCTTAGAGGAGCAGGTTCATAGCTTGGGGGTTCTCCTAGACATGGGACTGCTGTTAGATAAAGTGGTGGCCTTTCAGTAGCTTTGGCTGGTAAGCCAGCTGCGGCCCTTCCCGGGCAGAAAAGATCTTGTCACTGTGATGCATGCCCTGGTAACATCTAGAGTAGATTACTGCAATGTGTTCTATGTGGGGCTGCCCTTGAAGACTGTCTGGAAGCTACAGTTGGTACAGAACACTGTCGCCAGAGTGTTGACTGGAGTGTGTCATAGGGACCATATCACTCCGGTCTTGTTACACCTGCACTGGTTTCCAGTTTGCTTCCGGGCTCAATTCAAGGTGCTCAATTAAAGTCCTGTATGACCTGGGACCAACATACCTTAAGGACTGCCTTCTCCCACATGAACCTACACACTCACTTTGGTCATCCTCAGAGGCCCTGCTTCAGTTGCCCCTACCATCTGTGGCTAGATGGGTGATGACCCGAAAAATGGTCTTCTCCATCATGGTACCTGTTGTAATGTATACAAGAAACATCTAGGGGGTGAGGTCTGATTTGATGTTTGTTAGTTTTGGCCCTGGAGGGCTCCTGAAGTTAGATGATGGCTGAGGCAGCTAAATGAGAGGCCGACTGAGAGAAGGCCAAGTAGAAAGTGAGACAGCCCAAAGAACTTAAATAAAACTCTTCTTAAGTTAAGCAAAGCTGATGTGTCCTGTGTTCACGATACTACATTTGGCAACGAGGATAAACTGAAGGCATTTTGGCAAAGAAGCAGCTGCTTTTCCTTCGTGAGTATTCCTGAAGCTAAGAGAAAATGGCCGCCACCCTGGGGACTGTATCACAATTTGATCAGCAGCAACAAACTTGGGAGGAATACTCTGAAATTCTCACAGTTTTTCACTGCAAATGATGTCATAGATGAGGGAAAGAAGAGAGCAATTTTGCTCAGCACTGTGGGACCTTCCACTTATAGTTTAATGAGAAATCTCTTACTTCCTGAAAAACCCAGTGATAAAACATTTGGAGAATTAGTGAATCTGTTGCAGAACCACTTTAACCCCACTCCCAGTGAGACAGTGGAGTGTTTTAAATTTAATTCACGATCCAGAAAGTCTGGGGAGTCTATAGGGGAGTTCATAGCTGAACTGAGGAAGCTTTCTCAGAACTGCAATTATGGTACCACTTTGACACAGATGTTAAGGGATCAGTTAGTATGTGGAATAAATGATGAAAAAATACAGAGGCGACTACTGTCTGAATCTTCCCTGACCTTTGATTCTGCACTAACGTTGGCCCTGGCTATGGAATCAGCAACTAAGAATTTGCAGGATTTGCAGGCACCAACCCTACAACAGGGGAAGCAGGATCTCATGCAGGGGACACCTGAACACGTACTCAAAGTTGTCAAAGAATCCAGAAGGGAAAAGAAACTTAGTGAGAACTGTTACCATTGTGCTGGATTCCATGCCTCCTCAACCTGTAAATTTAAAAATGAAAAATGTTTCAACTGTGACTGATTGGCCATATTAGAAGAGTCTGTAAGAATAAGGCACAGAGTGCTGCCAAGCAAAATAATATGGAACGTCAATCCACAACTCTTAGGATGTATGCAATGGAAGAGGAAAGTCCTGTAAGTGTAGATGAGGAGGTGGTATATACAATTTACAGTCTGACTGGAACAAAACTTCCTAAGGTGGATCCTATTCGCATTACTTTGGTTGTAAACAACAAGAAGGTGTCCTTTGAATTAGACACAGGTTGCAGTGTAACTCTTGTGAGTCAAGCTTCATTTGAGGCTTTCGGGCAGGATGGGAGGGCATCTTTGTTGCAGCCTAGTACAATTCAATTAAGAACATATACAGGAGAAACACTTAAGCTACTAGGTGAAGCTTTGGTAACTGTGTCCTACAAAGATAAAGTAAAACTGTTACCACTGGTAGTGGTTGCAGGGAGTGGCCCCAACTTACTGGGCAGGGACTGGTTAGCTGATCTAGGTTTAAATTTTGAACAACAGTTTAAGGTTTTCAACCAGGAGGAAAGATTTTCCTTGGAAGATATATTATCTATGCACCAGGAAGTTTTCAAGGAAGAGTTGGGTGCTATGAAGGGTACAGTGGCAAAAATATATGTTAAACCGAACAGTACACCTCATTACTTTAAGCCCAGATCTGTTCCTTTTGCAATGAGACAAAAAGTTGAAATAGAATTGGCAAGATTATTAAAAGCCGGTATTATTGAACCAGTCAAGTTTTCAGAATGGGCAGCACCAGTTGTGCCTGTATTAAAACCGGATGGTTCTGTGCGCATATGTGGAGATTACAAATTGACTGTTAACAGGGTAGCACTACTGGAACAATACCCTATCCCTAAAATAGAAGATCTTTTTGCTGCATTAGCAGGAGGTCGGCTGTTTACAAAATTAGACATGAGTCATGCCTACCAACAACTTGTGCTGGATGAAGACTCAAAGGACTATGTTACCATAAACACACACAAAGGTCTGTTCAGGTATCATTGCCTACCTTTTGGGGTCTCATCTGCCCCAGATATCTTCCAGAGGACTATGGAAGGATTACTTCAAGGGATCCCTCACGTATTTGTTTACTTGGATGACATATTAGTCACTGGAACCACAACGCATGAACATTTACTGAATTTGGCTGAAGTTTTACGCAGACTGAAGGAGGCAGGATTGCGCCTTAAGAAAAGTAAGTGTTCTTTTTTGAAACGAGAGGTGATCTATTTAGGATATAAAGTGGATGCTCAAGGGCTGCACTCTGTAATAGGCAAAATCCAAGCAATTAGGGAAGCTCCCAGACCAAAGAATGTGTCTGAGCTGAAAGCATATTTAGGATTGCTTAATTATTATAGTAAGTTTTTGCCTAACTTGTCAACACTCCTTTGGCCTCTTTACACCTTGCTCAAGAAACGAGTCAAATGGCATTGGAGAGCTTCTCAGGAACAGGCATTTGAGAACTCAAAGCAACTCCTGCAGTCTTCAGATGTGCTGGTTCATTATCAACTGGATAAAGCCTTGGTTTTGATGTGTGATGCTTCCCCTTACGGAATTGGGGTGGTTCTGGCTCATCAGATGGAGGATGGATCTGAGAAACCCATAGGATTTGTGTCTCGAACCCTGACCCCTGCAGAACACAATTATTCACAGCTGGATCACGAAGGATTAGCTGTTATGTTTGGAGTTCAAAAATTCCATAAATATATTTATGGATGGAATTTTACAATTTGCACAGACCACAAACCTCTGATTTCATTATTTAATTAAATGAAAGCAGTACCACAGATGGCTTCACCTAGGATCCAGAGATGGGCGGTCACCTTGCGAGCCTATGAGTATAATATTGTATATAGAGCTGGAAAAGAACTGGGCAATGCAGATGCCTTGAGCCGCCTACCATTACCTGAAGTGCCTACAACAGTACATGATGACGATCGTGTCTTACTAATGGACTGCCTTGCCACTCCGCCAGTGACAGCCAGGCAGATAAAGTCATGGACTGATACAGATCCCGTATTGGCCAAAGTCAGAGAATTTATATTAAGGGGATGGCCACAGTTTTTGGACGACAAAGAACTTGTAGTATTCTACCAACGTCGATGGGAACTGAGTGTCTATGATGGATGTGTATTGTGGGGTGCCCGTGTGGTGATTCCAAAACAAGGACGTGAGACCATATTACGAGACCTACACCAGGCCCACCCTGGGATCACTAAGATGAAAGGCTTAGCTAGAAGCTACTTGTGGTGGCCAGGAATGGACTATGAAATTGAGCACATGGTACAGGCATGTGATGTTTGCCAGAAAAGCCGTAAAATGCCTGCTGTGGCTCCCCTCCACCCTTGGGAGTGGCCAGATCAACCTTGGAGGCGATTACATGTAGACTATGCAGGTCCTTTTCTGGGTAAGATGTTTCTAGTATTGGTAGATGCACATTCAAAATGGGTGGAGATTTTTCCTATGTCTACAGCAACTAGTGAAGCTACTATTGAAAAGTTAAGAATGTGTTTCAGTATGCATGGGCTACCGGAAATGCTTGTGACAGATAATGGAAGTTCCTTTACTAGTCAACAGTTCAAACAGTTTATGGAACAGAATGGCATTCAGCATGTTACCTCTGCCCCATACCATCCAGCATCAAATGGCCTAGCAGAACATGCAGTGCAGTCTTTTAAAGAAGGCATTTCACGAATAAAAGGTGACAGTCTAAATATGAAGCTTGCACGGTATTTGTTCAATTATAGAATTTTGCCACATTCTACCACAGGTTTATCTCCAGCTGAAATGCTAATGGGCAGGAAATTGAGGTCCAGGTTTGATTTGTTACACCCATGCCTGATAGGACGTATGCATCATAAACAACAGCAAAGGCAACATGACAGACAAGCAAAACAACGTTTTTTTATGCTTGGAGAGGCAGTCTATGTTAAAAACTTTGGCTCAGGTCCTTTGTGGATACCTGCTACTGTGAGAACTGTTACAGGCTCTGTGTCTTATTCTGTCACCTTACAAGATGGAAGGATTGTGCGGAGACATGTGGACCAAATGAGAAGGCATGTTGTCTTGTCTCCAACTGCACCTAGCATCGCATCCCAGGAGCAAGCCATCGGCCCTAACTGTCTGGGTTCTCTTGCAGACTTAGACAGACCAACTATACATCCACCTGGGAGAAAGGTCACTAACAGTGAGAAGTTGGAAGAAACAGTGTCTCCTGTTGTTCACAATGAGGGGGACTCTGATCATCCTGTACCTCCCACTATTACAGACATACTGAAAACACCACCACCTGTGGCGTTGCCACTACGTCGTTCTACACGACAGAGATTTACACCAACTCATTTGAAAGATTATGTTGTATAAAGTTCTTAATGTTTTGCCCATTACTATTATTGTTATTATATTCTGGTTTGGGGAGTTTAGTTAAAACTTAATGGGGGGGAAATGCTGTAATGTATACAAGAAACCTCTAGGGGGTGAGTTCTGATTTGCATGTTTGTTAGTTTTGGCCCTGTAGTAAGATGATGGCTGAGGCAGCTAATGGAGAGGCCGAGTGAAAGAAGGCCAAGTAGAAAGTGAGACAGCCCAAAGAACTTAAATAAAACTCTTCTTAAGTTAAGCAAAGCTGATCTGACCTGTGTTCACGATACTACAGTACCAAAACTTTGGAACTCCTTCCCTAGGGAGATTTGTCTGTCTCCCTCTATCAGTGTCTTTCACCAGCAGGTGAAAACTTTTTAGGCTGAAGTACCCACAATAATGTTTTTGGACCTCCTTCTAGTGTTATGTATGAGTTTTAATTGAATTTTATATTTTAACTGTATTTTAATTGCTTAAATGTTTATTGTTTTATGTTCACTGCCTTTTAGACCCTGACTGGGTAGGCAGCATAAAATTATTTTAAATAAATAAAAATAAATAAATTGGGGTTTGCCTTGTGTAATACGAGCAATAGTCATGAAATACATGCAGTAGCTCATTATTGCTATTTATTTGTAAATGCTAAACATGATTAGAAAATATAAACATATTCAGTCAACTGATCTGAGATTCCTGCATTTTATGTTGTAGAGGGGGAAAGTAAAGTTAATTTGCTAGTGGGTTCTAAGAAATGCAATAAGTTTAGTAGTGGTTCCCACTTCAAAAACTGGCCCCGGCCTGGTGGAACAGTCTACCAAGTAACATCAGGGCCCTGCGGGACCTAAATGAGTTCCACAGGGCCTGCAAAACAGAACTGTTCCGCCAGGCCTACACCTGAGGGCACCCGCAAGCTTTTCCGTTGTTACAAATTGCTGGCCTCCCCATCCTCCCCTCAACTGGTTGTGGGGTTCACTGGCTGGTGAGGACTGTCCAGCAGGTGAAATTATCCCATCTTGTTTTATAATATGCGGTATGCATTTTTAAGGTATGTTTTAATATAGATTTTAATTGATGTTTTAATATTGTGTTGTGAGCCACCCTGAGCCCGGCTTGCTGGGAATGAGGGCGGGATAGAAATGTAAATAATAAATAAATAAACAAACAAATAAACAAACTTTTAGAACCACTGTCCTTGGATACATCTGTCACTGATGAAATAAGGGCTAAAAATTCTTCATCACACATGGCTAGATTGGAGTCTTATTCAGCTTCTTGCTTCGCCATATGAGTGCCAGTGAGTCACAGCACAGAATGAGAACGGGTAGGCTTCTCAAAAGCAATGCTATTCTGTATAACATCTATGAAACACAGTGCTATGATTGCTAACTAACACACATTCCACTCCACTGTGGATATCATACTGTCTTAAACAAAAAATCCTTTTACATACAGCAAGACAGGCTCTGCAGCTGGTGCACAGAGAATGCCATGTAGCCCTAGCATGATACAGAAATGGAGATAAATGTTTTGCATTTCTTGCCCTGCTTCTTCATCTGCTTTCATTGCAGGCTGGGCTTGCTGCTTGTCAGTGTTTTAGCTCTGAATGTATTTTATGGCTTGATGGTGTAATGCAAACGAGGAATTGTGGCTGATAGAGGATGGCTTGCCTAAGGCCACCTAGTGAGTTTATGGCTGACATGAGATTTGAACTGGTGGCTTCCTGGGTCAGCGCTCATAGCAATTCTTTCTTTTTCATTGCACTACTAAGTGGGTTCAGTAGACGATGTCTCAATCAACTGTTATCCCTCTAGGAAAGAAATCATATCACCTTTGTTCTAATACTGCATTGTTTTAAAGTTATACACATGGTAACATACCAAGTGGGTATTACGGCTCAGCAAATTCAGGGAAGGCACCTGTATTTTCCCACAGGTGCAGAGCAATTGTCATTTCTCTCCACTGCTGCTACAGCCCTGGCCATATCATGATACACCATGCCAGGCACAGCAAAGCAGAATCCAAATCTTCAATCAGGACATTTAGTATCCAAGTCCATTGCATACAGCCTACTCCTCCCTAGAGCAGGAATAGGTAGCAGACCAAGTTATTGAACATAATATGTGTGGGGAAAACATACTGCTAGGTCTCAATAATAATGGATTAGTGACCAAGAGGCCAGAATAGGGTTGCCAGCCAATGACTGGCAATTGGCAGGAGGGGGGGGGAGCGGCTGGGGGCTCTGTAAGTGCAATTGCATTAAGTCACTTCAAAGGAAAACCCAGAAGTGGTGTCATTCTGCTGTACGAGTCACTGGAAATTACAAGGTAAAATCATAGAGTTTTCAGTGATTCCTAGAGTGGATTTACATCTTGTCCAGGTTGTCTCTGGAGGTGCCCTTAGACCATTATGCCAACAGCAAATGTTATACTTATTTTTCTCCTGATAGTGATCGGGTCAGTGGGGGTTGCCAGAAGGAGATCTCCCATCATAGAGGGAGACATGGCAACCCTCGACCAGAGAGGCTTGCTAACTTACCAGGAGGTTATGGGTAAAGGAGAAGGGCAGGTAGGCTGTCCTGCATATTCCTCAGAATTAGGGTTGCCAGGTCCTTTCTTCACCACTGGCAAGAGATTTTTTGGGCGGAGCCTGAAAAGGAGGGGTTTGAGAAGGGGAGGGACTTCAATGTCATAGAGTCCAATTGCCAAAGTGGCCATTTTCTCCAGGTGAACTGATCTCTATCAGCTGGAGATCAGTTGTAATAACAGGAGATCTTCTGCTAGCACCTGGAGGTTTGGAAATCAGTACAGGAAACGGTACAAAATAGCAAATTTCTTATTGGTGACTAAAACAAAATAAACAATAACAACTTACAATTGTGCAAACATCAATACACTGAATGAACTATCCTACTAAATATATACATATATACACACAAAGCATGTATGATGCAGTCTCTATGCAAAGTACAAAATGGGTATTCTTCCAAATAGTAGAAAATTCAGGTCCAATAAGAAAGTTGCTATTTTGTACCCTGTTTTCTGTACTGATTTCCAAACCTATGTGGTATGAGTACAGTGGTGCCTTTTTGTTTGATTTACTAGCACCTGGAGGTTGGCAACCCTACTCAGAATCCAGTGTGGCCAGGTTGGCTTGGGGACTTCTGGCATGAACTTCCTTATTAGTGCCTTATCTTGAAACATTCTTTAAGTAAATGAGGCCTTCCTAGTTTTCCCTTGGTCAAGACACAGGAAGAGCCTTGCAATGAAGCCTCTTCTCTGACAACAACATGTCTACCCTTCATACAAGGGAAGGATCTTTATAAAGAACACCATTTCTGCTTGTGATAACACAAATTTGCCAGACATATCTAGATGAATGCTATCTTTTCTAGGCGGTGAAATTGACACCTAGCATTTTCTTGTGCCCCTGTGCCACAAAAGACACCTAAATTAATTTTTACACAGAGAAATAACAAACAATAATTTTCAAGTCTGCCTTCTTACTAAAAAATAAACAGCAACAACACAAGAAACATTCCTGTGGTCCTGTGAGCATTCCTTTATATATTTGGGAACTCTTTTCCCTAACTCATTTAGTATTGCGGAGCAATCTAATTTTATTGGTACCTGATTGATACACCCAATTGATAAAGGGAAAGAGGAAATGTTCAGGTAGTTAATCTATAAACCTTCAGTGTTTCAATCAATTTCCATTTCTTTCCACTCTAAGCGTAGATACTAAACTTCCCTCTTGAAAAGTTTTCAAGAGAATCCAATAGGATACAATGCAATGGGAAAACAAAAGCAACATTGCATGTGGGATCTCAGTGGTTTGCCCTCTTACCTGAGCCAGCTCTGTTCAGACCTTGGGGGTTTGTTCCTAAGCTGCACAGGACTACACTATGTGAGCTAACCTTTAAGGCTTCTGATTACACAGGAATCCCCATGCTAGTTTTGCTCAAGTCCATGTAACCTATTCTTCCATGCTTCTGCTGTCTCCTGTTTTAGAAGGATTTGTTCCTGTCACTGCTGATGGCAGGAGGGAGCACATAGGGCCACCTGTCTGCTGCCTGTCCCACTGAAGATTGTTCAAAAGTAGGCCTGAAAGACCTGTCTTAAGGGACCATTGCCAACTATCTCAGTCCTGGCCAATGCATGCTGAAAACAGCAGAGGAGGTCAGCAGTTGTTGGAGCTTTGTATGCCCCTGCCTTAACTACCTTGTCAATAGCAACAACTCCCTGTGATCCAAAGAGAGACAAGCAAAAGGGTTAAGCTTGGATACTCAGTGAAATTAAGCACATCATTTCGTATTCCCTACAATATCCATTTGCATCCCTTCCTTCTTTCACATGTCATTGCATCATTCTGTTTAAACTTCTCTTTTCCCACCCACAAGAATGATATTAATACCACAGGCTGCAAGATATGTAATTGTTCTAACTAGAGTGTAATTGCTCTGAACTAATGGCTGCAATCTGTCACATATAACTTCTCTGGTGATGCCATAGACAGCAATTTTGGCTGTTCTGTGTCAAATAGAAAACGCTGAAGCAAAAATGGAATTTGAGGGTTTGCAGAATCCTTTACCACTAATTGTGTGACAAACTCCAAGGATAAACTGGCACGAAACTTTGAAATAATGGCAGTTATTTCTTGGCAATGTCTGTAAAGTTCCTTTAGCCAGTCACTTACTGCTTTGTATGAAACACCGGAGCTGATCACAGGCTTATATGGGAATAATTGACATCTAAAAATAGCCTTCTATTGTAACAACATGTGCTGATGATGGCATCCCTCAGTTTAGACCATGGAGGAGCATTCTTGATAAGCATGCTACTTGGATTTGATTGATATCTTTTACAATCATTACTGTGGTTGTTGTTGCTTTTTTGTTTTGTTTTTGATTGCTATATCACATATTCGTAATGCTTTTCTCTTTAAAACCAAGTCTCTGTACACTTTCCTGCAGAGCAGTGACTTGTCTGATGTTTACAACTGTTGGGTTAATAAAATACAATTCCAGCTTGTCTGGAAAGATTGGTTGTTGTGTGCAAAGTATATCTCCCCCTCTTGACTATTCAAATTGTTCATTTAGAAATCGAAGAGCTCTCAAAGTTATATAGTACCTACCAATACAATTACATTTTGTTTGCTCTTTCTAGTTTTTACAATACAGGTTTTAACTGTGGCCCTAACTATTGTATCATATATCCTGACATTTAACTGTGTACAAATAAACACTGAAGTCAATATTTTATTGCATGCCTGCTGTATGTATGGGGAAAATGTGAGCTACATGTCTGAAGCGAGAATGAAGTAAATTCTTCAAGAGCAGCACTTACTATCAGATTTCACAAATGCTCATGATTTGAACACCATTTTATCAAAAGAATGCTATGGCCCCAAATGTAGGGTTGGATCTAAGGATTCCCTTCTGCTGAGTGAGGAATGTTGTACAGAAAAAGAAAGCTTCCTCTGTCTAATGGAAGGGAAGGGCTTGGATCCTCCCCACAGGTATTAACAAGCAGTAACAATTATGTATAAAAAGATAAGAACACTATCTACATTTACCTACTCTGATCCCAGTTGGCTGCAAAAAGCAAAAGTATCTTCCGGCCATAGTGATCTCTGTTTTCCAGCACCCCGGGAAATCCATCAATCAGAGCCCGTTTGATCCCTGGATCATCAGCCTTGAAATTTTTGAACATATCCAGGTTCATCTGACGGTACTGGAAGTACTGAGCCAGTAACCTGAAGGCATCTGTTTGGTGAAACTTTCTGGCTCGGAGAAACCTCAAGATGAAGGCATCATCTGTACGTAAAAATCCAATGTCAGGCCTTGTGATGATCATATCCCTGACTTGTTGGATGTCCTGGTGCAAAACATCTGGGTTTTCATTGAGCTCCAGGCGGGCTTTCTCTATAGTCTCTGGACTGAGTCCAGCATGTAAATGAGTCATCTTTGTAAAAGCCTCGATTCCAAATACTTCAGATGTATGATTAGCAGAAAAGCTGGTCCCATTCAACTAATAGTCTGTGAGAAGTATGAGCCATTCATCTGCCTGAGCTATATCGAAGGACACAACTGGCAGTTGTTTTCCACATCCATGCAAAGAGGTCTCCCGTTCAGTCCATATTCAATAGAACCCATCCAACAAAGTAGCCCCTTGTGTGATCCTTCACTGAAAAACAAACACATAGATAAAAAGCACAGATTACTTGTGTGTAAATGGTGTGTATATGAAGACACTTTCCACTATAGGCACTTTCCTTTTTTATTGTTACTGCCAATCTGATTAAAATTTAAAAATTCCAATCTCAGCTGCTTTAGAATGGGATAGTTTAGTACAATGGTATCATTATATATCTTGCATACACAATATAAAGGCATTATGAACACAGCTTGATGAATGTATAATTGTACAGAGCCTTTGGCACTTCTGAAATTGCACTGATTTGACATTAAACTACAGTTCCTTATTTAATTGAATGCAAATAATAATGAAAGACATTGAGAGCTCCATCCAGGTAGAGTAGTGCCAGTCTCCAGTGGAAGGTCACTTCTTGTGTAGGCCTTAAGAAGCAATGCCAAAAAACCTTTCTGGTTTATTAGTGTGGCATTCCATTACAGACCATAATATTTGAAAAGTCACATTCACAGCACCATCAAGTATTAAAAGTTACCACTAGTTAAATAGGCAGTTGTTCACATACTAGGCTACTAATATTTCATTGTATCAAAGACAAATTCACATTGAAGTTATATGTGCAGACTGTGTGTACATCTAGAGTTTTCATGTGCCCCTTATGCAAGTTATATTTAAGGTGCTATAAAGAAGTACTACCAGTCAGTACAGATCTTAAGTCCATAGTAACTCTTGCAAAATGAACCTGTGAAAAGACAGCCAGTATGGCGTCATGACTACACTACTGGATTTGAATGTTGGAACCATAGTTGCAAATCCCTATTTATCCAAACCTACTACTGAATAGCCTGTTCTGAACTGGATGGCCCAGGCTAGCCTGATCTCATTAGATCTCAAAAGCTGAGCAGGTCAGCCCTGATTAGTGTTTGGATAGGAGACCACCAAGGAAGTTCAGGGTTGCTACGCAGAGGCAGACAATGCCCCCCCCCATTCATCTCTTGCCTTGAAAACCCTACAGGGTTGCCATAACTTGACTGCAATTTGATAGCCATTTCCTCCACCACTGAATGGCCTTCAGCAAGTCAAACTTTCAGCCAAGTTCACCTTTGAAGCTTGTCTTAAAGCTAAAATCACAGGATATGCATTAACTTAAGGGAGTCAATACACCCTATCCTTAAATATCATTTTTATAACTAGCACAAACAATAGTTGGTAATATTAGAAAACATTAGGATCGCTCCACTATTTAGGTACCTGTCTGGTTGACTCATTGTTCTAGATGGTCAGAAGGAGAGGGTAAGGGGGGAAAGAGACTGAGGCTCTGTCTACATATTGCAAGTCCTTGTATTTGTTGGGAAATAGCCAGAGAACTTTGTATCACTCATGTGGTGGAAGTTTTGTGCCTTCAAGACACACACCAGCTCTTTTCTGTTTGTTACCACAGCATGCAAGGAGAAGCAACTGTGACCTTCCCTCTCCCTGCTGTTTTCACATCCGCAAACTGCCCAATGGAGCCACTATTGTCTCCACTGTAAAAATCACATTACTTTACATGGCTACATTTATGATTCACAACAAAGCCTATAGTGGCTCAATGGGGTGGTTTGTGGAAATGAAAACAGCATGGGGCGGGAAGGCTAAAGCCACTTCTCCCTGTCCTGCAAGCTGCAGTCACAAACAGAAAAGAGCCAGTGTGTATCCGGGAGGCACAAAAACCCCATCACAGGTGTGATACAAAGTCCTTGTGTTGTTCCCCAACAAACACAAGGACTTTGTAAAATGAAGATAGAGCCTGACTTAGCAGACCTGTAAGTGACATGGACATTTCCTAGTCATCGGAATTGCACACAAGACTTTCCCACCAAAAAGACTGCACTGATAGATGTGTCTTTCTAAAGTGCTACTTGCACCAATCACTGGTTTGGGATTAGGACTTTAGTTTGACTTTATAGAAGCACAAATTCTAATGTGTATTTATTTATATTTTTGTTTGCTGAGAAAACGTTTTGGCATCGATTTTGCTTACACATGCAGGTCATTCAGACCAACAGGGCTGAAGGCTATCCCCCCCACATACACACACCAGGTGATTAGTAGCATCTGCTGTGCTGATTTAATTTGTGTGCATTGCAGTCTGCAACACACGCAGGCATAAAGACAGAGGCTAAGGTCAAATGAGATAAGATGCAAGAGAACCAGTGATGAGGATGACTAGGATATCTTCTTTAATTTCATTTCAAAGCAGTTTCACTGTATCCCTGAGTAAAATTGCCCTCCCCGGCTGCTATTAAGCCTCAGCAGGGAATAGAGACAGGCAAACTCCTGTTTATGAGTAAAGAAAGTGTGCGTGGGGGGGTGCTGATCAATTTTTGAACAGGAATGAACACGTGAGGTCAGCTAAACCCTGACCCTTCCTATACCTTACTCACTGCACACCATTTCCTTTCAGCAATTGTCTCCTAGCCAGGCTGGGCTGGAGAAATATGGAGCAGGACTGTGAGAAAAATGCTTCAAGTATTACAGCGCACTAAGGTAAGGCATGGGAAATTGAAGGATTTAGCACTCCTCATCTGATTTTTTGTCTAAAATTAGATCTATCACCTCCATACAAACAAATAGCTCTACTAATTCATGAGGATTCCTATAGTGTGTGTTATTTAGAGTTGGGTTGACAAATGTCTTTGCCTGTTGTGCAGGTGAGAATGCTAACTTTCTAAAAAATAGCGACCCTTTCTCCTATCTGATTGTAATTTGTCAGGGAGGATCCCTTGGGCAAGGGATGCTGTCATTGAGAAGTGCATCCCAGTTGGGTGGGAAACAAAATATTATGGGCATAAATGTATTTCCCATTGAAACCTGTGGATATCAATAGAAGAATAGAATCAATAATATGAACATGAAAATAATGGGGAAAATGTTTTTAAAAACATGAACCCAAAATGAAAATAAACATACATGTAATGTTTTTTTTGCTGTTTCTGCAATACACAGATGCACATTTTTGTTAAGATTCTGAATTATTTTTATTATAAACAGTATTTTTGCACATTTTTATTTGATCATTTATAAGGGTTATTTTCAGGTTTGTCAAAATATACATTTCAGTGGCATCAGTGGTGTTCTAATTTCTTTAAAGCAATTATTCCAACTCTGGGAAAAAATTCACCGAGGATGTAAAATTCATTTAAGGGCTTCATTCATCCAAAGCTACAATATGGTTATTGCATTCAAACATCATACTAAGCTGGAATTAAATTCTAATTTGCTATGGAAGGCAAATACTGCCTTTATACCAGCTGAAAATAAATCCCAATCATCCCTGATAAAATGTGGTTTGTTTGTCCTCCACATGCCAGGATGCTAAACTAAAGCTAAATCCTAGTTTATATCCACAATGCATTATCTCCTCTGTTTTCTTTTTAATAATTTAATTTCAGCACATCAGGGTGCATCTATATGGGGCAATTTGCTACATTTACATGCACTAATTCATCTGTTCCCATTACTGCAAGCCATAGATGCACAGAACAGGAGGAATTTCTACAAAGACACAAAGCTACACCATGCTCAAGCTATTGTAAACATATATAAAAGCTCAAATTTCCTTATAGAAGTCTACCACTCACAAGAGTTCTTCATTTTCCTAACAGTATAGGTATTGATTTTCTCCACTGAAATAAATGGTCATGCATTCCTAAGTGTACATTCCTCTCGTGCAGAAGCTGTACATTCCTCTCATGCAGAAGCTGTACATGTGCATTAGACTGCACTTGGAAATGTGACCCAAGGTTGCCTTTTCAAAATTCTACATTTTTTCATCCATTATTATGAATATTAAAACTGTGCACAGCACTTATATTGGTGTTTGCTGTGGTAAGCAAGCAGAGGAAAAGGAAGATAAATGTCTCCAAATCAAAACTGGGCGTGCACCACTGACAATGGCCCATCAGAACTTCTGAGTGCAGGTTCCTGGAGCATGTTCATCGTAGATTTGGCGATATGTATTTCCCTTTCACAATGTATGTATTTATTGCATTAAACACCATTATAACATTAGGCCAACCACGTCAAATATGACTGCTTCTTAAAATGTGAAATGGCTCTCCTCCAGTTACCAACACAGAATCATCTTTGTACCGAGCATACAGAAAATGAGTGAAGAGAGTCAGCACCTCACTCCTATCCTGTTAAATAAAATTGGTGAGTGTTTCTTCCCTTCCCTCCCTATAAGGGCAGATTGGTTACATGTAGTTGGGTGTTCCTAAATGAGGCAGCTTTTTTTTTTTACTGAAGGGAGCCATGCTCCGCCCATTGTTGAGGAAAGACAGCAGACATTGCCGGGCCTAACGCTCAGGGATATTAGCAAAACCTTTCCCTAACACTGCTGACAAGTGAAATGATTGCCCCTCTGCCTAGCAGGCACAACCTTACAGAACCTAATAGCTCATGAAACACGGGAGCCATTGCTTATGTAGACCTTCATTAACCAGGGAGCCAGCAATACGACTGGGCAGAACTTTTGGAAAAAACTAGACCTATGGTGCAATCCTGGCTGCTTCCACATGGAGATTTCCCCCTCCCCAGCGGAACACAGCATGCCCCCCCCTTGTATTGGGGAGCTTCCACATGATGCTGTGCACTTTCGGAACATGACTTGTGCAACTCCAGGGCCTTCCCTTTTAAGCCAAAGAGTGACTACACAGAGCTATTCTGAAGAATAACAACTTGAGATTTTATTTTACTTACATGGTTCCCACTGCAATGAAATCATGACCTGATAGCATGATAGGATACAATGCACGTAAGAGGAGACATACTTACTGCACTGAGAACACTTTTACCACTTAAAAAAAGGAAGAAGTGTGTGCTTCAGAACACACGAACATCAAACAGAAAATGCAAACAGTTACAGAATGGCAGAAGATTTTTATGGAGTGGGCAGGGTAACTAACTGCTATGTATGGGTCTTTGGCCTGGGAGTCATTGATGACAGATTTAAATGGCATGGTGTCAGGGCAGACAGCAAACCCTTGGCATCAGTTTAAGTAAGATGCTGTGTGTGCGATCCAGCTATGCGTGCTATGTTTACATTGTTAGAAGGGCAGCAGAACACCTGTTCAGGCTACAGATCTCTGGTGAGCAATGGGTGAGAGAGTGCAGTGTTATGAGACATGGGCGTGAACAAAGTTGCACCAACATCACATTTCACTCCAGGCTTACATCTCATTGACTTTAGTAAACCTTATTTCATGGTCATATGAAAGCAGTTCAGGTTTGTAGTTCCTATGAAATATCTCAGATTACATATATACTGTAAATAAACTAGGGTTGCCAGGTCCCTCTTTGCCACCAGCGGGGGTGGGGGAGGTTTTTGGGGCAGAACCTGATGAGGGTGGGGTTTGGGAGGGGAGGGACTTCAATGCCACGGAGTCCAATTGCCAAAGCAGCCATTTTCTCCAGGTGAGCTGATCTCTATTGGCTCGAGATCAGTTGTAATAGCAGATCTCCAGCTAGTACCTGGAGGTTGGCAACCCTAAAGTAAATCTACCATAACACTATTTTTCAACACACTCACTCTCACACACATACACTGGGGCATCATTCTTTCAAGGCTTTTTTTTTAGTTACTACCTGGCTTTAAAGCAGTACATAGGCATCCTGAATCATCAACAGTGGTTTGAGCAGCATGGCTGTTTCCAGAAATCATTACTGGGGCTATTGCTAGGGTTGCCAACCTCCAGATACTAGCTGGAGATCTCCTGCTATTATGAGTGATCTCTAGCCAATAGAGATTAGTTCACCTGAAGAAAATGGCTCCTTTGGCAATTGGATTCTATGGCATTGAAGTCCCTCCTCTCCCCAAACCCCAGCCAAATCAGGCTCTGCCCCAAAAACCTCCCACTGGTGGTGAAGAGAGACCTGGCAACCCTAGCTATTGCTCTACTGAGATATGCTTACCTAGTGGCTGAACACTTGTATTCAACAGTACTGTTATGTATAAAAATGCCTTCATGCACAGTAAACTGTTTCTCACACATCTTTCCCCAGGGAACCTTTACCCTTCAGTTATGCATTTAATGTACTGAAATTACATGGGCACAGCACATGTATGGAGGGATTTCATATTTATGTCTCCGTTTTATCCATATGGTATAATAGAATGGTATCTCGTCTCCCATTTCCTTTCTGTCTGGTGCATAGGTTCATGCTACGAGGATATGAAGTTTGTGCGTGCCTTCATATCTGAAGCATTATAACATTAAAGATCTATTGCCATAAATGACTAGTTTTTCTGAATTCCCAGCTTTCACTTTTTAAAAGGCATTTTCATTGTAGAGGTGTATAAGCGGGAAAGTGTATCTCCATGATATAGAAATTACTGATTTTTTTTTTAAAATATTGAAAATAGCCTTCCGGTGGTGTGATGGGGAAAATGGCAGCTTTGAGGGCCTGAGACAAGAAAAATGGGGCTGATGTTTGTGGAACTTTAGAAAACATGTACTGTCCTGATATCACACTTGGACTGTGCTTTTCCCAAAAAGATTAGGGAAAAGGTAGATTTGGGAAAAAGCATATCGGAGACAGGGAAAGGATTGTTGGAGCACGATTAGACTATGACATTGTGTGGATGCCCCCCCCCCCCAAAAAGTGCTGCAGTTTGGTAACCAAACTAGAGATAAATATTCATGAGGAAGCAGCCCTGTACTCTTATAATATGTAACAGATACTTTGCTATAAGGTCATAAATACTGCTAATATGTTTTGATAGCACTGGCAAATGATTGGCCAATTAAGTTGATTAATTCCTTGCCTTTTAACAGTTCAATTAATTAATGTTTTATGCGAACTGGAATAACATTCACAACTTCAACATAAATTATTGTTAAGATATTGAATGAAGTGTGAGATAGCATTTATTTGATGTGAAGATTGTGGGCAGGGGAGAAAGATCAGCAAGAGCTTCCCATTCTAAAGCTCCCCAGCCTGCATTCAGAGGATATCAGCATTTTTCTCTCACCCAGTTCCAAAACTGAAAGCCAGCAGGGCTGGAAGAAACATGCTGAAAACAACCAAGGAAGTATAGGCTGGGAAGAGGTAAGAAGGCGCAGGGGTTAGCTTTCCTCTATTTTTGTTTACAATCAGATCCTCCCCCTCCCTTCTCTGCTCTCTTTACTTTGTTTATAAATATAGTTAACTGATCAGGTTGCCTATCTCTGCTCTTTCCTGACTAGGGTTGCCAACCTCCAGGTACTAGCTGGAGATCTCTTGCTATTACAACTGATCTCCAGCCAATAGAGATCAGTTCACCTGGAGAAAATGGCTGCTTTGGCAATTTATGGCATTGAAATTCCTCCCTCCTCAAACCCCGCCCTCCTCAGGCTCTGCCCCTTTGGTGGCAAAGAGGGACCTGGCAACTCTATTCCTGACCCAGTGCGACGCCCCCAAGCCATATCATCCCAATGGCTACTTTTAAATAATAAACACATTGGGAGACACCGGAAGGATCCTCATAACTGATCTCTTTCCTTATCGAAGATCTCTTGCATCTTCTGTCAGCCTGTGGGATTTTTTTTTGGTGGGGGGAGGTAGGTGGGATGTACCCACCTGTGTTTCAGAGAGCACAGGCAAAATGTTTGCTCCTATGCCTGCCTTAGGCAGAGCACCAAAGCAGAGAATTCAATAACGGGCTAACAGGCTATACAGAATCAAGGAAATCTTCCCTAACCTACTAACCATGCAAGGACTGGTGGACAGTACAAATATTATACACCAAAATTTATTTTGGGACAATTGTCTTTGGTAGTAATATTTACTAATATATCTGGCTGGAAGACGCCTCTGTCAGTTTATCTACTCAGAGGCTACCCCCCTCCCTTCTCTTCCTGCTGCTTTTGTTAATGCAACTGTGGAAGGGCAGAAAGGTGGCCATCAGCTATGATTCACAATGATGATAAGATTATGTGGCTCTAAATACTGTAATGGAAATGTATCACCTGAGCTGCACCAACTAAGGCTCCTGCTCATGTGTGATCCAATAAGACATTGCAATGATGCCAGAAGGGAAGTGAGTGGGCAGGGAAGGAAACCAGATGCTACTGCAGAATGAGTCAGTCTAGTACAGTACAATCACTAGCTTAATGAATACTTCAAAGCCATTTCCATTTTGATGGCATGACTATCAGTGGGGCTGGTGTCTTTATGAGAGACAGTCTTTAAAAAAATTGTTTCCTAATTGTTTCCCCACAGAGCAGGAGCTTTTTTAGGGGAGATGTTCCTGTATACACTCAGACCTTATGCCAACACGAGAATGTCAGTCCTTCAGGAAAAGGTACGTTTCTGTACAACTGGGTGTCAAAGTTGACCTTTAGGGATATGAAACTCCATCATCTTCCTGGAAGGCCCATCCCAAATGGAACACTGATGGACCAGTGTGATGCAGTGGTTAGAGTGTGGGATGAGTATCAGGGAGAATTCCTGCCATGAAGCTTGCTGGGTGATCTCAACCCAGTCACTATCTCCTAGCTAACTTGGCTCAAGGGTTATTGTAAAGAGAACAGGGGGGCAGGGGACAGAGACCTCATGAACTTCACTGAGCTGCTTGAAGGAAAGAGAAATACAGTTAAATGTATGCATGATAAATGTTAGAAACTCAGGCTGTAATCAAGAACACTTTCCTGGGAGTAAGCTCCACTGAATAAAATGGGATTTACTTCTGAGTAGACTGCTTAGGATTGCTCCCTCAGGTAACCGTCTATGAGATGTATTTTGCTGTAAAACTCAAAGCAAATCATATGACCAATGGCTAAATTTTATCACCAGTTTCATGAGCTATGAGTAAATGATGGCATATACCATATGATGGTGGAACGTGCCATCAAGTTGCAGCAGTATGGTGACCTTGTAGGGTTTTCAAAGCAAGAGATGAACAGAAGTGATTTGCCATTGCCTTCCTCTACATAGCAAACCCTTCACTTCCTTGGTGGTCTCCCATCCAAGTACTATCCAGGGCTGACCCTGCTTAGCTTCTAAGATCTGACAAGACCGGGCTAGCCTGGGCCATAATGGTCAGGGCTCCCCAACTTCATGCTCATGTGCACCATGGTGCCCGCCAACACCTTTCCTTGTGCTCGCCAATTGTCTTTAGAAGGTAGGTGGGGGCAGATGGGGCTTTCTTCCAGCAAGGTTTCCGATTGGCTGTGCAGATTTTTTAAAATGTTGCTTTGGAAGAAGCTACCGCCACAGCATAAGGATCTTCACTGTGTGACTGAAGGAAAGCTGCAAGAGCCATTTTGTAGCTGGCTCCACCTCCTGCAGCAGCCATTTTGTGGCAACCATTTTGTGGCTGTGCCCACCACACTATGTCAGAATTCCAAAGGTGCCCGCAGACTCAAAAAGGTTGGGTACATCTTTGGTGGAAAGTGCCATGAAGTCACAGCTGAGTTACAGTGACCACATAGGGTTTTCAAAGCAATAGACGGACAGAAGTGGTTTGCCATTACCTTCTTCTGCACAGCCATCCTTGATTTCCTTGGTGGTCCTCCATCCAAGTACTAGCCTAGGCTGACCCTGTTTAGTTTCCAAGATCTAACAAGACTGGGCTAGCTTGGGCCATCCAGGTCAGGGCCATTTATTGTATACTGGCTGATAAATATCTAAAACAAACTGAGGCAAATATTTCTTACTGGCAAATCTTAAGGTTAGTAACCAAATATTGCCTTCATTCCTATAATCAATAGATATAGGATGATGTTTACCATGACATATTGGTCAATATACAAACTAATCATGTGATACCAACATTTCTGACCTTTAATAGTGACTATCAAGAACCACAAACTGCTTTTAGAAAATGACCTAATTTCACCCTAATTTTCTCAACTATACCTTATTCTCCATTGTGTGCATGTATTTTGTGTTTACTCCTTAAAGATCTCATACATACACATGAATACATTGCAGTGGTTGACAACAAATACTTCAGTCCTTATACACTTGAAGGTTAGACCCACTGATAACTAACCTACTTCCAAGTTAAGTACTTCAAGGAAACTTCAGTTTTGGTTGATTTAGTCTTTGGGAAGATGCAATGCAAAGCAAAGCAAACAAAGATTCCTGAAGAGATGGTTTCACATTACAAATTGATATGACTGGAACATGCATCTCAATGTAAACAATTGCTTTGCAGGCCGAGTTCTGCTAATTCTGATCATGAAACCCAGAAATGAGATTAAGCAGATGAGCTGTTGTTGTTCTACATAGATAAAAATGGAAGAGCAAAGGATCTGTTAAAATATTTTTAAAAAACCTTTCCTTTGAACAACCTGGTTTCTATACATTCCCAGTGATTTTCAGGGCAGGGATGAGTCAACAAAAAATGTGATGATTCAGAACCATACTTTCACAATGACCAATTAAGCAAAAATAAAATGACTGCAGCAATCTCTGAGGTACAGTAGATCTTCCCAGATTGAAGGTGTTTGAAAGAATTACCATCCGACAACCAGCAGAGAGAGACAAGCCATACCTCTCCTGTTTAGGGCATGACATCATGCTGTTATATAACGTCATTTACTTGTTGGCACTGCACTAACTTTTAATGTACCAGGAAAATCTGTGCTATCATCTGTTTATACCCTGAAAGCTCAGGAAATCTCAATCTCTCTCTCTGATCTTGCCTTCCAAATATAAACCAATCACTGACTACCGATGAACAAAGACCAGCCATCTGTTCTTTAATTTTCGTATTATTTTGCCTCTCCCCCCATGCCACCCCACCCAAGTCAGCCATTGGCACCATCCACCAGAAGAGATAGTCAGGACTGGAAATGATTGTAAAGTAATGCTAATTAAAATACTTAATGTATTTGGATAAGGGGGATGAGGTTACTTTTTTGACCTTAACTCAGTTAAACACACAAGAAACAGATTAAAAAAAAACTTTCTGCAGTAAATAATACCAGGTCAAATTACTCTCTCTTCCCCACACCCTCTTCATAGTAATAGGGATGATTTCCCACTGAGAAAGCAGACAATCCAACTGACCCTGTTTGTTTTCCCCAGCACATTCTCTCACCCCATGATTAATATGCCTGATGGAAACAGGCAGCAATTTGCTTAGAAGCAGCAGCTACCTCCTGGTCTGTACATCTACCCCATTTCTCTTTGCCTGCCCACCTGCCCGCCTGCCCCAGGAGACTCAGCCTTACCCTTATACCCAACTGTCCCCAACTCTCCCAGGCTTTCCCTCCTGTTTTCTAAATTGTCACCTTCACCTGAACTTTCCCTTATCAACTCATGCCTTCTCCAGTGATCTGGGGCTTGTAGGGATGTTTTTCATTTTTCACTGTCCTCTTGGGAAATGCAAGATATGCTCAGTTTGAGCAGAAAGGGGGAAATAAAAAGACAGACAAGGTTTGACTTGAAGCAGGGAGGAGAAATGTGGCGGGGGGGGGGAGTGCAGATGGATTGCAGAAAAGAGCTGTCCACATAAGGCGGTGCTGAAACGCCGCAGCCATGGCATTGCAACAAAAAGAGGGGAAATGGGGAAAGAGACGCTACGGCAAACAGAGAAGAACAGCCAAATACCTTTAAAATGCTGTACAGCCGCTCTTTGGGTTGGGTTTTCTCCTGGAATCCTTGCTGCTGAGATGGGTGGGTAGGAAGGTTTCTTTCTGTTAGCATCAGCCAAAGATCTCTCCAAAGAACTGTGAATGAGTGAGCCTTGGCTCCACGGGGCTATGAAAATTTTGGTAGGATGTGTGTGCGCCTTCTCCACACAGTGGCTGTTCTCCCCCGGGTCCTAAATCCCTTCTCTCTTCATCCCGTTCCTGTAACAGGAGAGCACAATGTGAGAACGCATGATGAGATCCCGCCTGTGACAGATGCTACCCTAAGCGTTGTTCATGACACCCTGAAAATGATATAGGAATATGTGACAAAAGAACAGACCCCCTATGCAAAATACCCTCCTGCTGTGTTGCTGATGGTGAAGCTTCTGAAAATCCCTCCTTTGCAGATGTTTAGCATTAAACATCTAGGATAGTGGAAGATATGATAATGGAAGAAAGAAATTGCAGCTCTGTTTTGCTAGACTTTCATGGCAGAAATGGCACAGAAGATGCTACTCCCCCCATATATACAATGTGCACTTCTGAGCACCAAGCAATTTACTATTAAGCATAGTGTGGTGAAAAACAAGGAAACCTTAATGAAATGCCTGTCTTTCCTATCCTATTCTTTCCAGTTATATTTGCTGCTTGCAAATGGGCTGGGGAGTTGCCGCATATGCCAGCTTCCTGATCTGTGTATATACAGCTAAAAAGGCACTTGTGCGACCAAGAGCAGATTACAGGATATATATTCTATTTAGGACTGTAACGTAATACACACACACACATATATATATGTATATGTGTGTTTGTGTGTGTATGCATATATATTTGTGTGTGTGTAATTATTCATGCCCGTTTTTCTGACATGTACACACACATTCAATGAATATGGATAGAAATGTAAATTAGTATTTAATTTGAATCAGGACTGTTCCTCAGCACCTGCTCTCATTGGTGCTCTATCTCAAACCTGTAAAGTGTGCAGCAGTAACAATAAAGGAGAGAATCTTTATCCATGTGCAGAATGCCTTTTGAGTATAATGAATAAACACAACCAATTTGGGATCAAGGAAAAGGGCTTCCAAGACAGAATTATGAATGGAAGTGTGCAGCCTTGATGAATTACACCTTGTCAGCCCATTGACTTCAACAGAAGGGTGTAACTCTGCTTATGGTTGGACTGTATGAGGACTAGAACACTAGCACCTGTTGTTTTAGAAATGGAGCACATGCATATCAAGCCTCACATAACCTTTGTCTTATGCACAAAACCTGTGCAATCTGCCCCAATGGCCTTTAGCACCTATGCATGCTATTGGATGCAAGATACAATTTCCCTGGCCATGTTAAAAAAATAAAATCTGCACTCCAATCCTTCTGCTTTGACACGGTAGGAAGCTGCGCAAGGGTTGTGAAGTACATTTTTGGAAAATATATGTTTCCCAAAAAAGAATTTCTATAGACAATAAAAACTGGGGATCATCACCATTTCCTCAGTTATTAAAAATGTTATACTATAAATTATATTGTTTAACTCTCTCTGGAAATGTGCAGCATTGTAGTATAAATTTACATTTGCGGTCAATACTCAGGGCCTGAGATGACTCTCCTATGATCAACACCAATATAAGAGTATTATTATTGTTGTTATTACAATCATTATTATTTGCAGAAGGGGTTATTCATTTCTTTTTCCCATTTCTATCCCATATCTCCCCCACCCAATCCTACTCAACTGTCCTAGGCAGGTTTATGCTAATTTGAAATGCAAATACAATATTTAAATTGAAAGTTAATGCAATATTTATTGCTTGTTATATTAATTAGTGGGTGGCTTTGTAGCTACTAAAGTACTCTTGACTTTTGCCATAACAGTAAGAATAAACTGTTAAAACAATATATTGATTTTCTTAACACGGGCATAATGTCAAGACTCTACTCTGCCATGACTGTTCCCTGAAAGTTCAGAGGTGTTATTCACTGTAATGAAGGGTTCTGTAACATATCAGTTTGACAGATATTATCCCAATTCCATGAACATGCCAGGAAAACGGCAGTCTTTGGAGAGCAGCAACAGTGAAAATTGCAAGATGCTATCAGGACTGAACCAGGCAGTACATATCATACATAGTTATTCTTGGAGGGAAATAATGGAAAGAATTTTTAAAATTTACTTCCTTCGAAAAACAACAGAAAAAAGAACACAAAAGGGAGAAACTCACAATCCAGCAACTAATAAATAAATTAAAAGGGAGGAGTGTTTTTCCCTTTTTTCACTATTAAAGCAATTTTACTGTTATACATAATAAATAGAGAAAAAAACAAAAGAAAAGCAAAAATGATCCATTACAACATTGGCATTAATGTAAAGATGATACATAGGTATCATAGACTGTACATAACCTATATAACACAAGCACTTTCATATGGATATTAAATAAGTTACTCATAATGTGGTATTTCTATGTAAAGCATGTTCAGTTTTTTTAATTACATTATTCCAATGCCTTGTGACATTTACGGTACAATATCTTGTGACTTTTGCAATACTGTTAGTTTAAATGTTTAAACATTTCTCTGACCTTATCTAACCAGTCATCCAACAATGATCTACTCTTTGATTTACAAACTTTAGTAAATACTAAATGTGCTGCTGTTAACAAAAACAGTGATATTGTTTGGCACAGCTTTGGGATGCATACAATATAGTTAAGGAGAACCAACTCTACTGATTTCCTCAAGTTTACCTCAGATGCCACAGATAGCAAGTTAATTATCATTTCCCCCAAAGCATCCTCTCTTATGCAATACCACCACACATACAAAAAGATGGCATTCAGATCTTTAAACCAACATTTATTTCTATAAATTCTGTCAATCCGAACAGGAGGGAGATGCCACTGATGAACCATTTTACAAATGTTTTCTTTAAACTAGGTAGATGCAGAAATTTTGGAGGACTTTGATTCATAGGGTTGCCATGAGTCAGACTTAACGACACTTAACACACACACAACACAGAGATGCAGAAAAGAGGAGTCACTAGAAAACAAATACCGTAAGTCCAAACTTTTACATCTATATTACAATCTAATGACTTCCTCCATTTTTAACAAACTGGGGATTGAATCATTGTTAATTTCCATTAAAAAATACATTGATACAAAACCTTGATTTTGTGATAAAAAAATCTCAAACTGATTCAATTCTACCCTTCATTCTCTATTACGCATTTTTTAATTTATTTTGAACACATGAACACATGAAGTTGCCTTATACTGAATCAGACCCTTGGTCCATCAAAGTCAGTATTGTCTACTCAGACTGACAGCGGCCCTCCAGGGTCTTTCATATCACCTACTTGCCTAGTCCCTTTAACTGGAGATGCCGGAGATTGAACCTAGGACCTTCTGCATGCCAAGCAGATGCTCTACCACTGAGCCACAGCCCCTCCCCTTGTATTTTATTTTAACTTTATAATTGCATGTATTGAAACATATAAATAGTATTGTCACTATGAGAACTCTCCACTTCATAAGGTATTACTCTATTATCTTTAATCAATTGATAGAAATGGTCCAAGATTGTATCAGACCAGTATTTACATAGCAATCTAATCCAACCTATTTTACATCCAAGCTCTACCACGGTGGAGGCTAGCATGGACATGTAAGGAACAAGCTTTTATGACATTTATCCCATAGTGCTAATATAGCATCAAAAATAAAACCTCTGCCAACCTACTTTCCCCCCAAAAAATCCAGTCTTTAAAGGAATTGAAATAAATGATCAATCATAATTGAATGTGTGTGTGTGTATACGGCATGATAGTAGAAACTGGAGCCAGTGTGGTGTAGTGGTTAAGAGCAGTGGACTGTAATCTGGAGAGTTGGGTTTGATTCCCCACTCCTCCACATGAAGCCCGCTAAGTGACCTGGGGACCATGACAGTTCTCTCAGAACTCTCTCAGCCCACATAGAGGCAAGCAATGGCAAACTACCTCCAAATGTCTCTTGCCTTGAAAACCCTATGGGGTTGCCATACGTCAGCTGTGACTTGATGGCCCTTTCCACCACCAACAGGAGGTGACTGATCTTCACCTAAATTTCTCCAAAAACGGTTTCCAAATATTGAATGATAAGTCCATACACCATTGTTGTCCATATGCCGTGCATTCAAATATTGATAAATTTGTAAGGTCCTCAGTCCATTGATTTACAGGAGGTGGACATTTATCTCTCCAACGTTGTAATACAAGTCTTTAGCTGCAGTAAAGACACAAAAGGTCCATTTTTGTTAACCATCAGTTAGCCACCAAGAGACAGACAGTTTAAAATTACATAAGCATCCTCAAAAATCAATGAATGCTCTAATACAAAATTAATATGAGTAATAACTTTCTTCCAGAAAAACCAAATTATTGTACATGCCCAAAGCATATGTTTAAGGGATGTGTCCTGTGAATTACAATGCCAGCAATTAGACATTTTACTCAATCCTTTACTAGAGTCGCTATGGTGTCCAGTGTATCCTAATTTTTTTTAAAAATTGCTGAATAAGTCACAACTTAAGATCCATAGTCTTTAAAGGTATAAACTTTAAGGCCATATCCCATTGCTTGGCAAAATAGGGAAATCGAGTTCCTTATTCCATTCATTCCAGAGACTCTGCATATCACATTTATTAATTGAGATCAAATATTTATGGACAAAATATTGTAGTTTTGTTTTCTGCATTGATTTTATTCAAATTTTCAGGAGCAAAGGGGGCTCTGGGAGACTTAATGCCACAGGGCCATACTTTGATGTTGCAATTGGTATTGACAAGTCATACCAAGATCTCAGATGAGAAAATGACAAAAACTCGTCATCATAGCCTATCAATGGGTCCAATGTAAAAATCACCCTATTGGTCCAAGAATATTGTTGTGCTCTAAAGAGATAAACCCAACAACCAGGAAATGAGTCCAAATGTACCCTTCCACCACTGATGGGGATGGAAATTTTGGGCAATACCCTCCTGCCACTACAGACCCTCCTTTTAGGCCAGAAATGCCCCCTTTGCCCTTACCATGAGTTATGCCACCTTTTTAGGTGACATAGCCCCATGGAATGCTATGGAGCAGTTCCACGGGGCTCACAAGTAAGGGCAGCATTCTGGCTTCAGCAGAGGAGATGGCGCGGTGGTGCCTCCTCTGGCTGCTGCCTAACCCCCCTCAGGAATGGGTGAAAGAGTAGAATTTGGCGGCCTGGCTGGGCTGCAGCAAAATGGAGTGGTAGGGAAGTACTCTTCCACCAGCTTCACTCTGGTTTATTATTTACAGTTTCTCTCCCTATGGAAAATAAATAATTTGAGTGCACTCTACACCTAAATTCATCACCTTTGGCCCTATAGTCTTGAACTGAATTGAAACAATGGTCTTCCTTCTATGCCAAGGAAATTTCTAAGGCTTCAGTAACAGAAACATCAGTTGTTTGAATGGATGTCGACAGATATAGTGCAGCATGTGAAATCTGCCAAAGTGTATATTTGTTTATACTATACTTTTCTCCCCGATGGGGACCCAAAGTAGTTTGCCATGTTATTCTCCCCTCCTGAATTTTGTCATCACAACAACAACAGCGGCGGGAGGGCGACCTGGGGCAGGGGCCCTGCGCTCTAAAATGGCGGCCGCCATTTTAGAGCGCAGCATTGCCGGTAAAGGGAATTTCTTATTGACCCTCGGCTTATACGCGGGTCAATAAGAAATTCCCTTTTCTGGCCTCAAATTTGGGGGGTCGGCTTATACTCGGGTCGGCTTATACCCGAGTATATACGGTACATTCATATGTCTGTTTTCCACATGATTATAATTCCACCAGCCTACCTTATAGGGGTGTAAGGATTACAAAATAATGCAAATGAAGCACATCTAACACTGAAGATACAGAAGTTTGTTGAAAGATTTGGGAAGCCAATATGGGTAACTGAAGTCACTTAATGTCAACAACCAAGTAACCACAAACAAGCTTCATAATGTGGTGATGCTTCACAGTGGAAACAAATCTCCAAAAAGTGAAATGCCATCCTTTCTGCCCCTCATCCAATACCCATGTACTAACTTCTATATCTCTTCCCACCCACAACTTCTGCATTACAGCCTATAGAAAACCATATCTTTATAATTTAAATAACTGAATACTAATGATTCCAGGCAGGCAGGTTTTCCCCCCTACTTTTTGGAACATCCATACATTTCTGTTTTCATTCTGGACCTTGTTTTCTATCCTGCAACACAGAAAAGAAAACAAGGCACAGAAAAGTACAGATGTCCCCAAACGAAGGGGGAAATCCAGATGTGGGCAGGCAATCCCTCCAAAGGGAGACAACAAACAAGAATGCTATCTAATAATTCACCCCTCATATGCAAGGCAGAAGAAAGCTAAACTGGTTATAAACTGCAGTTTATTGCACTGTTTTATCTTGTTTTTATCTTGCAATCCAGTTTTTGCCTTGCTTATGGCACGTCATATACTGCTTTGTATTGCATCATTTTCTAATTTTGTAACCTGTCTTGCATCTCAGTGAGAAAGGAGGGCTACAAATAAACAAATGAAATAACTAGATGGAGTCTTTCGTTGTATTGCTTTGCTTTGAGGGGATCTGTTTCCACTCTGTAGTATCTGTATATTTGGGAGTTTTTTACGGTTACATCTCTTCTAAATATTTTCATGTAAAATTCACGATGCTTTGGTTAGAAATGTCACAAACGTATGATGCTTATTATGCTAAGATTTCAAATGTACGGAAGAATAACTTCATTTTATCTGAATGGCATTGGGGACACAAAATAATATCTATTATTTGAGGATTGCACAGGGAACTGTGCCCCTGAAATAAACAGATGGAGGACATGACCCCATTTTGAATAGATGCAGTTTGTATAATTGACGTTGAACAGCCAGCATGCTGAATACAATAAGTGTGACACCGGATTCTTAATGTGTGAATCAATAGAGCCACACTGATCTATCCTTCCTGAAGACTGATTTATTTTATTTACCCACCTCTGGGAAGAAATAGACTCACCAATATAACAAGGTATATTAACACTACATAGGAACAGAAGTGAAGGCAACATCAAGCTTTTGAAACTGCTTCCTACATATTTTTATACTCCAAATATACAAGTTAGAATCAAAAGCTTTAATGGCATTACACTATATTCATGTGGCTCGATGCTTTTCAGGAACCTGCATGTTCCCTTTGTGAAACAGTATCCTAGACAAGAGTCCCATTGCTTTCAGCTGAACTTCTTTCAATGCAAATGTACTCAGGATCATGGCCTTCGGGACCAACAAAACATCAATGTTCGTTTTATACTCCCCAGTGTGCAAGAGACATTGCTGTGTTTTACAAGCAAAACCTGGTGAATCCCCCAAGACCTCAGGCTGCCGCCATCCTCATTTCAAGCACATGCTGATTCATTCATCAAAATGTGCATTCATCTTCCTTTCCCCAGACATAATGTTGCACAGTGGGTTTAACTAAATTGCCAAAGAGAAACTGACATAAATCATCTGGAGCTCTGACTGGCAGCATCAGCAATCCACACGGCAGATCCCTGGTCCATATGGGGGCAGAATGTTCTGTGGCACTGGCAGCTCTATGCCTTTTGTAAAACTGCCAGGTTTTTCGTTAGAGATAAACGAACAAATAAGCAGAGAGGAAGCAACTAGGAAAGCTAAAAAAGAAGCAAGAGCTATAATCACACTAGAAATCTACAGCAAAAGATCCATGTATAAAATTCCTCCTTCAACTCTGTTTCATTCACTTTCTTGGATCACAGCCTGACACAATTCTATCAGGTCTCTCTTCCTCTCCTCATACTCTGTCAGTTCTCTGTGACAGCCACTGAACTCCCTCCTGGAGGGAGCTGTGGTATTTCCCCCCCCTTAGGATCCCGCCCTGCCTTGTTGGGATATTTTTTATCCTCCAGGATTCTGGTTGAGCCTCTGGAGTTCCTCAGTAGTTGCAACTTGCCACTACCTCCAGGACAATCCCTTAACATGTCCTTCTGGTGTCGGGGTGTGTGGTGTGTACACCAGAAAGGGAACTTTACCCAGTGAAGTAAATGAACAGTCTAGGCTGTGGCCTGGTCTCCCGCTAAGGAGATAGGCCTCCTGTCCCTGGGCTTCACACTTAGTGTTGCCAACCTCCAGGTACTAGCTGGAGATCTCCTGCTATTACAGCTGATCTCCTGCTGATAGAGATCAGCTCACTTGGAGAAAATTGGACTTTATGGCATTGAAGTCCCTCCCCTCCCCAAACCCTGCCCTTCTTAGGCTCCGCCCCCAAAAGCTCCCGCTGGTGGCAAAGAGGGACCTGGCAACCCTATTCACACTCCCACTGCTTATGAATTTCCCAGATCTCTGTGTTTTTATTTTCCCATAGAGATATGGAAAATTCTTAGAGTGACACCATGATGAGTTACACCTGGGTATGTAAGCTGTATTCGGCAGAGTACTAACTCAGAATAGAAAGTTACAGCATACAGGTAATCTTCCTGGGTGAACAAAGGGCATTTGATGGCAGGGGCTCACATAGATGTATATGTTTTCTGTGTATCGTTTAAACCCTTCTTTATCCTCCCACTATCCTTTATTTCCTACCCAATACCCACATGGGCCTTCTTCCATTCTGCATCCTGAGGTCTTAACATCTATCTAGGTGTGATCCAAACTTGTATTCAGGCCATTTCAAGTTCATTTTACTTTGTCATAACTTATTTATACATTTATTTATGCTTGGGATTTTGAATTCTTTGTCCATTTTCCTTTGGATTCATTGGGAAACCCATTTCCACTGTATTCAATTGTTTTCTACCCAATGAATTTTCCAGGGACTGTAACTCTCACACAAAAGAAACCAGAGTACAGCATACCTTAAAGACTAACAAAATATATGTCACCCTAAGACTTCATTGAGTCAGAGCTTGTGAAAGCTTATGCCAGAATAAATGTTGTTAGTCCTTAAGGGGCCACTCCTGTTTCCTGTTGCTGCTACAGACTAACATGTTTATCCCTTTGGAATTATCATCTTGTAAGGTCTTACTCAAAGAGCTCTGAAGCTGCCCAGAGAGAAGAATTTGATGGGAAAAGGAGGCAGGCAAGCAGGCCAGTTTCTTTGTCTGGCTTATCTAGTGATAGCAGGACTATTATGAGATTTTATCATAAGCTTGTCTTAAGGTGGCATGGGTCAACGCCTGGGGTAGGCAAGAGGAGAGTGTCTTCTCCCATACTGCCAGGACGTAGGTGCGGTGGCTTTTTCCACAAGTGAAGCTTAACATGGAAATGGTTGTCATGCACATTATCTAAAGCAGAAGGGGAAAATGTCTTCCATCAGGATCAAAATGTTGTACAACGTTTGACTTTGCCTCTTTTGTAACAATAACAAAGAGCTAAGCTTGTGCTTCGGCACCAGAGCTAGGCAAGTTGTCTACTTCTGGGGTGCTTTGAAACAAATCTCACCTGGCCTTTCACACTTCCTCTCTTTCCCCCTTACACAGTAAAAGGTTTCTGGATCAAGTTGCTTCCCAACATGTATGAACTAGCACAAAATAAGAGAGAATGCCATTAACAGCATATTTCTGGCAAATCTCCACTTACATGGAACTCTACACTCATAATCCTCGCCAGTATTAACAGCAACCTCCACTGTTGGCTTGTTCTTGTGGCTGTGATTTCCCCTCAGGATTACTTTATCAGAGTCCACCTGCTTGGTCTGCAATTGGCATAAGAGACCAGAGTCACTGGAGGGTATTAGGTGTCTGTGGCTGTGTGTAGTCATCTGTCATCTTTTGTAAGTCTCCCCAACAGAGATTGGCTTTTATTCACAAAGGACACAGAGCAATTAGTGTGAGGAAACGGGGTGATTAAAAATGGAACTATAGATCAAAGCCCTTTAAAACTGGAGTGGGCAACATTTATTTCTGCAAGCCGCCACCACATTGTTGGGCACCGTACCTGTACATGTGCAAAACTACTGGTTGGGCCACTGGAGACTGGTATTATATTCATAGGAAGCAGAGGGCAGGAATAAATGGACAGTTATTACAATGGAGGGAAGTGAGCAGGGGGGGTCACACAAGGATTGGTATTGGGACCAGTGCTGTTTAATTTATTCATAAATTATTTAGAATTGGGGTTGAGCAGTGTAGTGGCCAGATTTGCAGATGATACCAAGTTACTTAGGATGGTGAATACCAAAATGGATTGTGAAGAGCTACAGGATGATCTATCAAAATTGAATGAGTGGACAAAAACGTGGCAATGCTGGTAAAGTGTAAGGCGATTCACACTGGAACAAAAAATCATGACTTTAAATATATGCTGAAGGGCACTTAGGTGAGTAAGACCAATATTGAAAATGTCGACTCAGTGTGAAAAGGGAAAACTCTGTGTTGAGGATTACCAGGAAAGGAAATGGGAACAAAACAGCAAATATTGTAATGACATTGTAGAGAACTATTGTGCAGCCTCATTTGGAATGCTGTGTGTAGTTCTGGTTACCATATTCCAAAAAGGATATTGCAAAGCTGGAAAAGTACAGAAGAGGGCAATCAAGATAATCAAGGGGATGAAATGCCTTTCCTTTGAGGAAGCGCTGAAGAATCTGGGACATTTTTAATTTAGAAAAAAAAGAAGGCTAAGGGGGAACATGATATATGTTTATAAAATTATACATGGGGTAGAGAAAGTGGATAGGGAGTGTTTTTTCTCTCCCTCCCATAATACTAGAACTTGGGGAACCCAATTAAATTGATGGGCAATAGGTACCGGACAGACAAAAGGGAATGCTTCTTTATTCAACAAGTAATTAAACTGTGGAATTCAATGCCAGTGGAGGTACTAATGGCCACAAGCTTTAAAAGGGGGTTAGACAGATTCATGGAGGGGAGGACCATTAATGGCTACTGTGAGTGTGTGTGTTTTAAGGGCTGTCAAGTTGCTCATTAATGTACTTATCATGAAAAGGATCGATTTTCCTTTCACAATTGCGCCAAGATTGGTTAGTGGGCAAAAATTGCCCAAGAACATTAATCAATTATTACTGTAGCATAGACGCTGCTGTAATTTACAATTTAAAGCAGCTGGAAAGAGCGTACACTAAAGGCCAAAGTCATGGCTGTATTATTCCACCCTTAAAACACTTATTAATTCTAATGGAGGAACATTATCCTAAAATGTGAATGATCTGGACTGTGGAGATGAGTGGGCAGCCACACATAAATCAGGCTCTTAATTTTATTTTAACCTTGAATTATGTCCCTGACACGTTTGTAATCCTACAGCTGGTTAAAAAGGCGTATTTCTTTTTCCAAAGACTATGGGTTGATCTACAACTATTCATTCCATTCGGAGAAAAATTCTAGTTTGAATTGCCGTGGTGAAATTCTCATGTATTTTTTTACTCAGTATTCTTATTTGCATTCCATAATGTTGTCCCAGCTTTCTACCATTCCCTAAGCATTTGAAGCATCCAAAATGTATGTATATTCCAAGCTACCCTGAGTAAAATTTCTATTAGACACAAATTGCTGGAAACTGGTGTTTGCTTATGCGTACCTCTGTGTATGCGTGCGTGTGTGCGTGTGCGTTGCTAGGAAATTTTGAGATGAGATTGGAAAATAGTTAGGCTGCAGGACTGTGAAGTATTAGAGAAAATTCAATTATGCTACAGTAATAGTATGAATACACCTCCCACCCACCCCCCCAAATTAAAAAGCCATGATAGTGATGGAGTGGAATGTTGTAATTTCCTGCTTCTGAAAATGGAAAATTGGGGTAATATGAATTGGAGTCACATTTTTAGAGACTAGAATCCACTGGATACTGTACTTAACACTAATAACAGTGGTAAATTGTTGATGGGTAGCTTAGGTATTATTCAGTATAATTCTACATCTATCTTCTGCTGAAATACTAATTAGCTATTCATAAGAAAGTATAGTTTTGTGGAGGATACCGTAAACAACTTTTTCATCCTTTATATTATTGAATATTGGGAGAAAATGTCTCACATTGCTATTAATGTTCATTGGCTACTTGAGTACAAAGCAGTCTGTGTGCCAAACAACATGTTATGATTTTTAATGTGTTCTGCCTCTGAGTCAGTCAGTCACACATCCCCTTGACGGGAACTCATTTCCTAAGCAAGTGGGCTGATTGGCCCACAGTGCATGGGGAGAAAGGGCTTCAGTTTCTCCCCACACCATTTTCCCAACCCCAAATGACTCCATGGAATGCTATTTGCCCTATTGGGTCATATGTAATCCATTAATATACAAGAAGCCCCCATGGGGATAATAGCACCCCCGAGACCATTTGGGGGTCAGAAAAATGTGATGAGGAAGGCTGAAGCCACATCGCACCACACACTGCAGTTCTGATGCAAATCAGGCCCCCATGCACCTGGAAAGTGACTTCCTGGCAGGGTAACCTGTAACTGACTGATTCAAAGTCCGATTGGAGAAGCTGGACACACATTACAAAAAATCATAACATGTAGTTTGGCCCTAATTGCAAAGCAAATATAACATCAGAGTGTCATTAAATATTGCAAAGTTAAACAAAAAGAGAAGCAGAGAAAACACAAGTGAGTTGCCAAGACTCTGAGTGAAGCACACACACCTTCCTGATAAGAATCAGGATGAGGGAGAGAGGATGCATAGGCTTAAGCATGGAATGTTTCAAGCAACTATGGGAAGAAATGATGCTCACATGTGTTCCTTCTCCTCAACTTTTTTAGAATGCCCAAAGTCACTCTGTTTTTCAGGATTAATAAATGCCTAGAAAGAGTTGAACAGTCAAGAGGAAACCCGAGACCATTAATCTCAAACATTAATTAATCTATAGGAAATGTCCTACACTGTGTTTGTTATGATTATAATTTTTTTTTTAGTTTAAGAACGATGATCAGCCTTTCAGAGACAATGGCCCAATATAAGGCATCACGAGCTCAGCAGAAGGATGTGCACTGATTGCTACATTTGCAGGGCCCTTGCCAAAGATATAATGAATATTGTCAGAGAAGGAATTCATAACTTTGCTCTAATATCCATTTAAATCTATGTATAATAATGTTCAGATGTAATGATGAAGAAACAATTCATTGCCCAAACTAGCAACATGTCCATCATCATTGTTATCATTACAGTTGACAATAAGGGCCATATAATTCAAGGACTGTTGGCATTACAATAGATTGCTGTGTACTCTGTGACCAGAGGTAAATTGTAACCTGCACACAGATGTTGTATCCAACACACACCACAATGATAGTCCCACTTGCAAATTGCTGATTTTGTTCCATAGAACTAAATGGGACCCATTGACAATCAAGTCTGTACCTATATGCACTGTCTTGCCTTTTCATCAGCATAATCCTTCCTGAATGTATGTGTGTGAATATATATATCCAGTTCAGGGCCATCCAAGTCATTCTGGGCCATCCAGGTCAGGTCATTATCAGACTTGATGCCAAAGGGCAGCCAGCTGAAATGATATCTACCCCATGGGAAGCTGAAGATACACAATTCTACAGACTCTTTGTCTAGGGCCAATTGCCAGTAGCCATGTTTTTCACCCAGGATGGTGAATAGCTTTTTGCCAGGCAGATTCCTCTGCACATATTCTACTATAGGAATTGAGAAGTGTTGTTGTTTAACTGCCTTGTTGAGATCCCTGAGATCTAGACATAACCAGAGTGATCCATTCATTTCTTTTCTTTTCTTTTTAGTTATCACCAGGCTGTTGACCCACATTGTTGGCTTGGTCACTTTTGCGATGACCACTTTTTCCTCAGGAACTTCCAGTACTGATTTGAGGGAGGCAAGGACAGCGTATGAGATCTTTCTTCACCCATGCACCACTGGTGGCGCTGTGGGATCTACATAACATAAATGTTATGTACACCTGGAAAGCATCCTTCAAAAAATGTCAGGTCCTCCATTGTGCTTGAGGAATGCAGCACTAGATCATGGATGGATGCACTGGATCAAGTCAAGGACCATACAGGCTGATCTGTCTAATAATGGTGGATCCCCTTTGTCTGTAATGTAGAATCTGAGATGGCATCTGGTAAGACCACTCTTGCTGTGTGCCATGATGGCACCTCTCAGTTTGTTTGTTGGATTTCCCCAAAGTATCACATTTGTCGTTGTTCTGCATACATTCTGTTGCAGGCTTTCTGCAATGTCCTGGGGGATTGTGTTGACCTCAGCTCCAGTATCTAACTTGAAAGGAAGTGGTAAACCAGCAACAATGACGGTGCTATGCCAAGCATCATCTGGGATCCGCATATGCTTGGCTTACTGGTGTGCAGTCATTGTTCCTATGAATACAGCATTCAGATCTCTAGCAAGTGTTATGCACTGCACATTTTTGCAAAATGATTGAGCACACTTAAGGCAAGTTTCTCCAAAAGCTGGGCATTGCTGTGGCCTGTGGACACACCCACGTCTCCTGTAAGAATTGCTTTTTGCAGTTGCAAAGCCCTCTGCTGGAGAGAAGTTCCCCAGTGGCTTGCTTTCTTTGAGAGGGTATCTGGATTGTTCTTTCCTGTGCTGAACTGCTAGAATTCTGGGTTCCATAGGCATTGCAGATGCCAGCTCCAGGTTGGGAAAAAACCTGGAAATTTTGCGGGTAGAGCCTGAGGAGGGTGGGGTTTGGAGTGGGGAGGGACTTAAATGCCATAGAGTCCAATTGCCAAAGCGGCCATTTTCTCCAGGGGAACTGATCTCTGTTGCTTGGAGATCAGTTGTAATAGCGGGAGATCTCCAGCCACCACCTGGAGGCTGGCAACCCTATTGAGCCCAGATAAGGACCTTTACTATACAAATACTAATTGCTTGAGCTATTTACTATGCAAATACTGAGAGTTAAGCTGGGGTTTTCCAGGAGCTGTTCCTTGAACTGGAGAGCCACTGCCAGTGTGAGTAGACAATACTGACTTTGATGGATCAAGGGACTGATTCAGTATAAGGCAACTTCATGTGTTCATGCATTCATTCAAAAGACATCTGAAATGCTGAAGACAATCTTGTCTCTTAACATCAAGTCTGTGGAGGCCTCGAATTCACAGTGCTGAGATTTCTCCCTAAGGATTGTAACAAAGGAGTCTACGCCTGCTGTCTCATCATAAGGAAGTTGCCAGAATGGAAACTGTTCAAAACCAGTCCCCCCCCCCCCCCGGTCTCACAATAGCTTTTGAATGTAGCAAGGGCTTCCACTAGAGTTTTGTTTACAGGGTCTGCACATATATTGGACAGATTGTTATATGTTTCTAATGCCTTCTCTCCTATGGAGTGTAACATTACAGCAATTTTATAAACCTCTGAGTCATCCTCAGCTTTTGCAACTTGTAGGTACAGTTTTAATTTCTGCTTCCATTTTCTCCAGTTCTCTCCTAAATTCCCAGTGAAGCATAGCTCAGAGTGTTTTCATGCTACTACACATAGGAATAGTACAACAAAAGGCATCGTATTGTTCAGCAACCAAATGATGCTGTCTCTCCTCACTTGTATACCATGCACCCCCACAAATCCTTGCCTCAGCTAGGTAACTAATTCTGAATCTGGCTACAGAATATTGATAAAAAATCTACACAATGGGGCTAGGGCAGACGGGGGGGGGGGCTTCAAGTTTGCAGAACAATCTGAGAGCTAGCCTCTATGAGGAGTTAAATCCCCCAAAATAATATAAGGCATGATTATATCTTTAAAGAAAGAAAAAGAATGCTGACCAAGATTTCATGAGACTATGTTTTGAGACATCAGTGAGCATTTTGGAAGTTGCTTGGCAACCCCAGAGAATATTGTATAGGCATTCATGTCATGGTTAGTGTCACCTGAAAGGGAAGGAGGAAGAGAGAGAAACTGGAAAAGGTAAAAGATGGATAGGAGTGAAGCAAACAGGAAAAGGAAAGGGTAGGTAGGAAAGGTAGGTAGGAAAGGAAAAGAAAGAAGCTTCAGAAGCTGCCATGAGGAGAAAAGGAGGGAAAGATTGAAAGGCAGATAAATGTAGGTAGGTGGATGGGTAGAGGCTGTGGACCAGCTGGGGGAGGATAATTGGAAATAGTGTGGGGAAGGAAATGCAGGATAAAAAAATAGATCCTTTGAGAGTTCTAACTGGTCTTCATATTTACCAGCATGGACCCTTCCATGGAAGATGAGGTAGCATGAGCACCAGCAGTGGTTAAAGTACCTTTACAAACAGCTCCTGTCAGGTTCACCAATCAAGATAAGTTTAATCAAGACCAAAAAAGCAGTTCTTCAACTTCTGAGCATATAGCAGCATTGGCTACAGGCCTTATCTCACACAGGTGCAAACACAATATATAAGCTTTAGATGAACTTCATTTTTAATTGCAAGATAAAGGAGATCATAATAAACTTGAAGATAAAGGAGATCGTAATAAAAGTGGCATTCTGAACTGGGGAAATTTTTATTGCAAGCCCATTATTTTCTTATTTGCTGCATCCTTGGTCCTAAATTGAATTGGCTAGACTTTATGCTGGTTGTATATAACTTTTTGTTGCCTTTTGACTGTAATTATGTTACTGTATTCAGTGTGCTATACACTGCTTGGACTGCCATCTCTTTGGCAGAGATTGGTGTCTGAAACATTTAAAAATAAATACTCAGAATTTTTCTGTTAAATGCATGAAAGCAAAAGCCCTGCATTTTATAAAGCAAAGCTCAGTTGTACAGGGTTGAGTTAATCCTGACATAAGAAGATGCTGGAGAAAGAAGATGAAAATGGAATCAGTGCAGAATAATCTAAATTTGCGGAAAGGATGAGAGGATCAGGTTTGACATTTAATACCCCTAGAGGTCTTTTTTTCAGAAAGATGCTATTTCTTTTATATCCTTGAATAGGACCCTAGGGGTGAAATTGAGGGCACTGTCCCAAAAATTATCTATGTGCAAATTTATCTTGTTTTAAAACTGTTGGTAAATAATGGCTGTTGTGCTAGTGTTTGCTCCCCCCCCCTTGGGGAGGTATTCATTTTTTGATACATTTTTTTAGGGTGACATAAGTATTAAACAACTTTTCCTTCTATGAAGCTTTCTTTCCTCCCTTTTCAGAGAACTGTTGGTTCTCAAAAAGGAGAGTTTCACTTTATATGACTGATTAAGTCCAGTAGAGCCATCATCTCATGACACTGGAGTTAGCCAAGGACACAGTCTCTCGATTTGGGCCTAGGTCCATCCTGAGCATGAGCTGATTCCACACTGGGCAGTAACTGGAGAAGTTGAAGGTTGTAGGAGCTGGGTATGTTTAGCCTGAAGAGGAGAAGACTGAGAGGTGATATGTCATATTGATAGAGATTTAGGCGGAAGGTTTTTGGGGTGGAGCCTGAGGAGGGCAGGGTTTGGGGAGGGGAGAGACTTCAATGCCATAGAGTCCAATTGCCAAAGCGGCCATTTTCTCCAGGTGAATTGATCTCTATCAGCTGGAGATCAGTGGTAATAGCAGGAGATCTCCGGCTACTACCTGGAGGTTGCATTTAAAGAGACAGCATGAAGGCTCAATTGTTGCTATACATACATTTACTATTTCACAACAATAACAAACAGTAACACCTTAATAACTCTACTATACATTACAAAAAGTTCCGTATATATCTAGAAAACACGTACTTGCTGGTTTTCTTCTTGCTCCAGGCAGTTGTTAAGTGCTCTGCACTCCTATCAGTGTTTTTCTTCAGCTTTCCAATGGGCGGAAATTTGTTCCTGCAGCGTGAGGACTGGCTTCGACAGACTGTTTATCTATCCGGCTCATTTTCTCACTGTTTCCACGCTATTGGTTTTGTGAGTCAGTTAGTCTCACCTGCTGTGGGCAGTGAATGTACCTCCCCCTCGGAGGTCTCCAGGATCTTCTTGTTGAGCTTTTGGACTCATTTGTTTAGTCTGTGGACTGGACTCTTACATAGTTTATAGAAATAGTGGTTGTATATTAGTATAGTAATGTATAGTAGAGTTGTTAAGGTGTTACTGTTTGTTATTGTTGTGAAATAGTAAATGTATGTATAGCAACAATTGAGCCTTCGTGCTGTCTCTTTAAATGCAGTGTAGTTTATTTCAGCATAGGTTTTCTTTTCTTGTTATTAACTACCTGGAGGTTGGCAACCCTACATATAGAGGATGGTGCCGAGTTGTTTTCTGTTGCCCCAGAAGGTTGGACCAGAACCAACTGGTTGAAATTAAATCAAAAGAGTTTCCGTCTAGACGTTAGGTAGAATTTTCTAATAGTTAGAGTGGTTCCTCAGTGGAACAGGCTTCCTCGGGAGGTGGTAAGCTCTCCTTCCATGGAGGTTTTTAAGCAGAGGTTAGATGGCCATCTGTCAGCAATGCTGATTCTATGGCCTTAGACAGATCATGAGAGGGAGAGCATCTTAGCCATTTTCTGGGCATGGAGTAAGGGTCACTGGGGGGGGGAGGTAGTTGTGAATTTCGTGCATTGTGCAGGGGGTTGGACTAGATGACCCTGGTGGTTCCTTCCAACTCTATGATTCTATGATTCTAAGTAATTGGGGGGATTGTTTGCATCTTACACAGTCATTTTTTCACATCATGTTGTTTCATGTTGCTGTCCTGGAAAGAGCAGACAGAATTCCAGCATGTCCCTTTCGTGGCTAGGTTCCACTTCTCAAAGCAGTAGTGAAATCCTCCATCCATAGAGCTGGACCCCCAAAGCCTTGCAAGTCCTGCCTAGGTGGTCTTGAAAATGCTCCTGCTGGCCATAACAGTATCCATTAAGTCAGCTGGGCAATTTCGGAGCTTTTGGTATTGTTGAGGTTTATAGAGGCTGAGAAGCATCTGTCACTGCCTTTCAATGCTGCATAGTTTGTTTTAATTATGCATTTAGCTCAAAGTCCCTTTGCCCAGTTTTTTCTCAAGACAGCACAGAACTAAACATTATCTTTAGTGTGTGAAGCTTCTCACTTGAATGGAGCTCTTGGATGAGCCCTATCACCAAACAAAAGATTTAGGAGCCAAGCATAGCAATCCCCACTACACAAATCAGAAAAAAACAGATTTTTCTAAGCTATTGGAAGTCAATAATCTTGAACATAATGAATATGGTAATTGGTTATTAGAATAACATCATGAAAATAGTACAGAAATGCCATAGAGGTTCTCCAGAAACTGTTTATTACTGCAAAAATAATGTATGAACAAGCTCACAATCACAGTGGTCATTTATGCATGGGAGTTTATCTGAGGTTCGTTGCTGGCTGGACCCACACTTTCCTGTCTGCACCAGCAGTCTCCAAACTCAAATAAAGTCCCACCCCTTTAAATGCTGCTTTGTAATTGGCTTACTTTACTGTGCTCACTGTGAGAGAAAATTCCTCCTCCCCCCAACCCAATTGCCGCATAAAAAAGCATTTTAAGAACAAAAAATGGAGCAACAGAAAGGGGGGGGGGTGAGAAATCCAAGCCTCGGTTTTTAAAAGCCTTTCTTTTGCTCAGAAAGAGCTCCAAGGAAGCAGGAAGCAGAAAGCATTTGAATCCCAGCCTCTTTACACGCTGCTTTGTGATTGGCTGTGAGAGAAAGCAAGCTTCTGTGTCCAGTGCTGTGCCTACTGCATGGAGATTTCAGCCGAGCAGAGCTCAGGGGAGAGGGAAGAGTCGGGTTAACAGAGGAATGGGAAGACCCAGACATTGCGAGGGCTGGCAGCGAGGTCATTTCTAATGGATGGAAAACTCATGCAGAACTCCAAGGAACAACCGAGTCTGACAGGGGGTGAAAGTGAGTCCAAGTACCCATGCATAAATGACCATTGACATGCTTTGTTGAAATGTGATGGTTAAATGAATTAGGCTTGTAGAGAATGGCTGCAATCCAATATATGTCCTTAGAACCCCCTTGATTTCAATGGGACTTCAGCTAGATTCCCATCCAATAGCACCTTAAACGCCAACAAGATTTTTTGAGGTGTGAGATTTTGAGAGTCAAAGCTCCCTTCATCAGATAATGGGACTTCAGTAACTGTACACTGAATTATGACTAGAATTCTTCATAACATATGAAACAGCAACAACCGAGGCAAAGAAATGTTATTTTTCTGCTACCATCACATTAGCTAGTTCACAACCATCTCAGTTGTTTAAGATATCTTGGCATCTGCTGACTCCAAAATCTGAGCCTTTGCTGTCTTGGGAACAGACAGTTATCTGTGATACTTCTGCAAAGTTTTTTTGCTGACAAAATATCACAAATACGCTCTGGTTTGGATGCCGGTTGTAACATTCATCAGTCAGAAGAAATGTCTAAATCATTGCCTGGTCTGTTTATAGGCCATTTTGACCCAGTTACCATAATGCATGTTGACAGGATCCTGGGATATGTGAAGGCCACACTTGACCTTTGGATCCTTGCCCATCCTGGCTGCTAAAATCATGTAAGGACCACATCAACAAGCCCTTGGTGTCTATCATTAAATCAGTCACTACCTCAGGGCACCTTATCTTGCCCACTCCAAGAGGCCCATCCCTACAAAAATAAAATGGTTAAAAAACCATCCCTACAGGAAAAAAAAACACTATGTACTCAATTACTTTCTGAGCAAAGTGATTGAGAGAGCAGTAGTAGAAAAATTCAGGCTTTCCTGGATAACTCACCCCATAGATGATGTCTTTAAAATGGAGTAAAGAAATACACCATTGTATAAGCGTTTGCCAAAGAAATGGACATTAAATGCTTGGAAACCATTTCCAAGACAAAAAGGAGGGGAAATGGTGCTGACACAAAAAAATAAGACATTTCATTAAACATTACAAATAATGTGTGGAAACTACCTTAATTTTGCTTGGAAGATGCCCCCCCCCCCATGCTGACTCAGCAACTCTGGTCACCTGGATCCATGCCATGTTAACACTGAGACTAGACTACTATAATGCACTCTACCTACGTATATCCTTAAAGTCAGCTTGGACACTCCAGTTGATACAGAATGTCACAACTCAGTTATTACCAGGAGCTAGGAAGAACATGCATATTACACTCATTCTGCAGTTACTCCATTGGCTGCCCATCAGTTAACAGTTTCAATTCAAAGTCTTGGCTGTAGCATACAAAACCCTTCATGGCTTTGGATTACCACTCCTCCTGTGCTTCGCTCATCTGAGCAGATCTTCTACAGGTACAAACCCTGCAAATGGGCAAGATTGACAGCTGCATATACACATGTGTTCTCTGTTGTTGCCCCCACCTTACAGACTGGCCTGCCTAAACAGGTAAGGAAGGATCCCAGTCTCCTGGCGCACTGCAAACCATGCAAAAACTGAAGTATTCAGGAGGGTGTTTTAACACAGGTAATAAGGCTATATTGTAAAGGAATGGTTCAGAAAGATGTTTTAATATTGAAACAGGACTATAATACTTTATGTGTTATCTATTTCTATATGTATTACCCTACTGTGTAATTGAATTGTTTAACATGTCATGTTAATACTTAAGCTTTGTTTTCAGCTTTGTTTCAGATTTCTGCAATCCTAATCCTATTCCATTGCTTATTATGTTCCCCATCCTGTTGACTACATTATTTATATTGTGTAATCTGCCTTGAGTCTCAGTAAGAAAGGCAGGCTATGGATGACACAAATAAATAAATAATTGCTGCACAGTAAACAAAATTCATGTAGGGCTAACAATCACGTTTCTGAATGGTGACTCAGGAACATATCAAAGAAAAATGTACAAGGACAACTGTCCTGAACATTAATTAATTTATCCTCTGCTGATATTGATATAATCACTTGAAAGTGTGTTGCTAATGAGTCTGAACCATACTGGGCACCACTCAAGACCAAATCAGTTGTTGAACATCAGAGATTTGTGGCATGAGCTTTACTTGGTTAATTTCTATCCTGACTGCCTCCTCTTTCTCTTAGCAGCAACACAAGCCACTTGGCTTCAAGGCTGTGCTCTTGGAGGGATAAAGCTGCCAAATTCCTCCATCATTTCCTCTTTTACCTTACACAGTAGCTCTCTCTGTCCTTGATGCCTAAGGTAGGTTACAAAAACCCTCAAAAGGTTTTTACAGCAGTCTGCCTCTGTGCCCTGCCCAGTGACAGAATTTTTCTGTCATTGCATTCCAAGCCATTTACAATCCTTATTAACTCCCTATAACGTAATACACACAAAATAAAAGGAAAAAGGGGACAATAAAGAAAGCAAACAAGGACTGAGTTCGATATTTTGTATAACTATTCCATAATGACTATAACCAGTAAGAAATCTAGTTATATTCTTAGTTCTATTCAAAGACAAGGGGACTATCTGTCAAATACAAGATTATTTTAGACCACGTGACACAACCCCATGTGGAAATACATTTTAAGAGTGCATTCTTAACAGTCCATTTTCAAAATGTATTTGTTTTGCCTAAATCCTAGGGAGTTGAAATCACCAGCACTGTTTAACTATTTAATATGCCTTTCCTGCATAATTTATTTGCTTTCTTGTTTCCCACTACTCTACTTCTGCATTAATCAAGTCATACTACAAACAGAGAGCATCTATGCATTTCAGTATAAATTAGCTCTCAAGAGCCGGCAGCCCTGCTTGCTAAAAATTAGATACTTTTGCCTGAGGAACTACTACTACATACCAATTGAAGAGCAGCAAAAGATATGTTATTGCACAATGTACTCAGACACCTTCAAACATTATCACAGCTTTCATCTATCCTCGGTTCCTATTTCTTCCAGTCCTCATTTCCTCTGTGAGAGGAAAGACACTCTTTCTAAAGCATATTTCTTTATGGGTTATTACTTCCAACAAAGCTTAAATAAATTCTTCATTATATGATATATATTTCAACAGCTGTATAATTGACCTTTGACGACCCCATAGGGTTTTCAAGGCAAGAGAAGTTCAGAGGTGGTTTGCCATTGCCTGGCTCTGCATAGTGACCCTGGAATTCCATGTTCTCGGATCCAAATACTAACCATGGCCAACCCTGCTTAGCTTCTGAGGTCTGATGAGATTGAGCTAGCCTGGGCCATCCAGGTCAGGGGAGAGATAACTAGACTTATTTAAAAGACTAATTAAAGGGGGCTGGTTTTAACTTTAATTTTGTTTTTGTTTTTTGCACAGCCCAGCTTTAAATGTTGTTTTGGCCATGATTCAGTAATACTCTGAATTAGAGTTGCCAACAACCTGCAGAAAAATATCTTGTCTCTTTAATAGAGGCTTGATGTGTTCAAATGGGCAGGTGAAGCTTTTCATGGCAAAGAGGTAAATAACATCACCTGATAAAGAGCAGACTATTAAATGTCTATTAAAGGGGCAGAACACTTTTTCTCCAGGCTGTTGGCAACCCTACTCTGAATTCTCCCAAAATCTTTGAGGTCCACACTATACTTTTTTGCACTGTAGGACTCTCTTCCTTCTAGATGTATATTAAATACAATAAAGAAAGGTATTATTCCTATTAGTTGATGAATTTCCTTATATTGATCTTCATCCTATGCTTTGATTGAGTATGCTAGGTTCTGCAGACATAAGATAAAGCAGCAGGATAGCCTGCTATTGGCAAGAAATCTGTGACAGCACTCCTCAAGAGGTTGGTTAACTGGATCACATTATAGACTGATAGATTAATCTAGTCAAGTTCTTAATTGCTTGTGCAAAGAGGCTCCTAGACTCAATATTAGAAGTGGTGGACTCTAATCTGGAGAACTGGGTTTGATTCCCCACTCCTCCGCATGAGCGGCGGGCCCTAATCTGGTGGACCTGGTTGGTTTCCCTACTCCTATGCATGAAGCATAGGAAAAGAACAGGAAAAGAAGAAGACCCAACAAGAGATGGATTGACTCAATAAAGGAAGCCACAGCCTTCAATTTGCAAGATCTGAGCAAGGCTGTCAAAAATAGGACATTTTGGAGGACTTTCATTCATAGGGTCACCATGAGTCGGAAGCGACTTGACGGCACTTAACACACACACATGCATGAAGCCAGCTGGTTGACCTTGGGCTAATCACAGTTCTCTTAGAGCTCTCTAAGCCTCACAAGGTGTCTGTTGTGGGGAGAGGAAGGAAGGAGCTTGTAAGCCAGTTTGATTCTCCTTAAAAGGTAGAGAAAACCAGCATATCAAAACCAACCCTTATTATTATTATTACTCTGTGTTGTAGGGAAGTAATAAAAAATGTTTAAGGCTGCAATACATGCACTGCCTGCTTCGAAGTTAGTCCTATCTAAATGGATAGGCTTTACTTCTGAGTATGCCAGGATTAGATTTTAAGGCTGAGATTCTATTGACATTTCACTTAGAGTAAGTTTCATGGAGCTGGGGTCACCATAAACTGGCCGCAACTTGAGAGCACTTTACACATTTCATGGAAACGGAAGAAACTCCATTGAAACCAATAAGGAGTAGGTGTGCACAGAACAGCAGCCCAAATCTTACTTCAGCTAGCTAAGAAGTCTTGCCATTTCTGCTACATGCTAGAAGAATAAGAGTTTGTTTTTATATGCCGACTTTCTCTCCCACTTAAGGGAGACTCAAACTGGCTTACAATCACCTTCCCCTCCCCACAACCACCTTCCCCTCCCCACAACAGGCATCCTGTGAGGTAGGTGTGGCTGAGAGAGCTCTTAATAGAATTGTAACTTGCCCAGGGTCACCCAGCTGGCTTCGTGTGGAGGAGTGGGGAAACAAATCCAGTTCACCAGATTAGTGTTCGCCATTCGTGGGGGAGTGGGGAATCAAACCCAGTTCTCCAGATCAGAGTCCACCTCTTTTAACCACTACACCACGCTGGCTAAGGGCTGTGTGGCTAGTATTTAATTGTCAAGAACCTCCTAGGCAGGAACTTTTACTTACACATTGAACAGAAGCAGAGCCATGTATTGCTGAAGCAGCAAAGTCCAAAAAGAGGGGACCCAACTGTATATATTTTCCTCCTGTGGGGGAGAGCAGTGTGCTTAGGAAAGGAATGGCTTCTTCACCAGAGCACTGCAGTCTTGCTCTGAAACACTGGCATTTTTGTACAAGCCACCATTTTTTGACCAGTAGCTCCCAAGGCTCTTAAAAAAATTAAATAGCCTCCAGAAAAATAATATCTGTGCTCCCCTACAAAAATACTAAATAACTCATTGTTAATGCTGCAGTGACTCATCTGGTTCACAAGTCATGGCCTGTGAGGATTCTCAGGGATGGAAAATGTCAGCCTTGTCATTCATAACATTTGCATGGCTGGTCCCAATCATGGTTCTAAGTAGCACAAAATTAAAGAGATTCAGGTGGTGTTATTTCCTCCTAGGGTTGCCAATAGCCCTAAGGAGAAAGTGCCTGCCCCTTTAATAGAGGCTTAATAGGCTGCTATTTACCAGGTGATGTTATTTACCTCCATGCCATGAAAAGCTTCACCTGCCCATTTCCATATATCAAACCTTTATTAAAGGGACATCATACTTTTCCTCCAGATTATTGGCAACCTTATTTCCTCTTATTCTCTTTAACACCTGTCCAATTCAAAACAAAATATGATTAGCTGCAGTATTGAAATTACTATAATAGGAAAGAAGCCAGGGACACTGGGAAACATTACAAGAATAGATCTAGGCATGGTGAATGTTGCCCTGATGCTGGTTGAAAATCATCTTTTTATATTAATTTTCTACAGAATACCTTTTTTCACAGCTATTTTCCAAAGATGCTGGGGTAAGTAAGAAGCAGTTAGCAAAGGGTAGGAGTATAAAGGGACAGGTAGGGGAATCAATTATCCTTTTTGTCAAAGTTCTTTTCCTTTGCTCCACACTTGTTCCTAGCTGACATCTCAAAGGGATGTTTACGGTATCTGACATTATCCAAATAGCTATTCTAAATGGGGAAAAAAAACAAAAAAACAAGGGCAGTAGGAGAAATTAGTAAGGTAACCAGAAACCAGTAGGATAAGAAATGAAATTAAGATTCCCTCAAGAATGGAACCCAATAATCCATGACCTCCAGCATTAGGCAGCCAATGTATTTCTAACATTCCCATTAGGGTCAGGCAGTGACACACTATCCTGGCATCTGTATCTTGGCCTCCTGGTCCATGATACCTCTCGAAGGGGTCGTAGGAAGTTCTATTGCTCAGAAACATACATATATTTTGCCTGCCTATGGTCTCAGACTCTATTTCTGGCATGTCTTGTTAATGGATACCACCTTGCAGGGTTGGGAAGGAATTGTTCCCAAGGCAGTGGAGAACTGCTGATGATCCAGGGCTGGGTCAACCAATAGAATGACTTGATACATGACAGCTCCCTGTATCCTTCAGGCCATAACATGCTTCCACACATGCTGAATAATGCACTTTCAATCCACTTTCAATGTACTTTGCAACTGGATATTACTGGGGTCGAAAATGCATGGCCCTCAATTCTCCCACAAATGTAGTGAATTTCTCCAGGCAACATGCATAGCCGTTGCCAGCTTCTGAGATCAACCCACCTCCTCCCAAAACTTCCCCAGGTTTTCCTGTTACTGCCTTGTCCCAATGGAAAAGTAAGCCTTGCAGCAGCCGCAGGTGTTTGCCAGTGCATTTCAGCACTCAGGTGGACTCCCTGCCGGGAGTTGCCTTTGAGAGGTGGAGGTGGCAGTTGGAAGTGTGTGACATTGGCGCTGGAAGAAGCCACCGCTCCACCTCTGCCGGTGGGGCTTTGGGATGCAGGCTGCAGGGGCTGGAAGGTGGGAGCGAGGTGGAGAGGGAGAGAGCAGCGTGGGGTCTGGGGGGAGGAAAGGTGCCGCTGCTTCTCCCGGTGGGGAAGGTGCCACTGTTGTCATTTGTTTTCCCTGTCCCCATGCGTTCAATTTTTTGAAAGCAAGATTAGAAAGTGTGAGACAGAACAGGGACAAACAAATGACAATCTAGCCATGTGTTAATGGCCTGTGTGAAATGGCAAAATCCACTCGCAAACGGTCACTAAAGGGGAACAAGAGTACATGTGTGAAAGAAGGGGGCCCAGCATTTGGAGTGCAGGAAGGAACGGCATACATTTGGGAGGCTGGGAGGCTAGGATCAGGAGGAAAGTGAGAGCTGATTAAAAGAGTGGAAAGTTCTATATGTTGTCTTCTCCAGCAGTTTCAGCATTCCTGAAATAGTGAGGGAATAGAGCAAGAGTCCAGTAGCACCTTAAAGACTAACAACATTTCTGGCAGGGTATGAGGTTTTGTGAGTCACAGCTACATTAACGACATTAGAATTTTTATTGTTTTATATGTTTTATTTGTGTGCAGCTTAGTTTGTGCCCTTATGTTGGCTGATCTTTGACTGTAATAAATGAAATTAATGAAAGATTGGGAAAAGAGTGAGTGGGAGGGCTATGTCCCCACTTTCTATGTGCCATGGACCTGATCCAAATTAGGCCTGTGCACATCTTGGAAGCATGGAATTTTGGAATTCACCTCTACACCTAATACTGTGATGTCCCTAAGGAAAACATAGTATATAGTTAGACCACTGTTTCCGGATCCTTTTCTCGTGTCCTTTTGATCATGCAGAGGTTTGTTGTGTTCCATTGCTCACAACTAATGCATTAGCTCTTGTAAGGGTGGTGGGTTTGCCCACCTTTGGAAACATTCTGAAAATGGATGGGTGGATGCATTATATGAAAGGGGATAAATGTGAGTTTTAACTGTAATGTATCTTCACTATGGTGTGTCCATTTTCCTTCCTTTCTGTAGACTGAGGTCCATGTACTCTACTACCAAGCATTCATATAACACTTCAGTTTACCCACCATGTCTCAAGGTACTTTTTTTGTACTTCTCCTTCCCTTTCTCCTGGTGGTATGTAAACATAAATGAGATTAGATGAACACCAGGATTCAACACGCTTATTCAATAAAAGAAAGGAGGCATGATGCGAATGGGAATACATTGAGAAATATATCATTATAAATTGCTGTATTAGGAAAACCAACCACACGCATCACGTTTTATCAAGAAAAAATGCCACCCAAGCCCATTCTTCCAAAATTTACGATGAAGCAGACCAGTTTCACATATGATTTCATAGCAGGAGAATTTATTCCTCTGCACCATGACACAATTGGACATGCATTACATTGAAGAAGAAAAATAGCTACATAATACACAATATTATTATGCCTGGACCATTGAGAAAGAGCCGACTGAAATTAAATCTATTGAAGACAGAGGTCTTGTGGCTCAGCCAGGGTCTACTCAGTGGGGTGGGTTTACTCCTAAAACAGTGTCCTTACCATAGCACTGTTATATCTTAAACCATAGCACAGCACAACAAACAGTGTGAAGAAGTGCTTTGAATGTGCTGCTCAGGTAGACTTGCCAACTTCCATGTGGAGCTTGGAGTTCTCTTGGAATTACAACTGATCCCCAGACAACAGAGATAGGTTCCCATGGAGAAAGTGGTTACTTTGGTTGGCGGATGTACGGTACCACATTTCGGCTAAGCTCCCTTTCCTTTCCAAACTCCATTCGCTCCAGGCTATACCCCAAACCAACATGCATTTCCCAAACCAGAGGTGGCAACACTATCCTAGAGTGACTTCTTTTTGACCAAGCAAGAAATGTGTATATTCTTCTGCCAGAACCTTTTGACTGTATGCAGCACCATGGCTGGAATTATTAACTCGAAATATCAGGAAACAATTGGATTTTCTGTGCAGCACTTGGGATTATTTTAGGAAGGGACCTCTTTCTAGAACAGGCGTGGCATGACAAGAAATTAGATGTCACAAATTATTATTGTGCAGTGGTTTGTTTTTAAGAGGCAGCTCATAAAGGTGGTCTGAGAGCTCACAAATGAGGCTGGGGTATGCACAGGCACATAGCAAAGCAATCATGCAGTGGCTTTCCATGCACAGACATCTGTACAAATCTGTTCACTCTGTATCCCGGTATGCTTTTGCCTGGCCAGTCACCATTTCCAGAATTCAGACAGTCCAGAGACAAATGCAGAAATAAATAGAATACGGTGAAATTCAGAACATATGGAGAGAGGGTTTAATTCCCCTGGCCCAGGAAATTCATTTCTGTAAAAAAGAAAAAGAAAGAAAAAGGCAAGGACAAATCCATCCACTCCTCCACCGGAAGGTTCTAGAAAAGAAAGGAAATGTTCTCATGCCATTGGTTCTTGTAGGTTATCCGGGCTGTGTAACCGTGGTCTTGGAATTTTCTTTCCTGACGTTTCGCCAGCAACTGTGGCAGGCATCTTCAGAGTAGTAACACTGAAGGACAGTGTCTCTCAGTGTCAAGGGTGTAGGAAGAGTAATATATAGTCAGAAAGGGGTTGGGTTTGAGCTGAGTATTGTCCTGCAAAAGTATTGTCCTGTAAGTATCAAGATAATGTGCTAATGAGGGTATGGTATGTTAATATGGAACCATTGTATCCTGAAGTGATCTGTTAATGTGTGTAATCCAAAACTAATCTGTATGGCTATTGTTGAATGTTGTCTTTGTCTGGAGGTTTTTCAGGGCAGGAAGCCAAGCCTTATTCATTCTTAAACTCTCCTCTTTTCTGTTAAAGTTGTGCTGATGTTTATGAATTTCAATGGCTTCTCTGTGCAATCTGACAAAATAGTTGGTAGAATTGTCCAGTCTTTCAGTGTCTTGGAATAAGACCCTGTGTCCTGTTTGTGTCAGTCCATGTTCAGCCACTGCTGATTTCTCAGGTTGGCCAAGTCTGCAGTATCTTTCATGTTCTTTTATCCTTGTTTGTATGCTGCGTTTTGTGGTCCCGATGTAAACTTCTCCACAGCTGCAAGGTATACGATATACTCCTGCAGAGGTGAGGGGGTCTCTTTTGTCTTTTGCTGATCGTAGCATTTGTTGTATTTTCTTGGTGGGTTTAAACACTGTTTGTAGGTTATGTTTTTTCAAAAGTTTCTCCATCCTATCAGTGACTCCTTTAATAAATGGCAAGAATACCTTTCCTATGGGAGACTGTTTTTCTTGAGTTTTCTGATTTTTGTTTGGTTCAATGGCCCTTCTGATTTCATTCTTGGAGTAGCCGTTTGCTAGCAGTGCGTGATTTAGATGGTTAGTTTCTTCCTTGAGAAACTGTGGTTCACAGATCCGTCTTGCACGGTCCATTAATGTTTTGATTATTCCTCTTTTCTGTCGGGGGTGGTGGTTGGAGTTTTTGTGTAAGTAGCGATCTGTGTGAGTTGGTTTCCGGTAGACCTTGTAACCTAACTGAAGGTTTGATTTACGGATGACAAGGGTATCAAGAAATGGGAGTTTACCCTCAATTTCCTTTTCCATGGTAAACTGAATGTTTGGATGGATATTATTAAGATGGTTTAGAAAGTCCATTAATTTTTCTTCACCATGGCTCCAAATGGTAAATGTATCATCTACGAACCTGAACCAGACTGTAGGTTTGTAAGGTGCTGATTCTAATGCTGTCTTTTCAAAATATTCCATGTAAAAGTTTGCTATTACTGGACTGAGTGGACTTCCCATAGCTACTCCATCAATCTGTTCATAAAATTCTTGATCCCATAGGAAATAACTTGTTGTCAAACAATGGTGAAATAAGGCTGTTATATCTTCTGGAAAAATCTGGTTAATCAATGAGATTGTGTCTTTTACTGGAACCTTGGTAAAGAGGGATACAACATCAAAACTGATTAATATATCCTTTGGATTGAGTCAGTCCGTTAAGACTCAATCCAAAGGATATATTAATCAGTTTTGATGTTGTATCCCTCTTTACCAAGGTTCCAGTAAAAGACACAATCTCATTGATTAACCAGATTTTTCCAGAAGATATAACAGCCTTATTTCACCATTGTTTGACAACAAGTTATTTCCTATGGGATCAAGAATTTTATGAACAGATTGATGGAGTAGCTATGGGAAGTCCACTCAGTCCAGTAATAGCAAACTTTTACATGGAATATTTTGAAAAGACAGCATTAGAATCAGCACCTTACAAACCTACAGTCTGGTTCAGGTTCGTAGATGATACATTTACCATTTGGAGCCATGGTGAAGAAAAATTAATGGACTTTCTAAACCATCTTAATAATATCCATCCAAACATTCAGTTTACCATGGAAAAGGAAATTGAGGGTAAACTCCCATTTCTTGATACCCTTGTCATCCGTAAATCAAACCTTCAGTTAGGTCACAAGGTCTACCGGAAACCAACTCACACAGATCGCTACTTACACAAAAACTCCAACCACCACCCCCGACAGAAAAGAGGAATAATCAAAACATTAATGGACCGTGCAAGACGGATCTGTGAACCACAGTTTCTCAAGGAAGAAACTAATCATCTAAATCACGCACTGCTAGCAAACGGCTACTCCAAGAATGAAATCAGTAGGGCCATTAAACCAAACAAAAATCAGAAAACTCAAGAAAAACAGTCTCCCATAGGAAAGGTATTCTTGCCATTTATTAAAGGAGTCACTGATAGGATGGAGAAACTTTTGAAAAAACATAACCTACAAACAGTGTTTAAACCCACCAAGAAAATACAACAAATGCTACGATCAGCAAAAGACAAAAGAGACCCCCTCACCTCTGCAGGAGTATATCGTATACCTTGCAGCTGTGGAGAAGTTTACATCGGGACCACAAAACGCAGCATACAAACAAGGATAAAAGAACATGAAAGATACTGCAGACTTGGCCAACCTGAGAAATCAGCAGTGGCTGAACATGGACTGACACAAACAGGACACAGGGTCTTATTCCAAGACACTGAAAGACTGGACAATTCTACCAACTATTTTGTCAGATTGCACAGAGAAGCCATTGAAATTCATAAACATCAGCACAACTTTAACAGAAAAGAGGAGAGTTTAAGAATGAATAAGGCTTGGCTTCCTGCCCTGAAAAACCTCCAGACAAAGACAACATTCAACAATAGCCATACAGATTAGTTTTGGATTACACACATTAACAGATCACTTCAGGATACAATGGTTCCATATTAACATACCATACCCTCATTAGCACATTATCTTGATACTTACAGGACAATACTTTTGCAGGACAATACTCAGCTCAAACCCAACCCCTTTCTGACTATATATTACTCTTCCTACACCCTTGACACTGAGAGACACTGTCCTTCAGTGTTACTACTCTGAAGATGCCTGCCACAGTTGCTGGCGAAACGTCAGGAAAGAAAATTCCAAGACCACGGTTACACAGCCCGGATAACCTACAAGAACCAATGAACTCTGACCGTGAAAGCCTTCGACAATATTTTGTTCTCATGCCAATTCATGCATCCTTGTTTCTCTTCTGCAAGTGAGAATTTTAATTGCCTATAGAATGGAGACACTTTCTGCTGTCTGCCTGAAATGTTCTTTCACTGCATTTATTTACTACTTATTTCATTCATAGTCTGCCTTTCTTACTGAGAGGCAAGATGTAACACATAATTAAAAACAATGCAATAAAGACAATGTAATACAAATAAACAGCCAGTATAATGAAACCAGAGAGTAAAGGTTACAAAAAACACACTCCCAAACAGTATATAATGTACAATTAACAATGCCATGAACTCCCTAAAATTTCACAGGCAGTTTGTATGATATGTACAACCCCTGAGAATTTCATCACAAGTTGTTTTTCTCACAATGCAATCTTAAGAATACTTTCCTGGAAGTAAGCCCTATTCAATAGACCACAGTAGAATTCCAAGTAGATCTCTTATTGAAACAAATGGAAATTAGTATTTGATTCCTGTCCTAAAATCTTTAATTTTGATATTTGAGAACTCAAGTTTTTAAGACCAAATCCAATTCCAGCTTTCATGTTGCATTTGATAACTAAAAACCTACAATATTCTCAAAATGTATATTATAATTAAAGCAACTCCTGTGATAGAATGAACAAAAAATAATGCTGTCTCCTTTTCATTAATATACTATGATGGGTGGGATAACCTCAGTGATGGATGAAACTCCAAAGGCACCAGGTTGCTTGTGATTACTAGACTAACAGCTTCTCATGTGCTATGTCAGCACTTTTGTTTCCATCCCATTTTGGAAGCCAAAATCAAAAAAGGACAAGAATATTCTATATGAACTAAACACACACACACACAAAATCCATAGCATGAGGCGTTTCCAACTTCATTGCAAATGTAGATGAGAATGGGGCATCTGCTTTGTTCACCTTTTATCTAACTGGACCATCTCTATGGTCTCTCCCCCCCCCCCTCTGGGTGAAATTATGTGGAAGGTTTCTCTTTCCTAGATATCAGCAGAAACACAAGGCAGCTTTTCTTTGGGGTAAAGCATGCCTGCCTCTCCCTGAGGTTAAATGATTTATTATACCAGGCGTACTTTCTGCAAAATGATGCATGAGGCCAAGTTTTCTTAATGAAAAGTGATGCTTGAAGCAATGTGTCCCTAGTGTAAAGGCTACAGGATGCTACTCGGGCTTTTTACTATCTACAATGATGCATGAGGCACAGTTCTTCTGATATCTAATGATGCATGGGACTCCGCTTCCCTAATGTAAAGGGTTTCCCCCTACAGTTTCCTATCAATAACACAAGACCATTTGTCTTCTAAAAAAAGTTTTTTAAAAGGTTTATAGACCTCCTTGATAAAGCAGCAATATATGATCCTGGAGCATTTCTGTAACTTAACTATCTGTGTTCTGTTTTCTAAGCAGACCTGGAAGGCACAAAGAAAGGGAGCGATTGTCCAGAGTTGCACAGCCAAACTGAAGACAAACTGAAGTTTGTTTACCGCTGTAAACTAGGGTTCTAAACTGGGATTTAACACGTTTGCTTGAGTTTGAGCATCATAGTAAAGCGGAGCTTGACCAAACTGGAAAGTCCTCAGTTGCAATCCCCTTGCATGAAATAGGGTGGGGGGAGTAAAAGGAATTTGCGAGCATGGCAGTTGACAAGCTGTGTTTGTGTATGACACTAACAACCCTCTGTTAAATTTGAATTTGTCATGGCATCTGAGTATAACCTTTATCTTGGAACATGTTCCTGTCTCTTCAGTAATTTCAGTGCAGGTATGGATTGTCCTGCTACTGATGGATGCAGTAGGAGAAAGCAAACCTATGATTCTCTATTTGCCATCCAACCAGTACAGATACAGGATCCCTTGTTGTTCTGAAACAAGCAAGTTGATTATACCTTGACAGAGCAACCTAAATATGTTTTCTCAGAAGCAACTCTCAAGTTCAGCGGGATTTGGATCCAGTGCAGCAGTTCTATGGGTGCCAAAAGCTTCTTTCCATGGAAGGGAACTCTCTCAGCTCCTCCATCTGGTGGCAGCCCCAAATGCACTCTGAAATCCTATTCCTGGAGGAGAGAGAACCCTCCCTGGAACAGGATTGGGGACGCTTTGCGGGGTAGGGGGAAGGAGGAGCCAAGAAATGCATGTTCTGTCATGTTACACCATGACACAGCATGTCGTAGACCAGGATATCTGTGCTCCAAATTAAGCTTCATATATCTTTTTGTACTGCAAGAGTCCAGTGCCATAAACACTGATGGTTAACAATCCCAATTTACATCATAAATATGAGAATCTAACTTGCACTCATGGTTCTTTTTAAGGTAGGTGAAGAAACTGAAGCTTAAATGCCCTGTGATCAATCCAACTTCCCTACTGTCAGTATGCATCAAAGAAAGTATCCTCACTCATTTATGAGATCAAGGAATCCCAGCAATTTCCATAATGTTGAATCATGACCAAGTAATATTGGTCACCCTTCTCTTGAATGAAACATTCCTACGGTAATGTTACAATTTCATCATCTAGCCATACTTTTTATTGTCATGATTCTTTCGTTCCTTTTACATACAATATATTGCTCACAAGCATTCTCTGGGGATGGCTCCCACAATGTGGAATGGTCTGCCTTAGGAGATTCGGAAGGCTCTCTCTATTTTCATCATTTTGCAGAGTGTGTGAAACTGAAATGTTTCAGAAGGGCAGTTTTATAAAGGGATTAGAACTCTAGTAGAATGGAACAGTTCAGGAGAGCACCTTTCTAAAGGAATAGATCTGTAATCTTGTATTATAGGTACCATCTTGCTGTCACAGTATTGTCTTCTGTCTTTGTAATTCCACTTTTCTGCATTGTTTAGAGTATGCCGGGCGTGCCGTAGAGATTTTGTTGCTTGCATTGCTTTCTAACTCAGTAAACCCAGATTTATTGCACTGTTCATTGTTTGTCTTGTCATATTCTGTAATCTGCCTTGAGTCTCTCTGAGAAAGGTGGGCTATAACTAAAGTAAATAAACAAAAATAATTGTCTAATGATGAACAATGACCAAGTTTTACACAGCAGTTTACATATTATAAGCTCTACTTCCCAAAAAGTATATATCCTAAATGTTGTTTTTAAATATTTCATACACCTTGAGAATAAAATGCAATCCTCCCGCAGTTCTTTTTGTTATAGTGCTTTATCCTTAAGAAGTTGAAAACTTTTTGTAAAAGAAATCCGTTTGCCTTCAGAAGCAAAAGTGGGTTTGAAGGAGCCCATATAAAAGGCACCATAGTTTAAAAAAGGATAGGAAAAGTGTCTAATATAATTCTCTACTCTCTCTGTGTGTGTGTGTGTGTGTGTGTGAAGTGGCATCGAGTTACAGCCAATTTATGGCAACCCAGTAGTGTTTTCAAGGCAAGAGATTAACAGAGGTGGTTTGTCACTGCCTGGCTCTGCGTAGCAAACCCTGGTATTCCTTGGTGGTCTCCCATCCAAATACTAACCAGGGCTGACCCTGCTTAGCTTCTGAGATCTGATGACATCAGGCTAGCCTGGGCCATCCTGGTCAGGGTCTGCACACTATAAGGCAAGTTATCTAATTACAGAAAAAACCCCAGATGGGACTGTGTATGGTGTGTGTGTTTTGTTTTTAGACAAAAAGGAATCAGTGAGCCACACTTCATCTCATATTGCTTGATTTACCTCAAAATACTTTTGCTATAACAAAAGACAATGAGTTTTTATACTCTCCTACTAACCCTGCATGACCCAACTTCCCTATTTTTCAGGATTTTTCCTCACCTTGTTGTAAAATAACCAGACAATGTAAAAGAGCAACCAACTAGGAGATTACACATGAGGCTGAATCAGTGGCTTGTAATGAAATGCATCTCTACCCCCTGGTCTGAAACACACTGACCTCTGGTGGTTCCTAGCAAGCTGTATTTCTTAAATTCACCAAAGAAGGAGGAAAAATAGAACAGTATATTGCCCTTTGTAGCTAGTTTGCATAGTATAAAAAAGTAATGGAAAACTGCAACTTTTCCCAGTGTTTTAAATGCTTCCCTGTGTCAGAAACTCAGATGCCAGTGGTAAGGCTAGGACAAGGCTAGAATTTTTTCTTTGACATGGTAGCTCTCTATGAGCTTGTGACCTGGGAGAACATGCAACATCACGTTCACATTTTGCAATGGCACAGTCATCACAAGATGGTTGAACTCTGATCATTTTCAAATTGGCCTCTGATCATACCACACCGGTAATATGAATGTACCACTCTGTGCTCTGTTGCTGAGAAAGCACTGGAGTGCAACTAGATATAAAATTATTTTGAGTAACTGATTGATGGGGGATGTGGAATGGTATAGTACAGCCCCAACTCATCAGATCTTGGAAGCTAAGCAGGATTGGTACTTGGGTGGGAGATCACCAAGGAAGACTTTGCAGAAGAAGGCAATGGCAAACCACTTCTGCTGAATCACTTGCCTTGAAAACCCTGTGGGGTCACCATAGGTTGGCTGTGACTTCACGACACTTTACATACAGAGAGGACTAATTGATAATAAGCACTTAGAACAGTAAAAAATAGTGCCATCCTAATCACAGTTATACTCTTCTAAGCCCATTGAAGTCAGTGGGCTTAGAAAGCTATATAACTCTGCTTAAGATGGCAGTGACAAGCAGGTCAGTACCATTCATTAGCTAGGGCAGATGTTCTCAAACTTCATCCTGTGTCAAGAAGGCATGTTCTTCCTGAAGGAAAGCTATACAGAAAATTGCCCCAGAGGGGTGCTATTTGCATTTACTGGCTAAAGATGGCTTTCAGAGTTCATGGCAAACTTTAGTTGAGGATAGATCGCAGAGGCTGAATTTGTCCCTTGAGGTTTTAAAGCAAATGGAATATCCTCTGCATGTAAATTAGTTAGATCTAGAGTGTTGCAACTTGACAAATGGAGCACTGGCTGCAGAGCGCGCAGGGTATGCTCTTTGTACCATCTGGGCCTCCCCATTCCAAAGATTCTACCTGCTTATTGTAAATTTTTAACTGTCTCCAAATACAGACTGCTTTTCTCCAAGGCCAGATTAAATGCACTGCCATTGGGGGAGTTAGCAGGCAGATTTTCAGGGGTCCCCTTTTCCGAGTGACTTTGTGATTGTGGATCAGGGAGTTTGGACCCTATTAGGCATTTTTTTGTAGATTGTAAAAAGCATGATCTCACCAGGGACAAATGGATCATAATATACATTCAGAGGTGGGGACCTGCCGTAAAGCAAGATATAGTTGCAAAGTTATTGGCTGATACTGACCCAAATGTAACCCTAGCAGTGGCAAAAAATTTATCCATGGTTTTTAATGATACCGCCTCTTAACTGTACTGTTTAGATGTTATATTTTTGTATGTTTGGTTATTTTTGTATTAAGGAATGTATTGAATTTGTTTTGTTTATGACCTGTTGGTCCACAAGCATAAAGAACGGAATAAAGGAAATACAGAAAATTGATAGTGCCCAATTCTAAGTAAAAAAAAAAGACAAAAAGTAGATTGGTATGATTTCCTCCAGCATAAAACCCCACCCCAAATCACTCCAAAACATAAGGAATTGCTATGTTAACTCTCTCAGTACCATTAGTCCATGCTTCCAGGGAAGTGTGACTATTTGTTTATCCAAAGGCTGTTATTCTTAATGATGCTACCCCGATAATTTAGGGTCAATTTGTCACAGAACTGAAATAACAGTAACTGGGAGTTGTTATAAAGGAATGAAATGTAGGTTAATGGAGCTATTCTTGTGCTTGCGCATTATTTTCTCCTATTTACATTTTGCAATAAAACTTGTTCTTCTTGGAGTAACCATACTTGGCACTAAACACTAAAGGTCAGTACTGAATTAAGTGAAGGATGGGTTTCCCCTTTCCCTAGCAACTGGCTGCATCTTCCTATAACTTCTTGATATGGTTCAGTGCAGCATAGAACAAGGGAAGCAGCCATTTTAATTTGAAGGATATACCCTAAAATGTAGCCTTTTAGTTATATATACTGTACTGATAACGTGCATTTTCCTGAACCTTTCAATGGGTGTTGGCTTTGAGCAGAACTGGAGGTTATCTGTAATTTCATGACTCATTTTACAGATGTTAAAATTTTTCAGTGTTGCAGCTGCTGGTGGTGTAGTTTGGAGGGGCAGATTTGTGTGATGTGGGAGGGTTTTCTAAACTCTTCCCTCTCGTGGCATTTCCTTCTGAAAACTGTTAACCAAGCTGTTTTATACTCTCTGAGAAAAAGTTATACAAGCACACTCTTCTTTGAAACTGTGTGTGAAACAAACATAAAGGAAAATCACTGTCTCAGGGCCAAAACGTATTTGATGAAGATCACAGATCTCTGTCAGTCTGTAAAATGTAAATTGTGCAAAGAAATTCAGATCAGAGCCATGTGGGGAGGCGATTTAATTCTTCAAACTGTGCTCAGTTTTGCAAATCAAAACTGGGATCCCCACACTGCTGTTAGCATTTTAAAGAACTCAGATTTTCAAAGAACACCACAACCGGTCTAGGGGGCAGTTCTGATTAGGAAATTGTAGAAGGATATTGTCTTCCATTCCCCAGTTTTGATCCATATTATACCCATATTAAGGGACTTGGAGGCTCATACTACAATCCTATGCACCCTTCCCTAGGAGCAAGCTGCACTAAATACCATGGGCCTTACTTTTGACTCTTAATAAAAAGATACATTGGATTGCACTGAAAATTATACTTTAGGTGAGCTATTCACAAATTCTAAGTAACACAAGTGTTTTGGCTACTGGATGAGCTTAAGAGCAACTGAGGGAGTAGATTTTAGCCCAGAAAAGCTTGTGCCAAAATATATTTGTCAGTGCCACAAAACTCTGTTGTCAAGTCTCAGAAGTTAAAACATTTGATGCAGATCAGTATGACTTCACATAAACATGAAAAATACAGAAACAAATTTAAGATTCTCTCTAGAAAGCTGTACAGGTTATTGCTGGCGCCACCCAGAACTCAGTGCAAACAGCCTATCTTTTATTGTTATGCTTATCCCCTCTGTCTGAAAAAGAATGTACAAATCTGGAGCTTGCAATATTTTAATGCTGCTGCTTGGTCCAACAGTATACCATAATTGACCCTGTGTCCCTGTAGAGCTAGTACAACAACAAATGCAGATAATTGCAGATGGATAGCTGTGTTTCTTGCAGAAAAAAACAAACAGGGGCCTTGTGATACCTTAAAGGTTATCATAAGCTTTTGTGGACATGAGCCCACTTCTTCACATGCAGTGAGTAGATCCTCATTATGCAGGCATGATATGTAGGAGGTATAAGAGCAAAACACAAACAGCAGGGTCAAGAAGCCAGAAAGCCTAATCCTGAAGGGGAGGGCAGATCCAGGGTGGCCGGGAGCAGCACAGCTGCATTGCCTCCTCAGAGGCTTTCCAGCCGCTGCGGAGGCAAAAAAAAAAAAAAAAAAAAAAAAGCCTTAAAAATTGAGAAAAGGGAGAAATCCCCCATTGCCTCCAATGGGGCTGGGCCACCCAAAAAGGTAGTGCACCACCACCACAGCGCAAGGGGACGTTCCTGGGGTGAAAGGGGTGAGGAAGCTGCCTAATGGTAGCTTCTCCCCGGGAATGCCCCGGGAATGCCCTCCCACACCGGCATGGGCTTTCTCTTCTGGGAAAACTCTGCCTGCATGGCTGCACTGGGGGTGGGGGCCAGCGGCGGCTTCTAAGGAGCTCCGCCCCCCTTCAGGAATAGGACATAGAATGCTGCAAGTACAGGGTGAAATGTGATTATGTAACATTCCAGTCCAATCACAAAAAATACAGTCACCATTCACTAATTAGTCTAAGTTGATTAACATGTGTCATAGGTGAGGAGCCCCAGGTTTTGCTAAGGCACTTTATATAGCGTAAGGCATTCTAAGCCCTGGTTCAAGGAAGGGGGGACAATGTGAAACCACTTAATGAATTCCAGTTCAGCAGTTTCATGCTGAATCTCCCTTTGAAGTCCTGTTGTTGGAGTATGGTGATTTTTGGTCAGCAGCAGAGTATTTTACGAGATTGACGTGTTCTCCCAAATTGTGCTTTCAAGCATTTATTTGTTTACATAGGAATTAAATTGTTTGTCAGATGTAGAAAGCAGAAGGGCATTGCTGACACTTGATGGCTTATATCACATCAGAGGATCCCCAGATGGTAAAGCTGATTTTGTTAGGCTCCATAACAGTACTGCCTGTGGGGACCAAGTTGGGATCTCTGTTTCATGAAGGGTCTGTTCTGGGCTCGGTTCTCTGCTAGGTGATTTATTATTGTTGATAAGAAGATGTTTTAAATAAGGGACTGTCTGTAATGGTCCCTGCATTTTAGGTAAAGGGATGTCTGTGGGCCTAGGGCTATGGCTCAGTGACAGAGCATCTGCTTTGCATGCAGAAGGTCCTGGGTTCAGTCCCTGACATCTCCTGTTAAAAGGATCAGGTACCATATGATACAAAAAACTTTCTGCCTGAGACCCTGAAGAGCTGCTACTAGTCAGAGTAGATGATATTGGCTGTAATAGATCAATGGTCTGACTCAGACTAATGTAGTTTCATATGTTTATATATTCAGAGAAAGGAAAGACCACCTCCCAAGACCTGTATGAGAGAAATTTAGTTATTTATGACAGGATGCTGAACACATGATACAATGGACTGGTTCGAGGTGGGAGCTGTAGGTGACAACCAGTGATGTTCTGGTGTTATCCCTGTCAGATGTGCCTTGGAATAGACTATTTTGGGGTACCAGTCTGACTTTGCTGATCTTTTAAAAAAAAATCATTAGGTGAGTATTGTTATCCTAAGAATGCCTATTGTAAATACTTCAGGCATGAGTCCCTGTTCAAGCAACTGGAGGAAATGGGGTTGGAATGTAGGGCTTGATTGTAGACAATGGGTTGTGTGGTATGTTGAGGTTGGTAGCTGGAAGTGTGCAGATATGTGTAGTGGTGATTTTTCAGAATAAGGCGGTGCTTACCAGTCCATCATGTAGTTGTAGAGTAGTGCCTGAAAAGGACTTGTTGGGACTGGTCTAGACTCATGTTAATGGTGAAGAAGTCCTGGTGAAATTTCCTTGAGAGTTTTCTCCTCATGTGACCAGGTGATAAAAAATTTCAGATCTCAAGCACATGAGAGACATTAGCGGGTAGGAGCTGAGGAAGCAGTGCTCTAAGTCAGCCATGCTTGCATCCATTTGGACACCCATGACTTTGCCAGTGATACAACAAAAGTACTGTCTGTTGCAAAATCTGGAGTAATTATGGGTGATAACAAAGTGGCCAAGTTTAGTAGTGAGGTGTGCAATCGTATTTTCAATTATGATGTTCCTGATAGCTTTTAGTCTGCCTTTGTGGAAGATGTTGGTATATAGAATCTTAACATTCACAGTGACCAAGATGGCATTGTCTGGGAGACTGTCAGTGGATGGAAGTTTTCTGTAGCATCTTAGTAGTAACTGAGGGTGATGATGGCATAAGGCCCGAGGAAAGAGTCCATGTAGCCAGTCAACCCTACAACACAGGGACATATTGGGTCACCAGAATTTGTATTTTAGATAGTAAATAGAAGCTTCCCAGGTTTCTAGGGTGTGTCTACATAGATTTGTTCCTGGATGTATGTGGGCTATTCCTTAATTATTTTATTTGGTATTCCTTTGTGGGTTCTGAGTACAGTGGCTTGTACGTACAACATGGTATTGGTGAGTTGTCCCACAGCCTCCTCTGTGTAGTCATAATGATAACTGCTTTTCTTTGTCAACCTCTTTGACTAAGAGGTCAGAGTTGTTTTTGAGGCTGCTTATTGTGTCTTATTCTGAACAGCTGAGATTGTGTTGGAAGCTATGTGGTTTGCTAATTACTTCAGCCAAGGTATAGTGCTGAAAGCATTCTGCATAAAAATCCAGCGAGGCACTGAATTTTACATGAATACTTTTCACTCCATACTTCCAGCATTTCATGCCCCCTTGATCTATGTCTTTTGTATTTTTTCATAACTCCTACATAACTGTCAACTTAGTGCAGCTATCTCGTTGAATTTGAAGATGTCTGAAAGCTTATGCTAGAATAAAGTTTTGTTAGCCTTTAACAGACCCCTTGTTTATAATTCACAGTGACATTCTTTGGAGAGACTCACATATTATGGTTGCAGCCTTTCACCTCTATTGAGATTTGTGGTTATGAGAATGAATTTAAGAACTGGCAGTAAGAAACACACTACAGTAGCTCTCATAACAAGTGTTGGATGCATGAATGCATATCTGGATGCTGTATATCTTATACCGGGAGTACTGCTTCCAAGATGGTTTTATGGTGGCAAGAAGAGGAGAAAGAAATAGAATGGAATGATGTCCTACAGACATACCATATTAAAGGATGCAGACAAAGAGGGCATAATGATTTGGTCTGAAAGATGAGGACCCCCCTTTGGTTTTTAATATCCAGCCTGACAAAGAGTTCCGATGAATTCATAAGCTTACATATTGCTTTGTGCCATTTTAGTTGGTCCTAATGAAAGATATTACAGATTTTTGTTCATTACCTTTAACTTCTCAAAGACTAAGACAGATTCCTAACATTTGTATTATTTCCAGTCAGTTCTTGCCTAAAGTATACTCCTTTCCTGAAATTTGCTGACCCCTTTGCCTACTATGAAATAATGAAATGGCAAGCCAATCCCTTGTGATGATTAATGAACCTTTTCAAAAGAAACCTATTACTTGATTCAAAGTTTTAAAAAAGTAATTCACCATTAATCATTAACAAGCAATAGCCTTACTGACTCATAACACTAAAGTGATCCCATTTCATTAAGCAACTCATTCTTTCGTAGACCTTCAGAATCCTTCTATTTGTTGTTGCATCCAGTTCACAGCGACTTGTGCATTTAAAACACAAACAGACCCCAAAATATTTTAACATATGAACACCTGCTCGGATTTTGAAGGTCTCAGGTTTCATAAGAAAAATGCCAGTTTATCAACTATGAGACAACATTGGCACCCAGTGGCTGAACATATAAATCACAGAAGATGTTCCCTGGAGGTTCATGTGCCCATTTTTTGAAAGACTATATTTGCCATATAGATCCATAAGACGTTTTTCTGTCCAGTCCAAATGGCACAAGTGATTGTGATTGCTTTATTGTAAAAAATAAATAAATGCACCTGCTATGCTCCATAAAATAAGGAGACAGTATAATTGCATGCATGGAGATTCAGAAAGTTTTCTATAAAGAAACCTTAAATTACAATTGCCAGTTTTAATTTGGTATATCTTAGTTTAACTACAGTTTGAGCAAATTGCCATAATTCTTTAAATACATTTGAAAAATTAACACAGGGAAGACATAAAGAAAAAAGACATACTGTACTATGCACCATTCAGAAGCTTTAAAGAATTAAAGTGAAACCAAAGTGAAACAGTTTTAAATCTCAGTTGTTTTAATGGCATTCAAACACATTTATCAACATCAGGGGTGCATAACAGTGCAATCCTTCTAAACCTGTTGATTCCAGTGTTAAGCATAATTTTAAAATGGATCAGTTTTAAGTGCGCATAACTTTAGTAGGTGGGATTTCAGTGTTTTAATATTAGCTTTTCTGGAGTATATGCACATTCTGCCACCATGGGATATTGCCATCAGAAGGGAAAGGCCAGGGAGCAGTTTAAAGTCAGATCATGTTGTGGAAAGGTAGCCACTGCAAAAAAATTCATTTTCAGTCTTTCTTTTCATTGTCATCCACAACCATGAAGGTATTTTAGGATTGCCAGTTTCAGGGTAAAGCCTAGAGATCTCCTAGAATTACAGCTGATCTCCAGAATACGGCTGCTTTGGAGGGTGGACTCTATGGCATTATGCTCTGCTGAGGTCCCTCTCCAAGCTCCACTCCCAAATCTCCAGAATTTTCCTAACCTGTAGTTGCCATCCCTATTTCTGATCAAGTGACCACTTTACAGTCCCACATGACCAACTTTGATAGAAAGGGGCATTGGCATTAGAATACCACAAATGTGGAGCTACACGTTACAGAAGACAAGTGACTGCCACTGAAGAAAGGAGCCTCATGTCTCTTTCTTCCTGTGATGTATGAAGCTACAAAATGTGTGGTATGATGTCTCCTGCTATTACAACTGATCTCCATCCAATAGAGATCAGTTCACCTGGAGAAAATGGCCACTTTGGCAATTGGACTCTATGGCATTGAAGTCCCTCCCCTCCCTTCCCCAAACCCCACCCTTCTCAGGCTCCACCCCAAAAACCTCCCGCCAGTGGCAAAGAGGGGCCTGACAACCCTATGTTTAAGTGACCAAGCTGGAACAACCTACAGTCCTCTCTTTTGACTTGAGTAGTCCAAAGAGAAGAAAGCCCTATAGCAGTGGTGGCGAACCTATGGCACACGTGCCAGAGGCGGCACACAGAGCCCTCTTTGTGGGCACGCGCGCAGTCGCCCCAGCACATCTAGAGAGTTGCAAATCCAAGGCAAAACCTCCCATGCGTTTTGGCCATTTGGTCCCTCCCCTTGCCTGCCGGCCATGCTGAGACCCTGCGGGATCCGCCCGGGCCTGCCTCCCACCTTCCTTTCCCCCTGCTTCCCGGAGCCTCCCGATGGGCCTCCAAGCAGCCGAGTGGCTCCAGAGCAGCAGCAGGCAGTGGCGGGGCGGGCATGAAGCGGTGAAGCCGGGGGCTGCTGCTTCTGCTGCTGCTGGCCGCCCTGGCCGGCGCACAGTAGGAGAAGTACTGCTTCCACGGCTTCCCGGCGGCCGAGCTGCTGCTGCTGCAGCGGGCCTACGCACTGGAGCAGTACGAGGACAAGAGCTGGAAGGAGAGCGTCCACGTCCTGGAGGCCAGCCTGCGCCTCCACCACCTGCTGTGTGACAGCGAGGTGCACTGCCACCAGGAGTGTGGCAGCGGTGGCAAGGCGCCGGGGGAGCCCTGACTCAGGGCCTGGCCCCAGTGCCGCTTTGGAGAGCCTGGCCCCAGTGCCACTCCGGACGAGGGGCTGGCTGAGCTGGATCTCTTTGGGCGCATCCTGTGGCGTGCCTCCTGCCTGCGGCGCTGCAAGCGCAGCCTGCCCATCTTCCAGCTCCACTACCTGCCGGCCAAGACCCTGCGCAACTTCCAGCGATGCACCCCTTACCTGTACCTGCACTATGCACTCTATAAGGTGAGGGGCGTGCCCCCCGGAGACCGTCTGGCCACGCGATCCTGTGTAGAACAACTTCGCTAGCATGGGATGAAGTGGGGATGTTAATGTATGAGTTGTTTTTTTCTAAACTAAAACCTCAGTATTCAGGTTAAATTGCCATGTTGGCACTTTCTGATAAATAAGTGGGTTTTGGGTTGCAGTTTGGGCACTCGGTCTCTAAAAGTATTGCCATCACTGCCCTATAGTGCTGGATGCATTTTCTGCCCTTCTACAAGATCTGCTTCTTCTCCTTAACTAAACTTTTCTGACCTCTGTAGTCCTGTACCTCCACTTCTCATGATTCCTTCAGATCCCTTACACTGCTTCTCATTTATCAGTCTCTGATGTCTTCTCTCAACCCTGTCTTGTTCATGTGATATAGATAATAAGGTCGGAGGCCTCATTACATCTATATTCTGTTTTATCCTGATGGTAAATTTGCCATGTTTCTCTGCCACAAGGCAGTGATGGTTCCATCATAGCTGGCCTCCTGCTCCATCTTGACTTGGCCTGCCTCTCCTTCTCACATGACTGCCACACTATTGGTGCTGGTATGAAAAGCACCATCTGGACCCTTTGGTTTTAATTGTTAAATTTCTGGAATGTGTAGTGGTTAGGAGTGGTGGTTTGGAGTGGTGGACTCTGATCTGGAGAACTGGGTTTGATTCCCCACTGCTCCACATGAGTGGAGGATGCTAATCTGGTGAGCCAGGTTGGTTTCCCCACTCCTATGCATTAAGCCAATTGGGTGACCTTGGGCGAGACACACTCTCTCAGCCCCCCACTACCTCACAGGGTTTCTGTTGTGGGGAGGGGAAGGGAAGGTGATTGTAAGCCGGCTTGATTCTCCCTTATGTGGTAGAGAAAGTTGGCATATAAAAACCAACTCTTCTTCTTCTATTACTTATTATGAAGTACAATTTTAACTGGAATGTTGTGGACGGTATTATTTGGATGTGAGCCGTCCCAAGCCTGATCTTGCTCGGGAATGGGCGGGATAAAAATCTAAATGCATAGATAAATAGGTTAGTGTTAAATAAGTGGATGTGATGAGTAGTGTGACCACCACATATTTAAATGTTTTAGGATGAAGCAGTACATTTAGCTCTGTCTAAATAGAAGATGTTATAAGTAACTATTTTTTGCTCCCAGTCAGGATGGGATGTTTGTTCTCCAAAGAGACGTGTGCTTTACAACCTTTGCCCTTCTCTGTTTGTTTTCCATGCTGTAGCAGGAAACTATCAGCATAAGTGGGACTTCCATTCATAGGGTGTTTTGATGGTACACTCACATCATGTGAAGACGGATGTACCTCCTGCAATGTACCGGCGGATTTTTGCCTGCTGCTGATTATGGATTTTCATCACTTTCCTCCATGCTTCAGGCAGGGTTTTTTTTTTAATTGAAATATTTTTCCAAATGCCGTTTGGGCATGTTTTATCCAGTTAAACATCTCTTTGGTACTTTTTCCTAAAGCCACTCCCCCTTTTTAAAATTTGAAGCTTTGCTTTGTGTGTGTTGGGGGTTGGATATTACTGCTATAAGAGTCTAACAGCTAGCACTCTGCATTACTTTCTCTTGCAGGAAGGAAGAACCGATTGCTTCTGGTGTTGACTGAATTTGGAAATTTGGGTATTTGCTAAAAATGGGTGGATATATAGCAGATTCAGTATTCAATCTAGGTACATTTTTCTTCATTCTTACAAGACTATTACTTAGGACCAAGTTATTGGATGGCGGAGAGAGTGGGCACAATGTATTTAGTCCTGGGGGTGCAAGGGTGGAGAGCCTGGGATTTCCACTTGCAGTCTATTTATGTCATTCCAGAAGTCAAACAGATTCATAAGATGAAGTTAAAAGTATGGGATAGGATGTGGGCTCAGCAAAGGGTTTCCCCTTTTTGGTTGAGAATTGTGAGAAAATGTCAGGCCATGACTCAGAGAGGGGCTGTGGCTCCCTGGTAGAGCATGTGCTTGGCATGCAGAAGGTGCCAGGTTCAGTCCCTGGCATCTCCAGTTTAAAGGATCAGGTGGTTGGTGATGTGAAAGACCTCAGGGTGAGACCCGGGAGAGCCATTGCCAGTCTGAGAACACAAAACACCAATGGTCTGATTCTGTACAAGGGAACTTCAACTACCATGATCCACCAAGGAGATCTGTTTCGGCATTGCAAAGCTAGCCCCTTCTCCACTGAACTAGTCTGGTGCATAACTATGATGGGAAGCCATTGCTGCATTTCAAAATCTTGAGATACTGTGACATAGCAAGGCCCATTTGCCAAAAGTACAGGAAGTTGAAAGGATGAGAAAGTGACTCACAGCATTATGGAAGTGAGGTTCAGGAGCCCAAGCCTCTGAAAGAGAAGACAGATAGAGACAGTGTTGGGTAAGCCAAGATGAATCACAGTGACCCTTCTGGCACATGTACCAAGTAATGTTAAGTCCCAATGAGGTCATTAGCTAGTGATTTCACCCAAAAGTGAAAGCAGGAAGGAGTGACATACTGGAATTAAGAGGAGTGCATGAAGACAAGGAACAGCCAGGAAAAGTCATCTGTTTTACAGAAGGTAGCAGAGAAGCACAGGAGGACATGAGCAGAAGGACATATAACCTCTTAGTCAAACAAAGGTAACATTTTTTGCTCTGAGAGTGTGTAAACATAGCAAGGGTCACCTGGGGCCAGTTATCTGCTTCCGGGTGGAGCCCTGAAAGCTGGCAGTGCTGTTGCGTCAGAGTTTTTGCTGAGTCACATGCCAACATTTACTAGGCAGACTTTGTTTACGGGGTGGTTTGCCAGTGCCTTCCCCAGTCATCTTCCCTTTACCCCCAGCAGGCTGGGTACTCATTTGACCGACCTTGGAAGGATGGAAGGCTGAGTTGACCTTGAGCCGGCTACCTGAAACCAACTTCCGTTGGGATTGAACTCAGGTCGTGAGCAGAGCTTGGACTGCAGTACAGTGACACAAATATGGACAATACAAAAAACAAAGGAAAGTGAACATGCTGCTGGTGATTTTCCTTCTTTCCTTTAGGTGGCAGTATGAGTTTACCGCTCTTTAATTCTAGGGCGTGAGAAGCTGGAATTGTGTGGGACGACAGCCTGCACACACGTTCTGATCTAGGAGTTTTAGTTTCCTGCATAAGAGATAAATTTTTTTTAGGGGAAATGCATCTGTGGCTGATGCAAATATGTTCTCACTGAAGAGGATGCAGTCTATTAATTCGGAAAAAGGGAAGCTGATTGGACTGTTGCAACTGTTCCTCCTCTAACACTCCTGTGTGTGTGTAAAGTGCCGTCAAGTCGCAGCCAACTTATGGCGACCCCTTTTTGGGGTTTTCATGGCAAGAGACTAACAGAGGTGGTTTGCCAGTGCCTTCCTCTGCACAGCAACCCTGGTATTCCTTGGGGGTCTCCCATCCAAATACTAACCAGGGCTGACCCTGCTTAGCTTCTGAGATCTGACGAGATCAGGCTAGCCTGG